>NC_141687.1:1587155122-1588527622 GCF_964263255.1 Lissotriton vulgaris
TGATCTAGTCATTCAATATCTAAAAATATATTCGTGGCCGCTCTATTTATGCTGTGGATCAGCAAAGTAACCATTGTCTATATGGCGCAGTATTTATAAGTATTTACATGATTAGATGAAGCAGAGAGTTTCTTCAGTGTGCGATTCTAAAATGACCCTACTTCGGAAGAAAAAAAGCACTCACGGATAGCGTTCTTTTGGAATTTTATTTCACGAACAAATGCATTTCGGCGGTCTGCCTTCTTCGGTGTTGCCAGCACACCGTGGGCAGCCGTCTTTTAATCAATCACAATGCATGTAACAAAAAGAGGACTATGTGGACCTACAAAATAACAGTGTTAATCATCTGCCATCTTGTGATGTGCAATTTATATACAAATGCAAACATGATTAGTGTTATTCACATTAAGTGGCAATTCTTTCTTGATTTAAACTGCACAAAATTAATCCGATCTATATACATTACAGAAAATTACGGATCGCAGTTTTCAGTATTATTTACGATATTACTCCAGAATTCTCCATTATTTTGAGGCTGATACAGATCTGTTATATGTTGAACTTTGAGGTGCAACCCATTCATTTTATCCATAATCTTGCCGCAAATCGGCACATCAGAACACGCAGCTCGCTCATGTTTTGTTCGTGTGATCAATAAAGCATTACTTGTTTTCTACCCTTCAATGTAACAATTTACAAATCATCATGTTTTTGAAGAATTCAAAACTTTATCAAAACATCAGCCACATATTTTTTCATGTTTTAAAACCATCTTGCTGTGTATCGACTATGGTCCACTGTCTCCAATGTTACCTTTGATCATGCAAACTTTCCACATGTTCCACAATATAGCAAATTAATTCCAAGGTAAACCGTTAATTCTTACGTTACCATAATAATTCTTTACATTATTAGCGAAAGCCCTTTCTTTCCCTGGGACAGAGCGTTTGAAGTGACCATCAGATTCATATTGATCACTACCTATCCACCTCATACAGTATTACAATTTCTAAACTTATAGCCATAAGTCACAGAACATTGTTTTTATCAGACTAGACCATTTATGAGGATATTACTGACACCAACTCTCTGTTTCTCCCCAAATTTATATTTTGACAGATTTAACATTGCACATCATGTTTCCAAATGAGATGCCTATTCCTCACTGCTATTTAATCCTTTCGGAAATTTTGTCTGAAGATCAACTATATATCGTGATTCAAGCCTACGCAGTTTTTTTAGTCTGTCTTCCCCTCTAATGTATTCTGGCACATAGTCAAGACCAAAATACTGCAAAACATTTCTGTTACTGGAATGTTTGTCCGCATAATGCCTTGCCACAGAGTACGATGCATCATTTTTGGCTATTGCCCTGAGATGTTCTAAAACTCTAATTTTCAGGGGATGAATAGTGCTACCTATGCAGCATAAGCCACATAGACAGACCAAACAATAAACTGCATATGGGGTGCTGCCTGTTAAAAAGTTGTTATTGATCTAGTTAGTTTAATATCAGGGATCTTATGTTGCTGCAGGCCTTGCACCTACCACAAGGTTACAATTCCATGTGTGTGACCGCTGCCTCATAGGCCGGCGGTCCCCATCCCTGACACGATGGCAGACGGACTGAAGTCTGTCTGCCAATGTAATGATCCAGCAAAAAATAAATGAATAAAACAAGCAAGGGCTCCCACAATTGTTTTCAAAGGGGACCCTAGGTAAGCCATGTCACAGGGATATTTTTCTAAAACTTAAAAAAGAGAAAAAAAAGAAAGAGGGGTGTGAACGGGCCTCCATTCTAAGGGTTTTAGAGCCCCAGAGACCACCACTTCCTATGGGCTATATTTTCATAATGAAGGAGAGCAGAATGGATCCGCCTTCCGGACTTCCAAAAAAGACCCAGGGACCACCACCTCCCTGGAGCTTTGTTTTAAATCATAGAGGAGGGCCATGAGGATCCCCCTCCACCACCTTCTCTGGGCAAAAACTGAATTGGCAGGGGGCACATGGACCCCCTGTACCCCGGATACCACCACCTCTCCAGGACCTAAATAATCAATAATACTGGGAGGGGTGCAGCAAGGCACCCTCCCAGGACTTATACAGCCCTTGGGACCACCAAGTCTCCATGACCAGCCCATGCTCAGAGAAGGAGTAGGGGCCACCTTCAGGAGCCATATATGGCCCTGGGGACCAACACCCGGGCTATGTCCCGGGGTGCCCATCCCAGGACATAGCTGTTTGCTCAGACTTGGCGGAAATTGAACAGTTAGGTTCAGGTTTCACTCGTACAAAATCAGTGACATTTAGCCATTATAGTAGGTGAGCTAACTATAACTTGCGTGTATTGCACTGCTTGTGACCTCACATACTACATCACTCAGGACAAGGTCAGTGACATCACACATGACATCACAGCACTGGAGACTTCCTCCTCCCCGTGGCAAAAATAAATAATGATGCACAAGGGGTCCCCTCCTTAAGCCCTTGATGGCTTTGGTGACTGCCACCCCCCTTGGCCGGCTCAACAATGTCCCAATGCTCCTGTCATGCCATAGCAAACAGTGCACAAGTGAGAGCATTTTGCTCTTGCTTGCCCAAAGCAAAGTACAGTTTGCTTTCATACAGAGGGAGCTGCATGTTAGCAGCTCCCTGCGTGTTAAAGCAATGCCAGCTCCCACAGGAGGCAGTTAGCCAACAGGCAGGGCCTTCAGGCTCAACCCCCGTTCCCCAACGTAGTGGCTGGGCCTCGAGGGATTGGGTCCCTGGGGGTAATCGTTGTCCTCAATAAAGGTCAATCATTTTGCCCTACAGCATACTGGGTCATCATTAGAAATGACAAATTGAAACTCATTTATTTTTTTCACGATAAATAAAAAAAACTATGGAATAAGGACCTATTGTAACTAGTATATTTCAGTTCAAGACCCTTGAGGATATGCACTTGATTCACTATAATCTATGTATTACCTTCTCCACTCACATTATTTAAGGACTTGAGAATTGATAGCACATAAACTATGAGTAATATAGTGGCCGCGCAAACAGTTTTCTCTCCTCAACTACCAGCTGGCAATACAATTGATCTCTTTTATACTGCAGTTACCCATGACCTAGAAACTATATGTAACATTTACAAGAAAGTACAGATCTGAAATCTCTCCAGAATAAATCAGACCTTTTGATAAAAGAAGCTCACAAAGGAGGCAACATTGTTCTCCTAAATCCTGATGATTACATATCAGAAGCAACTAGACAATTTATCAACAACGATTGCTGTCAAAAACTAAAATCTTATCCCACAAAATGCATGCATGCATTGAACATCCAACAATGACTACCTTATATTTACCTATTAAGATACATAAAAAGGTTTTCCACCTCCTAGTAGACCAATTATAGTGGGCAACAATTGTATTTGTGTGCGGGAATATATTGACCATCATCTGCAAGCATTTATGAAAATTCTTCCTTCTTATATTCAGGATACGAAAGAAAAACTACAAAAATTGGATCATATCTCATGGGATGAGGACTACATTTTCACAACTATCAATGTTATTAGCCTCCAGTGAACCGAACTGCAGAGAGTGCTGCTCCCTAGTGTACTCTCCTTCCTGTTTGTCAAGCGACGCCTCGCGGCCCCCGCCCTGCGGCGGCCGCTCGCAGGCTAAGGACTCTGCTTGTTACCTTTCCCTGGACCTTCCCAAGTGCAAGGAGCACCAACGCGATCTGTGTGAGGCTGCATCTGGACCCCAAGGCGTGAGGCGGGACTGCGAGGACCAGCGTGCAGCGCGGCGCTGATCGGCCGCAGCTGGTCCTCTTCCCGCCCCTCCACCCGTCAAAAACATCGCGGTGTGTGACCAGCCCGGGTACCTCCAGTGAACCTAACTGCCGAGAGTGCTGCTCCCTAGTGTACTCTCCTTCCTGTTTGCCAAGCGACGCCTCGCGGCCCCCGCTCCGCGGGAGCCGCTCGCAGGCTAAGGACTCTGCTTGTTACCTTTCCCTGGACCTTCCCAAGTGCAAGGAGCACCAACGCGATCTGTGTGAGGCTGCATCTGGACCCCAAGGCGTGAGGCGGGACTGCGAGGACCAGCGTGCAGCGCGGCGCTGATCGGCCGCAGCTGGTACTCTTCCCGCCCCTCCACCCGTCAAAAACATTGCGGTGTGTGACCAGCCCGGGTACCTCCAGTGAACCGAACTGCCGAGAGTGCTGCTCCCTAGTGTACTCCTTCCTGTTTGTCAAGCGACGCCTCGCGGCCCCCGCTCCGCGGGAGCCACTCGCAGGCTAAGGACTCTGCTTGCTACCTTTCCCTGGACCTTCCCAAGTGCAAGGAGCACCAACGCGATCTGTGTGAGGCTGCATCTGGACCCCAAGGCGTGAGGCGGGACTGCGAGGACCAGCGTGCAGCGCAGCGCTGATCGGCCGCAGCTGGTCCTCTTCCCGCCCCTCCACCCGTCAAAAACATCGCGGTGTGTGACCAGCCCGGGTACCTCCAGTGAACCGAACTGCCGAGAGTGCTGCTCCCTAGTGTACTCTCCTTCCTGTTTGTCAAGCGATACCTCGCGGCCCCCGCTCTGCGGGGGCCGCTCGCAGGCTAAGGACTCTGCTTGCTACCTTTCCCTGGACCTTACCAAGTGCAAGGAGCACCAACGCGATCTGTGTGAGGCTGCATCTGGACCCCAAGGCTTGAGGCGGGACTGCGAGGACCAGCGTGCAGCACGGCGCTGATCGGCCGCAGCTGGTCCTCTTCCCGCCCCTCCACCCGTCAAAAACATCGCGGTGTGTGACCAGCCCGGGTACCTCCAGTGAACCTAACTGCCGAGAGTGCTGCTCCCTAGTGTACTCTCCTTCCTGTTTGCCAAGCGACGCCTCGCGGCCCCCGCTCCGCGGGAGCCGCTCGCAGGCTAAGGACTCTGCTTGTTACCTTTCCCTGGACCTTCCCAAGTGCAAGGAGCACCAACGTGATCTGTGTGAGGCTGCATCTGGACCCCAAGGCGTGTGGCGGGACTGCGAGGACCAGCGTGCAGCGCGGCGCTGATCGGCCGCAGCTGGTACTCTTCCCGCCCCTCCACCCGTCAAAAACATCGCGGTGTGTGACCAGCCCGGGTACCTCCAGTGAACCGAACTGCCGAGAGTGCTGCTCCCTAGTGTACTCTCCTTCCTGTTTGTCAAGCGACACCTCGCGGCCCCCGCTCCGCGGGTGCCGCTTGCAGGCTAAGGACTCTGCTTGCTACCTTTCCCTGGACCTTCCCAAGTGCAAGGAGCACCAACGCGATCTGTGTGAGGCTGCATCTGGACCCCAAGGCGTGAGGCGGGACTGCGAGGATCAGCGTGCAGCGCAGCGCTGATCGGCCGCAGCTGGTCCTCTTCCCGCCCCTCCACCCGTCAAAAACATCGCGGTGTGTGACCAGCCCGGGTACCTCCAGTGAACCGAACTGTCGAGAGTGCTGCTCCCTAGTGTACTCTCCTTCCTGTTTGTCAAGTGACGCCTCGCGGCCCCCGCTCCGCGGGGGCCGCTCGCAGGCTAAGGACTCTGCTTGCTACCTTTCCCTGGACCTTACCAAGTGCAAGGAGCACCAACGCGATCTGTGTGAGGCTGCATCTGGACCCCAAGGCGTGAGGCGGGACTGCGAGGACCAGCGTGCAGCGCGGCGCTGATCGGCCGCAGCTGGTCCTCTTCCCGCCCCTCCACCCGTCAAAAACATCGCGGTGTGTGACCAGCCCGGGTACCTCCAGTGAACCGAACTGCCGAGAGTGCTGCTCCCTAGTGTACTCTCCTTCCTGTTTGTCAAGCGACGCCTCGCGGCCCCCGCTCCGCGGGAGCCGCTCGCAGGCTAAGGACTCTGCTTGCTACCTTTCCCTGGACCTTCCCAAGTGCAAGGAGCACCAACGCGATCTGTGTGAGGCTGTATCTGGACCCCAAGGCGTGAGGCGGGACTGCGAGGATCAGCGTGCAGCACGGCGCTGATCGGCCGCAGCTGGTCCTCTTCCCGCCCCCTCCACCTGATCCTCCTACATAATCTGTGGCAGTAACGCGCACGCGGGACGCGCGCGGGGCAACGGCCGGGGCGAAGACCGGGCAAAGAGCGGGCCGTTTAAGGCCGTTCAAGGACGGCAGAGGACGGCCCAGGCCCTGAACCCCTGTATCTTCGCCCGGATTCCAACACCAAGGTAGGCTAAACTGTCATTCAACCGCTTACCCTTCTGAGGCCCCATTTGGCATCTGGCTCAGTCTTACAGATGTCAACTATGCGTCACAAAACTAGAAGTTGTACCAAAAAAGCCATGGGGGTAACACAAGTGACTGGCCCTATTGATCTATTCATCTCACGGGTAAATGAGACAATTGATAAGAGTATTGTATTGCTGGAGAAAAGAGTCTCCTTGGACCTTATGAACGCCAAGCGCTCTTCCCTGGGCTACCTTGCAAACGCAAACTCACCCTGTCAACAAGCCCTGAACAATTGCTCCCTACCCCTACCCTTGTCTACCATTGGCACAGTTACAGTACCGAGTGCTGTCGATTTGTCAGTTACTCGTTCGGACACGGATCCGTCCTTTGTGGATCTGGAGGCGACCCCAGACTTAGAAGCCTGTCAGACACCTGAAGAGACGGAGCCGGGCCTGGATGGGCAAACTGTTAAGTCGACACCCTCCGTACCTAGCGACTCTGGGGGTAAGGTTATTATTACACCAATAAAGGCAGCGTCCAAGACTAAGCCTAAGGAAAAACCTAAAGCCAAAGCCAGGAACCATAACTTGGTACCCCCACTCCCATTCACCCCAAAGGTGGTGAGTGCTGCCTCGACCCTGCAGCAACCAGCTGTTGGTAATAAATCTACCATCTCCCAAGCGAAGGATTCTACAGGGAAACTTACGAACCCTTCAGTTTCTCACTCTACAAACAACTCTGAAGCCCCTAAGCCTAAGCAGGCACGCTATAAATCAATCAGCCTGCCACCAGAAGTCTCTCCTTTTGTGGTTGTGTTGACTGCCGTTCCCCCACTGAAGGAGGGAGTTAAAGAAACCTTTGTAGAGCTAAGAAACAAATGCGCTCAGTGGCTCCAATTACACAGACCCTTACCCAATAATGTGAGTGGGGAAATTCTCACTGTGCGTAGAGGGGACTGGGTGGGTAGGAGCAAGAAAACAATACCAGGGGATGTAATTACAGTCAATTTTAGGGATATAGGGGCAGCGAGTTTCATCTGCAACACACCTAACAGTGGCCCTGCCACTCAAATTAAACCACTCCCCCTGTCTTATTTCCTACCTATCCAGCCAAGACCTAATCCTCATCGGCCTATTTTTCCAAACAATAGAGGGCCTGTATATCCCCCGCAACATGCCACTAAACATTGGCAGCAGCCACCAAATTTCCCATCCTTATTCCCGCATCATGCTGGCCTCCAGTGGCAACAACCTTTCCACCCTCTACCACCCTTATATCAACCTGCTCAGCAGTGGCAGCAATTCCTTCAGCCTCCACTACCTGCCAACCATCAGTGGCAACAGCCATGACAGGACCTGCCTTCTTCCTTTGACCCTCCATATTCACAGTTCGCCCACCCTAATAGGTACTGTGTACTAGACGAGGTAGATTGACTTACCCCTATGGGAGGTCCAGACATTTATTTCCCTCCCATCAATAACGATATGGAGGACGTATTGCCAGCTACATCCCTCCCCACATGCCCAGTGGTGTCACCACCTACACCGCCTACCAATACACCAACTAGGGACAGCGTAGACCCACTTAATTCTCAAACAACTGTCATTCCAGTTGGTGATCTAACACATGGTGAGCTAAAAATCCTTAGCTGGAATCTTGCAGGGATTTCTAGGAAATTAGGCCTCCCGGAGTGGAATGCCTTGGTTGACGCCCACAAGATCTGTATATTCCAAGAGACATGGGCCACTGAGCCACTGCATCGTGTTGGGTTTGTCACTTTCTTTACACCAGCCGTAAAACCCAAGGCAGGGAAGGGGCGGCCATCAGGGGGGCTTATCATCTGGGTAAGCATTTTGCTTAACTGCCGGATAACTATAAAGAAGGCAGGAACCCCAGATATCCTTGGTATCTCCCTATTGGGCCCACGTGGGGGAATATCTGCTGATCTCTACAATGTTTATGTGAGAGGATCTAAAAATGGGTGCATTTCACCAACAGTAACGGAGCTTGAGGCCCAACTAGGGGAGCAGAGTGGACTTGGTCATACTATAATAGCAGGAGACTTCAACTGCACATACGAGCCACTCCCCCTAGAAGGAATACCTGACTTAGGAGAAGAGGATAGTAGGTGGGGCATTCCCACCCTCTCTATCCCACCCATTAAGCGCTGGACTCGTAGTGCAATACATCTAAATGCACTTACCTTAGAGTTCGGATTAAGAGCAGCAAATGGCCGTACACGCTCTGATCTGTTGGGTGCCCCTACTTTCAACAGAGTTGGTCACTCCACAAGGATCGACTATATTCTGCTGGACCGGGGACTCTGGAGTTTGGTTATCGATATGGTTGTTATTCCTACCATAGAGAGCGATCACAACTCACTTTCTCTAACTTTAAAAAATTCTTGGTCCACTGAAGTGTTGTCAGCCCCATTGAGTTGCCCGCAGGAGATTACTGTCTCCTCTTGTGGAAGGCGCCTTAAGTGGAGCAAGATTATGTGTAACACTGATAAACTATCCACCATAGATGAAGTGGTCATAGGCACACAAGACGAAATTGGCTCCATTGACTTAACTAAGGCAGCAGACAAGGTTACTACTATCTTTGAAGCAGCCATAAAAACTATAGGGGACCTTTTTTGGGCACAAGGGTCTGTAGGGAAACCTAAACCCTTATCTAAACCTAAAGGCAGGCATGACTGGTACTCGGCATCATGCAGAAAGGCCAAATCATGCTTAATTGAGGCAGTCAAAGGGAAGTCCCCTCTATCAATTCAAACAGCCAGAAGTGAACATAAAAAGGCCCTGCGGCTAGCTAAAAGGGAGTGGGAAGATGACTACTGGCTAACCCTTAAGGAAGCAAGCATGAAAAAAGACTCCAAATGCTTTTGGGACACTATAAGGGCACGTAACAGACCAGATAGTGACCTTATAACTTGTAACATTCCGGGTCAGGCGTGGGAGGCTCACTTTTCCAAACTTTACTCCTGTCACAACGGACCTAATGGGAGAGGGCTTGTTTTATCCTCTCCTTACACTAACTATATGCTTTGCCCCAGCGACTCTGATTTTACACTAAAGGAAGTGGAATATGCAATAAGCTCTATTATTCCACAAAAAGCTGCAGGACCAGATGGCATTCCCGGGGATCTGTTAAAATCTGATAGTGCTAAATGGGGTAAATTGATTCACTCCCTCCTTGTTGCCATCTGCAGGGGTGCCCCCATTCCCTTATCATGGAAGGGGGCGGAGGTGGTCCCCATCCATAAGAAAGGTCCAAGGGATGATCCATCTAACTATAGGCCGATCAGCTTGCTAGATATCAGCCAAAAAGTTGTCGGTAAAGTTCTCTTACTCAGAATCCTTAACTGGGTAGAAGAAAACAAAATTCTCACCGACTTCCAGGCCGGTTTCAGAGTAGGTACTGGAACGATTGAGCAAGCATTTAGGCTCATGATGATTTATTGGAAGGTTGTAGTGATAGGCAAGGGCAGTCTTTATCTCGCATTCATCGATTTAAAGACTGCCTTTGACCTTGTCCCTATGGACTTGCTATGGAAGGTTCTGGCTGACATGGGGCTGCCACACTACCTACTATCCCTATTGGTCAGGCTACACCAGGACAGCTTTGCCCAAGTTAGGTGGGGCCCTCTCTCTGTACATCAATGGGGTGGTCGAGCATCTTCTCAAATTTCCATCTGACGAACCATCCCTGGCTGGTGAACGCATACCGACCCTCCTCTTCGCGGATGATACGCTTTTAATCTCCAAAACCCCAATGGGACTCCAGAGGCTCTTGGACAATTTCCAATCATTTTGTACTGACCGAGGCCTGGTAATAAACACTAACAAAACAAAGTACCTGGTCCTCAATCCTCCAAAACAGCATGTGCGTTCCCCCACCCTAAACACTGAGCTCCTGGAAAGGGTAAAAGTTTTTGACTACCTCGGGATACGCCTTTCAGACAAAATGGATTGGACGCCTCATCTAGACAAAATGCTGCTGAGCCATAAAAGGATTACAGGTGCCCTTCTAAGGGAGCAACGTTCCAGCTCAACAAAACCAATAGGAACAGTCCTTGAGATCTACGCAGCTAAAGGTGTCAGCTCTGCCCTTTATGGAGCGGAACTTTGGGGCTTTTCATCTACCGAAGCTCTGCAAAGATCTGAGAACAAATTCTGGAGACAAATAATGTCCCTTCCACAAAGCACCCCAATACTTCCTTTATTTATGGACCTTGGCTGTACCCAGATTGGCGAAATCACGAAATTTCGTCCGTTACTTTTATGGGCCCGTATTTGGCGGGTTGAAGAACTCAGCGGATATGCCAGAGGCCTTAAAGAAATTATGGCATCATCGAACTGGGACAAAATCAAATGGTTAAAAGACATGAAAATTCTACTGACCAAGTTGGGCCTACTCGAATCTTGGCTAAGTAGAACCTCACCCCCAAAGCAAACACTTAAAAATCTCTATCGGGACTGGATTTGCTCCCAAAGACATTCCAGCACGTCTCTTGGCAAGTTAACAGAGGACTTCCTGATGTTTAAAGACTGTCCCAGGCGGGAACCTTATCTGGACACAATTGGGAAACCCTTTGCCCGGGCCTTGTATTTTAGATTTAGAACGGGTACTTTGCCGCTGAACACCTTTACCAAAAGATGGAAATCCTGTATAGGCAAAACCGATTTATGTCCATCGTGCCTTGTCAACCCAGAGACATTAGCGCATTTTCTGTTTGTCTGCAGCGAATATGCTAATCCAAGAAGGGTGTGGCTGAAAAACCTATGCCGTCAGCTGGGAACTAGGAGCCATGATGCGGCAATCAGGATACTTGTTTCGGACAGTTATGTACCCTATGCTTGTGCCCTAGCCAAATTTTATATCTTGGGCTTGGGCTATCCGAGCCAAAAAGCTAAAACAATTTGTTTAATTCTTTTTTAGAAAAAATACTCGGGTAATGTTTTAATTTTTCACCTTTTTTAAAACTAACTGGCTACGCAATACTGAGCAAATAAATCCTGAAACTATTGCTTGGACCAGAGATACAGAATTCCTCTTTTTAAAAAGTAAAAACTCAAATTGTAATTTTTTATACATTTATTGTTCTGCTTTTATGATAATGAATTTTTATCGAAATAAAGCTTTTTGACTTGACTTATTATTAGCCTCTTCACATCAATCAGAAATTCAGATGGTATGAATACGGTACGTAAGGCACTAGCTACGAAACCAGTTCACTTCAAGGAATCTAATCAAATGATCCTCAGAAATGCTGCTTTTTTATATTACAAATAATGGGGCATATTAGCAAGAACCTCGTTAAAATTATTGCTCTTTTAGGGGCAGGAAACTGCCACTAAAACAGCGATAATGGGCTTGCTAATATGTGCTATAGAATTCCAATAGAAGCCCAGGTTAGATGTGCAGGACATCTAACCTGGGCTTCTATTAGAATTCTATAACGCATATTAGCAAGCCCATTATTTTAACGAGGTTCGTGCTAACATGCCCCCATGTCTTTACCTTCAACTTTCAATATTATCTCCAGACCCAAGAGATTGCGATGGTGGCCACATTTATGGCCCTCTATGACTCCATATTCATGGACAAAGTAGAGAAATTGTGGCTATGGGACGATGAAGTCGCGGGGTTGTTTCACAGTTTTCTGTTTTATTTCAACACTTCACAAACGCGTTTCGGGGTTCTCCCTTCCTCAGTGTGTTTACCTTATGCAAACTAACCATACGTAACAGTTATAGAAAGCAATGTAGGACTACTCGCCACGAATATTGATGGGCGCCATCTTATAGTGTGCAAAATCGCAGAAATACATATAAAAACAAACAAAACATTTCTATACATATCTACATTATTATTTACAATATCAACACCGATATATTTACATTTTGTACAATCGCCCTTTTTAGCGTATTTCGTTGTATTGCCCAAATGAGCACCCTATTTGTTTGAATTTAGCCATGGATCGGCCTAATACGTTTCCTAATTACGGAACAGCAACGTCTCACTACCATCTCACCGTGTATCAGCTAGCCCTTTGACTGTTACAGAATGTTTATCCAAATTAGTTATTACATGTTCAAGAAATTGTGTATATCAATGGCTCAACCTAGCTCCCTAAGTGAACTGTTAATTCATCACCACTATTCAGACCTCTAGGGGTCTTAGTTTGTAAATCGATGATGAATCTAGATTCTAGCCTTCTTAGTTTGAGTACCCTGTCTCCTCCTCTAGCATGAAAAGGTACATGATGTAATCCAAAGTATTTTACACGGAGCATCACCGTGTTAGCAGCATCCATCCACGAGTGCTCCGTGTTCCGTAAAGGTGCCGAGATATATATATATATATATATATATATACACAATTACCGCTCCCGGGCTTCGATCCACCCCAAGGAGAAAAACACGAACTCCAGAATAATTTCCTCACTGCTGACTGCAGTGACTTTTATTTAACCAGGTGCGAGATGTTGTCAGACAGGATGACGCGTTTCGGCTAACATGTAGCCTTGCTCACATACCTTGACTGCTCAAACAACTACATTTAAATACATTGGTGTAGGTGATCACGTGATTGTTGAAACTACACATACAATAAAAAGTGAAGACATACTGCGTATAAAAAACTACAAATAAACGTTTTTCTTACATTGTAGATTGGAATGCCTTTAACATTAAAGGCTCATCTTAGTTTTGAACTTTATGTTGATTGCAAAGCAGAATGTTTTTTTCTTGTACAAATACAACTACAATCAGGCTGTAGGGTAAACCAAAGTAATAATAATAATAATGATGATATTATTAAATGATTGACTAGATGTTATAATTTAGCAAAACAGGAAGCAGGATTGCTTGAATGTAATTAAACGTAAACTCAAAAACAATTCTATGCACAAATGCAAATAATCTTGAAAATGCTACCTGGATATTTAATCTTCAATCAATCAATCAAGGCATTTATATAGCGCACTACTCACCCGGAGGGTCTCAAGGCGCTAGGGGAGGGGGGTCCGCTACTGGTCGAACAGCCAGGTCTTGAGCTGCTTCCTGAAGGCGAGGTGGTCCTGGGTCAGGCGGAGGTGGGTCGGGAGGGAGTTCCACGTCTTGGCGGTGAGGTAGGAGAAGGACCTTCCCCCTGTGGTGGCTCTTCGGATGCGGGGGACGGTGGCGAGGGCATGGCCGGTTGATCGAAGCTGGCGTTTGGGAGCGTAGAAGTTGAGGCGGCTGTTGAGGTATCCTGGGCCTTGGTTGTGTAGGGCTTTGTGTGCGTGGGTGAGGAGACGGAAGGTGATTCTCTTGTTGACCGGGAGCCAGTGCAGGACTCTCAGGTGTCCGGAGATGTGGTTGCGACGGGGGATGTCCAGGATGAGTCGTGCTGAGGCGTTCTGGATCCACTGGAGCCTCTTCTGGAGTTTGGCGGTGGTTCCGGCGTAGAGGGAGTTGCCGTAGTCCAGGCGGCTGGTGACGGAGGCCTGGGTGACCGTCTTCCTGGTCTCATGGGGATCCACCGGAAGATCTTTCGTAGCATGCACAGGATGTTGAAGCACGTCGAGGAGACGGCGTTGACTTGTCTGGTCATGGAGAGGGAGGAGTCCAGGATGACGCCCAGGTTGCGTGCGTGGTCTGTCGGTTTGGGTGCGCTGCCAGGGGCGGGGGGCCACCAGGAGTCGTCCCAGGCGGAGGGTGAAGATCCCAGAATGAGGACTTCCGTCTTGTCCGAGTTCAGTTTCAGGCGGCTGTTCTTCATCCATTCGGCTACCTCTTTCATCCCTACGTGTAGGTTGGCTCTGGCGGTGGCGGGTTCGTTGGTGAGGGAGAGGATCAGCTGGGTGTCGTCGGCGTAGGAGATGATGTTGAGGTTGTGCTGGCGTGCGATGGCTGCGAGGGGGCTCATGTAGACGTTGAAGAGGGTAGGGCTGAGCGAGGAGCCTTGAGGAACGCCGCAGATGACTTCGGTGGCTTCTGATCTGAACGGGTGAGGCGGACTCTCTGTGTCCTTCCAGCGAGGAAGGAGCTGATCCACTCCAGTGCCTTCTCCTGGATTCCGATGTTGCTGAGGCGCTGTACTACGGTACGGTGGCAGACAGTGTCGAAGGCCGCGGAGAGGTCTAGGAGGATGAGGGCCGCTGTTTGTCTGTTGTCGAGCAGGGCTCGGATGTCATCGGTGGCTGCGATGAGGGCCGTCTCGGTGCTGTGGTTGGCCTGGAAGCCAGACTGCGATGGGTCGAGGGATCCGTTCGTCTCGAGGAAGGCGGCCAGCTGCTTGTTGACAGTCTTCTTGGTGACTTTTGCAGGAAACTGGAGCAGCGAGATGGGGCGGTAGTTCTTGAGGTCGGTGGGGTCGGCTGATGGTTTCTTAAGTAGAGCGCTGAGTTCGGCGTGCTTCCAGCTCTCCGGGAAGGTAGCGGTGTTAAAGGAGGTGTTGATGATGTCCCGCAGGTAGGGTGCGATGACAGTGTCGGCCTTGTTGAAGACGTGGTGAGGGCAGGGGTTGGTCGGAGATCCGGAGTGGATGGAGTTCATCGTGCGGACGGTGTATTCAGTGCTGATCGGGGTCCAGGCACGGAGGGTGGTGGTAGGGGGCGCTGGTTTGGTCGTGGCGTGCGTCGGTTGAGTGCTGAAGCCTTTGTATATGTCCGCGATCTTGTTATGGAAGTAGGAGGCGAGGGAGTTGCAGAGGTCTTGCAAAGGGGTGATGTCGTTGTTTCCGGCGTTGGGGTTGGAGAGCTCTTTAACGATGTTGAAGAGTTCCTTGCTGTTGTGTGCGTTGTTGTCCAAGCGTTCCTTGAATGCAGTTTTCTTGGTGGAGTGGATCAGTTGGTGGTGTTTTCGGGTGGCGAGCTTGAGGGCAGTCATGTTGTCCGGTGTTGGGTCTTTGGGCAGGCTTTCTCGAGGGCTCTGCAGTTCTTCTTGGAGCTCTTGAGTTCGTCGGTGAACCATGTGGCTTTCTTGCTGCCAGGTCTGCTAAGCGGGGTCCTCAGGGGGGGCGAGGTCGTCTGCGCAGTCGCTGATCCACTTCGTGAGGTTGGTGGCCGCTTCGCTGGGGTTCGTTGCGCTGGTGGGTGGGTTCTTGCTCAGGGAGGTTGCGAGCTGGTCGGCTGTGATCTTGTTCCAGCTTCTGCGTGCAACCTGTTGCTGGGGGTGGTGGATCGTGTTCCTTCTGAAGCTGAAGTGGACGCAGCTGTGGTCCGTCCAGTGGAGTCCGGTGGTGTGGCTAAAGGTGATGTCCTTGCTGGATGAGAAGACGGGGTCGAGTTTGTGTCCGGCGTAGTGGGTGGGGGTGGTCACCAGCTGCTTGAGTAAGAGGTTTGCGAGGTTGTCCAGCAGATTGGTGGTGTTGCGGTCGTTGTTGTTCTCCAGGTGGAAGTTGAGGTCCCTGAGGAGGATGTAGTCAGCGGAGAGGAGGGCGTGCGGGCTGACGAAGTTGGCGATGTCTTCGCTGATTTGTGTGCGTGGTCCCGGGGGTCTGTAGATGAGGGTGCCTCTGAGAGTCGTCTTTGGGTCAGTGTGGATCTGTAAGTGGAGGTGCTCCGGCGGGTGCGTCTGGTTGACGCGGTCCCTCCGGATGATCTTGTAGCCGTCTGGGATGGCGATGGCGATGTCGGGCGCTGAGGAGGTGTTCATCCAGGTTTCCTTGAGGAAGGCGACGTCTGGGGCTGTGATGTCGAGCAGGTTCCAGAGCTCGACGGCGCGTCTGTGGACGGAGCGGGTGTTGAGCAGGATGCACTTGAGGTGGCTGCTGCTGTTGCGCGTCATGGTCTTGGTCAGTGCTGGAGTAGTGCAGGTCTGGATGCAGGCGAACTTGCAGGAGTGGCAGCAGAAGGGTCCGTGGGTGCGTCTCGGGGTGGCTCGGTAGCAACCCAGGGATCGGCCGGCGTTGAGTGCGTAGAGTTCGGTGGCGTCGTAGGTCCGGCGGGTGGGCTGGAGTCTGCGGGGGCCAGGGTTCCTGGCACTGGGCACGGTCTAGGTGCGGACGGACGCAGACGGGCTTACCTTTGGCGCACCTTCGGCGCTCATTCGGTGCTCCCGCTGCGCGCGTCCGATGCGGTCGCTGAGGGGGCGTCATAAGAAGGGAGCCGGGAGGGCGGGTCAGCTGGGAGGCGGGAGCGTGGGATCCAATTGGCTGGCGGGGTAGCAGAGCCGCAGGCAGGCAGCGGCGGGAAAGCTAGTGCGGGCTTGGCGGGCGGCCCTGCGGCGGCTGGGGCACTCGCTGACGGCGTAGGCGAGCAGGCAGGCAGGCACAGTAGCAGGAGCAAGAGGAAATAGGAGCGTTGGGGTGACCAGGCCGAGGCGCAGTGGTCACTCCCGAGCCGGAGACGGGTTCCCCTTAAGAAGGGAGCCGGGAGGGCGGGTCAGCTGGGAGGCGGGAGCGTGGGATCCAATCGGCTGGTGGGGTGGCGGGGCCACAGGCAGGCAGCGGCGGGAAAGCGAGTGCGGGCTTGGCGGGCGGCCCTGCGGCGGCTGGGGCGCTCGCTGACAGCGTAGGCGAGAGGGCAGGCACAGCAGCAGCAGGAGGCAGGAGGCAGGAGCAGGAGGAACTAGGAGCGTTGGGGTGACCAGGCCAAGGCGCAGTGGTCACTCCCGAGACGGAGACGGGCTCCCCTTAAGAAGGGAGCCGGGAGGGCGGGTCAGCTGGGAGGCGGGAGCGTGGGATCCAATCGGCTGGCGGGGTGGCGGGGCCGCAGGCAGGCAGTGGCGGGAAAGCGAGTGAGGGCTTGGCGGGCGGCCCTGCGGCGGCTGGGGCGCTCGCTGACGGCGTAGGCGAGCAGGCAGGCAGGCACAGCAGCAGGAGGCAGGAGGCAGGAGCAGGAGGAACTAGGAGCGTTGGGGTGACCAGGCCGAGGTGCAGTGGTCACTCTTGTGATTATAACCTCGAATTAACCGGGTATAAATCTCTAGTCTAAATATTGAGTACCTATTGGTGACCCACAGCCTGGTAATACCCAAAAACTAACAATATTACCGCAGTATCAGATAAACAATATGTGCAAAGTGAAGGTTCCATGCAAAAAGGTGTAGTTTTAAAAATTATTCATTCTAAACCAACAAGTATAAATTACACACTGAGTTGTGCTAACGGAGAAGGTTTGGTCTGAATCAGTATTCCTAAAGTGTAACTCACCACATGGACCTATGGACTCTCATTGCCTGAGGAATTGTCCTTTCCTCATATTTGACTCAATATATAGGGTCACACATAAAAGGTGAGTGAAAACGACATATATAGAAACACTGAAGACAATCAACAAGAAAAATATAATAAGAAATATAATGAAAAGTTTGATCAAGGGACAGAAAGAAACTCAAAAGACGGTCTGCTCGGGGCCAATGAAGAACTCTATGATTAATCTTACAGATCACATTTAGGCAACTTCGAGGACATGAATTTTCAAAAGTGCATGAAGAAATTGTCTGATTCCATATACTGCTATTACCTATCTTGAGCTGCAAATTCAACTCTAAAGGAAATGATGTATATCTTCACAGATGTTTAATCCATTGGGAGTCTTTGAATTAAGCTTGAGTATATACTTGGTCTCAAGTTGTCGCAATCTCTTATCACGATCACCACCTTGTTTATTAAAAGGGACACTGTCAATGACAAAATATTGGAGCATGTTGAGATTACTTGCGTGCTCTTCATTTATGTGGCAGGCCACCAGGTATGTACTGTCCGAATTTACAGTTGCCCGAAGGTGCTGTAATATTTGTTGGTAGACTGGTAGCTTTGTGCTCCCTACATAGCGAAGTCCGCAGCCACATTGTAACACATATACCGCGTGATCTGTGCAGCATGCATAATGTCCGTTTAATTTCACCGGGACATCTGAGAAGCCAGTGATGTACGACTTGGTGTTAATGCAGAACTTGCATGCACCACATGTGCTGCATTTATGGAAACCCAGGCTAGCTGTAAGCCAATTTTTGTTTATATCCAACTCTGGGCTAGTTCTGACCAGGTTGTTACGCATAGACTGAGCCTTTCTGTACGTGTGGTTAGGTCTTAGGGTAGTGCTTGAGCCAGTACGGTATCTGTAAGTACAATAGGCCATTGGGCATTAATGATTACCTTTATCGCCTTAGCTTGTCTATTGTAAGTGGATATAAACCTACATGGTACTGTCATGCTGGCACTGACCTCTTAATTCAATCTGTCTCCAGGCTGTATCACTCCTTCTGTCGTGCTACTACCCAGTGGTGTTTCTAGTAATTCTTTTCTATCCCTAGAATTGGCCTTGGCTAGTGCAGAATCTAACAACTTAGCTGGATAGCCTTGTTGTAAGAGTCTGCTCCTGGCTGCTCGTTGTGCTGCCACCATAGCTGAAAGCGTGCTACAGGCTCTCCGTATTCTTAGAAACTCACCGTAAGGCAGGCTCGTGATGGTATGCTGTGGGTGAAAGCTTGAAGCATGCAGCAAGGAATTTCCTGCTGTTGGTTTGCGATATAGCTGGGTTGTGATCTTATTGTCCGCAATGATTACTGAGATGAGAATATATATTTATTTATACATATTAACTACTGGTGGTCGCCAGTAGGTAGGTATAGTTAGGACCTATTTTCCTTAGGAAATCTGCAACATTCTATTCCCAATAACTTTGCCCCCGGTTGACAAATCTTTGCAAAATTTTCAAATCTTTTGGCCAGCTCTAGTCCTCTCATATCCTGAAGGTCCCAGGGTGATTCGTCAAGTGGGGGCCAAGAAAAAAGGAGGGTTCCAAAAAAACATGTTTTCCCCATGCAATTTTCCATACAAATCTTTAGTCGCAGCTACAGCCCGAACTGCTGAAAGGAATTACCCCAAATTTGTCAAAGAGGTAATCCATGGTTGAGACTCCTGCCATTTTGTTAAATGGTGTAAATCTGTTCCGTGGTTTTTTAGATATTAAAGGAAAAAATATATATATATCTGGGCGGAGCCTAACCAAACATCTCATCGTGAGATCTGATTGGCTGTCAGCACTTCATCCAAGAAGTTTTGCCAGCCATTTCGGGACCAATATACATGATAGCACCTCGTTAAAAAGCATTGCAGTTAATAGAAGGTTTTAAGACTTTAGTTACATTATAAATCATTTGTTGATGGTACTATACTATTTTTACGAATTGTGGTGTGTTCTAAGTTGATTTTACCATGTGAAAAAGCCTTCTTCTGGGATATCCTGAATCATGTTTGAGAGAAAACTATTTTCTTATGCTTTTCCCACAGAGGTTTGGAAGGTGATCTATAAGCAAAACTGAGAGCATATTTTCTGTAAATTCCCATTATCTTTCTCAGTCATGTGAGAATGAAGTCTGGCATTCTCAGTAAAACATGTACATCCAACGAGGGCAGGGACTTTCAGTTGACTACAACAACAATGGAGGAGTATCCCCTCATCAAGAGAGGCAGAGAAAATTCTCTGAGTCTAGGGTTTAGCGCTCAAGTCAGCACATTATGCCCCAATCCGTTGTCGGATAATGCATATCCTTATAGACGACCCCTCACTCACCAACCTAGTTGGTGACATGCTTCATCATCGGGGTCCCACCCCATAGGCCGAGTGCCCACAGGGTGTGCTGCGACACCTGACTACAGTGGAGCTGGTTAGTTTTTCTTTTATATGTGCATAACTATAAAAATTGACAGGTGTATTAAAAAGGGTCAAAACTACTCACTTCAAGTATTTCTTCTTGAGTGCTTGAACCCTTATAAAAACAGTGTGGCACCAGTGCCTAGTTAGGTAGGTTTTGGTGTCCCAAGAAGTATGGTGTGTTAAAAATAGCGAAGTGTGCTATGTGAGATTTAACAAGAAAACTACTATTAATTAAGTCTACATGTTTCAACCATTGATATGATTCTTTGGTGTTCGTCAGGACCGTGATGATTGAACTGGGTGGTCCTCACACGCTAAGGTGCGCTCTGCCCTAGTTCAATTAGGAGACTGCAAATTGCGATCTCATGTAAAAGGTGTGTATTTTCCTTATTCGGGAAAAAAACCTGTAAGACAAACGGTGGGGGAAAAGAAAGAAGGTTGGGATCACATACCAGGGTAGACAAAACAATGAATTAAATTTAACATATATTATACTGGTCGTAATCACAACCGAAGGATCAATAGATGGAGTCATGCCAGCGTTTTATTAAAACAGTAGGGTCCATCTACTGCGATCAGGACAAAAGTGCTCCAGTGATATTTGCCCGGACGTGCCTGAAATAAAGAACCAGTGCCAGGATGAGGTGTCAAACTGGTTTGGCAACTGGGAATCTCGTGAAAAAGGGCCGTTGTGAGGGAGAGTGATCTCTATCGTGCTGCGTTGTGGGCGGCTACGTATACACAACGTAGGTGGGTTTTTACGTGAAGTGCTAACGTCGCTATAGTGAATCACAACGGCGACATTGTAAAGCTTACACTTGAGGCGATAACTACCGCTTCATGGGCATCAACATTTCCAAGACGCAAGTGTCCGTCACCTGTAAGTTTAGAAACAGAGGCAATGTATGAGCCAAGATTTGCCTGAATCGGACAGAGTGGTAGATCTTTCCCTGAACAGAAAATAATTGCGTATTTGGGATTTTGACAGAATGATAAAGAAAGGGAATGGCAGGTAAATCACAAATGACTTATGTCAATATTTACTAGGTATTTCCATAAGGAATTTTGGCGCAGAGTAGCCTGCTGGTTCATAAGAGCAGCCTTATGGTTCATAGGAACATGCTCAGCTTAATTAACAAAACTGTAGGACAAAGTGCTTATCCCATCACTGTATTCCACAGGATATTGTCGTTAAAACCAGGCTTGTGGGTAGAGAGTCTGTACACCCACCTCTGTTCTCGCTCGAACAGGCGTTGACTAAGATTGGCTCCTGGCTTGATCTGCTCAATGATTGTCCACTGTAAATCGTCAGGTGTATGACCCACCGACAAATAATGTTCGGTGAGTCTTGTGATTTTTTTTTTGCACCTAATGGTACTCCTGTGCTCTCCAATGCGTAATTTTACTTTTCTACTAGTCATTCCTACATAGTGTAGGTTACAAGGATATGTTAATCTGTAGATGACGTTTTCACTGTTACAGTTAGTCTGCCCTCTAATTGTCCAGGTCTTGTTGGATTCCAACTGTAGTGTCTTGGTGTTGTTGGTGAATGGGCAGACGCTACAGCTCCCACATTTGTAGTGGCCTGTCACTCTCGGTAGACCCCATAAGTTGGTTATTGTTTCTCTCTCTGGCGTCTCTTTTTTTGGCCTGGTGTTGACTATTGCATCTTTGATGCTACGTGCCTTCCTGTACGAGAAAAGGGGTTTCTCCCATCTCAGGTTACCTGTGTTGAGTATATTCCAGTGCTTCCCTATTATTCTAGTTACTTCATTGGAAATGGTGTTATATGTGGTAACACAGGTCAGGGGGATTTCATCCACTGTTTTAGTTGTATTCTCCAGTAGAGCCGCTCGCGGCTGATTTCGCGCTCGCTTCTGGCTTTTGTGCAGGATCTTTTCTGGGTACCCCCGATTCCGCAATTTCTGGGTAAGGTCGTGGGTTTGCTTCTTATAGTCCTCAAGTTCGCTACAATTTCTGCGAATCCGCAGAAATTGGCCGTAGGGCAGGTTTTCACGCAGTGGTCTCGGGTGAAAACTTTCAAACCGTAGTAGGTTGTTTTTGGCAGTCGGTTTGTAATGAGTGACCGTTGTCAATTTTCCGTTCTCCTTTGTTATCGTCAGATCTAGGAAGACCAATGTGTTCATATCTTTCTCATATGTGAACCTTAAGTGGCCGTCACATGTGTTAATCCAGTTGAAGAACAACAATAGGGTTTCTTCTGTACCTTTCCATATGGTCAGCACATTGTTGATGTACCGTCTCCATAATAGAATGTTGGAACTGTAGGGGTTGGTATTGCTGAGGATGTACTTCTCCTCAAAATCATGGACATAGAGACCCGCTATGCTCGGCACAAAAGTGCTGCCCATGGATGTACCTCCAGTCTGCAGGAATATCTTGTCCTCAAACTCAAAATAGTTTCTTTTGAGGGCCAATCTGGCACACTCCATAATCAATTGCCTAGGGGTTCTCGATGTCCACTCTTCCTTTTCTAGCGCCTTCCTAAGTACATCCAGTGTGGCATCCTGGGGGATACTGGTGTACAGGCTCTCAATATCAAAACTCACCAGGATGGTGTCATTATCCACGGTGAGTTGATCCAGAATTTGCAGTAAGCTTTTGGTATCTTGTAGGTACGTGCTGGTTTTCTGTACCAAAGTCTTGAAGAACACATCACAGAATTGTGACATAGGTTCCAAAAGGGAACCCAGACCGGAGACAATTGGTCTACCAGGAGGGGGACATTTGGTTTTTGTGTATTTTTTGGAGTGTATAAAAATAGGGTATCCTCCCCTCACTTTTACATAAGAAATCTGCTTCCTGTTTTGATATGTATCCCTCTGTTTCACCGTACTTCACAAGTGATTTTATCTCGCTTGTCAGATCTTCCGTAGGGTCCACCGGTAGTCTCCGGTAGCTGTTGTGGTCTGCCAGTAATCTGAGACACTCATTCTGGTAGGCTGCTCTATCTTGCACGACAATCCCTCCGCCTTTGTCTGCGGGTTTTATTATGATGGTTTCACAATTTCGTAAATTGTCCAGTGCGATTCTCTCCTGTTTCGTGAGATTCATGAATGTTTTTTTAGGTGTGGCGTTTTCAACATCATTGAAGACGGCTTGCTCGAAAGTGGAGATTTCCACCGGAGTCATATGTGGTGGTGGGGTAAAGCTAGATTTATTCCTTAGCCCTGTTTCGTTGGGATCCAAGTTCTCCTCAGTGTTGGTTCTCTTCTCAAAGAAAGCTTTCAGTCTCAGTTTCCGGAAGAATGATGAAAGTTCACAGTGAATTTTAAATTTGTCTAAGTTTGTTGTGGGCACAAAACCCAAACCCTTATTAAGGACTGATTCTTCGTCCCTGCTTAAAGGTCTGGTAGAGAGGTTGGTTACTAAGTTCTCCGATTGCTCGGCCCTGCCTGTTGGGGTTTGTTCATGTTCTGGTTCCCACTCGGGTCTTCTGGTGTCCAGTGTACTTGACAGCCCTGATTCGGGTTTTTTCTTCTTCCACGCCCTCTGCCGCCCCGGTATAAAAAAGGCGGTCTATAGGGGTTGGGTGGAAAGAATGGTTGCTGAAAGGGTGGTTGCCACCCGTACATTGGGACACTCTGTGGGTGGTAGTAAGGATCAGGGAAACCTTGCATGGGCATTGGGTTAAAAGTCGACCGATTGCCTTGCCCTTTGCCACGTCCTTTGCCTCTTTGTTTGGTACTCCCACCGCTTGAGTTCCCACTGGAGTTCGATGTATTACTTGATGCGTTGCTGGAGGCATCTGAGTTATCCTCTCCTTTAGATGGTGGTACAAACTCAGGATCTGAGTATGGGTATGCCTTAACCATTGAGAACCTCTTCAAGTCCTTCTGGAACTTCTGCACTTTTTGCTGTGTCAGATTATCCTTATAATCCGTCATCTCTTTATTCAACTCATCAAGCTTTTTCTTGAAACCTGTGATGGTAGTTTTCATATGGCCTTCTGCTAACTGGATCTCTACCTGGATCTTTTCAGAGAGTCTTAGGGCAGTCTTTAGAATCAAAACTATCCAATCATGCGTGCAGTGCCACGCTATGGCTGCCCAGTCTTTATGTAATAGTTCATCTTCGAGAAAAATGCGAGGAGCATTGGAGACTAATCGCCCCTTTGGTGCCATGTTGTTGCTCAGATATTGCTTGAGTATCGTCCCATGTAGAATAGTCCTGATTCTATTCCTCTTAAGTTCTGGCAAATTTTCCCAGTCCTTGGTTGTAGAAATGCTCTGAGCTATATTTGCATCCGCAAAAATAGATAGATCACTCATTATCTCCTCTTTCTCAGCTGAGGTATAGGAGAGGCCCTGATTTTCTGCCTTGTTTGTGATGGGTTGTGCCGGTGTAGTACAAATGTACCTGTTGTGTGTATCTCTCGCAGCTGTGCGCTGCCTAAATCTCTAAATCAAAAGGAGAGAATCAGGGACTTTACATTCACTCATCAAGGGAGTCTAGGGTTTAGCGCTCGAGTCAGCACATTTTGCCCCAATCCGTTGTCGGATAATGCACATCCTTGTAGAAGACCCCTTACTCACCAACCTAGTTGGTGACATGCTTCATCATCTGGGTCCCACCCCATAGGCCGAGTGCCCTCCCGGCAAATATCACTGGAGCACTTTTGTCCTGATCACAGTAGATGGACCCTACTGTTTTAATAAAATGCTGGCATGACTACATCTATTGATCCTTCGGTTGTGATTACGACCAGTATAATATATGTTAAATGTAATTCATTGTTTTGTCTACCCTGGTATGTGATCCCAACCTTCTTTCTTTTCCCCCACCATTTGTCTTACAGGTTTTTTTCCCGAATAAGGAAAATACACACCTTTTACATGAGATCGCAATTTGCAGTCTCCTAATTGAACTAGGGCAGGGCGCACCTTAGCGTGTGCGGACCACCCAGTTCAATCATCACGGTCCTGACGAAAACCAAAGAATCATATCAATGGTTGAAACATGTAGACCTAATTAATAGTAGTTTTCTTGTTAAATCTCACATAGCACACTTTGCTATTTTTAACACACCATACTTCTTAGGACACCAAAACCTACCTAACTAGGCACTGGTGCCACACTGTTTTTACAAGGGTTCAAGCACTCAAGAATAAATACTTGAAGTGAGTAGTTTTGGCCCTTTTTAATACACCTGTCAATTTTTATAGTTATGCACATATAAAAGAAAAACTAACCAGCTCCACTATAGTCAGGTGTCACAGCACACCATGTGGGCACTCGGCCTATGGGGTGGGACCCCGATGATGAAGCATGTCACCAACTAGGTTGGTGAGTGAGGGGTCTTCTATAAGGATATGCATTATCCGACAACGGATTGGGGCATAATGTGCTGACTCGAGCGCTAAACTCTAGACTCAGAGAATTTTCTCTACCTCCCTTGATGAGGGGATACTCCTCCATTGTTGTTGTAAACTGTTCCGGGGATCAGGACTTCCCACCTCACATAGTGTATGTAAAATCCCTGACTCTCTCCTTTTGATTTAGAGACTTTCAGTTGATTCCTTTGTGTTCTACTGCAGCTTTCCAGAGTGTTCTAAAGAACAACTAGAGTGATAACATCCTTACTTATGACAAAAGTATAGCACACCTGAAGCCATTTTGATTGGAATAAAGTGGTAACTCTTAAAACATTTAATTAAAAAATGAACAAAATGAGGGGGTTCCTTTTGCCATAGAAAGTATGATTAGTACTGCAGAAAGAAAGATTAGGACACATTTTGAGTGACTTCTCAAATCCTCTTCTATTTCATTGAAAATATTCTGACATGCAGACTGATACATGTACATTCAATACCAGCAGCAGACTTCCCTGGTGAGCAGTAGCTTTACTACAGTGATCTAATGAGCAACTAGAGTGCTAACATTCAGAATTTATGGCAAATGTGTGACACATCTGAATGCCTTCTTGATGGAACCAAAGTAAAAATCTGAAAGTATTTCCTACTGAGAAGACTGTAGTAAATGAGGAAATTAGGAAACTTCATAACAAATAAGTCTCCTAAGATGGCCGCCAGAGACAAAAGATCCCAAATACCCAGAATGACTGAGGCAATGAAACAAACAGTGGTACAGTACAATGTGCACAAAATATGCAGTCCCTTAACTCCTTGCAGACTACTGAGTCAGTCCTGCAAAAGTCCAGGTCATAGTCATGCTTGTCTGAAATCACACTGTGAGTCTATGTCCACTCTTACAATCATCCTGACAGAAGTACGTCCTTATCTCATCTCTCTGCTGAAACATGAGTCCTTATAAACTTATCCTGCTGTCAACTACTAGCACTCTAAGAACCTATTCACTGTCTATGCACATGCAGAATGACTCAAAAATTGAGACAAGCAGTGTTATAGTCAAATGTGTACAATGTATGCAGACTACTGAGTACGGTAGGAGTCCAGGTAATACTAATGATTGTCTGGAATCACACTGTGAGTCTGTGTCCACTCCTACTATTATCCTGACAGAAGCATGTCCTTATCTAATCACTCTGCTGAAACATAAGCACTCATAAACTTATCCTGCTTTCAACCACTAGCACTCTAGGAACTCAGTCACTATCTATGAACTTGCAGAATGACTCATGCAGTGAGACAAGCAGTGGTACAGTCAAATGTGGACAATGTATGCAGTCCCTTTACTCCTTGCAGACTACTGAGTCAGTCCTGCAAAAGTCCAGGTAATAGTCATGCTTGTCTGGATTCACACAGTGAGTCTGTGTCCACTCTTACAATCATCCTGACAGAAGCATGTCCTTATCTAATCACTCTGTTGAAAGATAAGTGCTTATAAACGTATCCTGCTGTCAACTACTAGCACTCTAGGAACCCAGGCACTCTCTATGCACTTGCAGAATGACTCAGGCATTGAGACAATACCTAAGCACTTATGAATTAACTGAGCACTCTTTTTGCAGCACTGTCATCATTCTAGTTACTGGTAATATTCTCATAGAATAACCTAGGCACCACCACAAGTACACGTACAATATTCTGTGCACAATCTGTACAAACCCAGCACCGGAAACAACGACATCACTCCCTCGCAAGACCTCTTCAACTCGCTCGCCTCGTTCTTCCACCGCAAGATCGCCGACATACACAACAGCTTCGACCCACAGACCACACACCATACCACCGAACCAATGCCCGCCACCACCACCCTCTGCAACTGGACCCCCATCAGCACCGAAGACACCACCCGCACGATGAACTCTATCCACTCCGGATCACCAACCAACCCCTGCCCCCACCACGTCTTCAACAAGGCCGACTCCGTCCTCGCACCCCATCTCCGGGACATCATCAACTCCTCCTTCCACACCGCCACCTTCCCGGAGAGCTGGAAGCACGCCAAGCTTACCGCCCTCCTGAAGAAACCAACAGCGGACCCCACCGACCTCAAGAACAACCGTCCCATCTCGCTCCTTCCTTTTCCGGCCAAAGTCATCGAGAAGACCGTCAACAGACAGCTCGCCGCCTTCCTCGAGACGAACGGATCCCTCGACCCCTCGCAGTCCGGGTTTTGGGCCAACCACAGCACCGAGACCACCCTAATCGCAGCCACCGACGACATCAGAACCCTGATCGACAACGGGGAAACAGCGGCCCTCATCCTCCTGGAACTCTCAGCGGCGTTTGACACTGTCTGCCACCCCACTCTAGTGAAGCGCCTCAGCAACATCGGAATCCGAGAGAAAGCACTGGAGTGGATCATCTCGTTCCTCGCCGGAAGAACCCAGAGAGTCCGCCTCCCCCCGTTCAGATCCGAGGCCACCAAAGTCATCTGCGACGTACCATAAGGATCTTCACTCAGCCCAACCCTCTTCAATGTCTACATGAGCCCCCTCGCAGCCATCGCACATCAACACAACCTCAACATCATCTCCTACGCAACGACACCCAGCTGATCCTCTCCCTCACCAACGACCCCACCACCGCCAGAGCCAGCTTACTCGAAGGGATGAAAGACGTCGCCGACTGGATGAAGAACAGCCGCCTTAAACTGAACTCAGACAAGACGGAAGTCCTCATCTTGGGATCATCACCCTCCGCCTGGGACGACTCCTGGTGGCCCCCGGCCCTGGGCACCGCTCCCAAGCCAACAGACCACGCACGCAACCTGGGCTTCATCCTGGACTCCTCCCTGTCGAAGTCCAGACAAGTCAACGCCGTCTCATCTTCGTGCTTCAACACCCTGGGAATGCTCCGCAAGGTCTTCAGATGGATCCCCACTGAAACCAGGAAGACCGTTACCCAGGCACTCGTCACCAGCCGACTGGACTACGGGAACACCCTCTACGCCGGAACCACAGCCAAACTTCCAAAAAGACTCCAACGCATCCAGAACGCATCTGCACGACTTATCCTGGACATCCCCCGACACAGCCACATCTCCGGACACCTGAGAGACCTGCACTGGCTTCCCGTCAGCAAGAGAATCACGTTCAGACTACTCACCCATGCACACAAGGCTCTCCACGACCTGGGCCCTAAGTACCTCAACCACCGCATGACCTTCTACACGCCCACCTGCCAGCAACGATTGACCAGCCACGCACTCGCCACCGTACCACGCATCCGCAGAGCCACCGCCGGAGGAAGATCCTTCTCCTACCTGGCAGCCAAGACTTGGAACTCCCTCCCCACCCACCTTCGGCGAACCCAAGACCATCTCTCCTTCAGGAAGCAGCTCAAGACCTGGCTGTTCGAGCAGTAACTTACGCCCCTCCCCAGCGCCTTGAGACCCTCCTGTGTGAGTAGGGCGCTTTACAAATGCTGTGATTGATTGATTGATTGATTGATTGATTGATTGATTGATTGAAGAAGATACATACTATTGGTACACTCCACTAAATACTGCAGTAGTACTCATGCAGCCTAGGATACCTACTGTCAGTCTCATGCAGTTTGTCAATCACCCTTCCAGCACAATGTACTTATTGTATCACTCTGCCAATACCTAAGCACTTATGGGGCAGATTTACAAGCCTTCTGCACCACCAGCACGTCACTTTTTGTAACATAGTGATGGCGCTGGGGACTCCTCCATATTTACAAGGAGAGGAAAAGCCACCCTGCGTGGCTTTTCCTCTCCTTGAAAGTACGCCCCATTCAAACGTAGCACTTTGTGTTGAAGGGGCATTCCATGGGTGTTGCTGTGTCTGTTCCCACACAACACCCATGGAATAACACATCTCAATATTGACGAGAAAGTGTAAATCTGTAGATACGTGTAAATGGTGGTGTAGCGAGGCACAACAAGGAGAAATGTTTTAATTTCTCCTCATTTTTTCCTCTTTCAATGCATGCTGCATTCCGCAGCACACATTGAAGGAGGAAAATGCCTTTAGTGATTGTTTCTATGCAGGAAGTAGTCCCTTTCTGCACAAAAAACAATCTCCCCACAACACAGATATCCTTGCACCATGGTGCAAGGGGGACTGCATCACTGCATGGCTGCATTTTGTGTGCTAGTGCAGAGGGAGCACAGAATTAAGACATATTCATGTAAATACGTCACATCCCTGTGCTTCAGAAGTGCCGCAGCGCGGTGCAGCTAAAGGACTTGCAGTGTCACGCTGCAGCACTTCCTCATAAATCTGCCCCTATTAATTCACCATACAGTACTAATGCAATGCATTATTTCAGTTAATCATGCTCTACGCAGACATTTAACCAAACTTTCAGACATTACCATGCAATTATAGTTCTTTTATTAAACCAGATAAGGTAGTTCAGAACTTTCTTTTTTCTTCTGTTATTTGTTTTCTATTTTTTTGTAGTTTTTTAACAATTTTGTACTTTTTTTGGTGTTTTATTCCAAAAACAAAAAAAATGAAAACAATTGCATTTGTGGTTCTGTTGAGCTGCACAAATAGCGTCCACTGACTGTTCACCATAACAGATGATGGTTTTGCACTTAGTGCAGTGCTGCTGCAGAAAAGCAAATTTTGGGCGAATGTCTACTGATGGTGCTGAAGTGGATGCTCCAGAATTGCTAGCAATGCCTGGTGGTGGATTTTTTGCTGCACGCCTCATTTCTTCTCGTGCCAGATTCTTCGGGTGTTTATACATACTCGCTGTTCTACAGGAGTATTTGTTGTCACTGCCTCGCAACAGGACCCTGTCAGACAGCAAGCATGTGACTTTTCTTGCATTGACCTTTTTTTCACCGGCAAGAAAGGTGAAAAATTTCCATACCACTGATTCAGGCCTCTGCTTAGGTGGATCTTCCTCCAAGATATCTTCTTCTGAAGAATGATGAGGAGCTTGAGAACCAGATGCCATTTCTCCAAAAAACACCCAAAAAATTCAAAAACCAGCTCTGGAAGAACAGATGTCTCTCATCAACTGCTCCAAACAGAATAATTAAAATGGGTGGGGTCCTTCAATAGTTACAGTGGGAAATGTTATGAACCAATCAAATCTTTTTTTTTGAGGTCACATGGGATCCGCGCACCGTGCGCTCATGAAGCACGCACCCGAAGCGACTTCGCGAAAATATATTTAAAAATAATATACGTTTATTACAAGTAGAAATACATTATTTTTATGAATACCTTAGATAATCTTTTGCCCTAATTGCCCTAATATGAATATTAAAGACACGTACATATAAATTTAGAACATAAAAAATTTCGCGGGAGTCGTGCACCCAGTGCGCCCCAGCACGTATATGACGTGACGTGGGGCCCGCCACCGTGTAAGTGTCGCAAACCGTAATACGCACGTGTCGCAAATGCGTGGGAGCAGGAGTCGCAAACCAGTTGCATACCGGTCGCGCACACCACGTAACTCTATGAATGATTGGCGGTGCGTAACAGGATGTATCGGTGTATGAGTACATATGATAAGTGAGTACATGTATGAGTGTATGTATGAGTACATGTATGAGTGACTATATAGGACTGAGTTGTTGGTGAATGAGTGGATGTGTATGTAGATCTTGGAATTACTGATTAGGTTGTTGTAACTGGTATTGGTATGTCCATTCTTTTAAAAATTGTAGTTTCTATTTTTGAATGTGTGTATCAAAGGTTATATTAGGGTGAGAGGAGGTCTGCCACTCTATCACAAGGATGATGTCATCAGTGATGTCATTTCAGATGTCATCAGTGATGTCATGAGTGATGTCACTGATCATGTCATGAGTGACGTAATATGTGACGTCATCAGCAGTGCATTGCGGGTGCGCGAGTTATAGTTAGCTGAAATAACTAAAACAGGGGAATTTCAATAGTTTTGTACGAGTAAAATGTCCAGCAAACCATAATGCCCCTGAAACCTATGTTTTTTTCAGTGAATATATATATATATATATAGTTTTGGTAGTGCTCCTCTCCACAGGTGCGGTTTATCTGGGCCATTAATGTTGGTTTTGTTTTGCAAATCCAAACGAATGTTACAAAGATTATACCAAAGAGGTCTTCTTCTTATATGTGTAAAAGAATATAAGAACAAAAAATTAGATGGTCTACTTCAGCCATAAAACCAACAAACTCAGATCCAAGTCTACCAGTAAGACAAAGTTTCGAGCATATTTTCATAATGGCAACCAATATATTCATAAATAATTGCCACTTATTGAAGAATAGCCCTTCTATCAAGAATGACGTTTTGGAATACCCACAAATGGGCTTCTATAGAGCTGGAAATCTCAAACTAATTTGAGGGATAGTACCATAATGGCGATTCTCATGCTTATTTCTCTAGTTTTTTTATAATACCATGGTGCATTTCACCTGCTTCTTAATTATAGGACCACAATTACTTCCTTTCGCAACTTCTCATGCACTCTTAGTGTTAAAGACAAAGGCATCGAAGAGCTTGGGATGTGCTTCCCACTTCCTAGTCACAAGACCACACTTGTTTCTCCGTATCTTAACCTCTTGACATTTTTGTGCATATTATCATTGACCTAAATGTTAGAGGTAGCGAAGTACTTTGAGCAAGAATTACTTGCTATACCCCCCTATGCTGGACCGTGCATTTCTCTAATTTCTCTAATTTGTTATGCCTTCTCTTTTCTTCTCTTGCACAGATGGAAGATTCTACCTAATATTATTGAGGGGTTAGGCTTTAAGCTTTAATTCCTTAAACCCAATATGCATTTAACAATAATATCATTTTCTATACCTTTCCTACTTACTATTGGCTAACTTGTGATACTAGGCCTCACTATTGGCTACCTGGTCATTTTTGATTTGTGGAACTTACTTCTAACATATTTCTAACAACTACCACACAGTCCCTACAAAACCTCTGAGTTGAAATTCAAATAAACCACTTAGCATGCATGACTATGATGTAATACCTTTAACAACATGCATATATTAAAGGTTGATATTACTATGGATGTGTTATATAACTTGGTACTTACATGTTCATAATTTGATATGAATAACATGATTGATCTTTATTCTTAAGGAGTCTAAGTGTAAATATTTTTGATGTTCTCTTTTCTCTTCTGTTATCTGTGTGACATATCTGTTTTAGAAATGGGGGTCTCTAGTTGCCAAATAGGGACCCTTGCATCTAGTCAGGATAAGGGAGATACACACTTTAGGCAACCCCTATTCACCCATGGGTTGCTTGTCTAGAGCAGACAGGTGTATCCCAAAGGCAAGGTACAAAGTATTTGTACTCAAAACACACAGTAATAAAAGTATAACATCACAAATGGACACCACACCAGTTGAGGAAAAATGAAGTATCTTTATATAAACTCAACAAGACTAAAATGACAAAAAACCAAGATACATGTAATAAGAATATGACTTTTCAAAGGTTTCAAGCAACTGTGTCCATAGAAATCTATGGATGTTTGACCCTACACAAAGTACCTGTAGAGGCATCAAAATTCACAAAGCCCAAACAGCCACAGAAAAAGGAAGCATTGAGAATCAAAGAGAAGCGTCAGTTCCTGAGTTCTTGGGGAGGTGATGTAATAGTTCTATTGCACCCAGGAGAAGTGATGCGTCAAATCAGACTGTAGGAGGAAGTAATGCATTGACTCCAAGGCAGTTCTGGTCTGTGGGTGATAAATCAGGAAAACTTGCCACACAGGTGCAATGCGTGGAAATCCAGGATGTGTGGGCAGTCGATGCGGTGGGAGTAAGAGGCGCTACATCAGTTTCTTCAGCTGCGATCCCATGATGCGTCTTCCAGCCATGACATGCTCTGCATCATCTCTGCAGCGACGCAGCAATGCATGGAGATTTACTTCATATGGTGGTGCCACCTCGGGAAGAAAAGCCGCAAGAAGGGCAATGGGTTGATTTTCTCAGTTCTTCAGGTTTTTCCAGATCCCAACAGCAGAAACAATCTCCAGAGCCCTAAAACCGAAATAAGCACCTCCTGGCAGGTCAGAACTCTCAGCAGTAGAGTACAGGGGAGCTAAGGGTGAACTATTTGTGTCCCTGAGACTTCCGAAAAGGAGGCCAGCACACACAGGCCTTTGGAGATTCTTCTTCAAGCAGGTTCACAGCAAAGTTCCAGTCTTTGACCATTCCTTGGCAGAAACAGCAACTGCAGGCTAACCCCACAAGGCAAAGAGGCATTACTGCTTCTCACAGCTCTTCACCTTGGTAAATGTTCCTCTAGAGTCCAGAAGTGATCTAAAGTTCTGGGTTTCAAGGTCTACTACTTATACCCCATATTGTCTTTGTTCTCTTTGTGCAAAGGTCTCAGAGCCCACTCCAAACCAGTTTGGTCCTCAATGGTACAGTACGATGACAGAGGTGGAGACATCATTATGCAAGGGAGACAGGCTCTATTCAGGTGCAAGGAAATCTCCACCCACTAATCTAAATGCAGCTGAGCCTCATTCAGTTCAACTCTGAGTCATCCAGGTAGGGCCATGCACACCACACCCCCCTGTGGCTGTCTACCATTAATGCACACCCCCAGCCCCTGTCACTCCAAAACCAGACTGTCAATCCACAAACAGGCAGAGGCACACAAAATGGTTAAAAAGGTTAAACAAGGAAATGACTACTTTCTAAAAGTGGCATTCTCAAACACACAGTCTAAAAAACATCTTTACTAAAGGATGTGTTCTTAAATTCTGAGTTCAGAGAGCCTAAACTCTATTCCTCCATCTTCTCCCAGTGGGAAGTTATGCTTGTAAGATTTTACAAAGTATCTTGCATGCTATCCTATGGGACAAATAGCCTTTCGGTAGTGAAACATGAAATACAAAGTATTTCACTATCAGGACACATCACACACATCAGTGCATATTGTGCCTTTCACATACACTGCACCCTGCCCATGGGGGTACCTTGGGCCTACCTGAGGAGTGCTTTACATGTAAGTAAAGGGCATGTGTAGACCCTGCAGTGGCAGGTCTTAGATAGATTTAGACGGCTACACATGTGGGTGGCATAATCAGTGCTGCAGGCCCACTGATAGCATTTGATTTACAGGCCCTGGGCACCCACAGTGCACTTTACTAGGGGCTTACCAGTAATTCAAATATGCAAATCGTGATCAGCCAATCACATTACCAACTTACACAGAGAGCATATGTACTTTAGCACTAATCAGCAGTGGTAAAGTGCCCTTAGTCCTATAGCCAATAAAAAGGTCAGAAAAAATAGAAGGAAGAAGAAAAAAGGTTTGGGGATAACCCTGAAAAAAGGGCCATTTCCATCAGTCTGTAATTTGTGTGTTGTTTAATTTTGTGTTGCTGGCTTAAATTTGACATTACATGGATGTTTTTGGTTATAAGTAATACAAATGTATTGTTGTATATAATATGTAATGTTTCTATGTTGTGGATTATATTAGGCTTGAAAAAGCTCCAGGTGTGCCTGCCACAAGAGACGAAACACATGTTGGCTGTTCATGAAACATCATGAATAAACGCTGGTGATTCAAATCAAATATTTTATCCAATTGACTCTTGGATGTTAATGTTCTATTTCCATTTTGGAATTAAAAAGTCATTATACAAGGGGACAGCCAATTTTCAACTACTTTAACCATATCACATTGTGGATGTTAGGGGATATTCCACCGAATAGGTTGACCAGTCTGGAATACATAAATTGTTGATGTAAACCCCAGGAACCACACCCCTAGTTCCTAAAGAATGGGAATTTAAAATGTCACCTTCATATGTCTGGTATATTTATTCTTGATATGCATATTAAAATATGGTTTAAAGTAATTTTTCATTTTCCACTTCATATTGTTAAAGCCACAAAATATACTTCACATGGGTGCAGCTTCTTGAGTTGATTTTGCGGACGCTCAAGTAGATTTTTTACTTGATCAGCAGCCTTCGGGTGGTAACTGGCCACATTGGAAAAATCTCACCAGATCTCCTAGCAATCAAAAACACGCTATGGCACACCAAATCTTGCTTGCACACGCTAACTTACAGTTTTGACATGCATGCGCAAGAAAACGTTCCCCAATGCGTAAATTGGTGAAATTTTGCCAGTTGTCAAAATTCCACGAATTACGCTTCTGGTTTTTTCACAATTGTTATCGCGATCTGTGGCCGAATGAGAATGTTGAAAGGTGAATAAAATCATAATGGGACATATATGATGAGGTATGCTCATTAGAGCTGTAAACAATATATGTTAATGTTCTTTTTATTGAATTGATCTAATATATTCATACATAATGTTTCTCGTTGGAATTGATGCTAACAGGGCTACGTAGAGTTTAGCTTATATGGGTCATCTGCCATATGGACAGCTGTCCTTCCCTCCATATGTAAACTGTGTATATGGCTATGCACACTAATACAATGGATGTATCTATGAGATCATCAGGCAGGGGCAAAGGCAATAAAAGGCAGAACTGTAGCACTTATGGTCAGAAGCAAACAGTTGAGGCTGGAAAGCATATTGTGATAGAGCAATAATAAGTGAATGACTTGCATCATTTACATTTCCCTGAGAGTATCAAAACTAGCACAGAAATTGAATAAATAGAGCATGGCACTTGATTGAGTTATTCTAGCATATTGCTCATAATGGTCACTGAAAAATAGAGTGAGATCAAAATTGGTCTTGACAGTGTCAGGCAAACTCACCTGTAAATGAAGCCGTGTTCGTAGTAATGCAGAATTACCCAGCGGTTCAGCAAGATTCTGTGGAATTATTCAAGAAGACTGTAGTGCTAAATGTAAGTGAATGTGAATATCGATCAGGAGCAGTCGCACAATCTCACTAATTGTGCACTTGGTGTAGGATTTTTCTCCAATTTACTCCTGGCATTTAACGCTAATTTCTTTGTCCAAAATGCACTTTTGCATCAAAATGGGTGTGAGGATACATTTTGCGCAAAGACAAAAGTGAAAAATGCAACCACTTGTGCTCACTAATAGGTGCTCTTGTGTTAGGATATTTTACCCCCAAATCCCCTTATTTAGACCAGGAGGCGCAATCATATTATTATTGGTAATTCTGTGTCAAAGTGTAAAGCAGAATTACTCCAGTGTAATTGAAATTTCCCCCAGGACTACAAATTATATTTGTCACTCCAATGTCTGATACTACCAATGTGATTCATAGAAACTAACTAACCTATCCTGCTTTTATTTTTTTCTACGCACTATTCCAATATAGAGATCAATGCTGGGTGTGCTATTAAGAGTCCTTAGAATGTATGGGCATTGTTAGCTGTCCCCAAAGCACTTGCATATGGCCACCAGATTAAATTTACCACCCAAACAGAAAGTTTCCCACTGTAGGTCAGAAACTGGGTCTCTGATAGGAAGGACTTAAATGGGTCCTGAATTGGTGAACTGCTGATGGCTGATAACCTGCTGCTGCCATCTGGTGCCTGTACTCCAGTTCCCTGAACAGGTACAATGAGGGCGATTTTTTTAGCCCAGGTTTTAGCAAAAGTCCATAGTGATGCTTTTCTATTCAGTTTCACACTCCATGGAAATAAAGATGTTCAGATTTGGGTCTCTTCTCTTGACTCACGACTCCCATTGATGTATCTATCAAAAGACACAGAGCAGTGAAACCTTGACTGGTGTTTGCAAGGGTGAAATAGAGCATTCTCCGATGCCTCTTTCAATGTCTTGCACTTTCATCTTCTGCCATTCTTCTACAACTACTTGTTCCCTTGAAGTAACTGGATGGTAGCTTATTCACTGTGTGGATACGTCCAGTTTCCCTTAATCATCCGTCATAGCTCCATCCTGCAATAGTCCCTGCAATGCGCTTCAAGCAATATGACTATATGACAGCATATCTTTTGCTGGTCTGATAGGAAGCTGGTTGACATTAGATATCATAACCTGGAACTCAGAGATCTTTTCTAGAAAACTGACTTGACCATGTCATCAACAACTACATAATGATACTAGACTAGGAATTATTGTCCCCAACTCGGTCTTTTGCTATTTGTCTGGTTTCTTTTCGGTTAGGTTTCACCTCAAACCTATCTTCTCAGCCACAGCTCATTGTTCTGCCAACGTTGCGTCAGGATGATTGAGGTGAGTAAAGCCTGAAAGGAGCTTGGAAGACAAAAGGCATGAAAACAGCTGGTCTTCCCTCTTCTGACTTGCCACAACTGTCTATACAGATTGATAAGAATGCCTGTCTTCCTTCTCAAGAGCCTGGTCCTGTGCAAAGGCCTCCAGTAATGTTTTAGGGAGTACCACTAATCTACCACTTTTTTCTGGTAGGTGAATCAACCTTAACCTGTTGATCCAAACTGGATGCCCCACACTTATGCACATTTGGTCAAACAACACAGTGCACACAAGATGGTCGCTATCTCCTACTAGCTGTCGCTAACTGGTGTTAGCGACAGCTAGGTAATAGGGAGATAATTTTATCTCAGCTTTCTTGGCTTTTAAAGCCAAAACAGCGGAGATAAACCCCCTTGATAATATGCCCCCTAGATCTTTATCTGCATTCCTCTTGAGTATTGCACATATTAGGCATGCTCAAATTGGCAGCAAAGCAGAGAACGTATTCCTCTTCTTAATATCACTAGTATCACTAGTTGTCACACGTCTTTTAGCTGAGCCTTGGATTTGGGCTGTCTCTTGAGATCACTATATGCTTTCTATATTCGGTTCATTCATTATTTCAGTTTTAGCTGGAGGAAGGTGGGTGTGATATTTTGGATGGCTAAGTGGTCAAGGAAGAGAGACGTAAATGATTTTTGGTCATTGGTAGGCAGTGGAGGGTGATAATGTAGCATATATATAGATGTGGTATTCATATTAACGATTTCCATTGGTATAAACTATAGATAGAGAGAAACAAAAGGTACAGTCTTGTAGCATAATCTAGACATTACTGATCAAGGCAATAGTAACTTGAGCCTGTGAGAGAATCCTAGGTGTCAGAAGATTTGGAGATGTGATTATACTTTCGCTGAAGGTAGTTGAGTAGTATCTATTATTACACTGTTGACACTCATCAGCCTAAGGAACTGATTCCAATCTCTAGGATGATTTAAATGTTATTTTCAAAATTGTAGTGCGAACGTTTCAATGATTATGCATATTTAGTTATCATTAAAGAGTAGATGAGAAATGGTAGAACATTTGTAGATTCTTAGTTAGATGTTGAGATAGAAGAGGGAAAAGGTAGAAGCATAATGATTTTGGAACAATCTGTTATGCATGAAGAAGTCCAGCCCATGATTATACATTGAATGCTGATGTTCATACACTATATAATAATTTTAGGTGGTGTTCTATGTCAGAGGCAGAAAAAAGTCGCAGAAACAATAGGAAGCTGCAATCTTTAGATCATGCCAATTAGCATTGAAGGTGGATCCATCAGCTAAGTGATTGGAGAGTTATGGTGTCCAGTTTTTTGCATTGTCTCAAAATAGGTCTTTTTGATTGCTGACAGAGTTGTTTTTAGAAGAGGGTTGTTTATGGTCAAAGTGGATGATATGGTGGTAGATCCAAATGGCAGACTGACTTCCTTTTCAAGTTATGTCATCCATCGCTAAGGTCATGTCATCCAACATTATTTTCAATAACTCATGCTGGGGCATGGCCCTTCATGCGTCAGAAACTGATACCACACTATTCAACAACCAGAGTCAAACACTCAATGTCTGCCCATCAGATTGGTGCATCCGAGAAACTAGTGTCCACCTCTATTACTCTCACTTCATGTTTATCAAGCCTTTCTTTAACGTGGTCCAGTCTCAATTTTAGATGATCAATTTTAACAACTAGTTTGAAAACTTCTTTACATCTCTTTATGTATTTAGCCACCTCAGGTAGCACTTGGTCTTGGTCATGTTAAGAATGCACCTATTTGACTGATAATTCACTCCCCGCTTTCTGTCAAAGTGTATGTTAGTTTATATTTGATCAGTTTTCCTCCTATTATAATCCTTAGTAAGAATCACCCCACAGTGTTACAGCAACAAACCTAGGGGCAGATTTACAAGCCCCTTGCGCCGCTTTTACGCCGCCGTTGCATCACTTTTGTGACGCAGCGGCGGCGCAAAACATGCGCCATGGTGCGGGGTAGTTACAACGTGACGCATCTCCCAGATGCGTCACGTAGTAATACCCTGCGCCAGAAGAGGCGTACCATCGCAGGGGGAGGAGTTCCGATGCAGGAACGCCTCCCAAAAGTGAAATCTACAAGATTTCACTCAGTCATTTTTGGGCTCATGCTGCGTCAAAACCCTGCGCCTGCTTGAAGCAGGCGTAAGGATTGACGCAGCATTGTGCACATAGGGCCCCCCTGATCATTGCTGGAGCTGCGTCGCGCTTGCTGGTGCTGGTGCTGGTGCATCCCTGCCGATATGCAGGGATGCACCAGTAATTAAAAATCTGCCCCTTACAGTTTAATGTTAGGCAACGCTGCTTTGTAAAATCTATTAGGCTAAAGTCAGCATCTGAATAGGGTTGTACTTTGCCAATATACTGTGCAGCTGCTATATCATGCCTCCATCACCCACTCAATTACATTCATTCATTCATTCATTACATAATGGTCTTCACTTGGTAGCCTGGACTTTCTGTTTGTTTGTTATCACGCCTTGATACCCTTAGGGGCTAAGTTTGCGCGTTATAAAACGCCTTTCATTCATTCATTCAGAAGCAGATTATATTATTCACCTCAGGTGCATAAGGTGTTCTACACAGACCCTGAATACTATTCACAAATCAGTCTATTTAGGACCAACGGAGGTACACACACCTCTTCTCCTCGATCTTTTGTATTTTGCAAAGCTATTTTACACTTTCTGGCTCCTAAAATGTTCACACAGAATTTCCTGTTTCATATAGTCCATTATGTGCATCTCCACTTAGGCTACTGTTACTTACTAGTGTGATGACGTTGTCCGCTCAGTATAGCTGTGGTACTGCAGTCCACCAGATCTCTCTCCCCTCTTCTTTGTGCTCTGATTTGTTGCAGTAAATGCCCCACTACACTCATCTGAGCTGGGGTTTATCTGGGGCCAACTGCACATCCCCTGCATTTCCCTAGCAGCAAGTGCCCTTGTCTGCTAGCTTCGTCTGACATGTGAAGTCGTCAGAGACTGGCCTGACCCCTACCTTAGATCATGTCTCTAGGCATTCTACAGGCAATAGGGACGTCTTTGTGGTGACAATTCTAAAGGACTGCTTTGGATCACTGCTCATGGGGCTCCACAGCTGTCTCACCACTGCCTCTGAACATGGAGCGATTTTACTGCCTGGGAGTGGCCTGATATTCTGCAGTAGCAGCACAAATTGTGCCCTTCAAGCCCCCATGCCCTTCATGGCTCCCAGTTGCTCTTTGCTGTCCGCACTCAGACAGGGAGAGCTACATCACTCCTCCGCAGGCTGCTTGTGGTGTCTGGCCACTTCCCCAACAGCAACTCGGCAAAACGGCAGACCAAAGTCATCTCCGGGCTCTGCCCTCCTCCTCTCATAGCTGGCAACAAAATATGAGTTAGGTGTCTTTTTTCTCCTCCAGATCTCTTTGTCAGGATGTCATCTCCACATTCACGGACTTGAATGCAGTCAATGTCTGTCCAGGGAGTCTGATTTGTGCTGCCTAATCAAGGCAGGTAGAACTCACCTAACAAGCAGCTCTCTTCAGTCATGGTTCTCTGGCGTCCCCGTTTCAGATCGTTGACAAATAGATTTCCTATGTAACATTCCAAAAGATAGTTTTGGATTGTAAACTTATCCATTTTTAAGAGTGCCTGCATGAGTGTTTGACAAACCCTTTCATTTTGCCTGTGCTGTGTTATCTGATGTGAGAATCAATATTAGCTCAATGTCTTTCCTGGTGACCAGCACATCTCCCCTGCCTGGGCTTTCATTGCAATGATCAGCTTTTATTGTTTCTGAGTTGTATGAATGCTTTCATTTTTTTTTCTTAAAACGCCATGTTGTGTTTTGTACTTTCTATACCATGATGCACTAGATAGCACTGTTTACATTGAAGATAGGCACAAATTGTGTCTTAGGCAAAAAGCACATGATTAGAACTTTAACTTTTCAAATGCATAAAATCAAAAGAAAAACATTGCAGTCAGGTTTCTGGTGGCATCGGTCACTGTGAGATAATGGTGGGTTATAGGATAGTGCCCAGTCAGAAAGGTATTTAAATTTTTTCATAAGAGGCCAAATATACAACCATTTCATTTTGCGAGGCGCTAATTGAGATTTTTTGAGTCGCAATTAGAGACTCACAAAATAAAATGCGCTGATGTGTCTCAGACACATTGAGCAATTCCCAATTGGGTCACAAATAACCTGCCTCATCAATATTTATGCGACTGGTCGCAATTTGCGACCCATTGGGAATGGTCTGCAGTCACAGGGATGGTGGCAGCAGTCTGTCTTAAGAAATGTTGGCGCCCACATCCACAAATGGAAAGGGGTCCTTCGGGACCACCTTCATGTTTGCAAATGGGTTACCACTTCCTTCACAGAGTGGATACAATATGATTGTTTTGCAACCACATTCAGGTCGCAAAACATTTATACATGCCACTGTGGCTCGCTATTTGGGAGGGATGCCCTTGAAACGCCCCTTTCTAATAGCAACTCACAAACCATATTTTGCGTATTGGTAATAGGTTACGGACTCGCATAATAGGGTTAGTACAATGCAAAAGTCATTTTAGTGGTCGCAAACGCCCCGATTCTCCATATGCGACCGATAAAAACGGTCGTACATCTGGCCCATAATTTCCTTGCACCTGTCTGACATCAGCAGTTGGTGATGAGATTCAGTGCTTACCACATGCATTTGCTATGCAGGACATCCAGAGAACAAACCTCACCTCTGACATTCATGAAGACAGATGTAAAACAGAAATAAAGTGTACATAGACTGACTTAGCAGTTAGTGACATTGAATGTGTGTTTTAGAATGGCCAGTAAACATGTAAGATCTTTGTGGCAGGGGAGATCAGATAAGGGATCTGCTGCAGTCAGAATTTCCTCACATTTAATTGGAATCACTTGTTTTATGTCAATCAGTTGTTGGTGAAAGGACTTACTCAAATCACTCTATTGCCAATACCAAGATTGAGAGCATTATTTCTTTGCAAAAGCCACTGCAGATTATAACAAAATTCTAAATATTTCATTACAGATTTTCTAAATCTTCAGTCCTCTATGTGACTACCAAATACAACTAAAGCAAGAACTTGTATCAACCTACAATGGGGCAGGTAGTTATCAATTCTGAAAAGCATGTCATTGAAATGAAAATGCCTACCTGTTACATAATTATACCCTATTTGATATGTCACATTCCAGCCAACTTCTCCTGGTACATAGGGATATCTTCAAATACTTATTGTGATGTTCTACATCTAGAATTACTAAATCTCCTTATCTCTTATAACTGATGTCATAATCTTAAAGATATGGTATCATATTCGTAAGGCCGAATGAAAATCCGATGAACTTTAATACACATTGTTTTCTCTGTTAGGCCCTGAATCAAAGTTTGCTAGAATACAAGTGCTTTCTATCCCATCAGATACATAACTATAAACTCGGAGTAATTATTTATCGGGTGTGATAAATTGCACCTATTATGAGTTTTATGTGGAGCAACATGCAGATATTTGTGCATACCACACTAAAATCTGCATGGTATGGTGAATAACATACACTTTGACCTTGTTATATTCCAGCACATTTAACCTGCCAAAATGTAACGAAGGGGAAGTTTTTATTAACACACCCTGTAATTGCCAGATGCATTTGATCTTATTTCTGGCCCTTGTACAAACAGGCATTTATGTCAGTGTCAAAACTCCGACCCCCTAATAATCAGTGCCCCAGTGTTAAAGTGCCACTGCTTATATACATTGTGCAGAACAGTCCTCTTGCATACTGCTACAAACATATATAGGGTAATTTAATAGTTCAACTGTGTTCTCCAAACTACTTGAAAAAAAGTAATTTACCTAAAAACACTGGGGCATATGTAGTAGCTCCTATCGCCACCACAATGCCACCTATATTGACGCTGCGGTGGCGAAGGGTGTTAACGTAGCTTAACACTACCTTGTACATAAGGCCCCCTTTTGACACTATGGTTAGCATGAAAGGGGTGGGTAGTGGGTGCTGTGGTGGGCGTTCAACAGCAACACCCTTTCATTTTGACTCTGCCCCCTATGTACAAGGGAGGCTCACATAAGAGGCAGCGCCAAATTTAAGACCAGGTGAAAACAGGTCTTAAGTTTGGCGAAATGAGGAGAAATGCATTATTTCTCCTCTTTTTTGCTTTTTCCATATGTGATGCCTTGTGCAGCACTTATGGAAAAAGTAAAATGCCATGTTTTGTGTATGTACAGGGAAGGTGCCCCTTCCTGTAAATAAACACACTTTTTAAAGAATGCACTGTTGTCACTTTCATGTGTGTTGCATGAAGCAGCACACAAGAAGGTGACAGAATGGCATTTCTAAGATTGTTTATGTGCAGGAAGAGGCATCTTCCTACACATAAACAAACCTGCCCTCCACTCAGACACCCTTGCACTCTGGTGCAAGGGTGCGTGCGTTGGCGCTAAGTTACTAAACTTAGCACCATCGCAGGGGGAAAAGCAAGGCTGCACCACATTCTTGTAAATATAGTGCAGCCTTGCATTTCAGAAGTGAAGGAGAGAGGTGTTAATCCAGGAAGGCTGAAATCTCTCTCCTCTACTTCCTTGTACTTATCCCCCACTGATTCTTATATAAATTGCTTTCCCAAATTTAAGATTCATTGTTTTCATTTTTTTTATTTTGGGCAAAGTCTTCATTTTGTCTTCCCTCACTCATTGTTTTACAGGTCTAGAATATGTTCTGCACCCCTTGATAGTTTGTGGATCTGCCCTCTAGATTTGCTGCCATGATACTATGTCACCCATACCATTACAATTTTGGCTACATTGAGCATGATTTGAGTAAGACCAGCAGAACTCTAATGAGCCAATAAACCATCAATTTAGTTTCAGTTCACGAAAGCAGGAATCACATCCGGGCTGTGGATGACAGAGTTGAATTGATAGAGGGGGCATGAGCCTGTCGCCCTATGCATTAAGGTTCAGCATAATTATGTTACTCAGTAGCCTAAAGTCTTTGCGCCTCCCCCTTAAGATCGTTTCAAGGTTATGCCTTCAACGAAATGGAAGCACTTGTTAAACACAATTAGAGTTTTGGAATATTAAAAAAAGGAAAGAAGTATCTTCCAACAAATATACAGTCCAATCGTGTTATGTCACCACGGGGACTGAAATGTAAATATTAAAAACGGTAACTTACCAGTACTGGTACAACTTTCTCCGTCAGGATTAAGAGTCCAGCCATCATAACAAGAACACTTCACAGTATTTTTGTGTTGCTCACAAACTTGACTACATTTAAAATGTTTAAAGCAGTAATCCAATGCTTCACAAGTTTTGTTGTCTGGGCTCAGAATCATTCCCATGGGGCAGGAACAGACGATCCCTCTTGAAGGAACAACACTGCACTGGTGACTGCAGTCTCCATTATTAAGGTAACATTCATCTAAAAGCAATGAGTACAAATTGTTTTGTTAAAATAAATAGAAATGACATGAAATACATTCACGCATATCACTCAAATCAACATTAATGCAATTATTGAATCCCATAGCACAGAGCAGTTGAAATAAAAATATTTATTAAAAAGTACAATTGTTAGAGGTTTGTTGGTTGACTGGGGTGTTAGCCCTGGTCAAGCAACAGCCACAATCTCTGGAAAGGAGAACCCCAAACAGTCACTATAATAAACTGTGCCTAACCCTGGGTCAGTTTAAATAAGAGGCAATGTGTCTTAACTTTGGGGCAATGTGTAAACAGTAATATAGTGAAAACACAACACAAGAAAAACCCCACACCAATTAAAAAAATAGAGTACATTTTTAATAAATTAGATGATAATTCAACAACAGAAATCCGATCTCTAGAATTGAGATAATTAATGTTTTAAGTTTTTAGTAAAAACTAGGGCCTAAAAGATCAAAGCACCATCCACAGAAATCTAGTCATGCTAGACCGGGCCAAAGTTGAAAAATATGGCTGAATGCGATGGAGCACGAGTCGGACACAAGTAGTGGATTGGGACCAGTCAATGCTTACCATGGGACATAGAGTAATTTTCATGAAAAAGTTTCTGAGGTGGTAAAGTACAGTGAGGAAAGGCTGCAGGCAGCTTCCAAGGAGGGAGCGTCATCATCTGGAAGCCACTGTTTGAAGTTGCTGTGAATATTTTTAGAAGTCAAAAATCTCCAGAGGAATGAGGCAGGAGGCTGTAGCCGATAAAAGTTCTTGGAAGCTGGCTACCCCTTTGGCAAAAGGCCACTGAACTGGATTTGCTACTGCAGAGAAAAGTGTAGCGGGATCATCTGCAAGGTGAGGCTGACTGGCAATGCACATCTTGGCCGGATAGATGAGCAGGTTGCTTACGGTCTTTCCTCAATTCTTAAAACTATTTTTAGCCAACATTTTGGCTAAAGTCAAATTTTGTCTAATAATTGCAGAAAAAGTGATTTTAGAATGTCTTTATTTTTTCTGCCTAAAGCCTCCAGCAACCTTTTCAGAGTTAATCTCCAACAATCATTGTGCAGTCTGCTGGCCCCTGCAAGAAGCTGTGAAGGGCTCCCAGGAAAGAGAATTCAAGGGCCTTGGGTGAGTGTAGGTGTGAACTCCTTCTGACCAGCTGGCTTGAGGGATTTGTCTACCAACTGGCCAAGCTGTACAGGGGCATCCCCTGCACAGACAGGCGTAACTCACACCAAGGCCTGCCCCTCTCCCATTGTTCAGGTAGTTAGGATAAAACCAATTCCATTGGTGGGAAAACCCAGAACTGTTATCAGAATTGGTTTGCACATAACGTTTCTCATTTCCATAGACATGCTTCAGGGGTGTGCCCAAAGCTCTGCCCATGGGAAGGAAGGATCTGCCATGTTGGATTTTGGCAGAACAGTACACTGTGGGATTGTTTAAACCAAACCACAAGGAAATAGTCACTATGTCTAACAGTGCTTTCTGTAAATAGTCCATTATTGTCAATAATTGAGTCAAAGCCTACAAATCACTCTATCATCCCTCTCAACCCATTTCTAAATACAGCTCTTCAGAGCCCCAAACTAAGCAGCAATTATTCTGACCCATGTCCCATTTCTCACTACCAGATTCCGGTAGTATTTTTCCCTAGTGTCCCTAAGACAAGAATGTCTATGTTGTTACTAATATGAGGGCAACTTTAACACTTCTCACATTCAGCTCAAATGAACTTCACCAGTGAAAGTTCCACCATGTGTGCACAGTTTAAACAGCCTTTGTTTACTATTACATTTACTCTAGAATGCTTTGATTGTAGAAAATAAAGAGCATAATATCTTGTTATGTCCCTCTTACCACTCTTCATTCCCAGAATTATAATTTGATTTGATTTAATTTGAACATTTGTATAGCACCTGAATGCCCGAGGGAATGCTTCTCATTGTCAGAGTCATGCAGTTCAACTATATCTCTAGTTTTTACTTTCCAAAAATATTTATATTTCTTCAACAAATATCTGTAAAATACTGTATTTGAAGTCAAAATACTATCAATCAAAAATATATGCATTTCCTAGATGAGAGTGGATAGTCTACTCAGGTGCACAAGAATAAATATTACTCAGCATAAGAATAAAGGGTGCTCTGTTATGAAAGTAGCAAACACTAGAAGATGATGAACAGAGCGCTGAAACTTTTCAAACACTCACAGATCTGGGTTGAATCTGTCATCATTCTTTGGCTCACTTCGCCACCTCAGTTTAGTCCCAGCTTTATGCAAATCAGTCTTGACACTGTGCCTCATGGGAACAGTCCAGCCTAAACTGCCAAGCCAGGATTTCCCTGAACGGGAACCTGAAACAAGCATCCTGGGTCCGGTTTCTGGGTAACACCTTTCATCAACCAGGCTCACTTGGATCCAGTGGCAAAGGGACCCTCGTCTGGGAATACCCTGCCATCTTAGGGCGAACAAAGCAAACACAAGGAGATGATGGTCGGAGCGCTGAAACTTTTTAGACACTCACCCCCTGTCACAGATCTGGGTTGAAGCCATCATCAGATTTCTGCACTGGGGTGAATGTATGACATTGTTCGGAATTCTGTCCATCAACTGTTCTTTTTTGCATTTGTCACCCCGAGTGAGACGGGTATGCCCAGACATGGGTCCCGTGCTCTCCATGCCACTGGAGTCAAGCTATTCTGGTTGATGAGGGCTGAAAGCCCAAAACCAGTCGTAGGATGCTTGTTTCCAGTCCAGGGAGGAATTTGCCTGGCAGTTTGAGTTGGACTGTTGCCATTGGGCGCAGGTTCAAGACTGATTTGCATATGATTTGGTCCAAAGTGGAAAGGCATGTTGAGCAAAAAACAATTGATTTAAGCCCAGGTCTCTGTTCTAGGGTGGATGTATGACATTATTCTGCATTCTGTCCATCAATTGGTATTTTTGCTGTTATGAAAGTAGACATCACAACTAACACTTCAACAGGACTATTGTCTGCAGTTCTGAACTACACCTTCTGAAGGATTGAAAAAGTGGTCCGCTCAAAGGTAGAAAATGCTATGATTCAGGATAATTACTTCCATGTTACCTAAGGGAGTAAAACAGTACAACCAGCAGGGAGTTTTAGTTCTGACAGTGAGATGTTAGTCTATCATTTATTGTATTTTTCTTATCAGAAATGTCAATGTCAATCTCATAAACTTTATTCGGACGTTACAACGATAAAGGTGCAAATGCTTCCAGCACAGTGATCCAACATTATATATAAATAAGAGAATCATTAGATAGTACACATCATTTGCCAAAGGTTTTGAATCATCACTGTTAAAATGTTAAAACAATATTCAAAAGATAAATTCTATTATTATTTTAAAACATATACCACATTGAAATACAAAAAGGAATCCACTAAATGTGAAAATATAATCAATTTACAAAGATAAAGCATTGCATAGTTATTACAAAGCCTGGACATAATAGTTTAATACAATTATGAACTGCAGACTATTGCGTCTTGGATGGGTACCTTCTAATAATCCACATGTTCCCAAAGAACTTTGCAACTCCATATGCTACAGAAGGCCTACAGTCCGATTTTAGGATGCAAAGCGCATTCTAGTGGCAGACAGTTCTCAATAATCTACAAACAGGGGCTAGCCACTTATGTCTCATGAGACTATATAGAGGCAAACAAATAAATCTGGCCAATTGTTTCAATTATTATAGGACAACCCGGGCAGTTCTGTGTTCTATCCAAGGGCTGCAGTCAAGCAACTGTAAAGGAGTTCACGGGAAGGGAACCACATCTAAATTGGATATAGAGTTTTGTATCCTCCATATACTGTTCGAAAGTGCTTTGTAGTGTGAATTCCATGAAATCTAGCGTGAGATGACCCACAGATGATTGAGCAACAAAAGACTGTAATACCCAGCTCCAGTATTAATTTTTAACCACTTCTTTGCTTGGCAGTTGGCTAAGGTTTTTAGTTTCCCAGGAACTTCCAGACCCTTTGCTGATAGTAGTGACCTAACTTTGTTGAACCACCCAACTTTTTTGAAGGGGTCAAGCTTGGAAACCTCATCAAGTGCTGCAGCATAATGGGAAAGCTCAGGAGTCAGTTTCAGATGCAGCCAAAAGAGCAAGAGCCACACCCTAGCTTTTTCCACAATTGAGCGTCTTCCAATATCCAGCCGTAGGGGTTGAAGTGGGGTGCTCTGGGGAAGTAAACATATAGATCTTAAGGATTTATTCTCTGTAATTAACAGGCCTTCCATGTTTTCTAATCCTCAGAGTTCAGCCCCATACAGAACTGAACTCGCTACCTTGTGGTCATAAATCTGGAGAGGGGCAGCTATTGGCTTAGTTTGGGTAGTTCTATGCTCCTTAATCAGTGCCCCAATGGTCTGCTGAAGATTCTGATTCATAATGTGATCTTTCCATGCCATTTTCTTGGAAAAGGCTATGCTCAAATAACCAAAAGTGGCCTCTCTCTCAAGAGGGATCCACCCCAGCAGCATTTTACCTTTGAACGTTCTATGTGGGTTCATTAGCAGAAGTTTGGATTTTGAGGCGTTGACCTCGAGACCTCTTTGATCGCAAAAGGCCTTGAGGCAATCCAAGAGCAGTTGAAGACAACGAGGTGCTTTGGACACTATCAATGTGTTGTCCGCAAACAATAAGGTTGTTACTTTGACACCCGCCTTCACAGGGGCGTCAGCTGGTACTTCTGATAAGTATTGGACTACACCATTGATAAATAATGAAAACAAAGTGGGGGCTAAAACACAACCCTGTCTTATTTCCCTGTCCACACAGATCGAATCTTTCAACTGGCCCTGGTCTCCCCAACGGACCCTCAAGTAGTTGTCCACATGGAGAAGGACAACCAATGGCAGGACCTCAGGGGAAAGACCAAACTCCTGCAAAACATACCACAGCTTGCGCCTGGGGATGAGATCAAAAGCTGACTTCAAATCAATCAATCAAATCGATGTAGAAACTCCCCTTTTCGATGGTCACAGATTTCCAGGCCATTAAACTAGAATGAAAGACCTGATCTATGGGCCTGATCTTCCTTCTAAAACCTGCCTGGAAGGAGGATAGAATATTTTACTGTTCCATCCATGTTGTGATCATCAAAAGAATTACACTAGAGAAGACTGATAGGCCTGTTGTTAGTTGGATGGGAGCAATCACCCTACTTTAAAAGTGGGATCACCACAGTGCCCTTCAATGAAGGTTGTATGGGAGCCCCTGCAGTAATACCATTGGCTAATTGGTGATGTACTTAGAAAGACATTGCCAGGGATGCCATCAGGCCCCAGAGCTTTGTTCCTTACAATAGAGTTTATGCTAAGTGTAATTTCGGCTAATGAAAACAGCCTAGAGGTCTGGTGGCTGCTATGGTCAATAATGGCAGCTTCAGCAGCTATGTCCCCATATCCAGTATATACTGCAGTAAAATGGTCATGCCGGGTGGATAGGGAGATATTGTTGGTAGGTGGCCTCGGTCTTACTGCTTCCACCCTCACCACTAGAAGCCCAAACGGACATGAGTATTTCCTCATGTATGCATCACTGATTTGGAGCCATCGATCTTCCACCCAGGCTCTTTTCGCTTTGACTAACGCTACCTTGTAATTTCTCCTTGACTCTCTTAGTTCTGGCATATCATTTGCTCTAATGGCACCAGTCAGTTTAGATCTTGTGATGCTGTACTCCTGGTTAAGCCAGGTGGAGTGTGATCTGGCTGATTTGGGCTTACCCTGGGGCTGATGGGGCATGCTAAAATAGGACGTCAGTTGTTTAAAAAAAGGCTGTGTGACATTCCGTGATCTTAGAAGGCCCATCATGCTGCTCAAGTAAACTGCCCAGGTCACTAGAGCTATCTAATAGGTTAGTCTTTACATTTTTGAGTTTGCTACATCAATTGCGACTCAATCCCATTTGACTCACCTTGTTACTTGAGGGGCAAGTCTCCCTAGTTATAAGAGAAATACCGGGGACAGTGGGGGTTTTGGCCCATAGTGGAGACATTATGAGCTCTAGAGGATTATGATCTCTGTCAGTAGTTGTTCCAACCACCATATCCATCACCCCAGACCACAATTTAACATCTAGTAAAATCTATTCAATGCGACTCATGTTAAATGTTCCATTATAAATATTCACCCGCATCCTGTCAGACCTAGTACGTCAGTTTGCTGCCCTAAGCCCGTATTCAAGTTTTAATGCATGAAGATGCAACGCTGTGCATTTCCATTTTTAAATGGGTGGAACATCAAGCAGAGGAACGTGCCATAGCTCATTGAGCTTGCCGCTGTTGGTTATGTCCTCTGCGTCTAGGGGTTCATAGGGGACCTTAAAGTCACCTACTATTATTAATGGACCTACAGACTCTCTCCCCTCTAGACAGTCTTCTAGCATTTGTATGGTAGATGACCTACAGCCAGCCTTGGAGCCTCGGGCATAAACAATAAAAAGATCTAGTCCTGCACCGTTCCTGCCCCTAAAGTGAATAGCTAGAATATCTGGGCCATTAGCCTTGATCTCACGTAAAGTACAATGGAGCTCAATTTTGACCCAGATCAATAGCCCCCCCAACAGGCTAGCCTTGATTTTTATTTAGTGCTGGGTGACAAAAGGTCACATACCCAGGAATAAAAACTGGGATATTAGACCAGGTTTCCTGCAAAATACATAGATCAAATTGTTCTATGCATTGAACGCAGTGCGCAAGTGCCACTTTGAGCCTCAGTCCAGCTACATTCCATGATAATATCCTAAGCTTTGATGAACATGTGGGTTAGATCCCATCCGTGACACAGCTTTGCCACGGGTCTGGGGTTACCTCACTTGATAGTTGAGGCCCCTCTTCAAAGGTATCAGTGTTGGTGCCCTTCACTTGTTCCCAAATGGACTAAATACAACAGAGAATTTATATCATTTTTTATAATTACGGTAACTGTAATTAAAGATTGGTTGTTCTTTAAAATACAGTAATGACTTTTATTACTTTATGCATACATCACATTTGGCTGCCTCCCTGCAGCATCGTCGTTTTAAAAAAAAAAAATTCAAATACATAGAAAAATGTTTTTAAATCAACAATTTTCTTTATGGGATATATATATATATATATATATATATTTAATTCACACATGATATTTGCACATTTAAGAGGCTGTTTTGTTCGTGACAAACCTGAATTTGGTTGATGAACAACTGTCATTAGCATATTTAACAAGAACTTCTCAATTATAGGGAATTTTAGTGGGATTTTGTACAATTGAGCAAACAGGTGTAGTGATATATGTATAGACCTTATATTGCTTTCAAATTTTGCGTAAATGTTGTTATACATGTTTTCAGATTGCCTGCTTAATTTGCACATTAGATTCGTGTTGTAAAAAAAAAAAAAAATTTATACATGGACATTTAAATTGCGGAATGTTGCACATATTTCTCTGTTTTATGGTACACATATTTAGTATATGAGCCATATATGGACAGAGACTAAAGCTGCTTTATACCTTTGCATAATTTGCACATGAGTATAAATGTTTACAGATCTTTCTCGATTTGCACAACAGTTTCAAATGATATTTTGCACATTATAATAGGAATTCCTTGATATTGCACATATTTCTTTGCTTAATGTCGTTTGTATTTGTTTGCAGTTTTTGCACAGGAAAATGTATTATATCGGTACACTAGTATGAAAGATTTGGAAAAACTAACTGTTGTTAGATATATATTTATGCATTTCCAAGAGTCCTTGTATTCATACATGAATTGAAAGATGTTCATATATATTGCTTGTCTTTTTCTTTTCCCTATTTACGAAATTGTGTACTATAGGATGATTTGCATTTATGCTTATTAACTATTGTCGTTCTTGGATGCTTATTATGCTTTTTCTTGCTATATTTGGCAAGATTTACAAACAACTAATGACCAGTTGGAAAAAAGACTAATTGATAAGTAACACAGTCAGCCCGTGCATAGTATCTTGTTTATGTCTATTATATCACGTGGTGCACACTAAAGCATAGTTTTAAAAATGGCCGGCCGAGATCTGGCCATCTGTGAGCAAGGGCATCTGCCCGAAACACGTCAGATTTGTAAGCTCAGTAATGAATAAAAACGTACCTGTGCCTGATTCCTGGGATTCGCGTCGTCTCTGTTCACCTGCTGGGAAAAACGGGGCGGCTTGTTCTTTACTTTATATATATATATCTATATATATATATATATATATATATATATATATATATATAGATATATATATATATATAGCAGTTAACTCTCCCCCATTTTCACATCCAACGTGAAAGAAAGAGCGCGGACCACATGGGCTAAATCAGCTGCAAATTTTAATGGTAATCCTGCGATGCAGCGGCAGCCATGACGCGTTTCAGCCCACGCAAGGGACTTGATCATATATATATATATATATATATATATATATATATATATATATATATATATATATATATATATATATATATATATATATATATATATATATATATATATATATATATATATTCACAGAAAAAAACATAGGTTATAGTGGATATATAGTTAGGAATTTGCATTTACAAAACCTTGAAAATTCAATGAAAAAACCATTGGTTTTAGGCCATATATAGTTAGGGATTTGCATTTACAAAACCTTATTTTACTCGCATAAAACCATTGAAATTCCATATATAGTTATAAGCGCTAACTATATATCGCGCACCCGCAATCCACTGCTGATGATGTCACATATTACATCATTCATGACATGGTTAGTGACATCACTGATGACATCTCAAATGACATCACTGATGACATCACTGATGACAACATGCAGTGACTGTATGTTTCTGTAAAGTTAAAATATCTCTTACATATTGAAGAATGAATGGATATATAAGTGTCTGGATGAAGGATTTAGTAGGTGCATGACTGACTGTATGAGTGAGTGATTAAATGTGTCTCACTGAGTGCATGGGTTAGTGACTAAACTGTCTTAATTTGTGCATCATTATGTCTGTTGTTCTGTGAACTGTTGCATGTGTTGATAAGTAGCTATATGAGTAACTATATGGGTTATTGATTGGTTGCCCAAGTATTTGTATGGGATACTGAGTGTGTGTGTAGGTGGCTGGGAGGTGTATGACTCTGTGCATAGATGTGTGAGCAGTTGATTCACTAGATGTATGGTTTCAAAAGTGCATGTGGAAACAGCTGTATGGGCGGTTGACTGTGTGCATGAGTGCATTGGTGAGTGAATGGATATCTCAGTGCTACATGTCAAAGTAAGTACATATGTAAAACACAGTACATGTGAGAGTTGACATATATAAATAACTGTGCATAAGAGCCAGTGAATGTGTGAGTGGCTGTATGGATCATTGTGAACTTGTATCAGGGATTGTATAATAGAGTAAATATGTGTTAGTATATGTTTGAATAAGTACATTTTGTATAACTGTATAGTTGAGGAAATGGAGGTGTGATTGATTCTTTGCATGACTGACTAGGTGTGTGAGTAACTCCATGGATGAGTGACAGTCTGTGAGTGTCTGTTTACACTGATTGTATCTAAGGTTATATTAGAGTCTGAAGAGGTTCATCGTATTATCACATGAATGATATCATCAGTGATGTTATCAGTCATGTCAAATGAGATGTTTTCAGTGATGTCATCAGTGATGTCATTTGAGATGTCATCAGTGATGTCATCAGTGATGTCACTAACCATGTCATGAATGATGTAATATGTGACATCATCAGCAGTGGATTGCGGGTGCGCGATATATAGTTAGCGCTTATAACTATATATGGAATTTCAATGGTTTTATGCGAGTAAAATAAGGTTTTGTAAATGCAGTTTACGCAAGCCTTTGCCCCCGTTGTAATCCGTCGTGCCTGCTTGTCTCTCCATTTGATTGATTGTTGTCCAAGCATTTACTGTTTTAGAATTGGTTCTCTTTGGATCATTCTCTATTTACAAACAAGCACAAAGTCGCAATACTCTGTTTAGTCTTTGCAGATAGTGAAAAATCGTGTAAAAAAAATAAAAGTAATCGAGCAAAATCAGTAGGCCACTAATTGGATCTCTTTTTGACCTCGCTAAAATAGAAATATTAGGAACAACCCTTCATGAGAAATACGAAAATAGTGAGATGAACTGAGCTCCACACCATGAGGGCTGCAAGACAGCTCGGCTCCATCACCCATCCCGCACAAAATAACGACAAACCCTATGCAAATATTAAAAATATAGACAACACACCAGCAAAGAAACAGGGTAAAACATTTTATTAAAAAACTATTTACATAACGTTGGTTTATAAGATGATGTCAGTAGTGGACCGATGTGTGAATAGATCAAAAGCAGCACAAGGCTCCAAGATCCGGATGGCAAGCTCCTGGATGTTGGGTGCCATAGTTTAGAGTTCTGAATTTGAGCCTTTTTCAATGCCTGTGCTTTGTTGAATCAAAATGGCGGCTTGACACAAAGCTGACTCAAGCGTTGCTACTGATGCTATGCAGACCAAAACTGGTTTTCAGTTTGTACATTTTTCTAGATTTTTCAATCCAAGTTTGGTTGACTTTGTAGAACGATGGCTTCAAATTTTCAACATACGGTGTGGTGGCGCTGACTGGGAGGGGGCGCTTCGCTCCTGCCCCCTCCCCAAGTAAGATTTTCATACGTGAAAGTACGTTAATGGTTTTGGTCCCTGAGATGCTTCGATGTCACTGCCATTCTCAAATAGCATAAGTTCTGGATGTTGGGTGCCATAGTTAAGAGTTCTGAGCAGTGCTTGTAACACTGTCTGAAGCTTATTTCCACCTACTGCAGCTTCACTATTCTCAAAGTAAGTGAGTGTCGTTTGTGGACCTGACTGCATTAGAAAACAATGTGATATGTTAGCTTCCTAAACAGCTTGACGGAGGCCCCTGAGGGGCGGTGTGATGGCCATGGACTCGGAGAAGACGCTTGGCTCCGACACCCTCCCCAAGTCTTATAGCACTGGTGTAGCCTGAGATCGCCCCCGACATAGGCGGCCGGCTCCCGGGGTCCGGCGGAACTTTTTGCCTTTTGATGACTCTTCAATTCTGGACCTTGTCCCACAATCCGTTTGACCTGAAGACAAGCTGTAGTGGGGCGCCCCTTTACCGTTTTAGTTGCCATTCCGCCCGCTTTTGCTACACTGTGCCTCTTCCGCCATTCAGCTGTTTACCGCCCGCTCTTGCGACTACAGCGTCTCGCTCATCATGTAGTTGAGTTGCTCCCGCTCTTGCAGTGCAGCGATAGGCGGCTGCCACAGGACTCTCAAAATGGCGGCCGGCTCTTCGGTTTTGGGCCTGGTCCACTAAAATGGCCCTGGGACACCTTGGAACTCGGACGCTTCCCTGATAGGGCTTGGGTCCCATTCTCGAAAAGCGTCCCCTCAGCCGTGAAGATTCTACAAAAGTCTTGGGGGCCTCCGACTCCCGCAGGCTTCTGGTGGGGAGCGGCTGCCATGATTGCTCGTGGAATGGCCACGACGGAGCTACGAGATGGTAGTGGTCTCATGCTGACGCCAGCTTTAGTCTGAAACATCCAGAAACACTATAGACTACCAATTCGATCAGTTCCGGTAGCGCCCCAACATGACCCGGAAGAGAAGAACTTGCCCTCCCCTCTTTGACTGATGGTTCTTGTTGCCTGTCCCCTCTGTTGTCATTTAACAGAACTTTTTGGACTGCTGAAAGGGGTTGTGTTCTGAACGCTGGTTGGTGGAGACATTTTGACTATATTCTTGACCTACGTTGTCGCGTAATGCGTTATATGACACGCCGCGTTAGCGCACCCGGAAGTGATCCGAGGCGCGGCGCGCAGCGCGTAACGTAAGCATAACAGGTCATGTGACTTGTTAATAAAACTTTTCATTGGTTCATTTTACTTTTGTTAATTTAATGATGAAAAGCTTGGTCATATGACCTAAAAATTACGCTTTTTATTGTTTTCGAACAATATTTTTTTTTCAAACATATGTTATAATATTCCAGGCTAATGTACTTTCCCGGAAAATTTACAACTGTCTTGCAAGTAAAATATATTCCTTTTTCGAGAAAAAGGGCGTTTCTTCCTTCCATGACGGAGCCGTTGAGTAAAAGAGATTCGGCCTGCTGTCTTAGTCGCCGATACGCCTGATTATCAGATTCTTATCGATCACTTTATGTTGCAGACATGAAAAACACAACTGCCCTTGACCATTTATCTTTACTGCGTTCCTACATATTATACCTTTTATCCGTCATGTAATTGGACTGCTTTATTTCACTTGCCTTTTACTGATTCGAAAACAGTGACTAAAAGTAAAAACTTTACCAATGTAAATACTACTACCGTGTTTTGTTTTAAAAACCTTTATTGTGAAAATGTCAGTATACAAATACGGGCCTATAACCACGTGGGCCGGCCACGGAGCAAACTGAAATCGTATATGATGAGGAGACATTTACACTGTAGAGGAACGTAACGAGCGGGCCATTAGGTTGCAAGAACTAAGGTGTCTAACAGTTGCGGAATCGGTGGACATACATTTTGTAATTAAAATAGGACAGGGCCACTTACAATAACATTTTCTAGATATACATTTGCGGGCAAGGAGTTACGAGTCCCATTTATACCGGCGCCATTTTGGGCGAGGCCGGGCAGGTCCAAGATATAGTCAAAATGTCTCCACCAACCATCGGCCAGACCAGAACCCCTTTCGGCCCTTTATGCTACAAGATGGTGTCTTCCATTCAGAAAATATTGTTGGCAGCATTTTGAAAGGAAACAGAAACAGCCGTTCTCCTAGTGAGTTTCACATTGTTACATTTAGGAAGAATGTTGAAGAGTAGTATGTGGAAAATCTGAAGCCATTTTTCTACAAACTCTCAATCAGACTTGGATGGAAAAAAAAAACCTGAAGAATGTACAAACTGAAAACCAATTTTTGTCTGTATAGCATCAACAGTAACGCTTGAGTCAGCTTTGTGTCAAGCCGCCATTTTCATTCAATCAATAGCGTCCCCCTACACACATTCAGGGACCTGGTCGTGTCTTCAGATGAAACGGATTGTAGGAAAAGAAGCAGAAAGGAAAAGGAAAAAAGTTCCGCTGGACACCACCTTGGGCAATAGTGAAGCTGCAAAAGGTGCAAATAAGCTTCAGACAGTCTTCAACTTACTCTGATTCTTATAATAAACTTCAGATAGTCTTACAAGCACTGCTCAGAACTCTCAACTGAGGCACTCAACATCCAGGACTTGCCATTCGGATCTTGGCGCCTTGTGCTGGTTCCGACCTATTCACACATCGGTCCACTACTGACATCACCTCATAAGCCAACGGGGCACCCCACGCCGACTTTCGGCGCAGCATTGTAGGATGGCCACACCAGTGCGGCAACTTGCTGGACACAACATCGGGGCCATCCAGATCTCGGCGCGTTCGACTCACTGTACCGCAACAGTGACCGCAACTCAGCTGGACACGCCGTCTTTCGGCGCAGCATTGTAGGATGGCCACACCAGTGCGGCAATTTGCTGGACACCACCTCGGTGCCATCCGGATCTCGGCGCGTTCGAGTCACTGTACCGCAACAGTGACCGCAACTCAGCTGGACACGCCGTCTTTCGGCGCAGCATTGTAGGATGGCCACACCAGTGCGGCAATTTGCTGGACACAACATCGGGGCCATCCAGATCTCGGCGCGTTCGACTCACTGTACCGCAACAGTGACCGCAACTCAGCTGGACACGCCGTCTTTCGGCGCAGCATTGTAGGATGGCCACACCAGTGCGGCAACTTGCTGGACACAACATCGGGGCCATCCAGATCTCGGCGCGTTCGACTCACTGTACCGCAACAGTGACCGCAGCTCAGCTGGACACGCCGTCTTTCGGCGCAGCATTGTAGGATGGCCACACCAGTGCGGCAATTTGCTGGACACCACCTCGGTGCCATCCGGATCTCGGCGCGTTCGAGTCACTGTACCGCAACAGTGACCGCAACTCAGCTGGACACGCCGTCTTTCGGCGCAGCATTGTAGGATGGCCACACCAGTGCGGCAATTTGCTGGACACCACCTCGGTACCATCCGGATCTCGGCCTGTTGTGCTGCCTTCGGCCTATTCGCACATCGGTCCGCTACTGACGCCGCCTCACGTGCCAACGGATTTTCTACGCTTTTTGTAGCCCTATGCCGCATAACAGGTCATGTGACTTGTTTATAAAACTTTTCATTGGTTCATTTTACTTTTGGTTTCCTAAAGATGGAAGGCTTGGTCATATGACCTAAAAATAACACTTTTCATTGGTTTAGAACATTTTTTTTCCCAAACGATGAAAGCCCCACCTTGTTTCTGGATCATTCAGACTGAAGCTGGCGTCAGCATGAGAGCACCACCATCTCGTGGCTCCGTCGTGGTCATTCCGCGAGCAATCATGGCAGCCGCTCCCCACCGGAAGCCTGCGGGAGTCGGGGGCCCCCAAGACTTTTGTAGAATCTTCACGGCTGAGGGGACGCTTTTCGAGAATGGAGCCCAAGCCCTAGCAGGCAAGCGTCCGAGTTCCAAGGTGTCCCAGGGCCATTTCAGTGGACCAGGCCCAAAACCGAGGAGCCGTCCGCCATTTTAAGAGCCATGTGGCAGCCGCCTATCGCTGCACTGCAAGAGTGGAAGCAACTCAACAACATGGTGAGCGAGACGCTGTAGCCGCAAGAGCGGGCGCAACTCAGCTAGATGGCCGCCACCTGGGGAGGCCCGTTCACGCCGCCTCCCCCACCCCCGGGCCGCCGCACGCCAATTTTCGGAGCAGCATTGTAGGATACCAAAACCAGTGCGGCAGTTTACTGGACATCACCTGGGTGCCTGTCGTACATGTTGTGTCAGCCATGTGACACTGGACACAGTCCCATCAACATCTCAACGCGTTCTGCTGCCTTGGGACTATTCGCACAACAGACCGCTACTGACGAGGCCTCCCCCCGCACCACCCGGGACGCCCCACGCTGTTTTTCTGTGCTGCATTGTAGGATCCCAAAACCAGTGCGGCACCCAGGCGACATCACCTGGGTGCCGTCCAGAACTCTGCACGTTGTGCTGCCTTGGGACTATTCGCACAAAAGACAGCTTCTAACCATTGTTGCTTTTTGTGTTGAAAAATGTTTAAATGTTTTTAGTTTTTGTTCCGTTCGTTATAGTTAATAGTTAATAAAGTTTTATAATCTTACTTTGTTGGAGTGTTATCTATTTTTTTAAAAACGGGTGAATGGGGCCTTGAATCGGGTTATTGTCATGTGTGGGCTTTGGAAGTGTGCTGCTGCAGGATCGGACATTTCAAACTCAAATGCACGTTCTTTTTCTTACCTTTCCGAAGCATGGAGCGCAATAGCAGGCAGAGAAAGGGTGATGCACGTGTTGAACACTACCTGACCTGGCAAGTTGCTGGCAGTGCCCCCCCGCCCGCTCCTGAAAGAGGGCACACACACACCGCCGCCCCGAGTACTTCACAAATCTTTAAAAGACCATGCGCTTGTTCATGAGGCTTAAATGGTTTATCACCTCTTCTAGAACCCCTGCATCGACCCTCTGACGTTTCCTGGAAAAATTACCATGTAACACAATACCAAGCCATGTCAGCTGAAACCCCCAAGGAATCGTGGGGCATATTATCAAGGGGGTTTATCTCCGCTTTTTTTGGCTTTAAAAGCCATGAAAGCGGAGATAAAATTATCTCCCTATTACCAAGCTGTCGCTAACACCAGTTAGTGACAGCTAAAAGGAGATAGCGACCATCTTGGGCCCCGCTTTGCATGTCAGTGATACTTATCACTAATGACATGCAAAGTGGCGTGCGAAGATGTTAGCGACTGGAAACAGTCCCTAACATCGCTATCTTCTATTACCAACTTTTGGAGATATTCGCGCTAAGCGCGAATATCTCCAAAATCTAACACCTGCCCTGAGCAGTTCTTAGCCATGTTATCCAATGGGAGGTGGATAACATGGCTAAGAGCATTTGCTCGATAATACATGAATATCGCTGACTTTTCTGCGATAATAGCAAGGTTTATCTGCGATAAAAATCGCCGATGTGCGGCGATAATTTTTGTCTCTAAACAAGTTAGAGACAAAAATTATCGCTACTTGTTCGAAATATGCCCCCGGGTTTTTGCTTGCAGAAATCGGGAGGCGGGAGACTAGCACTGAAATCAGTAGTCACACGCCTGAATCGGGAGGGTTGGCATGTCTGAATTCTCTACAGCTGGGGCCTTAAACTACATCCGCAGGGGTAGGTGATAGCCTGGGACCAGCCTGGCATCTAAAATGGCTGCCGTGCACGACAAAATTGTGGCATTGGAAAAAAGGCAAGATGGCGCAGCCGCTGGAAGAGATGTATCAACATATATCAGCCTCCTCTGCCACCCTCAGGAAACATAGGGGATTAGGATACGTCTCCCGCACCCCCTTATACCTAGTAATTTAATTATCGAAGCACAAAATGGCGAATTCCCGTTTCGCTACCAGTTTGCGGCCCAGTTCGCGGCCCGTGAAGCGCTTCTACCGTGAAAAATCATTTTTTTTTTCTTTTCCCCACGGGACCCTTTAATAACCCCAACAACATTCCTAGGGGGTCAAGAGGGGGATACCTTGCCCCCTTTCATTAAATTCCCCCTTAGTTTTTCACCTCTTCTTCTCTCTCGATCCTACCGAGAGACAAGATGGCGGCCGCTCCGGACTGTCACGCAGCAAAAAAAAAAAAAAGCTCACGCACAGCCGCTGGAAGAGATGTATCAACATATATCAGCCTCCTCAGCCACCCTCAGGAAACATAGGGGATTAGGATACGTCTCCCGCACCCCCTTATACCTAGTAATTTAATTAACGAAGCACAAAATGGCGAATTCCCGTTTCGCTACCAGTTTGCGGCCCAGTTCGCGGCCCGTGAAGCGCTTCTACCGTGAAAAATCATTTTTTTTTTCTTTTCCCCACGGGACCCTTTAATAACCCCAACAACATTCCTAGGGGGTCAAGAGGGGGATACCTTGCCCCCTTTCATTAAATTCCCCTTTCGTTTTTCACCTCTTCTTCTCTCTCGATCCTACCGAGAGACAAGATGGCGGCCGCTCCGGACTGTTTAGAATGTTGACAGACACCGGAGAGCCAATCAGCTTTCTGCGCGCAAAGTTCCGAAACGCGAAAAGTAAGCGGACCGGATCGCTGCCCGGAGCGCTGTTACAGATATATATCTTGATTTAAACGTTAATTTCTCAAAATCCACTGAAGCACATATATTGAGACCTAGCAAAGGCACATCTGGCTAACAGTCCCTACAATTTTGCCAAGTTTCGTGCAAATCCATTCAGCTGTTCGAGCTAAAAGTGAGTCCTATGGAAAACTCAATGTAAAAAACGCGTTTTGGGACCCCCCTTTTTTCTCAGCCCCCCCTTGAGGAAACCCCACCAAATTTTTAGGGGCTGCTCAGAAACAAAATGTGCCATTTTCCTGAAAATTTCAGCCGATTCCGTCCACAAACGCCAAAGTTATTAGACATAGAATTTTCAGAAATCCCATAGGGAATTAATCCTAACTATATATACCTACTGGCGATAGCCAGTAGGTAATATATATATTTATATATATGTGCTTCCGTGGTACTACAGTGTACAGGATGGGACAATTTGTGTGGCCACTACAGCCTTTGGCTCTCTTGTGCCATGAGTGATGTCATTTTCCCTAATCACGTGTACACATATGCCTAAAAAGATGTGTTCTTTGGTGCCAGGCGGGCCACTATCTTTCTTTGACAAAGGGCCAGATGTAGGTGAAATAGATTTACCGATTTTAAATTACCGAATTTTACCGATTCGGTAATTAAAAATCGGTAAATCTATGGGGTCGACATGTAGGTATTCCAGATGTGCTGGAATACCGAATCGGATGATTTCGGTATTTACCGATTCGGTAAATAGCGAATCGGTATTGCCCATTCATTCCTATGGGCTTTGAAGCCCATATGAATGAATGGGCATTACCGATTCGGTATTTACCGAATCAGTAAATACCCATTTTCACAAGGGTGCAGGGGGTGTCACTTTGAACAGGCTTGGGTGCCATGTGGCAGGCATACATGCCCTAAGGGCAGGTCTGCCTGTCACATGGCATAGGTGTGAATGCACACATGTGCATGCACACCGGAATCGGTATTTTACCATCAAATTGGATTTGATGGTAAAATATCGATTCGGTAAGGCTCCTGGGACTCTAGAGTCCCACCTACAAATGGGTGGCTCAGATTCGGTAAATTTACAGATTCGGTAATATTCTCGATTCGGTAAAATAATGCCCCCTACATGCCTATCACCTATTTACCGATCGGTAACGGCCGAAAATACAGATTTTCGGCCGTTACCGACTGACCTACATCGGGCCCAAAGTTCTTTCTTTCCATTCTTTAACCCATGTGGGTTTAACTATGTTCTTAAGGTACGGTAATTCAAAGACAAAAGTGTACTTTCTGGTTTCGAAATTACTTTAATGTACATTAAAATCACCCAAGGCTTCCGTACCTGTTGTAAGAATGCCTAACTGATAGGAATCCTTATGTAGCCCTATTCAAATTATACACTGATGGTTAGCTGTAGTATAACATTTAAAATTGCTAATGCAACCATGTGGTCACTTTTCTTTTCTTCTTTTCGTGGCTTGTGCTTTCAATAAAAAATATTGAAAGATATAAAGAATTAACCATCAACCGTCACATCAACATGACAAGTTCGGTTTTGTTGGTAATACAAATAGGACCGGTTACCTTATGAGACCAAGATGTGAGAATAAGATGTAACATAAGAATGTATGTTTTCATTGAACAGGACCGAATGCATAGGGAACACAGAGCAGGTGATGATTAAGCAGTTAATTAATAGAACTTTACCATAAGGTACAACGGGGATCAATAGAACTGATAAATCAAAGATCATTCGTGAGATCATGCATAGATTGTTTAAAAAACAGGAAGCACTATACTGGCAGAGGGTAATCTCCTGATACCCCTTAGCCAGCCTAGCTAGTCTTCCAATTGCTTTTTTTAAAAAGGCAGAGAAACTTTTCCAAAAGTTTTAAAACGTACAGCTATTTAAGTCCTGAAATAATAATGCCGGGAATGCAGTTGTACAAACATGGACGAATCTACTTTGGAGGAGACGTTCTTGGCCTCATTAAACACGCGGGAAAACTATTTGCACATTCGTACTTTTAATGAAGTCAAAACAGGCAGCTGCTGAATTTTTCATCAGCAAACGCAAGGGATGTGGGGGCTCCATCACTTGTAATAACATTCTTGTCGTTATTGTCCTAAGTTTGCCTAAAAACGATCTTTGTGTCACATTCAGAAGTTTGGATTTGATCTCTGACGTATGCCCTGTTCAAAAAAGCCAACATGAAAAGTTTAGCACTTAAATACCAGAAGGAAATGGCTTTCAGAGTCAGCAGTAAAACAACTGAGTGAGCTCGGGCCAGATGTCAAATCTTTAACCTGAGGATCCCTCCACAGCAGGGGTACTTGAAGCACTCACTTTCCTTAATAGATAGAATTGGATTATTTACAAATGGATGTTGCAAGTCAATCTGTTTTTTCGAAATGATGCTCACGCACGTTTTCTGCTTTGGTGTAGCCACATCCACTTGTTTCTGGTGTAAATTCGCCGCATAAAACACGGTACATGCTTATAAATTCACGTAGTAGCCAACTACATCACCTGAAACATCATGCAGGTTGAAAATCCGAATTTTCGAGATCGCCTTACATCAATATAGCAAACACACAAACAGTACTTCCAACAGTAATAAAGTGAAAAAACAACACAAGGAAAATCCCACGCCAATTTAGAAGGTGTATATTTTAATGAGAAAATCAAGACTGAAACAGATAAAAATCGAATAAGTAGACCTGTATATATCAAATGTACAGATTTCAGGGAAAATAGTGCCAAAAAGCACCAAACGCCAACTTTTATTATCTCGTTGCGCTTTACCTGGACAAAGTCTCAAGTACAACCTGATCGGTGCACAGCTTGGGATGGCGACGGTGACCCATAGGTCGAATGAATATTGCACCTTAATCCTGGCTGTGAAGAGATGTGGAGTTACACATTGAGGATGCGTTGCACAGCAGACACGATCCAAGGTTTGGGAGAGGAGATGCATGTCACAGTGGTGGTTCCGGGGAGCTACGAAGTGTGATATGATGTGCTTGCATGCAGATGCGTTGTACCACTGCAGTTCCAACAGTCTGCTTTGTACGAGGCAATGCCGTTGTGTAGAGATCCATCAGGCAGTGTCGGTTTTGATGGGTTTGCGGTGGGCGATGCACAGTCCTGGCATTGGAGGAAGTCTTTGCAGCAGAGGCAATGAGTTGGTTCAGAGGGTGATGCGTTGAGCAGCAAAGGCGATACCCCAGTTCTGTCAAAGATGTGCTGCGACACAGAGGTGCATCAGTTTTACTGAATCCCAAGATGGGGCTGGCAGAGCACTTTCATGCCCACTTCCAAGGGCCCAAGACTATTGTGGTACCACTTAGGACAGCAGGGCTCACAGATGACAGATGACAGAGTCCAGGTGCTGAGGTCAAGGTTGTTGGAAACCTGCTCCGTCCCTGAGGCTTTAATCAGGAGGCGAGCCAACTAGTCCTTGGAGTCACTCTGGGATCCTGGATTTAGAGTTGCAGGTCAGGTCTTTCTCACCCTGGTAAGAAGGCAGCAGGTCAACACAGCTGAACAGGCATGACAGCACAGCAAGGCAGCAGACATTCTGGGCATCAGTGCAGCAGAGTGGCAGTCCTTTCAGCAGCAAAGCAGGCCTAGGTCCTGGCAGAGTCCCTAGGTCCACAGGTGCCAGAGACCTGGCAGAGTAGACAATTCAGAATTGTACTGAATTGTATTGAAAAATTCAGTTTAAGGGTCCAATATTAATACCTGGTGCCCACTTTGAAGTAGAGGAAGTTTCCAGAGGTTTTCACCCCCTGAGGTGTCAGACATCCCAGTTCTCCCTGCCCTGCCACCAGCATGTCTGGGGTCGAAAAAGACTAGTGGCAAACCCTTTGTGAGAGTTCTCAAGCAGAGGCTTTGCGATGTGCAAGTTTTAGGTACTTATACCTTCATACCATGTTCGTATGGGGAAGAGAGAAAGATTCTGTATATGTTTTGGGGAATCACAGGATACTGCCTCTCTATTCCTTTCATTCCTCTCTGAGGTATCCTGCTACCCTTAAGGCTTTGTTCAGACTTGTTAATCCAGAAGAGAGAACAACCTAAAAGAGTTGCTTGTAGACCCTCACACACCCTATTGGTGTCATGCTTCGTCCGTGGGGCTCACCCTGTTCTCTATAATCCAGGGTGGGCTCAACCATCTTCCAGAGAGCTATTTCATTATTATTACTAGCTGGGTGTAAAAATTAAAAATACCTAAAAGACACTCTGGTATATACACACGCACCTGCACACCCACACAGACACACATATATGTGTGTTTCCTTATGGGCCGTTGCTACCATCCCCACCCTAGCTTTTTGTTGAAATGTTTCAGCATTATGAGCTGTCTCTTAAAAGGACCCGGGCTTACATCGAAACTGACCCTATATAAATGCCCTGTACTAAAAATGCTTATATTTTATGTCATTTTCATCCCAGTCGAAGGACACACATATAACATAAAACATTTGCATCAGCACTACTCCTTTATTTCAGTTGCAACAGTATGCAGATCAATCTAATACAATGTAGCACAGTTGTTTAACCCTTTCGCTGCTGATGACGAGCTCAGCTCGTCATCACCCACGGGTGTCGTGTGCTGATGACGAGCTGAGCTCGTCATGAAAACAGCAAAATGGCAATTTGCAGCACAGGGCAAAAATCCCCGCAGCAGCCATGTGGTTAACATAATGCACAGACTCCATTAAATGTGACGTCTTTATTCATAATCTTTGTTTTAAAAATATATATGAATATTTATTTGAGTGTAGCATAACCTAAGATATATATCCAAGTAGGCCTACTTCTCTGTCTCAACATTTTTCTGCAGTGTTAATGCTTGTTGCCATCTGATGCAATGCAATGAGGTTGATTGAGATGCGACCCTACTGTCACACTCTGTATGTTTAAAAAGTGGGGGAGAACAAGTTTGGTAGGTGACAGCGGAGATAACAAGTGTGGTAGGGGACATCATCTTTCCCTCACTAACTCAGAGTGGCCCATCCTGCCAAAATCTATCCTCTCTTTGTCTTATTGTCTGTGAGCAATACACAAGGACCAAATGAACAGGATGCAGGCACCAAATGGTTGGAACAGTAAAATGTAATTTTTCAAAATTGTGATTAAAACCTCGGCTTGACCATTACAAAGAGCTTTCAAATACAATTCTACAGACACCAAACACAACCTGTCTTTCTGCTCTGAATTGGAAGTCTTCACTTATTACATGTAATAAGGTAACCCAATGTAGGCCTTGTGGTAGTAAAAAATGAATTTAGAAGTTGTTCACCACCAGGACATGGTAAACTTGAAAGTACACATCCTACCTTTTAGATACACTGCATCCTGAGATGTTCAGGACCTACCCTATGGGTGACTTATATGTATTTAAAAGAAAGGGTTGGGTTTGACTAAAGGGTTATCTTACCAGGTTTAAATGGCAGTTTAAGGGGCGTGGCCAAGATGGCGGGGTGAGCGGACGCTTCTTCCCGCAGCTCCTCCGGCCCGACTAGGCCCGAGCCCTTTTTCGTTAGCTTCTCTCCCCCCGCTGAAGCTCAGCGGCTGAGAGACGGGCGGCGGAGATCTTGGGGCACGCATTGATGCTACTTTGGCCCCGATCGCTCTGGTGGAAGCACGTTAAAAGACCGATTGCAGGACGGCGGAGCGCCTTGGAGGCGAAGCAGGTCGGGGCGCTGTCCGGATGCCTCGGCTGGAGACTGGTGCTGATGTCTAGCGATCTGGATTGAAGCTCGCCCCGGTGCTCGACGGGGATCGCCAGAGGGATAACGGCTGTGTGCCTTCACTGCGCGAGGACCCTGCCGTGTGATGGTGTTGGTGCTTAGACTTGCGGTGGTGGCCTCTCATGTGGTGCGGCCCCCGGCCCAGTGGCCAGTTGGCGACATGCTTAGGATCGGAGCCAGATCTACTGTTTCTCCTCTCTAGCCGGATGGCCCTTGTTAGAACTTTCCTCCATACGCCTGGCTTCTGGAGTGGCCCTGGTGGCATCGCCGGGCCTGGACGATCTACCCGGCCCCGCCCAACCGCCATCTTGTCTTCGCAGCGACGGTGACGAGGCCTCCTTCAGTGTCGCTTGAGGTCGTCTCCTGCACCTCTGCTTTTGCACAGCTCTCCCTTCCTGCGGGACGCACCAGCCGGGGTTCCCCTAGCAGGGGTCCCTGTTGGAATCTCGACTGAGCACTGAACAGCTCTCTGTGACTAGACTGGCCCGCCATTTTGTCATCTGTGGCGCAGATCCCCTATCTGGCCGGAGGTTCCTTCTTGAGGGCCTCTGCCGAACGTGGGAAACTCATCGAGGGCCGAGCCTGCTGGAGGTGGCCGACGCCAGTGCTCCTGCTTCAGTTGAGGGCGACAGAGTACGGGACACGAATGTCCGGGAAAGCAGGATCGAGCAAGGGGGATCGCACCCTCCCGGACAAGCTTAGCAGAGCCCAGCAACAGCGGGACAGGGCGCACCCATCTCCGGGCTCTTCCCGGGCCGCTGCGGACCCGACCGGGGGCGAGCCCCCCGTCACGAGGTCCTTCATGGAGGAACTGTTCAGCTCGCTTAAAGCAGACTTCCAGACGCTGAAGCAGGAGGTGGCCAGTGAAGTACGCGAGGTCCGCAGGGAGGTGGAGGGCCTCGGTGAGCGAATGGAGACGGTGGAGGCGGCGGCCCAGCACCGGGACGAAGAGATTGCCCATTTGCAACAGGACGTTCTCCGTCTCAGGGAGCAACATGTGGAACTCCAAGCCCATAACGAGGACCTGGAGAACAGGTTGAGGCGGAACAATATACGGGTACGGGGTGTACCGTCTGCAGATGAGGGGACAGACCCGGTGGGCTATTTGCAGGACTTGTTCCGGGAGATTCTGGGAGAGGTCGCGGACTTTCCGATCCGCATCGACAGGGCCCACAGAGTCGGCCGTCAGCGACAGTCGGCGCCACCTCCGCCGGACATCTTGGCCTACCTCCCTGACTTTCCGATGAAGGAGCGCATCATGTCCGAGGCCCGCAGGAAACAACCATTGATGTTCCGAGAGCGACCTGTGGCACTGTATCAGGACCTGTCTGCCATCACATTGCAGAAGCGCAGGTCCTTTAAGATTGCGACTGATTTCCTGCGCGAGCAAGAGACACTGTACTCCTGGGGGCATCCTTTTCGTTTGATATTCCGGTGGAACGGGGTGCTGCACCAGCTGCGCTCCTTGCAGGATGTTTGCGGCGTCTTGGGGCTCACGGCTACTGAGGAGGATGGAGCAACACCGACCTGGAGGCGCTCAGATAGAGGAGGACGGCGGCGGTCGACGAGAAGGAGATCGGCGGCGAGCGCTGGGCGGCCTGACTCGCCCACCATCAGAGCGGACATGGCCAGTGCCCTGAGAGAAGCGGCCAGGGACTCGGCCGCCTCGAACGGTGTGGCCTTGACGGCCTAGTCTCACTCCGGGGGGAGATGGACACAGCTTCTTCGGTGCCAGGTTCGGGGGTCGGAGGGAGGGTCGGGGGGGAGCGGGGGAAGCGAGTGGCCGGACGTCCACTTTTGGTACTTTCTGCAGACTTGTCCGTTTTGGGACTTGACTGGGACAATGGGTTGTTTGCGTTTGAGTTGGACTTTGGCTAGTTGCCATTGGTTCATTTGGGGTGGGGTTGGGAGTTGTTCAGGGGTTGGGAAGGTACCGTCCGATGTTTCCTGTGCTCACCCTTGGTCCCATTTTGCCTGTCCTGCGCTGCTGCCCTGCGCCCCTCCCCCTCCGGTTGCCTGCCCGCGACATAGCGTCTCCGGACTCTGGGAGATATGTCGTCCCTGAAGGTGGTGACCCTTAATGTTAAGGGTCTGAATAACCCTGTAAAGCGTAGGGCGATTTTGTCTCTACTGGAGGGGACACAAGCTGATATATGCCTCCTGCAAGAAACCCACTTGCTGTCCCGTGCTTGCCATAGAATGCGCTCTGCCAGGTTTCCCACCCAGTTTTTCTCCTCTGCTGCGTCCAAGACTGCGGGGTGGCTATTCTGCTAGCGAGCTCCTTCAAGGGGGAGGTGTTGTATAAATTTGCTGAACAGAAGGGGAGGCTTTTGGCATACCGCCTCCGCCTGGGGGGCACATCGTTTACTATTGGCTCCTTATATAGCCCGAATGACCATCAAGAACGCTTTTTAGATTCGGTGCTGGTGGATGTCACTGCCTCTCCTGATCGTCATGTTATCCTAGGGGGTGATTTGAATATAGTCTTCGATTCTGCATTAGATAGGTCAGCGCAGCGATTCCCGCAGACTGGGAAACTTTCACAGGCCGGGAAGGCCCGAATCACCGACATGGATTTGCATGACCTTTGGCGCACCCTCCACCCTACAGATAGGGATTACTCCTATTATTCGCATGCGCACCGGACCTACGCACGGTTGGACTACTTTTTGGTTAGTGGACCGATGCGTTCCGCTGCCACGGCGGCGGACATTGGGGTCCTGACACTGTCTGATCATGCGCCGGTCGTGGGCACGTTTGCGTGGCCGGCGACCTCCCCCTCTCGGGGGGTGTGGCGCCTTAGGGACACCCTTCTGCACAAGAAAACAGTTGTAAAACATATTGAGGAGGCCATACGGGACTACCAGGTACACAATAGTAACTCAGACACCTCATTGGCGACACAGTGGGCAGCGCTGAAGGTGGTTCTCAGGGGGGAATTCATCTCCATCTCCTCGGCAGAAAACAGGGAGCGGCAGCGGAAGAGGGAGGAGCTAACTTCCCAGGTCCGGGAGCTCGAACATGTCCACCGCCGTACGGGTGCTCCGAGGGTTTGGCGGCAGTTGAAGGCTGCCAGGAAGCTCCTGTCGGCTCTGGACATGGATCGGACGGAATAGGCAGCGTTACGTCTGAAACATGCATTTTACACAGGGGGGGATAGGTGTGGCAAACTCTTGGCACACAGGCTCCGTGTTGCGCAACAGCGTAACGTAGTGAAGAAACTCCTGGGTACGGACGGGGTGGCTGTCTCGGGTGATGCGGCGGTGGCGGAAACCTTTTGTGGTTTCTATGAGGCGCTGTACACCGGGGAGCCCTCCTCGCCGCGGGAAGCCGTGGAATATCTGGAATCTGTGACCCTTCCGGCGCTGGATCCCGCTCAGGCGGAATATCTTGAGCGCGATATCCATGTTGAGGAGGTGATTTCCGCGATAGCCAGACTTAAGCACGGGAAAGCCCCGGGCCCGGGCGGTTACCCGTCCCTGTTTTATAAAACCTTTTGCCCGGTTGTGGCCCCTATCCTCACCCGGCTGTTTAACTCTTTCTCCGAATCGGGAGCCATCCCACCGGATCTCCTGAGAGCGACGGTTTCAGTGATCCCGAAGCCTGGGAAGGATCGGGCCTTATGTGGCTCATATAGGCCCATCTCGCTCCTGAATGTCGACCTCAAGTTGTACACGGGGATTCTGGCGTCCAGGCTGGCCCTGCACCTCCCGGGTCTGGTTGAGGCCGACCAGGCTGGCTTTGTGCCCGGCAGACAAACTGTCGACAATACTAAGGGAGTGACGCACATTTTGGAGAAGGCGGTGGATGCCGAGAAAGCTTTCGACAGGGTTCACTGGCCTTACCTCGAGCAGGTCCTTAAGAAACTGGGCATCGGTGATAAATTCTGCACGATGATTTTCAATTGTTACAGGTACCCTTCAGCGACGGTGAGGGTCAATGGGTGCAGCTCCCGTAGTTTTGCAATCAAGCGCGGCACGAGGCAGGGGTGCCCTCTCTCCCCACTCCTCTTTGCTCTTTACATGGAGCCGTTCGCCCAGAGGATCCGCTAAAACCCGGATGCAATCGGGTAGGGTTACTAGCGGTGCATTGGACGGGGGGGTGGGGGGGAGTTGGGGTGTTTGGGGGGGGGTTTCTAGGGGATGGTGGGTTGGGTTCTTTGCGTTATTGCTCATTATTCTTTTATGCTCAGACTGATGGTGTTGACTATGCTCAGACTGGAGGTATTGCTTCTATTTAGCTTTTTTCATTTGCTGTTGCTTCCTTTTCCACAGCGGACTAGTCCACCGTCGCACTCGCATTGTATGCTCATTTCCTTCGCTTTGATGCATGTAACCCTAACCTCTTGTTCCCTCTCCCTATGTTTTTGTCTTAATAAAATGCTTTAAACCTAAATGGCAGTTTAAAACTGTGCACACAGGCTGCAATGGCAGGCCTGAGCCATGTTTATGGACTACTTAAGCAGGTGGGACAATAAATACTGCAATGGTACTGCGTCTATGAAAAATACATTAAGAAGGATCAATTTACTTATTTTTTATAAATAGTTCACTCTTTGTGAAATGTAAATATATGTCTCTAAGCATAGGATTTTGAACTGGAAAGGGATCCTTTCATTACGAAAAATATGCTGGACAACTTACACCCGTCTTTGCAGTATAATGCAAAGGCGCATGACTGGTTTAGGCAGACTGATTGTTCACCAACAAAAGAGACAAGAGGAACAGCACACCATATTTAGTAAATTGGCATCTGTGTTGTGGCATACTTTAGTATATGTGCCAATGGCCAGATGTATGAAACATTCTTGCAATCGCAAACGGGCGATTCAAAATTCAGGCTGGTTGCTATCACAAAATCCTTTTTTTATGTACAAACACAAAATTAGAATTCAGAACCTTGTTACCGATTTGCAGTTTGTGTTTGTGACTCAATTCCAATTCGATATTTGGAAGGGGCGTGCTTGGGGCATCCCATCCAAATACCAAATCAGAATGTCACATATCAATGTTTTGCAACCGGAATCCAGTCGAAAGACATTAATACCTTACCAACTATAAAAGTGTATTGGTAATGCATTCTCATACTGGAAGGTCCCTAAAGGACCTCTTCTCCCTTGGAAATGTTACAAAGATGTTTTTTAAGTAGGCAGTGGTTCCATGAACCACTGTCTACTGTAAAAAAGTGTCACATTTCGTTTTAAAATGCATCTTTTTTCCTTTAAAGAAAACAGGTTGTGTTTAAAAAAATAATTACTTTATTTAAAAGCAATCACAGACATACCGGTCTGCTAATCCCAGCAAGCTATCATTCCTAAAATGGCTATGATTCCTAATCAGCCGAAAATTGTGACCTATCTCAATAATTTTTGGGAGGTAGATTGATTTGCGACCCTCTAGGAATCAGTAATTTGCGAACCCACCTATTAATACATAGTTTGGTTCACAAAGTAGCACTCTGGTTTGCAAAACTAATGGTCACAAATTGTGACTAGTATTTTGTGAACAGAGTTTAGTATATCTTCCCTTAATCTCCATCAATAATGTACATGCTCCGACCCGTGCAATTCAAATAAAAATTGCCAAGACGTCTTTTTAAGCACCATTACCGGTACAAGGAAGCTGTTACTCTCTTCATTGTAAACAAACCCATGTGTACACAAAGGCTCCCTCCAGGAGCTGTTTCTTGGACAGTATGCTCCCATGTAAAAGTTCAAACTCTGCAGGGGGCCTCCATCATGTTAGGTTACACCACTGACTGAATTGGCACTGTGATCCTTGTTTCTTATAAATAATTGTAGATTCCAATCATTCTTAAAGTGTGCTGCATTTAAACGTTTCAAATTTCCTTTAAGGGAATGTGCTAACTCGAACTCTGAAATTGACTACCGTAATTGAGGAGGTTAAACAAATGAGCCAATTACTGAGGTTTTTATTTTCAAATGAACTTTATGAACACCAGAGTCAATTAGTGAGTGTTTATTAATTTCATAATTGAATCAAAGATGCGGCAGCCATTGCTTACTAAATGAGCGTTTCAAAGTATTATTCCCTTGATTGATTAATCTGTTCCGGAGATCTACAAATTGTTAGTTGAAGCCTGGTGCTGGCATTACATACTTTGTAACAGGGTTGAGGTTGATACTGATCACAAATAAGCATGTAATTCATTTTCCTCAAATTAAAATATTATTACCAATATGCCCTTCATTCTCTCTATTAAAAAAGAAAATCATACCAGCTATGTCACAAACTATTAATACCCTTCCTACGGAACACTTGAGTGATGAGGACTGTTTTTCAGGAATGACTACGAACATAATGTTTACAAAATCCAATATCAAAAAGATCACAGTTTAAATCAACTCTGACTTAATTTAAAAACGTGTTGGGTACTTCAAAATGAAATCATTGGGTATTGCAGGTTCCTTTGGAGTTTTTGGCTTCTGTTTTGCAGATATGCTTTACATTTTACAGATTAGTGTCTTTATCTGCATGGTTGTAAAGCAATACAGCTTGAATAACAGGCACAGCGTTGTAAAAGAGTTTCTAAGATTTCCATAAGGGGAACTTAATAGAACATTGTTTCTGCTAGAGAATTCTAAGGTGAACAATGGGGGGAAAAAGTAACTACCAGATACATATATATCTGATTTGAAGGGAATTTTTATTTAACAGACAGGAACAAAAGAATCATAGAAACAATGTTAAGGAATATCTAACTGATAAGGTTCACTAGATTGCGATTATTTTGTTAACCTATACACTGTATGCATTTCCGAAAGTGAAAACTGCAAGTCACATTAAAAAAACTATCTTTGTAGGCTTTGGATTTCTAAAATCTCTTTTGGAATTAGGTGTTTCTAAATTCAAAAATGTATGCCATCTGGCAGCATTTTGTTGACATCACTTGTGTCCAGCACAATGTGTAGCATGACAATCCTTGTGTCAGAACCCCACTCAGAGGTGGCGTGACTTGAATCACCACAAGATAGCCGCGTCTGGTTGAGGATCCGCTGGGTCAATGGAGCCTCGAAGCATTGATGGAGCTGTTTTCCCTGGTGGCTGCAATCACACTGTGAAGCACTGTATGGAGCGAGCGCGGGGGCACAGGTAGCGGTTATTTTTTTAAAGATTAAACCACTCTTTGACCTGTTTTTCCCACACCGCTCTCTCCTCTCAGGTACCATTGCCTCTACTGCAATGCGCCGCTCCTTTTCATCGGTCCGCTGGGGCTGCCAGCTACGTGGCTTTTGCGACGCCGCTGAAGTTTTATTGCAGTGTCTTTTCGCTCAGCTGAATGTATTGCCTGAAATACTTGTTTTAATGTGTTTTGCAAAAGGATGCCTGAAACATTTATATATTAAATGACTTTGTGCTCTTCTGGATGATTTTTGAAGCACTCTTCACCGTCATTTAAGTGGAAGTCACCACATGAATACACAAGCTTGTGTCAAGTGGTAATACTGTTGATTGATTCTTTCCACTCTTCTGGACTGAATTCCTCTATTTTGGACTACAACTCTCTGGCTTGTTTTTCACACTGTCATCTATTACTGTTTTTCTTCACCCATTTTGGAGATGTTTGCTTTAACGTGCTTCAGAATGTTTTCCAGCTAACGCTATGGCTAATGTCTTCTTTATCCAGTAACTGGACAGTCTCCTCAGATTGGACTCATTGGTTGCTGTGTTTTGATTATAGATTTTCAATGAGCAAAGTATTTATAAGGCAATTGTTACCAAGTCCAACAACATATATTAAACAACTTTTTTGTGTAGTCGTCTGTTGAATTAGACTTATCAATCCAAAGGTAATACTTTGAGGAATACAGGTACTTTTTTTTATAAGTGTTTTCAGCAGCCTATCTTACCACTCGTCTGCGAGCTGTCTATCTTTGAGAAGTTCAAAATACCAAGTATTGTCTTACATGGAGGTTTCTTCCGCACTTGCTCAGAAGACTGCTTCTGCAAATATGTCTTCTCTTCGCAAAGATTCTAATCCTGGCGCCCCTCCAAAACATCAAAAGAAGGAACCTAACTCGCCTACCAAGTCTCCAATGCCTATAACAGTGGAGGACCTTATGGAAGAGATAAGGATGCTTTAACCCTTTGTGGTAGAAACCAATGCTACTCTTCAGAAGCTGGATGAAAAGTGGTCCAATTTAGACTCCAGAGTGTCTGTAGTAGAACAACGGATTAGTAATGCTCAAGATCTGATTCCTCAGGTTGCCGGTTGCCGATATGTCCTAAGAAATTGCTCTCCTCAAGATGCATACAGAAGATTTAGAAAACCGCAACAGGCGTAATAATCTTCAAATTTATGGCATTCCTAAGGGGGAGGAAGGATCTGACATGCTCACTTTCTTAAAAATGCATATTCTTAAATTGTTGGTCTCAAGGATGGCATCACTCTTAATCTGCAGCATGCTCACCAAATTGGTCCTAAAACTGGTGTTTCATCTTGCTCTGCGACAGTCACTCGTCCTAGAGGGATAACTGTTTTATTTATGGAATACACAAGTTATTGATGGTACTTTCAGCGACAAAGGTGAGAAAGCAGATGTTATGGTCTGGTCCAAAAATACATTCTCTCAAGATGTAGCCCGCGCCACTGCTGCTCGATGCAGAGTTTCTCTCTCTTCACCAAGCTCTTCGTTCCATGAATGCCAGATACAGCCTAGTCCATCCCTGCCTTTTTAAAGTTACGTACAAAGAGAGGTCCTACTCCTTTGATCATCCAGAAGATCTCAGACAGTTTATTTCTCATCACAAAGGAGATGTAATGGATTTTGGAGGGTCATGAAAAACATTGTTGTTTCTGTTTTGCATTGTGCTCTCTTAGTTTATTTGTTTTATTCCATCTTTTTGAATAGTTTCATCCTCTTTTTGGGTTGTTAGTCATAGTTTGTTGTTGCCACTTTCTTCTAGATTAGTGTGGTTCTCTTGCCTTCCTTGGAGGTCAATTTATTGTATTGATCCCTTTTGTATTTTTCTACAGATGTCCTCTCCTCCTGTAAGATCCCATCCCCCTGATGCTTTTCCCCTTTCTGCCTTCTACCTCATTCCCAATGTTCCTGGTTCATCCTCATGTTTGGTAAGTGGTTGAGAATCTTACGCTGCATCCTTTGTTGTAGTTGTCTACCTGCTTTAGTGTTTATCGATTTACGTCTAAGTATATCATTGCTCTCCCCTGTGGTGGTATGTTGTATTATAGTATGCTCCCTGTTTCATATATATTTTCTATTGTTGGTTTCGGTTGTTTCCGGTCTCTATTCCTGGCTCTACCATCTGTTCTCTTACGCGGTTTCCCGCCTCCCATGTTACTTTTTTTAGTCTGGATATTCATCTCATCTTTCTTGGCTGAAGTCTCTCGACTTCTTGCCAACCTTTCTTGGTCTATCATTTGCTTCCTCCTCTATCCTATCTGTCTATTCTTTCTTCTCTCTGTTTTCTTTTCCCTGTTTTCTACGTTTTCACCTCTGACCTCAGTCCATCTATTTCCTTCTGCATTTGCAATTTTCTTTATTCCTTTTCTTTTCCTTCTCTATTAAACCCTTACTTATCACCATTTCTACATCCTTATTTATTACTATTCTTTTTGGAGAAGTGGAGAAGTGTGGCTCAGGGGTTAGAGGCGGCAGACCCGGAAGCTGAGATCGGCCCTGGACCAGGGTTCAATTCCCCGCCTCGGCGGGTCTTGGGCTAAAAATTCCACGGACTCGATAATTCTCGCTCCGGTGCCTTCTCGACTCACGGGTTCACACTCTGCGACTCTGGGCAATAGCTTGCTTAATCTCCACAACGGCCCATTGCGGCGGGATGCCTGGCTTTCACCTTGTGGATACCCTGCCGGGGTTATCTCACAGGGGAATACCAGGACGGGTTCCCTAAGCAAGCGCCGGGAAACCCACTGCGGGTAGCTTTGCGCTATATAAGCTCAAATACATTTACATTTACATTTACATTTTTCCGTTCAACTTTACAACTCTGTTGTTTTTGTTATATTGTTTGGAAAACCCTTTTGCATTTGATATTGCTTATATTACTGAAAATCTTTACTGTACTTATCTTATTGACTATTGCCCTTTTCCCATTGAAATGACTGATAATGTCTGAATCATTTAATGTAATGTAAAAGGTTTACGCAATCCTGTTAAAAAGCAAGAAGTACTTACGCATCTTTCAAAACTACAATGTAAAATTGCAATGTAACAAGAAACGCACCTTATTGACAATGACATTAATTCCTTTAAAAAGCAATGGGTTTGTGATGTTTATTGTTCCCCATCTAGAGGTAAGAAGAATGGAGTTGTGATACTATTTCATAAGTCCCTTTCCGTAAAGGTGGAGAGTGAGGAGAGGGACACTGACAGTCATTGGCTCCTTCTTCACACTCTTATTAATGGTTCACGTATTTCTCTCCTTAATATTTACGGCCCCACAGGCATCGACTCCTAATTCTAGCAATCCATGTCTCATACTCTTCATGCATGTTCTGACTCCAAAAATGTTTGTGGGGTGTGATTGTAATCGGGTTCTTGATCCATTTATTGACAGGAAATCCTCTTCCAGGTATGTTCCTAATAAAATGCCAAAAACCTTTGCTAACACTATACACTCTAGAGGGTTGGTAGATGCCTGGAGAATTTTCCATCCTGATTCTTAAGAATTTACTTTCTTTTCCCCAGCCCATAACTCCACATCTAGAATGACTAAATTTTTCTGAGCCCACTTCTTCTCTCCAACTTATCTCATGCTGAAATCGGTTCCATTTTGATTTCCGAGCACGCTCCTGTCCTTATCAATTTAATTGTCCTTCCCAGCCCTCTAAATCCCGCCGATGGCGATTTAATAACTATCTTCTTAAGGACCCCTTGTTTATCAGACGAGGGATTTCATATCAGAATTTTTTCTCCTTAACGCTAGTCCAGATATGCCCTTACATATAACGTGGGATGCTTTTATGGTGACTGCTAGGGGATTTAATATTGATTATGTAGCTAGTAAGAAGAAACAATATGGTAAGGATTCTGCTTCTATGTTTTCGTCTATTAAGAAATTGGAACACGCACTCTTTTCATCTAAAAATACTGACACCCTCAAGAATTTGGTCCAGGCAAAACTAGCTTTTAATAGAAAATCTACGGAGGACGCCTATGAAGCTTTATTAAAAATTAACTCAAAAGTTTATGGTGGCCTTAATAGAACCGGTAAATTGCTAGCGAATTATCTGAAGGTTAAATCTCAAAGGTCCAGAATTGCTAAGATTACTGATGGTTGTGGTATTCATCGCTTCAAGGATGAGAAAATATTACAATGTTTTTACAGATTTCCATAAGACCCTATACACCCCGGAATCAACTCCTTCTGGTGCCACCTTGGACTCATATTTCGATTCCTTACCCCCTCGCTCTTCCCCACTTCCAGACTGTTCTATTTTGGAAGCTCTTATTTTTCACAGTTTCGCATTCGATATCCTGTGTATTCACATCCACAGGGGTTGCACATTACCTTATAACCTTCATCGGGAAACGTGTTCTTACTGATCCTTTGGGTCATCAATCGGGTAAACATTCACAAAATCTACAGATTCTTCCATTTCTATTCAACACGTTACCTGTGATATTTCTAACTTTTTTACGATACGGTTCCGTTTAATACACAATTTCTTTTTTATATTCCTTTGCCACTCCTTCGCTTTCATTTATGGTTCTCAATAGCAACAGAATGTTTACACATTTCCATTTTGCGATGTCAATGTGCAGGTGACCTCTGACATCACTACTTAGCTCCACCCTTTCAGGCTTCCACTGCAACCGGAAGTTTGACCGCGTACAGATCTCTGAGGAACTTTTTACATATATATATCAGGTAAGCCTCCTATAACCACACAACCCCGCTACCGTTTAGTTTTCTTACGAATGCATAAAACTGTAGCTTTTTGCTTTTTCAGAAACGCGAATACTTGCATTTTCAACATTATGAAAAACTTTACCATATCGTTTCTAGTAAGATTTTTTACCTCCGTTTTGCACACATAGCATTCCACACTGTTGGATACCTTGCATCATTTTTCTTCACCCTTTCACATTCTATCAGAAATCTAATGTTGTTGTCTTTCTGGGCATCATTATCTTTGCACCTTTTTTTCACGGTTTCCTCATTCTAGCAGAGTTTGTCCTTTTCTGCATACAATATTTCACCATGATATCACCTCTTCTATTTTTACATCCGATTGCAAGCTTGAGACATTTTTTTAATTGTCACCGTTACACTTCACGTGATAACTACGCACGAAATCATGCTGCATGTGACTGTCTGTTGAATTTCACCAGCTATACGATTCACTACATTTCACAATTTTTTGGTATCTGTATTTATATTGAAACATTGAAGATAGCCATTTACGATGTCTTGTACCATGACTGATGTATATTTATTTTTTTACATTTATACAAATGTTTCCCCTGAGGAACGGCTCCGGCCCGAAATGCATCGAGCTGTTTGAAAAAAATCTGATTTTTGTACAACTATGTCTCACGATTGATTTTGGAATACACAGCAATTACTTATTGAATATATAAATACAAATGGGAACTCTCTAAGATAAAAATTGCAAATGAATAAAATTGATTTGGATAACAGCAACCAAAATTTGTTATGAATGCTAATTACATTTGAAAACTCTCTATGGAGGATAGCACCACTATTGAATTATACGCATCCTTCCTCTCAGGAGGATTTACCCACCATTAACAGACCATCTAACAAGGGCATAATACACTGTAAGAACTTCCATCCACGTCAAGAGCGCCACACATTAACAGACGCCGGGCAGCAGCCATTGAACTAATTGCCGCCTAGAGGAGACAAGGTCCCCTCCTTCAGCACATTGTCTTTGTAGATGTACAACTAGGTAGACACCCATAGCAATGCACACTTTGATTACACGTAGTATAACTAATCCTGAGGGATACACTATGAATTCATGGGATGACTTTAGACATAGAACCTTGATTTGTACACACGCTCATTCAACTCTATCAGCCTATTTTTTTTAAACAAGTCGCTATAAACCTGGACTAGCATTTAACAGCATTTAAAGACTTGCCATTTTTAATGTCTGCTTAACGAGTATCTACTCTGATCGATTGAATTGAACAACACCCAATTCTCACACTGCCCCTAGGTCCTGAAGAAAGCCCAACGATCCTTTGAGGGTGCATAGGGGGCTGAAACATGTTGACCATCCACGAAAATGCGGTGGACTCATGATCAGTCCGTCGCTGCATGACCTTCTCATTTTTTATACAGTCCTCCCATAAACCAGACGGAATAAAACATTTATTTTTAGGTAGTATGAGGATGATTTTTCAAAAAAAGAGAACCACACCTCACTTGAAGACGTCTCACTCACCATCGATTTCTGATCACTACTGTGAAAACCAGTGGTTCCCTCCAGGTGGAGGAAGCATACAAAAAAGAGACCCATTGATGATGTTGTTACGCACCTAACAAAGACGGAGAACGAAGATGAACTGCCACATGGTCTACCTGTGTGAATGAGGGTTTTTTCAGTACTTCTTGAAGTACTGATGTATAGAACATAGTGAACCCTGTAGCAGGTACAAGTGACCCATTCCTATTTGATTTTGACTGATTAACAGGAAACTGAATGGATCAGAGCTCCTTACTCAGCCATTCCCTGATTTGAATATCAACCACCATGAACATTTGCTTTTCTTTATTTTTTCTTTTTCTTTTACTTCTTTTGCTTCTGTTAGTCAAGGTTAGGTATTTCGCACACAAATGATATATTAATGTATTTTGGTAATCTTCTTATTGTATTTGTTGAAGTCTTCTCTTAGTCTCTTCTCCTGCTTTCTTTCTTTCTTTCTTTTTCTTTTTCCTTTCATTTCCTTTCTTTTCTTTTCTTTTCTTTTCCTTCTTTCCCTCTCTTGTTTTTCCCATTTTTGAAAAATGTAAAATGCTATTGCGTTTCAAGGTGCGACTTTTCATTATTGCTTTCTTATTCTGAGCTACTGAATCATTGGTAGCTATCTTGTAATGTTATATTCCCTCATCTTTTATATTCTGTTCCATTACTTTTTTGCTCTTTTGTCACGTTACTTTTTGTATAATGTTGAACCTATGTTTTTACTTGCTCCAATAAAGCTCTTAAGCTTAAAAAAAGGACCCCATTCAGGGGCACACAGTGGCTACTGGGTCCAACCATGGTGGTCGAAGCCATTTACTCTAGATGCCCTGGACCCGACCTGCTATGGAACCTGAGCAACTGGGCCAAGTACCCCGTTTGCACTTGACTCTGATTGGTAGCTGGGTACTAGCAGTCAACGTGTATGTACAGGTTAGTGATCACAACTCCTAATTCAAAGTGCACCCAGGAATGTCAATAAAGCAATGTCCAATCAAATACTTATTCTTGTACAAAAAAAGAAATATGTTTTGTCTAAGTCCAGACAGTGAAAGGAATAACTGCATTCTTAAGCAACAAAACAATCCCCTTGAGGTCAAGGCTCTAGTATTTCTCTGGCAAATCATTGTCCCACCTTTGTCCTTGAAATGTGGCTTAAGTTATTCTCATTTTACTGATTCCTGAATCCAGAGAATGCTCACTAGTAGACCTTGCTCAAGAGTCTCCCTTTGCCTCTTAATAATTAGTCAAACGTGTCTATGTCACCAGTGAGTCTCCCTGAGTCCAACAGACCAGATTCAAGCCCTATCGTCACTGCAGCACAGAAGTACTCGGTGTTTGAGCCGGTGCCCCAACTACATGCACCCTTAAGTTCTGGCTCTGTTCAGGGAAGTGGGGCTGCTTGCAGTACAAACTGCAGCCTCAGGCAGCTTTCTCCTGAGCAGCAGTGCCAGGTTTTCCAGTGATCGGAGATGCTCTAAGCCTTCATAAATGTGGTAAATGTGTCTACCCGACACAAGAGGGCGATGATCTTTGGCTTCCAACCAGACCCTAAAGATTGCACAACATCCTCCTCAGCATCCCCCAAAATACTGTGGTGTCAATTTAAGGTGCATATTTCGATGGGCTGGCTCAGTCCACTGGTCCCAGCTTCTATTTTTCCCGGGCAATGACCCAAACATTTGGCAAAAGCAGTGCTGTCTGTCCTTACTGGCTTACAGGGTTGCTGCTGTACTTGCAGGAAAAGTGCAGGCTCTTCTGGTGCAATCACTCCTCCCTCCACAGTGGCCCCTCCTGGCACATGGGGTCCCAGGTCAATCACACATGAGTCATGGTGGGCTTGTCGGGACAATCACTTCAAAGTTGGCCAACTCTAGAAAACAGGGTCACTGTAATTAGGCAGTACAGGCTTGATGCTCCCTGCTGAAGATGCAGGTCCAGTCCTTCTCACTCAGGCAGGAGGGCTGCAGGGCAACAGAGTGGAAGTCCTTTTTGCAGCAAGCAGCAACGCAGTTCTATTAAGTCTTCCACAGGTCCAAATGTGTGTCGAGTTTGATGTCCAATATTTATACCTGGTGCCCGCTTTCTAGTAGGAGAAGACTCTAGAAGCTTCCACTCCCCCCACCACCCGGATGTCTCCCTGTCCCCAACTTGTCTGGGTGCATGAAAGACTAGTGCAAACCCTTTGTGAGTGTCAGGCAGAGCCTTTGGTATGTGCAAGTTTGTTACTTGACAGTTTATGGCCCTTATTAAGTCAGAGTAGCCCTTTCGAACAGCTAGGTTCCCTTTGTCTAATTGTCTGGGAGCAATTAAAAAAAAACAACTGCTAGCTACAATTAGTCATGTCACTCAGAAACAGGCTGCAGGCATCAAATGGTTAGGACAAGAAAATTAAAACTTTCTAAAAGTGCTTTGTTTAAGAGTTGTTTGCTAAAATCTTGCTTAACCATTCAATTTTCATAGATGAAAATGCAATACCGGGCTGATTGTGCTACAGTTTGGCTAAATAAACTACAGATAATGCAAAACATTATTGAATCAAAGGTAAATGTTGTGCTCCCCGGGAGCTTGTTTCCTTCCCAGTGTAAGAATTGGCTTTTGTAGTTTGGTTTGCCCTGTTCCCATCATGCACTGGGACAGGAACAGACTAATTTGCATACAGCCAGGTTCTGAAACTGGGATGGTGCAGTGTGCTAAAAAACGGTGTTGGATCTAGCCCTGATCTCTTGACTGGGTGAGAGCTTTCTGCTTAATTCAGAGACTCTGTCCCTCACCACCCCTTGTTGTAAATATTTTTGTCCACCCTAAGCGTGGAAGGGTATTCTCAGATGTGAGACCCTTGCTCATTGCATCATCAGGATTCAAGCAAACCGGGCCGAAGACGGCTGTAATGCCAGAAACCGGTCCCCGGGAGCTTGTTTCCTTCCCAGTGTAAGAATTGGCTTTTGTAGTTTGGTTTGCCCTGTTCCCATCATGCACTGGGACAGGAACAGACTAATTTGCATACAGCCAGGTTCTGAAACTGGGATGGTGCAGTGAGCTAAAAAAACGGTGTTGGATCTAGCCCTGATCTCTTGAATGGGTGAGAGCTTTCTGCTTAATTCAGAGACTCTGTCCCTCACCACCCCTTGTTGTAAATATTTTTGTCCACCCTAAGCGTGGAAGGGTATTCTCAGATGTGAGACCCTTGCTCATTGCACCATCAGGATTCAAGCAATCCGGGCCGAAGACGGCTGTAATGCCAGAAACCGGTCCCCGGGAGCTTGTTTCCTTCCCAGTGTAAGAATTGGCTTTTGTAGTTTGGTTTGCCCTGTTCCCATCATGCACTGGGACAGGAACAGACTAATTTGCATACAGCCAGGTTCTGAAACTGGGATGGTGCAGTGAGCTAAAAAACGGTGTTGGATCTAGCCCTGATCTCTTGACTGGGTGAGAGCTTTCTGCTTAATTCAGAGACTCTGTCCCTCACCACCCCTTGTTGTAAATATTTTTGTCCACCCTAAGCGTGGAAGGGTATTCTCAGATGTGAGACCCTTGCTCATTGCACCATCAGGATTCAAGCAAACCGGGCCGAAGACGGCTGTAATGCCAGAAACCGGTCCCCGGGAGCTTGTTTCCTTCCCGGTGTAAGAATTGGCTTTTGTAGTTTGGTTTGCCCTGTTCCCATCATGCACTGGGACAGGAACAGACTAATTTGCATACAGCCAGGTTCTGAAACTGGGATGGTGCAGTGAGCTAAAAAACGGTGTTGGATCTAGCCCTGATCTCTTGACTGGGTGAGAGCTTTCTGCTTAATTCAGAGACTCTGTCCCTCACCACCCCTTGTTGTAAATATTTTTGTCCTCCCTAAGCGTGGAAGGGTATTCTCAGATGTGAGACCCTTGCTCATTGCACCATCAGGATTCAAGCAAACCGGGCCGAAGACGGCTGTAATGCCAGAAACCGGTCCCCGGGAGCTTGTTTCCTTCCCAGTGTAAGAATTGGCTTTTGTAGTTTGGTTTGCCCTGTTCCCATCATGCACTAGGACAGGAACAGACTAATTTGCATACAGCCAGGTTCTGAAACTGGGATGGTGCAGTGAGCTAAAAAACAGTGTTGGATCTAGCCCTGATCTCTTGACTGGGTGAGAGCTTTCTGCTTAATTCAGAGACTCTGTCCCTCACCACCCCTTGTTGTAAATATTTTTGTCCACCCTAAGCGTGGAAGGGTAGTCTCAGATGTGAGACCCTTGCTCATTGCACCATCAGGATTCAAGCAAACCGGGCCGAAGACGGCTGTAATGCCAGAAACCGGTCCCCGGGAGCTTGTTTCCTTCCCAGTGTAAGAATTGGCTTTTGTAGTTTGGTTTGCCCTGTTCCCATCATGCACTGGGACAGGAACAGACTAATTTGCATACAGCCAGGTTCTGAAACTGGGATGGTGCAGTAAGCTAAAAAACGGTGTTGGATCTAGCCCTGATCTCTTGACTGGGTAAGAGCTTTCTGCTTAATTCAGAGACTCTGTCCCTCACCACCCCTTGTTGTAAATATTTTTGTCCACCCTAAGCGTGGAAGGGTATTCTCAGATGTGAGACCCTTGCTCATTGCACCATCAGGATTCAAGCAAACCGGGCCGAAGACGGCTGTAATGCCAGAAACCGGTCCCCGGGAGCTTGTTTCCTTCCCAGTGTAAGAATTGGTTTTTGTAGTTTGGTTTGCCCTGTTCCCATCATGCACTGGGACAGGAACAGACTAATTTGCATACAGCCAGGTTCTGAAACTGGGATTGTGCAGTGAGCTAAAAAACGGTGTTGGATCTAGCCCTGATCTCTTAACTGGGTGAGAGCTTTCTGCTTAATTCAGAGACTCTGTCCCTCACCACCCCTTGTTGTAAATATTTTTGTCCACCCTAAGCGTGGAAGGGTATTCTCAGATGTGAGACCCTTGCTCATTGCACCATCAGGATTCAAGCAAACCGGGCCGAAGACGGCTGTAATGCCAGAAACCGGTCCCCGGGAGCTTGTTTCTTTCCCAGTGTAAGAATTGGCTTTTGTAGTTTGGTTTGCCCTGTTCCCATCATGCACTGGGACAGGAACAGACTAATTTGCATACAGCCAGGTTCTGAAACTGGGATGGTGCAGTGAGCTAAAAAACGGTGTTGGATCTAGCCCTGATCTCTTGACTGGGTGAGAGCTTTCTGCTTAATTCAGAGACTCCGTCCCTCACCACCCCTTGTTGTAAATATTTAATGTTAGTGGGCATTCAGAGATAGGTCAAAGGTGCTTACTAGAAATCTGCAGTCCTTTCACTGTTTTATACACATAGGTGAATCTTGACCTAAAAGGAGATTTCACTCCACTTAGGCCTACACATTCCATCAAGGTGTCAAACTGGGGTAAAACAAGTATGCCAAGTTTGAGTTAGTACTTCCCAACATACTATATCCACATCCTATGGGACTTTAGGAATGGTAATATTTCTCTGGATCAGTTTCTTATTGGGTCCCAGCCCACTGTCCTCCCTACTTGGCCAAGTTAAATAGTTTGCCCTCCAGTGGAGGGAAGAAAGGCCTCCACACACAAATGGAGCAAACAACAATGACTGCCTCAGCTTCTCGTGAGGGAAGGGGTGAAAAGGAAATCTGCATTTTATAATCAACTTGCACATTGCACTTGGGCTTGGACAGCTCATAACAACTAGAAGAAAGTGGGAGGGCCAGACGTCTGAAGTCAACACAGGAGGGGCTCACCTTTAAAGTTTTGATGGGACGGCATGAGGCATTGATCTCAGTTAGGGACAGAGCTAAGGCCCTCATATGTGCTCTTTCCAGAGACAAATTTAAGTCTCCCTGATGTAGTCTCCCAGAATGCTGTTCAGAATGTTTGTGGCTCGGGTGGGGGAATGATGCGCCATCATACAGTGGGTGCATCTAAAATATTTAATCCCCATTAAAACCCCTGAAGAAATAAGAGACATTCGAGGAGAGCCTAGACTTGGGAGGCGACGAAGATGGAAAAAGTGGCCAGGTGAAATGAGAAGCCACCTGATGCCCTGCAAAGATTGACTAAGGAATGTGTTACCAGCCAAACCCCTGGATTAGGCTTGGTCTCCCTAGGGCCTGTGGTGCTGGCTCACTAATGCCCCCTGAGGAATGGTTGTGGAAAACACCTGGACTCCTATGACCACACGGGTACCCTGCATGACAGCAAGGAAGTTCTGAGGGCAGGAGTGTTGCATGCTGGTTGGTAGCAGAGGGGCTGTGCAAGATGCCCCCACTAGCAGGAAAGAAGTACCTGGAGTCAGGTAGAAGAGAAGGCTGGTACAGGGAACCCATAAATCCAGCTCCCCACAGAATGTTCTCCTTTAGAGGCCTGTTGAAAATGTGCTCAGTGGCTAGGTCTGGTCACCAGAAACAAAATGATGACAGAAATTGGTCCAGCAGTGGCCAAGATATTGCCTTTTCAAGATTGCCCGGTAAACATAGAGAACGTTAATGTGTGGCAGTCCACATCATTATTAATTTAATTATTTGGGAACAGGAGCATGCGTGGACCCTTCTTTCTGTGGCACCTTTGGTCCCTCAGGCCCCATGTACAGGGCGTGATACACATTTGGAGTCCCAGTGGATCCTATCCATCCGAGACAGTAAAAAGCAGCGTGGGGGCCGACAAGTTTCCTTTTGGGGCAGAATGCCTCGCTCACTCCCCAAAGCTATGACTAAGGGAAGCAGGAGCACAATGTCACTATCTCCCAGCCCCCTTAACATTAGTTGCATGACAAGGAAACAGCCTGCTCCTGTGGACTGCACAATGTGTGCATTTTGTGTGAGAGCCAGCTGGGCTGCAGGGAACTTGGGGCTCCCCCCATGGCGTTCGAAGACCCCTTATCCTATGGGTTCCCCAAGTGGAACAGGGGCAGCCATCAAAATCTAGAGACATGTGGCACACAGCTGCAACCAGCAATGAAACAGTTGGTGACTAATAAAATGTGAGCTGTTGTTCTGCTTTTTACTTGATTTATGTTCTCTGCCAACTATTTACGCTGTGCTCTGGGCAAAAGGAAAAATTGGAGCTAATTCCTCATGAGAAGAGATACTCCTCTTGCAATGGAGATTTTTGTAAATCTGCATGAAATCTTACAGGTCAGTAATTCTAGGAGTCTTTCAGCATGCAACTATTTCACATGCAACTTTAATGTTTGTTTTCTTTTGTCTGCTGGGAAAGGAGTTACATTTGATTTTACCAATCAGTTTGTCTGCTTTCAATTTCTCCACATGCAAGTTTTGCAAATTTCAAGATTTTGATAATCAAATCTTCTTGGTATGGGAGATTCACACTCATTCAATAAAAATATCAAGCAGTGATCTTTTGGTGCTTGCTTGGTTTCGAAAGACTCTGTGCACTTCAAAAGCTTCACTGGGTGCAAATGCTGGACATCTGACACAACCACTTCAATACACTTGTGGACCTGTGGATACTCTGCCAGGAAGACAGACTGCTGTGCTGCTGAAGGACCACCACTCCGCTGATCTGCACTCTGCTGGACTCCTGCTTTGCTGTGCTGATCTGCTGCCTGCTGCCCTCTTGCCTGGACCTCCATTCTTGAGATCAGAAACCAGAGTGACTCCAAGGGCGTATTGTATGGCCTTCTGATCTGAAGCCTCAGAGACATAACAGTTTCCAACCTCCTTGTATCTGCAACTGGACTCTGCCATCTGTGAGTTCACTCTGCAAAGTGGTGCCACCCCCGACCAGGACCCTTGGAAGTGGGCCTAAGATGCTGACAGTGGAACTGACGTTCTCTGCTGAGCTATGCATCCCTGAAAAGAACCAAAGTATCTCCTCGGCTGAGCCGCAAATTCCGAAGCAGAACCAACACATTGTTGCTGCTGCGTGGTTTGGACCCATGTGAAAAGACTCATGTCGCCACTACATTTTACCCGGCACATATCCTTGCATCTCCTTTTGACTGCAGCCTAGAAGACGATGTCAACACTCTGCATTGCAGCTTTACTACTCATCGGAATCGACGCATCGCCTTGACTGTGCATCGCATCCCTGACTCCAGACTTTACATCGCAAGCCCTGTCGAAGGGATCCTCGACGTTGATGCAACAGAACCCAGCACTGCAGCCTCACTGCATCTTGGAACTGACGCATCATCTTGGCTGAACAACGCATCCATGCAATGCTCCGCAACAAGTAGTTCTGACTGGGTCCCTGTAGCCAGCCTGCATTTATCATATTCAGATCTAATTGTCTAACCTGGTATTGGATCTATTTTTGGTGCTTTTGCTTTATTACTGTTTGAAGTGTTGCAAAGGATATTTCGGGGTTTGGTTGTGGTTTACACTGACTAGGATTGCGTTTGCAGTTGATCAGGGCTCATACCCCAGTCAACCAGCAACACAATTTCTAACACCTGACTACTTTCTCCATGAGGATACTAAAAGGTGTCTGTGTCCAGGTAAGATTTCCAAATAGTGTGATTTCTGGAGAAGTCTCTTGAGGTTATATAGGCAAGAGCTTTCAGTGAGGCTAACCTTCCTGCCTTATGAAGCACCTAAGTTCCAAAATTGTGCTCTTCTGTTTAGCTCATATACCATCAATCCTGGTAAGGTAGCTTATCCATAAGGAGCCACTCAGACTTTGTGTTTATTCTTTCCAGTTTCATTAGGTTTAGGAATACTAATTATATTGCAAAAGGGAACACCTGGCTTGCTTGTAATTTGTTGCCTATAATAAATAATTTGAAAACATTTAAAGATATTCTACTGTGTGGCATGGAGTGGTTGTCTGGGGGCATCTTAAACGTCTGTGAATAATTGTGGATCCGGCATAAACATTTCACTTCCTTATTCAAAGAACGGGATATCAGAGGCTGAGGGAGGTGCTGTGGGGGTTAGTTGTCCCACTGAAGCCAGATGATCTGGCATTAACTATTCGGATTTTTGGTTGGTAGCTGTAAATCTAAATTTGCAGTTGCTTACCCGTCACCTGAGCTGCATCTTCCTCATAAGATGCCCTATGTGGTGGTCATTGTTTGGGTACCAAGCAAGTGGCAGATGCTTTATAAAACACATCATCTCTTCTCAACAAAGCAGTACACTGGGGGAAGAAGCTTACTCAAACTGATAGTTTTAGCCAGGTTTCTTGGGAAAGATGTACTTGTTGATCGTATTGTTGCTTTGTTCCTCACTTGTGATGAAGCGAGCCTTGCAGATAACCTCTTCTCTCTGCTGCCCTAATAGAAGTGGCATCTTGCATATAGAGATTTTACAAGCTTCTAGTACCAAATTAGAATATTATGGTGGGAAATAAAAAGGGAGCAGATAGTATTAGACGATTGAGAGTGGATGTGTTACCGCCTGGGATGACCTGGGTCCACAGCAACACCCATTGACTTTGACACTGCCCCATATTTACAAGGATGGCGTAAACCTGTTCTTACCCTGGTGCAATGAGGTGAAATGTTTATTGTCTCCTCGTTTTTGCTGTTTTCATGTGTGCTCAATTGTGGAGCACACATGGAAACATCAAAATACCAATGCTTGTTTATGTGCAGGAAGGTGTCTACTCCTCCACATAAACAATATTTGTTTTTAAATGACGTTTTGCAACTTCCATGTGTGCTGCATTAAGCAGCACACACAGAAGTTACAAAACGCCATCCAAAGATTGTTTATGTGAAAGAAACGACCCCTTTCTGCAAATAAACAATCACTCACCTCAACGCAGGCACCATTGCACTATTTTGAAGGGTGCCTGTGTTAGCACTAGGCAGCTAAAATTAACGCCAGTGCAGGGGGAAACGCAGCGCTGCACAATATTCTTGCAAATATGGTGCAGCACTGCGTTTCTAAAGTGACGGAGCGTGTTGTCAACCTTCTAGGCTTAACGACACGCTTTAACACTTTCTTTGTAAATATGCCAATCAGTCCCCATATTCATTTAACAGAATCTTCTAATATAGAATTGGTATGAAATGCTTTCCACTCTAGATGACTGAGTGCCTAGTTCTAGTTTCTGCTTCCATTTTTATTTGAAAGAGCAGATACGAGAATATAGACCATCATGTGTCAAGATACTAAAACTATCCTGCCGCTTGTTCCTATAACAATTCCCAGGCTTCTCAAAGCTTTGATGCACATATGTGACAGTTTGGAGAGATGTTGAGTGCTGCTTGACATTTTTGCACTTTATAGTTAAATAGATAAGTTTATTTGAGTTGTTTATATTTTATATATTCTGCATTTGTTTGTATGACCTTAGCCGAAATAAACTAATGACTGTGTTGGAAAATATTATATTAATCTTTGAAGGACCTAGAGATGTGTTATGTTCTACATAACAATACAAAATTATCCTGATCCCTTAGTGCACAGCTCTTCAAAACAAGATACAATGAAAAAAATAGCATTTGCTATTTGTGACTGAAAAGGAAATCCTGGTTTGACTGTTGCAGCACAGCTGCCTCTGTACTCAACATCCAGTGTGAACCTCTAATGAGAGAGGAACTAATCCATGTCCGAAAAAGAGAACCTCATGAACAGGCCAAAAAGCTTACTTACATCTTAATATAATGCGGACTCCCACCTATGCCTGCTCTGGACACTGGATGCTCTAGGTTCACTGTTGATAACAGTGTTAATCTTTTCAACTTTGTTTGATTGGATTGCCTATCTATGTTCATTTGACAATATGTACTGTGATATTATACTTGATATTAAGGATACGGGGCCAGATGTATCAAGATTGGATTTTGCTAGTCTATAATAGCAAATTTTACTGATTCGCTATTATCGACTTGCAAAATGCAATGTATGTAGGTGGGGACGACAAATTCTGCGATTCTTATGCATTCCTTAGTTGCGATTCACAAATTGCAAGTCATATATAACAAATGGCTTTCCATTTGTTTCTTTGGGCCTAGAGGCCCATAGCAATGAATGGGAATTCCATGCACAATTTGCAAGTACCCTATGCTCATGCAATTTCAAGGGTGCCAAAAGGACACCATGGTGCACCCCTTAAATATGCATGTGCGCCACATGGCACTTAGAAAAATGCAAAAAAGTGCATGTTTCTAGGAATTTGTAATTTACCACCAACTAGAAATTGGTGGTAATTTGCGATTCCTTAATGCTCATTCTCAATGGGCCACATGCATCATCGGGACATTTTGCGATTCCTTATTTGCGAAAAATAGGGAATCACAAATAAGGAATCGCAAAATGGGATCCATTAATTTATTCGCATAATTTTTGCGATTCGGTGAAAATCACAATTTTTACCGAATCGCAAGGATTATGCGAATTCTAAATTGCGATTTCGCAATTCCCATTGATTCCTATGGGCCAAAAGGCCCATAGGAATCAATGGGAAGCCATTGACATTTTGCGAATTTCTATTTGCAATTCGCAAAATGTTAATGCATTACATGGGTGCAGGGAGGGGGGTCCAAATGACCCCCCCTGCACCCCTGAAATGCATTTTTAAGTGCATGTTTCACACACACATGTCCTAAGGACATGTGTGTCTGTAACATTACAGTGTTTAAAATGCAATTTTGAGCATTTTTAAACTTTTTCGCAAATTACCACGAAGTTCAACCTCGTGGTAATTTGCAACCCCTAATTGCGAATTCGCAATTTAAAATGCAATCATGCATTGCTTTTAAGGAATCGCAAATTTGAGATACCTTAAAAGTAATCGCAAATTTGGAATTCACTAAAAATAGCGATTTTCCCAAAAATGTTTGATGCATCCAAAAAAGATATTTAGGAATCGCAAACGGCCGAATTTACCGATTCGCACTGTTTGCGACTCCTAAATACCATGATGCATGTGGGCCAATGTGCGTTAGCTACAAGAATTGTATTTAGGGAATCGAAAATTGCAATTCCCTAACTGCATTCGCAATTTAGATAATAGCAAATAATTGTGATTACTCATATTGCGATTTGAAAATATTTCAAACATTGCCAAACGCATTTTTGCGTTCGCCAACGGGCCGATTCTGAGAATTGGACCATTAGCGATCGCAAAAAGCATTGATACATCTGGCCCATGGAGTCTAATGGCTGGGTTGCTGATCTTGGAATATCAAGTCATTTGTCTTAATGTCTCATAATCTCAACTCCAGTTAGTGAGCAAAATGTACATGATTCTTAGCGAGGGGTGCCACCCCCAAAACTTGTGCCGCTTGGGGCGGACTGCACCCCTGCCTCTTCCTTGCTATGGTACTGTAGCAAATCAATAAGGATACATTTATGAGTTGATCGGAGCATAATTCCCATGCAAAATGCTGATTCTTCAATGCTTAGTGGTACTTGTTCCTGCACTGGTATTTACTCAACAGGAACAATTGACCCAAATTAATTGCCAGTAAATCAGGCTGGGAAAATGAAGGGTCTGAATAGTAGCACATACCCATTCCGTCACTTACCCCGACACAAAGGCAAGGAACTGGGAATCATGGGAAGCTTGCCCACCCATTAGCAATTCTTATTTTCCCTTTATCACCCTCTGCAGCCTTTCACTGCATTCACTGACCACCTCCTCATAGCAGTTCTTACATTTCGGAGGTTATCCCCACCAAATAGGTAATGCTGTGCTTAAAGCTTCTTGGTAAATCTGGTTCTGCACAGTCATTCCTTATTCTGCTGGGTTTACATTCTCATAGGAGAACATTTATGTGGAAATTCTGGTCTGAAATGAAAATTCCTAACAGCCAAGGTCATCACACATATTAGCTTCCAACATATAATCTGGTCTCAACTCGCTTTCTACCTTAATTTAATAATGAATGTAATACAGGAAATAGTTCCAGCAGGTAAAACCTTACTTTATGTGCACCATCTCAGATCTTCTCCAATCTTTCAAATAATGCACAGTTCTCTTTTGCTCTGCAGCTAGTTTAACTCCAGGCAAATATTAATACACACATCCAGAAGGGACAAACTACCTTTACAGCCCTTTCATTTAGGTCTGCCAAGTATCACATCTACCTTCTTGTCTCTGATGTAAGTACTTTTTGAAAGGCGTTCCGGATCAGGCCACATTTCCCTTGGTTTATTAATAGGACTGGTATCCCGGTAATACTGATTTTAGTGCCATTATGATTTTGGAACTATAAAAGGGTGCAGACATTTTACATATTTTCCCCTGCACAAATGAAGTCTTGTAAATTCTGACTGAATTTGTACTGAAAATAAGGTATATTTTGATGTTTTCAACTTACGAAAGTGGAAATCATGCACTATTTTTGCATTATTCCCCATGCTCAGCTGCAAAACTGTGTTGATGTGGTTATACCATGTCTGATTATAATGGGAACCTACAGTATTGGTATCCACTGATAAATAACTGATACGTTTTAAGAAGTCTTTAATCCACATCCACAGCTTCGTTCTTTCAATGTCATTTATTTTTCTGATCCAGTTAACATTTGAGAATATATTTGTAGATACTTAGTTAATGTGGTGCTGGTAAATAGTATATTCTATTAGGGACTATAACAGTCTTGAAATTACAGTATTTATTTGCTGGTTCAGAACGTCGATGAGTTCGCCTTTCTTGTTATATATAGAGCAATGCAACATTCCAGAAAATAAACACAAAACTAGCAGCACTGAAATGTTAGGTAATGTAAGATGCACTTTGAGGTACGTCAGATAAATACCCTGGGCCTCAATAATGAAAAGTGACGCATCGCTGCGTGAAAACAGCGATGTGTTACTTTTCACTGCACCCTCCTTGCGACACCAATGATGCTTCATATTTACAGTATGACGCATCATGGCACAAGGAGTTACAGATACGTCGGTATTTCTGACGTATCTGTATGGCGCAAAAGTGACACATTGCTGGAGTGTGTCACACACGTGACGCAACTCCAGCAATGTGTCCTTGAAGATACTTTCTCAAGCTGGATACACACCCAGTTTCTCTCCTTGGCAGAAACAGCAACTGCAGGCCAAACCCATACATCACACAGCAAAAGGGCAGTACCCCTCCTCCAGTTTCTTCCAGCTCATCTCCTTGGCAGAGGTTCCTCTTGTAGTCCAAAGGTGATCTAAAGCTCAGGGGTCTGGGCCTCAACTTTTTTAGTACAAAATCCTTTCTTCTCTGGTGGAACAGAAGCACTTTGCCCGGCCAAAGTCAGTTCTGTCCACTCCAGTTCAGCTTCCTGTCAGGAGGTGGAGACAACAATGCCCAAAGCAGACCAGGCCCATTCAGGTGTGAAAGGAATCTCCTCCCCCTACTCTAAATACAGCCAAGGTCTATTCAGCCCATACCTGACTCACCCTAGAAAGGACATACCTAAACCCCCCAAGTGGCTGTCTGAATATAATGCACGTCCCCAGCCCCTGTCACTCCAAAGTCAGACAGTCAATGCACAAAGCTAACAGAGCACATTATGGCTAAGCAAGAAAATACCTACTTTCTAAAAGTGGTATTTTCAAACACAGAATGTAGACATCATCCTTAATAGAATATGCATATTTATATTCTGAGTTCAGGCATACTGAACTGTCTTTTCCAATCTTGTTCCCATGGCCAGTCATAATTATACACTGTTGTAACTAATTCTCTATTATATCCTATGGTGAAAAATTAATTCTCAGTATCTCACTATTAGGACATGTTAGACAGATCAAAACATGTCCTACCTTTCACATAAATTGCACCCTGCTCACAGGGTTTCCATAGGTCTTCCTTAGGGGTAACTCACATGCAAGAAAAGAGAAGGTTGAGGCCTTGCAAGTGAGTGCACTTGCAAAGTCGACATGGCAGTGCCAGACTGCCTGCAGATACTGCAATGGCAGACACGAGACCCTGTTGCAAGGCTGCTTGTGTAGGTGACACCATTAGTGCTGCAAGCCCACTAACAGTATTTGGTGTACAGAACCTGGGTACACTCAGTGCACTGTACTAGGGACTTAACAGTAAACCAAATAAGCCAATTATGGAAACACCTATCTATGACAACAATTTACAGAGGGAGCATCTAGACCAGCAACAACGAAGTCAACACAAAGCAAAATAACAGGAGGCAAAGGCCAGAATATAGGGGGAACCCATAGCAATGATGCCAGGTCTAACATCTAGGTTTATCATTATCAATAAAGGAAAGCAACCGTTTTGTCTAAAAATGTAATCATCTATTTAGGCTGTGTGTCATAATTTTGGGACCTTTCATATCTAAACTTTATGGTGTTATAGGGGAGAGTCATGCAAGACCAGCCCATGTGTATTATTGAAGACATGATGTGATGTAGTTAGCATATGTAACTTTCTAAGTGTCACGCGAGGTTCCGCTCCAAACAATGTTGCATGTAAACGACTACAGCATTAGACACATTTTAATACAAATAATGGTGCAAACTTGAATGACCGCTGGGTGGATGATAGCAAACAATGCTGCTGATCAAGTTCTCAGAATGAAATGAAGTGATAGAAATAAATAGTAACCACAAAAATTGGAAGGTAAAGCAAATGTTAACTTCTATTAGAATACCGGGCAGAAGTGTCTGCATAGATACAGCAAAGGCCTGTCCCCAGCAGTCTGCTCTACGACCATCCCCAGGTGAAATTCTTTTCATTCATCACAGTTGCCAGTGAACTTTGTGGGGTTGCGAAGCTCTGGTTGGTCTGCACTTAAGGACACTGCCCAATGGGTAGGAAGAGGTTTTAAGAAAACTGCAAAAAGAGAAAAGTCTTAATCTATTCATTCACTACATGTATCAGAATTTAGCGGACACTTTCTGACACCTAATGCTTTTCTCATGTTGAATTGCAATATGGAAGAACAGCAAAGAGCCATGGTGTTTGGAGTGGTTATCTACTTAAACATTTGAAGTCTGAAGGTGCATTTTTACATAGGGCCTAACCCAAGATCCATATCCGACAGTGTACATCACGAGTTATATAATTATTTTAAACAAAGACTAACTCAAAAATCCGATTTTTTAAAATGGTACTTTTCACCAGAGCCCTTTATTGGGTTTACTTAGAAATCTGTAGATATGTTTGCTATTGATGACATGCAATGAACAAGGTAAATCCATTTTTCCCATATCTTTCATCTTATGTTGACAAATCTTTCAGAATTAGTTAGTTGTTAATAGATAGCTTTGAAACTGAATGGACTCTTTTAAGTCAATAAGAATTAATCATTTTGGGTTAGACCACACTGGTTATGATACTGCTACTGTGCAGGTCCTTTACATCTTTATTCAATCCCTTTTCTATGTTTTAATATGCCATATTTATATCCTTTCACTTTCTCACAGTAATTTCTGAAATGTTACGACACCATTGAAAGCTGAGGGATTATTTATTTATTTGTATTTAGCCTGGCGAGTGCCACTGAGCCGGTTATGATGGGGGTTAACCATATTATTCTCTCCTGCTGACCCTGCAAATTGGATGTCTTAAGGCTAGCATCTTGTTTTGCTGTTCTCAGTACAAAACCATGGGTTCAGGTTGGTAATCAGCAGGTTTTCTTAACTGTAGTGGGCTATGCTTTGAATGACATGCCATAACTTTCCATAATAAAAACTATTGAGATTTTACTTAATTACCATCTTGTCTAACCCGTTTGCGCATGCAAAAATGGTTGTACATCTGGACCTTTGTTTCGAATGTAATTACATATCCAGAAATGTAAATGCATGTTTTTAAAGACAATGAATACATAATTAATTTAAATCCACGTGCTTTTTTAAATATTTACAGGCAAGAAGTTTTTTGTCGGGCAAGATAGGTGGTGCACGTGGATTTGAAATCAACTCGATATTGCAGATTATTGAAGAGGGGCAAGGCTGCACAATTAGAATGTTGTACGCAGAGCTAATTAGGAACAGAGCAGATGATTTAGAAAAAGCTGAATTGAAATGGATGAACAGATTAGAGATACCACGGGGGATATTCGGTAGGTCACTACAGCTGGGGCATGATATCCTCTGTTCTTCAGCTTTACAAGCACACCATTATAAAACCTTGTATACACTGTATTATACACCGACTAAAATATCTCAATGGGGGGAACACAGGGGATAATATGCCCTAGATGTGACAGCACGGAGGGTGATACAACCCATATGTTTGCTAGTTACCCAGCTTTGGTGCCCTTTCTAGAATCCATGGAGGTATTTATGGACAGAGCGTTAAATGTGAAAATTAAGCTAACAGCAGAGCTGATTGTGCTGGGGGTCTCAAGTGAGATTTCTTGCCGCAACCAGGAATATTTTTTTATTTGTAGCGATGGCAGTACTTCGTCTGTGTATTGCTACAGCCTGGAAGGATAGATCATCCCCTACACTGCAACAATGGTTAGCCAAGTTGTTACACAGCTGTAATTTAGAAAACTCAATTTATGCCAGCAGAGGAAAAATAGGCAGAGTAAAGGGGCAGCAAATCTGGTCTCCGATAAATAAATGGAGGGAAGGGGTGGGGTAGTGTCTGTAACACATATATATATATATATATATATATATATATATATATATATATATATATATATATATATATATATATATATATATATATATATATATTTGTTTTTTTCAACGACACAAAACCTCTATCTCTGTTTTTTTTTGCTAAATGCAGTAGGATTGTAATGAAGTGTTATGAAATTATTATTTTATTTCTTTTCCGCTTACTCCTGACACAAGGTTTAATGGAGGTTTAATGGATTGTCCTGTGGGGGTAGGTGGGTGGGGAGGGTTAAACACTGTTGTAAAAACTTCAATAAAAATAAATAAATAAAAAAAGAATACATAATTAATTTACATGAGCTTTATCATTTACTCACATTTAACCTAAATATAATGATTTTGAAGCCAGTACACTTGCATGCACAGAGAAGAAAAAGAAAGGCAGGATGACGAAACAGAAGTGAATAAAAAATAAACTTCCAAATAGCTCCATGACTACCCATCTGAGCACTGGACAGCAGTTCTAAATGCCAGTTCTTTCTTCAATTTGTTCCCAACTGAATTAATACACTCCCCTTTAGTGCAATAGAAGATTAAAACACCCTGCCTTGTGATTCAAAACATTACTGATTTAAAATCAAAAAGACATTAAAGAACAGAGAGTAATAAGAAATAGAGATGAAGTGGAAAAGCAGGAGGGAGGGTTATTTGCCGTCAAAATATGTAACTTTTCAACAATGACTAAAGCCCATATCTTCTCTCAGTTTCAAAAAACCGCTATATAATATCTGCAATAGCAATACCTGCCTACCTTCTCTCTACAGTGACCTCGTCCATATGAAATGCTTTGCAAATCAACATCTATTTCAGCAGCATGGCGCTCAAGTGTACTTCACTTTTTCTCATGAATGTTAGCATTCTAGCTGCTTATTAGTGTGGGGAGAGGGGGGAAACCAAGGACATCTGCTGCATTTGGCAGTATATCGCCCACTCAAGCATGCCAGGCTGTTTTCTGACATAGATGCGAAATATATTTTTGAATATAAAGAACATGTGTCCTCATGTTAAATTTACGAATCCCTTAACATGCATTCCACGAGAAAACTATAGGAGTAATATATGTTTTTCGATATTTAGATCACCAAATCCAATCAGGTGATCATGATTATGAATATTAGGAAATTAACTCTAAAACACGCCATAATTCTTAAAGTGAGTTTTCCACGCCTAAAAGGAGATCTAAAATATAACAAACACTTGCTATCACACTTTCTCATGTTCCTATTATGAAACTGACAGACAGAAAGTCACGTGATGGAATTTCAATAGTAAAACATTACCGATTCTTATGACAAAATACAATGCAAGTTATGCTTTGCGCATTTTTCCAAATATTATTTACAATGACAAAAAAACATAGTTTACCTACAGATACTAACCAGAATAATTAGTTGTGCTGTGAGGTTTAACATCAAATGGCGTGAAATTAAATCAAATGTATTTATTCACTTTTCCCATCAGTTTAAACTTTAAAAGCACTTGATTTTCTAAATGCTTGCCATAAACATAAAATAATCTAACGTCCCGTTTGGTGAAGATACCTTCTTGACCTTTATGTTCAATAGACACTTCTGTTAATTTAGCTGTCTTGGAAAATATTATTGGTGAAACAATTGGATATTCCATAAAAAGGAGTCAACTCTAACCTGTTTGAGAACATGATTCAGTGACTTTAAAGCGCTTTAAAAATTGGCACTAATTTAATGCTAGGAACAGGGTATCTAGGGATATTGTTCACCCAGAATGAATGCATAATATGAATTCAATAGAGCATAACACAACATATATAGCCAAATATTAAGTAATTCAGTCATGATCAGACATCACACGGTCCATTAACAAAGGTAAATTTATATGTGAGTAAATCTCCACATGTAAGATTACTCTTATACTTTTGACTAACTTTACTACTTTTGGATATTATAAGTGTAAAGTTACTAAGAAATGTAGGGGCATATTATCAATGATTTGCGATAATTATTGCTGGCTATTGCCGGATTTCCTCGCTGTGATAGCGCTGTATTATCAACGGGTATTGCAAAGGCAATAGGTAATCTAGCGATATAGTGTAAAACCAGCAATAGCGTGAGAATTCCAGCGATAAATCAACTGCGCTAATGAAAAGCTTGCTATTAGGCTAGTGTGTACTTAACCTAACAATCCACCTCCCATTTACAAGATAATTCAAGTTTTTTTCGGATGTTAAATTCCAGCGATAAGCTTGGTTAGCGCGAGTTTTCTTATCGCTTCGCGGGCATTGATAATAGAGAAATGTTGTGCTTGCGACTGTTTCAATGGAGTTTAAGTTAGGATCACCTACTTTGCATGTCCTTAGCGATATATATCTCTGACATGCTTAAACATATAAAAAACGCCCGCTATCACCAAAAATCTCATGCTAAGGCCTGTTGGCTTCAGCTTGTTAATTGTGTGATAAAAATATTGCTGCATTAGCGGCAGAAAAGTGCAGCTAACGCGGCGATAAAGGGCTTGATAATACGCCCCGTAGACTGACATGTCTGCACCCCCTTAAACAGGTGCTGTAGTGAGTAAAAACATCAAATACGTTACCCTGGGCTTACTGCTGATTGAACATTCAACCATTTCCTAGGTCGTTTTAAGGAGACAATTTTTAATATCTCCCGTTTTATGGAACATCCTTATATATTGAAGTGGGCCTTGCTGAACTAGTTAGTGGGTAACACTGCAGGCTTGGAGATGGTTCACTTCATGACTACTTAAGATTCACCTACAACAGGTTCTAGGAGGATTGCTTAGGGTTAGCAGGCTCTCTTCTAGAACCAAAACTACATGAAAGAGTTGTAAAAGCATGTGCTACTTGGGACCATTTTTGGAATTTGATTAGGCTAACTGTTGAAAAGTAATTAAGAGAAGATACAGCAGGTATGTAGAATCTTCTTTATTGGCCATCTACTCTCCGAGTCCTCTTCACAATGACCAAGTACCAACATTCCAAAGCAGCCTCCTGAGGAAGAGTCCAACCGAAAAATAAAAGGGGGATTGAAAGGGTAGCATACCAACACAAAACAAGAAAGGAGAAGGAAAAGATTACAACACGCCTCCCTTACATATATATATACAGTTCAAACATTTCTAGATTTGACAATTCTGTCAGAATTCCATAGCTGACCATGATGTTCCTTCTAATCTGTACCCAATCACCTTCCTTCCATATTGGTTTTTTCACCCCATTCTTACTATTGTACCATTTCTGGTACTTGGTCTGATGTTGTTCCACCTTCTCTTTGATTTTGTTCATATTAGAATATGGCCGAGATACCCGCCACCCCCTCTCAACACCATCCCCAAGAATTGGGAAACCGGAAACAGTTCTTGAACTTTTGGAAGGCGGGAAGGGAGTCACCCTTCCCGGCCGTATTTATTAAAATATGAAACAAAAGAAAACATTAAAATAACAGTTTCATATAATGTACAATTTCATTTCCACATTACGATGTTGGCTAACCTTAACAGATCTCTAATACAAAGGTTCTCCTAGCCGAACTAACATCCTACAAAACATTTGACTTGAAATTGTACATCCTAACGTTAAGGGCCAACGGCAAGGTCGTAACCGGTGTCAGATCCCTAAACCAGAAATACCCCCCTCACTTGTGAGAGGAGCGACCGCACAGAGGCGTACCTCAAGTGCATCTACCAATTTCCCTTTGTACTTGACGGGGGCCCCAATAAACTCGACGCCATTTAACGGTCGTTCGAGGACTCGTGTGAGGTGTCTAAAAGGTAGCGTAAACCCCCTCCTGCACCCCACACAACTTACCCATCTGCCGTCGCAGATGTCCTGGCCCCGGGAAATTCCCCAGGAGGGGCCGTAGCCCCTCCTATCCAGGAAGGGGCCTTGACCACCTTTCCTTTCCTTCCGGCGGCCTCTCCTTAGACAGGACCGCCTCCCCGTTGAGGGGCCAATTGGCCACCTCCCCCGCGCGCTCCCATCCGTAATGGGTGACGCCCCCTCATAGGGATCTTCCAATTACTGCTCACCGATCATGACCTTACCGCCCGACCAAAATAAATACGACAGTTCTACCTAAGTTACTAAGATTTACAAAGCAAAACAACATTTATTATCAAGCGTAAATACTGATCAATCCTTGTTCAAAATTACTTTATTAGCAAAACATACTGAAAATAACCAATCTTTATTGCATCGTTAAGACATTCCACGACAATCATCACAACCTGTAAGAAAACAGAGAAAACAAAAGATACTATATCAACTGTATTTACAACGAATCGCTGTCCTCAGGGGCTGGTGGGTGGGTCAAAATTGCTCTTCGTTCCGTCTCGAGCTCACGTGCAGCGGGGAGGTGCAGCTTCAGAGCACAGGAACAAGAGGATGCTTTCTTGGCTTCCGCTCCTTTTATCCGTCTTCAGGGTGGGCGTGAACCCGCCCCCGCCTGCCTCCAAGGGCGTGGCTGGCCGCGTTGGTGTCTAGGCCAGCCCACTCTAGGGCGGGAAAAAGGCGCGCCCCGGCTACGCCGCTTCGGGCATACCAGCCGAGACTCGCCTCCCGCCCAAGATGGCTTCCCGGGGGGATCGTGGTACTCCACCATACGTTCGGGGGGACCGATTGGTCGCCCCTTTCCATATGGCCGAGATACCCGCCACCCCCTCTCAACACAATCCCCAAGAATTGGGAAACCGGAAACAGTTCTTGAACTTTTGGAAGGCGGGAAGGGAGTCACCCTTCCCGGCCGTATTTATTAAAATATGAAACAAAAGAAAACATTAAAATAACAGTTTCATATAATGTACAATTTCATTTCCACATTACGATGTTGGCTAACCTTAACAGATCTCTAATACAAAGGTTCTCCTAGCCGAACTAACATCCTACAAAACATTTGACTTGAAATTGTACATCCTAACGTTAAGGGCCAACGGCAAGGTCGTAACCGGTGTCAGATCCCTAAACCAGAAATACCCCCCTCACTTGTGAGAGGAGCGACCGCACAGAGGCGTACCTCAAGTGCATCTACCAATTTCCCTTTGTACTTGACGGGGGCCCCAATAAACTCGACGCCATTTAACGGTCGTTCGAGGACTCGTGTGAGGTGTCTAAAAGGTAGCGTAAACCCCCTCCCGCACCCCACACAACTTACCCATCTGCCGTCGCAGATGTCCTGGCCCCGGGAAATTCCCCAGGAGGGGCCGTAGCCCCTCCTATCCAGGAAGGGGCCTTGACCACCTTTCCTTTCCTTCCGGCGGCCTCTCCTTAGACAGGACCGCCTCCCCGTTGAGGGGCCAATTGGCCACCTCCCCCGCGCGCTCCCATCCGTAATGGGTGACGCCCCCTCATAGGGATCTTCCAATTACTGCTCACCGATCATGACCTTACAGCCACGGGCCGGATAGTTGACCGGCTATCCGGACCCCCCACAAAACACTCCTACCTAAAGGTCATGCTGTAATCTCCTTAACCATGCTATGAAGTCTCCTATGAGTAATTCGTTCCCCACCCGGGACAAATGAACACCGTCCCCCAAATACATACTGTCCCCTTTAATACAACCATGCGAAACAGAATGCAGTGTACTTGAACGAAACAATCTACTCATTTTATTATTAATTTTCCTTACTGAATGATTCAGCGCAGAAACAGAAATAGCCCCCCGCCACACTTTCCGTGGGATCATATGGGACCATGCAATTGTGCACCCTGGAACTCTTCTCGCCAACCAACTTACCGTGGAAAGCATCGCCTCAAGAAGAAGTCGTCTAACAGTGGTCACCAAATCATTGCCCCCAAGATGTACTATGACTACAGACGGCGGTGACCTTGTCCGCCCTAACAAACCCTCGAAAAATGATCGAAACTGGTCAATACAGAGCCCGCCCTTTCCGTAGAAGGACACACTGTACCCGTATTCCCCAGCCACGTGAATCATGTCACCTGCTTTGAATACGTCCGCGGCACGCCTCACGTATGAGTGGCCCACGACCCACACCTCCTTTTTCACAGCCGGCAATGTCTGACCGCTGGCCCCCCGGTGTCTGGTCGACTGGACAGTCTGCCCCGCCTCGTAGGCTTGCGCAACTGAAAACCAAACAAAAGCAAGAAGCGTGAGTACATCATTACAGCTTCACAACATGTGCAACCGCACATACCTTTTATAACAGTTCGAGGACCAACGCCCCACACGTTTTACTTGTTCAACGTTCAGACCCCTGGCTGTAGCTTCCGTAGCAGCCCCTATCCGAAAGGAATGGGTCCCAAAGTCGCCGGGGTTCAAGCCCGCGGCAGCAATCGACATCGCAAACACCCGCTGAAACTGAAACCTTGTCAGTGGGGTGGCGTCAGCGTGTCTTAACAAGGTTCCCCCCCATGCTGCCACCCTCTGTGCTATATATTCCTCTACGCACCCAACAGGGCACATGGCAGACCCGGGGATCCTCTGGATGACTACGCAGTCCCCGATTGCATCCTGATCGGATTTGGACCTGACAAACGAGACCGTCATTGTCTCCTCCCTGACCTGAATGTGTTCCCGGCACAGTCCCCCCATCGTATCCTGCTTGTTCCTTGCCACTAACTCGCTTACCCGCATAGCCCCATGGAATGCTAACGCAAATGCGGCTCGGAACAACACTGCTTCGTACTGGGATGAACATGTTACCGGTAGCACGGATAATAACAGGGCCAACCTATCCAGACCTATCGGGTGCCTATCGTCTACTCTGCGACCCTCAAGGCGTTGCCACCCACGTAGCGCTTTTTGCACAACGAAAGACGCTGTCGGGTCCTGGATCCCATGAGCCTTTGCCATGAAGGAAATGGCGGCCCGATGCCTCTGGGCCGTGGCTACTGACTTGCCTGCGTGACGTAAGGAGAGCAGGAATCTCACTACACTCTCTTCTAGACCCCAAAGCTCCCTCCCGGCAGTACCCAAAAAGGCCCAATAGGAACGGAACGCCGCTTGATATGCCATCCTCGTCCTGGGTGCTAAACTCTCTCCCACGAGGTTTTGTAGTTCGGCGCACCGAGAGACCAGAGAGCTTCGGGAAAGGGTGCCGCCACCGGGTCCGCTGTGGGCAGAAAACCCCAGAAGGCCTGCATACGGAAACGAGAAAGCGCATCAGCCGCTTGGTTCATCACCCCCGGCACATGTCGCGCCCTAAACAGTACATTCAGTTGCATGCACAACAACACAATTTCCTTGAGCAGTCTCAGAATCAATTTGCAACGCGCTGCCTGACTATTGATACACTCAACCACGGTCATGTTATCAGACCAGAACACCACAGAGTGATCCCTAAATCCTTCTGGCCATGTTTTCAAGGCCACCATAATAGGGAACAGTTCGAGAAAAGCAATGTTACTTGTCAACCCGCATTCATGCCACCATGACGGCCATTTTTGGGCCGACCATTGTGTACCCAATATGGCGCCAAAACCCATACTCCCCGCCGAGTCTGTCCATAGCCCCAACTCCTCGGAAGACACTGCTGGTTTATTCCAGACAATTCGACCATTGAAATCCGCCAGGAATGCAATCCAAATGCGCATGTCCTGGCGAACCTCTGCCGAGAGCCTCGTACGGTGATGTCCTTCCTTCAAGCCGACCATGGACTGTGCGATCGAGCGGGAAAAGGGGCGTGCCATCGGCATTACTCTCAGGGCAAAATTCAACTGACCCACCACCTGTTGCAATTGATGCAGATTCACTTTTGTTGCACGAATACATGTCTCAAGGGATAACCTGAATTTTAACACCTTTTCTTTAGGTAATCGAAAACAACCTTCCACCGAGTCGAGCTCGATCCCTAGAAACTCGATCAAGGTCGAGGGGCCCACCGTCTTACCTGGCGCCAATGGCACACCGAATTGATTCATTAGGACACAAAATTCATGTAAAGCCTGTCCACACTCAGAATCCCCGGCTGCCCCCAGAAATAGAAAGTCATCGAGATAGTGCATAACATGTTGAAAACCTGTCTTCCTCGTGAATACCCACTGCAGAAAACAACTGAATTTCTCGAAATAGGCACATGAAATCGAGCATCCCATTGGCATACATTTATCCATGTAATAGCGACCCTGAAACTGAAAACAAGGAGACGCTGATCGTCTGGGTGTACCGGGAGCAACCGGAACGCTGACTCGATGTCCGATTTGGCCATCAGCGTCCCGGGCCCCAGGCGATTCAACATGGCAACGGCCTCATCGAAAGATGCGTACCGCACCGAACATACTACCGGGTCTATTGCGTCATTCACGGAAAGACCACGTGGGGCTGACAAATTGTGTATCAGCCGAAACTCACCCGGGTCCTTCTTGGGGACCACCCCTAAAGGAGAACACACATAATTAGCAACTGGTGGCAAATCGAATGGACCGGCGACACGACCTCGAGTCACCTCTTTCCCAATCTTTACCTGCACCACTGCCGTGTGCTGTAAGACCGACATTTGATTTTTACAGTTCGGTACCCCCCGAAAATCCCCCACTGGGATGCGGAAACCATATGAAAACCCGTTCCGTAACACCCCAGCGGAAGCATGATCTGGGTATTCGCTGAGCCAAGGAATCATTGCCATGGTATCAATCGGGGTCGGTAAAGGCGCCCCTTGGACTATATTAGACCTGTTTGGCGCCTCCCTTACCACCGTTATCACCCGTTTTGGCTCTGCACATGGACTCAGGATGGGATGGCTGCCCGCACCCCCCACACTCATGTTTGAATTTGCATGACCCCTGGGGCCTGGTACATTTGCCTCTGTTAAAGTTCCAACAGATCCCCTTTTTACCTGTGTTGCCACTCGGCTTCGTGTGGAATTCGTTACCTGTACCCGTCCGAAAGGGCGTCCCAGAGTTTTGGCGGGAGGATTCCCCCCCGTTACTCCCTACTAATGGCACCTTCAACATCCCTGTACTTTCCATTTTTTGCCAAGACACAGAGTCGTAACAATCCCAAGACAACAACGGGTTGTGTTCTTTAGCTTTTCTAAACAGGTTATCATAGCAGAACCACTGATTGCCCCCATATGCCACAGAATACTCCATAATACGTGACTGATAAATGGGTAGCTCGGTCAACAACTCCAGTCTGCGCTCCCCCATGATGGAAGTAAAAATTCCCCACGCTCTGCCCCAAGTACCAATGGTCTCGTCGACCTTAAAGGCGGCCATTTTTGCGCGCCAAACACTCGGATGCATGAGCTCCTTTTGACTCTTTAAATGCTCGATCTCGTAATGGTCGGTAAGCAATGAAAACATGTTTACATATTTATCCGCCCAAATCAATTCCTTGACTTCTAGTGGGACGTGCTGGGCAATCTTCTCCTTTCGAGAAGGCGCAGAATCCCCCCCCGCAATCGGCAATGGCCGCTTACCTGAAGTAGACCCCACGCTTGTCGCCGAACTTGGGCCTGCTGTACTTTCAACCGCCGGGACCTGCGGGGGAACAAGAGATGGAGTCTTCGCAGCCTCCCTAGATTCCCGCAGTTGCCTCATCACTGCCCGGGCGTCGTCAGCCGTGGCGCCCTCGCTATCGTTTCCCAACCACGCTGCCAATTGTGCCGCTAACTCGGGGGGCATATCCTCCCTGTTCGCAGGGGTGACCACCACAGGGATTGGATTCCCCTCCTTTGGCGCCGGGGTAGGCTCCTCTCGTGGCGCTTCGGGAACCGGGGTCTCCCCCCCAAGTGCTCCCCTTCTGGGCCTCTTGCTCTTTCCACCCGGAATCGTTCCCTGCAAAGGCCGTTTCGATCCTCCTTCCCCGTCCTTAGCCTCAACCTTTCTCTTTAGATCGGCTATCTCCTTCATGAGTATGCGGAGCATCTCCTCGGTACCGACCCGCTTTCCAACCTTCTTCGGCATTCTTAGACGGGATATCTGTAAGACAAAAAGAAGGATTACAACGCTCAAAATTGCTCTTCGTTCCGTCTCGAGCTCACGTGCAGCGGGGAGGTGCAGCTTCAGAGCACAGGAACAAGAGGATGCTTTCTTGGCTTCCGCTCCTTTTATCCGTCTTCAGGGTGGGCGTGAACCCGCCCCTGCCTGCCTCCAAGGGCGTGGCTGGCCGCGTTGGTGTCTAGGCCAGCCCACTCTAGGGCGGGAAAAAGGCGCGCCCCGGCTACGCCGCTTCGGGCATACCAGCCGAGACTCGCCTCCCGCCCAAGATGGCTTCCCGGGGGGATCGTGGTACTCCACCATACGTTCGGGGGGACCGATTGGTCGCCCCTTTCCATTAATCGCCCTACCTCCGCCCAACCATAAGGGGTTCGATTTAGTACAGCGTTCTCCAACGCTGAGAGAACCAAACAGTGACACACCCGAGACAAGATTGGGTGAAGTATGGTATGCCCACAGACAATAACTTAAGGCTGATTATACATCATGAATATTTACAACAGCTAATTGTAGATGTTCTTTACTTAACCTGTTGGCCCTTTCAACAAGACCATTTGCCTAGGGGCATTACAACGTGGTTCTTTCATATTTGATGTTAAGGTTTTGTCCAAATTCTTTCAACTATTTGGATGTGAATGTGACATAATTGTCGGTGACAAGGGTAGATGGTATACCTTCTTTGGTAAAAACATATTTGAGAAATTCTAGAACCATTTTAGTGCTAGTGCTTTGAACACATTTATGTGTAACCCAGTGTGATGTGTAATCAATCAAAACTAGCCTGATTTATTTTTACATTCCTACCATATCCATCGGTTCAATTATATCCATGGCAAGCTCACTCCATGGTTTAGGTGGTACAGCAACAGGGGACAGAGGAACCTTGCATGTAGTTTTGAATTTGTCACTTTTGGCACAACTGTAACAATCCTTCACAATCAGTTCTACTATAGAATCCAGTCTGGGGAACCAGAAATTCATCATGACTCAATTTTCTTTCATGCTGCGGCCTAAGGGACCTTCATGTGCCAATTCTACAATTCTCCTCCTCATCCCTTCCGGTAGAACAATTGTATTGTTTAGAAAAAATCTAACTCCTAAGATGCTCAGTTCAAACCTAACTTCCCAGAAGTCTTTGTTCTCCTCGTTGACCTCACTGCACTTGTTTGGCCTCCCCTTTATAATCATATCTTTGATCATACTAAAACTTTTATCCCTTTCCATGCATTTTTACCATTAATATTCTGTTAATGTTGAATCAATTACAGATAAAATGGAAGTGTCTAACACTTCAACAGGTGACTCATCTTTTAAATGTGACCTGGGCAAAAAATCTGCAACTTTGTTCTCCCCCAGGAACATATTCAACTTTGAAACAGAAATGCTCCAGACCCAGTATCTATTTACATATGCGGGGAGTACTATGCTCCATATATTTGAAAGTAAACATTTAAGTAAGGGGCTTGTGGTCAGTACGGATGGTAAAATATAAACCCCAGAGGAAAAATGTTAAATGTTTAACTGCCCAAAACATGCCAAGGCCTCCTTCTCAACAACAGAGTAATTACTCTCTGCTTTGATGAGGCAATAATCCTTTTGTCTTTACCTTCATTCTGTGAAAGAGTAGCACCCAGGCCTTTGATAGAGGTGTCAGTAGTAGGGATAGTTTTTTTTCTAGGATCAAAAGTATATAACGCTGGCGAGTTGATCAATTCTTCTTAAAATACCAACTATGCATTTGTGTTCTTCCTGCCATATAAAATCCTCGTTATTTTTTTAACAGTTCACTCCACACTTCCCTGAGAAAATCTTATGGGTGCAGCAGAGTATAATGCCTTTGCCTACGAGGGACTGTAAAAAAAAAAAAAGATTGGGAATTCTATATTAGCTTCCTTGTTAGATTAACTGAGGGCATATCAGTGGAAAGGCTATTAGGACAATTTGGTAAATCTTAAGGAAGGAGGTTTGCAATATTGTGGAAAAAGGACAAGGAAAAATTATCAATTTTTCCGTACTTTTTCAGTGAATTGACGAACGGTTTGTGGCCCAAAATCTCATGAAGTTGGATAACTTGCGCATAGAGGAAGTGCCAACAAACATAAAGGAATACAAGATATAATTTTAAGGTATTTACAAAGGCGAAACTATAAATAAAGAAAGTTAAATCTACCAAGTTATGTCTTTTTTATGGGTGATAGGTGTTAGAATTGCTGTTTCCTCTATCCTTCAGTTTAAATCCGGAAAGAAGCAGGGTACATCAGGATAGAATTGAAGCTTTTTCGCCTCCTTGCAAGATATCTAAGGTAATAGGGGTGAAAACTTGGGGTTTGTGGATGAAAACTGATTTAGTTTGAGAATAGATGTTGGAATTCCTTTCTACTCTATTTACTCAGTTGGTAACAAATATGTGGTTGCTGCATCATTAGAATTTGGAGCTTTGTGAAAACTTTGGAGGGTCAAAAACGTAAAAACGAAGACATAAAGTGTCACCTGCGAAATTACAATTTTGCAAACAAGAGGTAAAGTATCTTAAAATGATTCGAGCAATACAGCCTCCGACAACACAAAGACAGGTCAGAATGTTTCTGGGAATGGTCTGATACTGTCGTCAGTGGATTAGTGGATTTTCGGTAATTGCAAAACCACTACAAAGACGGACAAAAGCAGACATAAAAGATCCAATTAAATTGTCAAAAATTGAATTAGAAGCTTTTGAACAATTAAAAAGAAGCTTATGTGAAGCTCCAGCTTTGGGTATGCCAGACTATGAGAAAGAGTTTGAGTTGTACTGCAGTGAAAGGAAAGGTTGTGCACTGTCAGTTTTGATCCAAAGGCATGGGAAACTGAGAAAGCCAATTTGCCAGGTTGCTTAAAAGCAGTGGCTGCAACAAGTGTAAGTCTTGAACAGAGTGAGGGTATCATTATGGGATTTCCTGTAAAAGTATATGTACCTCATTCGGTTGAAATTCTTCTAACCAGAAGTAAAACTCAGCATCTTACCAGTAACAGATTGACAAAATATGAGAAGACAATTCTGGGATCAGATAATGTTTCTATTTCAAGATGTGTGAATTTAAATCCATCCACATTATTGCCAGACGGTGTTGTTACTGAGGCTAATAATTAAACTGACATTGATCATGAGTGTCTGGATGTTGTAGATTACTGCACTAAACCTCGACAGGACATAAAAGATGTTCCTTTACCTGAATCTGATTTGGTTTACTTTGTTGATGGTTCCTGTCTAAGAACAGACAAAGGAATTCTGAGAGCAGCATACTCAGTATGTACAGTTTCAGATGTTGTAGAGGGTTCACCTCTTGATGGAATTCGTTCAGCCCAAATTGCAGAATTAATTGGTTTAATTCGAGCTTATGAAAAAGCAGCTGGTGAAAAGGTAACCATAGTGACTGATAGTCAGTATGGATACGGCATGGTTCATGACTATGGTCAGCTCTGGTCTCAAAGGGGTTATTTGACTTCTGCGGGAACGCCAATAAGAAATGCAAAATTGATCAAAAGATTGATCGATGGCATTCAATTACCAGAAAAAATTGCTGTTGTAAAATGTGCAGCTCATAAAAAGGGTGAGGATTACATTACCAAAGGTAACGCTTACGCAGATGAGATTGCAAGGTATTGTGCAAAGAATAATTATTCAATCAATCGGGAAAAAGACAAAAGTCGCATGTTGAACTCTCTCATGCTAATATCTGTAGTTGAAACATGGCAGGGAGTAAAAGAATTACAGGATGAGGCAGATGAAGAAGAGAAAAACACATGGTTAAAAGCAGAGTGCAGACAGCGAGAGGAAGATGGAGTTTGGGTCTACAAAGATGGCAGACCAGTAATGCCAAATTGCATGATTGCTGACATGGCACGGATGTACCATGGTCCAGGGCATTTAGGAAGAGATTCCATGATCAGACTATTCAGAGAAACATGGTTCAGTCCAAAATTCAGAATAATAGAAGAGTCACTTTGCCAAAGATGTTTGACCTGTCAACAAATGAATCCAAACAGAAAGACTGTTGTAAGTTTGGGAACCATAGGACGGGAGGGTGGTCCTTTTACCAGGTTACAGATGGATTTCATTGAAATGCCAAAGCACAATAAGCTCAAATATGTGCTTGTGTTTGTTTGTCTGTTTTCAAGATGGGTGGAAGCTTTCCCAACTCATCATAATGACTCAGTCACTGTGGCAAAATTACTTTTGAGGGAGATCATTCCTAGATATGGTTTTCCGGTAACTATTGAAAGTGATCGCGGAACGCATTTTGAAAACAAATTGTTAAAACTGATTTGTGAAGCTTTAAACATTGAACAGAAGCTGCATTGTGCATACAGACCAGAAGCATCAGGTGTTGTAGAGCAGATAAATGGAACAATCAAAACAGAATTTCAAAAATGTGTCTAGCCACAGGAGTGAAATGGACGGATGCCCTTCCACTTGTTCTAATGTCTTTGGGAAGTACTCCAGAGAAAAAGACAGGCCTTAGTCCTCATGATATCTTAATGGGCAGAGTAATGAGGCAAGCATTTGTTCCAGTTGGCAAGCTTTTGAGTGTTAATGATAGTGCAATCATTGAATACTGTCAGAATCTCTCTGATGTAGTTAATTCTGTATTTCACCAGGTGGGAACAGATGTGATTACTAAAGAGAAGGAACAAGCTCATGATCTGTTACCCGGAGATTGGGTCAGAACGAAAGTACATCGAAGGAGAAACTGTTTAGTACCTAGATGGAAGAAGGCAAGACAAGTAATTCTTGTCACGACAAATGCTATAAAGTGTAGAGGTTTGAAAAGGTGGGTGCATGCAAGTCACACCATTTGTGTACCGCCTCCTGATAATTGTGATGAAGAAAGTGAGACAACAACTGACTCAGATTCAAAAGGAGATCCTGAAGATCCAGAATCGGATGAGCAGCAAGAAAATCAACATCTGGAGAATCTAGATACGAATCAGGCCTTGAATGAAAAAGATCTGGAAATCGTGACTGAAGATCAAGATGTTGATGAAAATCTATTAGAAAAAGAATCTCAAAAAGAAAAGGAAGATTTAGAAGCAGAAGACTCTGAGCAAGACGAAAATATAATCCAGGAGAGTATTGAAAGGCAAAGGAGTAGCTCTGTATGCAGGAGCAAGAATTCTGAAACTGGGAAGCTAAAGGTGATCCCTGAAGAAGAGGAAGAATTGCCAAGTACCAGCTGTAAGGATGATGTTCCTAATGGAGTGAAGCTGCCGAGTAAAGAAGTTCCTAGGTACAGATTTGAAGTCTCAGGAACAGATACAGAGGGAAGTGATGAAGAATCTGAAGTGAGACATTTCAGGAAAAGATCTTAGAAAACTGAATCCAATGTAATAGTGCCAAAGGAAAAGATCTTGAGAAGAGGAGCTATTTGGCCAGAAGATAACCTGAAATTCAAATTAGTAAAAAAATCCAAAGAACAAATCAACGAGATCTCTAGTCAGGGAGGTGATTCTGATAAGCCAGAAAAATAAGAAAATTGAAGTAATAACTCATAAGACAAAGAGAGTGATTAAGCCGAATCAAAAATATAAGTCCCCAGAGTGGACATATATTATAATCCCACCAATTGTTGAGGTAGGAAGCAGCAGTCAAGAAGATTTGGAAGAAGCTAGTGACAATGATTGAAGTTGTTTAATTTTAGATAAGGGTTTTTAAATTCCTGGCATAAGGCTGAAGAAAATGTGTTAGGTGACACAAGGTCGAAGAAATTGTGTTAGCTGAAAAACACACGTTCATGTGACGCAAGGTCGAAGAAAAGCTGTTATAGGGTTTCTTTTAAAAAAATATATATATATTTTAAAAGGGGGGATATTTTAGTTTTATCATTTATATTACTTAAATTATTATTTTAAAATTTTTGTTTTTGATTTTTGTTTATTCATTTGAAAATGCCTAGCTCTGATACTTCAAGGTGTTCAATCTTGAAGAGGTGTTGCAAAATGTCTTCAGTTTGTGTGATTCTCTTAATACTGGTTTGGTTAATTTTAGCTGTAGTATACCCTTTTGGTATTGATAAACAGAAACTAAAGACTAATATAACTAGTAAGGCAGAGACTAAACAAGAAAAACATGCTGGCAAGTTTAGTATAGGTATTGAGCATGATCCAGAGATCCACCAAGATAGATCTGTTGGAGATTTTTCTAGCAATTCATTTTCTAGGCTTTTATCTGAATATGTTAAAGTAATGAATGTAAAGGATTGCTATGTCTGTATGAAGCTGCCTGCTTCTGTCTCAGAGGGGGTTACTTATAACATGTTACCTCTCACTTATGGCATTACTTGCAGTGTAATTGCTAGCCTGTTTTATCAAACTGGTCGACTGGAGTATTATTACTCAGACTTTGATGAGGTTTTCTAAACCTCAAAGTTGTAAACAGCTTCAACAAAGTTAAGCCTGTGAAGCAGATGAGGGAATTCTTTTTGGTAACTAATGAACTTAACTATGAATATGCTTATAGAAATAATTTAACATGCAAAATGAGAGCTGAGGAAAAGACTTTCCTAAACATGGTTGAGGACAGAAGGGCAATCTACAAAAGAAATGAGGTGCTTAAACATGCTAAGTCCAAGTTCTGGCAGATGGAGGATGCTAAGCTTAATGGTGTTAACACAAATGCAGCTATTCAAATTGATGAACCAGTTAGTGGTAAATTTTGTATTAGAAGAGATAACACATTATATGATAATTTCTTTGTTGGTGCAAGTCAATGTGAGGATACCTATCGTATTATAGGGGGATGGGGATTTAAAGGTGGGAGAGATCCAATTTTTCCTGGAATTTATTTTATCTGTGGTAACAAAGCATATTTTAGCCTCCCAGACCATTGGTATGGGACGTGCTACCTTGGATTAGTTTTTCCAAAGATTTTTCATGTTGACAAAAATGTGAAGGGTACCTTTGAATTTGGTGAACACCTGAACAGATTCAAAAGAGAAAGTTTTACAGAAGTCATGGGAGACATTTTTGGTGAAATCATTCCCATGGTAGGAATTACCATGAATTCAATCAAGATTTGAAAGGTTTCTACAATTGTAGATAGGTTATCAACAGATACTGCAAGTGGTTTCCAATTAGTTAACACAGAACTTGTTGCTACTAGAAGCATGGTTATGCAGAAGCGTCTTGCATTAGACATTCTGCTTGCAAAAGAGGGAGGAGTCTGTGGAGTTTTACATGTCCAGCATTGTTGTACTTATATTCCTGACAAGAGTTGGAATATTGAGTCGCTTATTAAAACATTACTGAATTTCATGAAGAAATAGAACCCCTGGAGGAAGAAAATTTCACTGAACGAATAGGCAAAAGGATTGAGGCAATTAAAGAATGGTTTTCAGAGATTGGTGGTTCAATCATCGGCAAAGTGCTCGGTCCAGTAATTGTCATTATTATAGTGATATTGCTGCTAAAAATTAGTTGCCTGATGCACAAGAGAAAGAAGCATCAGAAGGAAAAGAGGAGGATTTATAAACTCAGAAAGGAACAAGAGAAGGAATATGAGTTAGAGGAAATGCGAAGAGCTCAGTTTGAAAGTATCGAGCAAACAGCAGAGACAGGGGTTTAGGGAGATTAATACTGAAAGAACGCAAAATGTGAAGTCTCTAAATTGGGTTCACAATTTTCTAAATTTTGGGTGTTACTTGGTGATTTCGAAATCACCAGATGAGGGAGTTGATGGAGCGAGCTTCAGAAATAATTTTATTCTGGCTCGTGAAGTTAATCCCTTGTAACATGAACTAATATATTAATGTGTTATTGCATGTTTGTTGTACTAAATCAATCTAGATACAAAACTCATCATTGCATTACACGCGGGACTAATGATAATGTGCTCATGTTGCATTTGCGAGTACGTTTTATAATACATAACTAATGTTGTTTTGGCTGTCCTATTGTCTTTGTCAACATTAATGCGGCTGATTAATTGATGGCATGTGCTTAGTTTATTTGTGCTATTGTCTATGTTATGTTGTTGTCTATGTTGTGTCTGTTTATCTTTTTATCTTTTTCAGATATATAAAGAATCCTGCTGGACATTATGAAGAATGGTAGATTATAAATGTGTTGCTTTTCTATGTGCTTCTGCTAGGTGACTTATACTAATGGGTTAACATTAGCAATGGAGGGTGGGTAACAGAATGATTTTCATTACTTGAATTATTTACTCTTTTGTGTTTGTTTAAATACTAGCCCGTGTGAAAGGCTTGAGGCTGTGAAATTTTGGAGAGCGTTGCTTAGCCTGACTGAGAGGAGCCGTGCGCAGCCATGTTGAAGCTTTTTCACAGAAACATTTCTCTGAAATAAGCTGAAGCTCAAACAAAGACATTTGTGCATGATGTGCTCTGAAAAGATATTATTCCAAGGCTAAGGAAGTGACCAGAGGCAGTTTGGCCTAGCTCTGGAGGAAACTGTGAACTTTTTAGTATAATGTTTCAAATCTTCGGAAGCTGGTGTCGCTTCACGTTAAAGAACAATGACAAGTGACATTATGGTATTCTGAAGCGGTGGTTCTCGATGGCCTGATGGTCAGCAGCCAATCAGGTTGCCGAAGACTCTTGAAATATTACTTTTTAGTTAGATTAGTGAGTTTGAAAGGTATAAAAACTTAGCCCATTGAGGGGAGCGGGGCTGACTGTTCCTGAGGGCGAAGTGCTGTCCGTTTTTCCTTGGACACGTAAGAATATAAATGTTTTTCTGTATGTCTTTTTCTCTACAGGACAGAAAGCTTAATTTAGGGAATCAGGGTAAATGTTTATTATAATACATTGATTTTGAGCAATTTTAGAGTGCCAGACCTTTGTGCCAATAAACTAATAGATGATACTGATTTACTGATTGCAATTAATAAAAGAGCTAATAAAATGATTGAAACTGAAACTTTGAACCTTTAAATAAAAGATTTGAAATGTCAAGCTGGTCTTGATTAATTTAGTCGTTACCAGCAGTTAATCCATTGGCCATGGTGGTCTAATTAAATGATTTTCTTATAATACTTATGATTAAAATGTTATACTGCAGTTGTATATAATGTTCATATTTAGTTTGGTTAGTGTGATTAATTAGGCCACATGATTCAGCTACTAGATTTTCTGTCTCAGTTATATGGGCCTTGTTGTTAATTAGCAAGGTGAGTATTTGGTAGTGAATGGTGCATAGTGAATGGTGCTGTGGAGACGGAATATCTATAGTTACGCTGGATCAGTATCTTTGAGTTCTGTGCTGCGTTGCATGACACCTTTGAAAATCTGGGCCTCAGACCTTAGTTATGTACACCATTGGCAAATGGGGCAATTGGAAAGAGTAAGAACGTTCATATATTGCATGCACCAGCTTTCCTTGGAATTGCAGATATACCATTTTTTCAGACCTATTAGTTGGAACCATTTTGCAACAATTTAAGAACATATCAATCCTCAAAAGCAGGGAATTGTTTGTCCACAATACAATACTTGTCTGCAACAGTAATTTGCCTTTAGGCATTTATAGTAAGGTTGGATGAGTATATGTCTCAGTAAATATTAAACCTATGAGGTTGGTAGCAGTTAAAAACCATTCAACAGGTTCATTTTTTTTGTAATGCCTCTACAGTTAAGAATTTGTCAACAAAATTATGCATCCCCTTTTTATGTGCGCTTCAGTATATTTCAAAGTGGTTGCTCGTCATATATCGATACAATGCATTGATTTGAAGGTTTCTGGGGAAAAATTGATGAATTGGAATGTAGCCCTTAGCAGTCACAAGTTAAGGAAATTAATTCAAGAATTCCATCCATTAATATGAGTTAAAATGATTTTGAGGTTTTGTCATGTTTCTCTTTTTGGTATATTTGCTGTTGTTTTCTATGGAGGAGATGTGTGTCTAATGAGAATGTTGCAAGGAATTAACATTAAAGTCCATTTGACACCCTAATGTCATTGTTTGTTTGGCAACATACACTGCAGTATAATATATTTTTTCAATGTATAAATTATTAAGAATACTATTTAAATGGTATACAACTTTGATTGATTTTTAACATAATTTGGAGACACGATTGGAGATTTAGGCTTATAGTGTAATGAAACATTTAACATTTGAAATTGTATTTTGTCTGTCCATAGAATGCCTAGGCAATGCTAAGAGTGATTTGGGCCATGTATATTAGCAATTGATAGTTTAGAACATCCTAAACCCAGCTCTGGGTGGAGAATCAAATCGCCTATCGTTAGAAGTCTACTGAAAGCCATATAGTTCAGGAAGTCATTTCATTAAAAATAAATTACATTAGGATGCACCAAGCAACATGTTTATAGATAGGTAACTCCCAAGACAGCACTGTTCTAAATGTCATTGTCCGTTAACTTTAGAATTCAACACAAGACTGTGACAAGCATCTGTTGGCCCACCATCTCCTCCTCATGTCTGCCAATCTGTAATGATTTATCTAACTCCCTTACTGAAGCAATGTCTGACACAACAGCAGTCTATTGTCAGAAATACTACACATGATTAGTTTAGTTTTGCACCACTAACCTAAAAATCTAAATACGTGTTTACCCACTGCAATGGTTGAAGCACAAAATGGTCTACAACATTTAAAAATAAAAAATGAATGTGTGCAAAGTAAACAAAAGAATGATTCAAGCCCTAATAATAGGTATGTGGTTATGTTGAGAATGATAGACAGATAAGCTACACTATGAAACCCATATTTGTACAGACTGATAGGTGAACATAAGAGATATGTTTAATATCCAATAGCAAAAGCCAAAAATTTATTTTGATCTGCTGGTAGCTTTATTACCCCTGCTGCAACCATTATGGAAGGTATCCAGTTGTTGGTTTTAACTGAGACTGACAGATTGGAACCACTATTTGAAAACGTTCTTCTAAGTCCAGACATTCTTGGCATGACATTCCTCCAAACTTGCTGCCTTTACTCCTGTATTTTTGCTGAGACCATTTTTGTTGGCATTGGAATACTGTGTTGTGTTCTATCAAGGACCCCGATCAATATCATGACCACATGGCCCTATACGGCTATAATCAATAGATATCCCTATAATGGCATAAACGATCAGAGCCATATTTCAGTAACTCGTCTCTGCAGCTCATTACAGTACATGACACAGCAGAAGCCACTTCCTTAGATTCCTAGATAACACACCGAGTTCTTTCGACAGCTCAAACCCCCCAGCAACCTGGGAAAGCCCCGCTTGCTTTGTTTTGAATAGTAATAGAACTCTAACGAGCACTGTAAGAACGACCAGTTCTTAGTGACATCTTTATTGGCGTCTTATGTCCAAAAACTTACGCCAAACTCGACACCTTCCAGGTATAAATAATACCGATGTTGCCTTAAGCAAACACGGTGGTGGTGAATACTGGAGCACCGCAATGCCGGAAACAACAACATCACCCCTTCGCAAGACCTCTGCAACTCCCTCGCCTCCTACTTCCACAACAAGATCGCGGACATACACAACAGCTTCAGCACTCAACCGACGCACGCCACGAGTGAACCACCGTCCCCCACCACCACCCTCCGCACCTGGACCCCGATCAGCACCGAAGACACCATCCGCATGATGAACTCCATCCATTCCGGATCTTCCACCGACCCCTGCCCTCACCACGTCTTCAACAAGGCCGACGCTGTCATCGCACCCCACCTGCGGGACATCATCAACACCTCCTTCGACACCGCTACCTTCCCGGAGAGCTGGAAGCACGCCGAACTCAGCGCTCTACTAAAGAACCCATCAGCCGACCCCACCGACCTCAAGAACTACCGCCCCCATCTCGCTGCTCCCGTTTCCTGCAAAAGTCATCGAGAAGACCGTCAACAAGCAGCTGGCCGCCTTCCTCGAGACGAACGGATCCCTCGACCTCTCGCAGTCTGGCTTCCGGGCCAACCACAGCACCGAGACCACCCTGATCGCAGCCACCGATGACATCCGAGCCCTGCTCGACAACGGAGAAACAGCGGCCCTCATCCCCCTAGACCTCTCCGCGGCCTTCGACACTGTCTGCCACCGTACCCTAGTGCGGCGCCTCAGCAACGTAGGAATCCAGGAGAAGGCACTGGAATGGATCATCTCGTTCCTCGCCGGAAGGACACAGAGAGTCTGCCTCCCCCCGTTCAGATCAGAAGCCACCGAAGTCATCTGCAGTGTTCCTCAAGGCTCCTCGCTCAGCCCAACCCTCTTCAACGTCTACATGAGCCCCCTCGCAGCCATCGCACGCCAACACAACCTCAACATCATCTCCTACGCCGATGACACCCAGCTGATCCTCTCCCTTACCAACGACCCCGCCACCGCCAGAGCCAACCTACACGAAGGGATGACAGACGTAGCCGAGTGGATGATGAACAGCCGCTTGAAACTGAACTTGGACAAGATGGAAGTCCTCATCCTGGGATCTTCACCCTCCGCCTGGGATGACTCCTGGTGGCCCCCCACCCTGGGCAGCGCACCCAAACCAACAGACCACGCACACAACCTGGGCTTCATCCTGGACCCCTCCCTCTCCATGACCAGACAAGTCAACGCCGTCTCCTCGTCGTGCTTCAACATCCTGCGCATGCTACGTAAGATCTTCCGGTGGATCCCCACCGAGACCAGGAAGACGGTCACACAGGCCCTCGTCACCAGCCGTCTGGACTACGGCAACTCCCTCTACACCGGAACCACCGCCAAACTCCAGAAGAGACTCCAGCGGATTCAGAACGCCTCAGCACGACTCATCCTGGACATCCCCCGTGGCAGCCACATCTCCAGACACCTGAGAGATCTGCACTGGCTCCCGGTCAACAAGAGAATCACCTTCCGTCTCCTCACCCACGCACACAAAGCCCTACACAACCAAGGCCCAGGATACCTCGACAGCCGCCTCAACTTCTACGCTCCCACACACCAGCTTTGATCGACCAGCCACGCCCTCGCCGCCGTCCCCCGCATCCGAAGAGCCACCACAGGAGGAAGGTCCTTCTCCTACCTGGACGCCAAGACTTGGAACTCCCTCCCGACCCACTTCCGCCTGACCCAGGACCAACTTGCCTTCAGGAAGCAGCTCAAGACCTGGCTGTTCGAGCTGTAGTGGACCCCCCCTCCCCTAACGCCTTGAGACCCTCCGGGTGAGTAGTGCGCTATATAAATGCTTTGATTGATTGATTGAACAGCTGTCCCCTTGCAGAAAGCCCAGCAGATGCGAGAAGCCCACGGACGCTGCCCCTCCTCCTTGACGCGCTGAGAAAGACGCTGTCTTTTCTCCTGCCGAGAAAATCCAGCTCCGGCGTTTCCAGCCTACCCTTGCGGGTGACTGGAATATCGAGTCCTGAGAGGAGATACCAGACCTCCAGCATTCTATTCCAGAGGTACGGTGCTGACTAAACCCTTAGAGAGAATTCTTGAAGCAAACCCTTGGCAAAACCAACTTAACCTTAACTGCTACTTACTTACTCCCTCCCACGTATTAGGCTTAGGTCAGGTACACTGGGGTAGGCGTAGTTAGAAGCACCAGTTGAGGACGTTAGTCAAATTTTTATATGAATGTATATATTTTATTCATTGTAACCATCTTATGGCTAAGAAACCATATCAATGCTTTTACAGTATTATTTCGTAATACTCCTTTTACTGTACGCACTTTTTATAATAACAAGTCTTGCAATTGTGGCAATTCATTTCTCTTGCATGAGAAGGAAGACTGCTCAATAAATAATATCTTTTATTGAAAACGCCCGTCTCTCTATTCTCTGCATACTGGTGAGAGTAAATCTGCACAACTGACTGAGTGAAATAGCTGTCTATTGTTTCACACAACTCTAGGGATTGACTCTTATTCTGAGCAGCAAAGTTGTCATGTTAATGCGGTTGTTGGAAAACTGAATCCCTTCTTGTCTGAGCCAGGGAAGCTGATCACTTCCTATTCAGTCAAGAAAGTTTCCAGTGACCTCTGAGCTAGCTGGTACAAACCCAATTAAGTCTAACATAGTCAGTAGAGACCTAGAAGACCGCACTCCTACGTCTACACTGCTGTTTATGTTATTCCAATGCACAGGGCCTATAGGGAAAATAGGAACTACACTACAACTGTACACGCTACCCCTGCTAGCCAGTGGTAAAGTGCTTATGCTCTTTGTCTCTAACATGGTAAAATTGGTATACACCTATTTTGCATATTAGAAATCCCCAGTAAATGGTACTGCACCCACTAAAGAAAAACATAAAAAAACATGTCTCAGGCCTGTCACTGAAGTGGTAGTGCAGTTTTCAACTATAATAAGTAACCCTTTGCCAGGCCTACACCTTCCTTTTTACTACTTATAAGTCACCCTTACTGTAGGCCCTAAAGTCTCAGAGAGTGCATTGTATGAAAAACTCTTAAAGTTGTTTTTTGCATGGAAAATCTATGTCTCCCATAGACTAACACTGGGATATCTTATTACATTATATAAGAGATAACTTCAGTGTGGAAACAGATAGAGAAATGCTTCTTTCACTCATTTAAATCCTGATTTAAAATCCTTTTTAATCGTAAATTCTGATTTTAAGCTAACAGTTTGAAAATATCACTTTTAGAAAGTTGGCAATTGTCTGTTTAAACAAATGTGCAAATGTGCCTTCCTTCCTTTGTCCAGGGTCACATGACTGTAAATGACTCTCCTGTAGTGTTTTGTGTATTCCTTCCAGACATGGTGTCAAAAGGGGCTTGGGTGTGCAGCATGGTGTTTTTCTCTTGAACAGGGGTTATACTCCTGAGATTTAAACAGTAAACTGAGTGCTATGTTCACCCCCTTTGACTTCTACGGGTTGTTTTCCTTCCACTGACATATTCAGTTCACAGTGCCTGCATGGTTCTCCTAGACATTGGAGTCAAATTTAGGAAATGGGGAAGGTTATACAAAGAGGGTATTCCCCAATCCACAGGCTGGCATTGGGTATATAACATCTTGGACCTGTGGAAGGTTCAGAAGAAGGATTGTCTTGCTATCTGAAGAAGGAAGATTGGACTGCTTGCTTTGAACCCACAATCCCTAGAAGTGAGTAAAAGAGTGAGTTCAACCTAATGCTTGACTAACAGGGAAATGACAAGCTTCAAGAGGCCTCCCTACAACTGCCCAGCTGACCAGCACCTCCTGCATCTACCTGATCCCTGCTGCTCGCCTTTGCTGGTCGGAGTCCTGAGCCCAAAAAGGTTTCCCGCATCTTCAACTCTAGGCTGGCATAAGAGTATATTCCACCTGCCTTAAAACAGTACTCCAAGTGAGAATCTAGAAGTGTTCACCTTCTCGCAAACACGAGCGGACTCATTGCTCCAAGATATAATGTCCGCATGTGTCAGCAATAATTGCCCTGTCTCCAGCCAATTCCACTTGCTCCTCTTCCATACAGTGACCACCCACATCAACCACCAATGTGAAGCTTCAGTGGGTACCTGCTCCAAACTGTCTTCCATCACAGTTAGGCTGAACTTGTGATTTTGACCTGATACAGCATGGCCAGATAATGTCAAATGGTGCTTTTTGTTTTTTTGTGCTATTTTCTCCTAGAAACCATCACTACTACTGATTGGATTTTTGTTGTTATGGTGTCATTTTATTTATGTCAAAAAACACAAGAGGGAGGTAGAGCGAAGGGTAGGATTCTTGCTCCACAATGATACTTAAATAAACATAGAGAATCCAACTCAAGAGAAGGAAGGGGGGAAAGAGTGATCAGCAAATGTTGAAGCACTCAGTGTTCTGTAGAATACCCCTCACACACCAAAAGGCCCCTTGGTGTCATGCTTCATCATCGGGGTCCTCGCACCCCTCTATCGGGGTGCGGCGTGCTACGACCTGCGACTACGCGGGAGCACTTATAGGAATGACTATGTGTGGTGTGCGGTGTGTGGGGTATGTTGTCATAAGTGAGTGGTGGGATGTGGTGCAAGATTAAAAAGTACCTGGCACATGAGTGTTTAAGAAAATGTTTTTATTCTGAACTCTGGCTGGTACTATTAAAAGAAGTGCAGTGTGAGGTCGAACCTGTTGAGTTAGGGAACAGGACCTCTGGTGTGCGTTGTCGACATGTTTCGGAGACAGGCTCCTTCTTCAGGACCGGGGCACTACCTCCCCACCTTACTCACGCCTTGTTTTAATAAAAAATTGTGTATTTACAAAAAAGTGACAATATTTAGGCTAAGTGTGCCTACAGCGGTCTGCTACAAGTACAATGACCTGCAGAAAGACAAAAGAGAACAACTAATGGTTACCCATGTAGCGGGTAGTTCAAGCAGGTGCAGTCACCTGGAACCTCACCATATGCTTGTATTAAGCCTGTTAAAAAGGAAAAGTACTCACAACACAAACAACATAAAACACAAAAGTTACTAGGAGTTATACTTGGTTGTAGTCATACTTGTGAAGCTTGCTTGTGGGCTTCATGAGCAGAAAAAGGACGTCAGGGGTGTTGCTTGATATGCAATCTGTAGTGAGGAATGATGCAGGTTTTAATAAATCATTCTCACTTACTTAGGCGGGAGAAAACTGATGCTGGTTTCTCAGTTGTTATTCTGCATGATACTCACATGATTTTCCAAATTGGTTCGGGATTTTTCTTGTGTTGTGTTTTCACTTTAGTACTGTTTGAGGACTGCATAACTACATTTTACATTACCTCTAAGTTAAGCCTGACTGCTTTTCTTCTACACTACTGGATGCTTAAGCACAGGTTTAATTAGTGACTTTTGTCACCCTGACAGTGACTGTGTTTATTTTTTAAGTGGGGCGCTTACGCTTTTTAATTAAGAATCTTATTTCTCACATAGAGTCTGTTTCAGCCAATATCCACCAATGTTTTTAATGTCCGCAGTTGCCTTATTTTGCCACATGATGTAGCCATAGCAGAGTAAGTGCAGGCAGAAACTGAATCTTTACAATTGTGAATCCTTGGGCAATATGTTAATAAATAAGCGCCACTTGTTACTTTAGGCCTATAAATTGTGTAATATTTTACTGGTTGACGAATGAATTAATTGGTTACATTTTTATACTCAGAGTTTTTAATACGTGTGTGATTATTTATTCGATGGTTAAAGAATGGTTTAATTGTATTTTAACATTTTTTAGCTAATTTATAAATTGTTGACTGTATTGTAATATGTGCTTTTATGACAACACTGTCGAATAAAGCTTTGTGAATATGAATATGAATAAATAACTACATTGTATTATTTTAAGCATTTTTTATATTTTAAAAATGCTTTAAAGATAAGGATTTTCAGGGCTGCCCTGTTTAGAACTGAATATGTCCACTGACTTCCAGAGATGAGGTTTCAGAAAACACAATAAATGTGTCCTCAAGAACAAATACAATATTTTTAAGATGGCTTATTTCCAGGGAGGTCCCAGTCCGGGTACATTTTGCTATGCTATAAGCCTCAGATGATGTGCATGGTGTAAAAGTGGGGTAAATCACAAACAGCAACAGCAGGAGCTGTGGTTAAGGGAGTGTTCATTAAACAATAATATGTGGATGCATGCCTCAGTATGTGACCCTACCTGACAAAAGAAGTTACGGAGTCCGACAGGGGCCATGTTGTCTAAAGAGTATTTCCTCTACATCCAGCATATCTCTAGTAAATAATGTAGGTGCACGATGGACACTAGGACAGTCTTTACAATAGCAGGAAGTGATCATTTATGTTAAATTGAAGTCCTAGGGTAGGGGTGTGTGGCGGCGATACAAGTCTTCTAGCTCAAGTGTCAGAAACAGTCATAACAGACTTCATTCTATGCCCAAGAGGGCTCCATGGAGCAGGAAGTGCTTTTAGTTTGTGCAGTGCAATGTGGTGGGTTTTGTTTTCTGTAGTTAAATGTTGGTGTAAGTGCTTTATTAAACATGTCCACTTTTTGCAAGGTAAGGGAAGGCACAAAACAAGGATGTGCTTTTTCCCAGTTATCTAATGTTTTTTGAGTCAACATGACTAGCATCCTGCTATTTTCCTGTGTGTATTTTTCTTTCAAATGGTTAACCAATGGTCTCCAAGCAGAGCTCCCATCTACAGCGTTGATAATATGCCACAGACCTCACGACAAGCACATTTCTCAGATTTGCTCCCTGTTGAGCCGCACACTGGCGGGAGGTCGAGGGCTTCTATTTTCCTTCACAGGACAGGACACCGTTAAATGACTTCCCTGAAGTACGATCAGTGTTCAGATTGTCACCAGGGAATAGCTATTTCAGGTCAAATGCAGCACAGCATGTGGAAACAAAACTACATCTCTGTAGATGTAGAATCGTACAATGTATGGTCCCAAAAGTAATCCTAAACGTAGCACCTGTCGCAGTTTCATATCACAGCTGCCCGACATCAGCTGAACTACAAAAAAACAAACCTGGAATGGTCACGGCTGCTGTGCAGGGGACATTTGTTCGGCAACCGTCCGATAATTGCTATCCTTCTCCTCAGAGGCGAACGTTTACCAGAAACTGTTTTGTAGGTAAAAATGTGCAACCAGTGTTCAGGAAATACAATAGAAATATGTAGCCTACAATGTCTCTGCCGACCGTGTTTAAATGCACATTGTGGAGGCTTGTTTTAAATCTGAATATTTTTCAGAAGTCGAGAAACATACCTTCAACCCTGTTGGACTACAGCAGGGCACTCCAAGAAAAAACAAGGCAGAATAGAGGCATTTTCTATTATATTTTCCTTATTACACAGTATAAATGTAAAGTTTCAGAGAAAGATCCACCCAAAATGATGCGCAGGAGATACACCCACCATTCATATCGCAGATGTATGTAAGAGCAGTTACTGTGTGCTAGTAACATTGACAAACTCGAAATGAAAGGCATAAGGGTGCACTTGTACATTTTCAGCTATCTTTAATTCACACATATTCACAGGAATGCGCATGGACACCAGGCACACGTGTCCATTTGAATTCCCGGGAAAGTCATCTGAGTTATCCATTGTGGAGAACTCCACCCACGCAGGGTGAATAGGATCCCCTGTACAGATGCACAAATATTTTTCGGGCACATGTAATATATTTTCCGCATTGGAGACACCTCTTCCCTTATACTCTAGAGAATCTGGGGGTGATCTGTTGTCATTCCTGCCTTGAAAGAGGTGTTGTGCAATATGTGTCTGGAGTCAATCTCCAACACTTGCAAGGGTGGTAATTGGAAGGAGAGGAATTTATGAATGCTGATAGACACCCATGTCTGTGAGTGTTCAAAGACTTCCAGGGCTAGACCAGTAGCGGCCTGTCCCCTGGCAAAGTGGGGTGGCAGACCGGCCAGAGGAGGGAGGTGGGGAGTGTTCACCGCTGCCACTGCCGTCTCCCCGAATCATGCTGTTCCTGCTTCTGGCCCAGGGCACCGGCTCCCAGCCTGCGATGCAGCCAATCCTGAAGCTGCTCTCGCAACTTCAGGATTGGCCCGAGTGCTGGCAACTTGCACTCCCAGGCAGACTGGGAGCCTGTGCCTGCTCTCTCCAGCCCCAGCAATACAGCTGGGGCAGGGGGGAGTTTCACTGCGCATAATGGTTTGGCCGGCTTGAGACAGCCAGACACACACCTCATGCGCAGTGAAGGGAGGGCCCACCACTCCCACACGAGCAGTGTCATCGCCTGGACCCACTTCCAAGACTCGTCAGAGTCCTGGGAGAGGGTCTGTAGGTTTGAAATAAAATGATAATAAAACAGGTTTAAAACTCGTTTTCTTATCGTTTTATTTGCTGTTGGTGGCGGGGGCGGCGCTCATCCATTGTAATGCAGGGGTCACCCCTGGGCTAACCACTCCTTGAAACACAGACTTGCCACCCCTTGGGTGAGATTTACTGGTGCGAAGAACTCTGCATTTGTGATGGAGATCTTCACTCAATTAAATGAGTACATGCCTAACACGAATGCTTTTGTGAATTCCTAGCTGGGTTAAGTAAGTTTTAAACTAAACTTAGTTCGTCACCAAATTTACCTTTGTAAATAGGGCCAACTATTTCTACTGATTTTACTGGAAATGCTGTAATATAATAACAAATCAAGGTGCAACACATTCAAGTATATACATAAGAATGGTTGTGTGGATCAGTAATGACTTTGTAACAATAGAAACCTCATGCGCCTCTCCACTCTGCCTCCATTTCTGGAACAGCTGATTTGACCATCATCCCTTGCGATCAGTGTTTGTACCTAAGAGAACTGTGTGACATCTGGGCTATATTCCTGATAGAAAGGCTCTGGTAAAGAGGAACATCAATACATACATTCTATTAAAGGCATTCTTGCTCTCATTGGTACAGGTGCCTTGAAAATTACATTTCGAGATGATGTGTTGCCACAAGAGTGAACGTACTTGTCCTTCTGTTAGGTGACTATGTCAGTTTCATGGACTGTGAATATGAATTGCTTGGTGAACTTGTTTCCTCTAGGGCATGACGGACAACCTTTGCCAAGCAAATGGATATATATTGAAGGCTGGTGCTGAGAACGGTGACTGATGTTGGATGCTTTCACAGCCAATGAAATCACTTCAGTGGATAGTTACAAGTAGCATAGAAATAGGAATTCACAAATAACAGAACCATGATCAGTTAGACTCTCTGGAACATTTTGATAGGATATTTCACACTTATGGTTTGCAGTAGTTTTCGTTTCCCTTGAGAATCAGGTGTTTCAGGGATCATTTGTTTATTTGCATGTTCACTCATGAGGAAATTGAATGTACCACTTAGCACCAACTGAAAGTAACTGAAAGTAAAAGAACTACAGCCACTTGATCAAACACAGCACTTCATCTGGCGCCTTTTTTTTAACAGCACGCTACTTACATTTGCTTCAGTGTTTACTGAGAAACTTGTTTAAATTTCATATTAAGCTTAATCTACCAAGACAATTTGAAACCATCTGTGCAAAAGTACTACTGATGCAGGGCATAAGATGCAATTAAAAACTAAACAGATTGTCATAACTATCTGTAAATTTACCGGCCAATTGACGATGGAGTGTCCTACTGATCAAATCAAAGTTAATACTCGAAATGTGCTCACATAAGAAACTCAATGCAGATTGAAGGCAACTGCAATTTAGAAATATCAGGAAATAAGTTGATAGTATTTTTGAAAGTGAAATACCACAAATGACTCCTTCATCTGATCCATCGGGGCAGTCTTCTTTTCCATTGCAGAGATTCTCGGGGTGCAGGCAGATGGAGCTACCATTAGCACAAGGGTACTTTGGTGGTCCACACGTAAAACCTTCACAGTTATCCTCATCCGAGCGGTCCTCACAATCAACATCTCCATCGCAAACCCAAGCTTTGCTAATGCACCGCCCTGTGGAATACAAAAATGACAATACATTATATATTGGTCTGAAACATAGGTACACCTGGGGGTAGTTGTACGAAATAGTCTCAGCAAGACAACTCCTCACTGCATTGCATGACAGAAGAGGGCAGAAATGCTCCACATCTACTAAGACATGGAGCTTTCCTACTCTCTCACCACTCTGGAACATTCAGTTTGCGGTTTATGTCCACCATCTCTGGGTTAGGAGATGGTGGACGTACACCCCAAACTGAATCGGATTAAAGGACGACATGGTCCATGCAGGATACTAACATCTAATCGTTTACATTTCCTATTCTTAAGCCAAAGATTGCGCTTACAACAACTAAGGTACCTTGTAAATACAAGTCAATGGTTGTGTGATATTAAACAATACATCTATAAAATCAAGCCCTGAAGAAATCTTGTGAAATGAGACGAAATGTGTTGGCAATGCTGATGTGAATGTTTTCTCTTTCTATGTGTGCTGCAGGGCATATTTCTCCTTGTAATGCTTCACATTGGAAAGCTTAGTATTTTTATGCATTCCTACTTTTACTAAACCTAGGAATGCTCTGAAATCCGTGGGTGGATGAGTGGGTTCATCCACGCTCCACCCATGGAACGCCGCCCAGGGCAGAGTAACGCAAGGCTGTGGTGTCTTGCATTACTCCAGGTTTATGCAGAGCTGTACAATGTGACTTTGCAAGACTTAATAAATATCACTGAATCCCTTGCATTGCTTGCGCCATGCAAAGCAAATGCAAGGGCTTTGTAAATCTGTGCCCTGGTTTGCATACCAAAGTATGTTGACTCAGTCACAGAAAGACTATTTACAGATCTTTAAATAACCATGAAACTTCTATCACTGGTTTTCTCCAGTGAAGCATCACCTGCTAAAGCCTGTGTATTATTTTATTTGATATGCCTCACTAAAGAAGAATGTCAAGCTATGTACGGGATAGATGTTATTTCACAATACAACCAAGTGGTTGTATTTTGTTTATTCCCAGAATGTTATTTCAGACATTTTTTCGCATGGCTGTGTTGTTCAATAACACTGAAATTAATTCCCTACTTCTAGTGCATTACATTGAAATGTAGAGGTGCTGGTATTCACTATTTAGAATACTTGTTAGCTCTTGAGAATTACCAGGACTCTCCCATTAAGTTTATTGCAGCAGTGCTGAGAAGTGCAGGCACTCTCCCTTGAAAATTGAAGAAGTGCAGGCACTCTCCCTTGAAAATTGAAGAACTGCAGGCACTCAGTACTGAAAACTACCTGCCCATTTAAAGCACAGCGCAGCTCCTCTGCAACACCACTACGTTAAGACCAACCACATAATGACATATGCAAAGGCACTATTGCAGTGTAGACAATAAGGATCAAAAAGACCAACATATGTATACAGTCAATAACCTTGTACTCCATGTTTCATTCCCGACTGAAATGTTTTTCTGACTATATTTGTTAACGTTTGGTTGAGATGGTGAAACATGAACAATTGTAGGCCTATTCTGGATAAACATAGTTGTCAGGGCAATTTGACGATTAGCTTTTGATTTGCAAGTAATCCAATTAGGCATACCCCTGTTGTCTATGTTGTTACAAATTAAAAGTGTCTCGGTTTATGAAACTGTTAATGTGGAAATGCCGTTCATGCACTTCAGCAAAAATAAAGACGCTATCTTGTTTTTATTTTCAGACTGGGAAATAAAAAACATGGCTTTTTGTTGCCAACTGAGATTAGCCTTTTAAATGTTGCTTCTAGGAATGCTGGAAAGTCTCCATTATCGTATAAAAAACATTCCAGAATTCTTGCTGTGGAAGAAACTCGAATCGAAAGCCAACCTAAGTTCAATAGTAGAAAAATCACCCTAAATGCAAAGCATTGGGAGCCTGATTTTTTAAACTTTGTAATATGTCCAAATATTTGCTGTGAGCTGCATGATATTGGTAAAAACATATTTATTCCAAGAACATATTAAGATGTACTGTAATAAGGAAACAGGGGTGACGTGAAATTACATAACGAACTGAAAAATTAAAGAAGAGCATAAAGACTTAAATAGCAATGAACTGTGATGGACTTTTCACTGCCATTCATTTTGATAACAAGAGCCCTGCTGTTATCTGAGTTCCTAGCATGGTGAATTTGAACCAGACATACTCAACACAAATTAGGTGTGCATCTTTTGGAAAATGGTTCTTTCTGAATGTTAAACCCAAACCTTTTGCCTTCCTCCTCCTCTTTTTGCTGATTCCTTTTGTTGGATTTAGGACTCTGAGCTCTTTACCACTGCTGACCCGTGCTAACGTGCATTTGCTTCCCCCAAAACATGGTAAATTGGTTTATCCACAACTGGTATATTTAATTTACTTGCCAGTCCCTTGTAGAGTGGTATATCATATACCCAGGGCCTGTAAATTAAAGGCTACTAGTGAGCCTGCAGCACTGATTGTGCCACGCGGCAAGTAGCCCTTCAAACATGTCTCAAGCCTGCCTCTGCTGCGCCTGTGTGTGCAGTTTAAGGCCATATCAGCTTGCCCTTTAAAACCCCTTGTCAAACCTTAAACTCCCCTTTTATTACATAAAGGTCACCCCAAAGGTATGCTCTAGGTAGCCCACAGGGAAGGGTGCTGTGTAACTAAAAGGTAGGACATGTACTTTTAAGTTTTGAATGTGGTAGTAGTGATAAAAACACAAATTTGTTTTTTAGTACTGTGAGGCCTACTCCTCTCATAGGTTAATATTGGTAATTCCTTAATACACTTTTAAGCTGTAATTCCTGATTGAGAAGGAGTGGCTATGTAATGTTTTATATCTTTAGACTGCTAATGAAAAATTCGCTTTACTGGTATAGTGAGATTTAACTTTATTATTTGAAAAATGCCACTTTTAGAAAGAAGAGTTAGACTAGGGCCTGACTGTCCTAGAAATAGTGTGCACTCAACATTGAGTGTGTTTCAAATTATACTGCAATTGTAATACAATGCTGAAAACTTCTGGAAAGTAATCAATATAAACACAGATCAAAAAAATCAATAAATCCAGAAAATAAGAATTAATTTTTGATTCCATCCAACATAGTTCAATGCTACTTTTATTCAAAAGCACAATTCATAAATGATGAACAGCTTCAATGTACATTATACTGTCCTAATAGACTTGAAGATATCTGTTCCCAATGCATTTAGGGTGTGTCATACACCCTTCTTCTGGGGAAATCTACAACAAACATATGCACAATGAATTAACAAATATAACTTCTCATTTTAAAATAATTCTAATTCGCCTCTCAGTGTTTGGAAGGAGGAAACAAAGTTAATGATAAAACCTGAGAAAAAAAGCTGGTTTTGGAGAGACTCAGGGGCATATTATCAAGGGGGTTTATCTCCGCTTTTTTGGCTTTAAAAGCCAAGAAAGCGGAGATAAAACTATCTCCCTATAACCTAGCTGTCACTAACACCAGTTAGCGACAGCTAGTAGGAGATAGCGACCATCTTGGGCCCGCTTTGCATGTCAGTGATATTTATCACTAATAACATGCAAAGTGGGCGTGCCAAGATGTTAGCAACTGGAAACAGTTGCTAACAGCGCTATCTCCTATTATCAACTTTTGGAGATATTCGCGCTAAGCGCGAATATCTCCAAAAGCTAACACCTGCCCCTGAGCAGTTCTTAGCCATGTTATCCAATGGTAGGTGGATAACATGGCTAAGAGCATTAGCTCGGTAATGCCTGAATATCGCGGACTTTTCAGCGATATTCATGCAATATTTCCGATTTTTATCGCATTTACGATAAACCTTGGTAATACCAAGGTTTATCTACGATAAAAATCGCCGCGGCTCTGCGATAATTTTTTCTCGCTAACCAAGCAATAACGAAAATTATCACTATTGCTTGGTAATATGCCCCAATGTAACTGATGTAACCAATCTTGTGGAGTTATTATAGGAATCTTTTTGGGTGGATACAGAAAAAAGAAGGAAAGAAAAAAGTAACCACACCCACACCACCTTTTCAGTGAACCGAATAACAGTCGGTGCTAGTGTAGTTAGTATTAATTCATACTGACCTAGTTGTAGTAGATTCCACTTATATATAGTGCTCACTAACTGTAGTTATATATCATGTACCTTCACACGTCCCGGAGTGTCAGCCATTGCTCTCAGATTACTAGTAATGTTGGAGTTGGACGAATACAGTGCCTCTCGAAATGGAATCCTGTATATGATCTAAAATGCACTAAACTGAGTACACCGCAGCTGTTACACTACATGACTTTTAGAAAGTTGGCATTTCTCTGCTCTGAAATCTCTGTGTGTCTGCGGCCCGTCTTTAGTAAATGTCTGGGTGAGTGACAGCTTGACTTTGTGCTTTCCTTCAAGACAGCCACACACAAAGGGAGAATAGATGTGTCTGAGTGAATATCTGCATCCTGATGGCTCATTGTGGGCAGGATGGGAGGGAGGAGCTGACACTTGCACCTGAATTGGCAGTGTCCTGTCTCCACACAAAGGGTTGGTTTCTCCCTACAGGCAGTCTGAAGCCTTGGCTGGGTAGAAATAACTTTTGTGCATTTCCATGACCCTTCTTTGTAGTCACCCACCCTTCAAACTGTGTATGATCACATGGGCCTCTGATCCCACCAAACCAGAAACCTCTGGACCTGTAAAGAACCTCTGTCAGAAGGACTGCTGTGCTGCTACAAGGATTGTCACTCTACTGGACTGCTGATATGGAAGGCCTGATTTTACTGCTCTGCTGCTCTGCTACCTGCTGGTCTCTGAAGCTGCTGAGGGAAAAATAGAATCTGCCTTTCAACCAAAGTGATCTCCAAGGGCTTGTTGTCTTGTCTCCTGTTGCTTGAGACTCAGGGCAATCAATGGCTCTACCCCTGCTCCAGTGCCTGTTCCATTGGAAGTGGACCCAGATCCCTGCACCAGAGAAATCAACGCATCGCCTGTCTGCGTGTAGTGAAACCGGTGCATCGATCCTGTTGTGGGAGCAGAATTGTTGCATTACATTGGAACTAGCACTTCGCCTCCAGAAACTGATGCATTGGAACAATGGATCGCCGCAGCAGCAGTATGGCAAGATTGAAGCATGCTTTCGACTGCGCCCAAAACCCGGTGTATTGCACTCAGAACCAACATCTATTCTCTTCAGAGCTCCATCTTCAAAACCAACACATAGCCATCACTGCATGGAGATACATGAGACATCACCCCGTCTGAGGGGGCCGACATTGTTCATCTGCACACTGCACTTCTCTGTTGCAACCAGAATCAAGGTGCTTTGTTTCCCAGCCTATGTGGCTCCTGTCCCGGGCCTGCACTGCATCGTGGTCAGCCTAAGCTTTTGATTTTGCCCCAGTCCTGCATGACCAGATAACTCTTGGAAGCGCTTATTGCTTCTAAGAACTAAGAAACATTTTAGTCTTTAAAAATGCATATCTCGATTTCTACAAATTGGATTTTTATTGTTTTGGTCTGGATTTATGTATACAATTATTGTCTATTTTTCCAAACCTGTGTGGGTTTTTTTGTGGTGTTTTCATTGTGGTATTCTGTGTTGTAAAATTATTCATACATTGCATCTTTAGAAAAGACTGAGTTCAATGTGCCAAGCTACCAGAGGGTGAGCTCAGGTTATCTTTTAGGGTGTATCTGACTTACTCTGACTATGATTGTGGTTCCTGCTTGGATAGGATGCATTCCAATGGCAACCAGAAACCCAATGTTTAATAGCATCTATCTCCTTTAAATCCACAATAGATTGCTGGATAGCTTACAATGATTCTACCTCCAATTTGAAGATTGTATGTGTCCGTCAAAATTTGATTAGTAAAACCTCAATTATGAGTGCTCAGATATGTAATAATACCTAGTGGATTTTAATGCAGTCAGGTATTTATTGATTGCAATAAAGTTTATATCCGCAGTTTAAGGCAGGTCAACCCTGCTGACATTTAAAAGGGGGTAAGGGCCTGGTAAACACCAGAATGTGCAGTATTTGATCCGGAAATCACCAATATAATTAAGTTATGTCTCATTTTTTGGGCACAACTCAGAATTGGTGCTCACCCAGTAAATTGACAACCCTGCGTTATAAGATTGCATAGGGTGCAATAAATATCACATATCCCACCGGGCACTCAAGTTCCAGGTCCAACAATAATTTGAAATGTGTCCTTCTTGAGCTGATTACCAAGAAGTACTTTCAAAGCGATGGAATCCTGACAACTTATCAATTTTTAGTAGCTTACAATCTGAATAAATTAGATTTTTTTTTTAAATAACTATGCACATGAACATTCCACTACTCTATTCGCAGGGAAGCCTTGGTTTTGTTGGAAAGACATTTGAGGGTTCCTGCTTCAGTGCTGGATGTTATACTGACAAGAATGTGATGGCTAATCAATTTACTTAACAGGGTGTCTGATAACAATGTTTCCTTAGGTATGAGAAATTGAATGGAACCAAAATAGAAATCAATTTATTTGGTAGGTGAAAGATTACCTGTTTGATATGTGAAGACTTTAATATCAAACCTATTAGAAAGGAGTTAATTAGTTAATGAGATATTTCTATAAAAATTCTGTAATTAATTATACAATTGATGCAGGGGTATCAATGCAGGATTTGCATTATAATCAAATAAACTGGGGTTTTCTGTCAAATGCATCATCACCTAAATGACCTCTATTGCTCTCTACTTTTATCAGTATGCCAGGTGACGAATATTCTAGGAAACTCAAGCTGATCTGCTCAGGGAAATGTGCTTAATACTATCTTTGACCCTCCCAAATATGCAATAATTCAGACGGCTCTAGAGCTATTCTTTTACTTAATGGGATTTGAATACCACATTACATACTTTTCTTCTATTGAATGCATTTTTGATTTCTTTGTCTCATTGTTCTTGTCCTTCGAAATCCACTTTTGAAATGGGAGCTATAAAACAGACCTTGACCTAAGATATGTCTAGTCTGTGTCAAAACAGTAACAAATACCCTAGGTGAGGCTGCCAATTCCTGCCACGACCTTTGCTTTGCATTGCCTTGTGACTAAGCGATTAATTAAACTTGTGTTTTCATTCTAATTGATGCATGCTCTGGCCAGCACCTTCAGACAGGAAAGATGAGATATCCTGCCCTACCTCAACAATTTCACACACTCTGCACTACCAGCACAACAAATCAGCATAGGGAAGCCTTTTTCTGAAAAATTCAACAACAGTAAAAAAACAACTAAGAGTCTTCGTCAGCATGCAAAAACAGCTTCATGGTTAATTCTTCAAGCAGCTATGTATAACTAATTAAATTGATGCGTCGAATCATCAAATTTCAAAGTTTTGATCAACAACTTTGCAGTAAACTCCAATTTTGTCTTTGTCAACTATCTCCATTTCCAACAAAAATACATCATTTTTCCTGATAAAGTCACATGTGGCAGTGAACATCCGGTCATGGGACTACGGCATCGCAGCATACGGCAGAGAGTTTCAGGCCACAATATTGACAGCCAGCAACACTGCTGCTTCCATTCAAGGCTGCATATTTTATTTATGAATATTTCTGCCATGGAACAAACATCTGCTTGAAAGATAAACATTGATATGTCACCTAATACGTCAAGATCCAGCAATCAATGTCTACTTTCTAAATGTTATGATAGGTTTACTCCCTTGATGGACATATGTCTCCCAGTCATAGGTCCCAATTTCTGATACTTTCTAAGCCTTGATGCAAGCTGATGTTGACCATATCCATGAGGACACGTTCAGAAGATTGGAAATGGCCCTTTTAGCAGGGTCACCACCAAACCTTTTGCTAGTGCCAGTGCTAAAGTACATGGGCTTTATGCTTTAAACATGGTAACATTGACATTCCACAATTGGCCGATTTAATTTATTGATATGTCTCTAGTAAAAGGCACTACGTGTGTCCAAGCCCTGTAAATTAAATGCTTATGGTGGCACTGCTGCTCTGCTAGTGCCATCCACTTTATTAGCCCTTTAAACATGTCTCATTCATGCCAATGCAGAGCCTGTATGTGCAGTTTTAAACTGCCATGCTGTCCTGACAAGTTAACCCTTTTGCCAGGCCCATCCCTTCCTTTTTAATACATATGTCACCACAAAGGAAGGCTCTGGACAGACCAAAGGCAGGGTGCAGTATATTTCAAAAGTAGGACATGCACTTTAAGTTTTACATGTCCTGCTAGTGAAAAACTCTTAAATTCATGTTTCTCTTCTGCAGGGCCTATATTTCCTATAGGTTAACATTGTTAACTCCCAAGTTTAGTGTCGCTGGAATCACAAATTTAAATCCTAACTTATGGTTAAATTAGATTTAAATTTTAATTCTGAAAATGCCACTTTGAGAAAGTTGGCATTTTCTTGCTTTAGCTATTTGGTGCCTTATGCCTGTCTCATAATTCATGTCTGGGGTGACAGCTGGGCTTTGTAGATTTCTTCTAGACAGCCAAACACAAAGGGAGCTTAAGTGAAACTGACCGGCCATCACATCCTGATTAGCCATCCTGAGTGGGATGGGAGGGAGTGGCGGTGTCCCGTTCCTGTACAACGGGCTGCACACACCCCTGTAGTCAGTCTGGAGCCAGAGCAGGAAAGGCATTTTAAAGGCCTCTCTTTAAAATCTCCCCTACTTCAAAGACACAAAATGAATAAGTACTGGGCCCTTTACAACATCAACTGAGTACACTTCTGGACCTGAAGATATTCTTTCAGGAGAAAGGACTGGTGGTCTGCTGAACACACTATCACTCTGCTGGACTCCTGCTGTGCTGTGCTGACCAGCTGCCTGCTGCCCTCCTTGCCTGGAAGTGAGAAGGACTGGACCTGCATATCTACAACTCAGAAACAAAGTTTTTCCAAATGGGTTGCTGGTTTACCTCCTGTTGGAAGCCAGGGACATCAAATACTTCAATCCATTCATCCAGAGCACCTGGACTCTGTCATCTGAGCATCTTGTCTTGCCAAGTGGTGCAAATCCAGTCCAGGGCTCTTGGAAGTAGGTATAATGTGCTGCAACTTCCTAAACTTAGACATCGCTGTCATTGTCTGGCTCGAAACTGGTGCATCTCCCTTGACGCCAAAAGCATTGCCTCTTCCGCAAGGACTGAAGACATTGCATCACCAACTGCGTGGCGCATTACCTTCAGTACTCTACAAATCTTCGAATTTCATGGCTTGACGACGACACACCACCTACATCTTGGGGTTTGACGACGATGCATCTCTGACTTGTGTGGATCAGATCCAGCACAAAGCTACATCCGAAGGATTCATGGTGATGCATTGCCTCCTCCTCTTCTCGTATCTTGTCCTCGACGTGGACACAACCATGAACCAAGGTACTGTTTCAGCTGGCAAAGGCTACTCCCTGTATTCGCCCTGCGCACCATCGCAGTCCACGTGAACTTTTGCGTTTGACATAGTCTAGTGTGCCCAGATAGCCCTGGTTGGCACTTTATGCTTTTAAGCACTACATTTCAGTTACATCTTTAAAAGTTCATAGATTTAGTTCAACTAATTGGATTTTTTTCATTTTGGTCTTGTTTTGTTTATTAAATTAGGCTTTCTTTTTCTGACTAGGTGTAGTATATTTTTGTGTTGGGTTTTCACTGTTTTACTGTTTGAAGTGGTGCACAAATACTTTACGCATTGCCTCCTAACCAAGGCTGACTGCTCTGTGCCAAGCTACAAGAGGGTAGTATTTATGCAGCAATTCACACAGTCATAAAGTTAAACAAAGCACATGAAAAATCCTACACAAATTCAGAGAAAATCGAGTACAATTAATGAATCATTCAACAACAAAAATCCAATCAGTAGAAATGTTAAAGCTGTAGGGTAAAATAGCGACAAAAAGCACAAAGCGCCAACTGTGGTTTTCCGATCGCACGGGCCAGGACAAAGTCACAAAATCAGGCTGAACACAATGAAGAATGGGCCGAAAACAGGAACCAAGTTAGGACAGCTGAACAGCCGCGGTCGGTAGTGGGATGACCTGCAGGGCGGTGACGTGGGGAGGGGGAGGGGCAGGGTGGGGGGTGGTAATGTATGGATTACGGAGTTTTACACGTAAGTAAACATATAAATAAATGAAACGAATGTTGTTGTGTGCACTGCATCACCAAATGTGATGCAGTGCGCGCAACGAAATTCGTTTTATTTATTTATATGTTTACTTACCTATAAAAGTCTGTAATCCATACATTACTACCCCCCCACCCTGCCCCTCCCCCTCCCCACGTCACCACCATGCAGGTCATCCCCCTACCGACCGCGGCTGCAGCTGAACAAGAGTACCTTAGATCCTGATGCGGAGCGTTGTGACGTCCTGCATCAAAGTTACGTTGTGCAGCTGAGGCAATGTAAGCTCTGGTAGTGAGATGCATTGCACAGCATCGATTCCAGGTTTCTGTGGGGCTGTGATGTGAGGTCCTGCATTGTCATCAAGGATGTCATCAATGAGGGGCTTGTGCTGGGAAGTCCTGCGTCAAAGATGTATCGAACATCAGCTAGTTCCGGAGCAGTGGCATGGCTGCAGGTGCTTCGGGGCACTACAGGGCATTATTGCCTAACTACAGTGCCGGCGGGTGCACAGGGTAAAGCTCCTGTCATTGGACACCTGCGCTGGCACCCAAGGGTCAGCGGGACATCTGTTGAATTTTCAGCTTGGGCTCACCACTGCCTCCATCCCTGCCGCCCTCTGAATCAGTAGAATATGTCACTGCTGAAACTATTAGTAGTGCTGATTGCTGATTAATTATAATACCACAGGCAGGAGTGGCGGAATGTATTAGTAATTCCTCTAATTCGGACAGCAGAGTTAAAACTTACACCCTCCTTTACAAGTGACTTTGTCCCATTCCAGCACCACAAGATATTTTCAGTAGCCCCTTAGGTGCTACTTCTACCTACATCTTTAAAATGACATCATCATGTGTCATCACTGAGGATACTGACAACGAGGAACTTGCAATGCAAAGACCTATAACAGGGAGGTGTTGAACTGCAATTCTGTTGCAGTGTTTTTGGAGGCTGTGTTTTGTGCTGCTGTCCAGATGCGGAGTTTTGGAAGGTGATGTGCCGTGCTGCATTGGTTCTGCTGGGACCACAGCTGGGCTGGCGGAGAATCTTCAGGCCCACTTCTAAGGGTCCAGGACAGGTAGCACCACTTGGGAGGGTAGGGCTCTCAGCCGGCAGAGTCCTGGTGCTGGGTTCAAAGTCGTTGGAGCTTGTTTTGTCTAAATGGCTTTGATCATGAGGTAATGGAGTCACTCTGATGGTCCTGGGTTCAAGATGCAGGTTCAGTCATTTTCACTCTGGCAGAAGGGCAGCAAAGTAGCAGAGTGGAATTCCTTGCAGATAAGCATAACATCAATTCTTCTGGGTCTTCCACAAGTCCAACTGCGTACTGAAGAGTTTGATTTGAGGGTGAAATAATTATACCTGGTGCACACTTTGGTGTACAAGAAGGTTCTGGAGAGATATTCCCCAGAGATTGTCTGGGGTCATAATAGACTAGTGTCAAACCCTTTGTGACAGTGCTCAGGCAGGACCTCTGTGATGTGCAAGTATGGTAGGCGACAGTTCTTCCCTCTCATCAAGTTAGAGATTGCCCATCCTGCGAAGACTTATGGCCATTTGTTTCACTGTCTGGGAGCAATAGATAAACACAAGTTGCAAGCTACAGCTAGTCAAGTGATCCAGTAACCAAGCTGCAGGCGCCAAATGGTTAGGACAAGAAACTGCCAGCTTTCTAAAATGCCATTTTCAGAATTATGATTTAAAATCCATACCATTGAAGAAGGCTTTACATTAAAATCTTTAAACACCAAACTCAACGGTCCTACCTGCTCTTAATTGAAAGTTACCACTTATTAAATGCAATAAGGCAGCTCTAAAGTTATCCTATGGGAGAAATAGAACCAGCAGTAGTGAAAAATTGATTTAGGAGCTGTTCACCACTGGGACTTGTAAAAATTGAAAATGCATGTCCATATTTTTACATACACTGCACTCTTCCTTCTGGGGTGTGTAAAGCCTACCTTAGGATTGAGGATTATATAATAAAAGGGAAGGTGGGGGCCTGGAAAGAGAATTTTCTTAGCAAGCACAACAAAATGATGGAAGGATTGCTGAAACCATTCAACCACTCACCACCATTCAAGAGATCTGGGTTTTATCCATCATTCTTTTGCTCACCCATAGGCAATAAAATCCCAATACTTCGGAGCGTATTTACAAGCCCCTTGTGCTGCCAGTGCATCACTTTTTTTGATGCACCAGCAGCGCAGTTTGGTGCTCCATATTTACAAGGCCATGTAAAGCCACCCTGTGTGACTTTTTTTGCAATACGGCCCCTTTTCATTCAGCACTTTGCGTGAAAGGGTCATGCCATGGGTGTTGCCTGGTGACACCCATGGATTGTGCCGCATTCCCAGATTATGAATTAGGTAATGAAGATTAGTGCACAGCCTGAGATTCGGTCGTTTTTCAGTAGTTCGCTTTAATACCTTTTAAAGTTCCGGGTGCCATTCCCAGATTTACAACGTTTCGTAAACTTTGGAATGTGTCAGAATCCTATCCCATACCAGGGGAGGAGAAATACCTTTTTTCTCATCGTTTTTTTCCTCTTTCTATGTGTGCAACACGCATAAAATGAGGAAAACACCTCTTGAGATTGTTTTCTGTGCAGGAAGGTGTCCTTTCCTGAACAAAAGCAATCATCCCCGCAATGCAGGCACCCTTACAACATGGTGCCAGGAGGGTGCCTACTTTGGGGTATTTCATATTGTTGTAACTATAACACATCCTTGTGCTTTGAAATTAACACAGCATGGCACAGCTAAATGGCTTGCGGCACTGTGCTGCGTTCCTTTCTTGTAAATAAGGCTTTTACTTTTTTTGTCTGAAGGCTGAAATTATATTGCCCAACATATAATTTAACTGGTGACAAATGCTGTGCTTTGGAGGAAACAGCTGTACGAAAATCCAATAGTTCCTTCTTTTTGGGTAACACAGCATACAGCTGAATCTCTACAAGTTGTTAAAGATTCACAATGACTATGCACAAGTAGTCATTCACACAGGCGATGCAACGATCTCCTTGGGGACCTCGCAAAATCAGAAATAGCAATCTTGTCAATATATATGTTCACATCTATAATGCCAATATAGAAAAAACGAATAATTAATATTGAGCAATTGCCATCCTTAAACCAGCTGTTCATGTCAGATCACCCAGCATTCCACGTATTCTATTCCTCTCGTTTCTTCTATCTCTATGTCTATTACCTCTCACATGTCACACAGTCAACTTATTAGTTACTGAGATGTGATAATGGGAGTGAAAAGAAAATTGCAGTGTTCCTCGAGTAAAGGTTTGTGTTTTCAATCACATAATTCAATGTGTTGAATTTGGAATACACATTTAGGCGTGAGAAGGTGCGATATTTACAGGCTCACGTAAAGTCACGCAGGGTGGGTGGCTTTAGGGGCCTCATTTATGAGGCTGTGCGTCACTTTTACGCTGCCGGTGCGTCACTTTTTGTGACCCACCAGTGGCGTAAACAATGCGCCTTGTTGCGCCATATTTACATAGTGACGCATCTAGGTAGATGCGTCACTTTGTAAACCCCTGCGCCACATTATACCTGCGCCAGGTATAATGTATGCAAGGGGGGCGTATTGACGCAAGGAAGGGTCGTAGAAGTGACGCAGTGAAATGTATGATATTTCACTGCGTCACTTTTAGGACACTGTGGCGTCAAAATCTTGCGCCTGCCTCACAGCAGGCGTAAGACTGACGCAGGCCCTTTCACATGGGGCTTGCCCAATGTGAAAGGACGCATTGCTGGAGTTGCGTCACTTTTGTGACACACTTCAGCAATGCGTCAATTTTGCGCTCACAGATACGTCAGAAATACTGACGTATCTATACTCCTTGCGACAAGATGCGTCATACATTAAATATGACGCATCAGGAATGTCGCAAGGAGTGCGCACTGAGAAGTGATGCATCGCTGCTTTCACGCAGCGATGCGTCATTTCTCATAAATGAGGCCCTAGGTTTCTTTATAAAATGTCGGGCAGCAGGTTGCGCCGTCGGTGGGTCACGCAACGTGACGTAACGGCAGCGCAATAGGATTGAAAATTAGGCCCTTTTCTTTTTTAATTGCACGTGTGCATCATCTTAAAATTTAACAAATCAGTATAACCGTTATGTATTCTCAACAAACTGTATGCTTGTGCAACTGACGCCAACTTCTATGAGGAAAGGTGATAACCAAACCCTATCACACTTGGAAAAGGCACAATGAAAGTGGCTCGAGATCAACATTCTCCTACAAAAAGAAGTGCTGTTCGAAAGTAATGTCAGGACTTAAATAAGTCACTGCGAGCTGTGCGGTAATGAAGATTGGCACCGGGAGAGGCAGCAATGGATAGATGCCCCGAGACCGTGAGAGACAACTGAATGAAACACATTGGATACACTCCTGACCATTTTCTCTCATGTATACCCCCCTGCTTCCAGGAATTTTACCCGCTCTACAATATGTGAGAAAAAAACATATCATAGAGGGCATCTGTGATCTTGCCACCGCACCTCATTAAATAAGTCTATTCCTACGCAGTAATTCTATAAACTAAGGGGCAGATTTATGTCGGACTTGCGCCACGTTTAAGCCGCCGTTGCGTCACGCAACGGCGCCGTAAACGTGGCGAATCTCTGCGACCCATTTAAAACGTGACGCATCTAGGCAGATGCGTCACGTTGTAAAGCCCTGCGCCACATGTGGGCGTTCCGGCGCAGGGTGGGCGTTCCGGGGCAGGTGTGCCTCGCAAAAGTGCCTGTGTGAAATCTACAAGATTTCACGCAGGCACTTTTAGGCCAATGCTGCATCAAAACCCTGCGCCTGCTTGAAGCCTTGACGCAGCATTGGACTGATATGGCCCCCCCCAGACCATTGCTCTTGCGACGCAACTCCAGCAATGTGCGCCTTTACGGCACAGATGTGTCATGCATCTGTGCCGTTTTTGCCCCATGGTGCGCCGCATTGTAAATGTGGCGCACCATGGGTGGCGGAGCTGTGGCGCACAATAACTGGCGCATCCCTGGGGATGCGCCAGTTATTGTAAATCTCCCCCAAAGTACTTTGATGCGATCACAAGGCAACATGGTCTGCCCTATATAAACACCTCTGTGAATACATATATAATTCCTTCTATGGAGGAAGAATGCCTGGTACAGATCTCAATCCAATATATTGCTGGCTGAAAACGTGATTGGCTGATCAATCTTGTCACTTCACAGACATGACTAAAAGAGGATGGCAGTTTTGTTTTGTGTAACTGTATGTCACTGATGAAAGTGTCCCAAATACATATGCTACGCAATCATACAACGCTTCTACGTTTCTTTCTTGATCATGTGAATATAGAACTTAAGCGCATTTATATTTGAAAAAGCCCCCTGCTTGTTTAGTGGATAACAACAGAAGGTTCTTCGTTCACTTATATGTCCTTGACATTTTCGAGTGAACGAAATAAATAGAACTATTTCTATACCATAGGATGTTTCCTTGAAAGCGTGCCTGAACCACGACCTGTGCTTCACACAAACAATGGAGAGACATAGACTGTTCTGAATGATAATTGTTCTATTCACAGGTAAACATTACATTAAGAAGAGGTAAAGAATCCTTCCTACGAGTAGTTTGCTTCTTAAGTCTGTGGTTGTGTTTTGAGCGCTATTGTTTTTTTGCTTGCCATATCTGTGATTGTATGGCAGGGGGTTTTATTGTGTCACATTTGTGATCTTGTGTTGAGTAGTTTTTGTTTGTTAGGCTTAAATGCAATTGTGATTTGAGAGTTTTTATCTCCTTTATATGACTGCACATTAATAGGTCATGTTTGTATTACAATCTACAGGCCTCATTCACAACGCTCTGTGTAGTTGTGTCTTATCCTTGACTGAACATGACATAATACTGAATTTCTAATAGTATACAGCACTCACTTACTCAGAAGGTCTGTGAATGACCACCCTAGCCCTTACAAACACCACTTTTTCCTAGCATATATGAGGATAGGGATGGTTTTCCCTGGCTTTTGGACTCACCTTGATATTAGCGCTTCCAACGTTACAGCATCTTCGCTGCTGTTATTGATTGCCAACATTATGTTATGATACCATGACCAGTGCAATGGGGAAGTAGTAATTTCCTTCCTCAGCACAACCTTTGAATTTCATTTGCTAAAACTACCTTAAGTGGCCTACCCCCATTACACAAGGGCAATGGCAGAGCACAGTGGGGATTGTCTGTAGGTCTTGACATATGACCGGGCCAGGCACACAACTTCTCATGGGTAGCCAATCCACGTTGAGCACAACTTTAGGATGTTCACAGCTGTTTTAGTCAAGCAGGGCCTGGCCTTCACCACTACTTGTTTCAGAAGATTTACGAGGAGGCAAACTCCTCACTGTACACATCCTTCAGCCTTGCACAGCCTGCAGTCAGGCGCTGCACTTAATAATTTGTGGTCACCCAAACCCCACTGTATATAGTCTTCAGCCATGTGCATCAGGAGTCAACTCCTGCTACATACAGTCCTAGGTGGAAATATTGGACCAGTTTTGCGGGTGAGCCATCAAGCGATGGGTGAGAGACAAAGGGAGTGAGAAATTGGGTGGTTGGTTGAGGGAGTGTTAGCCCTTCTCAAGCAACAGCCACACTCCTTGTGAGGGTGAAGCACAAAAAGTCACTAAATTAACCTGTGCTTTACTCTCTGGAAACTTGACACAAAAGCAGTCAGGCTTAACTTTGAGGCAATGTGTAAAGTATTTATGCAACACTTAAATAGTGATGAAGTGAAAATACAACACAAGAAAAACTCCACACTATTTTAGACAGGAAACAAGTAAATGTTAACAACTTAGTTGAGACCAAAACAACAAAAATCCATTTAGAAGAATTGGAGAGATGAAATTTTAAAGATTAAGGTAGAAGAAGCGCCAAAAGGTGCAAAGCACACACTGAGAGTATCTTATCATCTGCACTGGGACAAAGTCCCAAGTAGAGGTGGGCGTAATTTTTTTATTCCACCAGCAGAATTGGAGGAATGTAGTTATTCTGCGTTACTGTTGTGTCGCAGAATTACTAATAAATTCCGCTGACCCACCAGTGGAATTTATCATTCAGCAATAAGCACTAATGATAATTTCTTCAACAACACATTCTAATGATTCGACTCGAAAGAAGGCAGCAGGGACGGGGGGAGTGGGGAGACATCATGACCTCCAGACTAGTTGACATCGGTCTGGAAGGCAAGGCCCTGGCCTGGCTAAGGAGCTTTTTCAGCAAACGCACCCAGAGAGTCATCTTGGGACCATACCAATCAGAGGTGGTGGCGATCTCGAAGGGGGTGCCACAGGGCTCTTGTTTGAGCCCTACGTTATTTAACATCTACGTGGCACCCCTAGCTAACATCATGAGATCCCACGGGTTCATTCCAGTATCATACGCGGATGATACCCAACTCCTCTTCCCTTTTAAAATCATGACTCCCGAGGTGCGTGACTCCTTCACCCAGGGGATGAAGGAGGTGGCACGTTGGATGGCAGCTAACTTCCTGCAGTGCAACGTCTCCAAGACCGAGGTTATGCTCTTTGGAGAGGCTAAACGCTTATGGACTCCGGACTGGTGGCCTCAAGATCTTGGCCCCGTCCTTGAGCCCAAAACAGTTGTAAAAGATCTGGGAGTGAAACTGGACCATGAGCTTACCCTAACACAACAAACTAATCAAGTGGTGGGCTCATGTTTTCATGTGATTGGGCTTCTCAGGAGAGTATTCCCTCTGTTACCGGATACCACCAGGAGAACGTTGGTCCAGTCACTAGTGTTAAGCAGGCTGGACTATTGCAATGGTTTGATGCTAGCTGCCAACGAGGGTATCTTTGCTAGATTGCAGGTTGTGCAAAACACAGCTGCACGACTAGTTTTAAATGTCCCGCCTCGTACTCCCTCAAAACCGTTGCTGGCCAAACTGCACTGGCTTCCAGTAAGGCAGAGGGTAATGTTTAAGATCTGCTGTGTCATCCACAAATGCCTTATTGGAAAAGGTCCTGGCTACCTCACTGAAAAATTCATCCCTTATGTTCCGTCCAGATCCCTGAGATCAGGAGATCAGGAATTGCTATGTGTTCCCAGGGCCATGAAGGCAAGAAAGGGGGGCAGGGCCCTATCTGTAGCTGGCCCCAAGTTGTGGAACCAAGTCCCGAAGGAAATTAGAGTATGTAGGGAACATTTCCCTTTTAGGAAAAAACTCAAAACGTTCCTCTTTAATTTCTAGCTGGCCTTAGGGCTTTTTACTAAATTATGACCAGTTCCTGTTCTTTAGTTGCTGCCAGAGGCGCGGAGATACTCCTTCGGGAGTGATTCACAGCGCCATACAAACATGCAAATAAATAAAAATAAATCTGAAAATTCAACAGATGCGCGGCTGACCCTTTGGTGTCAGTGCGGGTGGCCGATGACAGGAGCTACACATAAACAAAACACTGATACAACACTTACACCATAAACAGGAGAGTTCAGTCACAGTGTATTCTGCTCTCTTTACCCCGAGCACTTGTGTGCTTGCAGGCATTGTATTTACACAATACTGCTTTGTAGTGCCCCAAGCGCCTGCAGCCATGCCGCAATGTACACCGCAACCCGGGAACCAAATGTGCGTGTCAATATTATGTCATGGACGTGCTGCTAGATGTCTGCCAAATAGGTGGCTTTTTAGAGCGCCAGAAGCATACCCAAATTATAGGGGTAGTATGACTTCTATAGGGCATCATCAAACTTGCACAGTTAAGGTTTTATATAGCATATAAGCTTGGCATTGACCCTGCGTCTAAGCAATCCATTGTGTGACAGTTAACACTCACGCTATATTGCAGTTGGATAATTGTGTATCAAAATATACGGTTTAATGTATTTTGACGAGTTTTCCAGTTGGTTTACTCAAGTCATTTCAGGTGAATATTCATATGCAGGTCTCCTGGGTCGAAATCAGGAATGTGCTATTCACCATAGCTCTTATGCGGTCCTTTCACTAGGGCGGAGACATTGTAGTCGACTCCTAAACCTACACTGGGCTTGGAGAAATAAGTTTCAGGAGCTCTTCTTTCGAGAAAGCACCAGACTGTGACAGCAGTATTATTTTTTAAACACAAAAATAGTGAGAAATAATTTTTACTTTCTAGATTGTTATTGGAAGAAGTATGACCGTGGCCTATGTTTTTCTTGTTGCACAACCTCCATGTTATTACCACCCTTATTCTCTGTATGTAAAACATATTTCACCTTGTGCAGGTCATTGGGCGCACTGGCAGAACCACAGCCCATCTCAGTTATCTCAGTTCTATGGGTGTTGTGATTTTGTAGACCAGTGTTCACGGGTTCAGGAGTCAAGAAACTGGTAAGAAGCCGCGAACAGCCCGAGGAAAGGGGAGGGGTCTGAGAGATGCAATGGTAGGGGAAGTGACATATGCGTAAACTGGGGAAGAAACGCTTGACAGCAGCCTGCAAGCAGCATAATCGGAAATTAAGGGATTACTCCTCATCAGCGAGTCCATGTCATTCCCGTCCGTCCCCTTACACGCTATCACTGCTCGTGGGTAGGAGGAGTTGTCATGGGCGTCTCCTTACATGCCGCGGTAAACCACTCAACCCAGACGGTGGTCCCATATAACGCCCGTAGCACAGGGCCTACCATGTCGTCCACAGAGAGGAAGCTCATGCATCTCCAAGGGACAGTATTTAGAAGTCTGACTACCTGCATTGCAACCAATACACAGCTCATGCTCCTGGGACCGGGTGAGTCCTGCATCAGTGCACTTTGTGCAGAAAGGCTGTGTCCTAGGGGTGGGCAGAACTCCGCAGAATCTTGCAGAGTTTTTGTGTAACTTCACGGAATTCTACGGAGTAAAACTCAGCAAGTTCCGCTCAGCCCTGGGCACAATATCAGACCGCCCATGATGGAGTGTAGGCCAGGCAGAAGACACCGTTTGGCACACTGAGGATTTTTCTTTATGTCCTTGGTGCAAGGTCAAAACCTTTAGAGTCACACAGTTAGCCTGAAACGAAGGGTGCAGGTCCAGTCCTCCTTCTAAGACAGGTGTGCAGGCCTTAGGCAGCAGGACAGTTCTCTGCCACCAGGGCATCCTGCTGCTTTAGTATCCACAGGTACAAGATTGTAATTGTCTGAGGGTTCTATTTTTATACTTGCTACCAGTTTCAATGTGGATGAAGCTTCTGGAATTTCCCTCCAACGGAGGTGTATGGAATTTCCTGCTTCCATGCCCTGGTCTCAGTCTGTTTGCAGTCACATTTATGAGTGAGCTGAGGCAGTGTCATTGAAGTGCAAGCAGGGCTGGGCACAGCTCTCCCCCTATCCTGCCTTGGATGGCTCGTCCTGCCATCATCTATTTTTCTTGCCAATGGTGTAAACAATTTTATACACACAGATAATACCAATGGAGGCTGTCTAACAAGGAAAGCACAATACCAAATACACAGACAATTCAATGGGTGTCTGTTGTGATATATAGTGCTAAAGGGTGACCTTTCAAATTCAAACAATAAACAAGGAATGTCTGACATAATATCGAAGTACACAAATATCGGAATCAAAAATATCGTTTTGTTAAATGTATTAATAATAATGTAAAAATTAATTTAAAATACATATAATTTTACAACTATTAAATAAAAATATTAAAACAAAATTAAAACTAATACATATACATTTAAAATAAATAAAACACGTAATAATTTAAAGTAATTTTAATTTTTTTCATGTAATTTATTTGATATAATGTAATTTTTTTTTGTTTTTACCCTGTACGCCTGTACCTCAAAAACCCAAAACTGACCCTGAACCCTAAAAATATCCCTGTACCCCAAAAACCCAAAACTGACCCTGAAACCTAAAAATACCCCTTTACCCAAAAACTGAAAACTGACCCTTATCCCTAAAAATACCCCTTTACCCAAAAACTGAAAACTGACCCTGAACCCTAAAAATACCCCTTTACCCAAAAACTGAAAACTGACCCTAAACCCTAAAAATACCCCTTTACCCAAAAACTGAAAACTGACCCTGAACCCTAAAAATACCCCTTTACCCATGAACTGAAAACTGACCCAGAACCCTAAAAATACCCCTTTACCCAAAAACTGAAAACTGACCCAGAACCCTAAAAATACCCCTTTACCCAAAAACTGAAAACTGACCCTGAACCCTAAAAATACCCCTTTACCCAAAAACTGAAAACTGACCCAGAACCCTAAAAATACCCCTTTACCCAAAAACTGAAAACTGACCCTGAACCCTAAAAATACTCCTTTACCCAAAATTAATTATTATTATTTAATTACCAATTAATTATTAATTAACAATAATAATAAAGTAAATATATTAGCACATTTGCTGTAATTAATTTAATTTAATAACTAATATTATTTTTCCCAATTAATTAATTAATAACAATAAATTATATATAAAAAACATTACTATAATTAATGTAATTTAAATAATTAATATTAATTAATTACCAACTAATTAATAATTATAAATATGTCAAAAATTATATTAATTAATTAACTAATTAATAGAAATTAATTACCAATTAATTATTAATTAAAATATGTACAAACATATAGCAATTAATTAATTATTATTAAATTACTTCCCACCCTATTCCCCTATAAACCCATAACCCGCTACAGAACATATTTATCAATTAATCAATTAATTAAAAATAATTAAAAATGATTTCTCAATTAATTAATTACTTAATAATTCCTACTAATTAATAATTAATTTAACATAATTAAATTACTTCCCACCCTATTCCCCTATAAACCCACAACCCGCTACAGTAGTAAAAGACAATATTTAATTAAATTACATTAAAAATAAATAATAAAACATAATAAATACAATATAATATACACTAAATTTATTTAAAAATTGATATTAGTAACATCAAAGTTATTAATTTCGATATTATTGACATCGATATTTACAACTTCGATATTACTGATATCATACCAATATCGATATTAAGACTGTCGATATTACTTACCTTCGATACTTTGTCCCATCGATATTTAAACTTCGATATTTTTGTATATCGATATTTAAAAATCGATATATTGTCTGTGTACCATAAACAAGATAATAACAAATTCTCCGTCCTTTTCAGGTCTTTCATTTTAGCTCATCCTATTTGTTAAAATAATTGCTATAGTGAGCCAGGACATGAGATGGTTGTACGTCGACGTTTGGACCCTGTATATATAAATATATATATATGTGTTTGTAGATACATCAGGTAAACATCGTTTACCACAAAGTTTTTACAACGCGGTACCTTTAGCACGCATCCCTTACAACGCAAGTCGTTACCATGACTTGCGCTGGAGGGCGCTAAAGGATTAAAAATAGTAAATTTACTATCCCAACACCTTCCCTAGGGTCCACGGGTACTGGTGTTAGAATAGTAAATTATACTATTCGAAATCCGCACCCGCAACGCAAGTCGTGGTAACGACTTGCGTTGTAAGGGATGCGTGGTAAAGGGATGCGTTGTGACGGTACGCGTTGTACCGTCATACATCCGAAACACCAAGTAGGGTCTTCTTCAGGACAAAAGAAGGAAGTGCCACAGCCCTTGGTGGTTGGGAATTCACAAGATGAAATCAATTACCTCCTCCAAGCCCGGAAGGAGTTCTTATTCAAGGATCATCAATCGACCAGCTTTTCAAACTTTTGGGATGTACCCCTTGAGATGTGCTTGTCGGCCTCCAGGGGATAGTGGGTTCAAAAGTATTCAGTCCTAAGAGATCGTCATGTATTGATACCAAACTCCATCAGTGCTTGCTACCCAAACCTTCTTAAATACTGTATTCTCGGGTGTCTCTTGCCAACTCGCGGTTTGTGGAAAACACTCGAGAATTTCCAACCAAAGGGCTGTCGCACTTCCTTCTTTCGTCCTGAAAAAGACCCTGCTTGAAGTATCTGTAAACATACATACATGCATATATATATATATATATATATATATATATATATATATATATATATATATATATATATATATATATTATTTTTTTTTAAATATATATATATACATCCAACAGCTGCAGTCTCTCAACACGCCGAATGAAATGACAGAGAAAACCACGCAAGTCCAGCGTTCCTTTTGGCACAGAGTTTATTTAGGTATGAGTATCCAAATCTGACCCGTTTCGGGCATCCGCCCTTGCCCATAGAAAGTCAGTAAATGAAATAAACATAATTTAAATAGTACTCATTCCATAGTTTTTTTCTCAGAGGCATTTTTTTGCATTGTAACCACGTGTTAGTAAAAAGTGAGGGCACACTACTCAGTAAAAGCCATGTTGAGTACATCTTCCAAACATTTCAAAGTGCATAATGCAAGGGGAGAATAAAAATCAATATTGGTTAAATTCTAATATGCAATAGACAGAGCAATATATAAACATTGAGAATATTTAAAACAATGTATTATAAAACATTTTTATATAGCAGCATAAATGCATTTGACCAAACAAAATTATATTTAGAATACCGTTATAGTCCATAATAATTGTTACGTGTGAAAATTGCAGTGTTCCTCGAGTAAAGGTTTGTGTTTTGCATCACATAATTCAATGTGTTGAATTTGGAATACACATTTAGGCGTGAGAAGGTGCGATATGTAAAGGCACCCGTAAAGTCACGCAGGGTGGCTTTAGGTGTCGTTGTAAAATGTCGATTTACAAAAAGGGGGTGGTGATGAACAGAGTGTCTGAGTTAAACAGACCACTCTTACCCAGTCCAAAGATCAGGGCTTGATCCATCACCATTATTTATCTCACTGCCCCATCCCAGCTCAGAACCTGGCTATATGCAAATCAGTCTGTCCCTGGCCCAGTGCATCATGGGAACAGGGCAGACTAAACTACCAAGCCAATTCTTCACCAGAAAGGAGACAAGCTACCGGGGACCGGTTTCTGGCATTTCAGCCTTCTTCGGCTCGGCTTGCTTGAATCCTGATGGAGCAGTGAGAAAGGGACTCATGTCTGAGTATACCCTGCCACACCTATAGTGGCCAAAAACGATTTACAAAAAGGGGGTGGTGATGAACAGAGTGTCTGAGTTAAACAGACCACTCTTACCCAGTCCAAAGATCAGGGCTTGATCCATCACCGTTATTTATCTCACTGCCCCATCCCAGCTCAGAACCTGGCTATATGCAAATCAGTCTGTCCCTGGCCCAGTGCATCATGGGAACAGGGCAGACTAAACTACCAAGCCAATTCTTCACCAGAAAGGAGACAAGCTACCGGGGACCGGTTTCTGGCATTTCAGCCTTCTTCGGCTCGGCTTGCTTGAATCCTGATGGAGCAGTGAGAAAGGGACTCATGTCTGAGTATACCCTGCCACACCTATAGTGGCCAAAAACGATTTACAAAAAGGGGGTGGTGATGAACAGAGTGTCTGAGTTAAACAGACCACTCTTACCCAGTCCAAAGATCAGGGCTTGATCCATCACCGTTATTTATCTCACTGCCCCATCCCAGCTCAGAACCTGGCTATATGCAAATCAGTCTGTCCCTGGCCCAGTGCATCATGGGAACAGGGCAGACTAAACTACCAAGCCAATTCTTCACCAGAAAGGAGACAAGCTACCGGGGACCGGTTTCTGGCATTTCAGCCTTCTTCGGCCCGGCTTGCTTGAATCCTGATGGAGCAGTGAGAAAGGGACTCATGTCTGAGTATACCCTGCCACACCTATAGTGGCCAAAAACGATTTACAAAAAGGGGGTGGTGATGAACAGAGTGTCTGAGTTAAACAGACCACTCTTACCCAGTCCAAAGATCAAGGCTTGATCCATCACCGTTATTTATCTCACTGACCCATCCCAGCTCAGAACCTGGCTATATGCAAATCAGTCTGTCCCTGGCCCAGTGCATCATGGGAACAGGGCAGACTAAACTACCAAGCCAATTCTTCACCAGAAAGGAGACAAGCTACCGGGGACCGGTTTCTGGCATTTCAGCCTTCTTCGGCCCGGCTTGCTTGAATCCTGATGGAGCAGTGAGAAAGGGACTCATGTCTGAGTATACCCTGCCACACCTATAGTGGCCAAAAACGATTTACAAAAAGGGGGTGGTGATGAACAGAGTGTCTGAGTTAAACAGACCACTCTTACCCAGTCCAAAGATCAGGGCTTGATCCATCACCGTTATTTATCTCACTGCCCCATCCCAGCTCAGAACCTGGCTATATGCAAATCAGTCTGTCCCTGGCCCAGTGCATCATGGGAACAGGGCAGACTAAACTACCAAGCCAATTCTTCACCAGAAAGGAGACAAGCTACCGGGGACCGGTTTCTGGCATTTCAGCCTTCTTCGAAACTGGGATGGTGCAGTGAGCTAAATAATGGTGTTGGATCTAGCCCTGATCTCTTGACTGGGTGAGAGCTTTCTGCTTAATTCAGAGACTCTGTCCCTCACCACCCCTTGTTGTAAATATTTTTGTCCACCCTAAGCGTGGAAGGGTATTCTCAGATGTGAGACCCTTGCTCATTGCACCATCAGGATTCAAGCAAACCGGGCCGAAGACGGCTGTAATGCCAGAAACCGGTCCCCGGGAGCTTGTTCCCTTCCCAGTGTAAGAATTGGCTTTTGTAGTTTGGTTTGCCCTGTTCCCATCATGCACTGGGACAGGAACAGACTAATTTGCATACAGCCAGGTTCTGAAACTGGGATGGTGCAGTGAGCTAAATAACGGTGTTGGATCTAGCCCTGATCTCTTGACTGGGTGAGAGCTTTCTGCTTAATTCAGAGACTCTGTCCCTCACCACCCCTTGTTGTAAATATTTTTGTCCACCCTAAGCGTGGAAGGGTATTCTTAGATGTGAGACCCTTGCTCATTGCACCATCAGGATTCAAGCAAACCGGGCCGAAGACGGCTGTAATGCCAGAAACCGGTCCCCGGGAGCTTGTTTCCTTCCCAGTGTAAGAATTGGCTTTTGTAGTTTGGTTTGCCCTGTTCCCATCATGCACTGGGACAGGAACAGACTAATTTGCATACAGCCAGGTTCTGAAACTGGGATGGTGCAGTGAGCTAAATAACGGTGTTGGATCTAGCCCTGATCTCTTGACTGGGTGAGAGCTTTCTGCTTAATTCAGAGACTCTGTCCCTCACCACCCCTTGTTGTAAATATTGTTGTAAAATGTCGGGCAGTAGGTTGCGCCGTCGGTGGGTCACGCAACGTGACGTAAAGCAGCGCAAGAGGATTGAAAATGAGGCCCTTTTCTTTTTTTAATTGCACGTGTGCATCATCTTAAAATTTAACATAATCAGTATAACCGTTATATATTCTCAACAAACTGTATGCTTGTGCAACTGACGCCAACTTCTATGAGAAAAGGTGATAACCAAACCCTATCACACTTGGAAAAGGCACAATGAGATCAACATTCTCCTACAAAAAGAAGTGCTGTTCGAAAGTAATGTCAGGACTTAAATACGTCACTGCGGACCTGTGCGGTATTGAAGATTGGCACCAGGAGAGGCAGCAATGGATAGATGCCCCGAGACCGTGACAGACAACTGAATGAAACACATTGGATACACTCCTGACCATTTTCTCTCATGTATACCCCCCTGCTTCCAGGAATTTTACCCGCGCTACAATATGTGAGCAAAAAACATATCATAGAGGGCATCTGTGATATTGCCACCGCACCCCATTAAATCAGTCTTTTCCTATACAGTGGTTCTAAAGTACTTTGATGCGATCACAAGGCAACATGGTCTGCCCTATATAAACACCGCTGTGAATACATATATGAATCCTTCTATGGAGGAAGAACGCCTGGTAGAGATTTCAATCCAATATATTGCTGGCTGAAAACGTGATTGGCTGATCAATCTTGTCACTTCACAGACATGACTAAAAGAGGATGGCAGTGATGTTTTGTGTAACTGTATGTCACTGATGAAAGTGTCCCAAATACATATGCTATGCAATCATACAACGCTTCTACGTTTCTTTCTTGATCATGTGAATATAGAACTTAAGCGCATTTATATTTGAAAAAGCCCCCTGCTTGTTTAGTGGATAACAACAGAAGGCTCTTCGTTCACTTATATGTCCTTGACATTTTCGAGTGAACGAAATAAATAGAACTATTCTTATACCATAGAATGTTTCCTGGAAAGAGTGCCTGAACCACGCACGACCTGTGCTTCACACAAACAATGGAGTGAAATAGCCTGTTCTGAATGATAATTGTTCTATCCACAGGTAAACATCACATTAAGAAGAGGTAAAGAATCCTTCCTACGAGTAGTTTGCTTCTTAAGTCTGTGGTTGTGTTTTGAGCGCTATTGTTTTTTGCTTGCCATATCTGTGATTGTATGGCAGGGGGTTTTATTGTGTCAAATTTGTGATCTTGTGTTGAGTAGTTTTTGTTTGTTAGGCTTAAATGCACTTGTGATTTGAGTGTTTTTATCTCCTTTATGTGACTGCACATTAATAGGTCATGTTTGTATTACAATCTACAGGCCTCATTCACAACGCTCTTTGTAGTTGTGTCTTATCCTTGACTGAACACGACATAATACTGAATGTCTAGGAGTATACAGCACTCACTTACTCAGAAGGTCTGTGAATGACCACCCTAGCCCTTACAAACACCACTTTTTCCTAGCATATATTCGGATAGGGATGGTTTTCCCTGGCTTTTGGACTCACCTTGATATTAGCGTCTCCAACGTTACAGCATCTTCACTGCTGTTATTGATTGCCAACATTATGTTATGATACCATGACCAGTGCAATGGGGAAGTAGTGATTTCCTTCCTCAGCACAACCTTTGAATTTAATTTGCTTAAACTACTTTAAGTGGCCTACCCCAATTATGCAAGGGCAATGGCAGAGCACGGTGGGGATTGTCTGTAGGTCTTGACATATGACCAGGCCATGCACAAAACTTCTCATGGGTAGCCAATCCACGTTGAGCACAACTTTAGGATATTCACAGCTGTGTTAGTTAAGCAGGGCCTGGTCGTCACCAATACCTGTTTCGGAAGATTTAGGAGGAAGCAAACTCCTCACTGTACACATGGAATGGAATGGAATAGGTTTTTATATAGCGCAATAGTTACCCGCAGGCGTCCCAGCGCTCTAGCCGAAGTACAGGAGGGTCAGGCGGGTCGAGGTTATCTGTTGAAGAAGAAGGTTTTTAATTTTTTCCGGAAAGGCAAGATGTTAGGTTCCGACCGGATGGAAAGTGGAAGGGAGTTCCAGAGCCTTGCTGCATTTGTTGAGAACATTCTTCCTCCACTTCTTTCTCTTTTGAACCTGGGAATGGTGAATAGAAAGGTGAGGGTCGACCTCAGCTGTCTGTTTGGGTGGTAGGGGGTAATCAGAGTATGATTGAGAATTGCTCCCTTTCTCCAGTAAGCACGGTGGGCGATGCACATGCTTTTGAAGCTGACTCTGTCTTTTACAGGTAGCCAGTGCAGGGCTCTTAGTTCGGTTTTCACTGATTGCCGGCAGGGAATGCACAGAAGAGTCCGAGCAGCACAGTTTTGAATAACCCGCAGTTTTTTCAGGGAGGATTCGGGGGCTCCTAAATATAGGGTGTTTCCGAAATCCAGCCGGGAGAGGATTAGACCCTGGACCATGATTTGTCTGGCCTTGAAAGGAAGGAGTGGTAGGATCTTTCGTATGAGTCTTATGATGCTCATGCAGGTGGCTGCTAATTTGGTTGCCTGGTGGCCGAAGGTTAGTGCGTTATCCAGCCAGATACCCAGGCTCTTGATGGTATCTCTGGCTACGGGAGCAAGGCCTAGTGCTGGTGGCCACAGTGAGTCAATAGATTTTTGAGGGGAGCTGCCCAGGACCATTAGCTCAGTTTTATCGCTGTTGAGCTTTAGGTAAGACTGGCTCATCCAGGTGCAGACTGCTTCCATACAGCCTCTGAGATCACTGGAGTAGGAGGAGGGATAGGTAAGGGTAACTATCAATTGCGTGTCGTCGGCGTAAGACACGACTTGAACGCCAAAATGGGGTATTGTTTCTGCGAGGGGGAGCATGTAAATATTAAACTGTGTGGGGCTCAGGGACGAGCCCTGAGGAACCCCACAACTGAGAGGTTTGCTGGGCGATGTGATCATGCCCTCACAGATTCGGAACGAGCGGTCAGAGAGACAGGAGTGTAGCCAGGCTGCCGCAGTGGAGGTTATCCCTAGCTCTGACATTCTGTGACATAAGATGTCATGATTCACAGTGTCGAAGGCGGCACTGAGATCCAGTAAAATAATGGCCGCAGTGCCACCCTCATCCACAATCCTTCTGGCTCCCTCTGTCACTGCTAGTAATGCAGTTTCAGTTCCATGCATGGGATGGAACCCAGTCTTTGAGGTATCCAGGGAGTTGTTTGTTTCCAGAAATTCAGTGATGCATTTATTTACATGTTTTTCTGCAATTTTTGTAATCCATGGTAGCAGGGAGATCGGACGGTAATTTCCTGGATTCATCTGATCTAAGTTAGGTTTCTTCAGGAGGGCTTTAACTGTAGCCTGTTTCCACTTCGGGGGGACAAGTCCTGTTGAGAGAGAGTTGTTAATCAGATTCTGGATAGTGGGGAGAATGTCGGGCGTGATTGTTCTTAGAAAGTGAGCTGGGGCTGGGTCACTAGGGATCCAGACTTTACCTGCAGCATTATAGTTTCTAGGATGGTATGCTCCAGAGGTGTAAAGGATTCCAGGGAGCTAGGAGGGGTGGGTCTGTGGTATTGCTGTTCTGGAAGTGGATGAGGAGGTGGGGGAAAGGAGGAGTAGATTGTTGCTATTTTATTATAAAAATAGTCAGCCTGCTCATTGCAGCGGGTTTGTGCGGTCAGAGGATCTGGTAGTTTATCCGGAAGTTTGAGCAAGCTTTTAGCGATCTGATAGATCTCCTTAGGTTTGCATGCTGCTTCGTTGATCTTATTTTCAAAGAAGGTGGCTTGAGTTTTTTTTATCTTGATTTTATAGGTTTTTATAGACGCTCGATATTCAGTTTTGCTGGTGTTTGAATAATCAAGGCGCCATTTCCGTTCCAGTTTCTTACATTCTCTTTTTAGGGTACGTAATTCCTGTGAGTACCAAGGGGCATTTTTTGGTTTGTGTTTGGATTTAATGATTTTGGGTGGAATAATGGAGTCTAAGGAGGTGGTGATCCACTTGTTAAAATTGTCCTTACTGACAATAGGATCAGGGTTGTTCTCTGGAACAGAGGATTCCAGTGTGGAAGTCCACAAGTTGGTATTAAGTTGAGTCCACTTGCGGTCTCTGCTTGGGGCAAGAAGTGTTAAGGGGCAAGAACCTGGTGGAGTCCACAAAAATGGGATCAGAAAGTGGTCCGTCCATGGAAGAGTAATGGGTAGACTAACTGTGAAATAGGTGCAGTTACTGAAGATGGGATCCAAGAGATGCCCTTTTTCATGAGTGGGTTGCAGTACTAGCTGGGAAAGGTCTAATGCCAGCAGACTGTTACGTAGTTCAATGCCTGCCGAGTCCGTGGGATCGTCCAAGTGCACGTTTAAATCACCTAATAGGGTGTAGTTAGATAAAGAGCATATACCGCTGGCTACCTCTGGGGCGAGCTGATTTATGAAGTTAGTCAAGGTGCCGGGTGGTCGATAAATGAGCGTCCCCGAGAATGTACAGGTAGGGGAGAAATCCAGCGAAAAAGTGAGGTGTTCGCAGCTGGATATATTGGTTGGAGAGGAGGGGCAGATGTAACGTTTTTTATAAATAATTGCTAAGCCACCGCCTTTTCCTAGGGAGCGGTCAGCTTTAAGTATTTGGTATTCTGCCGGGAGAGCGTGGATGATATCGGGGTCAGAGTCACTTTGAAGCCAAGTTTCCGTAAGGAACATGGCATCCGGGTCTTTGTCCAAGATCAGCAGGGATATTTCAGTGGCATGTTTGGGAAGGGATCTGCAATTGAGCAGTAACATGTGGAACAAGGGGGGGGTGTAGAGGGGTGACTTTGAAATAGACAGTATGGGCAGTTGAAGTGTTTTGATGTAGGGTCCCAAGATGTGAGACACCGATCATTAGTGTAATGTCGAAGCTAATGTAATGTTTTGGAGGAGTACTGTATGGGAGAATTTTGGCCAGCAGTCATGGCCCCTGGGCCCGGTCTGTCTTCCACAGCCTGCAGCCAGGCGCTGCAATTAATAATTTGCGGTCACCCAAACCCCACTGTATATAGTCTTCAGCCATGTGCATCAGGAGTCAACTCCTGCTGCATACAGTCCTAGATGGAAATATTGGACCAGTTTTCCGGGTGAGCCATCAAGCGATAGGTGAGAGACAAAGGGAGTGAGAAATTGGGTGGCTGCTTGAGGGAGTGTTAGCCCTTCTCAAGCAACAGCCACACTCCTTGTGAGGGTGAAGCACAAAAAGTCACTAAATTAACCTGTGCTTTACTCTCTGGAAACTTGACATAAAAGAAGTCAGGCTTAACTTTGAGGCAATGTGTAAAGTATTTATACAACACTTGAACAGTAATAAAGTGAAAATACAACACAAGAAAAACTCCACACTAATTTAGAGAGGAAACAAGTAAATGTTAACAAATTACATGAGACCAAAACAACAAAAATCCAGTTAGAAGAACTGGAGAAATGAAATTTTAAAGATTAAGGTAGAAGAAGTGCCAAAAGGTGCAAAGCACCCACTGAGAGTATCTTATCATGCTGCACTGAGACAAAGTCACTAGTAGAGGTGGGTGTAATTTTTTTATTCCACCAGCAGAATTGGAGGAATGTGGTTATTCTGCGTTACACTTGTATCGCAGAGTTACTAATAAATTCCACTGACCCACCAGTGGAATTAATCATTCAGCAATCCGCACTAATGATAATTTCTTCAACAACACATTCTAATGATTCACCTTGAAAGAAGGCAGCAGGGACGGAGGGAGTGGGGGAGCCTAATCTGAAAATTCAACAGATGCGCGACTGACCCTTTATTGTCAGTGCGGGTGACCGATGACAGGAGCTACACATAAACAAAACACTGTTACAACCCTTACACCATAAACAAGAGAGATCAGTCACAGTGTATTCTGCTCTCTTTACCCCGAGCACTTGTGTGCTTGCAGGCATTGAATTTATACAATACTGCCTTGTAGTACCCCAAGCGCCTGCAGCCATGTCGCAATGTACACCGCAACCCGGGAACCAAATGTTTCTTGTCAATAATATGACATGGCCGTGCTGCTAGATGTATGCCAAATAGGTGGCTTTTTACAGCGCCAGAAGCAAACCCCAATTATAGGAGCAGTGTGACTTCTATAGGACATCATCAAAGATGCACAAGTTAAGGTTTTATATAGCATATACACTTGGCATTGACCCTGCGTCTAAGCAATCCATCATGTGGCAGTTAACACTCACGCTATTTGCAGTTGAATAATTGTGTATCGATTGAAAAAAGCTTTATTCGAGTTATACACTCATAAAAGCACAAACATGGAATTAAAAATTCATACATTTCAAAACACATTACATACATTTTAAAACACATTACAATTAAAATTCATATTTCATATACATAAAATACATTTTAATAATAACTTGTGCAAGCTTTCTCAAAACATTTTTTAAAATTTAGTACATGTTAGGATGTAGAGCCCTCCGCCTAATAGACCATGCCCACCCCAAGTATTTTGCTGTTCCTACTACAATGGGCATTTCGGTGGAGGTACAAATGATTCTCAACCCCTCTACACCGCTTAGTACCCCAAGATTTCTACAAACAGGTGCCAGCCATAATTTCCTTGGGTTTGCATAGGCCTCGCACAAAAATAAAAAGTGAATAATACTTTCATTGGGGGCTCCACATGCCGGGCAACACGAACTATTGCTGCTCCTCCAACTACACGTCAATGACCTCAGGGGGAGAGAACCTGCCCTGAACTGGAAGAATAATTTCCTATCTAACGGAACAGTTATACTGTCCCAATACTGTTCCAGTGCAGGTCTCGTTTTAATTTCCATAAATCTACCCCCCATTGTTTCTGCATGTGTACTCCTCCAGAGCTTATGTTCTATATAATCCCAATATATGGCCTTAATAGTGTTTTTACTTGGAAATACTTCCCCAAGAGGATTTTCCCAGAGATTAGAGAGACCGAGCTCAGCAAGAACATCCCTGAGCATCTTCAACCATGTCATTTTATGAAATACATCCGATTTAACTAGGGCTAAAAACCCATCAGCATAGTGTCTGATCTCTGGGGTCGTCCAAAGCCGTCTCCAATAAAGGATAGGCCTTAGTCGGGCACGGTCACTAACCAATCTCCTTCCTAAATCCAGGCCAAGTGGTATTAGTGGGGTACAGTCTTGCGAGTCCTCCTGAGGCGGAAGCCGGGAGCGGATCCCAAGCAATTTTACCCTGATTAATAGATGAAATTGTGTGTATTTTACTTGTGTACCTGATTTTAAAAATACCTACTTCACCTGCTCATTTCCGGTTCCCCGCGCAGCCGATTCATCGCTGCGGCGGGAGGTCACCGACCTTTTGACTTGACATCACGCCACTTTGGCGAGCGCCGAGGCCACGCCCCCTCTCGGAGGCCACGCCCACTTTCAGCGCGTTTAAATAGACGCTGCTTACTAGCGTCCTGCCCAGTCTTGCGAGTCCTCCTGAGGCGGAAGCCGGGAGCGGATCCCAAGCAATTTTACCCTGATTAATAGATGAAATTGTGTGTATTTTACTTGTGTACCTGATTTTAAAAATACCTACTTCACCTGCTCATGTCCGGTTCCCCGCGCAGCCGATTTAACGCTGCGGCGGGAGGTCACCGACCTTTTGACTTGACATCACGCCACTTTGGCGAGCGCCGAGGCCACGCCCCCTCTTGGAGGCCACGCCCACTTTCAGCGCGTTTAAATAGACGCTGCTTACTAGCATCCTGCCCAGTCTTGCAAGTCCTCCTGAGGCGGAAGCCGGGAGCGGATCCCAAGCAATTTTACCCTGATTAATAGATGAAATTGTGTGTATTTTACTTGTGTACCTGATTTTAAAAATACCTACTTCACCTGCTCATTTCCGGTTCCCCGCGCAGCCGATTCATCGCTGCGGCGGGAGGTCACCGACCTTTTGACTTGACATCACGCCACTTTGGCGAACGCCGAGGCCACGCCCCCTCTCGGAGGCCACGCCTATGTTCCCCTCTCCTCAACTCCCATAAATCATGTGCCACCACCGGACGCGGAGCGGACGAGCGCAATTGAATTAAGGCAAGCCCGTCTGCGCCCGTCCGCGACCAAACGCGCCTAGGGCCTAGGCCCCTTCTCTTACAATATTCATCGGCACAGCTACTCGCTCTTCAGGCCAGCTGGCCCATTGAGGCCTCCCTGACTATCCATATCAAGAATCTGGGCCTCACAGCCGCAGCAACTCCGACCGTCCCTCTCACTTCGCTCCCCCCTCCTCCCCGCCCTCTCCTCCCCGTCCTAATCCCCCAGTCGGCCCCAGTCAGGTCCCACTTACCATATTCTACCTTAACACGCGATCTGCGGTTAAGCATTGTCACGAATTGTCAGTTTTGCTTGACATCCATAAACCAGACCTTCTATTCCTTACGGAGACCTGGTTCCACGACAGTTCCCTCCCCAATCTCCTCGCCTCCCTTCCTGCTACCTACTATGCCCTTCGGGCTGACCGCCCAACGGGTAAATCCGGAGGGGGTGTCGCCCTGATCGCTAGAAAGGATCTACCTTTCCAACCTATCAGTTTTCCCTCGATAGGCACGGCCGACTTCTTAGTCGCTCGCTCTCTTTGTTACAATACTCCCCTCACCTGCCTACTTATGTACCGCCCTCCTCAACCATCGCCTATCTTCCTGGACGGATTTCAAGAACTGGTGGCCTCCCTTGCAGTAAAAAATTCATCCGTCCTGGTCCTGGGTGATTTTAATTTCTGGCCTTCCGACCCAGCTGAATGCTCCACCTCCAAGGAATTTTCTGAAACCTTACGCTCTCTTAATTTCATCTCGCATGTCAACACCCCGACCCATATTCATGGGCACACGCTTGACCAAATCTGGTCTCTGAACTGGCCTATAGCTTCTCTGTCCATCTCTCCCTGCCCTTGGTCTGATCACTCATTGATCTCCTTCTCCTCTCAACTCGGACTGCCTATCAAGCCCTCGCACCCCAAAAACATCTGGGCCCGCTCCTGGGGGCGGGTAGACTTGGCTGCCTTAGCCTCCTCTCTCTCCTCCTCCTGCCCCGACCTGTCCGGCCTGCCCTCAGCGGATCAAGCTAATTCCATCAACTCGTGGCTACTCTTAGCTTGCGATTCCATTGCTCCCCTGAGGCGTATCTCCTCCAAACGGACTAATGATTCTAACCTGTGGTTCAATAACGATCTGAAGGCACAAAAACTAGCGGTCCGCCACGCAGAACGAGCATGGAGAAGACAGTACTGCCCTCAGCTTAAATCACACTACACTTCCCTCTTGCAGCAATATAAGAATTCCATTTTGTCCACCAAAAAAGAGTACTTCTCCTCCAAAATCCTTGTTGCGGAGAACAAATCCAGAGAAATTTTTGCCATCATTAACAAACTCGCATACTCTGATCAAACCACCCTCAAACCCTCCCCCTCTCCCTCTCAACCTCTTTGCGATACCCTGAACTCCTACTTCTTGGATAAAATCACGACAATCAGGGCCAATATTCCTCCCCCCTCTCCCTCTTTCCGCGTCTCTCTTTTCTTTCCCTCCTCCCTCTGGTCAAATCTGGCTCCCCTCACGACCCTTGTCCTGCTCATATTCTTGCTCATGTCTTCACCAACTGTCCGCTACCCCCCCTCACCTTTCTTAACAGTTCCCTGGCCCAAGGCGTGGTCACTCCCGCCCTCAAATCTGCCATAATTCTGCCCATTCTAAAAAAACCTGGCTCAGATCTCTCTGTCCCCGCTAACTACCGCCCCATCTCCCTTCTCCCCTTCCTAGGGAAAGTCCTGGAGCGGCATGTCACCAAAGCACTATCTTCCTACGTGGAAGCAAACCGAATCCTGGCGCCCCGCCAGGCCGGCTTTCGACCGGCTCACTCCACCGAGTCGGTCGTGCTTTCAGTACTGGACAACCTTAGAGAGGGATTGGACACTAGCATCCCCCAGGCCCTGGTGCTACTCGATCTCTCTGCCGCATTCAACACGGTAGATCCTTCCATCTTACTCTCCCGTGTCGGAGCGGCGGGGATCGGAGGCACCGCCCTGGTCTGGCTGTCCTCCTTTCTAAGCGGTCGCACCCAGGCAGTTCGCCTGGGTGACTTCTGGGCAGAACCACAGAAGGTAGTGTGCGGGGTTCCCCAGGGCTCCTCCCTCTCCCCCCTACTGTTTAATTTGTATATAGCCCCCCTCATCTTTGCTCTTCAACAGATGGAGGTCTCCGTATACAATTATGCGGATGACCTCCAGCTCATTTTCTCCCTGTCTCACTCCCCTGACTCCAAATCCAAATTCCAATCCACCATGCTTTTCATCCGGGACTGGATGAATCACAACCACCTGAAACTAAATCCAGATAAGACAGAGCTTGTTCTGACAGGTGGTTGCTCCAGTCCCTGGTCCTCCCTCTTCTGGCCCCCCTCACTTGGTCCTCCCCCCACCCCCTACCTCCTCTGTCAAAACCCTGGGCATAAAAATCAACGATCAACTCACTATGCACTCCCAGGTGAGCACGGTGGTTTCTTCCTCTTTTCTATCCCTTCGCACTATCCGTAAAGTCTCCCGCTTCTTTTCCTTCACAGCCCTGAAACTCATTGTACTGGCCATGATCATTTCCCGCTTGGATTATGCCAACGCTCTCTATCATGGCATGCCAGCCTACAGCGTTCGTCGTCTTCAGCTGGTCCAGAATCAAGCGGCCCGCTTGGTATACAACCTCTCGAAATCCCATCACGCCACTCCCCTCTTGAAATCCCTACACTGGCTCCCTGTGCGCGAACGCTCCCTTTTCAAGGTGGGCTGTCTCGCCTTTCAGGCCCAGCTTGGCAGGTCTCCTGCTTTTATTTCCTCGGAGATCATACCTTATGTCCCCCCCAGGGAACTCCGCTCCTCTTCTCACCACCTACTCACTGTGCCTCGCTTTCGTCGTAAAAAATGGGGCGGGTCTAAATTCTCCACCCTCGCCCCTGTGTTCTGGAACTCCCTTCCGATGCAACTCAGAACATCCACTCAATACCAGCCCTTTCGAAAGGCCTTAAAAACCTTTCTTTTCTCCAAAGCATTACCCTCATAAACTCCCCGCTCCATGACCTCAGAGACTTTGCTTACTGTAGCGCCATGAAACCTTTGGGTGTACGTGCGCTGTATAAATATTTTAAAATTCAAAATTCAAATACTCTGGGGGAGACTTGTTATTCCTCTCAGGAACCTATTCTCAGATGTTTGTAGGGTGTGGAGCCTCTCAAAACCCCATACTTCAGCCCCATACAGGGCTGCACCCAAGGCTTTAGCATGAGGACCGGTTTTATAGGTCTAGTTTTCGATTTTACTTGTTCTACCCGGAGCGCCCCTGAAATCTGCTGGTGATTCAGTACCGCCTTCTCAATGTGTCGCGACCAACCTGGCTTACTCGATATCTCTACCCCTAGGTAAGTAAAAACATTTACTACCTCAAGCTTAATGTTATTCAGAGATACCCTTGGTTGGGGTCGGCACTTTTGTCCGAAAACCATCAGCTTTGTCTTACTAACATTAACTTCGAGACCTTGTTCCCTGCAAAACATATCAAATATGTTCAAGGCTTGCTGGAGTCCTGCCGGGGTTTTGGACACAATCAGGGTGTTGTCAGCGAACATCAGGATCGGAACCCTGGTGCCCGCTAGCGATGGTGCGTCTACCCTTGCATCCAGCATCCTATCCACTATACCATTAATGAACAAGGAGAATAGCAGGGGTGCCATTGCGCACCCCTGCCGTACACCCCGCTCGACTGGAAAATTAATGGTAGATTCCCCGTTCCTCCCCCACTGGACTTTGGCAAAGTTGCTTTCGTGGAGACGCATTATTAATGTAAGCAACTCTGGTGGGACCCCTATCTTTTTCAGAACTACCCACAACTTGCTCCTGGGCACCAAGTCGAAGGCAGCCCTCAAGTCTACAAATGCTACATAGAGGCTGCCTTCGCCAATCAAAATATAGGGTTTAATGTATTTTGACGAGTTTGCCAGTTGGTTTACTTGAGTAATTTCGGGTGAATATTCATATGCAGGTCCCCTGGGTCGAAGTCAGGAATGTGCTAATCACCATAGCTCTTATGAGGTCCTTTCACTAGGGCGCAGACATTGTAGTCGACTTCTGAACCGACACTGAGCTTGGAGAAATAAGTTTCAGGAGCTCTGCATTCGAGAAAGCACCAGACTGTGACAGCAGTATTATTTTTTATACACAAAAATAGTGAGAAGTCATTTTTACTTTCTAGGGGGCATAATACAGAGGAGTGCGTCGGAAAACGCACAACGCACATTCCCGTATCGCCGGCTATCGCCGGATTTCATCGCCTTTTTAGCGCGCAATTATCAATGCGCATCAGGCAGGCGAATAGAAATCTGGCGATAGTCGGCGATATGGCACATTAGCGCATTAAAACAAACGTTGTTTTCATACGCTAATGTGGGCCTTGATAATATGGGGCGGTGGATTCAGCTTTATGATCCACACCCCCATGTTAACAATGCCTAACGCCTGGTCAGAGCAGGCGTTGGGAGACCTGCGATAAATGAGTTTATCGCAGGTCTTTTCCTCCCATCGCCTTCCTTGGTAATAGGGTGTTCCCACCCCCAACCACATTTTTCATATGGTTGGACGTGGGAACGCCCACTTTGCATGTCATTAGCGATGTTTATCGCCGACATGCAAAGTGGGCTTGGACCAGGCTTTAAAGTGCCCTTGCTAATAGGGCTCTAGCAGTATCGCCGCTTTCTCAGCACAATTCGCAGAGAAAGCAGCGATACTAGCCCTTGGTAATATGCCCCTCGATTTTTATTGGAAGAAGTATGACCGTGGCCTATGTTTTTCTTGTTGCACGGCCTCCGTATTTTTACCACCCTTATTTTCTGTATGTAAAACATATTTCACCTTGTTCAGGTCATGGGGCGCACTGGCAGAACCACAGCCCATCTCAGCTATCTCAGTTCTATGGGTGTTGTCATTTTGTAGACCAGTGTTCACGGGTTCAGGAGCCAAGAAACTGGTAAGAAGCCACTACCAGCCCGAGGAAAGGAGAGGGGTCTGAGAGATGCAATAGTAGGGGGAAGTGACATATGTGTAAACTGGGTAAGGAAGGCTTGACAGCAGCCTGCAAGCAGCATAATCGGAAATTAAGGGATTACTCCTCATCAGCGAGTCCATGTCATTCCCGTCCGTCCCCTTACAAGCTATCACTGCTGGTGGGGAGGAGTTGTCATGGGCGTCTCCTTACATGCCGTGGCAGACCACTCAACCCAGACTGCGGTCCAAAATAAGCCTGTGGCACAGGGCCTACCATGTCGTCCACAGAGAGGAAGCTCATGCATCTCCAAGGGACAGTATTTGGAAGTCTGACTATCTGCATTGCAACCAATGCACAGCTAATGCTTCTGGGACCGGGTGAGTCCTGCATCAGTGCACTTTGTGCAGAAAGGCTGTGTCCTAGCGGTGGGCAGAACTCCGCAGAGTCTTGCAGAGTGTTTGTGTAACTTCACGGAATTCTACAGAGTAAAACTCAGCAAGTTCCGCTCACCCCTGGGAACAATATCAGACCACCCATGATGGAGTGTAGGCCAGGCAGAGGACGTAGTTTGGCACACTGAGGATTTGTCTTTATGTCCTTGGTGCAAGGTCAAAACCTTTGGAGTCACACAGGTAGCCTGTCAGACAGGTGCGCACGCCTTAGGCAGCAGGACAGTTCTCTACCACTAGGGCATCCTGCTGCTTTAGTATCCCCAGGTCCAAGATTGAAAATGTCTGAGGGTTCTATTTTTACACTTGCTACTAGTTTTAATGTGGATGAAGCTTCTGGAGTTTCCCTCCAACAGAGGTGTATGGAATTTCCTGCTTCCCTGCCCTCGTCTCAGTCTGTTTGGAGTCACATTTGTGTCTGAGCTGAGGCAGTGTCTTTGAAGTGCAAACAGAGCAAGGCACAGCTCTCCCCCTATCCTGCCTTGGATAGCTCATCCTGCCATCATCTATTTTTCTCGCCAATTGTGTAAATATTTTTATACAGTAGTTAAGACTAGCCTGACGGTTAGTCCAATCATGCACTGTTCACTCTGTGTTTTCCCACACCTATTCTGCTTATAACTTTAAATTAATTCATAATACCATCAGTATTCATGCTTTTTAATTTTCTTAGTTTTGAACAAATTTTATATTGTATAACACAAATCATAAATTCATCATAATCATTTCAAAATTGTAAATCACATATACATTTATACATTATATTGATTTTCTTGTTTCATATTTTTTCAATCAGCATTAGTATTTGAACTCTCTCCTGTTCCTTATTAAATATATATACTCTAAATGTACGGGAAAGTCGCATTCTAAGTGACACCCACGTTAACTCGTTTGGTGCGTGCGTGGTCTTTATTACAGCATCAAACTAAACCAATTCAAAGCACCTCTAGGTAAGAAATATAAATTGACCGTGTTTAAACTCACTATTAAATTGTGAGATGAAATATAATAGACCGATATCTCTTTACTTTATAGGGAGACTTCGCAGATATTATTCCAATTGAGGTATGCATATTCATATCCGATGAGGTACATACATAACCAGCTTCCATAGACTCATGAGTTAATACACACATTCTTATTTTTTCCCTCTAGTATTGCCCCTGAGGAAGGTACCGTTGGGGTACCAAAATGCATCGGGCGTGTCAAATGTTAATGCTGATTGAAAAAATATGAAACAAGAAAATCAATATAATGTATAAATGTATATGTGATTTACAGTTTTGAAATGATTATGATGAATTTATGATTTGTGTTATACAATATGAATTTTGTTGAAAACTAAGAAAATTAAAAAGCATGAATACTGATGGTATTATGAATTAGTTTAAAGTTATAAGGAGAATAGGTGTGGGAAAACACTGAGTAAACAGTACATGATTGGACTAACCGTCAGGCTAGTCTTAACTATAGTTGAACCTAGGAGTGACAACCCTTACAATCACAGCACCAATTTACAAGAAGGTTTAAACATTTACAAGCTGGGAGTGCTCCTCACACACCCTTCATTCATTTTTCAATAATTTTATACACACAGATAATACCGATGGAGGCTGTCTGACAAAGAAAACACAATAACAAATACACAGACAATTCAATGGGTGTCTGTGGTGATATTTAGTGCTAAAGGGTGACCTTTCAAATTCAAACAATAAACAAGATAATAACATAAATTCTCCGTCCTTTTCAAGTCTTTCATTTTAGCTCGTCCTATTTGTTAAAAAATTTGCTATAGTGAGCCAATATATGTATATATATATACAACACAAGTCGCGATTCCTCTGCATCTAATGGCGATGGGCTCCGCTCTGGTGTGGTAGCGAGCCTCCCAAATTACACAAACCTCTGGTATGATATGCCAAAGAACCGAGCCAATTCCGTTTTGCGGGTCCCCATTACAAAGGAGCTCTGCTCCGAAACGCGTCGGGCAAGGATTTGTCATTTGATGCAATAAATCATTTTCATCACGCAAAACGGAATTGGGCTCGGTTCTTTGGCATATAATACCAGAGGTTTGTGTAATATATATATATATATATGTCCTGGCTCACTATAGCAATTATTTAAAAAAATAGGAGTAGCTAAAGTGAAAGACCGGAAAAGGACAGAGAATTTATGTTATTGTCTTATTTATTGTGTGAATTTGAAAGGACACCCATTTGCACTATATGTCACCAATCTCCCATTGAATTGTTTGTGTATCTGTTATGTGTTTTCTTTCTCAGACAGCTCCCATTGGTATTATCTGTGTGTATAAAATTGTTTACACAATTGGCAAGAAAAGTAGAGAAACAAAACAAATAATTTAATAAATATAACCACTTGTATATTTATAACTATTAACCCAGGTTCCGAGGGATACAGGGTGAACCCATTGTTGTTAATGGCAGTTTTGCTAGCAGCATTTGATTTACAGTCCCTGGGCACACACAGTGCACTGTACTAGGGACTGACTACTAAATCAAATCAGCCAATCATGGAAACACCAATCAATAACAACATTCTACTAAGGGAGCACTTGCACTTTTGCACTGAACAGCAGTGGCAAACTGCCCAAATCATCTATACCAGCAGAACAAAGTCCAACACACAACAAAAACACAGGAGGCAAAGCCAAAAAATGAAGGGGAGACACACGCCAATGGTGCCAGGTCTAACAGTAACAAAAAACACTGAATTTGCCAGCTGTAGTTAGTTAACTGAAATAACTATAACTCGTGCCCCCACCATGAACAGTGATGTCATCAATGAAATAATTTCAGATGTCATCAGTGATGCCATAGAATGTCATGAGTGATTTTATATATGCAGAATAAGCAGTGCATGGCGAGGGTGGTTAGGTGCTGGTGCCGGTCATAGTGTTACATTTTAAACCTGAAAAACCACAGATATTTGCAAGTTATAATTTGTATGACTAATCACAACTTGTGTCCACACCATGCACTGCTTATGATCTTGCATATTACATCACTCATCACATGTTCAATCGCATCATTGATGACATCTCTGATCAACCAAATTACTGCACTTCAATTTACATTATAAACCAGTAAAGCAGTTAACACATGTAAAGAAGTAATAAATGGAATAGGATCATGTAAATTATAAATTACATGCACATAAGTACATATATAAAATGATTATAGTTATGCCCACTGCTTCCGAACACCAAGATTCGTTATGTGAACCAGTACTACTATAGAAAGCCTTCAGCCTGCATACTACTGGTCACGGAGGCTACTCTACCTCGAGAGACCCAAGATCCTTTAGGGGGCCAAACTGCTAGTACATACATCCTTCACTCCGAGTAGAACTCTTTACGGAGACCACACTTCTTTCAGATCAGATACCCAGGCACCCTTAGGAGGCCAAACTACAATTATGCACAGACTTTTCCCTGTGCACAACTGTTCACAGAGATATCACTCTTTCCAGACCACCTCAGGTGGTCCAAGCCCTACTTGGCAAAGCCATTGCAGTGTGTGCAACTTTTTAATGGGAGCACAATAACTCCATACACCCAAGTCATGTTAGTTGGTCAAGCCAATCATTCTCACAACCTTTGCCCTCAGTACAACTGTTCATAGAGAGCCCACACCCTAAAGACACCCAAGCCCATTAAGTAGTCAGGCACCCACTAATCACAACCTGCTCCCGAAGTACAGCTCTTCACTGAGAACTCATTCCTTCCAGACACACAAACCACATTAGGAGGCCAAGCTTACACTGAATAGTGATACAAACGATATATAAAATGTGCTCTGCATGTAGTTTACTAAACACCTTTCAGTGTAAAAACCATTTTGCAAACGTTCAACACTCATTGGATGATGTATGTCATCAATGATATCATTTCAGATGTCATGAGTGCAGTCATCAAATTTAGTAGGAAAGCATGCTTTTTGTCATTTGGTATACATCTGTTGAGCCTCTTTAGAGAAGGAAGCTAAATCATTATACAGAAATCTTGATGTTTGTCATTTGGTGTGAATTTATAGATGTTACCTTATGTGGTGTTATGTTATGAAAACCGATACAGAGTACAGGCATCCAACGTTTTTTTGCCACTACGAGAACCAGGAAGATGAGGAGAGAGGGCTCAGACTATTTACCAGCTATCTTAAACAGCCAGGCCTTCAGACGCTTCCTGAATCTCAGGAAGTTAGGTTCCAGCCTGTTTGAGGAAGAGAGAGAGTTCCATAAGACAGCATCCAGGGCAGAGAAGCTTCTGCTGCCTGCTTTCTGTCACTCAAAAGAGGAGTGATTCTCCTAATGGATTTCAATAGGCCGAAGCAGGTTGCTGTGGCTGCCTTGACCAAGGGGATCATGGACAGTTTATTGTCTACCACAATGCAAAGGCTTTTGACAGAGGCCATAGGGACAGGAGGGGCATCAAGCTCATTGGGCCAGTAGGTGTTGGCCCAGAGATCTGTCATGTGATTAAGAATAACCAGCTCAGTCTTATCAGTGTTTAGCTTGAGGGAGGTAGTGCCCATTCAGGTCAAAATCAACTTCAGGAATAATTTAAATTCCTAGTAGTAATGAGCTGTATCCTAAGCCAGATTATGAGCTGAGATTCATCACCATAGTAGTATCTACAACCACAACTAGGACATGTGCATCTCTGGTGTGCGGCAGCCAGTGGAACATTTTGATGATTCAACAAAGTGGTTGGGGACTGGGCAGGTTTCGGGGAGGGTATTTGGACCTATTGCATGCAAGATGAAAAAGAAATGAAATCAAATGGCTCTTTGTTCTTGCAATTTGTGGGAGAGTTGTCGTGCGAAAAGTTGAAAGCTCCAATGACCAGCAGATGGTTATATGAGGTGCCAAGGCCACAGATTATTGCAGAAAAGGAGAGTCAAGTCAAGTCAAGTCAAGAGTTCTTTATTCGGTGATTAAAAAACACCATAAAAGCACATATATACAGGTGATCAAAATACAATTAAATCATTATCAGAACCCTGCTTGTAATACAAACTGTTTTTAAAAGAAGTTAACAATATAAATTCATTGGGGTCGTGTGAGTCAATCCCCCCCCTCTAGTCACCCTCAATCGGACCGCCACTTTGATAAAATTCATGATACAGCATAATGTCAGGGGGTCAGAGGAGAGTCAGTAAAGGGGGGCATGCAGTTCAGTAGCCTATACAGGACCATGCACACGGGGGAATTAGCCACGCAGCGATGGGGCTAAAACAATAGTGAGATATGTATGACATATATATTAAGTTTCCACAGTTTTGTAAAGTTGACAATCTATTAATAAACAATGAGAGCAGCTTCTGTATTCAATAATCAGAGCTGTGTAAATGGTTCGCTTTGACTAAAGTCATTTAAATCAGAGTTGTTTAAATGGTTCGCAGTGCTATTTTTATGCGCAACTGCGCACAAAGTATTGCAAGGGCTGTAGTCTCCTCTGTGGTGCTTCAGTGATTGTCCCCTTGTCGGACCCAGGCACAGCAGTGGCAAATGAGTTAAGGGTGGAGATAAATCCCACAGGTAAATAAGCATAAAACAAGAAATCTAATTGACTGTTCCTGTGGGAGCCAATTGTTTGCTCTTACTTGGCTTTGCTTCCTGAGTGTGCTCCTCTGCTGGCATTCAGCTTCTTCGAGGGCCATAGATGGCCTTGAGTGGGGCTTCGATTCCACACATGCTAACTTTGAGCAGCTTCTTATTGAAATTAGGCACACATGGCCAGGTTGCGAACTTCCTGGGATAGCAGTCTCTTTCTTTAGGGCACAGATCCCGCACTTGTCGCAAGTTGTAGCATCCACCACAGTCCAAGAGCATGCAAGTTAAAATACCACACACAGAACTCTGGATTGTACTTCTTTATTCCTTGGCACTCTGCTTTTTGGTTACGTCTCAACTGTTACTAACCACACCATAACATGTCCCAGCAAGTACTTCCTCTATTAAGTCTGCCCAGAATCTGAAGGGTCCTAGCACACATAGTCTCACATCACTACAAATGTGACTTGTGGGTAGGTAGTAATAGGACTAAGGTTGGGGTAAAAACAATGGGGCATATTACCAAGCAATAGCGATAGTTATCGCTATTGCTTGGTTAGAGACAAAAATTTACCGCTGAGCTGCGGAGATTTTTATCGCAGATAAACCTTGGTATTACCAAGGTTTATCGCAAATGCGATTAAAATCGGCCGCAATGCATGAATATCGCTGAAAAGTCAGCGATATTCATGCATTACCGAGCTAATGCTCTTAGCCATGTTATCCACCTCCCATTGGATAGCATGGCTAAGAACTGCTCAGGGCAGGGGTTAGCTTTTGGAGATATTCGCGCTTAGCGCGAATATCTCCAAAAGTTGGTAATAGGAGATAGCGATGTTAGCGACTGTTTCCAGTCGCTAACATCTTGGCATGCCACCTTTGCATGTCATTAGTGATAAATATCACTGACATGCAAAGTGGGGCCCAAATGGTCTCTATCTCCTACTAGCTGTCGCTAACTGGTGTTAGCGACAGCTAGGTAATAGGGAGATAATTTTATCTCCGCTTCCTTGGCTTTTGAAGCCAAAAAAGCTAGAGATAAACCCCCTTGATAACATGCCCCAATGTGTTGTGTTTGAAACCTTGTGTACCTTTCGGCACACAAATCTACAATAGACCAGTTGCCTTTTTACAGAAAACATTGTACTGCTTAAAATCTTCATACTTGCTGGATATTCAATTGAATCCTAGAAATAAAAAAAAAAGCGTGAAATGTTTTTATGAGTGTAGGTTAAAGGTTATTAGGTAAAAGGGTACTAACCGAATACAGAACAACAAATCAGTTTTTCTGTGGTCACCAGACTTTTTGCTGCACTGCATTATTCATGATTTTGTTTGAGATTTAATTTTGTATCCGCTTTCCAGCAAAATAAGCAAAATTACTTCTTGTCAAATAGAATAAAGTACTTTCAACCCTAGTGTAACTCTGTCGAGAAAGATTATGATAATTTCTGGCAACTATAGCTTGAATCGAGAGAGAAACAAAAGAAAAGTCAAATATAATGGACTTCAACACTTAGATATCACACAACGATTTGCTTTTACTGTGTTTTATTCTAGTGAGCAAGTCTCGCAAGGAAGACGTACAAAATGCTGCTACTAATTTTCTACCTGAACCTTTGAATCATATGCTTGGAATTGTTCTGCATACCTAAAACGCGGTAAATGGGTACCACAGTTATGGCATCTCAGTGGAATTATGAGCCTGATGCAGGTGATTTGAATGCAGAATGCCGATCACAAGCAATCCTATGCGATCCAGTGGATCAACCCTCCGTGAATGTACAGGAAAACTAGCATTGTTTTTTGGGATAACTGCCATATTTACAGTATTCCATAGGATGCTATACTGTTTTTTTAAGCAAAGAAAATACTGAGCTGCAGCAGCAGTCTGGACTTTAATCGGGCAAGGAGATAAGCCTTTTGAAGAGAAGAGCCGTAAGGGTTAACCTGGAGCCGGTTTCCTCTGTAAAGCGCCGAAGCCTATTGAATTCTCGTTCGCGTTATGGATAATCATCAGCGGCTTCAATTACACAACAAGATAAATCCACCCTCCAAAACGGCTCTGAACCTCAGAAGGACAAGCAGACAAGATTATTTAGCGCTAAGCCACGCACAATCACACATTATTTCTTGTCTGTGCTGTGTCCTGTCACCTAGGGCCCAGGGGTGAGGGACTGAAAGGCCTGTGATAAGGACGTGGTGGCTGAGCATAAAGAGATCTCTCAAGGGTAGAAAATGCTCCTCTCTGCACTTCTGTAATGGAGCTATTTTTCACATGCTGGGGTACCTTAAAACCCAAATTCTATATTCCAGGATATTATTGTACTATTTTGATTCATGGTTCGTCTGGAATGTATTCCTATAGAGCACAGAACGGCACGAGTTACTGTATGTGGATTGAATGATTCAACAAAAAAAAAATATTTATGCAGAAAGACTAACACTCCCACCACTCAATTACTTTCATATTTTACTGTACTTATTCACCACTAATCATTTATGGGTTCCAGAGTAGCGTGCTACTCGCCAGAAAAGCACTTCAACACCTCAACAGGGGTAGCAAGAGCTATATAAAACCTTTTTTCCTCTTCTATCCCTCCACTATCATTCTCAATCCAAATAACTGACTAACATATCCAGCACTCAAACTACTTTCATGGTTCACTATACTACGGGTTCTGGAGCAGCGTGCTACTCTCGGAAAAACATTTTCGATGCCTTGTCAGGGGTAGTAAGCGCTGCAATTACACTACAATATTAATAAGGCCATAACAGTTGGTCACTTTTCATTACTTAAAAACTACTACCATTAACAACCTTATTCTTATTATTGATTAAGGCTTGATGATAACGATGATGACGATGATTATGGTATCAATATTACAATTTGTATTAATAATAATATTGATAATACAATCTCCCATCAGAATGCTTCTCCCTTACGCATAATGCATAGGTAATGCACGCATATAGTTTTACATGATTTGACCACTTGCTTTTATATGACACACAATCAACCAAAGTATTTGGCTAGCACTTGCTATTATAGTATTCCTGAACTCAATATATAGACACTTAGGGCCAGATGTAGGAACCCTAATACCGGTCGGTAACGGCCGAAATTACAGAATTTCGGCCGTTAGGCATTTGGGATGTAGGTGGCTACATTTCAGATTCAGTAATGTACCGAATCGGTATTTAAGAATTCGGTAAATACCGATTCGGTAAATTACCAGATCTGAAATGTAGGAAGCACTCAAGTGAGTGCTTTTCACCTGTAAGGATTCGTTATTGACCACCAACTACAAGTTGGTGGTAAATTACGAAAACCCTAAAAAAAGCTATTTTTTGCATTTAATAACAGTGCCATGTAGCAGACATAAATGCCCTTGGGGCATGTATGTGTGCCACATGTGCACCCATGCACAATTCAGGGGTGCAACAGGGTGTCAAAGTGACACCCTGCCACCCGTAAATGTTTCCCCCCTTTTACCGAATCAGTAAATACCGATTCAGTAATTCCCATTCATTAGGCCCATAGGAATGAATGGGAATTACCGAATCGGTACTTACCGAATAATTACCTACATTGCATTTACCGATTCTAAAATACAGATTTGGTAAAATTCGGTATTTTAGAATCGGTAAATGTAGTTTACCTACATCTAGCCCTTAGACACTTGCATATACGTGGTCACATAAAAAACACAGTTAAAGGTCAATCATAATAATTAAATTAAAATGAAATAGATTGACTTTGCCCACTATGGATTGCTTCCCAAAACATTAGCCACATGCTTGCCATGAGAGCCCTAATTCACTCACCAAATAGAGTGCTTAGGACCCACCCCTTGATGTAGCACATGAAACCAAAAATGGCATAAATTATCTCAATAGTGATAAGCCATAGTACCTTAGCATAACATTGTGACTGACAACTATGAATACACTATTTTTAGAAATGGGAGTCTCTAGATGGCAGAGGTAGGTACCATTGTCCAAATAGGGCCGTTTGCTTCTAGTCATGATAAGGGGGATACACACTTTAGAAAACCTCTGCTCACCCCCTGGGTAGCTTGGCAAGAACAGACAGGCTTGCAATGTGTAAAGTATTTGTGCTCAAAACACACAGTAATACAGTTATAACACAACAAATGGACACCACACCAGTTTAAAAAAAATAAGCTATCTTTATCTAAACTCAACAAGACCAAAACCACAAAAAATTCCAACATACATGTAATAATAATGTGACTTTAAAAGGGTTTAAAGCAACTTTGTCCATAGAAAACTATGGATGTGTGATTCTACACAAAGTACCTGTAGATGCGTCAAAATTCACAATGCCAAACAGCCACAGAGAAGGGAAGCGTTGAGAAGGAAAGAGATGTGTCAGTTCCTGAGTCCTTGGGGAGGTGATCAACAGTTTTGCTGCATGCAGGAGAAGTGATGCGTCAAATCCAGACTGTAGGGGGAAGTGATGCGTCGATTCCAAGACGGTTCTGGTCCACGGGTGATGCGTCCGGAAAACCTGTTGCACAGGTGCGATGTGTGGAACTCCGGGATGCGTTGGCGATCAATGCAGCAGTGGCATACTGCGCTGCGTTGGTTTCTTTAGACCTGATCCCAAGATACATCAGTTCTTGCAGATGCAACAGGTGTTGCATTGTCTCTGCAGCAGTGCAGCAATGAGTGGAGATTCTTAGCGCACTGTGGTGCTGCGTCAAGAAAAAAAGCCACAAGAAGGGCGATGCATTGGTTTTCTCAGTTCTTCAGGTTTTTTCCAGCTCCCAACATCAGCAACAACCTCCAGTAGTCCAGAACTAGAATAGGCACATCCCGGCAGGTCAGAACTCCCAGCCGCAGGGTTGAGAGTTCTGGGGAGCTGGGGGTGAAGTCTTTGTGTCCCTGAGACTTCTGAACAAGAGACTAACACACACAGGCCCTTGGAGATTCTTCTTCAAGCAGGTTCACAGCAAAGTTCCAGTCTTTGTCCTTTCCTTGGCAGAAACAGCAACTACAGGCCAACCCCACACAGCACATAGCAAAGGGGCAGTACTCTTCCTCACAGCTCTTCCTCTTGGCAAGTTGCCCTCTTGAGTCCAGAAGTGATATAAAGTTTTGGGGTTTAAGGTCCACTACTTATACCCCATTTTATCTTTTTTCTTTTTTTCAGTAAGTGTCTCTGAGCCCAGTCCAACCAACCTCCGTCCTCACTGGTACAGTATGACCACAGGGGCTGGAGACAGCATTGTGCAGGGGAAACAGGCCCTATTCTGGTGAAAGGAAAACTTCTCTCACTACCCGCAACAAAGGTCTATACAGTTCAGCTCTGAGTCATACAGGAAGGCCCAGGCACACCTCAACCCCTGTGGCTGTCTACAGTGAATGCACAGGCCCAGACCCTGTCACTCCAAAACCAGACAGTCCATCCACAAACAGGCAGAGGCACACAGAATGGTTAAACAAGAAACTGCCTACTTTCTAAAAGTGGCATTTTCAAACACAACAATTAAAAAAATCTTTACTAAAATACATGTTATTAATTCTAAGTTCAGAGAGCCTAAACTTTATTTCTCATCTTGTCCCAATGGGAAAATATACTTGTAAGATGTTACAAAGTATCCCCCATGCTATCTCATGGGACAGATAGCCTTTCAATAGTGCAAAACGAAATTGGCAGTATTGAATTATCATGACATGTAACACATACCAGTACATGTCATACCTTTCACATATACTGCACCCTGCCCATGGGGGTGACTTGGCCTCACTTGAGGGGTGTCTTACATGTAAGAAAAGGGAAGGTATGATTGGTCTGTCCTGACAAATGGGTGCACTTGCTTAGTCGACATGGCAGTTCACAACTGTGCGTGCCGACACTACAGTGGGTGGTCTGAGACACACTAACAGTGCTAATCATGTGGGTGGCACAATCAGTGCTGCAGGCCCACTAGTAGCATTTAATTTACATGCCCTGGCACACTCAGTGCACTTTACTAGGGACTTACCAGTAAATCAAATATGCCAATCATGGATACCCAATAATTATCATAATTTACACAGAGAGCATATGCACGTTAGCACTGATCAATATTGGTAAAGTGCTCAGATTCCTAGGAGGAAGATGCAAAAAATGGAGGATAACCCAGCAAAAACGCCCAGGACCAATAACTATGATCTCTTTGTGCATGTTTTGTAAATAGAAGATGTAACATGAACTCTTCTGCTGCCACCCTCAGCCTCACCCCCAGTGTGATGATGACATCAATGTGCACACTGTGCACAGGCATCATCATTAGCAGCTGGGGATGATTGGAAGCAATTTGCTTTGAGCGTATTGGAAAGGAGGATGCTTTCCATAGGTCCTCTCACCTGGAGGGAATGATCGGGAGAGAAGAGAGATACTTGGGGAAAGGAAAGAGTCTTTACTTTTCCCTGATGTCTCTCTTGTGTGTGGACTGGCATTTGATTGGCTCTGTGCATGGGCTTCTGTTTGTCCAGTGGTTGGCTGGAAGCGTGTGTGGACTACATTTTGTTGGCAGAGTGTGGATTGACTTTTGGCTGGAGGTTAGCTGGCAGTGTGTAGACTCATTATAGATAATGGGGTAACCCAAAAGTCAAACGGACCTGGGTGCAGTACGGGAATAAAAAAAATGGTCCGTGACCAATGCCCTTAAAGAATTCAATTCAATTTTACACAATGTGTGTTGTGTATAATGTAACAACACTGGATTCTAATACCATCAGGTAGACTGGCAGGTGGCTAGCAGTGTGTGTGGGCTGCCATTTGGATGGTAGTGTGTGTGGGGTGGCATTTGGATGGTGGTGTGTGTGGACTGACATTTGGCTGGCATTTGGCTGGGGTGTTGTGGACTGGCATTTGGCTGGCAGTGTGAGTGAACTGGCATTCGGCTGATGGTGTGTGTGGATTGGCTATTGGCTGTCGGTGTGTGTGGAGTGGTGTTTGGCTGGCAGTGTGTCTGTGTGGACTGGTGGTTAGCTGGTATTGTGCATAGTTGTGGATGACTGGTGGTGTGTTTAATGGAAGTTGACTGATGAAGTGTAGTGACAGTTGGCTGGCAGTCTGTGCCTAGTAACTTGCTTCTGGTGTGTTTGTACTTTGGTTGATGTCTTGGTGATTGTAGTATGATTGGTCTGTCAGCCCTGTGGGCATATGAAAATGAAATGCCCATGTAAGGCACACTTTCTTTATGTTAGTGCTGTAATTTGTTTGGCTGGCAAGTTGAATGATTTTCTGTGAGAAATGCATAAAAAAATGTGTGAATGAGGGGCATGGCTAAGATGGTGAGCGGGTAAGACGTGTCTTCCTGAGTCTCCCCCGCTCCCGGGCAACCAATTCTGCCTAAATCAGTGAGTTTTATCCCCAACCAGACCGCCCCAATTGCTCCTCTGACAACCTGAAATTTGGAGCTGGGGGCCCACCTGCTGAAGAGTGTATGCTGGAGGGCTGCGAGGCAGACACAGAAGAGCTTGGGTGCCTCTGCAGCCATTAATTAGGAGGACTCAATACTGGGGCAATCAACAGCCCGACTTGGATGCCTGGGAGCCCAGTTGTGCCCAGCGGAAACCAGCTTGGGGATCCAGCTGAGCGGAGGCCATGGAGAAGGCACTGAGGCCAGGCTTTGGGCCCAGCACAGAGCCTGCAGGAGTTTAAAGCAGTGTGACAGCAGAGACTGAACGGAGGGGCCTATTAAGCAGAATCCACAGCTGAGTGCCCACGAGCTGGGTAGAAAGTGCGGAGAGCTGCACCGCTGTCGCCTTACCTCCCAGTACATCAGCCAGATGCATCGGCTGGTGGGCGAGGACTGATTCGATAAGCCAGACGGCACCGGGAGCACAGGACCGCAGTGTGAGTCCAGCAGAAGGCTCGCAGAGTACCCTGGCCCTGGCTGTGATCGCCCAGGTGTGTGGTAGACATAACGGGGGATCTGGAGGAGCTGACAGGCCTGTCAGCGGTGAGAGCAAGCAGTATTATAGACACAGGCCTTGTGGACAGGCTGCACGGCTGCAAAGTTGAGACGAGGACCCAGAGCTGCTGCGCGGACGGGAACCAGAGCGACGGAGCCCTGGGGGAGCAGGCAGAGCGGTTTCAGAGAGCAAGAGGAGTTACCTCTTAGAGCAGAGCATACAAGCCGGTGGGGACAAAAAAGAGACAGCCAGAGAAAAGGTGCGGGGGCAAGCAACGTGAGAGCGCAGAAGGCAGTTAAGCAGAGCGTCAGGAGCGGCCCACCCTCCCGGTGCCCAGGCTTGGAGTACCACTTGGGCCAAACATTTGCAGAGACAGCAGTGGTGGGCTACGACCAGGACGCTACTGGGGTAGGAGAGCTACCGGAGGAGCCAGGAGAGCCTGGAAGGCCATAGGCTCGGCGGGGTTAGTAGCCACACAAGGGGCTTTGAGGTGGCCAATTGCAGTAAAGCCCAGCCAGGAGGAGAGGCCACGAGCAGGCTCGATCTGAGAGCCGGGCACAGGCTGCGGAAGAGCAGGGCCTCAGCAAGAAACCCCTGGTTGCCAACGAGGAGCACAGCATTGCAGCTAAGGGGATACCAGTGCAGGAGCACAGTGTCGTTAGTCTGAAGTGGCGGAAGGAAGTGCTTAGGGGCTGAGCAAGGCCCAAGAGAAGGCCCCCAGCTTTGCACCAATGGACAGGTAAGGAGATGGGGCACCGCTGAAGCAGAGCTCGCAAGCGCGGAGCTGGCATGTCCTTGCTGTGAGGGAAGAAGGATCAGACGCTGAAGGACCTGCTGACCAAACTCCCGCAGCCCGTGGGGGTGAAGGGCAGACTGTCTCCATCCAGGCAGGTGGACCATGAGGCAGAAAGTGCGGAAGCCCCGGTCATCCATTCTTTCCTAGAGACATTGCTTAACACCCTACGGGACGACTTCCAGGCCCTGAAGAGATACCTTGCGAGGGAGGTGAAGGAAATCCGATGGGAAGTGTACCTGGTTGGAGAACAAGTAGCTACCATGGAGGCCCAGGACAAGGCCAGGGGGGAGGAAATAGAACAGCTCTACCAGGAAGTGCTCTGATAGCAGAATCAGCAGATCGACCTCGAGGCACACGTGGAAGACCTGGAAAACTGCTCCAGGCAGAACAACATACATGTGAGGGTAAGGCTCAGACATGGTTCACTATCTACAGGGACTGTTCTGAGACATACTGGGGGTCCCGGGGGATTTTGTCATTCGAATAGAGCGGGCACATGGAGTAGGGCTGAGAAGAAGGGTTCCCTCCACCCTGCCTGACATCCTGGTCTTTCTATTGGACTTCCCACTCAAGGAGCGCCATGGCAAAACACCCACTCTTGTATCAGGAACACCCCATAGCCCTCTACCAAGACCTGGCTTCAATAACTCTACAGAAAAGGTGGGAGTTTCGGGTGGTGACCGAGCATCTGTGAGATCAGGGGGTGGCATACTCCTGTGGCCATTCTTTCTGGCTGATTTTCAAATGGAACGGCAAGCTACTGCAACTCAAATACTTCCAAGACACCTGCAAGATTCAAGGTCTGGTTCCACCAAGTGAGAAGACAGCGCCCTAGCCAGAATGCAAACCCCCCGTGAAGGATGGCAGAGAATACGGGAGAGGTACCTATCAGAGCAGCTGAGGGGTGCAGACCCCTCAACCATGGTGCAGGAGAGGCAAGTAGCCCTCGAGACGGTGCTTAGGGACACAGCCTCTTAAGATAGCTCCTAAATGCAGGAGGGATATCATGAAGAAATGGACATAAGTGGAGCGGGGAGGGGGGAATTGGGGGTGGGTAAACCGGGAACCTTGGACTATGATATGCTCCTAATATCTCTTTCCAATTTCTCATGCTCTGGACATTCTGGGGCTTGGGGATGTTAGGTTGGGGATAGGGAGGGGTGGGAAGGAACTGGTGTGTCGGAAGATGTGGTTACGGAACAGAGGCGTGATGGAGGGGCAACAGGCGAAGATGAGGGAGAGGGCACTAACGGGGCAGGGGCCTCTGGGACCAAGAAGGGCGAAAGACACCTAGCAACCCAACACCATGGCAGTCTCCACAGGGAGAATCGTTATCCTGAACGTGAAAGACCCTAACAACCCTATTAGGCCAAAATCCATATTGTCATATTTGGAGAATTTGAAGGCCGATATATGTCTCATTCAGGAGACCCACCTTCTCTCCAGGGATTGGCAGCAGATGAGATAGAGAACGTTTCCCAACAATTTTTTCTCTTCCACCTTGGATAAAAAAGCAGGGGTGGTGATCTTAGCTGCTAAAAAATTTACCGGGAAGGTGGAGGACAAGGTAGCAGAGGTAAAAGGCAGGCTGTTGGCCTGCATGACACACTTAGGAGGAAACACACTTGTGGTGGGGTCATTGTATGCACTCAATTCGGGCCAAGAGACATTTCTGAAGGCGGGTCTGTCTGAGGTGCTGAGCAGGAAACAGAGATGGACAATAGTGGGTGGGGATATCAATATAGTTATGGGCGTCAATATGGAATGGTCAGGCCACTGATTCTCTCAGACTGGGGAATTGTCTAGCGAGGGAAAGGAATGGCTCCACTCCCGACGACTCGTAGACATGTGGCGAGGGGCACACCCACAGACTTCCCAATTTTCCTTCTACTCACATGCACAGGTACATATGCCAGACTCAACCACCTGATAGGCACGACAGAGCTCAACGCATTGGTGGGGGAAGTGGACATAACACCGACTGTGCTTTACGACCATGATGCAGGGATGGTTTCCCTTTGGTTGCCCTTAGCACGGAGGCGGAAGGAGGGCTGGCAACTCAAATAAAGCATGCGCCATAGGGAATCAGTAATGGGACAGATTCACAAATGCATCAAAGATTATCTAGAGATTAATGACACAGCTGTCATCTCCTTGCCTACTTTATGAGGGGCCCTGAAAGCGGTGGTGAGAGGGGAACTGATCGCTATTTCAGCAACAGAGAACAAGGAGCGCAAAGAGAAGAGAGACACCCTAGTGGCACAAGTGATAGAACTAAAGCGGATGCACAGTAGGACCGGGGCACCGAGAGTTTGGCAACAATTGTAAGCGGCTCAAGGTCAGTTGGCGGGATTGGACATTGATAGAGCCGAATACGCAGCGCTTAGCCTCAAACACTCCTACTATGTTGGGGTTGACAAGACGGGGTGCATGTTGGTGAATAAACTTAGGGCCCGCATACAGCAGATGAAGGTCCAGTCTTTTCAGAATGAAATGGGGGTGGTCGAGACAGACGAGGAAATCGCATTTAGGGATTTCTTCACAGACCTATAAGAGAGAGGCCCACTCAGGATGACACATGGCAACATATTTGCAGGCAGCAAACACAGCAAAGCTCGATAGTGGTTAGGCGGAGTTGTTAGATGCCCCAGTCCGAATAGAAGAAGTAATCAGGGCGATTTCACGCAGCAAATGTATGAAATCTCGGGGACCGGATGGTTTCTCGGCAGGTTTCTACAAATTCTTTTATCATATCTTAGCTCCACTCCTGAGGCAACTTTTTAACTCCATTACAGGGCCGGGGTTCACTCTTCCTGTGATGCTGACCGCATCTATAGTGGTCCTCCCCAAACCTGGGAAGGACAAAGCCCTCTAGAAGAGGTGTGGCGCCGCGGCTAGGGCGTCTGACTCCGGAATGCGGGGATCACGGTTCGATCCCTGGCACCGGTGGCAGATTATCCCAGCACCATGTGACTCTGGGCAATAGCTTTCTTAATCTTCCCGACGGCCCCCAGCGCCTAGAGACCCTAACGGGTGATTGTGCGCTCTACAAATGTGGATTATTATCTGTGGATCCTATCCTCCAGTGTCCATTCTTAATATAAACCTCTAGCATTTTAGTGGAAAGGTTGGGCCCCCTGATGCCGGGTATCATAGAGCCCAATCAATCCGGATTCATCCAAAATAGACAGAGCAGTGACAATACCAAAAGAATTCTTCACTTGGTCGATAAGGCCTACCGCATGAATATGGGTGCCCTCCTATTGGCGGTTGATGCTGAGAAGGCATTTGACCAGGTTGACTGGGAATTTTTAGATCGTCCCCTGGTTCACTTTAGGCTGGGGACCGGTTCAGTGCTTGGGTGATGTGCTGCTATAGCTCACCCACTACGACTATTAGGGTAAATGGGCTATCGTCTAGGCCCTTCGCTATCCAGAGAGGGATGCAACAGAGGTGCCCTCTGTCGCCCCTTCTCTTTGCCCTATACATCGAACCGCTGGCCCAGAAGAGCAGGGATAACATGAGTATCGCAGGAATTCCCTTTGGAGGGGAGAGACATGCCATAAGCCTCTATGCGGACTATATCATTGTATCTCTAGAGTCCCCAGATAGCTTGGTACCAGCATTTCTGCTGGAATTAGGAACATTCTGGCAGGTCTCCGAATTCCGGGTGAATGTTGGGAAGTCAATGATTATCCAACTTAATCAGAGATGGGAGGGGTCACCCCTGTGGGGATTAAGGTCATGAACTCTGTTCCATATTTGGGAATTGAGTTGACTCCGTCTATACAATGAACAGTCACACTAAATTACTCTAAACTAGTCCGACAGGTCACGAGGGAGCTCCAGAATTGGAATCAACACCCAATGTAACTGCTGGGCTGTGTGGCAGCACTATACCTCTTTCAAACGCTAACAATCTGGCTCTATTAATTTCTGATGAGGAGATAAATATATAATCCAATTTAGAGTGTTTCTGGGCTGGGTTCGAAAAGTACGTAAAACCAGAATTTAGAGTCACTATTACTAGATTACCAATGGTGTTGTCTGATCATAATCCTCTCATAATTCAGTATAAAATTAATGGGCTCAGAAGAGCAAAGTCCTCGTGGACTTTTGAGAGAAGATTATTGACAGATTCTAGATTTGTAGCCCACTTAAAGCAGTGGTCCGAAGCATTCTTTGATGCCAATAGATTTAGTGCCTCCCGAAATACAGTTGGAGAATCTTTTAAAGCAGCTTTAAGAGGTGAGACCATTAGCTTCTCAGCCAAATTGAAAAAAGATGATAGAGTAGAAGAATCCAAAATACTTGAGAGATTATTAGAGATCGAAGGGGAACACGTTAAAGTTATAGCTTCTGGTGGTGATGGAAGTCATTGTTATAATACTCTGACCGCTATTAAAGCAGAATTAAAGAAAGTGATCACACAAAAAGCAGCAGGGGAGTATAAAGCAACTAGGGTCAATCGCTATGAGTCAGGTGAACATGGAGGTAGAGCCCTCCCTCTCTGCTTAAGACAAGAGAGGTCGAAAAATGCTATTTCAAAGATTGTGGATAACAATATTGAATATTCTGAAACCGGGGATATTTTACATGTCTTCAGAGGTTTCTATCAAAAGCTCTATGATGATGAGAGTAGAGATAGTGAGCAACAAGACGGTATTGAAGACCAAGGCCCGCTCCTAGATAAGGTATTACAAGAAGAATTAGACAAAGATATTACTCAATCGGAGGTTATAGCTGCTTTACATGAGCTGGCCTCGGGGAAGGCAGCAGGACCCGACGGCATTCCCTTAGAGGTCTACAAAAGTATGGAAGCTGAAATTATAATTTTACTTGTAGATCTCTTTAATGGGATAGTTTGCATAGGTCAAACCCCAGATTCATGGAAATAGACGAATATTATAATTTTCCATAAGAAAGGAAAACCTACCGAGAATCCGTAGTCTTACAGACCTATCTCACTGATTAACTCGGATACCAAGCTCTATTCGAAGATATGGGCTAGGAGGTTGGGCAGGGTCATAGGTGGTCTTGTTTCCCTCTGGCAGCATGGGTTTGTCCCGGGACGTGGCACCACGGACCATACCAACAGAGCTATAGCCCTATTTGATGCTCATTCTGCTACGGGGGGAGAGATGGCCATGATCCTGCTTGATGCAGAAAAGGCATTTGACCGGGTGGCGTGGAGTTACTTATGGGATATTTTAGCCGGTAGAGGGTTCGGACAGAAAATCATTAAGGCACTACAGGCGATGTATCTAGATCCAGTCGCCAGTGTGACCATTATGGGGGAGAAATCGACTTTGTTTCCTATAAAGAGGGGAACCCGCCAGGGATGCCCGTGTTCTCAGATCCTTTCTCCCTATATATTGATCCGTTAATACAGGCTATATTAGGAAGCCCAAGGTTAAGACCAGTAATGTTTAATGGGCATGAAAATAAAGTTCTAGCGTATGCGGACGACATTGCGGTGTTTTCTCCAGTGCCAAAGCAGGCAATAGAGGTTTTTTCCGATTTAACAAAACAATTTGGCGCTAGGTCAGGATATTTATTAAATGAATCCAAGACCCAGATTATTTGTACGAAAAAGATCGTGAAGGCTGATGCCAGATTTGTCGAAGCAGCAGTTTATCTGGGGGTGACAATTAACGCGTCAGTTGAGAAAATCGTGGAGGAAAATTATACCCCACTTATTAAATCAATTAAATCTGAGCTAAAAAGGTGGGACGGGCTACATTTGTCCCTGATTGGGAGGGTAAACGCAGTCAAAATGACAATGTTCCCTAAGATCCTGCACCTATTTCAAGCTATTCCTCTGTTTCTGGAGGAAAAAATGATTACAAATCTGGAGTCCACCTTTATTAAGTTTATCTGGCAATTTGGAAAGATAAGACGATCCACCAACTTGCTGCCTCTCCCCAAAGATAGGGGAGGCTTAGCTCTCCCTAATTTAAGGATCTATCACTGGACGAGCCTGTTGACACAAATGTCAGTGCTTTTTCAGGCAGAGTCTAATGGCAATGACCCAAGGGGAGGAGTAGAATGCTCCCCTCCGTCCATATTTGAATTACTGTTAGGCAGAAAGGCCCAGGGGTTAATGGTATGTGAAACAAATCGTAATTTCTTCAAGAAGACAAGATTTAAGATTGTAGATGGCGCTTGGAGAGTTTGGACGGCTTGCAGAAAACACTGTAATATCCCAAAAAATAACTCATACTTACATATTTATAAGTCCAGCCTTTTTTCTGCAATTGAAGCCGATAGAACTCTTGAAGTATGGAAAGAGATGGGCATTAAAACTTTGTGGCAATTGATGGACGGAGAGGGAGTAGTAAGCTTCGGTGACATACAAAGTAGATATGGTATTCCAGATACACATTGGTTTGTTTTTACACAAATAACTCGCATAATGAAGGCCCAGAGATCTAAATTGCTACCTCCAGACGTCTGCCCCTTAAGTGAAGCGCATACCATAGGGCGCAGCAAAATTAATATTATATATAATCTCTTAATATCAGAGGTTAAAGATGATGTTGATAAGACCGAGGTAGCCTGGGCAAGTAAATTGGGGAATCCTGATGTAGATGTTGACAAAGCCCTATTTCTGAATAAGAAGATCTTCAGAGCTACAAATTTAAGGGCCCAGCACTACAAGACAGTGTTTAATCTTTATTACAAACCGGCAAAACTTTTCTCTTGGGGAGTCAGGGCGGACGATACATGCCCAAGATGTGGGAACAGACAAGTAGACCTACTCCATATGTTCTGTAACTGTAATCTTCTATCACCAGTTAAAAAAGAGATCGAAAAATTCTGGGAGGGGCTGCTAGGACATAAGATCAACCTATCCCCTACCCTAATGATTTTAGGCACGGATTCTGAATTAAAACTTGGGAAAGAGGAGGAAGCTTTGATCTTTATATCCGTGGCCATGCTTAGACTACTGATCTCAGCAGGCTGGAAGGATAGCGTGGCCCCTCCTTTCAAATGTGGCTTACTAGACTGCTGGGAATTCATAATATTGAGTTGGCACTCTATGAACTGAAAGGAACAAGAGCTCGGGACTTTGGAAGAAGACTTTGGGCCCCAATCACAGATTGGAGGAAATCAAAAATGTAAAAAGCTGAAACGTGAAAATGTCTTTTAGAGCCTACTTTTAGCTTTTGATTGATCAGTGTAGATGGATGATGAAATTAAAACAGGATGTAATTATATTGAAATTGTTTTAGCCATATTGGATAACATGAGTTTATATTTATTGCCACATAATTTATTCATTGTATTGTCTAGTCGCGTGATGTTTTGTCTGTTAGTGTACCTTGTAAGAATTGCTGCTTTTCCTCCGGATTTTATATGAACAATGTTTCTTTTTTATTAACTGTAACTGCACTTATATTCCCAATAAAAATATATAAAAAATAAATATAAAAAAATCAAACGCTAACAATCTGGCTTCCAAGGGGGACAGTCAGCACACTGCAGAAGGCTTGAATACACATTGTCTGGGCTAGGGCCCACCAATGCATGCAGAGGGAGCTAGGACATTTGAGACCGGAGGAGGGAGGCCAGAGAATTCCGAACCTGGTCGAATAATTTAGGCTGGCTCAACTAGGACATATGGTAGAATGGAGTAGACTCTGAAAAGAGATGGCTGTTTCAGGATAGGGCACTTACAAAACTCTCATTATGGAAAGTGCCCTTTCTGAAACGAGCAGACCGGCCACAGAACCTTCAGGGCTCCCCTATAACAAACATGTTACTGCAGGTATGGTACGGAGTACCCAGTAGAAAGGGTTTGACAACTTTTTCTTCCCTAATGACACCCTTATTCCACAACAAGACCTTTACACCAGGATTTGATGAGAGGGTGTTCCCGGGGTGGAGGACAATGGAAGGCAAAGCTGCAGGACACCTGTTTGAGGAAGAGGGAATAATTCTGTTTTCCCAGGTATGACAAGACTATTACCTTCCAGAGACAGAAACGTTCCATTATCTCCAGATACGACATTGGCACCTCCACTCAGAGGTCCATATGAAAGTTAATAGGAAACTGACACCTTATGACAAATGGTTAGTGACGAAGCGCATGAAAAGAAGCTGGTTTCTGAACTATATGAGATGCTAAGTTCGCCAGCCCCTGCACAGCCCACTGCCATTCAGAAACTGTGGGCGAAAGAACTGGGGAGTGAGCTCACAAGGGAAGACTGGAGGGAGATTTACTTTAAGGCCAAGTATACAGCGCGAAACACTGCAAGCAGGGATACTGCCTTCAAGATCGTCATGTAATGGTATCTGACACCAGTGCGACTCAATAAAGGGAACCCAGATCATAGCCCTACTTGCTGGAGGGGGTGTGGGGAAGAACGCAAAATCTACAGTGGGAGTGTAGGGAGCTGGCAGTCTACTGGCCCAGAATTCTGGATGAAATAGACCAGCAACTTGAGACACAGATCCTGAGATTTCCAGCTTATGAAGTACTGGGGTTACCCAATCCGTTAACATTCCCTCTGAGATCTCACAAAGGGAAGCAGATGGGACTAGCACTGGGGGAAGCACTTCAGAATATCTCATCACATTGGGGGACACAGACAGTGCCGTCACAGACGGGATGGTTGCATAGACTATGGCACATACTGGGGATGGAGTGGATACAGGCCTCCCTCACACACTCCGCATCATGATTTGGGAAGATTTGGTGACTGATAGTGTCCCGCTTGTCCACTGAATTCAATGAGATCACATGCCCAACATACCTCTACCTCCTTTGACTCACAGCGCCTGCAGAGTCGAACAATGGCCCCTGACTCTGACTATCGAGCATTCACTGACCACTAGTTCAATATGAGACTGGGCTGGACACCAGTTCATGGGAGGGTGGAGTTAGGGGAGAGGGGCTTTGCGTTGCAACACTGTTTAGCAATTGCTGCAACATGCAGGCTTTCTTGTCATATTGTGGCATACATTTGATCTGGGGCATGCCTTACACAGTTATAGATCCTCCAATGTTTTCGATCAATTGAACGCAGCCTGCCCATGAAGGCCCATGGATTAGGAACTGTTATCTGCTTTCAGGATTTTGTATGAGCTGGCCCGAAGGGTTGCAGACAATGATGCATTGTATGACTACGTGATGTATTCTGCTAATAATAATAAAAACTATTTAATCCTAAAAGTGTGCGAATGACCTTGATGTTGTGGAAGTTTGAGGTTTACAAGGCTTCTGGGTAGGAACACCTGATAAGAGTCATGTCACCCTGGACTGCTCCTGGTGTTTAGTTTAATGAAATGTAAAAGTTTGGTAGGTTTGCCTGTGTGGCAACTAAGCTAAGGCTGAAAATCAACAGCTACCTACATTTGTAACATTGTGGATTCAGTTGGGTGAAATATAATGTGTTCAGGTTGCATTTTGAATGGAGGTAAGTTGTGTATTAGTTGCTGTGACCAGCCACACAAGTAGGGGACATTTTTTAATGGGAGGCATGAGAAAACATGGAATAGCAACATACTTTTAATTACCAATTTGATATCTCTGCATTCTTGAGTTCCAAACATGTAACCATTGGGTAAGTAAGACAACATTTTTCAAAACACCATTTAAATCACATGATAGTTTGGGAACCCCAAATTTAGAGGTATACAAATCAGCACTGCTCCCAAACTCAGTACCTTGTGTACATTTCAGAAATGCATATGTTTCCTTCATACCAATTTTTCATTCTTTTAATTTTACCACATGAATTGCTGTAAACTCAGTACAGAATGAAACATCATTGTAAGGTGCAGCTCAGTTGTTGGCTGTGTGTACCTCTGGTTTTTAGAGAACCTACCAACTTTATGTATTGCTGTGACCAGAAGGCTCTAGCATATGTAACAGTATATAGCTTTGCTAAATAGGCCATTGTGGCAAGGAGTTACAGATGAAAATGTAGTCACAAATGGCTGTCTGTTTCCTACTAATTTTCTTTATTTTGTTTTATTTCAATAGTTAGTTTATCTAGGAAACTCTGGAGGGATCTACACAAATGAATGGGTTTGCCTAATTCTTGAAAATATATAACTTCCTGGGATTATCTATGGATTTTGTATTTGAACCTGTTTCCACCACAAACAGTATTTTATTTGATACGACAAAAAGTAAGAAAATGGACTATCTCTTTTAAAAATGAAAAATCTGGAAAGATGGTGGTTCAAAAGAAGCACACCTTTTACTGATGTCATTTTAGAGACAAAATATGCACGCTCTTGTGTGTTTTAGGGACAAAACAGGCACTCCCTTGTGCAGCAGTTTATCGCCAGGATTCAAATAGATATGAAGTCCTGAGAGTAAAGTACCCCAAATATTACAAAAGGGCATGCCATTCTCGTGGGAAAAGGCTTCAGAGCCAAGGGGTAAACTCCACATCACATGTGTGTTTTATGAAAATGTAAAACATTTTTAGTATTAGTTGTGTAGAAATATGGGTGGATGTGTGGTATGCATGGATGTAAGAAAATTAATTTTGAATAATTTTGGAACCTCTGCTTCATTCTGCATGTCTTGATTTGCATGGAGCAGAGTGTGGACTGCCATTCGGGACTACTGGCTAAACCTACCATGTGACTAACCACTTCTGTACATGGCTTCATAATGGTGCAAAGGAGGTTTGCCACAGGCAATCACCTGCCCTTGTGGCTAAATGCCAGCTGCACAAGCACCCTGCAAGTTAAACCCAAATCAGCAAATAAATACTTTTGCCCCACCCCATTAAACATGTCCCTCTTCATGGATCTGCATAACTTGGTTAAACATGCCAGGCATTTGTCAAACTTCAATGACTTGTATGAAATGCTCCAAAGGTATTAGCAAATCAAATATGTTTTTTTACGTTCCCTTTAACTTCAACCTCTCATCGGATCTTGGTGAAACAGGAATAACTTGCTAAAAGCCTCCAACAGTTCATACAGATTCATTAAATAGCAAAACATCTTTGTACAAATGAATTCTTTTTGACACACACCCTAACCTTACTCCTACCTAGTAGATGTTCTTTGAACTCTAAATGTCAGGACTATGCTAAGTTCCTTCAAAATGTTTTGGAGATCAATGAAATTGCAAAAATTGTCAATTATATTTTTGACACCTCCTTTAGTCATTTTCCCCTTGTTGAATATTCATGGACCCTATAATTCCACAACTGGGATTATTTAGCTAATAACCTGCCAAATTTCATGCAGCTATATTAAACAGCATCAAAGTTGTTAGTAGCTGAAAACTTGCCCCCATCCTCTTAACTTTGAATCCCCTTAATGAAGCTTTATAAAAGAGCTCATATCAATAGACCACTAAGAATGTTAAACATCTGCCAATTTAGGTGAATTAATTCAACAAAGCCAAAGGTGTTTGAAAACAACCATTTTTGTTTGATGACTTCACACAAATATGAAAATGAAGGGCCCTTGTTTGGCACAATTTTGTCATGTGAGTGCTGTAATGTGTTTGGCCGATGGCTGGAGATGTGAATGATTTCTGTGAGAGAAGCATTAAAAGTGTGTGAATTACCTTGAAGTTGTGGAAGTTTGAGGTTTACTAGGGTTTCTGGATAAGAAAACCTGGTGAGAGGCACACAAGTCATGTCATCCTGGACTCCTCCTGGTGTTTTGTTTAAAAAATGTTTGGGTTTGGTAGGTTTGCCTGTGTGGTGACTAATCTAAGGCTGAAAATCAACAACTACCTACATTGCAACAGTGTGGATTCAGCTGGCTGAAATCTGATGTGTTCAGGTTGCGTTTTGAATGGGGGTGGCTTCTACACAACACTTACATGCACGTGTAAATACTACAAACCTGGTCATGCGTATAGTTGTGGGTGCCATTGGCTTTCAATATGTCGCTTTTAGTGAAGGTGAAACAGTGCATATTGCAAATAAATCACATTTATATTCTAATGGGGAGATGGGTTTTGCATCCACTGAAAAAATACTGACTGCCGTGCAGATGACTCTAACCAAAGAGCAGCCACTTGCACAAGGGAAATGCATTATTGTTGTTACTCCCATTCTAGCCATAGAAGCTGTCACAAAAGCAAGCGTTCCAAATGCTACAACCTGAACTAAAACATTGAACATGAATTCTCCACACTTATAGTGTGCGATTTCTATCAGTGTGTCTAGTCTTTTGATGACAATTTGCATTATTGGCACCAGAATTGATTCAAAGATTCTAAAGGCAACACTATAAAGCATAAATCTCTTTGGGTGAAAGTGGCAGACCTAATTGATAGGCTGTCACAGACTCATGTCATTCATACATTGAGTCATCAGTGTGTGGAACCACACGTTTTACAGAATTCTTTGGCAGTTGAAGCGGCCAAATCCACTGTTGCAACCTCAACAGTTGCGGCATTTACTCATTCTGTTAAGAGGGTGGATAATGATATACTGGCTGCAGTTAATGCTACATACAACCCATTTACCTAGCGGCTTTCAAGCTAAATATACATACCATTCAAGCAAACAAAATGTTCCCTTTGTTACAATTCCAGGAGTTGGTTATCATTTAATTCCCAACCAAGATTGCAGGCTAGCCTTAGTGATAGCTGCTCATGAAGGTGTTGGTTTTGCAAATGCAGGTATGGCGGCCAAAATTTTGTCACTAAAGCATTGTGATTGGTGACATGGCTTACATAAACAGGCCATAAAATAGGTCCTTTGCTTTGACATTTATCTACAAATTTAAAGTTTAACTGTTGCACGCACACCGAAGACACACCTGTTTATTTTCAGAACACCTTTTGTGTGCATTTACTTGAACCATTGTGGTCCTCTTAATTTGGAAGGAGTGTTTAAATGTATCCTACTTGCAGTTGCTTCTTGCTCAAAGATTCCTCTGGGTGTGGCCACAATGTTTGGCTGATGCTCATACTGTTTCTAAAGATTTGTAAGTCTTTATCAAAACACATGCATGCACTACATTCCACTCAGACCAGGGCCCTGTTTTTGCTGCTAAGGCTTGCAGGGATAATATGGCTTATCTGGGTGTAGAGGTGTAATACTTCTCTCCACTATACTGAGGTAAATTCAGTGGTAGAGAGGATGAACTGTGACATAAAGCAATCCTTAACAGCTCGAGTATTAGGTACAGGGAGCAGCTTGTCCCATCACCTATATAGGGTGCAAAGATCTCCCTAAATGATCTTTGGGTGGATGGACCCCATACAATGTCCTTATTGGCATCAAAATGTATGTTCCAGACCTTGATGGTTCAGAAACCATGGCAGCAGCCACGCCCTTTAACGTAAATGATCATTGTGCTGTCTTACAGGATTTTCAAAACGTTCGCAATAGCCAATTCAATGAACAGTTGAAGGCATCTGCCTCTACTGGAATCAAAGAGCAGTCAGGGGCTTCTGGCTTAATTAAACTTATAGGAAATATCATTCAAGGTTGCGATGAAAAAGGAATCTGGCCCCTCATACTGCTGCTGGTGCTAGTCCTTGGCATTTTAGATGCAAGGTAATATTGCCACCACTTGCTGGTCCTAAAGAAAATTGTCTTGTCTCCATGATCACAGCAAGTTACATCATGTGGTCTATTCTGAACAGTAAGCCACGAGGAGTCCTTGGTAGTTCCCTAACTCCTCCTGCTACCATACATCAAAGCTGTCTTTGCCGAGCTGGAGGGGTCAGAGAATGAACTTTAATTCCTTATGCCACTACAATGCCAGCCATACGAAAGAAGTGAGTGCTGTACTTGCTGCTGTGTCTTCTTTTACAGATTATGTTGTTTCTACTAATACACCTGTGGCTCCTGTTTTTCAACAAACTGCTTCTGGTCATTATGTGGGAACACATGACTTTTCTTCTAACTCTTTTGACAGTTCGTCTACAGTGGCCTGTGGTTTCTTTTCATGGCTTAAACACACTTTTCTGGCCCATCCTTGAGTAAAAGTTTAGAAAACTCTTTCCTTTGCTTTCCCTTTTTCTTTGAATTGAATTTGTGACTGTTTTCCTCTTGCTAATAAATGGACATTATCTACCAGAATGCTCTGCCACAAAACTGGTAGGCAAGAGGCTAATACCTCAGTCATGTTCACAACAATTGAAAAGATATCTGGCCTTGCTGAACATTTCAGCTGTCCCTGTAACTGATGGAATTCTTTGGGCTAAGGTCCCCTATGATATTTTTGGCCCGACAGAAATACTGCAGATTTTATCTTTGAGGCACCTATGGGTATATTGTACCTGGGTTACATTTTGGCGATTTGGATGTTGACATTGGAAACTCTATGCTGTCGGAGCTGGAATAATACACTATTTTTGTAAGTGAAGACCTGTATCTTAATTCTTCTAATATTGGTGAAATATGTTGTTATCATCATTATGGACATCATTATTTACATTGAGCTAGTGTTCAACACATACTTATTAATTACACACAATGGGAACATTCACTTATTTTTCTGGACATGATACTTTAGACTCAAAATCTTTTTATTTTAAATTTGCCCCTAAAGCAGAAAAAAATATATATACTGACAAAAGCCAAGTTAATATATACAGATTTGTTTCTCAAACAATTAGCCTTGAAAGGCCATGAGTATTGGAAGGATCCCATAAATATGTAATCGGGTTAAGGTACCAAACATTGGCAGGATCATAAAACAGACACCTTATTTAGTAGCTCCTTAATTACAACTCTAATGATTTTTCTAAATGGCACAGTTCAACAGAATACTTTTCTAGGATTAGAGATGATAATTCACCCAAAATTCCTTCCATTGCCCAAAATTGACAATTTGCAACATTTCACAAATTATACTGATGCACATCTCAATAGCATAGTGCATAATTGTACATTTAACTCCACACATTTATTTATTTATTTATTTTATTTAGGTTTCTTGTAGAGCGCTAACAATCATCCCAAAGGGATATCAAGGCGCTAAGTTTGCTAAAGTACGGGTGCAGTGGGCATCGTTGCTTGATTTAGTCGAAGTGGGGGAAAAGGAAAGTTTTTAGTTTTTTCCTAAATGCCAGGTGGCATTCTGTGAGTCGGAGGGCCACAGGCAGTTCGTTCCACTTCCTTGCTGCGACGTGGGAAAAGGCTTGTTCGCCCATCCTGGCTCTTTTAACCCGGGGGATACTAGCTAGCGCCGAAAGTTGAGAGCGGAGGTTTCTGGTGGGAGTGTAGAAGAGAATCCTGTTTCTCAGTATGAGAGGTCCTGTCTGATGCAGTGCTCTATGAGTGATGCATAACATTTTAAAAGTTGCTCTTTGCTTCATTGGCAGCCAGTGCAGATCACGCAGACAGTTTGAGGCCGAGTCGTATTTCCTTTTCATGCAGATGGCTTTGGCTGCTGCGTTCTGCACCAATTGAAGTTTGGTGAATAGGTACTCCGCCATGCCTACGAACAAGGAGTTTCCATAGTCCAGCCTACTCATCAAGAGAGACTGAACTAGGATCCTTCTGCACTCTATTGGGACCCATGGAAAGACTCTTTTGAGCATTTTCAGGGTTGCAAAGCCTTTGCCGCATATAGTGGCTACATGAGTTTTCATGGAGAGGGAGGTGTCAATAGTTATTCCAAGGTTCTTCGCTGTTGATGTCGGGGCAGGAGGGATACCCAGGGCTTCCGGCCACCAGGTGTCGTTCCACAGTTCAGTATGGCCTCCGAACAACAGTATCTCTGATTTGTCTGCATTTAGCTTAAGAAAGTGCTTGTGCATCCAGTCAGCCAAATCAGAGAGACAGTTTATAAGCCTATCCTTGGGGTTATCCTCCTCATCCAAAATTACAGTAAGTTGGGTGTCATCAGCATAGGAACAGATTTCAACACCCCATCTTCTGCCAACTTCAGCGAGGGAAGACACGAAAACATTAAACATGGTAGGGCTTAGCGAGGCCCCTTGCGGGACCCCGTATTTGATAATCCGGCGAGGGGATGAGAAATTGCCCAGGTGCACTGATTGTGATCTTTCCGATAGGAAAGACCGCAGCCATCCCAGTGCTCTGTCCCTGATGCCCCTGGATGCCAAGGTTTCCAGGAGCAGATTGTGGGGGACAGTGTTGAATGCTGCCGAGAGGTCTAACAGGATTAGGGCAACTGTTTTCCCCTGGTCCACATGCATTCTGATGTTGTCAAGCACAGCAAGGAGAGTAGTTTCAGTGCTGTTGTTGGCCCTAAATCCTGTTTGTGTAATGTCTAGGAGGTTGTTTGTTTCGAGAAAACTGACCAATTGCCTTTTGACCAGTTTCTCTAGGACTTTCGACAGATAGGGAAGTTGGGAGATGGGTCTATAGTTGGCCGGGTTGTTGATATCAAGACCTGCTTTTTTTAGAAGGGGGGTGACTGTGGCGTTCTTCCAGCTAGATGGAAATTCTGTTGTTTCTAGTGAATGATTCAGCACCTGGGTTACTGCAGGGCAAATCAGAGGAATGAGTTGCCGGAAAATATGGTGGGGGCAAGGGTCCAAGGGGGAGCCGGATTTAGTTTCGAGCATTGCTTTGCCTACTTCCTCTTCGGAGAATGGGCCGAAGCTAGTGCAGTGGGCATGGGAGGTGGGTGGCTTGTGTTCCTCCCGGAGGCCCGTCTCAGGATTGGGGAAGGAAAAATAGATCTTGTCTATCTTTTCACAAAAGAAGTTGTTCATTTTGTCACATCTGATTTGCGAGGGAACCAGATTAGATGATAAGCTGGGCGGGCAGCATAGCTCTTTGACAATTTTAAAGAGCTCTTTGGAGGAGTCTTTCTTCTCTAGAATTCTATTGGAAAAGTAGTCCTTTTTAGCCTTCCTAATAGCTTTAGTATATTGCGACAGTTCTCTTTTGTAAATTGACCTGGTCTCTTGGGATCTCGTTAGCCTCCATTTGTGTTCGAGCATAGTGCATTTCCTTTTTAGTGATTTCAGTTCCTGGCCGTACCACTTTTCAGACATAGTGCGCCTGGGTTTAGGATTCCGACACTGTCGAGTACAATGCTCTAGAGCCGTTGCGATGTGGTCCTGAAGTCTATCTGTTGCTTCATCAACACTTGTTTCTCCGGAAGGGGGATGTACAAAATGTTTCTTAAAAGTTTCAAACTTGAAGTTCGCAAAACTTCGTTTGTGGGTTGCTATCTGATGAGAAGGCCTGGTATTTTTGACCGGTAGGTGAATATCAAATTCAGCCATAAAGTGGTCTGTCCACGGTAATGGTCTTATCCCATTCAGGTCTAAATGGGTGGTTATTTTGGCTAGTGGACGCAAATGGTTGTTATGCTTGTTTTCTAAATTCTACACCAGGTTTTAAGGCAAGCAGACCTGACCCTTGTTATTCCCAGTATCAACACTCACGGATACTCACCACCTATTTGGTAGGGAATTTTTGCCAACAATGATTGGAACATTCCACACTGTCTGCAGTAAAACAACGTCGGAAGACATGGACCTATCTGATTCCTTGTTGAGTCCTAAGTCTCTGTGATTTATAAGATGTATTTTTGATAGTTCGGTATTGATTTTGGCCTGCTTTTTAAAGGAATAACAGCCCCTTCAATTCACCCCCTCATCACTGTCCTTTCCAATGAAAGTTATTTAATGTTAAGTGACCAAGATTGTTGTGGAATGAAAGCTGAAATCCCATATATCCTTTCTGTTTCCCAGATGGAGATCAACAGCAGTAGCATGCCTTCCCCTCCAACTCTTAGGGTTTTTGATAGTTTGTTATGGTCTTCACTTCCAATTTTAAAGGCAGATTTTAGAAAGCTCAGCCGACTCAAAGCCTTATTGTTTCAAAAAGACGTTGCATTATTATCTTACCGAGAAACCTTTTAAAAGCAAGTTGCAAGTACATCCAGTGAAATGCATTCACTTTTAAGTACAAATTTGCAGCTGCATTTTGGCGAGCGTGTACATCGCATGATACCCACCTTTATACATTATCTGTTTTCAAGTGTTTTTGGGGGCATACCCTTGGTGTTACTCCTCATTTACAGAATTTTGGTTCTTATTTGCTATTCTGCAATGGATGTTTCATTCCGAAACCCAATGGTAATGGAACTACCATTGGTGCAGCTGTGCCGTGAGCACTTGACATGTTTCTTTGGTATCCCACAGACTGGTCATCAACCTTTCAAACTGCTTAGTTTACCTGTATACAATGTGTGTTTCATTGCCTGTGGTGTCCCTTCGAGTGCACTGCAATTACCTGTCCCTGTGGACATGAACCTGTTGACGAGTCTGATAACAACCAATTTTTTGAAGTTGTCTCATGAACTTGCAGCTGCTTCAAGATGCAATGAATGAGCTACTCCTTACTGCGGAGATGGGTGCATTAGCATCAGGACTTACAAACTCCAGCTCTAATAAGATGGAAGTAGGACAACAGACTACTTCTTCAGCGTTGGCTGATAATGAGGATTATGTCTGTTCTTTGGGGCTTTTGAATGGGGCTATTGAGGAATCATCATCTAAGGAGACTGAATCTGTTTTGGATTCACTAAACACTGATCTTCTGGAAGAAATCTTGGGTGCCCCCACTTCAATCTGGCCTCTTTTATGAATATTTCAGTTCCATTTTTATTGGGTTTCTATATATTTAAACATTATGTGTATTATCATAATTTTGACTTTGTTTAACTTGTGATTGAATTATTTTGTTAGTAGCTAAGTTATCTTCCCAACCATGGATGGGCTGCTGTGATTTCCCATTTGGGACCACTTTGGTTAGAGTATACATGCTTTGCACAGGCACACATAATGCATTTGTTGCTGAGACACTATTTTATGGATATGCTGTACATAATGTTTGTTATTCAGTGATTTGTCTCCGGATTCAGTCTGCACATTTCATACAAGGTTGCCTAAAATACATAACAACATGGTGTACTGTTTTCTTTGTTCGAGTCATCAACAGCTCTTAATATTTTGGACATAACACCATACACTTTACAAAGACAGTAGCTTTAACATATAAACTGTGTCTCATCCCCTTGGGGCAGAAAGGAGAATTCCAGCAGAGAGACCTGAGCTGGAACGAATGCACGCAGAAGCCTGACATGCAGCCTGGTGTAAACTAAGTTTACACTCATGATGATGGCCACCTACCTTCATACATCAGGTATGGGGTCTGTTGCCAATCCCAGCAATCATGTATATATCCCTGTGTCCTTACAGTAAGAGTAGTCCTAGACAGATAGATTATTTGCCATGTTGGGGATGTTTATATTATACAGAAATGCCAAAAAACTTGTTTAGTTACAACTGCCTATTGATCGCAGCACATTTGCTTCATCATAGACTACTATAGTTTCAATGAATGTATTGTAACATTTCTTTATGTCTTTCTTTTATTTACTAAGGGCATTCATGAGTGAGTGAGGAAAGGTGATGATCTGTTTCCACGATTCCCTGGGGGGCTGGAAGGTCATGTTCTAGGTTGTCAAAATCACCTGCTACTCTGGGAAGGTTAGCAGTTTACTTGAGGCACTGTGAGCAAGCCAGGATTTATTCCAACGTATTGTGATGGTGTGGAGAGACTCAGGGCCAGATGTAGGAGCCCTAATACTGGTCGGTAACAGCCGATTTTGGCTGTTACCGACCGGTATTTGGCTTTTGAGATGTAGGGGGCCTATTCGGTAATTTTACCGATTCTGTAAATATACCGATTCGGTAAAATACCGAATCGGTACATTTACCGAATCGGTAAATCCATATGTACCTGGCACTCCTAAGAGTGCCACAGGCCCTTAAGAGTCGGTATTTTACCACAAAATCCTATTGTGTGGTAAAATACCAAATTCAGGTGTGCATGCACATCTGTGCATGCACACCTGTGCCATGTGACGCACAGACATGCCCTTAGGGCATGTATGTGTGCCACATGTCACACAAGCCTATACTTGGGGTGCTAGAGGGTGTCAAAGTGACACCCCCTGCACCCTTGCAGGATTCGGTATTTACCGATTCGGTAAATACCGAATCGGTATTTCCCATTGATTCCTATGGGCTTCAAGGCCCATAGGAATCAATGGGCAACACTGATTCAAAATTACCTACATCTGCATCCTTCTAATTTACCGATTCATAAATACCGAATCGGTAAAATTCGGAATTTATGAATCGGTAAATTAGATTTACCTACATCTTGCCCTCAGTCCCTAAATTTTTGAAGTCTTGTCATTCCAAGGAACAGTTCTGCTTTAACAGCAGAATCCCTGCAACAGCATATAGATAAACATAAATAAACCTGAGCACAGAAATTATAACACACTACTTATTATTATTGTGTTGCTGAGTGTGGGGAGGGGCCATAACTCACGAGGTACAAGCCTATAGTGGGGTCATTGTGCAAATCTTCTCGATCAACAATAGTAAGGAATAACAAATTACATTTTTCATGCAAAGCTTATGCTGTGACATTTCATGTGTATTTTTTTTAAAGAAAGAATATTTAGCCAAAACCAAGATGCAACTGCAACATTAGAGTAGTAAATGTATTGTATCATGGACTCTATGAGACTTCAAGTAGTGGTTTCTTATGCCAAGTTTGCTTTCATGTGTATATAGTATGGATTTTGACTTTGAAATGTAGTAATAAATGCACATTTAACTTTAAAAAGTTCAGTGGAATTACAGTTGACTTTAAAATTTCAGTTAAAGTCAATTTATAGTTATGTTTTATAACCAAAAAACATCCTGAGATTTGCAAGTTATAGGTAGCTCAGCCATTCAGGACCTGTAAAGCAGCCAGGCAAATCATACCTCACACATACCCAAAACCAGTGCTCATGACATCACCTCGATTTATCAGATGCAATTACCAATTACATAAAACAGTGATTAAGTATTGTATTATCATTAGTATGAGTTGTTTTCCAATGATACTGTGCTTTTAGCTGCTGTTATCTATTGGTGTATTTAGAGTTAGTGTGTGCGTTATAGTTTGGCATGGTTGCTTTACAAGTTATACTTTCTGAAATTCATTATAAAATTTGGAGAGAAAAAAACAATTTGTAATTAACTGTACATTTCCTGTGTTTTTAAAGAATGTTTCTTTTTATAAAAAAAACATACCTTTAGGTTTTGAAATCAATTCTAACTATAATTTCAGTGAATATTTAGAGGTTTTTTGATGACACACTACATCCACCATTGACGGCTGTGTGCGGACTCGGCCAATCACCCATCCTGTTGTACCTCACTTATGTACTAGTTTTCTTTAGATTTCTGAAATGTGATTCTCAGCACACCGGACTGGGTGATGGCGACCACAACAGAAATTGTTCTATTGAAACCAAGCCCATCAAGCAAATTTGCGAATCCGCAGCTGCACAGTGAAACTACAATGAACGATGGGGAAAAATGCAACCCTTTTTTCAAAAATTAAATTTTGCAAATTCTCAATGGATTTGCAAATCTGCAAAGGATCAATATTTTTAACCCCTTCAAGCACACCTGGTACATTACTGCAAATCTAAAATTGCAAACACTACTGAATGGATATACACCAACCCAAGAAATGGCACTTGTAAATTATTAGTGCCATGCCACATTTGTGTCAATACTTTTAGTATTTTCTTCTGTAGTAGAGGACCAAGATTCTCCTGGAAGTTATAATAGACAATATCACATGTTTTAACCTTCACTATTTCACCACACTTTGTATGTATTTGCTCAAAACTTGCCTGTACCAAAATGTCTCTTGTTGAATGATCACCTATATTTCATCTGGGCTGATGCTGCTGATTTGCTCTGGGACTCAGCCCCAGGGCATGTGCTCTGACCTCTAAAACATGCTAAAATTGGTTAAACTACTAATTAACATATTTAACTTGCCTATAGGTCCATAGTATATGGCACAAACTGTACTCAGGCCCTGTAAGGTAAATGTCACTAATGGACTGCATTGCCTAATGTGCCACCCACTACAGTGATAGGGCAAACATGACTGAAGGTCTACCTCTGTAGCTTCCCTGTGCATATTTAAACTTTATCCTGTGGAATTAACTCCTGTCAACAGGAAAAACCCCTTCTTTTAAATATTATGAAGACAGCCCTAGGTTGGCCTTAATGTCTATATGGCAGGGTGTAAAGCATTTGAAAGTAGGGAAATGCAAAAGTATAATGTTGAAGATGTCCTTACAGAAACATGGCATAAAACCCCACTTTCACCCTAGTAGGGTTTGCAGTTCCCAATGAAAGCATTGAGAACAAATATGAAATTTAAAAATGTTATCTCCACCTCGGAAACAGTTACGAATTTCATTCTTGAAATTTTTTAAAATGCTTATTATATATCCCCTTCACCGCTACATATATAATTATTTTGGAAATTATGTTTTTGAGGTTACATTTTTCCTCCCTAAAGCCTCTAGAGTCCAACTGCACAAGCTTTTAACTGACTCCCAAGAGAGAGCTGAATAGCCCACTTGATGAGGTGTGAACTTGCTCCCAAGACAAAGGCCTTGGGTGTGGGAAGGTTTTCTGTTCCTTTGGCATGATGGCCATCTGGGATGTCCTGAGGAACTTAGTGAACTTCAAAGAGGGTTAACCTGTCATAGGCAAATGTAGAAAATACCTAGGCTTGCACTCTTTCTTGCCCCCCATAGTCAGCCAGGGACTCATCCCAGTGGGTGAGGAGATGTGCCCAAAATGTTTTTTCAAGGACCACATAGGAGAGGAGGCTTATTTCTCTGTCCACACCTCTTGGGTGGGCGCAGGAGCATTACAGGGGAAGAAAGGGTCTGCCATATTGGTTTTTGGAAGAGAGGAAGACTGTGGAATTGCTTGCAGTAGGGCACACAGAAACTGCTAAAGAAGTTGGTTACCCATCTGAACGTTTTCCCTAGTGGTTAGGGAGTGGCCAAGAGCCGCACCTGCCCACATACTAGAGCCAGACATAAATGTGGCACCCCTGACCACCCTCTTCAGTACACAACTGGACCTGCAGATGACAGAAGAATGACTGCACCTACTGATGACACCTGTTCAGATCCTTTAAAGACAAGCCTAGCACCTACGTGTACTCAGGACAAAGTAGAGGACTCCAAGAGTCAGTTGGCTGACCTTAGTTTAAGCTACAAGGACACAGCAAGCTTCAAGAAGCCGTTTTTCCCGCAGTGATCTGCAGACTAGTTCCAACTGGAACTGCCCTCAGCCCTGCTGGTGGCTTCAGCTGCAGTGAGTCTTGACCACCAAGTGCTGATCCTGGAGTCCAGAGAACCCTCGGTTGTGTCAAAGTATACTCCTCCTTACACCCTGAAAAACATGGAACTAGAGGCTTTTTGCTTCAAAGATCTCCAGAGGACTTGGACAAAATTGTCAAGTCAATTTAATGAAGGTGCATTGCCCCTGGGCAAAAGATTCATGTTGCATCCAAGCTTTTCTGCAGCACCAAATCCATTTCTGCTGTATGTTATGGAGAAGGTACTCAGTTTCATGTAGCCCTTCTTAGTCACTGCTTGCTAAGTAGCCCAACTGAGATATTTTATTTCAATTTCAGAGATCAAGAGCCAAATGTATATCTTGGTGAGCAGCCTATTTCGCTGTGAAGGAGATGGAGTAAATTACTCCATCGTCCAGATGGGGGTGCTGTCTGCTAAATCAAGAAATGACCACCAAGTTGCAAGTCATTTAATTTCTAAAGGATTAGCAGGAACTGCTTTCACAGCAGTTCCTGTCAATGCTTTTTGAAGTTTTGTGCACAGTTCTGTCAACGTGCCGAAGCCATGTACCACAAATGCTTCCTATTTATTTTCAAAAAAACTATCTCAATTTGGAATTTTCTTTTTGGAAAAAAAAGAAAATGTTCTACCCACCATGTGGGTTCTCTCAAATGGTGAAGGGAGCATTTTGCAGTTTACGCTGCCCGTTACCAACGATCTGTCCCTGGTGGTTATGGGTATTGACAAATGATATTTAATTCCATCCATCTAAATTAGGTAGGCAGAATAAGAGGTCTGCCTCCAATGGCAGTCAGAGGGGGTTAATCATGGCAGAGATGGAGTAATATGTATCACACAAAGTACGTCTAGATGTATGTCGGAGGGATAGGAGATAGAGGTGCATATCAGTAGAAGGAAAAAGAGAGCCAGAGGAAAAGTTCCTTTCAGGATGAGAAACCTCACTCCCCGTTAGGCGACATGCTTCATCATATGAGTTCCCACCTCACACCGAGGTGTGAGCTACAACTCCCCGAAGAAAGGAGCTGGAGACTTTTTCTCAAGATGAGTATTAGATATGAGGTGAAGGAGAAATAGTGATTTAAAAATGTCTCTTTGGGTCCACTAAATCTATATTGGGTGGCCTCAAGGACACAGTAAAAAAAGAGAGAGAGGACTAGGGACTTAACAAATATATCCCTAGATGTAGGTCAACATGTTTCTGCCTTAATTGTGGTCCCCTAAAGAGATCCAGTGGCTTTCGTCAGGAGCAAAATGGTAAATATACTGGCCACCACAGGAACTGAGCAGTCATGTGTTCAACGACCCAAGTGATTCCTGCTGGGTTAGTCTTTTCTAAAAAAAATGATGGAACAAACCAACTCTCCAGGCTTAAGGTAAGCCCAAGGTATCCAACATATTAGTGTAATCCACAGTGTTTGGGTGTCCAAGCGAGAGATGGAGTAGTCTCTGCCTTGACTAAACCTGAGGTTCATCTGCTTTTGAATTTTGCGGGCAGACCATTATCTTTGTGATATGACAAATCCATTGCCATTGGGATGGAGTGTACATTCAACCGAGACATAAATCAAGCCCTAATCAGAAGGTAAAACTTTACAAACAGGTTGAACCTGGTTTCTGTACATGACCTGCGCCCCATTGCAGTTGCCTTAAATCATGTTGGGGTACCAGTTATTCACAAATATATTATCAGGTATGGTGGTTGACAGTTTTAGGGTGCTTTTTCACTTTAAAATGTAACAAATTCATATCTTCAGTTCCCCATATTGAATGTTTGTCGTTTTGGTGTAATTTTGTTCATTAAATTATTCTTTATTGTTATAACTTAGAGTGCCGTTTTTATTCTGTTGTTTTATGACCCACTAACTGTTTTGGTACTTCTAAATAATTTACAAATTTTCTTAAGTTCAGCTTGTCTGCTTTGTGTCATAGCTGCCATCGGGTGTGGTGGACTACCATTGACTCCAATAAATAATCTGCTTTCTCACATTGTCATGCTGAAGCCAAATTGTATGAACCTTTTTTTGAAAGGTTTTACACAGATTTGTCAAATTGCTCCTTCTTCTGGTACAAAAAGAGCATTTGATGGATGGAATGCTGGGCAATGTCAAACATTTACCCCCAGTACAGAGATCTATGGATAAATCCATTGTTTTCTTGCTCACTCTGCCATACCTGTTTGGACCAAGCCATATGCAAATCAGTCTTGACCCTGCTCCCCATAGGAACAGTCCAGCAGAACTGCCAGGCCAGGTCCTTCCTGTACCAGAAACAAGCATCCTAGGACTCATTTGGGGTTTCACCCCTCATCAGCCAAGCTAGCTTGAGTCCAGTGGCATGGAGAGCACAGGACCCACGTCTGGGCATAACAGTCTCACTCGGGTGACAAATGCAAAAAGAAAAATTAATGGACAGAATGGTGATCAATGTAAAACATTCACCCGAGTAGAGAGATCTGGGCCTAAATACATAATTTTTTAATCCCCATGCCATTCCAGTTTAAACCCAGCCAAATGCAAATCAGTCTTTACCATGTACCCCATGGGAACAGTCCAACCCGAACTGCCAAGCCAGGTTCTCCCTGGACCGGAAACAAACATCCTGCAACAGGTTTCTGGGTTTCACCCCTAATCAGCCAGGCTAGCATGACTCCAGTGGCAGGGCGAGCACAGGATCTATGTCTGGACATACCTGTTCAACTCAGGGTGGCAAATGCAAAAAGAATAATTGATGGACGGAATGCTGAACAATATCAAACATTCACCCTAGTACAGAGATAAGGACCTAAAGCCATAGTTTTTTTGCTCATCATGCCATTCTAGTTTCAACTCAGCCATATGCAAATCAGTTTTTGAATCTGCTCCCCATGAGAACAATCCAGCCCGAACTGCCTGGCCAGTTCCTCCCTGGCCTGGACTGTAAACAAACATCCTGGGACCAATTTTGGGGTATCAGCCCTAGCTTGATGCCAGTGGCATGAGGAACATGTGACCTACGTCCTGGCATACCCAACCCAATAGGGGTGATAAATGCAAAAAGAACAACAATTAATAGACGGAATCCTAAATAATGTCAAAACATTAAACCCAAATACAGGTATCTGGTCCTTAATCCTGGCTGATGAGGGGGGCTAGTCCCAGGATGCTCCATATGCCAAAAGGTGAGGTGGCTATACCAATGCCATTAGTGAAATGAAATGCAACATAGATTTGTATTAAACAGCCTCTCACCTGTGAGAGTATCCACACACTCCCTTAGTTTGTTCTGGATGCTCGTTATGCCAAATATTATCTATTGTATGTGTTTGCCAGTATGTTGTTGCATGTGCCTTTCATTCTAAGAATTGCCTCCAATGTACCTGCGCCAGTATTTTGCCATTGTTTTGCCTGTAACCCAAGAATTCAGTATGTGAGAGCTGATGGAACACTCAAAGGCAAAACACCATATTGTCGATCACACTTACTTACATTTACTCATTCATTCTCATTCACACTCAATATCATTCATACTCACTTGCACTCGTTCAATCTCACATACGCTCTTGCCTACGCTCTTTCTCACCCTTAGTTATTTTTATTCATTTGCCCTCACTCTTTGTCAATCAGTCTTACTCTACTTTGTTCTCACACTCTCTTTGAACTCACTTGCATACTCCTTCATTCATTTAAACTCATTTATTCTCACTCACATTCAATCTTACTTTCATTAACTCATATTCTCTGAGTCACTCTCACTCACTTTGACTCATGTATTGATTTCCCCAGTTATATTCACCAACTGTGACTCATTCTTACTCACATTCATTCTCAGTTACATGCTATAACACTCCCTCACACTCACTCTTACTCATTTATTCTCAAACAACCACTCTCCCTCACTTGCAGTCCCACTATCTCTCATTCACTCATTGTCACTCACCCACACTCATTCATACTCTCTGAGACTCACTCTCTCTTATTGTAACTCACTCAATCACTTTCAGCACAGAAAAGCTCACTCATAAAGACACAGACCATTGTGCTCCCAGAAACACATTCTCACCAATAAGTACACACAGAAGATAGCTTTTAAATTACGTCATGCGAGTGAAGGTTCTGTTGCAGCTCCTACCATTTTATATTTTATTACACAAAAAGAATATTATTCAGTATTTATGTACTGAAAAATGGAAGAAAACAAAGAGGGTGAAGCCCCAACCCTCATAAGGGTTGTTCTTAGCATTGATTGTGGTACTTTGGCGTTTCTGACCTCTTCATATCGTGTTCACAATCCTTTATGCACATTTATTTACCACATGTCATGTCCTTGTTATTTTCATGCTCCATAATTTACAAAATCCTGCAATCACGCAGAACTTTGCAGAGTGGTGTACCCTGGAATAATCATTTGATTTAGATGCAAATTAGTCTTATGGGTAAAGGGTCAAATGAGTGCCCCCCCCCCTCGCCCCACTCCCCCCCCCCCCCGCGCCTAGGGGTGGGAGGCCTTTAGTGGCATTTCGGGCGAGAGGCAGGAGAGAGGCTGGGCCAGTGCGCATCTGGTCAAGGGGAATGGGAGGGGACGCCAGGAAATATGAGGAGGTAGGGCAGGCTCTTAGTGCGTCACCTAGGCGACCCTTCCAGGGAAAAGGATAAGGACTGAACTTATAGAGCTTTATTGAGTTCTGTGTCTAAAAAATGTGTTATTGATTTTCATTTACTTGGGTTCACTAATAATGGTGTGCACAGCTTCGTCAAGTGGTCGTGTATTTCTATTTTTAATTGCATGTGAGAATAAAGAACTGTAAAAGGGTTGCACACGGGAAATCTGATTTAGAAAGTAAACTTACACATGTAGATTTACTCGTTTAAGTCTTGTGAGTAGGCTCCTGAGATTTTGGGAAACTCATAACAACCCATCGTGTCTGTTACAGTCATTAATTAACTGTGACACTAACACACATTTAACTGCGTTTAATTTCTAAGTGTAATCCTGTGTGTATAACGCGATTAAATATAATTTCAAAACACTGGTAATGTTAAAATATCTCAGGAAAAGCTGAAAAGTTTACTTTCTGCATAAACATATAAATGCTTAGAATTTGAAACTAACTGTAGTCTTTACAAATGCCTAGAGGCTTCATTTGACTTTGAAACCTGAAATGCAATTGTTATAATTCATGTCTTTAAAACTGTAGACTAACACATTGACAATTTCAGAGCACTATTACAATATATCAAACGAACTTGATTCATTCTGAGTTTCTATGTTACCTTACGATTTATTAATAATTTGGCATTGTAAATATGCCTTTTCAGAAAAATGTGGAGTAATTCTTAGTTTTAAACATTATAGATTTGCAAAGATTAAAGTTAATTGCAAAACTAAGTCATGTAAAATTGCACCAGATAGAATGCTAGAATTCCAATAGCACCCATTTCTTGAAAGCACTGTTGCCCGGCAACATTCTAAATGCACTATAAAGGCTAAAAGATCTCTTTCTCAGGTGTTTTACTTTTTCTATGCTACCGTAGACATAAAGTGGTCTATTTATGAGCCAGTTTGCGTTGCTCTTGCATCACGCAACGTGGTGTAAGAGCCATGCAAATCTTGCATGGGATTTATGAAGCCATGCTAAAGCTGTTTGCATGGCCCTGAGTGGCTCTATAAATCTGTGAAGGTAATCCGTGGGTGTTCCCACACAACTCAGATGGTTTTTGATGCATTCTCAAATTTACTTGAACTGGTACACATGGTAATGTACCAAAAAGATACGTCTTCTCAGATGAGGTGTAACGAAGGAGAAATATCTTTATTTCTCCTTGCTACTTCCTCTTTCTTTATGTGCTGCATTGTGCTATGTGAATGTGGATAACATCCTGCTGCACACTTAAAAACTAGAATATGCCTCTCAAGATTGATGTTGTGCAGGAAGTGTCCTTTCCTGCAAAAAAATATTCCTGCTTGCAAAGCAGACGTCCTTGAATAATGTTATAAGGGCACACGTGCAGGGAAAAAGGCAGGAATGCATCATATTGCCTTAAATACAGCACATTTCTGCCCTTTCTCTGTCATGAAGTACAACATAGCAATTTCGCTTGCTGCACTTCGCTGCACTGAGTGACATTCTCAAAGTCTCGGTCTAAAAATTGGCATTAGGAGGTACGCCAAGGTTCTATATCCTGCCTACCAGCTGACAATTACAAGGTGTAGGTGAATCCACAGACCTGGGGGCAGTGTCCACATCTTCACTCGACCATAGACTTCTGGAGTGAGCAAACATCCAATGGCAAAAGTGTAAACCCTGAAATACCCCTATTAGTACAGTGCACGTTATAGAAGGTAATCGTGTGGATTACCAGGTGGTTTTGGGTTAGCAGAGGGAGTCTCTGGATTCAAGAGTATATCTGTGGTAGTAAGGTCATCCAACAGGTATGGGTTACATCAGGTGTCCACCCATGGCTCGCAGTCATGAGTAGCTATAAGGTATAACAGTTAAATGAGTGGGGATGCTGTCAGGCTAAAGATTCATTGGATGACCACTGCTCAACTGGCCTTTATACCCACCAGGTATTCATGGATACTAATCATTAAACATTGAATGTATCCAAGGGTGTTCCTCTGCTCCCACTATTGTATACAAAAATGACCCTAAATGGCTGTCTGGTGAAACACAGGTATCAGCTTTGTATTCCTGCAACACTAGGGTAGCCTCTACCACATGGTGGAAACAGGCACAGCCAGTTCACTTAAGAGCAGTGCGGTGGGGGCTAGTCGACAGAAGATGGAATAGGGAAAATAAAATAAATAAATACCTATTCCGTTGTCTGTCGACTTTACCACTTCTCCCCCCTACCCAGCCCCACCACTCTTTCCTGAACCGGCCGAGCCTGCATGGAAGAATGGGCAGCTAGTTAGATGATTTGCTCATTTAGTGAATTTGTCATGTCTAAATGAATGCCTAATTTTCCACTTCTCACTGCCGTAACTAAGGAAGCGAAAAATCAATATATTATTGCGGTCCATCGGAAGGGGCGGGGAAACATGGCAGCCGCTTCACTCGCAGTCTTCGGGAAAACTGTATGCGGGCATATGAGGAATCTACCCTTTTGCTACGATCCTGACCGCTAGCAGATTTGAGTAGCTACAGCAGGAAACTAGCGGGTGTCGTGAGTGAAATGAGATTGTTAAAAAAGCTGTGGCGGTGGTACCTCTGTCGGCCTCTGTTGCTCCGCACGGCGCTGGGAGAGACGCGGGGGTGAGAGGCCGATCAGCGGTGAGCAGCACTTTCGGCACATTTTTGCAATTACGGCAGGGGCAACTGCGACGGGAAAAACGTGCGGCGGCTGTGCCTTTGATCCTGTTTGTTTTAGACGGCATTGAGGAGACGGGGGAGAGATGCTGACTCACAAAGGAATGGCGCTTTCGGCAATTCAGCAATTTCGCTCCCCCATGAGCACAACAACCCTTATTATCTGGTTACCAATTTACGGTAGGACTAAAAAAGCTTTATGTTTTGATTTCTTAAAGTTTATAAAATTGGTTGTTTGTGTTACAACTATTTAATCCTACCCTGTCCTACTACGTGCCCCCTAATCACTTTACACTCACTGACCCCTTGCAGCGGTAAGGCCTCAAGGCCTTAAAGAGTGAAAATATTGTATTTTTTATAACGGCACTCTCCACAATTTTCTGTGACTACGGTGGTGGCAATTACGGAGGTGATCTCTTGACATCTTGTTTATTCCTTTGACAGGGCTTGTGCTGCTGTCCTGGAGACACCTTGGAGCATCTTGTGAGGAAAGAGTGGAAGTATGTTGGATTAGGGCGGGAGCCCTGAGTCCCCTGGGTCTCCTTTGCCCGACCAGTTTGTCAACCTCTCTGGTCTTGTACCCCTGCTGGGCATGAGCTGCTCCGGAGCTCGGCAGGGGCCGCAGGGCGCTGATGCAGCGGACCAAATCAGGATACATACATAGCTTACATAGTATAAGCTCGAGTAGGGCGGATATCATCCTACACGCTGAGGAGGAGGTGAAGGGCGACCCCCTGAAGCAGGCTGGCCTGGGCAGTGGTGGTAGAGGTGGTAAAATACAGAGCAAAGGTGGGGTCAGTGATATAGTAGGTTCTGCTGTGCGATGTGCTAAAGAGCGTGATTTTGGTTTTCGAGCAGCCCCTGAAGCGTCAGGTGCCCCCTGGGAAAGAAAAGGTGGAGGTGGGAGCACAAGGGCAGCTGGTCCTGACCAATTGGCAGGGTTAAGGGGTAACCTAAGTGGAAAAGCTGAATAGAATCGGTATCACCTCAGGAGTGGTCTTGATAAAAACTGTAAGACGGGAGGGCAGGGCTCTGCAATCTCGAGTAAAGAAACAAAAATCTCGCCTCCACTAAAACAAGGGAGTGCAGCTTCAGGAGAGTGGGCGACGCCAAAGAGAAGGAGAAAGCCTAAAGTGAATAGTGAGACACAAGCATTTTACTTAAAAATCACCCCCTCCTTGAGGACCTTCTTTAAGGTAGCCCCTAAAACACTGCTATTAAAAAATCCTACTGTAGGTCCCATAAAGATAGATTCAACAATCAGGGTAGAAACAGCGAGTGTAGTGAATAGAAATAGGTTCCAGGTTTTGGCAGGACTAGTGGACTCCATGGAACCTCAGTACTCCAGCAGTAAGAAGATGGAAGCTCATTCTCAACCACAACCTCAATCTGTACAACTTCAATCTCAAGGTCAATCACAGGATCAATTACAAGTAGTGACCCCAGTGACTCTAGTGACCCAGGCGACTCCTTTGGGAAACTAAACTGGTCCGCCCCCTGATGGGGAAGCTAAAAATGGGGAGAACAAGGGCGCAACTAAGATTGTTCAAGACAAGATTGAGAATGGAATTCAAGTTCAAATTTACCCCCAGCCATTAGTGCAGGCTCAGTTGCAATCCCCACCTTCTTCACCATTGGTACAGCTCCAACCTCAATCACAATCTCAGGTGCAATCAGTATCGGATTTGATACATTTACTGACAGGGGAGATCAAAAATAGATTTGAAACCTCTGAACTGAATCAGAGAGAAATCCAGTCTTTCTGTGAGAGTCTTGGACAGAAATTGGATGAGGTAGCCGATAGAACTGCACAATTGGAGATTGGATTGAAAGACTTGGCGTCTCAGGTGGAGGAAAATACAAAGGAGATCAGCGACCTAAGGGGAAACAAACAGCAATTGAAGGATAAGATAGAATCCCTGGAAAATTACCAACGAAGATGCAATCTCCGGGTCCTCAAGGTAGCAGAAGGAGTAGAAGGAGAAGATATAAAGAAGTTCATGATACGTTTGTTCAAGGAAGGGCTACAACTCAAATGGTCAGAGGAAAACTCAGTATGGATATTCAGACGGTCCATAGAGACCCGTACAGAAGGAATATTTAATAAAGTTAAACCAAGAAAAATATTGGTGAACTTCCATACCTATAGTTTTAAAGAAGAAATACTTCTCAAGGCGTTGAAGCAGAAATCCCTGACAGTTGACGGTATCAATTTCGAGATCTGATCAGGCATCTCACAAATGACACCGAATAAGCAGTGGCAAATGGGGAATCTGATCGAGTCCTTCAAGAGTTTAGGCGCTACAGCACAGTTAAAATTCCCAGCCAGTTTACGGGTAATGCATAATAATAAGAGGCATACCTTTCACAGGGTTGAGGAAGCGGAAGGATTCCTAAGGTCCATATTAAGTATGGGAGAATTTTGCAGATCTGCGGTACGCGAATTCACGCCAAATCGCAAAAAAGTCTGCAAATTTGCAGATTTTCCTGTGAAATCGCGGATTTTTTTGCGATTTCCATCTACTCAACTGGAGTACTTTCTACTGGCTAATCAGTAAGTTCTACCTCATTGGGTAAATGTATAGTGCTTTTCCTACACTGCAGCTACGTAGGGCCAGAAGATTTGTCTCCACTGACCATGTGTGTCCCTGTAACTTTTCCACAGCGCCAAAGGGAGCAGAGGTCCCTTGAGTGAGCTGTCCATCATAGTTGGGAAAGGGCGGGAAGACGTTTGATACCGCTAGTGTGTGGCGCGAAACATCTATGCGTGTCAACATGCCGCTTGTATAAAGGGTCAGAGAGCGAGCAGGGCAGTAGGTGAGTAGTAAGCAGCCTCCTGGTCACAGGAACTACATGGGGATTGCGCTTGAGAAACTCATGGATGCAAAGACCTCCCTCGGGTATTACAGATAATTTTCGATGGCAGATATGGGGTTAAAGCACACTTGCCCTGCCTCGACCTAGCTCACTTATGTTTTGGGCTGATTAAAACGTTACTGAATTTGAGCTTCAACTTGGGCACCTGCTTAATTTATATCTATAAGTGCTTCCTGTTGAGGTTTAATTTTTGGCCCACAGGAAGCACTTACAGAGTTAAGGCCGGTGCCCGAGTTGAAACTAACTTTGTAACCATTTTAGAATGGCGCCAGCAAGCACTCTGGCAGCTTGCCTGCGCCATTCTAAAATAGTTAAAAAGTTAGCTTCAACTCGAGCACCTGCCTTAACTCTGCTTCTTGTGGGCCAAAAAATAAAATCCGCCCGCTTGCGAATTCGAACATTTTTCAGCAATTTCGCGTATTGCAAAATTGACGGAAATTCGTAAATTTTGCGAGCGGAGCGGATTTTGCGCCCATACTTAGTCCATATCAGGAGTTGAAGTTGGATAAATGTGGATAGATGAGATTATTTAGTAGGATATGGCACATAGGCACACAAGTTTATTATATTTTTTAAGTGGGTATGTGTTTTATTATAAAATGTTTCCCCGAAAACCAGGGCCTCTCCATGCCTAGGCTTAAGCCATTAGGAAGAAACAGCAGGGTTTCCCAAGGGGTGGGAGGGAGAGGGGTTCACAGGTAGTTTTTGGTGCACAGGTGTGGGAAAAAGGGGGAAAAAAACAAAAAAAAAGAAGTCCTTGCTATAGATCGAAACCCCGGTAGCAACATGGATATTGAAGATAAAATACTAAAGAAATGACAGCGAATCAGAAGCCAGCAATAGAATTCCTATCATGGAATGTTAACGGTTTAAGGGGGGGTCACAGCCATGAAAGGATTCTACAATATTTAAAAAATTCCTCTGCCCAAGTTATTTTATTACAGGAGACACACCTAAAGGGGGACAAGATGTGGAAGCTATTCAAAAGTAGGAAATGGGTACAGAACCTGGTGTGTAGAGAGCAGCAACTCTATATAAGGGGGGTGGCAATCCTGATAAAGATCAACCCCCAGCTGGTAGTAATTGAAAGTAGGGTGGATAAAAATGGAAGAAGGCAATCGCAAAAGTTCAATACGGTGACCAAATATATACTGTAGTAGGCTATTATGGGCCCAATATTGACGACCCCATGCCTTTTAGCAAGTTGCTATCTGAGTTGCTAGAATTCCCCGATCCGGTAATCTTGACCGTACGACCAAAAGTAGAAGTATAACACATAATAAATCAAGGGTTCTGTTAAAAAACACTATAAAGAATTTGGGATGGTGTGATATATGTCGAGAAAAGAAGGGATCCAATGAACCGGGAACGTAATAGCTCCCGTTCCGGAAGCACTGTTGCATCGCAAAGAATACTTGCCACAATTATTATCCGTTCAATCATTTCATTCATGTTGTTCCAATCTTTTTAGTTTTTCAACTCATCATGTCACATGAAATCTATAAAGTGTATAAAAATCTGATGCTGAAGGTATGCCCATCCAGGCCTTTTCTCAACAGCAGGACATATACAAATTTCAACCTCAGTAGTATATAATTCCCAATGCATTTGAGGCTCCTTCATCGCCCTTCGTCAGGGGTTTCACTACAAACATAAACAATAATATTAAACTGTATGTTGAGAAAAGAAGGGAGCCTTAAAAAGCTTTACTTTTAACAACACAAAATACGGACACCAGTCCAGAATCGAACTGTTTTTAGTGGACCATAATATAAAAGATCAGGTTCGTAATGTAAACCATGTGGGAGCACATATGTCCGACCATTCTGCAGTTGTGTTGATGTTTGTCCCCAGAACTGCAGAAAAACAACGTAGGTGAACCATGGACCGGTCTATACTTACTGATGAGGAGGTAATAAACAAACTTGGTTTGGAATCCCAGGAATGTTTTCTTAATAAACGGGGAAGTGCCCCAATAGCAATTGTTTGGGACTCATACAAAGCCTTTTTGAGATGCAGGATTACCTCTATTCAGTCTTATAAAAATAAACAGCGCAGGGCGGAAATTCTCAGTATAGAGAATAAAAGGCTCTGATCCAAACTCTTAAAACAGAGCTGTCATCAGTAGTAGAAAGACGGCTGCAAGAAAGGTGGCAAGCCAGTAAATTGGCCCACTTTAACTATGGGGAAGGCTGTGGCAAGTTACTTGCCTGGAAGGCGAAGAGTGATCTAGCCAGGAATGTTATAAAAGAGCTCAAATTTGGGACTGCTGGATGTCCGATTACAGTAGGGACTAGTATTGAGGATACTATGTTAAAACATTATGAAGAAGTTTATAAAGAAGATTTATGTACGACCAGGACGAAAGTCCTAGAGTGGTTAGATCAAGAATTACCACAAAAAGTATCCGAACCTCAGAAAGATATTCTTAATAACTCAATAATCGAGCAGAAAATAGAAATTGCCATAAAATTGGGGAAATCCAGCAAGGCAGCCAGACCAGATGGTCTGCCCCTAGAAGTCTTTAAGAAACTAAGTCAGTATTTGTTGTCTGCCTTGAGCCAACTGTTTTCAACTATCTTTGATGCAGGTGAAGCGATCCCTCCTTCCTGGAATGATGCTATAGTGACCCTGATTCTCAAGCCTGATAAAAAACCAGAGTGCTGTGACTCATACAGACCCATATCACTGCTAAAAGCAGATTATAAAATCTTCGCGGAGATATTAGCAGAGAGGTTGATGTGGGTTGGTGGGAGCACTCCTTCACGAAGACCAGAAAGGGTTTGTACAAGGTAGGAATCTTAGAGATCTAACATACAACCTCATAGGTGCTATTGACCTAGCCGCAGTAGACAAGGTTCCACTAGCGGTCATTACAGTAGATGCAATGAAAGTATTTGACCAAGTGAACTGGTCTTACCTGCATGAAGTTTTTAGTCTTTCTAAATTAGGGGAACATTTCTGCAGAGCAATAAAACAAATCTATAATACCCCGACTGCAAAAAAATTAATTAATGGGAGACTATCTGAGAAATGTAATATACTTAGAGGGATGAGACAGGGCTGCCCACTGTCCCCACTACTCTTTAACCTTTATATCGAACTTCTGGCAGAAAAAAATCAGGAAACATGAAGAGAGACTTCCTTTTCAGTCCAGGGGTTGGCAGAAGAAAGTGGGGTTATACGCGGACGACCTGGTAATATACACCTCAAATCTCAGTTCAGCACTACCTAATGTCTATGGCTTGGCTGCAGTGTTTAGGGAGGATTTCGAGATACAAAATTAATCAAGAGAAAATTTTATTATGGCCAGGAACATGATCACACAAGATAGCAGCGTTAAGACAGAAATGAGATATTTGGGTATCAGAATCACCGAGAAAATTGAACAAATTCCTGAAAGTAACTATCAAAAGATATATAAGGAGATTGGGAAGTTATTATTAGGGTGATTCCACTTGCACTTATCCATCTATAGGAGAGTTAACATCAACAAAATGATAGTACTCCCAAAACGTACCTTTTTATTTCAGAATATTCCGTTGTCTTTCAAGGATGAATGGTTATAAAAAATACAGTCTAAAATATCTCGTTTTATATGGCCCTCTAAAGGGGTCCGAATCTCATGGAAAAAGCTCCGACGACAATACGAGAAGGGGGGTCTAAGGCTGCCAGATTTATCTTACTACGCCTGGGTGTTTATGTTAAAAGGTGGGAAAGGGATATTTAAAACACCATATGATTCAGAGTCAGGGGAGATGTATACAGCAATGTTAAAAGACATAATAGGGGGAGAATATGGTTTTATCCATAAATTTGGAGATCCGAGATTTTAAAAAAAAGTACGTTTAAAGACCCTACCCAGTCTAGCGAAAACCTGGCATAAAGTTAGGAAAGAGTTAAAAATTTGATAATTCCGGGGGATGGCGCCTGTCTTTGATTCTCCAGGATCCCCAGAATGGTCAAAGGATTGTCTGGTGCGTTCACTGAAGAATGTAGGAATTACTATTTGGAAACAGTTGATACCGAAAGGTAATCTAATATCATGGGAAGAGTGTCAAAACTTGTTCGGTGGCCAACTTTCGAGATTTAAGTATTTACAGATGCTAAGTTGAAGCCGTACTGATGACCTTGGAGCTGGACTGGTAAAGAAGCTGGAAGAAAGTTTGGTAGCTGGTACAACCCATAAAAAAGAGGTGGCGAATTTCTACTGGTCATTAATGGAATTGGTGGATGGAGACTTTAACCTGCCTACGGAGCTGTGGGAGAGGAGCTTGCCAGGAGAAGGGATACAAGATTTATGGTAAGTATCCTGCAACATTCTATACTCCACAGTCCGACCCGCAAATGTAAGGCAGAACCACCTTTTTTGTCTCCGCAGGGTTTATTGGACTCCGTACAGGCTATCTAAAAAGGGGAGTGTAGTAGTCCCTAAATGCCCTAAATGCAACAAGGAGAAAGGTGATGATACGCACATGTTTATGTCTTGTCTGGCGATTCAATCTTTCTGGCTGGATCTAAGTAATACAGTCCTTTCCATTCTGGGTGAAGCACTCCAGGTGAGCGAATTGCTTGGTTTCTTTGGGATTACAAATAATAATGAATCTATGTCAAATAATTTGAAAAAATTGATTTTCTATTAAATATTACTTTTGTAAGAAATGGGTTAAGGCTACTCCCCCTAGCAAATTCGAATGGTTGGCCTCGATAAAGTATATAAACACCTTAGACAGAACACATAAATGTAGGCGAAATGCCTTTTGGCTCCCCTATGAGACGTGGATACCGTCATATATAAATTATTCCAATGATGAGGCCTCTATATCGTTTTCAAATACTCTGATGGTAGCCGGCAGATCTCAGGGCGGAATTGGCACCAATGGTTGAGTAAGAACGCAAGGTATAGAGTGTACCATTCCTGGCTCCCAGTAAGATCACTAGAGGTGTCCAGGGGAAAAGTGATCTGGGGCAGATTATCTCTGCTTTTCCGGGCTATGATATATATATATTATTGCATTCTCTTGCTATTATCCAAAAGTCTAGACCTAAATTAACAATTATTTGATCACTTTATTACCAATGCATATGTGTTTTTAATTAGCTCTAGGATGCAGCATTTTGACCAAAAGAGTAACGCTCTCCTCTGGTGGTCGACCTTCAACATGTGCCTTGGTCCTGCCCAAGGGTAGTCAGCTGCTGGCACTCCATACATGACTCGCTAGCTACAGTCACAGAACTCAACACATTGAACTCCTGGGAGGCCACAGCCCTTGGTTTCTTCCCCTGGAGAAAGAACCACAAGGTGCGAGCATGCTTTGCCAACCTTGCTCTCTTGCTGACCAAGCACATCTTAACGGAGCACTAGAAAGCTCAACATCTCCCAGATCTCCCACAGGGGTGCCAGGCACTACTCCGCAGGGGAGAGGCCGAAAGCTCATCACTGAATTAGGAAAAGGCCTGACGCATTTGCTTACGCCCTATAGTAGCAGCATGATTCACTATCCTTTTAAAGATTGAGGATCTGACTGCTGAGGATACCCATCCCTCACATTCCTAAATGCCTACATTCCTATAAAACCTCATCCACTACCCCCAACGGTGGCCCAAAGAGGTTCTTTGCAACGCCCAAGACCCCTAGTGTATGTACTTCACTTTCCCCCAAATGTTCCCAGAATCATCTCCTCCTCCATAAACAAATCGTAGCATGCTAAGGGCCACTTTACTCTGATGGCTGTCCCTATGCTCGTCTACCTCCCTATACGCTATCCTCCGGCCCACAAGGCTCCATAATGTCAACTAACACCTTCCTCCCAATATCACTCGTGCCCTTCACTGGATATTTCTTTTCATAGTTCCCACCTCTCCCCCCCCCCCCCTCATCCTGGCCTTCTGCACCAGTTGAGGGAGGCTCTACGTGACATCTTCCACTGGGTCTCATTCTCCCACCATGAGAAACAAGGACACTTTACATCAAGATATTGCATCATGCAGTGATGAGCAGTTCAAAGATTCCTCATCCCTACTCCGCGATGAGCCAGTGTGTTCTTCTCTTCAGCTCATATAATAAGATACAAATAAAAATACAGACATTTTTGACGATCACTGTTAGTTTTTTTTAATTATTCTGGTAACTACATAACGAAACTTCATATACTTCAACTTTATCTACTGAACATGCAATGCACCTGATGCATGCTACAAATTCTTTTCTTCAACCTGTTGTAAAAACTGATGTTTAAGCTCAATAAAACCCAATGAAAATTAAGTGACAAATGCATTTTTGTCCATGGGTAACCAATTGTACTTTATTCCTTTACATGTTTAATACAGGCGTCAGTAGACAGTGACATCTTTCGGGCTCTAATGGCCTGATTTGCATTATGACAATCGTTGTTTACCACAGAAGATGTAAGACAGAAAAAGATGAGGTGCTTCCATGTGTCTGTTTCAGTCACCAGATGAACAACAGAACTCTCAATATGCAACGTTCAATTTATATTATATAAAACCAAAGAAAAATGCCAAGGCCAAGACATGAAGAGATAATGTAATTAGCAATTTGTATTCTGTTGAAGGACACTGCAGCAAAACATTGTTCCCTTCATGGTGTCTAGGTGTAGTCTGTGGAGCACTGGACAGCTGATTTGTCAATGAAAACCCGCAACAATATAGAATACACTTAGTTTAAATAACATACACTAGCGCTAGGAAATGGTGAAATGTTATTAAATAACTATTTACATTCATATTTTTAAATATTCTTGAATATTTGACTTTTCTAGTGGTGTATTTTATGTCGCCCTGACATTTATACTAAGAGGTGTATAGTGTGATATTTGGTTTGGCTACATGGCTACATGGCTACGGACCATGCAAGAATGAAAAGTGCATTTTTGAGCCACGATGAAATGTTTCTGCATACCTTTAATAAACACTACAGGTAATATACTCAGCAAATCATCACTAAGTCGGGTTAACTTGCCCTTAAAGCTAGATTTATAAATGCACTGTAAGATGTCATACATATGTAAAAGGACTCAAGAACTGACTTGCAGTGTGCTTTGAGAAAATATATTCAGGAAAACATCAACCGAAGTGACAAAATTGATGAAGCAGGAATGTTGAGAGAGATACTGTAGGAGGCTTGTCAGAAAAAGGAAGAATTGTGACTCATATGGAGTTTGGAATGATCAGACAAAAGACCACTAGCAGAGGCTAATTGTGTAATTTATTAAAACGTGTGAAGTAGAAGACCATCACTACATCACTGTGACTTTTATATCCCTATATTTAGAGGGAGTTGTAGATTGCCAGCAAAGGACATGTAAACACAATAAAGAAATCATAAGTGTGCCAATTATCCGTTCTTAGAAATGATTGGAGTGAATGAATAACACAAAGTGAGCGACCCGAAATACCCTTGAGGGCTTGGGTAATTAAAATGAAAGGGTAAGAGTGCCTTCAAGGGACTTTGTTTTCTCTGTATTTGATAATTCAAATTATTTGAGGAAGGATCAATCAATAATCCTTGAAATGAACTAATCCAATATCATTCGTCTCAATACAGAATATAAATACTTCGTATTGTCAAAACACAACATATAAACAAAGACACAAGGTGTATACGAAAGAATAGTTTTATCAAAAAGTTCATTAAGATAAGTGACTTCATATACAGATGAATAAACAAATAAGATTTAGGACTGTGGGTACACACATAAGTAAATTACTATGTGACTCAACAGAACCTAAAAAAACACCTATCCCAAAATACATTGAGTAAAACAAGAATGGGGATAAGATGTGTTGTCGACGTTTCGGTTTCTTAAGAATCAATTGCAGAAACCATCCTCAGGACTGTTATCAATCTGTATAGAGGTATTGTAATCTGAAAATTAAATTTCAGCAATCCCAATGTATGGGACTTACTGGAGGCAACAGGAGGGGTAGTTGCCCCCCAAGAACCCTCATGAGTCAAGGGGACTCTTTCCCCTAACTACTAGTGTTAGGATGTGCGTTTGAGAGTGCTGGTGAAAGGTGGCAGGGCCTCTGGTGACTACCCAATCTGGGCTTTTTCAATATTGTTTTATTTTATGAGGGGAAGGGGGACACATGGACTCCCTTTCTCAGGCCAATTTTAGACCCAGAGACCCCATCCCCTGGGGCCCATCCTATTAGTAATAGGGGAAGGGGCTATGTGGCTCCCCTCTCCCTGGGCTGATTTTGGCCTAGGGAACCCCATCCCCCAAAGCCCACCTTCTTTCATATAGAGAAGGGGCCATGTAGCTGATGTCTGCAGGGTCTCCCAGGGCACCATCAGATCCAGCAGATCCTGTGTGTTCTTTCACTCGGGACACAATTTGGAACGTTAAGGGGGCCTGTGCCATGAGTATATATTGGGAGGATGCCAGAAGTGCGGAAATGACTTTATGCCCAACCGGGAGGAATATTCGTGATGGTGATTGCAGCAGTGCACTTGCGTGTTACGGACTCCGAAGTCTCCAGGCATATTAGAGAACTGCAATAACCAGAATGCCTGTGATTCGCCCAGGGGAGCGTGGCTTCTTTTTGTGAATAAAGCAGCTGTCCCAAACTTACCTGCGTCTTTCATAATTCGCCAGTGAACAAGAGCTAAAGTACAGCTCGAAACGCGTATGGTTCCATAGTTAAAGTCCCGAAGCATGCTGACATCCTGCTGCTTGTGGCGTCAAGAGCGGTAACCTCTACATGTGTGGCTGGTCCCAGGGGCAACTCTTGTGTTTGAATATATATATATTATTTGCAGGAATTCAGTTGTCAAAACAATTTCTATGCTTGAGACATTTTACTGTGAGTCCTAATAACTGCCAAACGAAATAATGTGTCGTTTTTAGTTGGTAGTGTTTTTTCACTTTTTATTTTAATTGTAGTTTTACGAGCATGTGATGGTCACACAAGTGTATATAATCTTGTTTGTTTAGCATTGCGAGTATGTGAGCAAGTCCACCCCCATTGGCCGAAACGCGTCATCTCGTCCTTCTTTTTGTGCTGCTGGCAAAATAAATAATAAAGAATTACTGCAGTCAGCAGTGAACTGAATTGCAAAGTGTCCGTTTTCTCTGTGTGGTGGATCTCAGCACCAAGAGCGGTTATTGTATATATATATTTATATATATATATATATATATTCACTGAAAAAACCATAGGTTATAGACCATATATAGTTAGGGATTAGCATTTACAAAACCTTATTTTATTTGCACAAAACCATTGAAATTCCATATATAGTTAGTTGCACTAACTATATATCGCGGACCCGCAATCCACTGCTAATGATGTCACATATTACATCATTCATGACATGGTCAGTGACATCACTGATGACATCACTGATGACATCTCAAATGACATCACTGATGACATCACTGATGACATCTCAAATGACATCACTGATGACATCACTGATAACATCACTGATGACAACACCCAGTGACTGTATGTTTCTGTAAAGTTAAAATATGTCTTACATATTGAAGAATGAGTGGATGTATAAGTGTCTGGATAAAGGATTTAGTAGGTGCATGACTGACTGTATGAGAGAATGATTAAATGTGTCTCACTGAGTGCATGGATTAGTGATTAAAGTGTCTTAATTTGGCAATCATTATTTATGTTGTTCTGTAAACTGCTGCATGTTTAAATCAGTAGCTATATCAGTAACTATATGGGTTATGGAATGGTTGCCCAAGTATTTGTATGGGAGACTGAGTATGTGTGTGGGTGGCTGGGAGGTGTATAACTCTGTGCATAGATGTGTGAGCAGTTGATTCCCTAGGTGTATGGGTTCAAAAGTGCATGTAGAAACAGCTGTATGGACAGTTGACTGTGTGCATGAGTATATTGGTGAGTGAATGGATATCTCAGTGCTACATGTCAAAGTAAGTACATATGTAAAACACACTCCACATGAGAGTTGACATATATAAATAACTGAACATAAGAGCCAGTGAATGTGAGAGTGGCTGTATGAATCATTGTGAACTTGTATCAAGGATTGTATAAGAGAGTAAATATGTGTTAGTATATGTTTGAATAAGTAAGGTGTGTATAACTGTATAGTTGAGGAAATGGAGATGTGATTGATTCTTTGCATGACTGACTAGGTGTGTGAGTAACTCCATGGATGTGTGACAGTCTGTGAGTGCCTGTTTACACTGAGTGTATCTAAGGTTATATTAGAGTCTGAAGATGTATTATCACATAAATGATATCATCAGTGATGTAATCAGTAATGTCAAATGAGATGTCAGTGATGTCATCAGTGATGTCATTTGAAATGTCATCAGTGATGTCATCAGTGATGTCATTTGAGATGTCATCAGTGATGTCATCAGTGATGTCACTGACCATGTAATGAATGATGTAATATGTGACATCATTAGCAGTGGATTGCGGGTCCACGATATATAGTTAGTGCAACTAACTATATATGGAATTTCAATGGTTTTGTGCAAATAAAATAAGGTTTTGTAAATGCTAATCCCTAACTATATATGGTCTATAACCTATGGTTTTTTCAGTGAATTTTCAAGGTTTTGTAAATGCAAATTCCTAACTATATATGGTCTATAACCTATGGTTTTTTCTGTGAATTTCATTGGTTTTTTAAAAGCTAATATCTATAGCTGTAAAATATATTCTTTATTAAGTGACGTATCACGTAGCCCGTGAGACGCCTCATGATGCATCGCATAACCGTGACGTATCGTCTCTGCAGCGCAAACCAAACCCAAAACGTAAGCGCGCCAGAACACTCTTAAAGATATATATATATTTTTTAACCTTAATTAGACAAAATCCACACGTGCACATATCACAAACGTTCAAAAAACACAATATGTCGGACTCCCGTTACGCTGCCCGGTTAGCTGCCCGGTTAGCTGCCCGGTTAGCTGCCCGGTTCGCGTACCAAGACGCGTCTCTACAGCGAAAAAATCGGATTTTTTTTTTTTTGGCCCGCGTGGCTTTATAATATCCCCCTCATCAATCCTAGGGGGTCAGAAGGGGTCTACCTTGCCCTCTTTCCTTCATTTCCCCCTTTGTTTTGGCCTCCTCTTGTCTCTCGATCCTACCGAGAGAAAAGATGGCGGCCGCTCCGGACTGTTTACAATGTTGACAGCCAATCAGCTACTCCTCAGACTCCCGTTACACTGCCGGTTAGCTTCCCGGTTAGCTGCCCGGTTCGCGTACCAAGACGCGTCTCTACGGCGAAAAAATCGGATTTTTTTTTTGATTTTTTTTTGGGCCCGTGTGGCTCTATAATATCCCCCTCATCAATCCTAGGGGGTCAGAAGGGGTCTACCTTGCCCCCTTTCCATCATTTCCCCCTTTGTTTTGGCCTCCTCTTGTCTCTCGATCCTACCGAGAGACAAAATGGCGGCCGCTCCGGACTGTTTAGAATGTTGACAGACACCGGAGAGCCAATCAGCTTCGCATCGCAAAGTTCCGTTACGCGAAAAGTACGCGAACCGGAGCGCTGCCCGGAGCGCTGTTACAGATATATATCTTGTTTTAAACGTTAATTTCTCAAAATCCACTGAAGCACATATATTGAGACCTAGCAAAGGCACATCGGGCTAACAGTCCCTACAATTTTGCCAAGTTTTGTGCAAATCCATTCAGCCGTTCGAGCTAAAAGTGAGGCCAACCGCCCTATGGAAAAATGAATGGGAAAAACGCGTTTTGGGACCCCCCTTTTTTCTCGGCCCCCCCTTGACGACCCCCCCCCAAATTTTCAGGGGCTGCTCAGAAACAAAATGTGCCATTTTCCTGAAAATTTCAGCCAATTCCGTCCACAAACGCCAGTTATTAGACATAGAATTTTCAAAAGTTCCATAGAGAAAAAATCCTAACTATATATACCAACTGGCTATCGCCAGTAGGTAATATATATATATATATATATATATATATATATATATATATATATATATATATATATATATATATATATATATATATATATATATATATATATATATATATATATATATATATATATATATATGTATATATATATATATATACTGATGAAATCAAATATTACAGGGGCATTATAGTTAGGAAATGGATTTTTAAAAACCTTAGAAATACACTGAAAAAACGACAGGTTATAGGATCATTATAATTAGGCAGCCATTTCACTCGTACAAAACCGAAGATATTCAGACTCTCATCCCTGCAATGCACTGCCTATGATGTCAAATATTACATCCCTCATGACATGCTTAGTGACATCACTGATGACATCTTAAATGACATCACTGGTGACATCATCCTGTGACTGTGAGTGTTTTTAAAAAGTTTATAAGTGGTATATTGGTGAATCAGTGGTGTATGAGTGCATGTTTGGATGATTCTAAGGGTGCGTGAATAACTGTATAATTGAATAATTAAGTGTCGCAGTGAATGTACGGGTGAGTGACTTGTGTGAATGTCTGTATCTGTTTGTCAGTTGGTGAATACGTGAGAGTATAGGTATGTGAATGCGAACATGAGTTAATGTATGGGTGAGTGATTGATAGAATACGTGTATGGATATCTGAATGTCTGTGTCGGTGGATGACGTGGTGTGTAACTGTCTTAATGTATAACTGCGGCGTGGCTGTATGGCTGAATGAATGTGTGTATGGCTTTGACTGTGAGTGAATGGATGTGTCAGTGGTATATGGGTGAGTAACTGCATATGTGGAGGCAGTATCGGTGAGTGTTGGAGTATTTGAGAGACTGTATTTATGACTGAGTGTTTGAAGGAGTGGCCATATGGGTGAGTGTCTGCTTGTGTCAGTGACTACAGGTGAGTAAGTATGTGTTAGTATGGGTATGAGTAAGTGAGTGAGTGTGTGTATAACTGTATAGGTAGGTAAGTGGTTGTGTGGTTTACTGTATGGGTCAGTAGGTATGTGACTAACTCTATGGGTGACTGTCTCTGAGTCTGTGAGTGGCTGCATGGGTGTATGAGTGGATATGTGTGTTGGTCTATAATTCAGTGAGTAGCTTTGTAAGTACTGGTATGTGTGTGTGTGAATGAGTTTGAGAATGTTAGTGTGGAAGTTGGAGTGGGTGTATGAAAGGTTATATGGGAGTGTGGGTGGGTGCATCAGAGATTCTGTGCCCGATGTCATCAGTGATGTAATTTGAGATGTCATCAGTGATGTTACTAACCATGTAATGAGTGAAGTAATATGTGAGGTCATATGCAGTGCATTGTGGGGGGCACAAGCTTTAGTTAGTGAGCTCAGGCAATTATAACTGCTGAATTTAATTGGTTTTGTACGAGTGAAACCTATGTCTAGCTATAAAGTCCATGTAACCTTCAGATTTTTCAATGCATTTTTAAGTTAAGGCTTTTTTATTCCATATCCGGACTATAATGTGTTTTTCAGTGAATTTTGAAGGTTTTTGGAATGCTAGTCCTGAACTATAACGTCCCAGTAACCTTTGTATTTTTCAGTGAATTTCTATGTTTCTTGAAGTAGTAGTAGCATTTGCGAGTGGTGGAGAGAGGGGGCCAGCTTCAGGAATCCCACTGTGTAGGACTTATATGAGGTACCAGGAGGGCTTCTTGGTCGCTCAAGGCCCGTCAGGAGTAAAGTGGACTTCATCCCCCCAACCAATAGTGTGCCAGGAGGTACGTTTGCAGAGTGGTGGAGAAAGGGAATGTGCACTCCAAAGACCTCTAAGCACTGGGAGCCATCTGTGTGAGACTTACTGGAGGTAACAGGAGGGGTTTATCATAATATGATTTCATTGGGCAACTAAGTGAATAAAAGCATCTAAAGTGGACTACATTACATCTTTCTCTTCAATGAATAACTAAGGTGTCGGCCATTTTGACACATCTTAAATGCCCCATCTATATTATAGAGAACAATAATCTTTGCTCCCAACCTCGAAAATACTACTCAATTCAATTTGCAGATTATCGCAATAATATTTACAAGGACCGAATACCTATAATCAAAATTGTGCCCTGATTGGGCCTACTCAATCTCATTTGTGTAGAAGATCCTAACATAATAAAATAAATGTCGAAAAGCAGTAATGGCAACAAAAAAAAAGTCAATTAATTCACATAAATTGAATTACTTCAATCAGATAGAAAACTGTGTGGCTAATCCTACAGCGAAATAATAACAACAACTAGAGAGAGAGAGAGAAGAGACACTCTCAGTCCCCCAGGTTATAATTTGTAAACAACAAAAGAGTGTCCGCACAGGGAAAAGTACTACCCAGCACAGGATTTGAGAAGGAAAGGAAATCAACCTATAAGAGAGTCACTTAGGGATTTCTTAAGAAGCCCTCACTCACCCCCCTGGGGGGTGACATGCTTCATCATCGGGCCCACCAGGAGAAGCCGAATGCCTCCCTGGTGTGCTGCAACGCCAGGTTACTGCGGAGCTGGTTTTTGTGACAATAATGTGCAACAAAGTTAATTTAAAAAATGCCAGCAGGCTCTACTGGACGGAGTCCGGTAGAGGATAGCGCTAGGTGCCGAGCGGGTGTTTGGCGTTGCGGGCGGTGTGCCATTGTCGCCTCCACCCCCTCCCGAGACCCATGAGGTGTGTATCTTTTAACTAACAAACCACAGGTTCCGCATAAAGTGTGTGAACCACCACTTTTTCTGGGTTTTTTGCACCAATTTGTACAGCTTACTTTTTAACTTTCACGTCCTCTGGCAAGGGTGGGCCTTAGCTAGCCCATACCACTGAGGTACACAATTACATGGTCCTGATGAAAGCCCCGTGATATCAATACACATAAGCGCAGAAACATGTTGACCCCACTCTAAAGGGGAAAACACCCAACACATTAGTTGGTAAATTTCCCGACTTATATATTTTAATTTATGCCCAGCTAACCACGGAATAAAGTTTTTTGCTTGGTATAGCCTGCTGGCATTTTTTAAATTCACTTTTTTGCACATTATTGTCACAAAAACCAGCTCCGCAGTAACCTGGCGTTGCAGCACACCAGGGAGGCATTCAGCTTCTCCTGGTGGGCCCGATGATGAAGCATGTCACCACTCAGGGTGGTGAGTGAGGGCTTCTTAAGAAATCCCTAAGTGACTCTCTTATAGGTTGATTTCCTTTCCTTCTCAAATCCTGTGCTGGATAGTACTAATCCTACAGCGACCTACAATAAACTTTATTTGTTACTCATTGTAAATTATATGAATCAATTTGATAATCCAAAAATTCCTCGTTTTTTTAAGGTTACCTGATCATTGCCAGGTATATAGAATGCATGTCTGCACTATTTGGCATGCTCCTCAATGCACCTTCCAGATTGGATTATGCAGTAGTAAAAATCTCTTATGTGCTTATGTGTATACGTATTACTTAGTTGTTGTATGACCCTTTCATTGTAATTTTTGCACTGTGGTCCTGAGTAGTAGTCAGTTTCCTGAACTTGATATGTGTCTAAGTGCTCTAGTCTAAAAAAAGAAAATGTACAAATATCTAATTGTCCTATGTGCAATATGGAAAGAAAAAAGTGATTTTATCTTACAGTGATCAAGCAACCTCATATTACTTACATCAAAGTGTCTTCCTGGGCCATTTGTGAGTTATCCTGTGATACCATGTCTGACATGCCCTAATGTGTAAGAAGGTTGCAGGACCCACTAATGTTCTATCATTACCCTATATGTGTCCATAGCTCTACTTCACTGTTGAGGCCCCATGGTACACAAGTACTTAATTCCACAGTGTAGCTTGATGTGAGTTGTATCAAAGATCTGATTCTGCTCCCTCCTCTTTCTTTGTGGGCCACCAGATCAATACAGAAGAAGCTTAGCATGTTGTTTCTACTGTTGTGTGTGTCAGATATGCGACATTGTGGTTTGATATGGCTCGGGTATGTTCCAACACCAATTTTGTGGCAGGATGGCCTGTACTGCCAAAGTATTTCTTCCCACACAGGCACTTAAAGCAATATATCATACAATTTGGGTTGCAGTTAAGAAACTTTGTGAAACATCTCTACACCCTTTTGCCTGGTATGTCGTAACCACTGATTTTCACACTATTCCTGCATGCTTTGTGTTGGACTGGGCCCTTTTTGCAGTGTTATCCCCAAACGTTTTGCTTCTTCCTCCTATTATTTCCTGACCAGTTGTTGTTGGTTTTAGGACTCTGGGCACTTTAATACTGCTGATCAGTGCTAAATTGCACATGCTCTCTGTGTACATTGTTATTATGATTGGTTCTCCCTGATTGGCATATTTGATTTACTGGTCAGCCCCTAGTAAAGTGCACTGAGTGTGCCGGGGCTGGTAAATCAAATACTACTAGTGGCCCTGGAGCACTGATTGTGCCACCCACATGAGTAGTTCTGAAAGGGTAACCTAGACCTGCCACTGCAGCATCTGTGTGCAGTTGTTAACTGCCATGTCAACTTGGCAAGTGCACCCACTTGTCAGGCCCTAACCTTCCCTTTTCTTACATGTCAAGGTAGGCCCAAGGAACCCCTGTGGGCAAGGTGAAGTGTATGTGAAAGGTAGGACATGTGTGTGACATGTCCTGATAGTGAAATACATCCATTTTTGTTTTTCACTATTGAAAGGCTATCTTGCCCAATAGGATAGAATGGGGAATGCTTTGTAACATTTTAGAAGCATATCTTCCCATAGGGATAAGATTGAAAAATAAAGTTTAGGCTCTCCGAACACAAAATTTAATACCACATATTTTTTACTAAAGATGGTTTTTAAATTGTGTGTTTGAAATTGCCACTTCTTGAAAGTAGGCATTTTCGTGTTTAACCATTCTGCCTCTGCCTGTTTGTGTACTGACTGTCTGGTTTTGGAGTGACAGGGGCTGGGGAGGTACATTCTTTCAGACAGCCACGGGGGTGATGTGCATCCTGTCTTTCCTGAATGAGTCAGCACTAGGTTTGAATAGGCCTGATCTGCATTTAGAATGGTGAGAGGAATAGCACTTGTACCTGAAAATTGCTGTGCCTGCCTTCCACAATACTGGCTCCGCCTCCCTGTGCTGTGTCTGGAGCCAAGGCTTACACTGACAATAGATGTTGTTGTGCACTTGCAGAGTGCCCTCCAGAACTGGTTTGATCTGGGCTCAGAGCTCTATACACAAAGAGAACAAAGACATTTTGGGGTATGAGTATCAGACCCCAAACCCCTAAACTTTAGACTACTTCTGGAATCAAGAGGAACCTTTGCCAAGGATAAGTACTGGATGAACTGAGGAGAAGTACTGCTCTTGCTGTGTGTCTGGGGTTGGCCTCCAGTTGCTGTTTCAGCCAAGAAAAGGAGATGGACTTTGCTGTGTGCTGTGTCCCCTGCTTGAGGAAAGTCTCCAGGGGCTTGAGTAGACAGTGCCTCCTGTTTTGAAGTCTCAGGAACACAAAGACTTCACCTCCAGCTCCCCTGAACTTCCTTGTGGGGAGTTCTGACCTGCCTGGAGTGGCTGTGGCTGTGTGTGACCTCTGGAGGTTGTTTCTGCTACTAGGAGCTGGAAAGCAAAGCAACAACAAGAAAATTGACGCATCATTCTTTTTGCATCAGTTTTTCTGACGCAACGCCGTGGTGCGAGAAGAATTTCCCTGCAGTGGCGAACTGCTGCTGAAACCGACAAAGTGCCTTTCTCCACTGCAAGAATTGATGCATCGAGGGATCATGGCTGAAGACATAGACGCAGTGCCAGTCGACGCCACTGCATCGATCACCGATGCATCCCGGATTTCCATGCATCGTCCCTATGCGGCAAGTTTTCTCCGGCCCATGACCTGAGACTCTGAATCATCCCAAAATCGATGCATCACTTACCACTACAGTCTAGACCCAATGCATCACTCCCCTGTGTACAGTGGAACTGTTGCATTGCATCCACAAGTGTCTCAGGAACCAAAGCATCTCTTTGTTCTACTACGCTTCCCATCGCTGCAGCTGTTTGGCTTTGTGAATTTTGTCCTAAAAACAGGTACTTTGCAGGAAATTACGCATCCATCATTTTCTATGAACTCAGTTACTAAAACCTTTTGAAAGTCATTTTCCTTAATACTTTTATGTTGGATTTTTGTCTTTTTGGTCTTGGTAAACTTTAGATAAAGATACTTTATTTTTCTAAACCGTGTGGTGTTCATTTGTGGTGTTATCACTGTGTTACTGTGAGTGTTGGTACAAATACTTTGCACATTGCCTTTGGGATAAGCCTGTCTGCTCATGCCAAGCTACCAAGGGGCGAGCGGGGTTATCTAAAGTGTATATCCCACTTGCCCTGACTAGAAGCAAGGGTCCCTATTTGGACAAACGTACCTGCCTATGCTAACTAGCGACCCCCATTTCTAACTCTTTGCATCTAGCACATTGATAGAACCCTGTCACATCAGGTTTTTTCAATGACTTATCCATGTAGAAACTATGCTCCAGAAGATCTTTGAGGGGCACACTTTTTCTAAGAGTAATATCAGGTTTATCAGGTAATACAAATCCCAATATGTTATCAGGCTCAGGATACTCCAGTGTCTCTGGATCGTCCCATGGATTTGGCTTGACTCAACAGAAACATTTATTATCAGCCTTATGGAGCCCTCCTTTCCTCTTTGTTTTTGCTTTGCAGTAAGGAGTTCTTGGTTGTCTTTTTTCTGGACCTTATTAGCTGCCTCTCTCAACACTTTCTCAGAGTATCCCTTTTCCCGGAGTAACTCCATGTCTGCTTCATTGTAATCATTGGGCAGCAAACAATGGAACTTTACTCACAATAATTCCCCATAGGGGATGCTGTTGACTAAGCTACGTGGTTGCTGTCTGAGCATGTAGTGTGGCTTTTCTGGGTATGGGTTTTCCATATCGTATAGTGCATAATTTGCTATTTCTGACAAATACCAGTAGATCAAGAAGTGGCACTTCTGGCCTGCTAATGTGGCTGGTGATTCTCCAACTCAGCACATTGTCATTCAAGATGGAAGTGCATGTTTCTGCTTCTGCCTGATTATCCACCCAGACAATACAAAGATCATCAATATATCTGACCCATAGGGCCATCTTGTCCACTAACTGCTCATTGGCTTCCCTCCAGGGCATGTGCTTATCCCATCATCCTCTGAAAAGATTTGTATAACTGCGGGTGAAGCACATGCCCAAGCAAGTTGTTATACCATTAGATTGTTTATTTATCTGTGTTTGTGTGTGTGTGTGTGTGTGTGTGTTTGTGGACTTGGCCCCTTTCCTTTCTATGGGGTCAGCCCCAAATCTTCTGCCTGCTTTCTGTTTCTGAACCAGTTTTTGTTGGCTTTTAGGAGTCTGCACATTTACCATTATGAAACAGTGATAACATGCTTGTGATCTCTACTCTAAACATGGTAAAATTGGCTTATACCCAATTGACACACTTAATTTACTTGTAAGTCCCTAGTAAAATGGTACTACATATACCAAGGGACTGTAAATTCAATGCTCTCAGTACATCTGCAGCATTCATTGTGCCACCCACTTATGTAGCCTGACATCTCAGTGGGATGGAAAACTCTACCTGGTTCCCCCACATGAAAGTGGGCAGCAGGTATAAATATTGAAACCTTAGACCCAGCTATTAATTACACTACATGTCCTAACCTGGCCTTCACATCGCCCCTGTTGCATACTGCATCTTTGACACAGGGCTTCACACACCTTTGCAAACAGGATTTAAGGTACTTTTGTTCAACAGGCCTACCTGGATCCCTAAAGCTGGCCCGCTCTCTATCGCAGTTGGTCTGAACTTTGTCCCTGTCTGGCCACACCAGATAACTAAAGCTAGCCTTTTATGACCACAATTTTCCTCTTCAAAAATCCTCCAAGATACATGTCAGGTAACTGAGGAGTTTGCAATCGAAGAAACCCGATGAGTTCAGGAATTTGTGACAAATTTTTAATTCAAATTTGGGAACTAAGCATTGTTTGTTCTGGATTTCCATGAGGATGCAATATTAGACCATAAATGCTTATTACATTTCTGATCTGGTTTTGTCAGAAAAATGACAAATGCATTTCGTTATCTCTGAAACTCTCATAACCCCTTGATGAAAAGCTTCCCACTTGTGGATACTTTCTTAAACACAATACTATTTGTCTTATAAAATATTCATTATCAAAAAAATTAATAGTCTTTTGTTTATTATTTAACCAGAGAATTTCCTTGGGATATAATAAAAATTATAAAATAGTGGTAATCTTCATTATCAACTTATGTCATTCATTCTTTCTTCCTTGCTCCATCTCACCCCCAACCCCCATCCCGTTTCTTGCTTTAACTATAGACAGGCACTGAATGTTTTACTCTTCTTATTTACTGTTCAGGCAGGGTGCCAGAATAAATGAGATAACCAAGGTCAATATACTGTAGTGGTTGTGCCATCAAGTGTGGAATCAAAGCGCAAGATATTATCAACTCTCAAAATAAATGATGGTTGATGGCAACAAAATGAATTAACATGATTACCATTACTAGAAATATGATAATCTTAGATTAATGTTATCCAAATATCAGTTTCTATGATACCATAACACTATCATATACGTTTTGTTACATAACTCCATTCCAGACTTACGTCTGTTATTTGGAGTGTTTAATAAAGCAATTGCCTATTTCAAAACAGAAATGGAGTATTTACTGACATCATTCTTGGATCATTAACATCTCATAGATGGGAGATTTAACTAGACACTTATGTTTCAATTGCTCCTTTTGAGATTGGATTACAGAAACCCGCACGCCTCAGAGGAGGGTAAGGGAGCGCGGTTCACGTTTATACATTAAGCCTTTTGCAGAGTTATAAAACTGTACAGTTTTACATCACCAGTATTTACAGTTTAAAACATGCAGATGTGGTGAATTTCCTAGGATGACATTGTTTTTGATTAAGTGTGAATCTGGTATACCAACTAGGGTTAGAGAGTTCCAAATTAAGAAACTCTATTACATATAGCATCTAGTCAACCTATTTATGGAATGCAATTTAGATATGTCTTCAAAGTATTAAAAATGCAATCAACTTGCAAAGTGGCTGCTTTCCTTCAGTTGTGTGAAACAAGTTGTTCAAAACTAGTTATTGTAATAGCATATCAATTGTATCTCGTTTTTCCATACACATCATACCTGTATTTTTGCAAGAAAACTTTGTCTTTTCATCACACTGGCGTAGTGTTCCATTACAGCCTCTTTCATCACTCCCATCTTCACAGTCCTTTTCGCCATCACAGTGCCATGGCTCTGGGATACAATTGCCATCTGGGTGGCATTGGAATTCTTTCCCATCACACCCTCCACGAACGGGCTTATCTTTAATAGATTTGAAAAGACAAAAATATTGTTTTTAAAATACTTTTTTTCACATATATTAAAAGTTTCAATATTTTCTTAGATTTTGTATGGCAAAATATGTCACAAGCCCCTACAAATAATAAAGGTAAACATTTTCTTTGGAATGTTCATATATGAACCTAATTGCCTTTCTGTTCATTTCATGGAAAGAATGTGATCAATATGAACGGTCAATAGTTCTCCAAATTTGATTGAATTTTTAATTCGAATTAGGCAGTAACAGGAAGAAATGTCCGAGGGTAGCCCATTAGCCTTTTAACATATTTAAAAATAAAGGGGCATATTAACAAGCAACTGATGTATCTGCATAGATGTGTCAGTTTCCTTGCGCCAGCGCCAAATGTCCTTGTGCCACCATAGATGCGCTGTATTTACAATACAGTGCTACATGGCGCAAGGATTAACAGATGCGTCAGATATTCTGACGCATCTGTTGGCCCAAAAGTGATGCATTGCCGTAGTTGCTCATGAAAGTGACGCAACTCCAGCAATGTGCCACAACAGACAGGTGAGTCCTATTCAAAAAGCCCTGCATCAGTTCTTACACCTGGTATGAGCAGGCATAGTGATTTTGGCGCAGTGAAGGCATAGAATGATGCAGTAAAATGTTTAAAATTTTACTTGGTCAGTTCCACATGATTTTTTGAGTGGGAACGCCCACCCTGCATACATTGGCCCTTATTTATGAGGCCTTGCGTCAGTTTTGCGCCGCCGGTGCGTCCTTTTTGTGACGCACCAGCGGCGTAAAATATGCGCCTTGTTGCGCCATATTTAAAAAGTGACGCATCTAGGTAGATGCGTCACTTTTTAAACCCCTGTGCCACATTATACCTGCGTCAGGTATAATGTATGCAGAGGGGGCGTTCCCCCGCAAAAAGCCTCGTAATGGTGACGCAGTGAAATCTATGAGATTTCACTGCGTCACTTTTAGGATGCTGTTGCGTCAAAATCTTGCGCCTGCCTCACAGCAGGCGTAAGACTGACGCAAGCCCTTTCACATGGGGCTTTCCCCATGTGAAAGGACGCATTGCTGGAGTTGCGTCACTTTTGTGACACACTCCAGCAATGCGTCACTTTTGCACTTACAGATACGTCCCCTGTGCCAAACATGATAAGGATATTGCAAATCACCTCAGAGTTACAAAATCTTATTAAAAAAACTTGGACTTGTTCCTCTAATTGGTTATGGAACAAAGAGCTGGGGAACCTGCAGGGCGGATATATTGGATGTAATTAATTTAAAAAAAATACTAATTTGTATAAGTGAATGAGTAAAATGTGCTTCACAGTTAACGTTTAATGTTACCTTGTGAATTCATTTTGGAAATTTACACTGTGGCTTCATCTGTCATAATCCTTGTGAAATTTGGCAAGCCTGGGTAAAGTTTAGCAAAATGTGGAGAAGTTTTGGTTGCAAAATATCTTTTCACATTCAATGTCCTCAGGACTTTGTCTTTTTAGGATTAACATAAAATGAGTGAGTTTTCTAATGAATGGGTTGTTCTAATTCACATGTTTATCCGTATAAATATGTTGGGAGCTTGTGCACTGAATAGTGATTGAAATCTGATACTGCAAGCCCAAATATGCTGTCTAAATATGGAGTCATGTAATCCTGCAGAAGCCCTGTCAACAAAATGATATAACATGCTCCCCAGCTACTGTGCCATGTTAAATGTTTTAAAGGTATTTTTATGTTTTGCCTGTGACAGAGCATGCTCTGAATGTGCTCTCACTTGTGAGAGATATTGTATATAACAAGACAGTCTACCAATTGCTTACAATTTGTTGACTTAATTGTCACTCTTATATATTGCCTTTCAATAGGCCAGTGCATTCTGGTTTCACTTCTTCCTCTTCTGGCTGGAGCTTGGACCAAGTACTGACTGCTTCAGCCTGATTGGTGTCCATCATCTGCTAAGTGAATGAGGTGCTCTTTTTATTTTATTGAGTGTTGATAAGGGTCTGTAAGATGGCCCCCAGATATTCAAAGATGTATTTGCAGTAGGCAGCTTCCCTCATATCCTTTCTGGAAATCCCAGGGGAGCTGTAACAGTGTCTCAAAGATGGATGGTCCCCGCTGGCACATTTATTACTTTCAGTAACTCAACAAGTGTGCTGTGGCATATGTAGCAATTTTGTCGACAGTAACTGCAAAAGTCCAAGAGTGCTGATTATGAATGTGCCATTTAGTGAAAGCACAATTTCAAAAGGACACTGCAAGGAAGGAAGTCTTGCGTCACAGTCCTGTGCAACACCATTCCTGTTTATGAGGTGGATGCTGACAATTCACTCAAGAGGTGAGTGGATGGAAAATATATGGTGGTGAAGCAGTCAACTGCTGAAAAACAAGATTGTATTTTATCTGAAGCAAACTCCCTTTCTACCAATCAGTAATCACAATTTACAATTGAAAGTGCTGCTGTATAGTATAATGTAGATTGTAATGTACCTCAGCTTGCTAAAGCTTGCCCAAGATTAGAAAAATGCACTTCATCAATTACCTGTGTGATGAAGGTTAAGAAATCACAACGTTGTGCAACAGTGGGTGTCAACAACTAAAGTACATTGAGACGCTATCTAAATACTGGGGTGCATCTAAAATTGAGAACTATTAGTATTTCCATCCAATTTCATATTTCAAGTAGTGGGTATATTGAGCTTGCACCTGGGTTCTGTCCATGCAAATTCCTCCATATTGGATGAATATATGTGTCACCAATCAGGTTCAGTAATGTGAGGATTTATGGTCATAAAGGCTTTGTGCCACATGTTAGCCCCCATCCTCTGCGAGGCAACGTGTAATTGTGTGCTTACCACTGCCTGGGTCATATTATTTTTGTGTGGTAACATATTTTCCCCAAGGCATTTCTTGCTTCTGATTTTATCAGGTAATTTCGAATGAGGAGCTGAGCGTGAAAACTTTTTCAATCTGACATTTTAATGAATGGTGCAAACATTCATGAATAAGAGAGCTGAGATTACCATGTTTTTCCTAGGCAACAACCTACTACCAACCAACGTCTGCAGCATTTTTTAAGAAATACAGGCTCCTTCATCTTTGTTTCAGAAACAAGGCAAGCCTTCTCACACATATGAGAGCTAATGGCTAAGCCAAGGTCTTTTACCCATGTTGCAGAGCAGTGCGACTGCTGTGCAGCATGGGTAAAAGGTATTAAAAATGTGCTATAAAAGTTACTTTAAAAAACAATTAGCTATGTTTCACAGCATCCACAGTGCTCTACAAAAGGGGTAAAAGACATTGGCACAACCAACAGCTCCCACATAGGTGAAGCCAATTGGCTTTGCCATTGCTTGTTTTAATGTTCTAGCTCTTTTGTGTTGCTGGTAGCCAGCTAGTTTTGCGCTGGAATTGAGTACTACTTTAGTACCCGATTTTACAATGAAGTGGCTCATACCCTTGGGCAGTACACTTTTATGTCAGAAAGTAATGACTTGGTGTTATTCATTTTTGACAGTGTTGCTGGGGTCTTCATCCATTTAAGATAGTAGTCTCAGCGTAGGCTATTTTAGGAAGGCAGCAATCTTTACAAAATGAGGCAATGCTGGTTTTAATTTTGTCATTCTCTTGTTTAAAGTAACTCTTTCTACATATTGACTCTATAATATGTATAATTCTGAAATGTCTACATAATCCACAGTGATTTTTTTTTATTACAGATGGGTTCTAATTTCAGCAAAGAATGTAATGAGAAAATGATGCACCCAGTCATTTACAATACAACTATGTGCTCAACATGCACAATCACTGTCTTTCAAACTGGCGATTGAAAGTACAAAAACACTTTGTGTACTGGGAGTAAAGAGTAAAGCCCTGTTAACCTATGAGGCGTAGAGATAGGGTAGGGTAATGCGCACTAACAACTTTCATTTCCATCTTTGAAAGCTACAGTCTACACATAGCACTGGTGTCGCTCAAAAAATTCAAGGGGTACAGCCACAATAAAAATAAGTTCAGGTGATGGAGAAAACGGAGGATCTGAGAGAGCGGCGGAAGAATTGAGATTTTTATTAAATATGAACAGAGCAGTAATGGAAAGCAATAAAGTGAAGAATTGACATCTGTGGGGCAGTGCAAGATGGACAGGAGTGTTAGGTGACCACTTCTCTGAAAGATCTAACCTTTTTTGTTGGTACACTAGTACTTGTAGTCCACGATTTACACTGGAACATCCAAACTACAAGTGTCAGAATATATATAGAAAAATTAGAGTGGATGAGCTACTTACATTTGGACCTGAGAAAAGTTGAAATCTCTGCCTTTCCCCACAATAATAGTATTTGAAAAATTTAGATGAGTGTTCTGAAATACCATTTGAAAAGTTGCAACCTCAACTTGTGTTAAAGTGTAGTATTATTTGGGGTGGGTAGTAGCTATAATTTGTAAATATAGAGGATTGTAATAGACAAAATATCACTAAAATGACAAAATTCCAAAAAGGTTAACCAGAGACATGATTTTTTAACATTTAAAAAAATATTAGCTCCAAAGCATCAACCGAGGGCAATTGGTTGTGCTCGGCCAAGGCAAGTGTAATTTTTCAGGTTGATCATAATGGAGCACGAGACAGAAACAAGAGCCAGATTCATTTCGGTGGCAGGGCTACCTCTTCAACCTTGAAAACCTTCTGAGAAAGCAACAAGTCTGCTGGAATCAAGAGAAGGAAGTTCAGCATTGACGGAGTCCCGCATCGAGATGGAGCCACTGCCAAGTTGTTGTCTTAATTGGGAATAGCCCTGGTGGGGAAAGTTGAAGTTTCCACATTCAGGAGGTCTTCAGTGTCGATCAGGTCCTCTTCAGCAGTGGTGTCAAGGAATATGCGGGATGGAATCAAAGTAGTTTAAGCATTGACGGATTCTGACATAGAGTGGAGAATGTATTGGAATCAACTTTGATGTCAGGCTCTCCGGTGATGTACCATCAGTGGGTCATTTGGGAGGTTGGTCTCAGTCTCTCAACAGTTCTCCAAGCAAAATATCTTCAGAAAATTTTTAAGTCCCAGCATTTAAGGCTAGCGCAAGGGAACTACCTTAAGTTATACTAACTTAAACAGAAGCCATCAGCAGGTTCCAGGGAAGGTCCAATTAAAACTGATCAGCTGGGATCTTTCAGAAAAGTGTGCTTCTTGTCCCTGTGGCATGACAGGAGGTCAGCCAGCTGAACCTTGGAGCCACTTCTTTTTCCTGGGTACAAATGGGAGCAGGTCCAGCCCTAAAAGTTCTCCTTACAGGTCTTAAACACAAGTGCAGTCCTTCATCTGTCTTATACAGGTCCAGTAGTCTTCTCAAGAAGCTATCCAGGGGTGCCACTATTATGCTCAGTGCCAGACTGTGGTTCGAGGGCATTACTTTGCCCAGATCTAAAGCACATCTGGGTAGCTCTCCTCTTCTAAATGGGTTTGGGTGAACCTGACTGAAAGGACAAAAGGGAGTCTGGCCCAGATTTAAGTTACATCTGCCAGTGAGAGGAAACATCCTTAGAAGCTCAGGAAGGGGTCGGTTAAGCTCACTTTCCAGGTTGAAACTCAATTTGTGGACTGAAGAGACCAGATTTGGACAAACAACAAGTTGACTTTTGCATAGGGAGTTTTCCCAACTGATTAGTCTTGTTAGCGATAGACAATGCCTCACATTTGGAAGGGCTTATCTTCAGGTAGCTTTGACCCATTTTAATGTGCTTAGTTCTGTTGGTAAAAAGAATTCTAGACAATCCAATGTGTTTAATGCTTAGCTGTCAAAACTGAAATTGCTTAAGCAAGAATGGAGGTCCATCACATTGAATGTCACAGATAGGTCCAGAAGCATTCTTACTCCTGCATGAGGAAGATCATTTTGTCCTAGGAGTTTTCTAGCCTTTTTAAGGGTAGTTTATCTTCTTTTAGATTATCTGGATTCAATAAGAATTTCGAATTAACAAAGTTTATTTCAATTGGCGAAATTTGGTTCAAGGTTTTATCAAGGATGTTGGTAACATTATCTTGCTTGACTTTTACATTTGAATTATTCATGGGGTTAGATTCTTCATTGGCAGCACACGTGTTAACGAAGATTCTTGGGGTTACTTTTTTCCTGTTGTGTTTCAGTTGAGTAACTTTCTGTAGACATGATGTAGTTTCGTTCTTGTAGCTAATGTACAATTTTATTAAATGATGGTCTGACAAAAGAAGCTTCTTAAAGAAAGGAACGTGATCCTACGTGAGTATGATGGCATGGTCAAGTGCATGGCCTGGTCTGTGGATGGGTGCACCCACTATCTAAGTGAGACCCAATGTAAACAAAAATGTGAAAATGTTGGTGTGGTATTTATAAATCCGGATACAACCAATCTTGCAGTTGTTTGTAATTCTACGGAACAATGCATCAGATCCTTAGAATGAAGAGCATGGTATGCAGGAGTGCTTAATTAATTATGGTAATTTAGACCCAACTCTTTTATGAGGGCGACGCATCTAATCAATATATAGTTCTCAGGAACTTCAATTTCAATAGAGGAGTTATATTCAGCAGTGATCAGGTTTTAGCTCAAAATAGTAACTCTAAAGGTTCATTGGTGATTAGAGCATGGATTAAACAGCAATTTTAATTACTGAACGGCCATTGTAGAATTGTTCTTTGATTTGAGGAGCACACCTGGAGCTGTATGGAGAATGCCTTTATTTTTAATGATTTTCATCAGATTGGATCTAACATTCCAAACAAGGAGAAGCATTTCAAAGCTACAATGGTTGTCCTTACCATTTGCACAGCCACAACCCGTGCAGTTGGCGGTGGGGTAGGAGGGATTTCTACAGACAATGACGAGGCGAAATAAATGATTTACTTCATTTTCCCTCTTCATCGTCCGTCGAAATCAACCCCCCGCCCCCAACACCCCCACAGCCAGCCCCACCGCTCTTAGCTGCATGGGCTGCAGGAGCATTTGCAGTATCCCAGGTTTGGCTGCTTAACGTAGTTTGTTCTAAGAGAAGCATGCTGGCGATCATTCCAAACAAGGAGAAACATTTTCCATAACAGGTTTCCTTACTGTACCTCCAGAATCACATAAAACCTCCAGAGGGGGTGGAAGGAGTACATTATATTAATATAGCAAACCTGTTGCAAACCTATTTCCGTTGTCTGAAAAGGCAGTGGGATTTTATAATAAGCATACCTTAAGTATAATCACATTTATATACTCGGCTTTTCAATCAGAAAAGCAATGCTGGCTACCTGTAATCTGTTTAAATATGTATTTTGAAGGCATTAAGTCTGAGAAAGGTGAGAACGATCTTGTAGCATTATTTTTAGAGTGTAAAACTGGATGTTACTTCATTATAATGCAATATATTTCTAGCTTGGTTGGAAACATGTAATGCAAGGATTGTGAGTGGGAAGTGGCAAGGATAATGGAGGAGAATGGCAGCATAAAAAGAAATGATATCTAATAGTGGCCAAGTGTAATGATGCACAAATGAGAACATGCATCTTTTTAGGTAAACACATTAAGTAGCTGCCATAGGTTAATCAATGTTATCAGAATATCACTGAATCCATTATGGATTGAAGTTGATGCACATAAAGTCGTATAAAGTCTCAAAGCAATAGAGCTGTCTCTTGCAGACATTGATTTAACAATTACGCATTCACGTATTCCCTGGCTTCATTTTATTTAGATACAAATGTATGGGTTTTACAACTGATGTCCAAAACGAAAATAGAAGTCATTTTCAGTTCTACAGGGACACATAAGAAATGATGTTATTGTTTCTGTTTGAATAGACATTGAATCCTTCATGCACATTGTTCTGACAAGGTGTATATGTCTGATTTATGGCAGTCATTTCTATGGTTGTGTGTGTCTTATTGAAAGTAAAATGGTTGCTACACTGTCATAGGTTAAATAACAAGGTAATATGTCCAAGTATGGTAGGGTGTCCATATTGTAAAAACAACCTCCCAAAAAGGTGTCATATTCTTTCTGTGCATAATGGTACTTTTATAATGATTGAGCACAAATGTAACCACGCTGGAAGTATGGGGGAGGAGCGGGGGGGGGGGGGTGCAAGGACACAGACAGCTTGGCTGATCAAAAAAGGTGAGGGCTCTCTATTAATGGAGATATGTCATCTCGAGATAACATTTGAGCTTAAATTAGGAAATGCTTTTTTGGAATACTATTTCTGTTCAATTTCTATGCACTCTGTATCATAAACACTGGCATTAAGTTAGTTGTTCAGTAAATGGAATTTTCACTATTAGGATACTTTATTATTCTCTGCGGAGGACACGTTTTACAGTTATGCTGCAGTAGGTGACACAATGAACAATACAGCCCATGTGTAGCATTTAATTTGCATGCCCTGGGTACAAGGGTTGCCATATTTACAAGCAAACTAAATGTGCCAGTGAGATGTATACCATTTTTAACAAGCTTGAAAAGGAGGACAAAGCCACTTTTTCTCTGGTTAGCAGGGATAAAGTACAAAGACTCCTATGGGCAACAAAAACAGGTTCAGCAATAATAAGCAGATATCCAGGGGAACACTACAGAAAAGCTGTTTGTTAGACCTGTCATCCTTTGTGTGGTCTTCTCCTCACACTTTTGTCTGCTTACCTCCACTTTTTGCTATATCTTTTTGTTTACCACTGTTGAACAGTGCTAAGGTGCTTGCCCTTCTTCCTTAAAACATGGTGACATTAGTATGTACCTAACTGGCGTAGTTGGTTTAGGTAAAAATCCCTTATAAAGTGGTATACCATATACCCAGGGACTGTAATGTAAATGCAACTAGTGGGTCTGCAGCACTGGTTGTGCCACCCACACAAGTAGCCTTTCAAACCTGTCTCAGGCATGCCATTGCAAGGCCTGTGTGTGCAGTTTACTTCCACTTCGTCTTGCCATTTAAAACCACTTGACAAACCCTAAACTTCCTTTTTAATACACATAGGTCCCTTCTAAATTAGGCACTAGTAGGCTGCTGTGTAAGTAAAGGGTTCAACATGTACTTATATGTTATACATGTCCTGGTAGTGTCAAAAAAAATTGCAATGTTCACTGCTGTGAGGCCTACTTCTCTCATAAACTAGAATTGGGAATTCCTTAACACATTTTTTTACGCTGTAATTCCTGATGAGAAAGGAGTAGCTAGATAATGGTTCATATCTTTGGAATGTTAGTAATAAATCCTCTTTAGTGTTAAAGTTTTTTTAAACATGTTTTTATTGGTTTTTCCGTTAACATGAGATAATACAGTTACAGCTTTTGCCATGGAGAAGCGTACTCAGTTTAGTCAGTACACAGATGTTGTTTTTCCCTCACGAGGACAGCGTAAGAAGGTGCTCTCAGAGTCCATAATGTCTTTGCAATTTTTCTTCCTCGCTCGTAAAATTGTATAACATTGTATAACATGGCCAACAACACTAATTTATCATGTCTTTGTTTTTAGTTACACATGTGTCATGAGAGTTGGCAGCGGTATTTATTAGAGCAACAGCACCGGAATTACCAGAGCAAGACCTGTGAAGCACGGCAAATGAGCAGTTCTGGTTGAGGTCTGCTCCCAGCCTCCGAAGGTGTGTCATACTGTGCCGCCCCGGATTGCCCGGAATGCGCTCATGACATGATGCCGGCAATGGTCATTCAGGGTCCAGAGAACGTGATCTTGGTGAGGAAGCAGGAGAGGCAGATGATCTGTTGTTGCGATTGAGGCGCTTCAGGAATTCATCTACTTGGTGCAGTTTAGTAAAAAAGGTTTGTTTGTCTTGATGTGTAACTCATAAGTGTGCCGATAAAGCAGACCGTAATCAATTTGAGCCTCTCGTAATTTTTCCTTGAAAGGCATGAACTTGCATCTTTTTTCCTGGACAATTGAGGTAAAGTCCGGATAGATGGTCAAGGTATTCCCTTCGAAAATGAGCAGGCATTTTTCCTGAGCTGCTTTGAGAGCGACATCCCGATCTCGGTAATTGAGAAGCCGGGCTATGATGGGGTGAGGTGTGTTTCCTGGGGAAGGCCTGGAGCAGAGCGATCTATGCCCTCTTTCGACGATAAATTGAGACCAGAAGGATTCTGCATTCTGCAAGGATTCTGCATGGCTTGGCAGTTCGGGCTGGACTGTTCCCATGAGGCACAGGGTCAGACTGATTTGCATATGGCCATGTCTGAACTGGGGTGGCAGAGTGGGCTAAAGAACGGTGATGGATTAAACCCAGATCTGTTGACAGGGTGTGAGTGTTTGATTGGTTAAGATGCTCCGTCCATCACCACCCCCTTTTGTACCACTTTGTTCGCCATAAGTTGGCAGGGTATGCTCAGATGTGAGTCCCTTGCTCACTTTGCCACTGAATTCAAGCAAGACGGGCTGAAGACGTGAAATACCAGAAACCGGTCCTCGGAAGCTTGTTTCCGGTCCAGGAAAGGCATGGCTTGGCAGTTCGGGCTGGACTGTTCCCATGAAGCACAGGGTCAGACTGGGGTGGCAGAGTGAGCTAAAGAACGGTGATGGATTAAACCCAGATCTGTTGACAGTGTGTGAGTGTTTGATTGGTTCAGATGCTCCGTCCATCACCACCCCCTTTTGTACCACACAGCAGTCATTCTATGTACTCCTTCATCTTACCAGTATTGGTGTTCCTGGGAATGCCAAGGACACAAATATTATTCCTTTTCCTGCGTGCCTAGAGATCCTTGTTTTTTGCTGCAATGATTTTTTGCAGTTTGTCCATTTGTGCCATATTGATCTGGAGATGAGGAGTGGAGTCCTTGGTGTCGGAGATACGACACTACGCTTCTTAAATGCCTTCCTCGTGCCATTCCAATTTGTGCACAATGGCGTCCAACCGGTTATGCATGGTATCCATTTTGTCTGCAAGAGATGTGAGGCTTTGGTGCATCTCCAGAAGGAAGGCTTTCATGTCATCGTCAGGTGTGGGCGACGACCGGCTTGCAGGATCAGCTCTTGCCTGGTCTTGGTCTTCCTGCAGTGTTCGGTTGCCCTTCTTGGCCTCGAAAGTCAGCCTAGGTTGCCGTGTGTCAGGCTTCCCCATGTTCAATATAGTAACGTCTCCTGGACAGTTCCTGCTAATGCACACTCGATGTGTGTGGTCCCCCGAAGTGGCAAGTTAGGCGGATGTAGCATATCTGGACCCGTTTTAGTCAGGTAGACCAATATTTATGGTGGTACCAGCTGTCTCTTTTAGTTGGGGTATCAGAAGGCAGATGGAGGAGAGGCGTAGCAACACGTTCCAAGCCTGCCGGCTACTGAAAGGATTTGAATGCCGCAGGAGTGACCAACTTGTCGTCTCACTGTGCCAGGTGAGCTCCCTGCGACAGCGGCGTTGTGGTGGGGGCTGCAGGTTACAAGATTTGGATGGCCGTAGTCCTGAGGCAAGAATGTGGTGCGGCAGAGATAGCAAGGGTTGCCTGGTCTACAAGGTGTTGCCGCCAGGAGGAGAAGAATACCTGGTTCTCACAGCGTTCGTCCTCGAGTCTGTGCAGTAGACTCTGGTGTGACTAATTGCCAATGTGGGGCCTTCAGTAGGCTGTGGGGGACCACCTCTGTTGCTTGGGTGACGTGCGATGCCCTATCATTGGCTTTCCCTCAGCAGTTCTGTAGTGGCGCAGGTCCATGGGCCAGGATGTATGGCTGGTACTGGTTATTTAGAACTGTTCCCAAGTCCCTGGATGTCAGAAGTAGCTCAGCGCACTCTGGGATGGTAGAGAGGTGGCAGCAGTTGTGGTTTCTGCGGCAGTGCGGGATCCCCCCGCCCCTACAATTAGCGGAAAGGCAGTCCTGATTAGATACTGGGGGTGGGATGGGGGCACCCTCGCCGCAGCCGCTGATCACACTGAACGTGAGGCCCATTCGTCCTGTGGGCACCATGGTGCTTGTGGGAGCACACCTGCTGGAGTGCAGGGTTAGGGACCTTTGGCTCACGCAGCGCCGGGAACCAGGCAGTGTTGCAGCAACAGATCGCAGTGCACCTCTAGCAATGGTATGCAGCATCACTGCTCCAAAGGGTAGTCACTTCAATCACTTGGCAGTTGAAGTCCTCAAGGCAGGTTTGTTGAGCCAAGTGGTAGAGAACTGCAGCAAGATTGGTAGGGGGACTCACTCCCTAATGAGTTTACACCAGGAGTGAATCACGGGCTCCTAAAGCAGCTGTTCTATTAACCGAGCTCTGAGCGCCGGGGGCCCGTCTCATTTTTTGTGCAGATTCTAGCGGGTTGTGGAGAGCGCCCACTGGCATGCCGATAGCTTGCTTCGCCATTCCGCCAGCCCTCCTTTGACACCGCCGCAGTGGTGCAGTTACTTGGGCTGAAGTCTGTGTTCTCCACAGCGTTCACCTCCCCACAGTCGGCGATGTGCTGGCGGCTGTGATGTATGGCTGATCCTGGGCCCGGGTAGATGACAGCAGCCTGAGAGGGCAGCGTGTTGGCGGCAGTGAGAAAGAGTGTTGTTTGCAGGAGCGCGGGACCCCTCTATCACTGCTGGTAGGTGGAAAGACAGTCCATATTGAGAATTAGGGATGGGAAGTCCACTCACTCACCGCTACCGTCGTTAGAGCTGAGCTCACTATGCACCCCAGTTGTGCGGCCTAGGCACCTCATGGGCAAGTAGACCAGGTCGCAGTTCCAGGCAGCAGAATCCAGCACAGAGCCATTCTTCCACTGATTATATAGAAGCGGTCATCAACTTGCTGCTAGCGTGAAAGTTTCAATATCGCTGCACAGGTGTGTGGACACTTTGTTACTGCAGGCATTCGGCTGTAGTGGGCATCTGGACAGGATTGTTGGGTGGATTAATGCACCGAGCAGCAGGAGCCTCACTCAAGTGCAGTCTGCTTGCTAGTGTGCCACCTAGCACCCCCCTTTAGTGGTTAAAGTTGGATTTGACATTGCAATTTTAGAAATACCACTTTTAGAAAGTGGAGATTTCTCTGTTTTAAAATTTGCTCTGTGTACCTGAAGCCTGTCACCAATACACGACTGGGTGACATCTACACTCTATATAGCCATAGACACATGAAGGTGCAGCTAAACTGCAATTCTGATAACTCATCTGCATTCATCTGCATTCTGAGAACTCATCTCTATCTGATTGGTTTTCCTGGGCAAGGAGGAATGGGAGTGGCCGACACACTTCAATAGATGGTGTCCTGTGCACACACAAATCCCTGCTGTCTTGCCTCCTGTTTTCTGAAGTCTCAGGGACTCGAATGACTTCCTGCAATCCTGCTGGTGCTGCTGGTCACTGCCATCTATGAGTTCTACCTTTGCCTAAGGATCCCCCTCCATTCATGGGCCTCAGAAGTGGGTTCTGCAACTGATTTCTGCAAAAACCAACGCATCGCCCCAACTGTGTGAGAAATTCTACTGCATCTTTACTTGCCACTGATGCAGAGGCTGCTCAACAACATCAGAGCCACAGCTTGTGCGGCCCGACGATAATCCAACACATTATTTTAATGGAGCTTGACGACACACGACCTGCTTTGTGCAGCTCGATAACAACTCAGTAGGCTCTTGACGTCGATACTTGCGCCAGCCAAGGGTTTTATTCAGTGGCAACAGACTGGGGACTGAATTTTGGATTTGTACTGGCCCCTCGCGACCTCAAGTAACGTTTTAACTGCAAGTGACTTCTAAGCACTATTTTTGTATTTATTTTAAAAAAAATCATGTCTCAACTTCTATGAACTAGATTTTTGTTGCTTTGGGCTCTTGACATTGATACTTGCTCCAGCCAAGGTTTTTCTTCAGTGGCAACAGCTAGGGGACTGTATTTTGGATTTGTACTGGTCCCATGCGATCTCAAGTTACCTTTTAACCACTAGTGACTTCTAAGCACTATTTTTGTATTTATTTAAAAAATCATATCTCAACTTCTATGAACTAGATTTTTGTTGCTTTAGTCTTCTTTCATTCAGATAAATATTCTCAATGTTTTTGAAGCTGTATATAGTCTTTGTAAATGTTTGCATTGTGTTACTCTGTGTGTGTGTGTTGCACAAATACGTTACACATTGCCTCTTAAATTAAGCCTGCCTGGTCTGTGCCAAGCTACCAGAGGTTTTGCACAGGTTAATTTAAAGTGTGAATCTAGCTTACCCCGACTAGGATTATGGTCCCTACTTGGACAAGGTGCAAACCTCTGCCTACTAGAGACCCCATTTCTAACACTAGTCATTTAAAAAACTGACCTTATTACTTGTGGCAAACCCTGATACACCCACTTGTGAAACCTCTTTCTCACAGTGGCATAACCCATTCTGGCTAGAAACAGTGCTCCGATCTCCCGTCTCCAGCGTAACAGAAACACAAATGAGAGAAGGGGAATAGAGAGCAACACTGCAAGCTTCAGCACAGCTCATTCTGCTGAGCCCCATCCCATTTTAGCCAGAAACAGTTCTCCTATCTGCCCTCTCCAGCCTAACAGAAACACAAATGAGAGAAGGGAAATAGGGAGCAATGCTGCAAGCTTGAGCACAGCTCTTTCTGCTGTTTCCAGTGGTGAAAGTCCCAAACTGTTTGGTGAAAGATAGTATCATGGATATTGTGTGTAATACCCAGCAAATATGGGTGAGTTGAAAAGTTTCATTATATATCTGTGTGACAAACTGACAAAACTGAAAGAAACAGAACTGTATGCTGAGTGCAATTCACTGGTGGGAACCTTGAGAACGGAGCTGTGCCAGTCAGAAAGCAGCTATGGGGAAGAGGTACATCCTAAGAAGAAAAGTAGAAAGATAAAAAAGGTTTGGCATGTTATTGCCCCTGACAAGCAATGTGGTTGAAAGACGGAGCACTCAGCAGTGGGTGCAGGCGTGAGGCCTGGATTAATTTTTTGACAAGGATATGTCGCACTCAGGCGACTTTTACTTCGGGTATTTTATACAGCAAATAGAGCTCGCCTGCCACACCTACGCATTTCGGCCACATGGAGCCGTTCTCCCAGTTGGAGGATACTACTTTGAAATCTGTTATTTTTACCAGTCCCTCTCTAGGCCATAATTTGGGCTTCTGGGAGTCGTGGTCTTTTGGTCCTTTTTACAAAAAACAGACTAACACATTATTGTCATGAAATTGTATTACAAACTGTTTAAGCATAGCATATTGGGTTCTTTATCCACCAACAAAAGTAAATATATTGTTTATATCATTATAGTAGTCACTATCATTTTCCAAATGAGAAGGTAACACAATATCATTGCAATTACATTGTCGGGTTTGATATCTCTGCAATGTGATTTTTTACAGAATTAGTCATAGTGATATATTATCAGTTTGACACATTACGCTGTCAATGTTTTAACTCTGCAGGTATAGTGTATTGCACATAATATCCTGGATGTTACCTGTTTTCCTACAACTTGTAGTGCTCACAGTGGCCATGTTTTACTGGTATAGTGCCATACATTTCTTTCCCTGGTGTTGAAGGTGTTTATCTTTAGGACTTAATCTTGTGATACTGCTACTCAATGTGCTTCAAGGGATGGCGGTTATCAGTTTGTGATCTTTGATTTAGTTATCAATAATGTTTCAATATCTATGTACATAAATGAACATATAGTTCCTCATTGTTACTTAGGCCTTTGGGGGTCTTTGTGGGAAGCCTAATGATATACAGCGATTCCAGTTGTATGAGTTTTTTCTTTCTATCACTAGCTCGTTCTTTTTTTGGTATGGTGTCTAGTCCAAACAATTCCATGTGTTTCCAGTCATTATTCTTGCATGTGGCTATATGTCTGGTTGTTGCGTAATTCAGGTCTTTGTTTTTTACCTCTCGAATATGTTCTAAAATTTGCTTTTTCAGCATACAGATGGTGCTGCCAATATATCTTAATCCACATGCACATTGGATAACATAAACCACAAACTGCGTTGTACATGTGATTTTATGGTTGATTCTAATGGATCTTCCTTCTGGATCCATTATTTCTCCATTGTTTACAACAATTTTCCAGGCTTTGCAGCTATTGCATTTTTTAAATCCCAACTATTGTTGTTCAAAGCAATTTTTATTAGATTTCTCTTGAAAGTGGCTATGGACTATTTTTTCCTGTAAGGACTGGGCCTTTTTATAGGTGACTTGTGGTTGTAAACCAATGATTGATCAAATGACATGATCTTGTGCCAATAGATGCCAGTACTTTTGAATTATTTGTGTGATTCTTGTACTTTATTTGCTGTAAGTTAGAATCACTCTTGGTGCTTCTTGTTGGTCACTATTACCAAGATGTTGGTCAGTAATACCAAGATGTTGTGCATCTTTCATTGCTTTGTATTTTTTGGGGGCTTTTGAAATCAGAGTTCCTGTATGTGTTACTTGTTCAATTTTATGTTTGCATCTGTTAACCCCTCCCACGCTCATGACGAGCTGAGCTCGTCATGAGCCACGGTTCTCATGTGCTCATGATGAGCTGAGCTTGTCATGACCATTAGAATGCTCACACGTGGGGCTAATTCCCCTGCTGTGCTGGGCATTCTAAGGAACAGGCGTGGTCATGCCGAGTACAGATGGTCATGAGCACACGAGAACCGTAGCTCATGACGAGCTCAGCTCGTCTTGAGCATAGGGGCTCTGTGCGCACCCCCCTGTCCCCCAGCACAGCGGGGGAACCGGCCCCGCAGTAAAGGGGTTAAGGCATTGTTGCCTGTATTCTCTGTTTTTTAATCTTTTTGCACTTTCCAGTATCTTATTCTTTGCATCATTATCTTTGGAGCAATTTCTTTGTATTCTCATGAATCCTCCAAATGGAATTCTGTTCAGTAGAGGCTTGGGGTGAAAACTCATTCTGTGTAAGATACTGTTGATTGCCGTTTTCTTCCTGAACAGGGTTGTATGTATTTGTCCTTGATCAATACAGACTGTTGTGTCTAGGAAGTTCAGCTTTGTGTCACTTATTGAGCAGGTAAAGGACAGACCAATGTCATTCTGATTTAAACAATAAAAATACTCCATAAACTCCTCTTTATTGCCATTCCAGATTAGAAATAAATCAATATATCGTATCCAAAGTATGATTCTATCCAATGCATATTGATTTTCTGTCCCCCATGCAATGTCTGTCTCTCCCCCGCCCATGCTTAAACTGGCGTAATTTTGATTATTTTGCAATGATTCACGAATACGCAAATTAAATGTGTCAATTATGTGTAGTCCAATTTTACCATGTTTGAAGGAGAGAGCACAAGTTCTTTGGCAAGAGGTCTTAAAGCCAACAAAAAAATATTTGGCAAACCAGAGTTGGGAAGGCAAAATGTTTAGGGAAATACCACACCGGGGATATCAGTTGTAACACAGTTGACATATATTTCAGAAAGCAAACAGTTGATTGGACTCTATCTTCAGGCACCACTCTACAGCTTTTTGGAAAGTTCTAATTTTAAGTTCATCAAAACCATTTACATAGTATGTAGGCCAATGATTTAGGGGACGATCTGCACAGTCAGCAGGCTCGGTCTTGATCGCTATGTTGCCTCACGCACCAATGTGCATTTAATGGATCAAGTCTAATCTTAGATGCATTAGATCTCTTTTTTGTGTAAGTGGGAGTTTAAACCGTTCTATGCTCATGACGAGCTCAGCTCGTCATGAGTTACGCCTCTCGTACACTCATGACGAGCTGAGCTCGTCATGTAACGCAGGTTTTTCAAAAACTCAGAGCACAGCGGGAAAACCGCTAGCGGGAAAGGTGTTAAAGTAATTTGGGGGATTTAGAGAATCGTATAGTCATTGTGTGATGTTTGCATGAACTTTGTTGCTGAGATCGGCCAGGTCTTGTGCACTGGAAAGAAGATTAGCTTGTTTTTTATTAGAATAGCTGAATGCTTTCTTGCCAATCCGAGTGCCCAATTCTTTTTTAGTCCTGCCTTGGTGAGAGCTGAATTAAAATAACCTCGCCATGACAGAAGGCTTGGGCTTTCTGTCACAGAAACCCATTTGTGGTTTTGGGCGAACTTTTATAAAATATTTATTAAACTTTTCTTTTTTATAATGCATCCCGATTTACTTGAAGAAAAACCAGGTTGTATTTAAAAAAATGCAGGGATTGCTTTATTTAAATGCACTCACAGACATGGTGTTGCTGACCTCAGCGGGATCCATCCCTGTGATGTCTACGATTCATACGGGGTCACAATTTGCGACCTACCTTATTATTATTTATGTGGTAGGTTGAATTTCACTCACTAGGAATCGTTATTATGGGAACCGACCTGTTAGTACATAGGTCAGCTCACAAAATAGTACAGTGCCCGTAAAAACACTGGTCACAAATCGCAACCAGTTTTGAGACCTTTGCCCTGCGCATCTGGCCCTAAAAGCGGATTACATACAGAATCCGAATATTTGGTGCTACTTTCTAAATAGATAAGAGGAAATGGAGTATATTAAAATCAAGCTCTTGGAAACCCAACATGCACCCGATTATTATTTGCTTTGTTACCATATGGAATTGGAATTGTGGTACTATTCTGGTTATTTGAGGGCTGTAGTATTACCTTAAAAATATTTTCTATGTAAGAGATGTGCAACGAGTTTTCCACTGATGAAAAAGTGAAAACTTTTTTTTGCAACTTTTCTACAATCTTAGTCACGAAATGATGACACTAATTTTTTTTTCTTGAACTGTAATGAACTGTCATGTTATTTTAATGGGAAAATTAAAGTTGTGCAAAGTAGAATGTCTCCTCTGTCCATAAAACATTTGCTCCGTCAACATAGTCATTTTTGCTGTTTTTCTCGTAGGGATGCGGGGAGGAGAGGTGCCATTCTGGCTGACTTGTGACAGTGCAAGTGTAATTACAGGCGAAAGGCAATCAGAATCCGAAAAAACATCAACGAAATAGCATTGTCAGCTCAAATGATACTCAGTCTGAAGAGATATTGATTTTCTAAAAAAAGAGGAATTATTTGTCCACCACTGAAAGGGCCCATGCGTTCCAATTAGGAGTCGACCACTGTGGTAACTGCCCTTCAGGATTCTCATGTGATGCTCATGGCAGTGCCTTTGGTACACCTGGTTTCTGGACACATGAAGGCAACATGAGAAGCAGAATGTAAATAGTTTTCTAAGAGCTCTGTCTACCTAATGAAGGTTCCACGGTTTACCCTGCATCTAACCCATCAGCACCAAATACAAGCCTATTGCTGAAGAGATTTAACTCTGTGATGTCAGATGCGCCACTGGATTACGCGATTCTGCGGCTGAAGCATTTTCTGCATAATTATGCTTTTTGCACGTTTGCTGCATAATCCTTCATCTGCTGCATATTCTACAGATTTTATCCAAAAAATCAGTGATCATGATATAATTTCTATTGCGTCAGTTACTTTGGTGAATTGATGTGCATGGAAGGGAAAGGGTGCAATGGAAACCGTTTGCTGGCAGGAGTTTGAACAGATAGAAGAAAGCATTCCCCTATTGGTATGGAGAACTTGCCTGGCAAACCAGTGATCCCACAAACCCTTCCACAGCGATACAGTGCTGCATCAAGGCCTTCATGTACAAAGCCATTTTATGATTGGTAGCGCTCCGAATCAGAAAATCAGAACCTTTCCGACTGCAAATTGGAATTTTATATTCACCAAACACAAATAGTGATTAGGTAACATGTGGTCTGAATTTTACCGAATTTCTAATTGGGAATAAATACAGATTCAGTATTTGGAAGGAGTACGATTAGGGCTGTGCATTAATGTGATCCAACCTAAATCTGATCGCAAACTATTAACATTTTACTAACTCCTCAAAGGAGGTGGTAAGCCATTTGCAAATCGGAAGGGGTCCATACGGGACCCCTTGTCCTTTGTAAATGTCCACAAAAACATTTTTTATGAGCCAGCAGCCTGCCAATATAAAAATAGGTGGTTTTTGCTGTTTTTCTTTTTTACTTTTTTTAAATGCATCCTGTTTTCTTTCAAGGAAAATGTACTGCATTTTTTTTAAAAGAATGCTCTATTTAAAAGATTTTAAAGACATGGTGGTCTGCTGACCTGAGAAGATTGTTATGGCTGTCAACGTAGCCAATCATAGTCGTTCTCAGTTTACAACCTACCTGATACATGTTGTAGGAAGGGGGAGGCTCTAGTTGGCGCAGTGCAACACTAGCGACAAGCAGGGACTCTCTCTTCCTCGTCAGGGCTGAGGGTTACCTTCCAGACAACCTCTGCTTACCCTCTCGGTAGTGTGGCTTAAGCAGTCGTAGGCTAATCCTTGGGGCACATAGGGTTAAACACTTGCAACAGTACACCTTCACAACCAACCCACCACACAACGAGACCAGACTGTATTCTTGTAAAAATATATCTCTTTATATAGACTTTACGCAGGCTTGTGAATACAGTCAATAACTTTACGGATACGGTTTGCAGGATATTAGCTTTAGGGTACCACAGTTCTTATCGTAGTTCTTGTGAGGCCCGTAGGCCGGCGTTAAACGAAGTTCTTTGTGGAGCCAGCGGCTTCCAGGGGATCTGTCCCACGTCGCGTTGCCTTCCCGGTGTCGCTGATCGTTGCGGCTCTTCTGCCGAGCAGGTCACTGGTCGTCCGGGGCAGCGGTGCTCTGTGGCGGCACGGTCCTCTCTTTGTCGTCCGCTCCGACCTTGGAGACGGTGGCTGTGCGGCGGTGACAAGTGGCAGTACGGTCCCCAAGTGCAGGACGTACTCAGCCAAATGTCGATGCAGCTGTGGGCTCACAGCTGGGCTGTCGGGCAGGCTACCGACCTTGTGGATTCCCGTAGGGCAATGGTCTGTCCTTGCAGGTGAGGGACGGCTCGCTATGCAGTCGCCTCGGTAGCTCGGACCGGACGGGTCCTCCTTTGCTTTGCTCTCGGGCTCCCAGCGCAGGTGTGGTCACGATGTTCGGGCCAGCGGCGGCTGGTCCTCACTGTGCTTCCGCTGTTGCTTTGGGCCCCGGTCACGGTGGTCGGGAGGGTGTGGATGCCTTAGAGGAGATTCCTCTTTGTCGGTGCTGCGGCGATGGTCAGTACCCGCAGTCGCTTTCTTCCAAGGGGGTTAGCGTCCACTGGTCCTGGGACGCTGGTCAGGGGGCAAGTTCAATTCCAAGCCCTTGGAGATCTCTTTGCAGAGTTTGGCACAAGTAGCACAAAAGTCTTTTCGTAGTCGTTTTGTCTTCCTCTCCTTCAGCAGCAAGGCACCAGACACAGGCAAGAGTCAGCACCCTTCCTTGTCTTCTCACGGTCCTTCTCGTAGGGCAGAGTCGTTCTGTGGCCCAAACTGGATCTAATTTTCAAGGAGCAGGGCTCCGTCTTTTATAGGCCAATTCCTTTGTTCTCGCAGGCCAGGGGGGCCTTGGCATAGCCACTCTCAGTTCTGGAGTACCCCGGCGGGTGTACTCCGGCTCCTGCTTTCAGTGTGAGGGGCAGGCGCATCAGACGCCCCACAGGAGGTGGAGCCAGCATTGTCCTGACAGGGGTGGCCAGAGTACCTTGTTGATGGGGGCTTCGCCCTTCCTGGGCCAGGTGCCGGCAGAGTCATCCGCCGCTCCCCAGGAGGGTGGAGCCAGCATTGTGGTGGCCGAGCACAGTGACAGTTCGAGTCAAGAGGCACTCCTACCTCCCACTAAGGTGTAATCTGCGCATTCACCACCTGTCATCCCTCCAGCCCTGTCACTCACACATCCCAGACAGTCGGATACACATACTGGCAGAGGCAACTGAAATGGTTAGGCAAGCAAATGCTAACTTTCTAAAAGTAGCATTTGCAAACCCAGGATATGGAAATAAACTTGCCTACAAGAAATATCTCATCATCCTGAGTTCAGGCATACTAAACTTGACTCACTACCATGCTCCTTGAACCTGCGGGGATTATAGGGTGTAATAATCCTCGCAGCTCAGTCTGGCCTAATGGAGCAGGTAGCCTTCAGCAGTGAAATACGGTCTTCGTTGTAAGTCACTACCAGGACAGGCCACGCACATCAGGGCTTGTCCTACCTTACACCTACAACGCACCCTGCCCGCAGGCCTACCATAGGGGTGACTAATATGCAGTCAAGGGAAGGGTCGGTGCGGGCAAGTGGGGACACTTGCCCAGCTAGCGTGACAGTACGAGACCGCACGCGGGTTCTGCGGTCGCAGTTCCCAGACACATCTTTACGGCTGCTTCGGTGGGTGGCGCAACCAGCGCTGCAGGCCCACCAGCAGTATTGGCATTTACAAGCCCCGGCACTCCCTCGTGCCCTTTACTAGGGACTGACAGCAAATCCAATGCACCAATCAGGAATACCAATCGTATATACAATTTACAGTAGGGAGCACTTGCACTGCGGCACGGATCAGCCGTGGCGCAGTGCCCTGAGTATCGGAAAACCAGCAAAACATCGGAGGCACATCAGCAAAACGTGGAAGGGAGACTCACGCCAAGGTGCCAGACTAAATAGCGACCCACTACGAATCAGAATTTTGAGAACCAACCTTTTAATACATAGATTAGTTCACAAAATACCAATGGATTAGTTACAAGCCGATGCGCAAATTGCAACCACTTCTAACAAATTCATTTTTGTACATTCCATTTAAAGAATCGCAAATTGTGAATTGTTATTTGTCACAATTCTACTGCAACTTATTTGCTAAAACTTGTTCCTTGTTTATTGCTGGCTTTTGGGTTGTCTGAAGACATTCTGACACTGAATGGATAAACAAAAGGACATGATTCATGACGATCGAACATCAAAGTAGGGATGTCTAGATAAAACCAGTAGAATGGCTTTAGAATACACTTGTTCAAGTCTTTCCGAGCCAAATACATCTTCTGTTCCATTTAGTGAACAGGATCATGCAGCACCAAGATGTTTTCCCTTTTATAGGGCACACGGGTTATTAATGACAGAGAAAATGGGTAACAGGTGTGCCTGGCGATAGCAAAGCGTTGTGATACAAGCTAATGTCATGAATTAATGAAAGGGCGAGCTGTACTTCATTTCGAAGGCCTCCGTTATCCAGCTGGCACCAGGTTTCCTGATTATCCTTCGGATCTAGGAATAAACCAACACATGTGCAAAAGGGGGGGGGGGAGGGGCGTATAGTTTGAAATAAAATGTAAGCAAGTGTGAGCTGCTGTTGTAATCATACTAGAGTGTCTGTAATAACCATAATATCCTTCACACGAAGTGGTATCGGACAGACTCATCGATTTTACAAAGGACACACGTTGGATTTGGTTTGACTTACCTGTTCTGGCGCAGTCAGGGTGCAATTCATCACTGTAATCACCACAGTCGTTGTCACCGTCACAAACCCAGTATCTCGGTATGCAGCGGTCGCTGGCGCACCGGAACTGGCTGTCAGTGCAGGAATGAGAGCAGCCCAGCTCGTCACTGCCGTCACCACAGTCGTCATCTGTAAAAGCAACACTTTCAATCATTAAAATAAATGAAAGAATCTCTGAGAAAATGTCCGAAAATGATATAATGATTTCAGTGGCAAAGTTCACAACTGATTAAATGAAAAGGGGTAACCCTGTGTCCCTCAGAACCTGGGTAGGTATGTAAATTGAGCAAAAGTGGTTCTGTCGGGTTTGGAGAACAACAACGTTATTAACAGCTATAAATGCGGTCTTAGATTTATAGCCTCTGACACAAAAACAACAAGCTTAATGAGTAAAGCATGTAGGAATCAATTGTTTCAACGTACTTAGTAAATAAGACATGAGTGAAACAAAATTGCATTATTCAAATATTTTATCCCAGAATGACTTCATTCATTGGTACATACAGTATCTTAATACGAACTGTCAATAACAATACAAAATGAGAAAAGTGACACAAATGCAGGGAATTCAAGTAGTGAGCATTATATACAGTGCAAACATATACATATGTACAAGTGGTGAAGTAAAAAATAGGCCAAAAACTTGTTACACAAACAAGAAATTCTATCTATCAAAGTATAGAGTCTTGTCGATGCTGGACCTAATAAAAAGCGTTGACGTTTCGACCTTGTGGTGCCCCAGTTGGAGGTCACGGCGGGTCTTTCTCAAGACAGGCAGAGGGGATGATAGTCTGAAATTAAATAAGCAGTGTGTCAAAGAGGCACTAGGTGCAGCATATTAAATGGATGCACCTGTAGGGTTATCAATACTCACCCTACTGAAGGCCAGTTAATTAGCGAGGACAGGATGAGGGGGGCGCAATGGCCTGAAATCTGTGGAACAGGAGCAGTCCCAGATTAGTTACATAAAGTGACTAAGGGTGCCCATTGCGTGTTTAGTGAGTACGAGATTACCAGTCAGTGAAATCTGTGGAATTCGTATAGCGTGTGTTGGGTGCCCATTCCCTGAATGATGCGTGCAGGCTTACCGTTCAGTGAGTGAAAGTTAAAAAAGTACATGTCCGTGCCATCAAGTGACTCGGTGAGGCAGGACGGGGGTGAAATCACACAGGTCGTGTGATGGGTGGCAGCCGGTGCAGCTAGAAACTCGGGGCCTCATTTATGACAAATGACGCATCTCTACGTGAAAGCAGCGATGCGTCACTTCTCAGTGCGCCTTCTTTGCGTCATTCCTGATGCGTCATATTTAATGTATGATGCATCATGTCGCAAGGAGTTACAGATACGTCAGTATTTCTGACGTATCTGTAAGCGCAAAAGTGACGCATTGCTGGAGTGTGTCACAAAAGTGCCGCAACTCCAGCAAAGCGTCCTTTCACATGGGGCAAGCCCCATGTGAAAGGGCTTGCGTCAGTCTTACGCTTGCTGTGAAGCAGGCGCAGGATTTTGACGCAACGGTGTCCTAAAAGTGACGCAGAAAAATCTCATAGATTTCACTGCGTCACTTCTACGACCCTTCCTTGCGTCAATACGCCCCCCCTTGCATACATTATACCTGGCGCAGGTATAATGTGGCGCAGGGGTTTACAAAGTGACGCATCTACCTAGATGCGTCACTTTGTAAATATGACGCAACAAGGCGCATTCTTTACACCACTGGTGCGTCACAAAAAGTGATGCACCGGTGGCGTAAAACTGACGAAAGGCCTCATAAATGAGGCCCTCGGCTAGGAGCTGTGCCTAACCTATAGGTGACAGGGGAGGGTATTAAAGTGTTGGCTGTTTAAAAGGGTCATTGAGGGGGTGCTATACAGTGATCTAAGACGCCGCATTGTGAATGGCGGTCGAAATGGGCTTAAGGGTGATCGCGGTGGATCCGTTTTATAAAAACCCAAGCGTGAGCCAAAACGATTACTGCTGTGAGCCGAAAAGATTGCTGCCATGCATACGGGGCTGTGAGGGCGTCTCGTGAGTGTTACCTTATGGGGTTTGAGCGAATCCGTGAGACATCCAGGAGGGCGAACGTCCCATCCTAGACCTACTCCGAGTCAGGTGGGGGCCGGAAATGGGAGCCCGGTTAAATCTAGAAACCGACGTGGCCGCGAGGACGCGTGCACGTCAATGGAGACGCCGGTGAGTTGCTAGGCAACGTCTTCATGCACTGTAACACAAAGGCTGCGTGGGTTCGTCATCGGGTGACGAACGGGAGTGTTTGTGAAAAGTGATCGTTATTTGGAAGGGATGAGGAGTTTAAAAAGTTTTAGGATTAAAAATTACCAGGAAATGCCATGCAAATATGACCTCATGGCACAGTGTTAGATTTCACAAAGTGACAAGGTTAGGTTTCACATAGTGACAAGGTTATACAATGAATGCGATGGGTTACAAACATAAGGGTTACAAGCTGTCCTAAGTCTCGTAATACATTGAGCATTAGTTGTGGTAAACAGTATTCAACGAAAAGCCAAGATGTGAAACATTGCTTATGTAGACCATTTAGGACACAATTATCCCGAATACATCATGTTCATGCAATTCCAACGAAAAACATTAACAGCTTGCTAATTGAACAAGGGATAGGGTGGGTCAGTTGTTCAAAAGAGTCTATCTCTAACCGTAGCTAGGGGGCCCGAGTAAAGTACCCTAGGGGTTATAATAGACCCATTTGTTTCGCTATCTCTTCTTGCTCATTTAACCCATTGGCAACTGTGTTAAGATTGTGTATCCACTTGCATTCTTTTCTGCTAAGGGCTGTTGTAAGTGAACCACCTCGAGGGTTTGCACATATTTTTTCACTACCCTCCATCTCAAACTGTCTGGTGTGTGATTGTGGGCAAGGAAGTGTTCCACCAAGGGTGCTCCCTGTGTTTTACATCTGATCTTGCTCATATGCTGCAAGATTCTCATCTTCACTTTCTGGGTGGTTTGACCGATGTATGGAATGTCGCAGGGGCATAGAATGATGTATATAACATTTGTGGTATTGCAGTTAGTTAAGGATGGCGCTTTGTAAGTTCTTCCGTTGTATAACAGTGCCTGACCATCTATGCATTGTGGGCACGCTTTACAAGTGCCACATCTGAAATGGCCCGTAATTGGCAGCAATCCAAATAGATCACGTATATCTGGTGGTTTTGGGGGTTCCAGGAATGCTTTGACAACATTGTCCTTGATGTTTCTTCCACTTTTTAATGCGAATAGTGGGATTTCTTCCGTCTGCAATTCAGATGCAACCAGGTTCCAATATGTTCAGATAATTTTCTTGATATTGTTGCTCTTAAGATTGAATGTTGTGACGCATACTATGTTGTTTGTGGCTGCTGCCTTCTCTTTTGGACTGAGTAGTTGCTCCCTGGGGCAGTACCAAGCCCTCTTCTTAGCACGTTTGAGCAAACCCAGCGAGAAAAACCACGGTCCCTCAGGCGTTTGGTGAGATCTTCCGTTTCTCTGAAGAAATCAACCCCTCTGGTACAGTTACGCCTTATTCTCAGATACTGTCCGAACGGCAAATTGTCACGTAGATTCCGTGGGTGGTGGGATCGGTACTGTAACAATGTGTTCCTTTCAGTTGGTTTTCTGTAAAGGTCACAGTAGAGCAGGTCGTTTTCCACTTTGAAGGTGATATCCAAAAAGTCTATGTTTAAATGGTTATAGTTCATTGTGAATTGTATGTCCGTACTACTTTTCATTTAGCCATTTGAAGAATTCATGCAATTGAAGTTCCGTGCCAGTCCAAATCATTATCACGCCGTCAATGTATCTTTTCCAGACATCTATGGAGTTGATGAATGGATTGGCGCGTGAGTATAAGTGTTGCTCCTCATAGTGAGCCATGTAAATATTAGCCAGGCTTGGAGCATAGGTCGCGCCCATGGCTACTCCTTTACATTGGAAGTAGAATTGTTTCTTGAATATGAAATAGTTCTTTGTCATGATGATTTTCAAGAGATGGACCCAGAACTGAGTGGGTATCCATTGGGGTGCCGGACGTGTATCCAGTGCCATTTTGACAACATCAAGTGCCTCCGTCTGGGGAATTGATGTGTAGAGCGATGATACATCCAGTGTGACAATGAACTGGGCGTTGATGTTGAATGGTTGGTCTTCTAGTAGTTGTATAAGGTGCATAGAGTCCCTTACAAATTACTTTGTTTGATGAACCAAGGGTTGGAGAAAATAATCAATGAATTAGTTGGCTGGATCCAGTACTGAGCCACACCCAGATATGATGGGTCTCCCTGGTGGTTCGGTAAGCCTCTTATGCACCTTTGGCAAGGTATAAATAGTAGATATCCTTGGTTCCTTGTTGATCAGGAACTCCTTCTCTGGTATGCTGAGGAAACCTTCACAAACTCCCAGTTCTGCCCGTGTTTCAATAAGAGCCCTGATCTCCAATGTGGGGTCTCTGGGTGTGGTGTGGTAGTTTTCTTGTACTTGGAGTTGTTGTTCAATTTCCTCAATATAGTCAGTGGTATTTTTTACCACTACTGCACCACCCTTATCAGCCGCCTTTATGATAATAGAGTTGTTTGTGCTCAAGTCCCTTAGTGCTTGTTTCTCCTCCTTGGTGACATTATGCTTAATATATTGTTTTGCTTCAAGTGATTCCATAACTTCCTGCATGACGATTTGCTCAAGAGCCATGATGCGCTGGCTCATACAATAGGTGCCTGGCGTGAAGGTAGATACTGGTTTGAATGGTGTAGCAGACAGTTTAGGTTCGTAGGAGTTCCTCCCGAAGTAGTACTTTAACCTCACTTTGCAGAAGAATTTTTGTAGTTCCAATTTTGTTGTAAATGAATCTGGTCTGTTAGTCGGGACGAATGATAGTCCCTTCCTGAGTATGTCTTTTTCCGCCTTGGTCATCCTATAGTTCGAAAGGTTTAGGATTGGGTCAGGGTGGTCTCCTGAGGGATCATGTACGACAGTTGCATTCACTGGGTCTTCAATGGTGGCATGGGGGGCTCTCACAACTGGTTTCATAATGGTGATGATTTTAATACTGACAGCTATTTCTGCAACACCAAATGTGTTGTGGGTCTTGAAACACAGACTGTTGCATGTCTGTGGATGAGTCTGCAGTGCAAACAGTGATGAACACTGGCTTTATGTAAAATGTATGCTCAGGTACTCACAGTATTACTTATAAGTTCCATGCTGGGTATGCTGAATACGTAAGCTACTGTTAGTCCTCACATCCTAGACGTGGCCTTTCCCTAACTTTATACCATCGCTCCCTGATTTTTGTTAAACTCATTATTGTTGGTATTGGGACTCTGCTCACATTACCACTGCAAACCAGTGTTAAAGTGATTGTGCTCCTTCTCTAAAACATAGTTATTTATTATTTTTAATTTTGTGTATTTTATAAAGCGCACAGCTACCCCAACGGGGCGTCCGGGCGCCAATTGAGCAGACAGCAGATGGTCCAAAACAGAGACTTACAAGCAGAAAAGAAAAGTTTTAAGGGATCTGCAGAATTCAGGTTCCGACTGAATCATGCAGAGGTGAAGCGGAAGTTTGTTCCAGCGCTGGGTGGCACACACTTTGAAAGTTTTACCTCCAGATCGTGCTTTTTTAAACCTAGGAGTGACTAGTAAAAGTTTGGTATTAGAACGGAGAACTCTGGAATTACTGTATGGACGGAGGCTCGACCAAAGATGGGCTAGTCCTTTGCCTTTGGTAGTCCGATAGGCCAAGGTCATGGCTTTGAACTCAATTCTTTTGGAGATGGGGAGCCAGTGCAGTTTGCGCAGGTAAGGGGAGATGTGTTGTCTAGGTGAAATGCCACCGACCAAACGGACAGTGGCATTTTGCACTGTCTGAAGTCTGTGGCACAGTCCAGCTGTCAAACCCAGATAGAGACCGTTAGCATAGTCAAGATGGGAGGTTATGAGCGCATGGACTATGGTTTTGCGGTTGTTGCTGGGCAGGTAGTTTATAAGCTTTTTTTATAATTTTAATTTTGGAGAAGCAGGCAGCAGAGACTGTTTGTACCTGATAAACAAAGTACAAACGGTTGTCCCATCTGACCTCCAGGTTTCTAACCGAGTACTTAGGGAGAGGGGCCTGGCTCAGATCTTCCGGCCACCACAGATTGGTGTTTAATGGAGAAGGTTGGTTGAAGACCCGGACCTCGGTTTTTCCAACGTTGAGTCTGAGAAAGATAAGATCCATCCATTTTGCAATATTCCTAAGGCATAACATTAGGGAGTCGAAAGTGGTGGATGAAGGATCATTGTAGGAGAAAAGGAGCTCGATATCGTTAGCATATGATGTTATTTTAATGCCCGACTGAGAGATCATTTCCGCCAGAGGGGTAAAATAAACATTGAAAAGGAGCGGACTCAGCAAGGACCCCTAAGGGACACCCCATTTAAGTGGCCTAACTGAGGAGGTGTAGAGGGGAGTGTGAACCTGTTGTTTGCGGTCAGAGAGGAATGAGGCAATCCAGTTGAGAACCCTACCCTGGACTCCAATGGATCTCAGCCGTTTCAGCAGGATTGGGTGAGAGATGGTGTCAAATGCTGCTGACATGTCCAGCAGCACTAACACCGCCCCCGAACCCCGGTCAAGTGTCTATCGCACAGAATCCGCCATTTCAATCAGGGCCGACTCTGTGCTGTAGCCCTAGCGAAATCCATGCTGAGAATCATGAAGGAGACCCTTGGACTCTAAAAAGCTGGCAAGTTCTTGATGGGCCAGCTTTTCCAAGATCTTAGCTGGGGTGGGGAGAAGGGAGATCGGCCTATAGTTTCCCGGGGTCTCTGGATCCGCATTAGCTTTTTTCAAGATAGGGACTAGAAATGCGTGTTTCCAAGCCTCTTGATAAATGCCCGATCTCAGGGAGGCGTTCCATATGGAATTAAGATGGGGGTTGAGGAGTGCTGCTAATGCTTTATATTGTTTTGCTGGCCATGGGTCAATGGGAGAGCCAGATTTGCATTTAAGCAATTCCTGGAGGGAGATGTCTTCGGATATTTCAGAGAATTCCGTGAGGACTGATGCAGAGGTTTGATTAGCCATCAGTTCCTCCTCAATATTAGGGCTGTCCTTGGTAGGGAAAGAGGCATAGATAAGAGCAATTTTCTCTTCGAAGAACTCAAAGAGTTAAGAGCAGAAAGACTGAGACACAGGTTGGCGCTGATTCAAAGCCTGCGGATCTAACAATTTTGAAGATCGCTCTGGGGGCTTTGCTAGCTTTATCAATTCTATCTGATAGAAAGCTTCTTTTGTGTTTTATAATAAGTTTGTGGTATTCTTTCATGGCTGTCTGGTACTCATTTTTACTTTCTGTCGAATACTTCAGTCTCCAGCAGCATTCCAATATTTTGCAGGCGGACTTTTTTTGTCTCAATTCCTCCAAATACCAGGGGGCTGCGGGTGAAGACCTGATGGTTTTAATCGGTCTAAGAGGGGCCAGTGAGTCAATCACTTTGCCCACCCACTCATTAGGTTGGAAACACTTGAGTCAAGGTCAGAGGCTGGAGGCCGACATGAGTCTTTTAAGTAATCTTGTAGGGATTCTGGGGTGATTTTACTCCAGTTTCTACCGAATTCCATAGGGGTTAAAAAGGGTCTATCATGATGAGTCATATGAAAAGAAAAGGGAATGAGATAGTGATCAGACCATATAACTGGTATGGGTTCCTTAACCAAGATGTCGGAGAGATTAGAGCATATTAAATCTAACATGTGACTGGCTCTGTGTGTGGGGAGAGCTACTAGTTGGATAAGATCACAGGCTGCCAAAGTGGAAATAAAATTCGAACTAAGAGGGCAAGTAGCATCATCTGCATGAAGGTTAAAGTCCCCTAAAATCGTGAAATTGGCATACCGCGCGCTTTTGGATTACATAATCCGTCAGGGCTGGTATATAGGAGGAGCTGGAGTTAGGGGGACTATAAATCAAGAGGCCAGCACAGTAAATAGAGGCCGACAGTTTGATGCAGAAGGGGAGGCCTTCCATGTAATCAATTTGATCATAACGGGGAGAAATGATCATTCATTTGGTTTTATAAATAACAGCCACCCCACCCCTATAGTTACATTGGATTATATCCAATCAGCATAATTAATTTATTTGTAAGTCCCTAGTAAAGTGTTAATACCTGTGCCCATCGCCTGCATATTAACTGCATATTAACTGCGACTAGTTGGCCTGCAGCACTGATTTCCCAACCCACCTAAGAAGCACTTTTAACATGCCTCATGCCATTGCAGCCTGTGCGTATGCAGTTTTAAACTGTCATTTAACCTGGCAAAATTATCCTTTTGCCAGCCCCAAAACGTCCCTTTTAATACATACGAGTCATCCCACAAGTAAGCCCTGGACAGCCCCAAAGGCAGGGTGCAGCGTGATTAAAAAGTTGGGCATGTACATTTTAGTTTTACATGTCCTGGCAATGAAAAAGTTTAAATTGTTGTTTTTCACTACTGCAAGTCTACCTCTCCCGTATGCAAACCAGTCTTGAGTCTGCTCCCCATTGGAACAGTCTGGCCAAAACTGTTGGTCAAGGTCTTCCGTGGACCAGAAACAAGCATCTTGGGACCGGTTTCGGGGTATCACCCCTCATCAGCCAGGCTAGCTTGAATCCAGTGGCACAGTGAGCATGGGTCCCTCATCATGGCATACCCTTCCAACTTAGGGTGACAAAAACAAAAAGAGAACTACGGATGGATGGTATGATGAAAAAATCAAACAATCAAGCACAGTTACTTCTGGGTTCACACAGATCACATACAGATGGCTAATGCAGATGAGGGTGAGAATACCAAACTGTTGATGCGGTCTCTCCCTACAGGGAATAGACTTCATGGTAGAACAACGCCTTGGAACCGACCAGTCCAATACTGAGTGTCTCACCAGGTTCACCTGCCTTAGTGAAGAGGACTCTCAACGGGTTGGGTAGTTCTCCCCACTTTCAACTGTGGGGACACCTGTTAGGCCTGACATTTTTTGCAAGGTTATCCCCTATGTTTTTGCCTCCAGACGCTTGATTTTGCTGACTTCGTTTGTGGTGGCCTTGGTACATTTCACCACTGCTAACCCGTTCTAAAGTGCTGGTGCTCATTCTCCCAAAACCTGGTAGCATTGGATTATGCTCAATAGGCACATTTAATTTATTTGTAGGGCCCAAGTAAAGTGCCTCTACCTGTGCTCAGGGCCTGTAAATTAAATGCTACTAGTGGGCCTGCAGTACTGATTATGCCACCCACTTAATTAGCACTTTAAACACGTCTTATGCCTGCCATTTCAGCCTGCATGTGTGCAGTGTTAAACTGTCATTTTGTTCCGGCGAAATAAACCCTTTGCCAGGCCAAAACCTTCCTTTTCAAAACAGATAAGTCACTCCTCAATTAGGCCCTGGTGCAGCCACAAATGCAGTTAGCAGTGTATTTAAAAGGTTGGGCTTATACTTTAAAGTTTTAAATGTCTTGGTAGTGAAAGACTCTTACATTAGTTTTACACTATTGCAAGGCCTACCTCTCCCGTAGGATAACATTGGAATTGTTTTTGTGTTATAAGTCCAATTTCCAAATGGGAACATGTAAATGTTTCATGTTTGGTGTCTGTGGAATTGCAATTTAAAATCCTAATTTAGGGTCTGATTTTAAATTGCAACTCTGAAAACGGCTCTTTCAAAAAGTTTACATATTCTTGCCATAGCCATTTGGCACCTGCAGCTTGTCTCTGAGTCGCATGACTGGGTGTGGGTAACACTTATGCTTTGTGTATTGCTCCTAGACAGCCACTCTCTCTGGGGCATGTAGGTGTAACTGGATAGGCCATCACTGGTAGCAAGGGAGGGAGGAGCTGGACAACTCAGCCCTATTTACACCTGAATAGGCTTTTTCCTGTCTCTACACAAAGGGCTGCATACCGGCTCTAGTTAGTCGTGCGCCAGGGGTAGCAAGACAGGGTACATGTACAATTCAAATGCATACCTCCAGAAACTTTTCCCCACTTCAAAGGCACAACTAGGTATAAACACTGGACATCAGACACAAACTTTTCAGTGTACTTCTGGACCTGTGGATACTCTGCCAGGAAGAAGGACTGATGCATTGCTACTAAGATTGCCACTCGGCTGGACTGCTGCTCTGGAGGAACTGCTGCCCTGCTGTGCTGACCTGATGCCTGCTGCCTTCTTGCTTGGTTGGGTAGGATTGGACCTGTATCTCTTGAACCCAGAACCCAGAGAGACTCCAAAGCCTAGTTGCCTGGCCTCCTGATCTCAAACCTCTGGTACTAAACAGGCGTCCAACCATCTTGCATCTGCACCTGGACTCTGCGATCTGTGATTCTTTCCTGCCAAGTGGGGCCACCACAGTCACAGTCCCTTGGAAGTGGGTTTATGATGCTCTGGCAGCCTCTTTGGATTCAGAAAACACATTGGAGGTAGAAGTTCTTTGTTAGACTCTACCTGTCTGATTTTCTTGTAGCACTAGGGTGCATTTTATAGGAGGTGCTTGGCTCCTGCACCACACTCAGTGGCCATCTTCAAAGGCTGCGCTATATTTTTGAACATTGCTCATTTTATGTTTTATTAGCATTTCTCACTGTTATTTTGCTTGGTTTTCTGTTACCAGTAACTGCTTCCCAAAAGGGAGCTTGTGGAGTGTAGTAAGGGTTGCTGGACCCCTGTTTGATCATGTTTCCCCCTCATTGTTTTTATTGTTAGCACCAATGCTGGATGCCGTGCTTTAAAGCAAGCTCTACAGCATGTTCATGCTGCCACATTTGATGTAGACTTTCTCTGTTAGACTCTACCTGTCTAATTTCCTTGTAGCACTAGCGCGCATTTTACAGGATGTGACTGGCTCCTGCACCTCACTCAGCCACCATCTTCAAAGGCTGTGCCTTCATTAATAAACATCATTCGTTTTATTGTTTATTAGAAATTCTCACTGCTATTTCGGTTGCTGTTCTGTTACCAGTAACTGCACACCACAAGGAAACTTGTGGAATGTAGTAGAAGTTGCTGGACACTTGTTTGATTGTTTATTTCCCCCTCACTGTTTTTATTGTTAGTGCTGAATAGCGCTCATCGCCAAGCCTGCCTGACATGCCATTTGAAGCCGGTCTTTAAATCAAGCTCTACAGCACGTCTGCACAGCCAAATTGGAGGTAGGCATTCTCTGTTAGACTCTACCTGTCTGATTTCCTTGTAGCACTAGCATACATTTCATAGGAGTTGCCTGGCTTCTGCCCCACAATCAGCTGTCATCTTCAAAGTCTCTGCCTTCTTTTCAAACATTTTTGTTTTATGTTTTATTACCATTTTCACTGTTATTTTGGTTGGTTTTCTGTTACCAGTAAGGTCATGGGTGCTTGTGGAGTGTAGCAGTGGTTGAAGGACCTTTTTTGAGTCAATTATTTCCCTGCACTCTTTTCTTTGGTAGCGCCAAATAGCACTGATCAAAAGGCCCCCCTGACATGCCAATGGATGCCGGGCTGTAAATCAAGCTCTGCAGTGCATCCTTGCAGTGGGCGCTACATAAGCACGCCAAAGGCACGCCTAAGGCAAACCTGTCTGCGCTCGTCCACGCTAGGATGGTGCTCCGCTTCAGCACCCCTGCCCCCCACCCTGAATGCTGTTCCAATTTAGTTAGACCTCTTAGAGGCATTGACATGGTCAATCATAATTTATTGATTGACAGTCTTCGTTCCATTGGGATCAGGGTAACAGCACTTGCCCTTTTGAAAAAAAGATTTGGGGAAAAAGAGCAGTTTATACCCTTGGACAAATTAACTTCACCCCCATTTTCACAACCTTGTTGTGTACTGCAGGGTTCCATCCTAAGCCCCACTCTTTTAAATGTTTACATGTCCCCTTTGACTAGTCTTGAAAAATCCACTGGTTTTTCAGTGATATCTTATGTTGACAATACCAAGATTGTCATCTCAGTGGCTAGAAACCCTGAGTACATGGTAACTAGAGTCTACAATTGCATCTTGCAGGTCAGAAGATGGATAAATGAAAACCTTTTAAAGCTTAACTTGGGTGAAACTGAAGTACTCTTGTTTGGAGAGAACATGTCTTTTGGTCTTCTAACTGGTGGCCTAAAATATTAGGGGCCATATGTAGGTAAATACTATTTACCGATTCTAAAACACCGAATTTTACAGTTTCAGTATTTCAGAATCGGTAAATGGTATGTAGGTACTGATTCGGTAATTGTTACCGAATCAGTAAAATTCAGTAAATATTGATTCAGTATTTACCGATTCGGTATTCCCCATTCATTCCTAGGGGCCTGGAAGCCCATAGGAATGAATGGAAATTACTGATTCCGTAAATACCGAATCGGTAATAGGGGGAAGACTTACAAGTGTCCCAGGGTGTCACATTGACACCCTGTTGCACCCCTGAATAGTGCATGGGTGCACATGTGGCACACATACATGCCCCAAGGGCTTGTATGTCTTTTCCACATGGCACTTTTGGAAAAGCACAAATTAGCTTTTTTCCAGGTTTTCGATATTTACCACCAACTTGTAGTTGGTGGTAAATAATGAATCCTTAAATGACAAATGCACTCACTTGAGTGCTCCCTACATTACGGATTCGGTAATTTACCGAATCGGTATTTAAGAATTCGGTCATTTACCGATTCCTTAAATTACCGATTCGGTAAATTACCGAATCCTTAAATTAGGCCCCTACATCTCAAATGCCTAATACCAGTCGGTAACGGACGAAATTCGGTAATTTCGGCCGTTACCGACCGCTATTGGGCTTCCTACATCTGGCCCTAGGAACTTTACCCACACCAGTATCGAAGGTCAATAATTTATGAATTTTTTTCAACACCAATCCCTCATTCAAAAATCAGAATAAATGCAATAAATTCTTCCTCCTTCTTCAACCTGAAATTACTCAGGAATTGTTTCCTATTCATTCCTTATGAGCTGCAGGAAACAATAGTAGCAGATCTTTTTCTGTCTAAATTGGACTGCCTAAATGCTCTCTTCATTAGCCAGCAGTAAAAAAAAATTGCATATCTTACAGAACACAGCAGCTCAACTCTTATGTGGGATCCCTAAACATCAGTTGGCCAACAAAGCTTTTACCCAACTACACAGGCTCCCCATAAAGAATCATATTGATTTCAAGGCTTTGTGCATCGCGTTTCATGCACTTCATATCACAGTTCCCGACTATCCTAAATGCAGGTTACAGTAGTATGGCCCATCAAGTGCCTTATGATCATCCACAGCTAATCATGTAGTAGCCCCAAGATTTAGACTGGTATACTGGGGTAGCAGATGTTTTGTGACCTGGACATCCAAACTCTGGAACACCCTTCCATCTCACCTAAAACATTTGACAGACTTGCTTCCTTTTAGGATTGGGCTTAAAACATGGCTTTTTAGTCAATAGGTTCTACTTTACACACCAGCTTGGATCTTTCTTTTCGTTATCTTTTCATCTCATCTCCTTCAATAGGTTTATTTTAGCGCCTAGAAGCCTTTGGCCAAATACTGACATTGCATCACATCTCTTCGGAACCACCACATTCCTCTAACTGCCGAATGAATCCTTGGCTCAGGCCCTCATAACCCTCACCAACAGCAGCCTAGACGACAATGTGGATGTCCGCTTTGCAGCTGTGTCAGCTCTTCGAAACTGACACATCTCCCAACTGTGTGCTTCAACCTCACCATCAAACTTCTCAACAAAGGTCCTGTCGACAAGATACTCAATGACAATGCTGGCCCTCTCATTGCATCCTCGCCGCATCTCAAAACCGACGCATCCCTTTGGCTGAGTGATACATCTTCGACACAGATCCTCGCAATGCTCCACAAACCTTCAATTAAGGTACATGGTGAAGGGGCCTAACTGGGTCCATGTAGCTGGCCCACGTTCCATTGTGGTCGGTCTGAGCTTGTGTCTTTGACCCGGTCTGGTACAGCGACATATCCACATTTGGCGTTTTATTCTTTTTTGGCGCTATTTTTGCTTAAACCTTAAAAATGAATAGCTACAGTTCAACTGATTAGATTTTTGTCATTTTGGTCTTGATTTATTTATTATTGAAAGTTTTATTTTTCTAACGTGGTGTGAGATCCTTGTTGTTTGGTGTTTTTCTTTTATTACTGCTTGAAATATTGCAAAAATACTTTAAACATTGCCTCTAAATTGCACAAATATTTTACTCAATGACTTTAAGTTAAGCCTGGCTGCTCTGTGCCAAGATACCCGAGGCTCAAGCACAGCTTAATTTAGGGTTGGCTTGTGCCTCACCCTAATAAGGATTGCGGTTGCTGCTTAACCAGGGATCCCACCCCTAAAAACCAACAGCCCAATTTCTCATACCTTCACATGGCTAAAATTAAACTACATCTAATTGGTAATTGGTGGTAAGTGGGCGGTGGTAGAGCCCACTAGCTGCTGCTACGATCTTTACCTTCAGACTGGTGTTTTTTTTAATGAATTTGCTAATACTGCATTTGTTTTAAATTGCGCATTATTTTTAGTGTTGACTTCTTACCTGGGTGCTAGAAGCTGCCAGTGGGAGGGGGGGCTGACATTACCCCAACTGTGCCCGTCCGCGACCGGTCGGGACCGGGGCCACAACCCCTGGACAAAATACGGCTAGAGTCCAGTGGAGCTTTAATCAACTCTATGAGCTCTGTCCCAAGATAGCCAGCGTGTGTTGCCATGGTATGAAGGCAGACCTTGGGGCGAGTTGTGAACACTGCCCATTTAGCTACAGCATGGCAGGCAAGATACAGCAAAGAACAACAGGGCTCTCCTGTGGTCTGCTTAACTCTATATCAATGCGTAAACACAAACTAGACATCTACGATCTACTCGTAGTCAAAAAGCTGGACCTCCTTTTTCTTACTCAGACCCGGTTGGACTCCGATCCCGAGCCCAAAATTGTCGAGGCCCTTCCCATGGGGTACATGATTGTTAGGCTGGACAGGGCATCTGGTAGAGGTGGCGGGATAGCTATTATGTTTAAACATCCGCTAAGCCATCACCATAGCGGACAATGAGGCAGGCGCATTCACAATTAGGGTTAGCCCGCACCTTACTGTGAAAAGACTTCTGGTCTATAGACCTCCTGGCCCACATGCACGCTTTGTTTCCAGCCTGTTGGAAGGTATAACGGAATCTGCCCTACGGAAAGATAAATTCCTTTTGTTGGGGGACCTTATAAGCACTTGGAGAATCCCTTCGATAGGGGGGCTGTAGATTTGTACAAGGAACTACAGTCACTGCAACTAGGCCTGAATTCCAAGGCCCCTACCCATCAGCATGGTCACTTACTAGACCCAGTATTTGATAATTGGGGCGAAGTTGAAGTGAGTATTCCTATCCCTATCCCCTGGACCGATCATTTTTTTGTTCCCTTTTTAATAAAGGTCCCAGAACCCAGAGCCCCCGAGCAACCTGTGTTAAACCACCCGTGGCGCAAATGGGTTGGCTTTTCTCGGTTGAAGTTTAATGAAGCCCTGACTAAAGGATGGCATCCGGGGGTATCGATGTTGAAACAGCATGTCATAATCTAGATAGACGCATAATAGAAGCCCTTGATAGTGTAGCTCCTCTGCATTTGAATAAAACAGTGAAAAGACCTAAAAAATCTGCTCCTTGGTACAACGATGATCTGCGCCTAGCTAGGAAAGAATGCAAATGCTTAGAGAGGTTGTGGAGGATGGCCTTCCTCAGTCAGGCCAAGTTGGAGTATCATAATAAGCGGAGAACAAACCATGGGCTAATTAGACGGGCCAAAGCCGCTTACTATACTGAAAGAATTAGGGCAGCAGGAAACTCCACTAAGGAACTATTTAAGATCTATAGGGAGATTTCCACATTGACATCGTCTACTATCCCTATGGATAGTTCGAAGGAATCCTGCGACCGCATCGCGGGGTTCTTTGCAAAGAAAGTGGAAAAAATATACTCTTCTTTTCTGGGAGCCAGGAAACTAGGCGCAGAGTTTGTGGAAGTGATGGGAGATGGTGGGGGAAACCGGAGGCTGGACAGTTTTACTACGCCTCCCCCTGAGTTGCTCTGCAAGATTTGCAGCTCCATAAATTATTGCTCACCCAGGGATCCAGCCTCACCAAAACTGCTAGGGGAGAGTTTTGCTATTCTTGAGCCTTATATCAGGCATATCCTAGATGTATCTTTCAGCATGCACAAGGGGCCTGATGGCTGGAAGCAGGCTGTAGTTCTTCCACTTCATAAGAAGCCTAACATCAACATGGAGAAATTTGATAACCTCCGCCCTATCTCGTTGCTACCTTATTTAGCAAAAGTGTCCTAGAAGGCTGTAAACCTACAACTTATGGCCTACGTGGAGGAAACCAACCTTCTCCATCCTACGCAGTTTGGTTTTCGGTCACTCCACTCTACAGAGTCAGCCTTACTAATGGCCACTGAGGCCATTCGGCAGGGTGTAGATGAGGGGCAGACAATGGCTCTCATCCTTTTGGACCTGAGCGCCGCCTTTGACACTGTAGCACATTACACCTTGCTGCAGTGTCTGAATAAGGGTGGTGTCTCAGGCACGGCACTAAAATGGATACAATAATTTTTGACGGAACGCAGCTTCCAGGTCAGGTCAGACTAGGAGCCCATTATTCTAGAGCCGTGAAACTGGATCAGGGTGTGCCCCAGGGCTCTGCCCTGAGTTCCACCCTATTTAACTTGTATGTATCTCCAGTGGCAAGTATAGTGGAGGACTTTGGAATACGGATTGTGTCATATGCCGATGACACACAGCTGATTGTCTCGCTATCACGGGCGCCGGATCTGGCTGCATCCAACTTCAGAGCATGCATGCGGGAGCTCGCCTCCTGGATGGCCAAAAACTGCCTGAAGTTGAACGTTAGCTAGACAGAGGTGCTTGTGGTGGGGGGGGAACCCGTCTGTGTGGTCATCGGCATGGTGGCTACCTTGCTTAGGCCCAGTCCCTATTCCGTGCCCCCAGGCTACGAACCTGGGTGTATGGGTAGACTCGGACCTCTCATGTGTTCCCCAGATTAGACGTGGGGTGGGAATGTGCTTCGGCGTCCTCAAGGACCTATCCAAGACTATGGACCTTCTTCCTACTGAAGCTAGGAGGACGTTCGTCCACGCACTTGTCACCTCATCACTAGACTATGGCAACATATTGTATTTAGGTGCCACAGTTAAGAGTCTTGATCGGCTTCAGGTGCTGCAAAATGCGGTGGCTCGGTTGGTCTTTAGGCTTCATAGAAGGGCTGCTTCTAAAAAGGCCTTGGACGCTCTTCACTGGCTTCCTGTCAGGACGAGGATAGTGTTTAAGGCCCTTTGCATGTGCCACCGTATCACTCAAGGCACTGGACCGAGGTACTTGCAGGATCTCATCACTTGCTACAGGCCCGTCCGGTCTCTTAGATCTACCGGGACTGGCCTGGTGATGATTCCTAAAGTCAGGAAGGCCCGTATGGGTGGTAGATCAGTCAGTCAGAAGTACTTTATGCGGTTCATAGCAAAAACCATAAAAGTATACAAACAACAGGAGTCAGGGCCAAAAATGGAATACAGCATTAAAAACTAACAATTCATGAGATACATGGGGGGTGGTAGATCGTTCCAGCTCTTGGCGGCCAGGAGTTGGAACAAACTCCCTTTTGAGCTCCGGTTAGAATCTTCTGAGATGAGGTTCAGAAAAGAGCTTAAAACACACTTGTTCCTTCACTAATAGACCTAGGTACTTCAGTCTGGGTATGGGGTTCTGAATCTCTCACTTGCTAGAGCGCGGGGACACGCCGGTGGGCGTAACCAGGCACTTCATAAACCTCCTTATTATTATTATAATTGACATATTTAATTTAGTTGTAAGTCACTATCAAGTTGTACTACCTTTACCCAGATGCAACTAGTGGGCAGCAGCACTGCTGAATGCAATAGGTTAGCAGGGAGTTATACCCAATAGTACTTGCAAAGTAGAATGTTTCCTTAGTTAGTGATAGTTAGAGCTAATGTTGAATACTCAATAAAAAACAATATTCTTTGCTGCAAGTTCCGGATGTGATGTGCTTCAGACTATGAAAGAGTTGCAGAAGTCGACTCTATCCTAACTATAAGTTGATAAATGAGCTCCATCGTCTCACTGTGCTCCCTCAGGGACATGAGACAAAGGGGTCAGCACCACCAGAATGTCACTTTTTTGACGTTCCATTGGCGCAATGCCCTGCACCATATTTACAAAGAGGCATTTACACTTGGCAAGGCTTATTGCCGCTTTGTAAATAGGGTACCCTTTCGTGCAGGTATCTGCATGAAAGGGGAGTACAATGGGTGTTGATGTGTGCATTCCACAGCACTACCATTGCTTTTTGACACTGGCTCAGATTTACAGGGATGTGTAAATCTGAGGCAAAAGCAGGCGTTAGTTTGGCGCAACAAGGAGAAATACTTTTATTTCGCCTCATTTCTGCTTTTAATATGTTGCTGCTTCCTACAGCACACATTAAAAAAGCAAAACAATGTTAATTATTGTTTATGTGCAGGAATGGACATCCTCCTGAACATAAGCAATCATTCCTGTAACGCAGACACCCTTGCACTATGGCGCAAGGGTGTCTGTTTTGGCGATAGGCAGCTATTTTTAGCGCCAGTGCAAGGGAAAGCACAGGGGGCACCATATTCTTTTAAATACAGTGCATCCCTGAGGTTTTGGAATGATGTGTCACTGCAAATATTTCTACAGCACTATGCAGTGCCATTTCTTTGTACATATATCCCTCAGTCTCTTCTGAAGCAGCCAGATAACACACTGCTTCCAAGTTTCTCGCTTTGATTTTGCTGAGAGGAAAGACCAATCAGCTACAAAAAAGGTAGAAAAAACATTGTTTACATTTTATTTATTTATTCTATTTTTTTGGCTGATTGAACACCCATGTTTTATCGGGATTATTCAGAAGAAGGTGTGCGTGCACTGGGAGCGAATTGAGTCATTGTTTTTAAATTCTCTTTCAGGTAAGAGGCAACTCCTGCTCCCTCAGCACTTCCAATTTTTAATTTTAGTCAGCAGATGTGTGCTAATAATATTAGTCTGTTTTTATAGTGGTTTTTCTAAGCACTGCTGATAATGTGGAGTTACTATGTGTAGAGTCCTGGGCCTTATGCCCGAAAGCTAGATAGAGGGGGTCATGGACACTAATGTCAGGGGTAAATAGCTAGCCACCAGCCCATTTACTTGGGCCCCGTTTATTAACAGGATCACTTGACCAGTGATGACTGTGTTGGTTGGGTGTGAGGTGAGGGGTAGGACTGCTCCTAGGGAAACTGTGGAAACACACACTAATAAACTGGATACACTATAGTCCATCAGTCTCCAGGGGCAATCAGGAGAACAGTACTGGATGCATGGACTGATGAAGCTGGCTGCAACGGGACATCTCTGCTCACATTCATAATTTAACCTGAGTGGTTCAAGGCACAGACACTGGGTCAGAGAAGTCCAAAACCTTCTGGTCGCATGCCCGCCAGAGTTATGTACATTGTGTTGAGTTGGTCCACTCTGCTGATGCTCGGGATGGTTGGTGGTTGGTGCCAACAATGTAAACAGGAGCATTGTTGGAGTCCAATACAGAGCATCAATCACAAAGCATATCTATTGAGGTCCCTGCTTCAAGGCCTTGCCACCTTCTAGTATCTAACAGTGGGGCAGTGCCAAGTCCATTTTCTCACACTTGTGGTTGCTCCTTGGATGGGTTGCCAGGGTTATGCATTTGGTCTGTTCTACGGATGCATATCTGCTATGTCTGGGCACTGCAAGACTCCTAAGGAGCCACTGGCTAGTTTCTCATGCAACCACATGGTTAGGTAGGTCTTAGTCAAGACTCTCTCTCACCACCGGGATCAGGGTGCATGCAGGGTGGGAATTCTCTAGTTGACAGACTCCACCGAGTGGCACTAGTGCTTCTTGTCTGTAGTTCTGATAGTGGTGTTGGACTCCAATCATGGTGTTTAATGCTCCAGGGATGGTAGTGATGATGCACAAGACAGGGACTGGCATGATGGAGTTTCATGTCATGTGGTGAACATGTATAACAGGTTGCGACAAATTGCCTTGATGTTCGTGGGCATTCCTTCTTGGGTCGTCCACAACTTGAAGTGATGGTGACCAGGTGCTTATGTTCTTTCTTTGTGGAGTCATCTGTATCCTTAGCCTGGATACTCTGTTGCTGAGTCGCCAGTAACAATGGCTGGGCAGCTATGCCAGGAAGTGAGGGGCAGAAACTCGGTTTGAGCATGCTTGTAGGTTATTCCCGGTTCTCTTGATGTGCTGTTGCCATTCCGTCCTTGTTTTGCCTCAAGGGTTTCTTCGTGTCGACAGATGCCTTCCATCCATGGCTTGAACCCTGTCAAGTGCGCCTTCCTGGCCTGTCCACTATTCATTTTCCATCCTTCAGGGCCAGGTCAGTCATCATGTTTCCCACTGTGAACCAACAGGTCACATTTCCTTCTCCACTTTCTTCTTGGTACTTCACCATGCACCTTCTTTCTTGCAGTTCAGACTTCTCATTGAGAGTCTCCTCTTGTGCAGTGGCATACACCTTCTTCAGATGTCGGTCAACAAGGCATCTCCGTGGTTGAATGTTGCTGTAGTCCGGCCACTGGATTCCACTGTTGGGTTACGGTTTGGTGATGACAAGGGCAGTTACTGATCCAATTCTCCTTGTCTCTGTTGGTACTGTAAGCGTCTGGCTACATCTTGCTTGTTCCCTCTTCTGATACCTTCTTGGAGCTCCCACTCTGGTGGTGAATGTGTATGACTGGTTTTCTGCTTCGAGGGTCTCTCTGCCACTTGACACTTCTTCCCTAGGTTGCTGTGGTATAATGCTGTGTGTCACATATGCTATTCTCAGAGGCCTTTTTCTGTGGGCAGCATGGAGCTTTGTTTCTACCTTATTTCTCTTGCTGGCACAGAACTTGCACATTGAGGCATCTCTGGCATCAGGCATGGTTGGTGGGTGTGGTACGGTATGCCTTGTGGTTCTAGGAATTTGCTGTCCTAGGGTCTAGACCATGGCCACAGGTTTGTGTGCGTCTGTCCACTTCTGGTACAGCTCTGCTTTCCTTGGGTTGTGTCCACAAGGCAGGTATGGTTGGTCACATAGGGCTGTTGGGTAGAGGCATAAGCTTTCTAACTCCTGTTTTCCTTTGTCAGTGGGATGCTGCTGCCCTGAGTATATTTGTGTTACTTGGTAATGCCTGTCAGTTGATGCTCAAAGTCCTTTGAGTGTTCTTTCTGTATGTGTTCCAAAGATTAGATGCCCCAACATATTAATTATAGATTGCTCTGTGTTCTAGAGGGGTCAGACACATTTTTGTTTTTACTTCTGAGGTGGTGGTCCTGTGTGAGGAGTGTCTGCCATCATTTTATTGGAATTTTTCAATCAGCATACAGTGCCCTCTAGTGGGTATTTCTTGCCATCGTGCTGCCCCTTATAATTCTCAGTGAGTGGTGCTGGAATACAACAGAACTAATAAGTGAGGGACCAAAATTGACAGACGTGGAGTCACTCCACCCGAGGCAGAATCTGAGCCCTGTTTACCAACGGCACTTCTTTTCTGGTATGGGGCTTGCACTACCATGTGAAGGCTCATCAGAATTATTGTTGGGCACTGTGCTTTATGACAACAGGCTTCTTTTCTCTTGGCACTCCCCAGTAAACTGCTGTTTACTATTATGCCTATGGGTGTTGGAGGGTGGATACAAGGGGCATGTAGTTCTCTCTGCACCTGTCCCATCTTCTCTATCCCCAGCTCTGATATGCATGTCTTTCTCCAGCCAGTTATGGAGGCGCCTGACCTGAGTGTCAGGCACGCACCTAACTTCCTCTTTGTCTGTGACGGCTTCCCTTGCACTAATGTACCTCTTCCCCTCTCTTGCTGAGCAGCGGTGCTGGAGCTGGAAGGTGTCGCGGGAAGCAGAATGGTCTCCTCTCCTCCCAGCGTGGTGGTGGTAGATGGCCACTAGGGTGCATGTGGTGCCTTCCTTCCTTGTTACAACTTCACTGCCTCGCAGCTCCTGTCCAAGTGATGAAAAACGTTGCAGGGAACTTACGTGCCGCTGCAGGTAACAGGGCCACTTCAGGGATGAGTTCAGTTTACTGTTGCTCAATTTCTGAGGCGCTGGGGTTGAAACATCCGCTGGTGGCTTGCTCTCCCCTCCTGTAATTTATTCTCCCCAAGTGCTTCTCTTTTACTCTATTTGCGGTAGGTCTTTGGTATAAGGCAATGGGATATGCACTGCAGACTCACTGTGGTGCAGGCAGGTAATGGTGTACTACAGGGACAAATTTCTACTTGCTCCTTGCTTCTACTCTCGGAGGGGCATCATCCTTTTTGGACAGCCACAGAGGTCTAGGAGGCCGCAAACGGCCCCCTCTGGGACTGCACGTCTGTTCTTTTCATTTTACTGTGCACACAGTAAAATGTTCTACCCCTATGGACATCTCCAACTCGGGGATCCCTCAAGACCACCACCTTTGAGTGCAACACCTACTGAACTCCTGGCTGAACGATGGCAAGAATTTCCTGCTCTGTAAATATGTAATATATAATTGTTTTACCCTGATCGCAGTTAAACTTTAATCCTGAGTGAATTTGTTATTTGTATATATATATATATATATATATATATATATATATATATATATATATATATATATATATATATATATATATATATATATATATATATATATATATATATATATATATATATATGTGTAGGAGGCTAGTAAACTATGTTTTCTGGCACGTGGATACTCAGAGGGGGTTGTAAATGTAAATGTACAGGAATTTATATAGCACAAATCACCAAGCGGTTTCTAAGCACTTGCTTAGGGAACCCGTCCTGGTATTCCCCTGTGAGATAACCCCAGCAGGGTATCCGCAAGGTGAAAGCCAGGCATCCCGCCACGAGGGGCCGTTGTGGAGATTAAGCAAGCTATTGCCCAGAGTCGCAAAGTGTGAACCCATTAATCGAGTAGGCACCGGAGCGAGAATTGTCGAGTCCATGGACATTTTAGGACCCAAGACCCGCCGAGACGGGAATTGAACCCTGGTCCCGGGTTGACCTCTGCTTCCAGGTCTGCCTCCTCTAACCAGTGAGCCACACTTCTCCACAGTGTGCTAAAGGCGATGGAGCGCCCTAGCTTTAGCTCCTAAAATTATGATAACAACATCTCAGCTAGACTCCTCTAGACTTATTGTTACCAACAACATAAGGAGATCCGGAAAATTTTCAGTCGCAACTGGAACTTGATAACAGGGGATCCTGTCATCGGGGGTCTGGTAGGCAGAAGACCGGAATTTTCCTTTAGAAAATCTACCTCTATGTCTGACAGACTTGTCAAAAATCACCTAGAACAGCGTTTGAACAAGGTGGTGGCAGCGCCTTGCGATATCGCTTGGGAAAGGCGAGCAGACTGCGAGTGATTCTCTTCTGCTCTCCCACTCTGCGCAGTATAGTCTCATTAGCCCTTTTTAACTTTTTTAAAAACGAATACGTTTTATCACTCAATTGATTTAATAATTGTGTTGTGCTGTTTATTAATTGCATGGCTTTTAAAATAATTTGTGTGCTGCTTCCCGGTCCCCCTGTGCCCCGGTCCACCGGTCCACCGCGGCTTGCCTGTGCCGATTGTGTGGAGGGACAGGTCGGGCGCCATCTTTGGAGTCCCGGACCCCTACTGGACTGGAGTTAGCGGTCCAGCTCGGGGAGGGGCTTGGGCCTCAAATAGGATCGGATTCTGCAGCCCAGCGCGTTTGAACAAGGTGGTGGCAGCGCCTTGCGATATCGCTTGGGAAAGGATGCAGACTGCGAGTGATTCTCTTCTGCTCTCCCACTCTGCGCAGTATAGTCTCATTAGCCCTTTTTAACTTTTTTTAAAACAAATACGTTTTATCACTCAATTGATTTAATAATTGTGTTGTGCTGTTTATTAATTGCAAGGCTTTTAAAATCATTTGTGTGCTGCTTCCCGGTCCCCCTGTGCCCCGGTCCACCGCAGCTTGCCTGTGCCGATTGTGTGGAGAGACAGGTCGGGCGCCATCTTTGAAGTCCCGGACCCCTACTGGACTGGAGTTAGCGGTCCAGCTCGGGGAGGAGCTTGGGCCTCAAATAGCGAATGCCTCCTAGAACGCGCAGCGGTCTCGCGCAGCGGGCGCGCCGAAGGAGCACCAAAGGACGGCCCGTCTGTGCCCGACCGTGCCACGGACGGGCCCAGGGCCAGCTATTCTGCACTTCTTTCTCATGGTCGATCCGGGCCCCACAGGATTACTTACTCTCATGGGGATCTTCTGGAGCTGTCTCACCCCGCTGTAAAAGGTCGCTGTTTGCGGGTGGGACAGGAGTGTGTTATGGCGGTGTGCCCAAGTTGTGGTTTTCTCCCCCAGCCTTCCTTACCCCCGCGCTCAGTCGCTGGTACAGGCCACACAACAATTAGGGCCGGCCTAATCAATGCCAGATCTGTGGTGAAACACTCAGCTGACATCTTTGATGTACTGGCGGATGGTCAGCTTGAACTCCTTTTTATCACAGAGACGTGGCTCACTGATTCGTGTGCCCAGACCATTGAACTTGCTGTCCCTAGAGGCTTTAAGATTGTTAGAGCAGATAGACCTCTAGGTAGAGGGGGTGGTCTAGCGGTGATTTTTAAGGAAGAGTGGCACTTTGCCTCTGAGCAATTAGCGGCAGGGGTGGAGGGTGAAGTTCTTCATTTTTCCCTCATTATTAGTCCCCACTTCACTCTGGGGGGGTCTCTGATCTATAGGCCCCCTGGTTATGCCAGCCACTTTATTGAGACTTTGGAGGAATGTATAGTGCCACGGGCCCTGAGTTATCCCAAATTCCTTCTGGTCGGTGATTTCAACATTCACGTAGATGACACTGATTCTTTGGAAACGCGCCGATTGGGGGAAATTTTGGATTTGTCACAGCTCAAACAATGGAGGCCATCTCTTAGACTTAGTGTGCTCCAATTTTCCCATCAAGGTGCTAGGCGTAGAAAAGGTCACTTGGTCGGATCATGATCTCGTCAGATTCTCGTGGGAGGTGGAAAACGTAGACAGATCAGCCCTGGCACTGCCCATTAGCCACTCCCAGAAAATCAACCTGGCTGTGTTCGGCCAGGAGCTATTAAAAACCTGCCTGAAGCTTACTCCGGAGATGGACAAGGCGGTTGATGATTTTAATGGGAGGGTGCTGCAGGCGGCGAATGCGTCCACTAAACACGCTACTGTACCTAGGTTTCGAAACAGCCCCTCTCAACCTTGGTTCTCGCCTGAGCTGAGGGAGTTAAAATTGGGATGTAAAAAGTTGGAGCGAGTTTGGAGGCGTGGGTATAGTTTTGATGCAAAGGCCGCCCTGCGCACAGCCCAAAAAAACGTATTATGCCGCTATCAAAACTGCCAAAGGGATTTATTATGCGGGGAGAATCGCTAAAGCGGAAAATAACAGCAGAGACATTTTCTCTATTGTTAAACGTTTCGTATCGCCAATTGCAGAAACCACCATACTCCCGTCCTCTGCGGAATGGTGTGAAAATCTGTCTAACTTCTTCATAGACAAAATAGCAAAGATTCAGCAGGACTTGCTCTCTGCGTTACCGGCTGATAGTTCAGGGAATGGCCCCTGTATCAGGCCACGCCATTCTGAAATTCAGCAGCTCACTAACTTTTCGCTGGTGGCAGAGTGTGATGTCTTGCCTCTTCTTCAGTCCCTTAAATCGGGCTCTCCCTCCGATCCCTGCCCTGCCCGGGTACTTTCGGGGGTGGCTAGCATTGCCTGCTGGGATGTCACCCAGATAGTGAACCTTTCTCTTTCTTCGGCAGAGGTCCCTGTTAAATGGAAGCAGGCAAAGCTCCTGCCGCTTCTGAAGAAACCAGGCCTTGATGCTACTGTTCCCGGAAACTATCGGCCCATTTCCCTTTTGCCCGCATTGGCTAAAATATGCGAGAAAGTAGTCTTTCGCCAATTGGAAAGTTTTGTAGAGACCTCTAATGCTCTGCACCCAGCTCAGTCTGGCTTCAGGGTGGCCTATAGTATGGAGATGGCGCTGGTAGAGATGACACTGCAACTGTCCAGCTCTGCCTATCTTCAGTTTTTCGTTGGCTAACCTTGGCTCAGTTAAAATGTAACGAGGATAAATCGGAGGTCCTCTTTTATGGTTCCTTCCCCCTCAGTTTCAAGAATTCATTGTGGCCCCCGAATATTCCCTGCCCTAAGGTGATGGGTGGCCCTGCGAAAAATCTGGGATCTGGTTTGGGGAGGATCTAAGATTTGAGGACCATATAAAAAAACTAACCGGGACATGCTTTGCTACTCTAAAAATGCTCAGAAAATTCTAGAGAGGCTAGGGAGACTGTTGCTCGAGTACTCATTTTAGCAAGACTGGACTAAGCAAACGCCCTGTTCGGCGGCATTCCTGCTTACTTGGATAAGCGTTTGCTGGTCATTCAGAATGCCGCTGTCCGTCTCCTTTTTAATGTTCCGAGATGGAAGAGCTTTCGGTCTCATATGTCTAGCCTTCACTGGCTCCCAGTACCACAACGCATTCTTTTCAAAGCTTTAGTGCTCTCATTCAGAGCCACTCATGACCAAGGTCCGGCCTATCTGAAGAAGAGATTCACTCTTTATGCCCCCACAAGAGTTCTTAGGTCATCCTTGCTGTTTAAAATGACCCTCCCCCGGTTCAAGCGAACCAGGTTAGGTGGCCAGTCCATTGCAGTAGTAGCGGCTCGAGCCTGGAACACCCTTCCCTTTCATCTGCGTTCCAGGCAATGTGTAGCCCAGTTTAAGAAAAATCTAAAAACCCATCTGTTTAGAAGTGTGACATAAGTTGATCCTTGCATGTTCTCTTTTGCTCCTTCCCATCGCGCCAGGATACTCCCAAGTAACAGTGCGTGTTACAAAACGATTTATACATACATACATACATACATACATACATACATACATATACATACATCTCAAAGACATTTATGGCATTGAGAAAGGGCTTCATCAAATGTTCAAGTTGCAAAGCCTGCAGAAATGGCTGTAGTAAAACACAGTATTCTACACCATTCAAAGATGAACCTGTGCTAATTACAAAACAGCTCTCCTGTAAGACTGAGTTTGCAGTCTATGTGCTGCAGTGTCCTTGTGATCTCCGGTATGTAGGGATCACCCGACTACCGGTTCACAAGAGGATACTGCAGCACATAAGAGCTATTACTAACAAGGACCAATCCAATCCTACCCTGTGGCACGCCACTATCAAAGCACCCATGAGAGTGACCCCAAATACCTCTCTTATTATGTTATTGACTGCATTTTGCCTCTCAAAAGAGGTGGCAATAGAGATGCACTTTTGAGGGTCCTGGAAACTCGTTACATTTTGGAATTATACAGCCGTACTCCCGGGGGGCTGAATGCTAGCGAGGATCTGTATACCTGTTTGTAAATCATTAACATTTGTTTTTACATCTAGTAGTATTTTACCCAAGGTATCAGATTGATATATATATTTTCTCATGTAGTCTGGATAGCCACATATAATTCTTGAACAGTCTTTTTGCTCTCAATTGCCATGGTTTTAGCTAGTTTGGAACATCAGTCAGATGGTTAATTTGGTAGGGAGCGGCTCCTCCCTTCACATTGAGAAAGAATGTTTTTTAAAAAAATTATAAATGACATTTGTAATTGATTATTTCACTTATTGCACTTTGCACTTTATCAATAGATTTTGCACTTAGCTGTGACAATTGCTCCTTGCCATGATATGGGGTAAATTATTATCTTGCTTATGTTTACAGAGGTTATTGTTTACATTCGCACAGAACACTTTAATGCAGATCCCCACTTGGGATTTATTTTGCACAGGTTTTTTAATTAGGAAACTTGGTCTCTAATGTAATGACATCATACATTGTTTTTAGGATAATTTTATATATTTATATATTTATTTGTTTATTTATATATGTATTTACCTTAATTGCGTGATGTTGCACATTTGTATTTATTAGATACTATGTGTGGTAACTCAAACCCACTTTGGGTTATATGTGTGACTGACAAGACTCCAAACAATTACAGTCTTTTTATTGTTTCCTTTTTTCAAACCTGTGATTGTGGGGGTGAGAACTATTAGTCCACCCTCAGTGTTCTGTATTTAAATTTCCCAAATGGCTTTGCAATCATGTCATGTGATCAAGGCAGTGGATACTGCCGAAACGCGTAATGGCGGCCATGCTGAGCAACAGCAAGCTTAAATAAATTCACTTTGTTTGGCACCAAGAAACAGGTTCCTCTTTTTCGTCTTTCCAGTCCGATGAAACGTGGCGGGACTGGGATTGCTTGGCGAATTCTTCTTATATATTATATATATATATATATATATATATATATATATATATATATATATATATATATATATATATATATATATATATATATATATATATATATACATATATATATATATATAAGTATATATATATATATAACTCTAACCAATAGTATATGTAGTATACCTTTGTACTTATTACCATTCCTACGTGACTTTAGAGTTTATCTCTTTGCATTGCTTCCTTAAGTGACTTTACAATTTGTACAAATGCACTTTTTCCCTCCTTTCACTCCACTTGTATATATAACTCTAACTACTAGTGTATGTGGTAGACCTTTGTACTTACTACCATTCCTATGTGATTTTAGAGTTGATCTGTTTGTATATCTTCCTTGAGTTACTTTACAACTTGTACATTTGCAATTTGTCCCTCCTTTCACTCCACTTGTATATTTTTAATTTTTTTTCTGTTTGTATCTCTAATGTAACTCATGTAATCCAAAGTCCTTATGTAACGCAACTGGTTCTTTTGTGAAGCACTCTGACACCTTCGGGTAATGTTCGCGCTATATAAAATCGCATTAAATAAAAAAGAGATAAAACGCAAGTGATACAGTGGTATCAAGCTGCACTGGTTCTTTGTGATTGCAGCCTTGTAAGTGAAACAGCTTTTCCGTCTTTTTAGTGTGTCTCTCCTAAGGCATGCATGCCTTCTAGCGGCCAACTCTGTGTTCTGCGGGGCCACTCCTCCAGAGAGCAGTCAGCTTGCATCCTGCCTTCTGACTATGGTCTCTCCTCCCAGCTAGTTAGACCTACTTCTGCGTTCCAGGGACAGGAACCCAGATGCCAACTCCTCTCAATGCCCGACGGGCAGAGCTTACCTCTTCACCTGTCCCAGTGAGTCAGAACAGGCAGGGTGGGAACAACACTCTTAACAGGTCTCCGACTCAAACATATAGTGGCTTCATGGTGGCGCTGCAGCTTCTTCTCGGTACCTGCCAACTCTCGCCATCTCTTACTTGTTATAGCGGTCTTGCCTGTCCTTTCTTTCGGTGTTTGGCATCTGAAACTGCAGGGTTTGGGAGGCACCCAGGGCTTAATTTGAGCCGGAGCTTGCCGGTGCTCAGCACCGGCACTTAATTATGGGGGCCGGGTCTATCACACGGCATTAAGTGCACCTGTTCTCCTGCCTTATTTTGACTTTTTAAAGTTGTGCGTGTCTCTGTCTGTGCACTGACTGGTGGTGACTCTGGCAGGCACACACAGCGTGTGGCTGTGTGGCGCTGCAGTGCTGTCACTGTTGCCAACTTGCCGACTCTGACTGACCAGGTCGTCGACGTCGTCGATGATGCATGCATTGCAGCAGCATACAGCTGAGCTGCCCCGCTCTCTGTCTTCTCCGGGTCCCAGCAGTTACTCTCTTTCTCTAAGAATTCCACTTCCCGGCCGCGGCGCGGATCAGGGCCCCAGTGGGCGGGACTTGTTGTTTTGTAACTTTTGTTACTTGTTGCAGGGGCCAGGGCACTGGGCAGGGCTTTGCTGCGGGGGTTGGGGCTGTGCACGCCAGAGGAAGCGACGCGTGCGCAGATTGCATGCAATTGAATGCATTGCACTAGCATTTTCTCTGCCCGCCCCAGCATACCTGCGCAGTGCGCACCTGTTCCCTCGCCGAGTATCTAGGAGGTATTCGCCGCCCAAAGTTGCTGGTGGACTCGGAGTTGGGAGCGGCGAGTGCTCAGCAGGTGAGGGGGAGGTGCGAGCGAGGCGGGGCAGGGGGCCTGGCAGTGGCGTGAACGTGATTAATTTACTGGTGGTGGCCAGACCAGTCAGGTTTTGTAAAACATCCTGATTGGTCTACCTACCACTGCTACAGCAGCGCCTGGACAAGATGGCCTGGGCCCTGGGGGTAGGCCGGCGCCGGCCGAATTTCCGAAATAAGGCAGGCAGGTGAGGTGAGGTGAGGCGAGCAGGCAGAGCTGGCAGGGCCTGGTGGCGGCGGGGGCAGGATTACGTTTTTTTTATATTAATTATCATTGTGGTTGTGTTATTATCATTACATACATTTATTATCACATGAAGATTGGCCTGGACGGAGGCTGGGAATGATAGGCGGCGTAGGCCTGGCCGGCAGACATCATGAATTAACAAAAAAATCTGCGCAGGTGAGGCCTTCAGAATAGATTAACTTTTTTATGTTCGACGTCACGGTCACACTGCATAAATGTTGTCTGACCCCGCACCCGCGCTCACTGACCCCCCCCCCACTTTTACACTCGGGATCACAGTTACTATATTTACTTTGTACTTTAACGGTTGGTTCATTTGTGCAGATAATGTCTGCTGCTGGCAGCCAATGATAAGCTATCTCTGGGCACAGAGACGGGTGCTGCCAGGATGAGGTCCGAGCACCGACTGAAATAGGTTCCAACGGTTTACGTGTTTAAAAGTTTCCCCTTTTTCATTCACCCTCAGTACTCTGGAATGTTAGCCCCGGACGGATCTATATCCAGACTTTAGTGACGCACTATGTTTATTATAATGAAGGCGTCTAAGGGATTGGAGGGCACAGAACTGTTTTTTCTTCGTACTCCAATGAAACGCATTAAGCGCGGCAGAAGCACAGACATGTACCATCGTACCCGGGCAATTACACCGATCAGTACAGGGGAGGGGTCAGTATGAGAAATTAACACAGTGGCCTAGGGGCAGTCCATCAGTGCTCAATTTGTAAATAAATAAGTGGCAGGGCCCTCGTCAGAAGGCCACCGCAGCTTGCACCATCCATTGCCAATGACCAACCATCTAGCAAGGGAGAATGCAGACGGAAATTAATGTCTGGCACTGCACTGGTAATAGAGGGCTGAAGGGCAGTGGGCAGTACTGGTAAAGAGAAAGGGAAACGGACGTGGGCTGAAAGAGAAAGGGCTGCAATACACTGGGTGGTACTGGCGCTAGATTATAGGGGCTTGGGTGTAGTGGGGAATAAATGCAGGCACGAGACTGCCTGCCAGCCATTGAAGGGCGAGGGCAGCAGGGTAGTTTAAAATACTGTTGGCAGATTGAAGGCGTGGCAAGGCGAGGGAGGTGCGAGCATTTTGTGCCCCCGGGTGGATATAAAATTGAAGGCACGCTGGTCAGTGTATGTGAAATGCAGGGGTTTCTAGGAGCGATGCCCTCTCTGTGGACAGCGAGGGTCTGATGGTTGGAAAGAACAAATTCTGCTCTGATTAACCACTTTCTGCCCAGCCCTCTGTGCCGTATCTCGTTCTCAGACTATTTAACATCAGGTGCCTTCATTCAATTGGCAGTCTGTATGAAAGCCACAGACCGCCCTCTTTTTCATTAGCAGCCCATGGCAATCCCTTCACTGTGCCCCCTTCTATGGCAGTCTGTATGAAAGCCACAGACTGCCCTCTTTTTCATTGGCATCCCTCAGCATTCTCTTCACTGCCCCCCCCTTCCATTGGCAGTCAGTGCCACACCCCACAGTGCCCCATTTTTTTTCAACATTGATCTCTGTGCGTTCCGAATACACAAGCCCCTCTCCTAATGTATTTTCTTATGGAACAGCCAGGCCTGGAAGGAAGTGCTCTTCTCTTGGCAGCAGGGTTCACAGTGGAGAGTTTAATTTGCCAGAAAGTGATGTTCTTCTGCTCTCCTTGCAGTGCACCCTTCGCCCAGTGACACTGACACCTACTGCATTGCTGCCAAGGTCTCTGATTCCTATGAGTGCCATTTCATAATTTCAGTTATTTCAGTGTAATTATGAATGACATTTCAACGACTATGATGAACACTTTCTAGAGAGCAAAATCAAGCAATGAAGATGAGAGAAACACAAATATCAGACATTGTACCCCTGTGCATTGAGATTGTCTGGCTCATACGTTTTGAGCTGAATCATCACCCTTTATTAAAGCATCCGCTACATTATGATCCCGTCCATAATTGTTCCAACACCTTTAAGCGATGTTTGTAATTTTTAGGACAAGGTTATGCTTAAATTGTACTCTATTTTGCTCTGGAGCAAACATATTTCTCTAGTGTGACCTGAGTCCATAATATCTATAATACTTTAGGCCTCAAATTCTTAATTCCTAAATTCATTACATTGAAGTTTCTCTTTCAGATGTGTATGTTTGAACCCTCCTATCAAACACTTACTTTGAGGAAGGCTCACTTGCTGAAATTCAGATTAGGTATTACATCTGACTTTTAGCAGTGCCAGTTGAGGATATGGGTGGAGTCAATAGAGTAAGTGGGTGGAGCCAGTGGAGACAGTGGGTGGAGCTCGGAAAAAGTAGGTGTGGCCTCCAACAAACATTTGAGCACCTGCACTTCATATTTTACAAATTAAGCACTGGAGGCACCCGTTACAGGGCCGGACTGGGAACCACAACCGGCCCATGCAAAGTGCTCGGCCGCCCCTCACCCCACTCAAGGAGTTGGAGGTGCCGCCAAGCTCTTTGCCGATTTTGGTACAGGGACGATTTTGCAGCTTTGCTGCAAATACGGCCCTGTAACAAAAACGGCCCCCCAGGGGCCCAAAACCGGCCTCCACCCATGCGGCGCACCGGGGCATTGCCCGGTGCCCGCGATGCCCAGTCCGGCCCTGACCTGGACCCTGTTTCCTTGCTGGGGCAGAGTTCGTCCCCTTATGGGCATGATCTAAACTCTTCCCTGGTCGAGCAATGATCCAGCCATCCTTCTCACTCACAGTGGTTTACTGCAGGGCAGGGCAGAGCGGAAGGTGGGGTCAGACCGCCTCATCGTCAATGTAGAGTTCTGGGTCCTAGGTCTACATGTTAGGTAAATAACAACATGGGCACTAGTGTCAGGAGTTAGATAGCCGGCCATGAGCACATGCATCCAGGCACTTTCATTGATGGTGTCACCTGACTTCTAAATCCTGTGTTGGAAGGGTGTTGTGTGAGTGATGGGACTGCCCTTACGGAGGTGCTGCAGCATGACATGTCCTGCGGGACAGTATACTATAATACCCTAGTTTTCTCCCTCATAAAGGTAGAAGGGTAAAATAGGTTTCGCTGGCATTGTAGTTGAAACCTGCATATTACAGCAAATGTCAGCGGTGTATGTTTTATTCAGTGAGACATCTTGCAAGTTGAGTTGCCTTCTTGAGCAAACTGAAGCCCTAATTTAGATACTGCTGTATATTTGGGAAAGGTGGGTCATTAGTACCAAGATACAATTCAATGTGTGCTTTGTGTTATGAAATGGTCACTAATATTAACACGTTATACTTGCCTGAATCGCAGTGCCATTTGCTACTAATGCATCTTCCATTTTTGCAGAGAAACTGTGTAATAGGTTCACAGGTTGGCATTTCTGTCAGGGAACAAACAAAGGAAATAGCACGAATGAGCATATGAGTGACGTCTTTTGTTTAAAACCTGCTGACAGCTGCGACAAATCCACCCACTGCCTTCCCAGCAGATATTATTGGGACACGTACTGAACAAAGGCATGAGAATATTCACCAGGCGCATTGGCGAGAAAAAAAACCAGAAGTACGGATAAAGAAAATAAATGCCACCCCCTTTCTGTTGATTAAAAAATAAATGTGCGTGAAGCAGAATGTTTAGAGCATTCGGTGTTGTGTCTACATAACAAAGGGCCACATGTGCAAGCCTATTTTGGTGGTTGCAAACATGCCGATTCACATAAAATACTTTTTGGGCCATATGTATGAAGCTAATTAGCATTCGCAAAGGCCGAAATTCTGCGAATTTCGGCCTTTGCGAATGCTAATTACCTAAATGGTATGTATCAAACATTTTTGCATCAAAATAAGGAATCGCTAAATTTGCTATTCCTTATTTTGCGATTGCACTTACGGAATCGCACATTTTGCGATTCCTTAAATGCAATGTATCAAAGAAAAAATATGCAAAAAATGCCATTAAGGAATCGCAAATTACCACCAACTTCTAGTTGGTGGTAAGTTGCGAATTCTTTTAATAATGATTTTTTCCACAAAAAACCAAAGGTGCCATATGACGCCCATACATGCCCTTAGGGCATGTATGTGCGCCATATGCCCCCAAATGTCTTTTTCAGGGGTGCAGCAGGGTGTTCTTGAGACACCCCTGCACCCTTGAAAAAATTCCTAATTTGTGATTAGCAAATTGCTAATCGCAAATTGCCCCTTCATTCCTTATGGACCTTCTGGCCCATAGAAATGAATGGGTAATTTGCGATTAGCAATTTGCTAATTGCAAATTAGGAATGGAAGGAATCGCTATAAAAAAGCTATTTTGTTCTTACATACCATTTTGCATTTCCTAAATAGCGATTCCTTAAAATTCGCTATTTAGGAAATGCAAATTGGTTTGATGATACAGAGATGTAGAAAGCCCTATTTGCGATTCGGTAACCTATTACCTAATCGGGTAGGTGATTTGGTATTAAGAAGGAGCATGTTTAGGGCTTCCTTTTCTATTACCCAAATGTAGTGGTATGTGTGAATGCTTTGCGACAGAAATGCATTTGCCAACCATTTGCAATATACCGCCAATTGCACATTGGTGGTAACTCATTCTCAAATGGGAAGGGGTACTATTCCTTTAAGAATATTTTTTTTAAATTTTTTTTTAGAGCAGACCATTTTTAAACCTATCCTGTTTTCCTTTAAAGAAAATGGCCTGCATTTCAATTAAAAGGTTGCTTGATTTGAAACCAATCACAGGCATGGTAGTCTGCTGACCACAGCAGGGCACCATTACTGTGATTTTAGCGATTACCAATGGGTCACAAACCAAGAACTACCACATTAATACTCATGAGGTAGGTCTATTTGTGACTTTCATACATTTGATAATAGTGATTTCCTAATTGCAATTTGCAGGAAATCGCAATTAGGAACTGGCTATTTCACAGTTTCCTACATGTGGCCCAAAATGAAGCACTGAACGATGGTTCATCTGTCTCGGACTGTGGTAAATACATTTCAACTGGAAGCAGCACTGCGCTCTGCTGCCCACACAAGCTGTACCCATGTTGCTTTCAAAGGAGAGGGGACACATGCTTATGCCCCATTAGTTTTCCTATGTTGTGTGGAAACTTAAATGTACGCTACAGCCAATTTCTATAATTATTGTCACGTTCAGCAACCGCCATAATCATATATGATCCTGCCACATTTCTTGAAGCACTTGCAAATAAGAAGAAAACTAATCACATTATAATTGGAAAAATATCGTTTTATATGGGGAAAAATAACGTGGAACTATAATAATACACAAAGTGTGAAAATAAAGATCATTTGGTTAATTTTTACTAAAGAAAGCAATAGCGAGTAATATTTATGAGCCAAGTGAGAGGCAATCTTAAAGCCATCTATTTTCACCAATCAATAGAACTTGATAGTGGAGTGGAGAAGTGTGGCTCACTGGTTAGAGCAGGCAGACCCTGAAGCAGAGGTCAGGCCCGGGACCAGCGTTCGATTCCCGACGCGGCAGGGTGTTGAGCTCAAATGTCCACGGACTCGATAATTCTCGCTTCGGTGCCTGACCTAATCATGGGTTCACACTATGCAACTCTGGGCATTAAGCTTGCTTAATCTCCACAACGGCCCCCCTGCGGCGGCATGCCTGGCTTTCACCTTGGGGATGCTCTGTAGGGGCTATCTCACAGGGAAAAACCAGGACGGGTTCCCAAGGCAAGCGCGGAGATACCCCTTCGGGGGTCGATTCTGGCGCTATATAAGAAATGCAATAATAATAATATTAATAGTACGAAGATCCAGGTTCTGATATGAATATGTTCAGCATATATTTCTACACAGCAAACATAACTACCTATTTAGCTTTGGGAAAGAAGGATTGGATTTCATGCATTTTCAGATGTGCTGGAAAGATATATCCTGTCCTCATTAACAGTAGCTGCCCGTGGTGGGAGTGCTGCCGGGGGGTGACGTGGGGCGGGGGAAGGGCAGGGTGGGGGCTAGTAAAGTCCGGAATACGGCTGCACAGAGGTAAGTACGCCAAATGGGATGCAGTGCATGCAACAATATTTGTTTCATTTATTTGTTTGTGCACTTGCCTCTGTGCAGCCGTATTCCGGAGTTACTACCCCCCACCCTGCCCATCCCTCGCCCCACGTCACCGCCCGGCAGCACTCCCACCACGGGCCGCTACTGGACATTAATTTCTAATATGTTTAATTTAAATTTTGTTACATCTCCATTGTTTCTTCCTCTAGATGTAATAATTGCATCAATCATGATGGGGGGAGGGGGAGGAAAAAGCTGACATGAGTTTGATAATGTTTTGCACTTCTACTTGTTCAGAAGACATTGTTTTGCTTCAATGTACTCTTGCTAGTGACCTTCACTGAGAACTAACACCTGAATTCTAATGATGAATCTTTATTGCAATTACCTACATTGTTTCCTAGAAACTCTAACCATGGGAGCATGAGGGTTCATGGGCTTATTCGTGCATATATGTCTGTAATGAAATTTATGTTTATTGAATATGTACATAGAGTAACCGTATATATCTATCTATCAGTGGCTGCTTTTGCCAGCCACTGTGAAACATTCAAAGTGAGCATGAAAACACTTTTCTGAGTTCTACATGTTGAAATAACATGCCTCTGCCCTAGGAAACATTCCATACATATTATCTTTTCTTTGGTGGCAGTGACACATTTCATTTTGCAAAGGACAGAGATGTGTGCGTATAAACCTTCAACGTTTCAATTGATATGTATTTGATTAAAAAAATCTTTATAGCTAAAACTCCATTGGTTGAGTGGTAGACTTACTGATAAAGTTAACACCATCAGAATGCTAATTGTGGCAAACCCAATTATAAAACTAAGGGGCATATTTACAAGGGAAGTGGCGGAGTGAGGCATTAGCCTCCCTGGCTTAACGCCTCACTCCACCACTTCAGACACGCAGGGCTGCATCATATTTACTAAAATATGGTGCAGCCCTGTGTTTCCCCCTGTGCTGGTATTAAACTTAGCAACCTAGCGCCAACCTAAGCACCCTTGCACCAAAGTGCAAGGGTGTCTGTGTTCAGTGGACGATTGTTTGTGTGCAGGAAGGTCCCCCTTCCTGCACATAAACAATCTTGAAATGCAAATTTGTAATTTCTATGTGTGCTGATTCAGCACACATAGAAGTTGAAAAACAGTATTTTTTGAAAATTATTGTTTATGTCCAGGAAGGGGGACCTTCACAAAGGTAAACTTACACTTTTGTTTAAGTTGACAATTCTATGCTATTCATAAAAGATTTATGTACGCTGACCCCACACTTATAAAGGTACTACTCATAAATCCCTTTGGGAATAGCATATAATCGTCAACTTACACAAAAGTGTAAGTTTACCTGTGTGAATCTGGCCCAGCATATGTATTTTTGTCACAATGACGCCCCTAGTGGAACAAATACTCAAATTGCAAATCTTTCAATAAGCTGACAGGTGTGGTCTTCCAGGGTTTCCCTAATTCTTAGGGTCCCAGTTCCAAGACAATGGTTCAAATCCATTCTTGCACTGCAATCTGAACTTGGAGTTTGTGCTGTCGCACGATGTGATAGCATCTACGAGGGTCTGAACCCTTTACCTTGACCACCTTGCTGATTCTCTTGTGCAAATGTAGAAGGCAAGAGTGCAATAACTGGTCTCTTGGTGGTTTTTTTCTTAATAACTCATGAGCACTTCTTCTGGCATGCAAATTATGATTGGCATGCCCGTTGTGCCCGTTCTGGATTGGGTTCCTAACCATGACATTTGTGTGTGTGCAAATGCATTTAGGTAATCACAATTTGCAATTCCCCATTGCCAATGCATGTAGCCTTTCCTAAATGTGAACTGTGAATTTAGGAAAGACTATTTGCCATCAACTGTAGGCCTATAGGAATGAATGCAGTATCATTATCCAATAGCGATTCACAATTTCCGGATCGCTATTAGGTATTGTGAAGGAATCCCAATTATTTTAGCGACTCCTACATGCATATAATTTTGCGATTCCCAAATAACGAATCAGTAACATTCGCTATTTTGAAATTGCAAAATGTAGGCTCGATGGATATAATTTTGTGATTCCGATATAGCGAATCAGTAACATTCGCTATTTTGAAATCGCAAAATGCAGGCTTGATGCATGTGCCTCAAAGAAACATTTAGCTATGCAAAACAAACACATTATAAGGCATGAGAGTACTGCACACTACCAAATATCTTAAGGTTGGAAAAATTAGAAATTAGAGGTACAGAATGATTCTTTCATAGCTACTGACCACGCTCCGATACTATTTTGCAGATGAGCCTCGGCCAAGAACAATGAGAGCTCTGCAGATCCTTCCTATGGAAGATCACCTAAGTCCCATGTTAGGTGGTTGACAATGTCATCTTAAATTAGCAAAACAAAGAATGGACACTGTAATGGCACATTTAAGGTGTAAGTTGTCTTATGATGGCACTTTAGTGACTAAATTATAAAGACAAAATCTAGTCCCACTTATCCAATAGATCTAAGCGGACAAACTTTTCATTTAGTATTTTTTACTCAGTTTTTCGTTTTCAAAAAACAGCGTTCATATATGTCTGAAGAATGATACCATTTCAGTAGCAAAATTCACATCAAAATACAGTATTCAAAACACAAATTTAACAATCACTGTGAATGAGACATAATTACATTTACACAATATATACAAAAACACAGACAAAAGATGCCTTTCTTCATTCAATTTTTGAGGCACCAGTCCTGATATAAAAACTACAGACAAGCAAGAGGCTGTTTCGTATTTTTGCCAGCCTGCTTGATTGATTGTGCTGGAACCTACTAACTGCTATGGTCAGAAATCAGGTAGAGTTTATCTGCAATTGGTATCCTGATTTGCCCTTCCTGAATATTGTTCCAGCAACGAGTCAACGCGTTTCGAACCCACATGTTATTGAGGGGTTCGCCTCAGGACCTGGACCGGGGAACTGTCCTGTAATGTGAAATATAAATAAAATGAACTATGGATAAGTGGGACTAGATTTTGTCTTTATAAATTATCTACGTGGCCAATGTTTTTGCTGTTTCAACTTGAGTGGACTAGGCCAGTTAGTATATAGACCCGAGCCTTTCCTGTTTCCCCACTTTAGTGACTAAAGCATTAAATATTTTATTGCATTCATGAGCTTTATGTAAAACATGTTTCTACAATTTCTTAGTGCAACTACTAGCCTGTAATTAAAATTTCTATTTTCTCTAACATCATATTGAAGTAAAGGTCATAGCGGTTAAAGTAGCTTAATGGTGAAAGAGATCAGAGCTTGCAGAAGCAGCCCATACCTATGGAATGGGATGCACTGTCTGAGTCATTGAAGGCTCAGGAGATTGCTGATGACTAACCTTGCATAGAGTGGGCTTATCTACTGTATATTATGTCCTTCATGGGATTTTGCCACTGCTCTGATCTAGGATCTTATATTCCTATGCTACCCTGTTACGTTTCCAAAAAAAGTATTGAAACTTGACATGTTGCTAATGATACACTCATTTGCTAATGCCCATTATCGGTGGAATAGGTGGGCCCACTAGTCATGCTCACACAAGGATATCTCTGCCCAGTTGCCTGATGTATGCATACATTTGAATACTATGACAAGGGGAAGGAGAAAGGTGGGGGAGAATCCACATGTTTATAAATTATTCTGATTACATTCCAATGGACCATGTTTATGGCTCATTAGTTTTGCTCAACATTCTTGCTACCTGTACTGCAATTATTAAAAATCTTTTTTTTCGTCTCCTCGGCTCGAAGGTTACTAACAATGCATTTCTTTACATAGCCACACAGTGTATGTAAAAATGAAAAAGGTAGCTTAAGGGCATTCAGTTTGCTCACCTTAAAGAATGACAGGGAGGGTCATTAAAGTGAGCACACAGATCTCATGAACAAACTGAACTATCTTACAAGGGAAATGGAAGAAATAGGGTCAATTGGCTGGCAGGGAGGTGCTAGTAAAGTGCATAACCTGCTCTACACATTCAATGAATATGCACTTTACTAGCACGTTAAGCACTAGGAGCAACCAGGTCACTTACGAAGCTGGTAGCGTTTTAACGGTCACGTGCTAATTCGCTTGATTATCATGGTTATATTGCAGTATATTTTGTTTATGCAAAAAGGTCGGTGAGCCTAATGGTCCTGTTTTCCATTTCGTTACAGACCCCTGACGAAGGGTCAGTTTGTTTGGATGACCTGAAATGCATTGGGTGTGGATAAGCTCATGATAAAATGGAAATATGATGATTAGTTGACATGATTATGAGATGAAATAATCAATGAAAATTGGAATTAAAAGGAAATATATGATTAAGGATTACAAAGCAAATAAAAATAATTATACAAGTGAAGAATCCGATTGTGGTTCATGTATTAAAAAGCGCACCTATTTACGAGAAGGTTTTCCTCCTTGCAACACTATTTGAGTTTCATAAAGACACGGAAGGATGCCGTGTGACATAGGTTGCGCCAACACGAAAGTGGGAAATCAAAGGTTGAGTGTGTTACTCGTGTGCACGGGGATAACATTGAAATATTATTAAAATCTGACTTTCCCATGAAAGAGGATATTACATTTCAATTCATTTGAGTGAAAACTGCACATCACTATCTGCTACCCTTACAAAGTTATCCCTTATCAAATGTAATAAAGTAACACAATGTTAGTCAATGAGGCCAGATAAAACAAGTCATTTAGAGGTAACAACATCTTCAATTCTCTAATACACATGGTTTCTGATTGCTAAATGACTATTTCAAATGTACTAAACTAAACTCCAATGGCTATTCAGTAACAAGTTAACAAATTACAAAATATTTTTAAAAAGGTATTACACCTTACAATTTAGAAGGGTTGCCTTTAGGATGTCTATTACAAATTCTGATTTACAATGCTATGTAGCAAAGTTTTGCAGTTGTAATATCGATATGGCACTGAGTCATCAAAAGAGGTGGTAGCCCATTTGTAAACAAGGACGACCCTCCGTCATTGTGACTTTAACAAAAAGTTTTTTTTGAAGTGAGCAGTGGTCTTGTGATGGCCACCAACCACAGTAAGTCACAATTTGTGATATAACTCATGAATATTGATACTATAGGATAGATTGGGATCAATTATGATTGGGAATTGTCTGAACAACCTATTAGTACATAGGTTGGTAAAAAGAATATTGGTCCCAATTTTTATCAGCATTGTGTGACCAGTGTTTCAAACATTTTGGCCCTAGATCACTTGACAAAAGTCTTTTGCAAACAGAGGTGAAGAAATACCACTTCCTGTTCGGGAGATAAAATGTCCTTGCCCGGACAAGATCACCTGTGCAGGAATTTCATGTTCCCAGGCAAAGTCTCTTACCTTTTCCACACCTACTCCTTTCTGCCAAGATTTGTGAATATGTTTCTAGAAGCTAGGGATTCCCTCTCTAAAAATCTGTGTTTTTAGGTTGCTCATTGGCTTGTGTTTTAGGATAAAAAAAAAATAACATTCCTAAATGAAAAATGGGATCGTGATGGCTCTCACCTCCACCTACTGCATTTTGAAATCACTTAGCTAGCCAGTACCACCTGAGACACAGAAAATTGAAAAAACTGTAGATATGGAATGAGGTCACTTATTTTCAGTACCATTTCTTAGCAAGATAAATAATTCTTTGGTATTCTATAAAAAAAACATGTTCACGTTTTAACTACAAACAAAAATATCAAAAAGTAAATTTTGCAGGGCCAATTAAATACACTGAACTGTTTCAGATATTTTCAAATTAAATAATGCAAGTCGGCTCTTTGGTGGGCAGTGCGTTAGCTCAGAATTAAGGGTAGCATCAATGCTTTAAGATGGAAAAAATGCGGGATGGCCTTAAAAAAGGTGCAAAATGAATGAGGTGGTATGCACACCATGTTTTTCACTATTTTTTCTCAATCAGTCTTTCACAAACTTAACTTGTCGCGTGCTGAATGAGCTGTGCTATGCCCTGAATGCACCAAGTAAATACAAACATATGGGGAGAGCCTCATCGACTCTCCACACCCAGACGCACTGCGTTATATGGATGCCAGATCCAGTCGTTTTTTCTCCATTTTACCATTGTTCAAATTAATCCGATTTAAATCCAAATTTTTATCAAACTTTAGTCAGTTCTTCTCCTCCACGTTATGCCATATTATGTTTTAGGAAAACTTCTCATATTTTCGTATGTCCATCCGGACCTTTTCGGAAATACGATCCCAAACCAAACAAGTGTTCAAAGCAGCATTTCTTTATTTTGAAAAACCCAATGCATTTCGGGCTTATTACGAGCCCTTCGTCAGGGGTAACTGTAAGGCAACAATTTCAAAAGAATACATTATTACTGGGTTTGTTGGGTGCGTAGTTAAATCAATAATTCATTATGCGCATGCAACATTATTAAAAAACACATATATATTAGGAATAACATTTTATAACAATTAAGTTGGACGTGATATGAAATCCCTATAACCCGTAGAAAATTATTTGTCACCACCCTTTTTTTTAAAATATAAACAGTGGCAGATAATATCGAATATTTATCAGACTTTCTTTCCTTTCCCGCCCGTTTACTTCATCCTATTAAATTGTGCAATCGTGCTGTGTTGACAAACCTTTAAAGCAAAGTGCATGTTCTTTAAATTTTTTCCAAAATATAAAATGCTTCAACGCTTTCTGTTTCATACTTGCATAAAATTCAAGTATATTTAACATGCCCACATTAAACATCAAGTATATTTAACATGCCCTAATCAAAGGAAAACCCCACTGCACGCGTACCTGCTCGCTACTTTATCTCCTAGCAGTCAAAAACCGCTTTCATCTCCAGTAAACCGGAGCCTTCTTTGTGGCGCGCATTTAAACTACCGGAGCTCCACCCTCTACCCATTACAAGGTAATTTGTTACCTAGTCACCTGTGTAAACTAAAAAACTTCAATCCCCATAATCCATTGGTAAAATGGAGAAAAAACGACTGGATCTGGCATCCATATAACGCAGTGCGTCTGGGTGTGGAGAGTCGATGAGGCTCTCCCCATATGTTTGTATTTACTTGGTGCATTCAGGGCATAGCACAGCTCATTCAGCACGCGACAAGTTAAGTTTGTGAAAGACTGATTGAGAAAAAATAGTGAAAAACATGGTGTGCATACCACCTCATTCATTTTGTAACTTTCATGCCCCCCCGTTGGTTTTTGCACCCGTTAAATAGAAGAAGATTTAAGCAAAATAGATACACGTTTGAAAACTCCACGTACTTCGGTTCTCAGCAACATTCAAGGACGATGGCAACGGGACTTTGGTTGCGTTATAAATATGAGCTTGCAACGTTTTAGAGTTAATGGAATACATGTTTTATTCTAAATTTGACACAATGGATTATGGGGATTGAAGTTTTTTAGTTTACACAGGTGACTAGGTAACAAATTACCTTGTAATGGGTAGAGGGTGGAGCTCCGGTAGTTTAAATGCGCGCCACAAAGAAGGCTCCGGTTTACTGGAGATGAAAGCGGTTTTTGACTGCTAGGAGATAAAGTAGCGAGCAGGTACGCGTGCAGTGGGGTTTTCCTTTGATTAGGGCATGTTAAATATACTTGATGTTTAATGTGGGCATGTTAAATATACTTGAATTTTATGCAAGTATGAAACAGAAAGCGTTGAAGCATTTTATATTTTGGAAAAAATTTAAAGAACATGCACTTTGCTTTAAAGGTTTGTCAACACAGCACGATTGCACAATTTAATAGGATGAAGTAAACGGGCGGGAAAGGAAAGAAAGTCTGATAAATATTCGATATTATCTGCCACTGTTTATATTTTAAAAAAAAGGGTGGTGACAAATAATTTTCTACGGGTTATAGGGATTTCATATCACGTCCAACTTAATTGTTATAAAATGTTATTCCTAATATATATGTGTTTTTTAATAATGTTGCATGCGCATAATGAATTATTGATTTAACTACGCACCCAACAAACCCAGTAATAATGTTTTCTTTTGAAATTGTTGCCTTACAGTTACCCCTGACGAAGGGCTCGTAATAAGCCCGAAATGCATTGGGTTTTTCAAAATAAAGAAATGCTGCTTTGAACACTTGTTTGGTTTGGGATCGTATTTCCGAAAAGGTCCGGATGGACATACGAAAATATGAGAAGTTTTCCTAAAACATAATATGGCATAACGTGGAGGAGAAGAACTGACTAAAGTTTGATAAAAATTTGGATTTAAATCGGATTAATTTGAACAATGGTAAAATGGAGAAAAAACGACTGGATCTGGCATCCATATAACGCAGTGCGTCTGGGTGTGGAGAGTCAATGAGGCTCTCCCCATATGTTTGTCTTAAAAAAGGTGCGGCATAAGAACAGTTATTAAGAACTCTGTACAAGAGTTGTGGCCTATGTGACTAAGAGTGTGGCCCAAGATACTTCAAATACAGCTGTGGTCCGTGCAGGTAACATATGCGAGTGGTGGGGCCACATGTGGGGGGATTTTGAGGAACGATGCAGAGAGAAAATTAATTATTTATTTAATTTTCCCTTGGCACCATCCCTCAAACCGCCCCCCATCACCCCCATCCGGCCCCTCTGCCCCACCACTGTTACCTGCATGGTCAAATACAAACCTTTGATTGACAAATCAGAAATAGAGTGTTTCTGAATTAGTGATAATCCAAATCAAATCAAGATATTTGTTTAACATATAGAAAACATTTTGCTAAGTTTCAAGCAATAAAACACATGATAATGGAAATGTAACCAGAGACTGCAAACTTTGATATGTTGGTGCAAACCTTTTAATTCTAGTTTCATATGAAAAAAATCTCCTTTTGAAAGAGAGGACTATTTAAACTCTCACACTCATAATTAGAGCAACAAATGAAGGAAGTGAGTGCACTTCCTGATCTTAAGGAAGAGTGAGGAAATGGTACTTTTTAATTAACAATGCACTCTGTGCTTAATGGGGAGTGTTCTGCTGCACTGCCTGCCCGTATTGCAATTGGCAGTCAGTGCTCCTGACAATTCTGAACTTGGCTGTGAAAATAGCAGGACCTGCTAATTGTATGTTGAACTTCATGCAGTGCAATATGTTGTGCAAAACATGGACAGACATAGCTGCAGGTACATTCTCATGATGGAATTTTCTGATGCAGTGCAGAAGCTAGTGCCTGTTTTTGCTCCTGTGAGAGGTAAAGTCAATTGATTTAGTGCAATATTTCCCTGAGTTAGTGCTTTATTTATTTATTTCTGTCTTCAGACACCACTGATCAGAAACAGAAAAAGGCAAACCTTGCCCATTGTTTCTGAGGAGTACTATCTGAAAATAAAACACTAGCTAGCTCAAAGAAAAATCGAGTTCAATTCATTATTTCAAATCCCTGCAGGAGCATACAATTATTACTTGTCCCATGATAGGGGTCACCAACTTTTGTCATCACACTTTGATAGGAATTGTTTTGCACATCAGCTTCTGACTAAAAATTATTTATGTGTAGAGATGGACAGTGATGCCATGTCCATTTCGACCTCTATTGCTTTGTGAAGGCAGTTCTATTTCTAAGGAAACCTGCATTTGTGAAATATACTAGGTAGAAATGAACAACTCTCACTGCCCGGGCCGTCATCTCTGCCAACAAGAATTTTTGGGAGGGGATACCATACAGAGCACTGTCTGACACATCTATGACTTTCCTGTGTGCTGTAAGTGGGTGGTGTAGTGCCCTCCAGTCAGGTCACCTATGGCAGCAGCACCCGGACAGGTCAGTGGCAGGGTGGGGACAATAGGCCACAAGTACAAGCCAGGGTTCGACTCACAGCTGCTCCAGTAAAACCATGCAGACTATACTGTGCACTCTCGCGGGAGCCCCGTGAAACTCCATTCACCTTCATTTCTGCTCTCGACCTTGCCCAGTCAAGAGGTATATGCTGACATAAGGCCTATATGGTGGAAGCAGGGTAGTCCTCTACAGATGGGAAGGTGGCCAAGGTTCATAACAGGCACTGCAAACAGGTTCAATACCACTTTATTCTGCAATTCCCATAAGCAATGTGCTTTACTAAGGGCATAATTAAGAGTTTAGCGGTCCAAGGGCCGCCAAAATCATGGTGGCGCAGGGGTTGTGGTACAGCCATTGCTGTACCCTATATTAGACCTTTGTATTACAAATTGGGCAGGTGGACACCCATGGCACACCCGCAACTTCCAGGAATCAGAGATCACTTGTTTTGGTGCAGAGGTCTGAGGGCTGCAATATGCTTGGTGGTGCCCGGCAGCACCGAAAAGCACATTCTGCCTTTCCTCACCACAAACGGTCTCATAGAAGTTCTTACTCCATAAAACTACTGGCAGTGAGGAAAATAAGGGGGCTCTACATGGGGGTACATGAAAGGAGGCACATGTTTCACCCATGTGCGTTTACCCCAGTTCCCGCATGGCATGAACTGCAGAGTCCATGCCATGCAGGAACTGCCTATGGCCCTCCCCTTACAGGGGACATTTTCAGATGCTCTGCCATGGGACCACCAAAGAAATGCCAGAGAGACATGAGAAAACTCGTAATCTGGTAGGCGGTGCTTACATGGCTTTGGAGGTGTGGGAACGTGGTGGCGGCATGGCAGCCCCACTCCCACACCACGAAAGTCATACCTAGTCCCTAAGAGGAAGAGTGCAATGGCAGGATCAACATTTACTACTTCAAAATCCCTGCCTTGCCGGATGAATGTAGTAGCTGCAACATAAAAGTCATGGCCTCACTCTGTCTATCAGTGTCACATTATTTTTAACTGTAGAGTTTAGTGACACTGTGTTTATGGTGCCCATGCTATTGCATTCCTTTCATGGAAATGTTCAGGTAGAGGTTCTGTGCAGATTTCGACTCAAAACTGCGGAAATCCTACATGTGATATTTTGCACCCTGGCAGTGAATTACGTGGATTGCCCTTTTGTTTCTGGGCTGCTGTGCGTTGTATCTTTAAACATGTATATAAAGAGCATTTGTTATGCAAGAGTTCAGTTGTGCTTAGATTCTATGATTTAGCAGTGTTCCTTTGGGTGACAGTTATTTACCAGTAGGTGAGGGAGCACAAACCAAATTATCTCTCTTAATACATCTTAACTATAAAGCCTTAAGCCTCCTGCCAGTGCATCACAAGCTTGGAGCTGAGTTCCAGCCAGAAGAAGTGTAAGAGGACTGCATGAACCCACTGTTGGTGCATGGATCCACTTCATCTGTCTTGAAGTGAGCAGTTTAGATGGTAAGAGTGCCGCTTACTCTGCATATCAAAATCAAAAAAATAAGAAAACAGGAGTAAGAGAGTCACCTACACCATAGCACTCATACAATGTAAAGGAGCCTAAAATTTGCGGTTGCCGTGAGGCGGAAGTAAAAGAAGAGTGTAATTCAATTTAATGCTGTAATCATGGAATCCACTCATCCCCAAATGACAACCTTTTCACACCGGCATGTGGGATTTGTTGGGATTTGTTGATCTTGGCTAATTTGTGGGAATTGCTAGTGTTGGCATCCCATAGCACCTCTACGGTTCCCGTGTGGTGAGCTCTATTACTAGCATCATAAGAGGTGTGCATGCACTGTATCTGCATGCGCCGACTCACCCGAACATAAGTTGCAGTGCTCGAGGCTACATGTGTCGTGGCAACAACAGGAGTCAAGTCTTAGCAGAGCTCAATATTTCATGTGCTTCGGCAACAGTGTCAAGATTTAGTATGGCGCAACTGTCAAAGGCGTCTACAGCGTCGGTACAGTGTTATCGACAGAAGTGCCCCAGGTAGCTTCTGCATCGTATTTAACATGGGCGTCTGCTGTCAAGTGTATTAATCTTCATCAGGAAAGAGTAACAGAGACTGAGAAAGGACAGGGAGTGCCACATGTGTACTAGAGTGTCACATTTGTACTATCAGAATAGAAAATGGACTGTTAAAGACTGCACTGTGGGGTAATACTGGACAGATTGAAGGTGTAGATGTAGAGGTTTAGCAAGGTCACCAACATAGTCATGTGTAGGCGTAGACGTTATATCCACCCGTTTAGAGTGGATGGAACAGTAAATGAGTTTGTTGCTAGGTTGCATTAGTTATCTGTCAAATGCCATTTTTGGTATGATGGCAGATGAGTTGATATGTGACCAGTTGATTGTACAATTTAGAAGTAAAAAGGAGCAGGAGAAGTTATGGGCAATGAAGAATCCCTCACTTAAGGATGATATCATTAAAGCGTCCATAGGGAAGCAATCAGAATTATATATGAAAGAAATTAGAAAAAATGAGTAGCAGTAACTGTTTCTTGTGTTGAACAGGAAGATACAGAGGTACTCAGCACCAGCAAAGGCTATGCTGAAAGCAATAAGATGATATTTTTGATTTAAGAAAACTGCTAATAATTTGAAATGTTCAGAAAAATATTCACAGTCTTCACAATGATGATTTTAAGAATTGTTTTGCTATAGGTAAAGAGTGCAGGCAATGTGGGCAGAAGGGCAATTTTCCTTGCATGTGCAAAAACAGTGCAACGTTTATGGTGGCAACGGTATAAGAACATCTAGAAGAGAATAGGGAAGTGAACAAGTTCTGATGGCCAAGACAGCGTTGGGTAAAAACTATAGACCGAAGGCTGAATTTAAAAAGAAAGGGAGGTTGGTTCACCTCATGGTGGATTCCGGGTCCCTCTATACGATCATACCTAAGGAAATGTTTGTAGCATAGTGGCCTGGTGTCAGTTGGCCTCCCAAAGACATTAATCCTGGCGGGTATCAGGGGAAGAAAATTGACATAATTGGGTACATGCCAACAAGGTTTGAGTACCGAGAAAGATATGTGAATGGAAAAGTGTATGTTCCCTAAAGAGGTCCCCCAATAAGGGAGTGGGAACATCAATATGGTTTTCATATAATAAGAAATCCCAGAGCTCCCAACCAGGTCATGGTGGTAGATGATATAACAGTAAAAGAAATAGTAGATGGAGCAAAAGGTGTGTTCTCTCACAACGTGGTAGAACTTAAAAAATATGTTCACAGGATTATGGTTACCCTGGGGGCTGTACCTGTTCAATTTAAAGTGAGAAAGTTCCCAATCATTGCTAGGCAAGAGGTCAAGTGAATTGTGGAAGACATTTTTAACCAGGGAGTAATCAATAGGATATCTCTTGTAGTAATCACTGGAAAATCTGATGGGAGTTTTAGATTCTCTGTACAATTATGGACTTTTAATCAAAACATCATTGTGGATAATTTTCCCCTTCCACATATGGATGAACTGGTGTTGTCTGTCAAAGGAGGTGTGTTCTTTAGCAAACCTGATCTCAAGAGAACTTACCATAAGATCAGACTGCATAAAAATTCAAACCTCTTACTTCGTTCACAACAATGGAATTTGTGTTCCAATTTACAAGAATGTCTTTTGGCCTTTCATCGGCAGCCAGTATATTTCAGAGAACGACAAGTGAAATATTCAGAAGGGTGGAAAGAATTGTCTAGTTTTAGGATGACATCTTGGTCTTTGATGAAACAGTGGAGGGCCACAAAAGTGTTCTCAAACAGTTTTGCATAGGACTGACTAGGCTGGTCTAATTTTTCAAAATGAGAAATGGGAAGTTTCGGTGTAAGAAATGAACTACCTAAGTTCAATCTTTTCGGACTGCAGGTGTCAAGCTGATGAGAGATTTGTAAGAAGCAAATGAAGTCATTTTTCGCCTCATAGAATGCAATGCTAAATTTGATTAAAAAACAAAAATCCGAGAAAACAGAGCATATAAAGAAGCTATTAAGAAAAGAATGCAATTTTCATTTGGAAGAGAAACAATAGAATTGTTATGAAAATATAAAACACAAGATATGTTCTACCAAGGTCATGACCCATTTTTACTGTAGATGCCAGTACCATAGCTGTGGGAGCTGTGTTATCTCAAGCTCACAAGTGTGGGGAAAAGCAGGCAGCTTTCCAGACCTGCTCTTTAACTGACACCTAAAGAATTTACTGAGTTTTAGAGAGGGAGATTTTGACTGCCTTGTGGGTGGCAGCATATTGTAGGATGCCTGTGTGGGGGTTTACCCTGATTTTTCCCACTGACCACAGGCCATTGTTGAAATTCCTTTCTCCAGGTGAAGCAGGGAAAGGTTCTGCAAGTCTAGCTTGCTTAGCAGTTTGCCTGCAGGAATTCCAATATAGAATCAAATATATACCAGGTTGGAGGAATTCCCAGGAAAACGGCTTGTCTATGATTCCACTACTATGGCGAGATGTGGACAAAGTTAAGGTGGAAGCTTTTGACAAGGATGGAGCAGTTTACTAATGTGTATGATTTGGCAGAATGGAGTCAAGGAGTGATTGAGAAGCAAGAGTAGTTTCAGAATATGGAGGAAGACGAAGACCTATTACAGATTTTTCTATTGATCTCTAAAGGGTGCAGGTAAGACAGGTCCTTAGCGGTTCTTGTGAGACCACATGTAAAAGGTTCGACAAGTTGATGAGAAGGTCATATCAAGAGGCGAGGGATTTTTTCCTTCAAAGGGTTTAAGATTTAAGTTGTTTAAAATAGCGCAATATAATTTGGGAAAAAATGTTGACTAGAAAAAAGGCGGAGAGAAACTTTTTGGTGGCTTGGCATTGATAAGAAAATAACTGAATAGGTAGTGAAATGTTTGGAAAGTTATGAGAGTGATAAAAGACAAAAGGTAGGGGAGCAGTCAGTTAAGGGGTTGATTGTGAATCCAGTTATGCCATGGAATATGGTGTGTGCAGATAGCATTGGGTCATGGGAGGGGTTGCCGCTGATGAAAGATTTGCATTAGCCTTGGTGGATATACATTCCAAGTAGCTGGTTGTGAAATTAATGAGTGAGATTTCTACGAGGAACACTATCAATGTGTTGGATGTAATTTCTTACAGAAGAAGGATATCCAGTGAAACTCATTAGTGATAATGCGACTCATTTACCATCAGAAGAATCGTTTTTCAATGTTTGTGGCCTAAAGAATTTACGTATGTCGTTGTACAATAACCAGGAAAATGGTGATGTTGGAAGGGTGAAGCACATGGTACAAGGCATGCAGATGTCAGAGGAAAAAAAGGGTAAGTTAAAGCCATGGTGTATCTGTTGGGCTTATATAACCACTGAACGTGGTGTGACTAAGGATGTTCACTTTTATGTGATAAGAGGGCAAAATGCCAATATCAAAATGTCACGAGCACTGATGTTAAAGTGTTGGGTGGTTAGGAAATTGTCGATGGTGGAGGAGAATCTAAGGGAGGGAGAGATAGGAAAATGTCAAAGTGAAGTTGGTGCATTGAAAGTAGGCTATTGAAATGTGATGGCCCGTTTAAGGTGAAAGGAGTGCATAATTTGTTTGTGATTTTGAAGAATGATGAGCAGTGGAATTAGAGGAGAGTGGCATTGTATGGGAAAGGTGATGGGACCAATGTGGAAAGTGTTGAGAACTGTAGCAACTTCATGCTGATGGATGATGGTAAAGTGTTTGCCAGAAATGTAGGAGTAGATGTTTACAGCACTACTAGGAGCAATGTCAGTAGCAATGCCAGGTATCAAGAGTCCAATGAAAGGGGAGATGGAGGTGTCTCCAGCAACATTAGAACATACGGTGGTCAAATGCTGGAAGGTAGGAGATCACAAGGAACATGGTGAGTTCACAGACCACCTGGGTGCCTACATGATTATGTAACATAGTATAATTACGTGTATTTTTGTTTATGTATTTCTATATTTCATTTCTGGGGGAAAGATCGTTCTACTTTGTAATGGGGAAAAGACATGTTGTATCATTAAACATCTATATGTGGAACTTTTGTTATGTGAGATTTCTGTTGTAGTTAGATTCTATGACTCAGCAGTGTTCCTATGGGTGACAGTTATATACTGTCTGGTGAGGGAGCAACTATAAAGCATTCTACAAGTCTCCTGCCAGTGTATCGCAAAACTGTGTCACATTATAAACATGAGAACATTTTCACCATTCACTGTACTGTGAGATGTTTGTTCTCTGCTGCTTGTGCACACCTGCCCGGATTCAGCTAAGATCTGAAAACAAAATTGTATTCCAGTTCTGCAATTCTAAAAACTGTCCCTTTGGTAAATACTGAGTGCTTAATTTGCGGAATTAGGCATAATTACGCATTTTGCATATGTTGAGACCATCTTTTCATTTATATTTCAATTACAGCTTAAGGAAAGAATAATAGGCTGCACTAAAAAGTATGGAACACGAGTGGTAACTTTAGTCAGCATGTGCTAACGTGATAAAGTAAAAGAAATCATGTTAAAATGCATTGAGTATGTTTAAGTTTCAAGTTTCATTGAGTATGCAAAACATGAACTTGCAAAAAGCGTTTATTGGAAATTGAGAGTAAATGCTGTTACTCACAGACAGACAGACAGACAGACAGACAGACAGACTTACATACATACATACATACGGACGGACGGACGGACTGACGGACGGACGGACTGACGGACAGACAGATCGATAGATAGATAGATCTAAATATCTATCTATCTATCTATCTATCTATCTATCTATCTATCTATCTATCTATCTATCTATCTATCTATCTATCTATCTATCTATCTATCTATCTATTTATCTATCTGTCCATCCGTCCGTCCTATCGATAGATAGATAGATAGATAGATAGATAGATAGATAGATAGATAGATAGATAGATAGATAGATAGATAGATAGATAGATAGATAGATAGATAGATAGATAGATAGATAGATAGATATATTTTTGACTCCAGAACTGAGTGAGAATGATATGGGATAGAAACCTACTTCTTTCTTAAAATCCCCGCTAAAGACATAACACTGCGTGAAACGAATAATTTCGTTGAAAGTGATGAAACCAGGGTAGAAGCTTTTGCGGTAATCACCAGTAAACCCCGCTTAGATTTTTAGATCACAGAAGGAGCTGTTGTGTATTCCTAAAATTAAAAAATGGCTGTGAGTGGCTGCAGCACTGTTAAGAACCTAACATTCTTTATCATTCAATGGAATGGAGAGTACAATCACATATATTGAAATGGAGCCCAGACTTACAAAAATTCATTCAATGCAAATCAGCAACTAAAATTACTGTGCTGAATTGCTTGCAAGGGGGAGAGAGAAACAGCACTATAGTACTCAAATATGGCGCTCTTTTACCGTCTCCCTGATGAGTACACCTTTGAGCGATAATGTAAGGGTGTGTGCGTTATGTAAGGTATCGTTTTTGTTTTGGAAGGTGACCGTTCTGGTGCAAAAAGTATCCTTTATCACTTGTCCTGCTTTATATCTCTGCTGTATGATGCAGCACGCATGCAAAGTAGGAAAAGCAAGAAGAAATGAAAACATTTTGCCTGCATCAAGAAGGTGTAGATTTTTGTCCAAATTGCAGTCTTCAAATGTTTATAGATAGAATTTTGCATCAAAGGCCCAGGGTGGTTATATGGTCACGCCCATGTACCACCTATGGAATGACCCCTTTGTCCTTAGTAACAAAAAGTAATGCAAAACAGTGCGCTGGCTAAGCTTGAATGCACACAAAGTTCTCCTCCTAGTAGACGAAGTACTAAAAATGGGCACTGAAAATCCCTGTGCCCAACTTAGTACTGAACTCAACATTTAATGGGGCCTTTAGAAGCTCCGAAATTATGGGATTTATTCAGTAATATTTGTGTGGCAAAACACAATTTTTCTACAAGATTATATGACCCTGAGGTGTGAGTGATATTGTGATATTGTGCTACGTAAGACTTTAGCAAAGATTTCCGTATGTGGTTTATAAAAAGCATGGTGTGTAAAACAAAACAACATAAACAACAATATGTTTGTGTGGAGCATTAGAAAATTGAATTCCATTTCTTAGTCTGTGCCAGTATGGGCCAACAAACCTCTTTCTCTTCAAAATATCTGATTGAAAGGATTACCTCCCTGTGAATTTGATGGGCTAGATTCTTTTATGTAGATGAGTTGGGCAGTATTATTTAAAATATGATATCTGATTTTTGTGTTCCATCTCATGAATGTAGTGAACTAGAGTTATAGAGCAACTAAGCACAGTACAGTTGTACTCAAATTGACCAAAATTCGAAAATAGGGAAAACGTTTTGATGTAGAAATAATCCTACATTTAAAAAATCTTAGTTAATATACCACGACAGATGCAATACCTCACAGTACAAATATCAGAGTATGTGGAGTAGCAAGGGGGTGTGATTGTTTGCACTGCTGCACGATAAATACAAATTTAAAAGAATGCATTACAATGTATTATTGTAGTTAAGTACTTTTTCTTGTATGTCCTTGTGAGCAAGCCGTCCAATGGCCTTTTTTAAACAAGGCTTCTTGACAGGCTCATCAATTTCAACAAAGACAAACAGTAATGTTGAACATGCCATGTATCTTTGAGTAACGGCCATGCATGGTGTGTTTCAATCAAGCTTTGGTGTCAGGCGAGCATTGAATCCAGGAACTATGAAATTAATAGCTGATCTGATAGGCGCCATTAGGTAAAAGGCACAAGCTAACCTTCAGCTACTAACCAGAAAAATAGCTTTACAGTCATGCCCTAGAATTCAACTGAAAAGCCCTGCACACTTGACATTGCCAGGCTGTATTATTATTTCAAGCAGAGTGCCTCTCAATTGGAAATCAATCGTTTTTATATGGCTACTAACCATCGAAATACAATTTTGGTCATGCTATTCCTTTTCATTAGATGTAAAAGTTAATGCTCAAGAAACAAGAGAAGTCTGTGTCAGACTAGTCATTTTTTTAACGCAGCTTTTTAGACATTGCTTAAAATTAGACGGTGTGGTATACAGTACGGGTTTTGTGATATAAGTGCTATCTGTACCACACTACATGTGAAATTGGTTTTCTTGCAACAGTCAAGATTAGGAGCCACAATTTCAAGTCAATTTTAAACCATAGACTATAAAATGAAGCAGTCTGCTGAGATAACTAGTTAATTATCCACTTCTGATATCTGTGTACAGAAGGCACAGATAGGACAGGCTGTATACACAGAAGTCTTGTATTCTTTTGAGGTTGAACATTTAAATGACATTCTCATGACAGGAATGTACCATACATGGTATATGGGCATGTACCCGTACCTGAAGTCAGTCAACCAACTGTATATGGATCTTGAATTCTAGCACCCTGATCTAGTTTGGGTGCTGAGGTCCAAATCTGTCAATTGTTAGTCCAAAGTCTAGGGATTGTAGTGTGACATCAAGCATGCCCTCTTTATTGATATGGAATTACAGTCCATGTCGTGATTGGTTGGTATGAAGCAGTGCTAATGAGTGCTGAAGTGCTTGTGCTCTCTCCTTCAACCAGTTTCAAATTTGCTGACACCCACCCAAATGGCACATTGAATTTACTTATAAGTCCCTAGTACAATACCACTACAAGCTCCCATGGCCTGGACATTACATATTACCAGGGAGCATGCAGCACTCCTTATTTGACCTACTTAAGTATCCCTTTAAAACATGTCTCAGGCCTGCCATTGCAGCATAAAGTGCAGATTTAAAATGCAAATCTGACCTAAGAAAATAAAAATATTGCCGAGCCTAAACCTCACTTTTTAATATATATAGGTCACCCTATGGTAGGCCCTAAAAAGCCCAAAGGGAAGAGTGCATTGTACTTAAAAGGTATGACATGTGTTGTTAGGTTTTAAATGTCCTGGTAATGAAAAACCTTCAAAATTGTATTTCACTTTGATAGCATTTGGTTACTGAATTCAATTTAATAAGCACTAACCTTTGATTGGAGACAGGAAGAAATGCCATGCTTGGTCCAAAAAGAATTGTAATGTTAAATCCTATTTTATGGTGCAGTCAAATGTTAAGTCACAACTTTGAAAATCGCACTTTTTGAAAGTCGGAATTTTCATGTCCTTACCATTTGGTGCCTGCAGCCTGTGCCCTGTGTGACAAGACTGCTCATAGTAAGTAGGTGGCCTTTGTGTATTCCTTCCGGATAGTGCAACAAAGGAGACTTAGGGCATCATTAGGATGGCGGATGGACGTAAAATGGGACTGCCCACCATATGTGCGGCAGTCCCGTGGGGGTGATTAGGATGCGCCTGCCACACTGGCAAGCGTATCCTGCATTTTTAACATTGCGGCGGGCCACCATAGGTACCCCCATGGGCCCCGTCCACCCCTCAACATCCTGGGGGCCCCCCAACTTCAAAATGCACATGCCTATCTGTGGCGGCATTGCCGCCATGGAAAGGCTGCCTCCCACATGCATCCTGATATGGATGGCGGTATCTAGCAGACACCGCCACCATATTAAACCCTTTTCCGCACGGCCCACTTGTCGACCAGGTGGAAAAGTGTTGGACGTTCTTCCTGTCTGCCGCGGTACCCCTGCCATACTATTATGGCGCGGGGAAATGGGTGTTGGGCAGGGAAGGATGTAGGGCAGATCGCCTCCGCCATGCGGGCAGTAGCGATTTGCCCTACATACTAATGGACCCCTTAGTGTTGATAGAATTGGCCATTCTGTCAGGATGGATGGGTTTGGGGCTGTTCACTGCCACACCTACATTTCAAAGGGCTACTTCCAGCATACTCACAAAGGAACTTGACTCCAGCCTTTAGTCAACATAGAGCACTTGTAGACTGGGTCGGGAAAGGACACTTCTGAAATTAGATTGCAGGATAGCCTAGATGGTTATTATCCTTCTGATTAGGGCACCAGGTATAGATATTGGACCCACAAACCAGCTCTTCATTAGACACCTAGACCTGCAGGGCACCCACCAGAAGGACTGACTTGTACTTCACAGAACTGCCCTACTATTTGAAGCCTGCTTTGCCTCAGTGGACTGCCCTGCTGCTATCAGAGGTCTACCCTGTCGTTGAAGCCTTCCTTGTACCCTTAGAGGATTGTCCTGTGGCTTGAGGCCTGCCTTGCTGCTTGATTCTAGGGCAACCAGAGTGACTCCAATGGCACGTTATCTGTGTGAGCTACAGGGAAATAATAAGCACTAGAGACGTTGAACCCTGCACCTGGCCTCTGCCTGTAATGATCTTGACCCGCAAGTTTTGGCCAAACAGTCCTGGACCCTTAGAAGTGGCGCTAATGGTCTTCTCCTACCAAAAGCTGAAACTTGGGACTTAGAAAATGTTCCATCAAAAAGTGATCTGAGAACCGGCAGAAGACAAGAGGTGCAACCTTGGTCAGCCTGACTTCATGGTAGCTCCTGCTACATTCTTCTTTGCGGTACAAAAGGGGGTGGTGATGGACGGAGCATCTGAACCAATCAAACACTCACACCCAGTCAACAGATCTGGATTTAATCATCACCGTTCTTTAGCCCACTCTGCCACCACAGTTCAGACATGGCCATATGCAAATCAGTCTGACCCTGTGCTTCATGGGAACAGTCAAACCCGAACTGCCAAGCCATGCCTTCTCTGGACCGGAATCAAGCTTGCTAGGACCGGTTTCTGGCATTCCAGCCGTCTTCAGCCAGGCTTGCTTGAATCCAGTGGCAAAGTGAGCAAGGGACTCACGTCTGAGCTTACCCTGCCAACTTATGGCGAAAAAAGCAGTACAAAAGGGGGTGATGATGGACGGAGCATCTGAACCAATCAAACACTCACACCCAGTCAACAGATCTGGGTTTAATCCATCACTGTTCTTTAGCCCACTCTGCCACCCCTGTTCAGACATGGCCATATGCAAATCAGTCTGACCCTGTGCCTCATGGGAACAGTCCAGCCCGAAAAGCCAAGCCATGCCTTCCCTGGACCGGAATCAAGCTTCCTAGGACAGGTTTCTGGCATTCCAGCCGTCTTCAGCCAGGCTTGCTTGAATCCGTCCATCACCACCCCCTTTTTTTGAGGTAGCACAAGGAATGATGAGGAAAGGCCTTCTTGGTTACACTCATTATTTCAGTACACCACCGAACCCACTGAATTAATGATATTTCCATATAACTATTGATCAAGGAGTTCACTTTTTTGATTAGCTTTTTTTCTAATCTAAAACATCCGTAGCAGAATCTGAGATAACAAAAAGACTGAAAACATAATGTTAATTGGAAGGAGAAATTAATTGAAGGAATACTTATTTTATAATTTGAGGCCAAAATTACATGTCACACATCTTGGCATAGGTTTCCTCAGCTGTGCTAGAATATTCAAAACTTCAACCCAAGCTTAATTACACTTACTCTCTCATGTGTTGAAGTAGTTGTATAACTGAAATCTTGGATCATTGACACAATATCGGAATCTACAATATCATGTAACACAAATATCATGGAAAAAATATTGCTTACAAAAAGATAGTTTCACACTAATATTATTAAAACATGCAAAAATATTGTTTGTGATAAATATTTTCCTCAAATTAGTTAATCGTAAATATTTTAATATGTACCATTATTTGATGGTTTAAATAATTATCGCTAATATTTAATACCATATGTAAATGTATACTTTTATAAACACAAACATATTAATATGCACAATATAATTGTATATGTGTGTATGTGTGTATATGTCAAAACAAGACCCTCTCAGGCATAGAGTGCTGCAAAAACTATGCAAAAAGTAGCAGAGAACTCTGGAAAGTTACCAAGTTTAGGTGGAGAGCAGCTCCTGTATAAAGCACCCTACAACACCAACGACACCCTGGGTGCTCCCTTATGTCTGTACTAAACTAAACCTTTCAGAAGAGCTATAATGATAGTGAAACACATGTCAGGGCCTCCCTTTACTCATTCCAGGTTTGCTTGATGGTATTGTACCAGTCCAAAGCTGTAATGCTGTGCGTAGAGTGGCTAAGGTTTTTTGCAATTTACAGCTCAGCATGGATGGCAGTGTGCTAATTCTATGCTCAAAGACTTCGCTGTAGAAATGGCAAAATACTTTGTCCCTTTATACCTCAGCATAGATGCGATGCACTAATCCTCTGCTTATAAACTTTTTTTTCTTTTTTTTTTCTTTTCTTTTTTTTTTTTTTTTTCTGTCCTCATTTGCCTGTACCTCTTAACCCAAGACTGTATAGCCAACCGCCTATTCGTGCGACCAGGGATGGAACGCACCTCACTGCCACCACGACCTTGGGAACCAACTTGGCGGGAGAATATATCTGGGTTTACTGAGGCATTGGTGGCGGATGGCGGCCTGCCAAACCCATCCCAGACTCCATCAAGGTAGGAACTACCGCGAGGCCCAACTCGTATCTTTCGAAACCGCCACAGTGGACCCTGGAGTTTAAAGACATAATCATAGGACCCGGGGAAAAGAAAAAAAAAAAAAAAAAAAAAAACCCCGGTGCACTAACACCAAGAAATCAAAAGGTTCCAAAATGTAAGGTTATTACTGCTACAAGGTCTAGCCAAATCTACCTTTGATGTTTCAGGTAGAGATGACAACCAACTGGCGTGCTTATAAACTTTGATAAGAAAGCAGACATTTGAGGTGAGCAAATTCAGTGTATCGCTGGTGTTGTGGGAAGCTCTGTACATGACGCTGGGCAGTTCCTGATCTGTTTTCAAACAATTTATTTTGCATTCTCCCATTTCTACATATTTATTAATTTTAGCAAAAGTGTGCAAAATGTTATCCTTGCCATCCACAAATAGTTTAAAGGTTGCTGTTCCTACTACTAAGGCTGAATAGTTTGATCTTGCCTGAGGGCACAGGCCAAGGGCTCGATAAATAATAATAATAGAATGGGAGACAGGGGACTTGAGTCCCTCAGCTAATAGCAATTACCTCTGCTAACTCTCAATTCACTATTATGGATACCTTGCCATTTACATATAAGTTCCTAATTGTGCGTACAAACTTGCAAGAGAAAGCAAATTTATTTAATTCAGAAAAAAAGATGTTCCACTATACCATGTCAAACGTTTTCTCTGTGTCTACCATTATGATTGTTGCTTTAGTCTCCTCCATTTAAGAAATTGATTCTGGCCCTCATGAATAACACTATGTACTATTGGCGCAAGACTATTTGGCATAATTTCCATAAAAATATATCATCTGCATTAAGTAAATTTATAGGATGGTACAAATTTTCATCACCCTCTGTTTTTCATTTTTGTAAGACACTCACCACTGCAGATTTCACCCCCTTCTAGGATATTATTGTACAAACCCAATAAAAACATACTCCATAAGGGTGCAAACAGCTTATAGATCTCTACAAGAATCTCATCATTCCCACAGTCTTTTGCCATGGGAGATCCCTTCACCACCTGAGCAACTTCTGCTAAAGTAATTGGAGCACTCAGGGCCAGATGTAGGTCACCAAATACTGGTCGGTAACAGCCAATTTCGGCCGTTACCGACCGGTATTTGGTGATTGAGATGTAGGGGGCCTAAATCTTACCGAATTGGTAAATTTACCGAATCGGTAAATCTATATGTAGGTGGCACTGCAAACAGTGCCACAGGCCCTTAAGAATTCGTTATTTACCATGTAATACTATTGCATGGTAAATAACAAATTCCTGTGTACATGCACATCTGTGCATGTACACCTGTGCCATGTGGCACACAGACATGCCCTAAGGGCATGTATGTGTGTCACATGGCACACAAGCCAGAATCAGGGGTGCAACTGAGTGTCAAAGTGACACCCTGTCCCCCTTGTCAATTCGGCAATTTTACTGAAACGGTATTTACCGATTTGGTAATTGCCATAGGTTCCTATGGGCCTCAAGGCCCATAGGAATCAATGGCAATTACCGAATCGGTAAATACTGATTCGGTAATTACCGAATCATTCCGATTCGGTAAACATTACCGAATAATTACCTACATCTTATTTACCGAATCTAAAATACAGAATCGGTAAAATTCGGTATTTTAGAGTCGGTAAATAAGATTTGCCTACATCTGGCCCTCAGAGTGTTACCCTGCTCTTCTGTAACTGTGCAGATAATGTTTTGCTTTAGCAAGATCATGCTTGGTCTCTCTCAGAGAGGACGTTAGAAATTGGCTGTTTCCTGATTGTGTGTTGTTTGCAATTACTGCCTCAAAATACTTTCCCCTCTCTCTTACATTAGACCGAAAAGCAATCACCTCTCTCTTAAAAAACTTTAAACATGCCCCACACTAAATATATAATGCCCGTGCCAATATTGCTCTAAAAAAACTGTTCTATTAGCTTGCACATTTGACCTACCCACTGTTAGTAATTAAAGATCTAACGAAGGGCAGTTTAGTGCGACCATGTTGATGCCCCGAAAAAAAGCTCATTTAATGTAATAATTGCGTGATCTGAAAAAGGATTTGCTATTATCTCTAACTGAACTCTTAGAAAAGCATGGGACAGTAGAAAATAATCATTTCACAAGTGTGAATCCTATCCGTCAATTGGTTGCAACACCAGTAGTCTAGCACTGCCAAATCTCTCATCAAAGTGTGTAACATAATGATTGATTGATCTTGGCTTTCGCTGAAGTTTATTGTCCCAGATGAATCTATAGCAGGATCTGGGAGAATAGTGAAATCACCTCCTATTATATTTAAACCAGCCAAATGCCATGCAAAATTGTAAAGAGACTGCACAACTTCAAGAGAGTCTTAAATTGGACAACAAAAACTGCCCAGGTTTAACAGCTGGAACAAAATCCTCATCTGAACCCAGATCCATCTTGTGCCTAAATCTCAATTTACATTGAATCACCAGAATAGTGACCCCCATAAAAGTTAGATGAAGCATAAAATTTATGTTGAACATACCCAATAACTTTTCCCAGAGGAGTCTCATTTTTATAATGTGTTCCTGTGAGAAATATATATCCGCCTGAAGTGGTTTAAACCATGCTAATATTGCCCCACGTTTCCTGCTACTATGGAAACCATTGACGTTATATGAATGATTTTTTAGCGGCCGAGGACCGAATAAAAAAGAAAACAATTTTAGCCACATCAATACATGGGAACAATCCCTCTAATCCACCTGTGCAAGTGCATGTTTTTGTCCTTTCTCCAACACTCCACAGCCTCCCACCCGTCACCCCCTCCCCATGAGCCACTCCTCTCCCCCTTTGCCATCACCTTCCCCCTATCCTACCCCCAGGGAGTGCATCCCGGAGAGCCCTCCCCATCCTGTGTCCCCCAGATGAGACTGCCTGTCCCCTAACCCTCCCAAACTCCCCTTGTGTGAGTGCACTCAGAAGCCATCTACTCGGGTAGCTGCCTTTCTGCATGAAAGAAAAAGCCCATCATAGAGAGGCAGGGGGATTATTCAACCTTTCGATATATTGCTGCAAGTATTCTATCTGTATATCAGTGTTTAGTCCCATCCCAATCAGTCGCTTTATTAGAACTCTGTTTCCTTTGCAGTAGAAACTTGTTTGTTTGCTCAGTTGATCCTAAAATCTGAAAATGACCTTCTACTAATACTTTTAGCTTAAATTGTTGCACCATGGCGGCATGAATCCCTTGCTTCCTAAAGGGTTCAATCATCAGCTTAAATTCCCACCGTTGGAGAGCAGCAACTGCAGACATATCTGAAAAGTTATTAAAATGTCCTTTGTCTATCATCTGAAACCCCTTTGATTTTATGCCCTCGGACAGAACTCTCTGTTTTATCTGAAAATCCTACAATGGAAGTGGGAATTTTTCATTAAAGGGTTGAGCAAAGGGAAATTGATGGGCGCGCGTAGTAGAAAGATCTTCGGGTTTTGCAGAATTGAGACTTGAGAAGCGGCCCGTTGTATTTCCCCAACTAACCATAAGGAGCTTTAGGGAAAGGGTTGTTAGATTTGTCACTCTAAGGACCAGAAGTTGCAAGGATTTTTTCACATTCCTCTAGTGTTTTAGAGAAGAAAATGCCTTATCCCCCTAGAATGGTGGGCAAGGTGGTTTTGTGCCAAATAGAGGATATGGAGGTTTCTCTGAGATATTTTGCTGGTCCTGAGCTCTGTAAGGGATGGGGCTATTTAACAAATCTAGGGCTAAACTTCAGATCATAGAATTAAGCGAATCTTCTAGCACAGAAGCAGCTTTATCATCAAAGGGGCCCACCCATTCTGGTGTTATTATGTTGGAGACACCAGCATTGTAGTTATCGCCATATCCTTCCTGAGTGCCTAATAAGCCTACTGGGTATTGTACTGTGCCACAAAGTCTTGCTGCGCTCAAGAGCTGGCTCCATTCAGTTTCCTCCCTAGCGCCCGAGTGCTGAAGCTGTGTATTTGAAAGTCAACAGTCTTATATCCAAAATATTTTGGGGAGCCTTTGACATTTTGGCCAACTTTGTCTTTGCAGGAGTGCACCCTTGCCCAACTGTCTCACACACTGTTGCCCGCTGCATTGGCCAAATAAGCCTAGTTACTATGTTTTTTACAAAATACACCTCTTGAAACAAGAAAGTCACCAACCGCTACACAAGTGCTAATAACATTTTTCAAAGCTGCTCCATCTTCTCCGGTAATTTTGTTATTTCTTCTTACTCAGATGTTGCCAGTCCTCGAATGAAACATATACAATCCTGGCTGGTCTTAACAAAGCCCAAATACAGGAGTGCCCAGTTTCTTTCTGTTTCCCTCCTTGCAGTTCGGCAGCACCGTTTCTTTGACAGACATTGCGGGCCCTTGAACAAACAAAAGATCCTGGCTGGTCTTAACGGGGCACTGATATAGGAGTGCTCAGACCACCACAAGCTGCTAGTCAAGCCACTTCCATGGAACACCCAGCACTCACTGTCCTCCAAGGGGGAAACCTAATGAAGCCTCTGAGGTAGCCTACCAAGTGTTAACTTCCCCCACCATCCATTCACCTCCTACTGCAAGCTTTAAGTTTTTTTAATGTTATCAGACGTACACCTGATTCTGTCAGTTTTTTTCCCTAGGTGCCAGCAGATGCCCTTCTGCAAACAACAGTGGCTCTTCCGGAAACCGGCCTATAGATGTGGAGCATGATGGGAGCACTCACTGCCATACATTGCTTTCTCGAGTGTTCTTTGTTGTTACTGAGTTCTGAGTCTCTACTCGGCTGTACCTCACTGATTAAGCCTTGAGCTGCTTTCCCGCTGCCCCGGGAGTCAGAGCCAGGTGGAGTAATTAGCCCCTAGATTGAGACGACCCAGGACACCAGAGGTAACAAATAACAGTTGTCACAGTGCCCAATAACTATGGGGCATTTTATCAAGGACCGTTTTTTAAAAGTAGCGCCGTTTTATCGGCAGGAAACTGCCGATAAAATGGAGATAATGGGCTTGATAATGCACCCTTGTTAATTCCCATAGAAGCCCATGTTCTGATGTTAACATTGGCTTCGATCGGAATTAACAAGGGCGTATTATCAAGCCCATTATCACTGTTTTATCAGCAGTTTCCTGCCGATAAAACATCGATAATTTTAACACTGGTCCTTGATAATGTGCCCCTATGTTGCTAGAGGGTGCTCTGACCCGGATTTCAAAAACCCCACATATGTTTGAGGATTGACTGAAATTGGTCAGCATTACCTCGTTACCCACACCGTTTTATTTTCTTTGCCAAAATTCTGATGGCAGAATTCTTATTTCAAATGCAAAGAAAGAGGAGAAAAATATTATTTGTCATTAGTTGTCATTGCCTACATTGTTGGGATAATTATCCTGAAAAAATAATTATAAAAGATAACCTCACTAGCTGGCAGATCTACTTTCAGCGAGCACCCATACCCCGGTGACAGTTGTTTAGATATCTCCACTGTCAACCATTTATGTCAAATCATGGCCTGTGTATTTATCGTGTCCTAGGATTACTAATTCTATATTAATGTATCATCAGAGGTGACAAACCAGCAGCTGGAAGACTTTCAGGTAACATTGGTCAAGATACACATTGTTTCTAGTGTTCATTCATTGAAATGGAACAAAATACTATTCCTAAACAACTGCTCTCTTCCTGCCGTATCTTTCAAAAAAACAAATGTCCATTAAAATTGTTGCTGGATGTGTAATAATTACAAAATGGGGTTATATGTTCTCCATTGAACAGTGGGTGCATAGAATATCCTGAAAAAGGCCATTTGATCCTGGCTATCTCTGCATCTTCATAGCAGACTTGCAAATGTGTACCATCGAGGCATTTTATGACATTTCAAACTTCCAAAATGACCTTCAGAGAGCTCTCGTGACCACAGCTCTGGCTAATGCACCTCTCTCCGCTGATAACTATGGATACACCTGTTGTAAGGGCTAAATTAGTTATGGTGGCGCGCCAAATTTGAGACAGGGTCTACAAGGTAGTTTGAATTTGCACTATGACGAAACAAAAAAACTTACCGCAGTTTGTTGTTTCATCAGTTCTGTCCCCACAATCATCCTCTCGATCACACAACCAAGATCTTGGAATACAACGTCCATTCCCACAGGAAAATTGATCAGTTCGACAAGTCCTTGCTGAAAAAGATTGTTATTTTTTTCAGTGAAATATAAATGTAAAAAGTAACACGTAGATAGTTTAAAAAAAGACAACATAAATAATCACAGACCTCAAAGCCTCTTGAAAGTAATGGTATAAATTAAACGTGTTATGCTATTTAGAAATTATACTCTGCATGTGCTGCCATACCAGCTGGATGCTCAGTGAGCTGAACACTTGATTCTGGGAAGTGCAGTGTTCTGAAAGTCAATGGTTGAATCCTGGCAAAGAGACTCTGCGTTCATTGCTGGGGGTATCAGTAAATTGAGTACCATAATTTTGGCAATACAAATATCTCATTTTTATAACACTACAAAACTGCAGAAATGTTGTGTAAAATAGTATTTAATTGAAACTTGTTTATTGCGATAGCAATTGTTGATACATTTGTTTATTTATTTGTTAGTTTTAAAGAGCACTGCCAGAGCCCTGGAGTATCAGACAACTTTACAAGAAAAATTAGGAAGCGACTGTGATGTAAAAAACAGAGTAACTACTTCAGTACCATGTGCCCTCACAGGCAGATGAAACAAATGCGAGCCTAGCTATAGAAGATACCATATCTTTGCAGGATATTGGAATAACTAAGGGACTTATTTCTGGGAGGCACAGTTTCTTCGTCAATAATTTCTCTGCTACCTGCAATGTCTTGGAATAATGAAATATTGTCGCATTTTTCTTTTATTTCTTAGATATGAGCTGTCTTCAATATGATGTATACAAATCTATAACTTCGTGAATGGCTTAACTGTTATTGCATTATAAATAAAACAATTAGAGAAAAAAAGAAAGTTATTTAAAAACACTTAATTGGTTGACATCTGGAGGTTGTACTCTCCCACTTAAAAATAATTCACATTTTTCTCCAATCCCCACAACTCTCACTCACGTTTAGATTATATGTTGGTGTTTAGAGACTTAGTGAAATCTATAACTCGACCTACTATTGGTAGTATTGAAGTTTCGGACCATGCAATAATTTTGCTACACTTACAAACTGGTAACTTTTCTGTGTCTCATTCTCGTTGGCGTATGAATATTGATGTTGTTCTTCAAGACATTCATAAAGATACAATTTTAGAAGTCATTTATGAATACTTTTTACATAACTCTGATGATACTACCTCCCCTATTATAAATTGGAATGGTTTCAAAGCCTATTTAAGACGAATTGTTCTTTCTATAATGGCACAGGAGAATAAGAAGTTTAACACCAAGTTGTCACACTTAGAAAAATAAATAGCAAAATTTGAACAATTGTTTATTTCTTCCCAAAATCTTGATTTTAAAACCACACTGCAAAAACCTAGAAAAGTAAAACAACCGGTATTCAGATTGCTAACCAGAACGCTAAATTTGCTTTTAATGGTAGCAAGTCAAGAACATTTTTAACAAATTACCTTCACATTAAGAAAGATAGAAATCAAATTCACGCTATACACAGATACAATGGTACCATTGCTCTATCCACCCCAGACATTATAGCTAAATTCATTCAATTTTACTTGTCATTATATGGTAGTCCGAATGTTTTAGATTCTCAAATTAGAACCTTTTCTCCCCCACATTCGACATTCTGTAGATATTGAAGGAATTGTGTTAGCTAATGTAAACCTTAGAGCGTCTGCCTATGCAGGTGATGTTCTATTGTATCTAATAACCCTGCCACATTTCTATCCGTAGTGTTAGATGTTATATGTTTCAGGTTATACCTTGAATACTCATAAAACTGATTTTTTTCCCTTGAACGTTCACTGTACACCTTGAATATTTGACAATACTGAAATTATCCAACAAAAAGAGAAAATGTAATATTTGGGTATTTTATTCTCACTTCCCTTCAAACACTCCATTGCTCTCAACTGTGACCTATTTATTTACAAAAATTAGAGAACACATTAATTAGTGGTCCACACTGCATTTATCATGGTGGGGGAAACTTGAAACCATTAAAATGGTATTAGCCCCAATTATTTTATATACCTCATCTATGATCCCCTGTATACCACAGGTGGGATGGAAGCAATACGATTCTTCTTTAGGGGGAGGCCCCTTAAGTTCCTAGAATACAGCAAAATGCTGGAAGAGTTTATTCTTTTTTGTTTAAACAATAACAATTTTCTTTTCCAGGACCAGCGTTTTAGACAGATAAAGGGCATGGCAATGGGCACCTGCTTAGCCCCCAGTTATGCTAATCTTTTCATTGGCTGGTGGGAGAAGCAGGTGGCCTGGGCCGAAACGGCAGATGAGTGTGTGGATCATGTTGTGTGCTGGAGACATTACAAAAATGACCTCTTCATAATTTGGAGAGGGTCGATGGAATTAGCCAAGCAGTATGTCTCCAGCCTTAATAAGAACAGTCTCAATCTGGAGTTTACAGGGGAAATGAGCACCATACTAGTAACCTTCTTGGACCTAAGAGTCATTGTGTGTGTCAACAGCATTGTAAAGAAAAGAGACAGCAGCTAACTTAGTCCTTCATGGTACGAGAAGCCACTTGTATAATTTGATCCAGAGCATCCCCTATGGGGAGCTCCTGAGGACCAAGAGGAATAGCTCTATGCCAGAAGACTATCTTGAAGTGGCATCTCAAAGTTTGGGCCGCTTCAAAGTGAGAGGTTACTCAAAGAATACATTACAGGCAGTTCACCTGAAGACACTCACTATGGAAAGATCGGACCTCATACAGGGGGCAAGTAAAAATAAAAAGAGTGCAGAGACCAACAACTTCAGAATGATTACCAGGTATTCGAATGCGGGCAGTGAGGTGAGGGCAATCATGTAAATGATTTACCCGAGAGACCAGGTATCACTTTCAGGAGATCAAGATCTATCAAAGATTATCTAGTAGAAAGTCACTTCGGGCAGTAAAACAAGAACCAAGGGTCTGGGGCTCCTTTCCCTCTGGTAAATGCAGGACTTTTGCCACCAGTAAAAGGGTGACGGCTTATGAGGGGCCTGGTATAAAAAGGCATCTGCCCCTCTGAATCCATCTTCCGAGCCAAACTTAAAACCTGGCTCTTTTCCGGACTTTAGTCTCTCCACTGCTCCCCCTGTTTCACTCCCCCTTTCCCTTGGTAACTCTGGATTTTAGCGCCGGGACACCCCTTCGGGGGTAGCTGCGCGCTCTACAAACTACATAAAATAAATAAAAAATAAATATGTGGTATATTGCCTGACTTGCCCATGCAACCTCAGATATGTGGGGAGCACTATAAACCAGGTGAAAATGAGGGTCCTAGAACATCAATTCATTAATTCTATTTCAGTACAGCAGTTTGCTCGCAGCATTTCTCCGTACGGTATACTCATTTTGGTGCATTGGGGTGAAAACTAGTGGCATGCAGTGTTGTGTTCCCTGCTGTTGGCTTTATGTGGAGTCTAGTTTCTATCTCCCCTATTTGCACAAAAAACATCTTTGTCCAAAAATGTTATGCCACTCTTGCTAATAGTAGGAGTGAATTCTAAATTCAAGTCATTGGATTTCAAGAGGTTCACAAACTGGTGTGCAGATTCAGCAGTGCCCCTCCAAATTACAAACAAGTCATCAATGAATCTTGTCCACATAACCACGGGTTTGTCCCACACTTATGCGTGTTTCTTGCGGAGCACCTGTTCCTCCCACCAGCCCACAAGTAAACATGTGTAACTGGGGGCGAAACAGGTGCCCATCACAGGCCCCCGCTGCTGATGATTTAGCTAACCCCCAAACAAAAAGAAATTGTCCTCCAGACATTTCTTTGCCATGGACAATAGCATCTGGGTATGCTTGAATTGACTAGCCGGTCTCTCCTGTAGGAAATGGTCAATAGCTTTCAAACCATCAGTATGGGCAATTTGGTACACAAAGACGTTATATCAAGTGCTATTAACATGTAATCAGGTCCCATTGGTGTATCGTAAATCATTTTCAGGAAGTCACCCTGTCCCTCGCCATTGATGATGGTAAGTTCGATACAAACAGTTTCAGAAAACAGTTGATATATTTGGAGGTATTTTCCATCATGCTTCCAATGGCTGATATGATTGGCCGTCCAGAGGGTAGTTGGCATTTTTATGTACTTTTGGTATTAGATAAAAGACTGGTGTCCTTGGTTTGTCATTTTTGAGAAACTTCAGTTCCTAATCCGAGAGTAGTCCCTCCAGTCTCCACCGTTCTATGTCTTTTAAAAACTCCACCTATGTCTTCATCATTACTTCTAGCTTGCACCGTTTATAATAATCTCTTTGCCCCAATTGGGAAGCTGCTTCTTGCAAGTACATATTAGTTGGCCAGAAAACAACGATACCCCCTTTATCTGAATTTCTAACTACCACATGTTTGTTTCTTCTTAGTTTAGACACCAAATAAAAATACTTTCACTCATTGGTACTTTTTTCTCTTCAATTTCATTGGCCCTTAGTTGGATTTTTTTTTAGGCCTTCAACAAATAATTCGTGGGATATGTCTATGTTATCCTTGACTGTGGTCGGTGTCGTCCTTTAATGCGGTCTAAAGGGTGTAACTGCTGCTTACCCAATATTGATATTTTCTTCCCTAATCACATCCTGAATTTTAAATCCTGTATCCGGATCTTCGTTCCCCAATTCTAGCTGCCTCAGGGTTCTTAAAATGGACAGGTCCGCAATAGTGGTGCCTCCTGTCACTGTTATTGTTTGGGTTTGATCAGTCCTTGTACTAGGAGGTCTCTCCATAGTGGTGTGAATTTTTTGCAATTTTAATTTCCTCATAAATTTGAAAGTTTCGGTCCTGGCTTGTGGGTAGTTGAAAGTATTTTTTGGGCAAAATGACAGTCCGAGTTATAAGAATGCATCCTCTGGTATTGATAGGGTTAAGTCTGATAGATCTATAATGGACTTCCCATTCTCTGTTTCTTTATTTTTTACTTCTTGTGCCATGTTTTTTTTTGGTATTTTTGTTTTGTCTTGCTGTCTCTTTGTCGCTGCTTCCTCCTTCTGCACCTCCTCCTGTCAGCTTTTAATGCTTTGGGTTCTTTGGTCTCAATGTAGATCTTTGGTACAGTTAAAAAATCCAGCACAGACATGATCATTTTCCTCTTCGAGGTTGTGGAATCATCTTGCCCCTGGCCCCTGCTTAGGTCCTCATTGCTTGTCCCCACTTCCAAGCTAAGTTCGGTTTCAGAGTCTGTTACTGTGGTTTTCTTCCTTCCATTCATTCCCCTGTCTTGCTGCTGTTGTTCTTTCCTGAGGCGATCAAATCTTTGTGCAAAAGTGAATATTTAACCATTTCATAGTTGATCCAATCTCTCAGAAATTCTTTAACCTTTCTCTGTTTAATTATATCCTCATGCTTCTTCAATCTTGTTTGCATGTCAGTTTTGAATTTGGTAATTGCCTCCTTCTCCGATCTGCCATTTCATTCCAGTTCTAAATGTTTTATTTCTTGCAGTATTTTGGATCAATCCTTGTCAGCGTATTTGACTAAAATCCTTACCAGTCATACTGATACCTCTAAATTGCTTGTGGCCCACTCCTCCAACATCTCGGGGTCTGGATTTTCAAAGCTTGGCGGTATGATGATCCTCAATCCACGTGTAATCCTGCCCACACTTAGATATTTGGATAATGATTTCACTTCCAACCACTTAGTTATTTCCTTTCTGTTTAATTTCTCCAGGGTTTTTACTCTCTGCTGTATGTCCGTTTGTTGGAGGGAACTCGCAGTGTTCTGGGTTTCCCTCCTTGCTCCCTGTAAGCATTCATCACTGAACATGTGTTCAGCTTCCTCCTCCCTTTCACATATGGCTGTTGCTGACATTGCCTTTCAATAATATTGTGACACTGCTGAATCTCCAGTTGCTTTGGCAGTTATCCTCCTCCGCCCAGCACCTGCACCCGTACTGGTCTGCTCACCTGGGGTTTTCACCGTTCTTCAGTTCACCCTCCAGTTTGCCATGTCACGGTGCCAATCCTCCACTAATCCGGTCCTGAGTTTTTCAGTACAGGGGGCCTGCGGCTGCTTTCATTTTGCTCCTCTTTGACTTGCAGGGTAGCCACACAGCCTGTCATATTCAGCTGGAGTTGCTGGTCCTGATCATGGGTGGTCTGCTCGCGGGTGCAGCTTCCCCACCAATATTTCCACAGGGCTGGTCTTCACCACAACAAAACCAGAACAGACTTCCAATGCGGTCAACTTTTCCTTTATTTTTCACAGTCAGCCTTGCATAACGCGTTTCGGCAATCTCAGCAACCTTGGGCACATGCTATTACAGAGGAACATATCCCGGACTGACTTTTCAATCTCCTGAGACTGACTTCCACTGAAGACAGACTCTTGACAACATCTTCACAATAGGAAGGGGTGGGACCACACTGCTTATGGTCAATGCACCAACATTGGTGGAATACTCCAGGAAATGTTCAAGTAAGCCTGTAACCTGAACTGCATTTACCATAATGCTAAGGGGCGACATGTGCTGGGAGGTGAAGCAGTGTGCTCTGTTTGAAAAGGCTCCCTTGAGCCATTGAGCTCATGATCTTGAGGTGACGCACCTGCGAGAGGTACTAAGCCCTGAAAGTATTGTGCTCAGCAGCATTAGATAAAATTAGTTTTTATCTCTACTTATGACGAATGGCATCCAGAAACACTTGTCTAGAGATTTACAGCACTAACCTGCACCAACTTTGGTGGAATACTACAGGAAATATTCAAGTTAGTCTGTAACATGAACTGCATTTACCATAATGCTAAGGGGCGAACTGTGGTGGGAGATGAAGCAGTGTGCTTCCACCCCTTCCTAACATCTTCACATTACTTTGATACTTAGTATATTTCCATAGTATATTGCAACTTGGTTACTTTACATCATGCTTCGGGGTGATTAATGGCGATTGTTACCACACCAACTATGAAATTGACTTGGAGCGTACACAAAAGTAGTGCAAACCTATTGTTTTTAAAAGTATTATTTAACTCACAATGTTTATGTTTAAAATACTCATGAGTAACTATAAACTTGGCAGTCTCAACCATATATATATTAACTTGGATAAAGAAATTATGTGGAAAGCTTGAGTTTGAGAAATAATTGTTAGAAGCTTAATTTACGAGAACTTCAGTTGTAGGCTGGCAGAAGAATGTGCTGAAGTGGGATTTTATTACTTATCCACTCTCCAAAGACACTGGCAACGCCATTGCAGCCAAGGGTGTACCATGAATTAAAAGGAATGACTTCCCCTTGGTGGCAGCGAAAGCAGACAGCAAACACCCATGAAATTACGATGTCTGTACAGCATCATGAATAGCCACTTAAAATTAAACATTGAAGTTGCTTTGGCTGGACAAGTAGCCCCCTATTCTATTTCTATACAGGCCCTTATATTAGGTTATATTGTCAGGGGATGATGCTATGCAGAAGGGAGACACAAATGCCTCCACCCTGAGTCACTGCTCTGAAGCCAACTTGTGCATTGCCTGCAGCTGTATGCGCACTAGGCTTGGGCTGCAAATTCCGTTCCGCTTGCGGAATTTGGCTAATTTTGCATTCCGCGGAGAACGCGAAATTGCCCAAAATTTTGCTTGTTCCCATTCTCACAATGCTTGTTTGCAAGATATTTTCTCCTGAGCACGCACACAGCAATTGCGAACAAGAAAAAAAGCATTGCGAACAAGCGTGTTCGTGGAATTTCTGCATGTTCGCAGAGATTTTTTTACCGTTTCGCGCAGATTTGCTTAACGCGATTACGCAAATTCCACCCACCCCTAATGCGCACCCCAATGTATGACTCCTTTTGTCAGCACGTGGATAAACTACTCAAACTCACAAACACAAAACAAGTGGAAGCACAATTATATTCTCTGACAAAACACATCGCTTATGTCTTTTAACTTCCTTACAATTATAACATCCTGAAATGTGTAGGACTCTGTATAAAATGGTGTGAGAGAAAAAACAAGTTCTTGCTGGAGGGATCTGTTAGATAAGGATTGAGGGATAGAGCTCGAGAGATAAGGATAAGGATGTTCAGTTCCCCATGTTCCTGCACTCCAAAACTGATTTTTCCACTCAACCGCATCAATATTCATTCATATGCCGGCATCAATTTAGTCGCTACAAATGTATATTGTTCTGTTTTAGTCTTTTGGATTCCAAGGAGAACATATCTACATTAACTACTAGACATATTAACTAGATATAATAACAGTAATTAGTAGGCTTGTTGGAATTAACTGGTAGGCTACAAAAAGTTTTGATCTTGCACTAGACGTTCCTAATTGCAAAGTGAAAGAATTCAATTTTTTTTCCTTAAATGTTTACGTGCCCAGGCACTCTTCACTGGTTTGTTTCTGAGCTCAGCCACCGTTCCCTGGGGTTAGCAAACACCGCAGCCCACTGCACAGATCATATGTTTTCCTTTTAAATTGTTTGGCAACACTTTATTTTCTTATCAAAGAACTGCTAATGCCTGAAAATGTACCTTAAAGGCTGGATATTAGTGCAGTCAGCAAATGTTTCAAGAACTAATATTGTGGTTGACAGGAGTGTGAAAACACGTGCAGCCATTTTCAGTTAGCTTGGGAGAAAGGTTCTGAAATCTTTTTCTTGTAAACAAAGTAATAAGTCTAATGGAACATATTTCCACCTCTGTCCTCCCTTCACAGCATTACGTTCACACAGTACCGACACTTGGGGGAAGAGCTTCTACAGCGCTATTTATCAACAAAGAGGGTGGTCAAATACATTCGGAATCCACTTTCACATTTTGTTAATTATCCGCTAACTAATAGACTGTAATGCATCATTAGCTATATCCATTTCTGTACTAAAAGATAGTTTAATAAATGGCCAAGCAGGAAGAAAAGGAATGCGGATGAGAAATGGTGGCGCAAATAATTAAATCTCTTTTTTTAAAATAAAAATACATTTTTGAGGGATATATATTCAATCTGTAATAAAAACAATTCAAATACAAGGTCAGCAGATCAATATCTCCACAGGTCTCCATCCGCATTTATCAAACAGGAAATCTCGCAGTGAACTTGTGAAAACCTCCCACGCTGAAGAAAGAGACGCACCACCAGCCAGGATCAGAGCTCTTCCAACCAAAGCTGGAAGGATTTTTCGCACATTTAATACATCAGAAAAATACACAGAAAGTTCAGAGAGATAAAATAGGATTTTTATAAATGGTTCCTCGTAATATTCTGGCTGGGAACACTGCCTATGTAATTGAATTCATACAATATTTGGGGATGTCACTTGTTAACAGGGTGATGCACATTATGCAGCCATTCTAGATATATGTTCATTCATGTGCAGGGTCAGGCATGAAGAGAGCAAGTTTTTTTAGACTGTGCAGTTACTGGGATAATAATGCTCCAAATATTGACGGTAAGAACAATACTATTCATATCTAAGACCCTGATTACAAACCATGCAGAGTGATATTACTGCATGCAATCATCACTGCCTGGTGTACCAACAATTTGGGGCATATTCGCAAGAACATGTGATAACCATCGCAAAAGTAACGTAATGCAACTTCCAACATCGCAGTCTATCGTGGGAAAATTACACCAGGTAAACCAAGCATTCTCAACACTGTGGAACCATGCGATATAGACTCCAGATAATGTGTCAAATGTCAGCGTTAAAATCAAGGCCACACAGCAAAAATGCAAAATGTAAACCCAAAAAATCTAGCGATGAGGGCAATCGTGGTACAAAAAGCAGCAAAAACCAGTGACAGGCCTGCAAATCCCACGCATTTGGCGGGAAAATGCACCATTAAAACTACAGAAACTAAAACACAACAGAAACAATCCAAATCGACGTGCATGTACCCTGACCGAGCGCAGAGGCCAACGCGAACCCCACAACCCCCACTGACCACCAGCAAGGAACAACAGAGACAGAGACCGCCAAAGAGAAGAGGGAGAGGAAGACTGGGTGCAGTCCGCAGCAAAGCCAGATCAGTGTCACAGAGGTGACAGAACACTATCATCAACTGACCCACAAGTAGCCCACCTGGAATAAAGTCGCAGTGTTGAGGAGGCAAAGAGGTGCTGGCATGATGAGACAACCTAAACCAGGCACAAACCCACTGCTAACGAGAAGGCTGCAATGGTGACAGGAGGTGGTAGTCCTGTGCCATAGGAGGATCTGGAGGAAACCAAAGCCACAGTCATCAGTGCGGAGATGGTGCAAGGAGTAGGGAGTACGGACACAGCTCAAGAGGACCTGACACAACATCAACAGGATGAGTAACAACCAGGGAGAGGGGGGACGGGGGAGATGGCCACAAAAGCACACGTGCACAACGATGTGTAGCACACTGCACACCCATAATGACCCGGTATCTAGTCCCTGCTCCCCGTGGCACACTGCAGCACACCCACATAGCAAGAACAGCACACCCACATTGAAGACAACATGGTACAATGAGCAAAGCTGACACTGCAGAACAGAGGACACAACAGGCTTGGCACATGCGCAGAAACATGCCTACTACATCTGACAGAGCTGGAAACTGTGAAATGGAAATGTACACGTACAACCTTACATCCATCATGTAGTCCATATGTACATGATCCCGCATTCAAATCCTGCACTTCCCAAACAGTCACAATGTACATTGTCATACAATCTGCATATAAACAAGAATAATGCGACAACATAGATGTCAACACAATGTCAACATGCATCTCCCCTTCACATTGCAGCTCTCAACAACTCCAGCAGAGCACAGAAGACAACACATCTGTGATGCCGGAGAGCACCACCACACCATCGACACTGATGCCCTACAACAGCCCATGGACATCCCACGCAACCCACAGCCAGAACCCGGACAGCCAAGCTATTTAGAGGAGAGCATGGACCCTGCAACAGACCACACAACAGGAAGTACCTGCAAGCACAGCTGGCGCACAACACTTCAGTCACCCACACAGGCACCCCAATGCCAGGTGTCAGAAAGCCAAAAAGGTGGGGTCCGAACCCATGGAAGGCGAACTAGATAACATACGTTGGCGTCTATTATCTTTCAGGGACCACTTACACCTCACAAAAGAGACTCACACTGCCATAGAGACACAAGCAGTTGCACATTCACAGTAGAGAACCCCACCCAGGGGCACGCAAATAGCAGTCACACACCCACGTTGGCTCTGCATATGATGGCCCAGTCCATTCCCCTTACGAATGGAGTAGGTGACGACAAAGCTACATGTCCACGCTCCAAGCAGCTGCCTGCGGTGACATGTCTGCGCCCACTGTACACAGCACAATGTAATGTTCTAGGACCAAGGGCCCTCATGCATACAAAAAGTCCACAGGGACACAGGCAGATATTATGTTGAACTGGCTACGGGCACGTGAGCCCGGCCCATTTATTGGCATTGCCACATATACAGTGACGCCTGTGCTAGATGTGTGTGAGGTGAGTGTAAGCCAGTCCGCACGGAGTGCTTGGTGCTGGCAACAACGTGAAAAGTGGACACCAGTGCAACGGAAACTGAAAACACCTGTATAACAGAGTCAACTACTAATCAACATGGAGGGAGCCGGAGCAAGTCCAGAGGTCACCCAACATGCAAACAGAAGTGTCCGTGAGTTGCAGTGCACTGAGGTTTGGCACTAGAGCTGAGCGTGCTCATGTGATGGATTGTGTCCCTTCAAAATATTCCTGATGCAGATGCAGTGGGGTGTGTTAGACCTGCATCATCTTCCTCATCAATGTCCCAGGTCTCACACAATGCTTGGGGTGACATTGCTGCACAACCTCTCCACAGCACAAAACTCAATCAGTAAAGGTTCCCGGGTTGCGGTGCTCTGAGTCTGTGGCTCCTGGAGTGCTGACCAGGGGATCAGGCAGCAGATGGCATCCAGTCCATCAGTCTGCCAGTACGACTGTTTAGACACTGGCAGTTGGAGTTGGTCCTCGTGGTGGTGGTGTGCCCCTCCTGCAGTGATGCATCATCTGGGCCGGTCAGGACTCGATTTGATGTGTGAGCCCCGGTGGGCTGCAGTTGAGGCCGGAGGCAGCAGACAGAGCAGTGCCACATACACATGGCGCTAATGACCCCAAGGCCATTGCCTCAGAGGCAATCCAATATCTCAGAAGAAGGGGGTCCAGGACCTGACAAGCACAGAGTTAGTGGCCCCGGAAGCACAGCGGCCCGGCACAGGCACCCTGCCATGGGACGGTGACTTGCGGTGCACTGAGGTAGGGCCAAGCGGACTGGGCAGGTCCTCATCAATGTCAAAGGTGAATGTGGTGGAGGGTTGCGGGGGACAGTGGAAGGAGTCCTCCAGGGCATGATGTCGAAGGTCTGATGTTATCTGGAAACAGCAAATAGTGGAGTAGAAATTGACAGCCTCGTTGCCAGAACCAATTCGGTATCAGCTACATTAGGATGAAAACTACCCCCAAGTCCACAGACTCAGACGCCGCCAATGTACGACCAGTGAGTGTCCATGAATGTCGGTGAACAGACTTAGTGGCACCGGGGTTGAGGGGGGATGCAGTCTGCTATGATGCTGGTACACTGGTATGAACTTTGCCATTGCTAAATCAAGACTCTGTGACCTACTGCACCGCAGGCAGCGGTCAGCAGTGAGCGATCACCGCCAGAACCCCATCCGTCCTGCCATCGAGCAAGACTTCACAAAAATCCTTCATGTGGAAGCCTCGTACCGCCGCGATAGCGACCTAGGAACCACTACTATCCATTTGCTGAATCCTTCCCCGGGTTGGCCGGCTAAAAATGCATTGCAACATCCACGCGGCTTATTAAACTAACCACCGCAAATCGGATTATTTCCACCAGAGGCTATGTAACTATGGAAATATTCTCAAGACAAACATGACTCAATGGTTTTTGTCCTGATGATGATGCATGTATTTTTAAGTTGCAACGAAACGTCGTCGACCGTACAGCACCATATGTTTTTATGAAATCACAAAATGCCTTTAACAATGGTTTGCTTAAAATGAATCCTAGTCTGTAAAACTGAATAATAGTACAGACCGCCTTGTGCGCTTTTTCCTGTCACTTGTTTTGTCTTGTCTCCTGTGGGTCACAGGCTGTGCCCACTTTTGTATAAATGTTGAATACATGAACCAGTACAAAATATTTAACTAATAAATTCCTGTCCGGCTGGACAGAGGTCATATATACTATCCAGTATATGTCTATCATTTGCATGATCCTAACTTACAAGGGTCCTCTGTCTTGTATAATAGATTACTGCCCAAGGACCCTAGTGTTTTTCCTTTTGGGTTTTCCCTTGTCCTGTTAAAACAGCAGTGGCCCACAGCCACGTATTGTTGGCTCACAATGCAGTTAGACACCAGGGCAGTTGTCCGTAGTGTTCGATCACCTCCGTAACGATGATGTTTTTTGCTCCTGACTGCAACGCGTCATCCTCTTACACCTCTCCTTGCATGCAATATGTACTCTGCCATTGAAAAATCGATGCTCAGTTCCAATTGTATGACCAACTCGACTGCAGTGTAGGCAATAGGCGTTTTCATCAAGAGGCCACAGAAACGTGTGGTGTGATGCTAAACATAGACTTGGTGTCACCACATCGAAGGGAGTATAGTGATTGAAAGTCTGCATTGCCATGTGTACCCGGCCATTCCATTATCAAGAGTCAGTTCCAAATGTGTGACCTACTTGTGCGCAGCATTGGCTGAGGGCAGTGTTCCGTGTGGGCCCACATGCACATGTGGTTGTGAGGCTATGCACGGACTTGGTGGCACCACATTGAAGTGAGTATAGTGACATGAACTCATCCATTATGAATGTACTCTGCCATGGTGTAATTAAGATTCAGTTCCAAATATGTGACCTACTTGTCCACTCTGTCTGCCGATAGAGTACGTCAATGTGAAAGGAGTACTACGAGCCTTGCTCACGGAGGCTGTGATGGTCTGAGGAGGCTGCCAATGTCGTGGCCCTCAGACTTGGAGATTGCACTGGCAAATGGTGGGTCCTCTTTGACACACGCCGGTGTCAGCAGCTGGGCATTGAAGCCTGGGTGCGCAGGGTTGGGCAAGACAGGTTCAGGGACCAGCAGCCCAGGGTGCAGCAGGGGTACAGGATCGCAGGCAACACTGCTCAGGTGACGTTGTCAGCCTCATGGCGGGATGCTAAGCACCACTTTCGCAGAGAAGTTGGGCATTCTGGAAGAGGACCACGCCCAAAGATATGTGCCTTTCATTCACATCTCTACGCTGGCCTGGCGTACATCGGGCAAGCCCACTCCTCTCATGCTTACAGAGAAGAGTGTAACAAGCTACTTTTCTTTGATCTCTCCACTGGCTGGGGTGACATGGTTGCATCCACTGTCCACTGCAATCCATACACCAATAGGGTCTGTCGACATGGATATGTGTGTGGTCTGCATACTGCTGTCTGTCCAGCACAACCACGCCACACTTGGCATTGTGTACATTCATATTCAACAGTCACTTGCCTACTTTGCACATGTCTAGTCCCCACATCTTCCCACATCCTGCTATTGTGTGGCTGAGGTGCCATGCCGTTAATGGCTATTGTACATGGCTGGCCCAGGGTCCCACAGTAAGTTTTGCTGTCGTGCCTGGTGGGTGTTCATGTTGCTTGGCATGTTGTATGTGAGCTCATGATGTGTGCTTTCCCAGAGTTGTGAGTTGCATGGTTCTGGAGCTTTTCGCTCACTGCATAGCTCTTTGGGCGGTCCAACTTATTTGCCACTACTAAAGGTTATAAAAGCAAAATTAAAGCCCAGTCTTACTAATGGAAGTGAGTTTCTTTGTGGTATGGATTCTTTACTTTTGAACAATGTTATAACAAAAACATTTAGAATGATGTTTCAACTGCCGACTAATGCATCAGCAGCCCAGATCCGACTGGAATTTGGCTTTTGTAATCAGCAAATTGCGATGATGGGCCAGTATGTAAAGGTGTGGAAACAAATCAAAACTAATATTCTTAACCCAATGTGCTGTCTACTCTGGCAGGAATTGCAACAGAATAAAAGTCCAATTTTTTTATATATCTTCAAACTGTACTAACAGAACTGTCTGCGCACGAGATTTTGGAGATACCAACAACACCACTATCCTTTAAAAAACTAATTAATAGACTAATAAAACATCTATCACTTTTAAAGGATAAATTGTTATTTATTGAAAGATCACATGCCTGGTTGATGGTGAAGGAATACACTACCCTTAAAGTGCAATCATATCTAGAAATATCATGGACAACCCAAATAAAAAACAAAATATGACTGCAAGAGTTGGCAGTCTTCTGGGAATTATGCACGGTAAGCTCTGGATGAGACCAACTGATCCAACTCCCTGTAGACTATGTAACCGATGGGAAGAAAACATTATGCATTTGGTTTGCATTTGTACATCATTGAAGATTGAAAGAAAGAGATATTTAACACCTTAGCTGCGTGTAAACATTTCTCCCCAGTGCTGCGCTGTCCAGTAGAACTAGTGCTGAATGGACATTCAATGGTCGTGCGCAGCACTGGGGAGGTAGCGCTGCTGACGACCATTGGCCGTCAGCAGCACTTAAGGGGTTAAAAACCTGTTTTAATGAAAGAGGGATGCGATCATGTATACAAGTGCTGATAGCTTGTTTTAACCCAAGGAATATAATAATGATTGCGAACTTCACTACATTTATTACGCTTATAGGAAAGAAGTTGGAAGTTAACGATTCAAGCATATTACGAAGGGAAGCTGCTGACAGTTAGAGCATCATTTGCATATGAGATTCTGCATAAAAGTAACCAATTTATACATGTGAATGATTGTTATTTTTATATTAGTAACAAATGAATTGTAATAATGATGAATTGAACTTGAGTATTTAATGTATTTTATAATCTCTTTTGTATAGATATGTTTTAATTATTGAATGTTGGTGATTCTTGAATTATAAGATTTTAATTATTCTTGCAATAAATACATTATTATGATTTTTAGGTTGAGGTGTGTGGTGTGTTCATTCGGTATTGGCTAACAAGCAGTGCATTTCCGTGGAATTCATCCTGGTAGCGCAGGTTGATGATGGACTGTCAGAAGGCGTATTGCTCATGCACATTTTCTGGGGTGTTGGCGGTGACGTTGGCGGGGATTCCTCAGTGGTCCAATATTGCCTGAACGTTGGTGGGATATGTGCGCTTTCTGTTGTGCTTATTGTGTGCAGTGCTGCCGAGGGGCACAAGTAGGACATCTGTGCAATCAATTGCCCTCTGACACCTGCGGGACGCCAGCTGTGGTGACGACGCCTTGCTTGGTCTCCGGCTGTTCCTGCGCAGTGTGTGGGAAGTATAGATAGTGGGGTTCCAAGCTGATAGTGTCATCCATGTCTGTTGTGTGGGACTTGGATTGGGCTGGCTGTGTGACTCCTCCGACTCATGCGGATGTTGGTTGGAGTGTACCAGTGGCCAACAGGTGCATCACGGCCACTTGGTTTGAGGTGGGATGTTGTTTGTCCGCTGTGTTGGTACTGTCAGCCTGTGTACAATGGTGGTGAGGATGCAGAGGATGGTTGTCCTTTTGTGCATGTGGTGGCCAATGACATTCTCTAGTGTTGGGTCAGTGAGCTTGGTACATTTTTGAACGGTAGCTGTCTTTGTCTGCACTGCCTCGGTGTTGGTCTGGATGGGGTGGTGGGGGTCTGGGGGCTGGGGGGTGGTCCAGGGGGTGGTGGCAATGGGTGTTGGGGCCCTCTTGGGTGTCCGGGCCGCATTTACAATGACCCCATGGCATATTTTGCTCTTCCGTTGTGGCTCTGGGCTGGCCTCCCTTTTGTGGTGCAGGCTGTCGTCCGACTTTACACCAGGTCAGAACAGGTGTTAGTTTCCTGCTGCTAACATGCCTTATCGCATGTTTTGTGATCTTATTGCCGATCTGACTGGTTGTTGTGAATGTTGCGGAGTGCTGTTGTCGTGGCTTTTTGGACGGGAACGCCTACTCTGCATCTCAATAGCGATAGTAACTGGGGTCGTCTGTGGCGATGTTTTTTGCGGCTGCTATTGCAGGTAAACTGGTGCTATGGGCTGTTAGCACCAGCTTGTGAATGGCGTGATAAATTTATCGCGACTTTGGCTGCGATAAAGTGCAGCTAACTCGGAGATAGCTCCTTGAGAATGTGCCCCTTTGCTGGGTGTTGGAACATTTTTCCGGCTGGTAATTCTGGCTGCTAAAATCAAATGAAGCTTTGGCTGCAACAGCAGTAGCACAAGTGAAGAGTTGCACTGGAAAGTAAATAACAAATGAACAATGTTTACCAATTTGCATTATGGTAGGCGACTTTGCACTGACACAAAAGTGCTGATACATCTGCCCCTTCATTTTCATTTGCTGAAGCAGCCAAGGATATTAATGCAATGGGGTATTCAATGGCACCGGAACAATAAAAGAATTTCTAAATAAACCCACCCGGCTGGTTTATAAACATTCCAAAGATCTCTGCATGCTATGGATGGTTGAGCCATTAATACAATGTTATCAATCACTCATTTGGGTCGGAAAAGGAAAAAGAATGTCAATCAGTGTTAAATGATGAAATATGTAAAGCCAACTGTTCCAAAAGAATGTGGGATTTTTTTAATAGGCTGAGCTTCCCATCAAACATAGAGCTTGAATGCACTGTGAACCTCAATACTTGGAATCAATATCTCATCTTGCTTTATGTTGATTCCACTATGGGCAGTTTTGACTTTCATGTCATGCTGCTGTGCAAGAATATTCACAACATGTTTATTAACACATGGATAATTATTAAGATGATAAGCATCTGTGAGATAGGTGATTTTCCAGCCTCTGTGGCTTGCTATCAACTAAGTTATGGCTTAATAAACATTTCTGGGTTAAATGACTATTTCCATGTTTTAAGCACTGTTTCCAGAACGGCTCTATCCTGGATTCTTTGAAAGTGTTGATTCTCCATTCCTTGTGTAAACAATGACCATTCTACATTCCGGGCAGTTACAAGTTTCTAATCTTACTTAATTTTGAGGCAATGTACTATGCTAAACTTATTTGGAGGAAATTATGCAGAACAGGCACCTGCTAAGAATTTGTTCAGAGCTAACAACAATAAAATAGTATAGCCCCACTTCTACTTATTAGTAACTGGTCATCTTACACCAGACCATTGCTATAAACTTCCTTTATCGATTTTAAAATAACAATTGATTGTATAGATAGGGCATTACTATCAACTAAGTTGCTGTCTTGGGATATTGATCCAATTTTCCTTTAAGCATTGCAATATCTTTACAAAAAGCACAGCTGTCTCCTAGGATCTATACTAACAGGGGTTTAAAGCTGATGTATGTTAGGTTTCCTGTTGTTTCAACTGTAAGGGGCATATTTACAAGCCCCTATCGCCACCACAACGCCAATTTCAGTGATGTTATGATGGCGATAGGTCCTTCACCTTATGTACAAGAACTTAACAATGCCTTATAAATAAGGCACCCCTTCACGCTGTAGTGTGAAAGGAGAGGGGAATGGGTGTTGTGGTGGGTGTTCCACCGCAACACCCATTTATTTTGACACTGCCCCCTATTTACAAGGGCACTGTAAATAGGAGGCAGCACCAAAATTAAGACCAGGGAAAACCTGGTCTTAAACAGGCTAAACGAGGAGAAATGCTTTATTTCTCCTAATCTTTGTGCAGCACAAATAGAAACAGCAAATTGCCTATGATTGTTTAAGTGCAGGAAGGTCCCCTACTTTCACTTTTCATCGGTGCACTGGGTCAGTTTTGTCAACAGTGAAGCAAGCAGTGGCTCAGCCTTTGAAAATACACCATCCACTACATGAGATGGAGATGCAAGAGGAAGGCATCGACCACATACATCAAATTCTACTGGCTGCCCACACTGTACCAAACTCTAAAATAGGAGCTAAATCCTATATCACCGTTTTGAGCAGAGTGATAGCGATTGATATGGTTTACATACATAGATCCATCTGGATCACGTCCAAAAAGTTTACACCATTTTTTTGTCATTTGTGTCATTTTGTCCCCATGGTATTTCACCAAAACAACATCTTTGTTTTAAATTCCATTCATTCCATTAATGGTGATAATATTGTTATGGTATTCCGCGCCACAAGTTGGAGTATATTTGGATTCAAGTCATTTTTTTTTTTTTCTTTTTTTTTTTTTTAAAAATATTTTTTTATTTTATTTTCACCTGGTATAAGATTACAAAACCTTCAACAAAGTTGTCATTCAGCCAATAAATACCAAATTAAGCATGAGTTGATCATTCTTCTCATTTTGTAGAAGATAACTTAACATTAAGTAGAAAATAACTTAACATAGGGTAGAAAGACATAGGTGAGCATACATTATGATTATCTAAGTTGATCAATTCATTTCTAGGCTTCCCCAAATTTTCTCAAATTTTTTTAGCGATCTAACACCCCTTAGTTCTGCTAGCGTACCTTCCATAATTTTTATTTCATTGACCAGGTACCACCATTCCAAAGCGTTGGGTGGGTTGGGATTAATCCAGGCTCGGGCTAAAGTTAGTTTGGCACAAGAAAGTAAAATTGATAGTAGTATACAATGTGGTTGACATGTCGTGAGTGGGCCAAATATTACCATGGATGCAGATAGTGGTAAGCTAAGAATGTTTTTTGTGGTTAGAATCTTTCCCACTTCTTCCCAAAATGTTACTAGTTTCGGACATGAAAACAACCTATGGGCAAGATCTGCCGCATACTCGTCACATTTCGGGCATTTAGTTTTTTCTCTTGTGATGTTGTTCGAAGGCCATTTAGAAAATCTTTCAGGGGTATAATATAACATATAAATAGTTCTATACTGTTGTAGTCGCAAACTGGATGATCTTACATAGTCGTGAATGTTAGTATACGATGTATTCATTTGTTTTCCGGTTAGATTAGTTCCGAGTTTTAAATTCCATTTTTTTGCTAATACATCATTATCGTCGGAGCTTAGACCTATAAAGAATTTATAAGCCGTACTAATTATTGATTTCTCTTTTTTAGAGTTAAAGATGTCCCATATACCCCCATTCGACAAAGTGTTGATTCTATTTTTCCGTATTAGAAAATCATGTATTTGTATGTATTTAAATCTGTGTGTGTCGGATAGACCATATAGTTGCTTTAAAGTTAGAAAATTCAGTATGCCTCGAGAGTTATATAAGTCGCCCAGAACCATAATTCCTTTCCGTTGCCATACACGAGACGACCCATCGCCAAATATACTCGGCAATCCGGGATTATCCCATAAGATTAACTGTGAATGAAATATGGTGGTTTTACAATATTTAAGTATGTCTTTCCATATCTTTACTGTATCTCGTATGGTCTTAAACTTAACCCTTTTGTAAAAATTTGGGTCTGTAATGCGAAGAAAAAATTGTTTAGAATCTCCTTTTAATGATAAATAGTGAAAGAAAAGTAAGTCCTCTTCATTTAGTAGTGATCGAATACGTCTTATAAAAGAAGCCCAGAAGTATAATTTCAGGTCTGGAAAATTAAGGCCACCAGATCCTATTTGATTTTTCAACATTTTTAGCGATCTTCTAGCCTTCTTATAGCCCCAAATAAAGTTGCAGAAGATCCTATCAAGTTGTTTAAAGAAGAGTTTGTTCTGTGCCAGAGGAATTGATCTGAATAGATATATGTATTTTGGTATTATTTTCATTTTTATCAGATTTATTCTGCCAATTAGGTTTAATGGGAGTCGGTGCCATTTTTTTAAGTTTGAAATAGTAGTTTTCGGCATCCAACATTATCATAGCCAGGGGAATAGCCTCTATTTCTGCTATGTCGAACGCAGTTATTGCCGTATTAACATGAGCTGATGTATCTCTCCCTGTTATAAATCCATGTTGCTGCGTATTTACAATTTTAGGCATTAGTGGTGCTAATCTTCTGGCCAGACATTTGGCGAAAATCTTTGCATCAGCATTGATCAGGGAGATTGGCCTATATGAGCCCATCTCCTCATTAGGTTTACCCTTTTTATGAAAGAAGATAATTTTGGCTTTATTCCAAGAGCGGGGGCTGATCCGGTTCTGCCAATATAAGTGATTACTTCCAGAAGAAAGGGTGTTAGCTCTTCCATACATGATTTGTAAATTTCTAAAGGGATGGTGTCCTCACCAGCAGATTTGCCTAATGGGAGTGATTTTATGGCCTCTTTTAATTCTTCATTAGTTATTTCTGAAGTCAATTCCTCTGTCTCATTTCTTGATAATTTAGTTGTTACATTTTCTTTTAAATAATTTTCAATTATTTTATCATTAGACATATTCTCTGGTGTATATAAGGTTTCGTAATATTTAGCAAATTGTTGAATTATATCTTCCGGTTGGTTATATCTCTTGTTGTCAGCCCCCACAATTTGAGAAATCGTAGACTGTGTTCTATCCTCTGCAACTTTAAATGCTAAAATTTTTCCTATTTTGTCGCCACCTTCATATTGTGAAAATTTGTATTTATGAACTTGTGCACTTCTTTTTTTTAAAAGAGTCTCTTTGGTTTTACATTTTAGCTGACTAAGATTTGCGCTAATGTCCAGGGTTGGAAGATTATCTCTTAAAGCTTTTACCAGTTTTATCTCCTCAGCTACAATGTCAGAGGTCAAAGTTAATTTATAATTATTTCTTTCATGATTTTGTTTCAAGACAAAGGCTTGTGTAAACCCTCGGATGCTGGCTTTACAAGTGTCCCACACTGTTAGGCAAGAAGTTGTATCTCTGTTAAAAGTCAAAAATTCTGTGATGTGTTGTTTTAATCGTGAAATAAAATTCGCATCTGATACTAAATTCCTAGGGAAGGTGAAAGCTCTTGGAGGTTTATGTTTCAAAGACAGAGCAAATTCGATCATGATAGGGTTGTGGTCAGATGTAATGCGTGGGTATATTACCATGTTTGTTGATCTCATTAGAGTGTTTGAGATAAAGGCCATATCTAAGCGAGAGCATAGTCTATGAGGAGCTGAATAGAATGTATAGCCTGGAGAGTTTGGGTATAGTGAGCTCCATACGTCCTTAACATTGTGTATTTTACATAGATTTAAAATGGATGCTCTATTTTTAGGCATTCGCTTGTAATTGCCCGGGCGTGTTGTGTCCGTCTGACAATTCAGAATGCAATTAAAATCTCCCATAATTATTATTTCTCCCTCCCAATCTAATAACGCTATGTTTAGTTGTTCAAATACTCTAGGGTCTTCTTTGTTTGGCCCATAAATTACACATGCCACATACTTCATATTACCGAAACAAAATTGGACTATAGCCCATCTCCCCCATTTATCGCCCTGTGTTTTAGTTATTTCTGCCTTGAACCTTTTGTCTTTTAGGATAGCTACCCCTCTAATGGAGGACGTGGTTGCTGAACTGATTATCATCTGAAAACCTAACTGATTTAGTAGCTTCTTGTCTTTGTTTATAATATGAGTTTCTGACAGAAATACTAGATGAGGATTATATAGCTTTAATTCTTCAGCCACTAACTGCCTCTTACGTTTGTTATTCAGCCCTGAAACATTCCAAGCCAAGCATGTAATGTTATACATCTCTGATAAAGAAGATATTGTCAAAATTCAGCATTTTCATACACATTTCAAAATATATAGCATAATTTAATAAAAAAAGGCTCTCAGCAAGTTTTTCTACCAGGTTGAAAATATTTTTTTTCTTTTCTCCCCCTTCCCCCATCTCCCGCCCCTCCACCCATCCTAACCTGCGAAGACCCGCCCACCCCACCCCCCCCCCTACCTAGTGCTGCCGCTGACAAGGCAGCGCCTGCGGCCAGGACCATAAAGCTCCCTCCACCTCCACCCAGAATGCATACTTGTGTTATTATTCTGCTGCATCAAAATTAGTGACTAAATGTGCCCAGAGAAACCCAGCCTATATTCTATGTCTTAATATTCAGTTACTATCTATAAGAAAGTTTCTGAGTCTCTTTATATATGAATAAAGCTGAGAACAGCTGAAAACAACAGAAATGTTCTATTTTTCTTTCAATCATTACTCCTTTGACTCTTGTCCCCATGGTATTTCACCAAAACAACATCTTTGTTTTAAATTCCATTCATTCCATTAATGGTGATAATATTGTTATGGTATTCCGCGCCACAAGTTGGAGTATATTTGGATTCAAGTCAACTAGAGAGTTAAAAAAGTGATCCTTTGATTACAACATTGTATTCCTTTTATTCGTCATGCAGTTACTATTGATGATGAATTTCTTACTTTGCAAAATCGTATTTGAAACCGGATATTTATGGCAATTCATAAATTAAGTGATAGCAAATATGAATATAAAAATGCTACAAATGTAAAATCTTATAACTATGAAATTCGAAAGCAACAATACAACAAGGAAGATCAGCTTCTATACCCAAATTGTCATTTATTACTGTCAAATTAAAAACTTTATTCAGTAAAATATTCATAAAAGTATAATGTAGATAGAGTTCATTAAATACATTTCATAATGAATATACTGAAAGTGCTTGGGCATAAATGGCAGCAAACTTCACTGCAATAGTCAATTGGTATTAGAAAATACACGTGTTAATGTACTTTATCAAATGTAACAATTAAACTAAGAACCTGCTCAATAGGATTAGATAAAAAAATAGAAAAGTGTTAGTATAGCGCAAAGGTAACCCATATTCACTTAATTGAGCAATATTTTTCACACGGAGATACTAGGCCCTTATTTATGGGGATTGGGCGAAGGGCGGCGCAGCGCTGCCGTATGCCAGAGTGAAAAATCAGGAATGCGCTGTATTTAGGCAGTAAGGTTAATTCCTGTCCTTTCTTCCTGCACTGGCAGGCGTCGGCTGCCTAACACCAGCGCAAGTGCCCTTGCACCATGATGGAAGTGTGCCTGTGTTGTCGGAGGGATTGTTTTTGTGCAGGAAGGTGCACCTAAGAGGTGTTTTCCTCTTTTTATGTGTGCTGCAGAATGCGGAGGAGTGGGAGGCTCGTAAGTAAGCCTCTACGTACACATATTACCAGCAATTGGGTACTATCTTTACTGTTTTTGTTTGCATGTCTGAAGGCTAACAGTAGAAGTGGGATGTGATATAAAGTGATAGATAATACTGAAATATAACTGTTTGCTTTGTATAGCTATTGTGCTTTAAACTGTGTAAAACGCTACTATATGAATACATTAGTTATTTACTCTGGACATTGCTAACAGCGCAGAAAGGTATTGAATTCAGATGCAATTTCCAAAGAACAATTTAGGGGGTGCAATGTTTGCCGAAATAGTGCACTGCATGTCAGCCGAAACGGATGGATTAAATGCCAAAGTACTTTGGAAAGCAGAGTTGGGCTCTAGGTTTGTGGAATGAAATATCATTGGTATTCCGTCCCATGCTGCAGCAAACTTTGAATTAATTTAAACTGCAATAATCCGATCATCAGCACTTGCCTGGCGTAGCTCAGTTCAGAGTAAAGATCAGTTTTTTTAATAAATCGAAATTCATTGAAGTTGTGAGGAAATTTGAGAAAAAAATGTACCTGCACAGGTCTGGTTAGATTCATCTTCATTATTGCCGCAATCATTAGACCCATCACAAAGCCACCGCTTGGGGATGCAACGATTATTTCGACATTTAAATTGATCACCGGGGCAGCTGTGATTGACTAGGGAAGAAATAATTCACTCGAGTAAGTATTCAGTCACAGGAAAATTAAGAAAACATAATCACATGAAATAGTCCTGCTCTTTAGTGATGCAATGTAAACATATTCATCTCTTAGAGTTTCTTGAAACAAGTTTACAAAGAAGTCACTGACTGAGCATCGTACTAAGTTGAACTTTGCATCTTATATTAGGATGTAAAAAGTGAAACAAGAAAGTTGCAACTTTGACACGGAACCGTCTGAGGAATGGAAAACTGCGTTCTGGAAGGAGAGCAACCAGAAATATGTGGAAGCTCAAAAAAAACTTTACCACTGCAAGGTCTTCTTTGCTGTTTTGAACTTTAGAAATAGGCAGGGCAGCTCAACGATACAATACAAATTCAATGAGGAAAAACTGAGTAAATTGAATTACACAAGTCAGACATTCATAGCATTTTTACGCTGCCCTGCGCCAAAGTGAACAGGCAGGAATGCACCGTCCTTAAGCAATATGGCGCAATCCTGTCTTTTCTGCCTGTGCAGACGCGGTTTTGTCAGCCTAGTGCCAATGTAAACACCCTTTCACCATGGTGCAAGGGTGCCTCCATTGAAAGCAGCATTGTTTTTGCAGGAAAGGGCATCTCCCTGCATCAAAACAATCCTAGGAGGCGTTTAACTCTTTCTATGTGTGCTGCGGATTGGAAAAAAACAAGGAGAAATAAACATATTTCTCCTCAATATGCCTTACCTCGGGAGGCGCATGGACTTGATGCTTCCCCAGGTTTACATCACTTTGTAAATCTGAGGAAGCGACAAATTCCATGGGTGTTGCGAGGGAAAGCCCAACCCAACGCCCATGTAATGCCTCCCAGGTGCAGAATAAGGCAAGGCAACTATTTGCACTGCATCCCCTTACTCATGATTTATGAGGCTACTTAAAGCCATGCAGGGTGGCTTTGCGTGGCTTCATAAATCATTATGAGAGCTCTGCATCACACATGTGCCACTTGGCATGGTGTGAAAGTGATGCAGGGCTCTTATAAATAGACCCCATTGTTTTAGCTTGAAGACGTACAGAGAAAATAGGGACATTTGTTCTGGATGGAATGAGCACTGATAAACGATCCCAGATGGAACATGTATTGGGTCAAGGTTCTTCCACTTTGATTAATGATTTGTGCACGCTTTCATCTGCAAAACAATTATTTGTTTTGAATGTTCATCTTTAGGTCGAGTCCTAAGCCGGCCTGCAAGCGCTGCTCTGGGGTTGATATGTGGTAGTTCGGTATGTAAGAGAAGCCCCGAGAAGCCCCACCCACTACCCTGCATATATTTTTCATTGGGTTGTGTGTTTGTCCTTCTTAAATGATGCCTTCTGATTAATCATGAGGCTTGTTAGTCCCTCCTTATTATGGCCATGTCATCATCTGTACCCTCTCATGGCTACTGGCCTCTTTACTACAAGTGTTACATCGTGAGCACTATCTTTTTCCATGCCTTCTAATGCCCTCCCCCGCCCACGCTTCCGTTGTCCGTGCCTCCTCCGTTGTCCGTGATGCAATGCAATAGGTCTTGCATAAATGCGAGTCCTATTGCATTGCAAATGCTTGTTTACCCCTGACTCTTCCGGTATGTTCCCTTTTCTGTCTTTTGATAGAAGTCACTTCCGGTGGGGTTCCCTTTTTGCAATCCCCTTCCAGATGCTCTTCCGGTGTTCTGTTGTTTTTGTTACCCCTAGGTCCAACAATAGCTTCCTGCTTCTCCATCCTGGGGGCAGATGGCAGCTCAGGCTGTTGCTCCTTCTATGTGTGCAGCACACATAGAAAGAGGAAAATACTTCTCTGGATTGTTTTTGTGCAGGAAGGCGTATCTACCTTCAGAAAAACAATCCTGATTATGATGCAGAGACCCTAGCACCACAGTGCAAGGGAGCCTGTGTTGGTGCTAGGCAACACGTGCACCAGCGAATGGAAGAAACAGGAATGCAGCACATCATTTTCGATGCAGCGCATTCCTGCCCTTTCTCTATTAAGCAGGTTGACTTGCTGCGCTTCTTGATTTTTTAAAATAAATATGCCCTTAATTTTAGCAAAATAATATTTTTTTTTAATTTAGGTGTAAATATTCCTTGGTAATTGTGAATGGCAAAAAGTGTGGAGAGTTATACGTAGGTGTAGGAGATATATACATTTACATTTTTTCTGTATTGAGGTACTGATGTGATAGTTGTGTGGAATAGTATTTAGGTGGATGCTTTTTACGTCTAAGCACAATACCCTAAATAACTTGCAGAAGGGGATGCTTCATAATGTCAGACACTTCAGACCAGGTCCTCCAGTCTTCTATGGTAATTGTCAACTCTCAATACAACGGTGCCGTAGCTAAGTGTTGTAGGTGTACAGCAGTCTGTGTTGAAAGAAGCCCAACATTTGTTTTTTCAAGTTATAGCCAATGAACTGAAGTTAGCCAGATGATATTGTAGTTCAACACATAGATAGCTCCTTTACAGACGTACTGTAGTATTTTGAAACAATGATGATGACTGGGTGTTCTGTTTTTGAGGTAAAGCAAGAAACAGTCTAAATTGAAATGGATAATTAGAAAAATTAGTAGGTTTTCGATATTTGCTTATCTAGGATACAAATCTTTACTGCATTAGCTCTGAAAGAGAGATTGGAAAGTGGTCATTGCAAACTCAAACATCTATGTGGCTATTTATAGGTCACAAGTAAGCCTCAAATTTCCATATGCATGCCATTTAATGCTTCTCCTGTCCCCCTGCCTTAACAAATGAGATTGCATCCAACCACATTGCCACTGGCGACGGTGTGCAACAAGTACATTAGCAGTAACAATTACAGTTAGACAAGTAGAAAAAATACTCCATGCTTATTAAACAGGACAATGAGAGGTACCTCATCTACTGGTTAGACACACTAGTACACAGCAACTTTGTTGCTGTCATTGGCTGGAAGAAATAACTTTTTATTCTTCCATTATGCCAGATAGAAACGCACCTCACGTGTCATTTCTATCCAACACAAAACGTTCCACAAAGAGGAAAGCCTCACAGAGAGGAGGGATCATATGTTTTAGAATACATGACAATGTAAGGAGACAAATCATGTATCGCATATTGAGAGTAAAGATAACTCATGCAGTAATTGTTTGGGTAAAGAGCAGTTCTAGCTGTTTCTCAGACCCAAGGTTTCATCATGGGATTTGATTTCTTATTATTTCTTTCTTAATGTGATAAACCACAAACAACAGGAGTCAAAGAACCTCCATAGTTTGCCAACACCGTTATTGTTGTACTCCCAACCACCTTATTATGATTAATCTCCCACTCCTACGTGGCACCTTTATACTTTTAAAGCCTTCTCTCATCTTTTCATTAGGGCAAAAAGTATCCAAAATAGAGGAGGGAGCACACTACAGGGCATACCAGCACATAATTTGCTCAGATATATTGTGATAAATGCAGTGTATAATGACACTCACTTTAGTTCAAAAGTGTTAGTAGTCACTGTTGTTTGTGCAGCCAGAGGTGTGTATTTCTAGATGTGTTTTCGGATAAGTTTCCTTCTTCAACAGAGGGTAACAGCTTAAATTTGGGAGAGCTGGCAAACATGCTCGCAATCCTTTTCAGGTTTCTGTACCAATCCCAGAGCACAGGTGCATCCCACAACTCATCAGGCCAAACTGAATAAGAAGCCGATCCCAAAACAGGGAAAGAGCACAGTGCCTGGCATACCAGCAAGCAATTTCCTCAGGTGTATTGTGGTGAACACAGTGCATAGTAACACACACTTTAGTTGACAGTTTTTACATACGTATATCAGGTCTCGACTAGGAATTCAACAGTGCCGCGCCAACAATTACCAGTACTGCGCGGTGATCCTCCACAACTATGGGCAATTACAAGTTAGACCCCTTGGGATGGTGAATAACTGCATGGGCAATGACTTACTCTGCAAAATGTCAATTAATCAAAAAGAGACTAGCTAAGGATGGGGTTGGCATGATATTTATATTATAAGGATCATGGTGACTCAGTTTTGTTTTGTCAATTGGTGGTGGCACCTGCTGGGTGTCTTTTAAAAGCCCTCACCCACTAACCTAGTTGGTAGCATGCTTCATCATCGGGCCCACCCAGTGACACCTAGCGTGTCCCGGGTGTGCTACGACGCCTGATTACAGCGGAGCAGGTATGTCACTGTGTGTGCGGTGAAGGGTGATAAGTTTGTGAGTTTAAAACGGCTTGGCGGGGGTCCCAGTACCCTAAGGGTAAAGACACTTTATTATCTGGGCCTCCGTCAGCGGTTAAAAATAAGGCTGGACTGATAAAATGGTGTGTGTAATTAAAACTAGTGGGTGTGTAGTGCAGGCTATGTGTCTACACGCCCTAAAGTGTATCTATGTGTGAGAGGGGGGATTCCATTCTCAAGATCTTGCTAGTTTTAAGTTGTTTTCTCTTCAAGGTTATTGAAGTGGCAAGGGGTTGGCCAGGATTTCTGGCCAGCGCCGGCTTTAGACCTGTTGTGCCTCCTTCGCAGAACCGGTTCTGCGAAGGAGGCACAACAGGTCCAAAGCCGGCGCTGGCCAGAAATCCTGGCCAACCCCTTGCCACTTCAATAATCCCCCCTCTCACACATAGATACACTTTAGGGCGTGTAGACACATAGCCTGCACTACACACCCACTAGTTTTAATTACACACACCTTTTTATCAGTCCTGAAGAAAGCCAGCATATTGATAAGGCACTGGCTGAAACATGTTGACACTCTAAAGGACGTGGGAGGTCGTAACTCGCCTCTAACGTCCCACAGCCTTATTTTTAACCGCTGACGGAGGCCCAGATAATAAAGTGTCTTTACCCTTAGGGTACTGGGACCCCCGCCAAGCCGTTTTAAACTCACAAACTTATCACCCTTCACCGCACACACAGTGACATACCTGCTCCGCTGTAATCAGGCGTCGTAGCACACCCGGGACACGCTAGGTGTCACTGGGTGGGCCCGATGATGAAGCATGCCACCAACTAGGTTGGTGGGTGAGGGCTTTTAAAAGACACCCAGCAGGTGCCACCACCAATTGACAAAACAAAACTGAGTCACCATGATCCTTATAATATAAATATCATGCCAACCCCATCCTTAGCTAGTCTCTTTTTGATTAATTGACATATAAACCGGGGATTTGGACTAGCTTTCTGGTCCTCTCTCTCCCTCTTGATACACGTACTTACTCTGCAAAATGTCATATGAGGATTCTGCTTCACCTGTCTCACTGTCAGGACCTTATGTAATTATGTAACTTTAGTTAAGGGAACTATTTTCTTTATTAAATAGATACAAGGTAAAAAACAAGAGGGGTAAGCCCCAGTTATTCTCTTAGTCGGCATTAACTTGTTTCAGTGCATGCTACAGCCTAATATGTACATTGTCTACTTCAAGTTTATGAACTAGAGAATAACTAATGTAAATAAGGAAATGGAGGACAGGGATAAGGTCACTTGTCCTTTCTGTATACAATGCTAAAGCCTAATATGTACATTGTCTAATTCAAGTTTATGAACTAGAGAATAACTAATGTAAATAAGGAAATGGAGGACAGGGATAAGGCCACTTGTCCTTTCTGTATACAATGCATATTATCACTTTGTCATCTGCTGTTATTTTACACAGCTATAGGGCAAGTAGAAAAAGAGACTGTTCTTGCTAGTTTTTAGAGCTCTTCGGAATCAATGTTTACTGGAAGAAGTCATAACTGTTTTGGCATGCAGTAATATTAGGATTATGTTTTAGTGTTGGTAATTAGTAGGAAGAAGTAATAAATAACTTGTTCTCATGGGAGTAGGTACTGTAAAATATATTATCAAAATAATTTGCAGTAAACTCAGAGTCCAAGTGCTGTTGCAGTGTTGAAGGAAGTCTTCGATGGCCTTGAGACTTCAGAACAGGGGGCAAGCCAGCAACCCCTCAGAGTCACTCGGGGTTCAAGTGGGGTGGATCCAGTCCTTGTCCTCAGCAGGGCAGAGATCAGCAGGCAGCAGGGCTGCACAGCAAAGCAGAAAAGTACTTCTTCCAAAGCATCAGCCAAGCAGAGTGGCAATCCTTGTAGCACAGCAGTCTTTACTCCTGGCAATGTTCTTCACGGGTCCAGCAGTGTACTGTCTTGATAGGGTAAGAGTCCCAGTAGGTATACCCAGTTGTGCCTTTGAAGTGGGGGTGATTACAAAGAAGGGTCTTTGAAGGGCACACAAGTATATTTTTCCAAGCTCTGGCTCAAGACTATCGGTGGGCAGTAATTAGCCATTTGTGTAGGAGACAGGAAGTGCTATCAGAATGCAGATTAATGCAGATGAGTTATTTGTCACATCCACATTTCCTGTGTTTATGGCTATCTAGAGGGAATGCAAAAAGTGAAGCTGTCACCCACCCCAGGCGTGTATTGAAGACAGGCTTCAGGCACACAGAGTATTAAGAGAAGAGAAATGTATACTTTCTAAAATGGTAATGTTGAATCCAACTTTACCATTAAAGAGGATTTATCATTATCATTCTAAAGATATACAACATGATGCAGCTACTCCTTTCTAATCAGGAATGACAGCCTAATAGTGTATTGAGAAATCTCCAATAAGGACCTATGGCAGGAGTAGGCCTCACAGTAGTGAAGAATACATTTGGGTGTTTGTCACTATCAGAACATGCAAAATGTACCAGTACATGTCATCACTTTTGCTTATACAGCACTCTCCCCTATGGCCTTCCCAGAGCCTAATTTTGGGGTGACTGATGTGTAATAGAAGGGTAGCTCAAGGCTTGGCAAGTAGTTTTAAATGGCACGTCAAAGTGGCAGTGAACAGCACACACAGGCAGTTGCAGGTCTGAGACAGGGTTGAAAGGCTACTTATGTGGGTGTCACAATCAATGCTGCAAGCCCACTAGTAGCGTTTAGTTTACATGCCCTAGGTATATGCTATACCACTTTAAAATGGAGTTATAAAGAAACAAAATATGACAATTTGGTATACACTAATGTCACCATGTTTAGGAGAGAAGCACTTGTACTTTAGCACTCATTAGCAGTGGTAAAGTGCTCAGAGTCCTATGCCCAACAAAATTATACAGAAAAAAGAGGAAGTAAGCAGGCAAAAGATTTGGGGGCAGACCACCCTAAGGATGACATGTCTAACATGCACATTAACATCCCTTTATCTGTGTTCTACATTGGTTCTATTACTTTATCATATATTTATGACCAGCACATTTTGTTTGGAGAAGATAACCACAGATCAGACATGATATGTGTAGCAGAATATGTTACCTCTTCCTAACGTGATCTATATAGGAAGACCCACTTAATAAATCCATTTTAGGTATGTTTATTATATTATAAGAGTTGTTGTTCATTTTAAGATAATATTTTTTTAATTATTCAATTGTTTTTAAAGTATGCCTTTGTTTTATATTTGTGTGCCTTTTTGTCCAAAATTAAACAATAAAACGAAACAAAATGAAATACCTAGTTCAAGTGACTACTAAGTGCACATCATACCATACAGTTCTCCCTTAGCAATTATAGACTTAAGAATATTTACCAACCTGCAAGCATACTTGTTCAACTCATACTGCTTGAATAGTATACCTCTAAATGTAACTATGTCTTTGTAAAAATGTTTATTATTGTGACATGTTCAACTTAATACATCCCTAAAATGATCATATATCAAATTCATGAAATGTATACATTAACAAATATAAATGTTGTTAAAAAGAAATAAAACATTCATGGATCAAAATCATATGAACAGAAAAAGTGTAATATGCTGTGACTGTATGTAATGCAAGTTTCATAGTTTGAAAAATCTAAACAAAAGATGTATTAAACTATGAAGTACAATCAACACAACCATTGTGAATAGGTTCTAAAGAATATGACAATGTAACTTACAATCAAATTAATGCTGTGAGGAAGTAGCTTTGGACAGCCTTTTATCCATTCTAGTTGTTTTGCTATTGGACCTCCTGATTTATGGATCCCTGTTGTGAGTAAATCTCATTATTTGGGCCCTAATCTCTGAAAACCGTGGTCAAATGTCCTATTACTTACCGGTAATCTTCATTACTCCTGGTCCCATTGACCCCGTCCCATTCCTTAAAATATGGAGATAACCATCTCCACGACAGAAAAAAGAAAAGGAGCATGCTGGGATACCCTACCTGCTCCCTCCCACTGGGAGTACTTAAGCAGTACCAACCCAGTATGCAGCCTGAAAAACACCAAGCCAACAACAGGAAGGCCGGCCGCAAGGGAGGGAGGGAGGGAAGTAAGGAATGGGACGGGGTCAATGGGACCAGGAGTAATGAAGATTACCGGTAAGTAATAGGACATTACCCCCAGGTCCCTCCTGACCCCGTCCCATTCCTTAAAATATGGAGAATACCAAAGCAGAGAAGCCGGCCTTCCGGAACCCCACCAACAACAAGGGCACCAGACCAAAAAACAGAACCCCACAGACCCGAACCAAGACCCACAAAGGTCAGAAAGGGGCCGCCAGGAAAGCAAAAACCACCAACCCGGCAAGCCGGAAGGGAGGCACAGAAGCAGAGCCAAGCCCCCAAGGGAGCAAGCAGAGGGGGCCAAAACCAAGGACCCCCCCCCCCGACCAAAGGAAGGCCAGGAGAAGAGCGCACCACCCAACGGAGAAAAGAGCCAGGAAAGGGCAACCAACCCGCGAGAAACCCCCAAGGGCGAAGCCCCCGGAACCAGGCCCCCCCAGGCCACCAAACAACCAGAGACCAACAGGTCAACCCAGCCCAAAGGACAAAGGCAGAAAGAACAGCCCGCACAGGGCGGAGAAGCCGAAGGATCAGGAAGGAACAAAGCAGAAGGACGACCCCCACACAGCAGGGGAGGCCCCCAGCAGAACCGAAAGAGGGCAGCAACAAGGAACCACAAAGGAACCAGGCCAGAGGGCAGGGCCGACCAAAGGCCAACCCCAGCCGAACCAGCAACCACCACAACAGAGGGCAGGGAGAGCAAAAAGCCCAACCAAAAACAGACCCGGAAAAACCCAGGGCACAACCAAGAAAGACAACAAAGGTCCACACGGAACCAGGGAAACCAAAACCCCAGAACCGGAAAAGGAGGCACCGACCCCCAGGAGGAAAAGGGTGACACCACGGAACCACCGAAAGTGAAACCCCAAAAGCCGAGGACCAACAACAAGGCCCACAGCCCAACCCCAAGAAACCAGCCGCAGAAGAGGCAGGCCAGCCAGCCAGGAGGCACACAACAGCGGACCACCAGGACCCAGACGGAGAGCCACAAAGGAACCGCCAACCAGGAAGGAGGCCAGGAAAGCACAACAGCCAACCAGAGCCAGACCGCCCCAGAAAACAGAACCCGAAGGAGGTAGCCCAGAGCCCACAAAACGGACCCAGAGCCAAAGCCAACCGAAGGGAGCGGACCCCGAAAGGACCGAAGAACACCCCAGGACCGCGACAAAGCCCAAGAAAAGGAGCAGCCAGGAAAGAACCCCAGCAGGGACCAAAAAAGGACCCCAAGCCAAGAAGGGCCACACAGCACAAAGCCCAACACCACCAAGGAAGAGCACCAGCGACCCGACCGCAAAGTGAACGGGAAGGCAAAACGGAGACCGGGAGGCAAAACCCGGGCACAAACCAGGAAAGGCAGACACCCAACCCCACAAGCAGGGATAAGGCATGGCCAATAGGTCAGGGCACAAGAGCCGAACAACCCAAGAACAAGAGGCCACCCAAAGCAAAAGCCAAGGATGACCAACAAATCCCAGCCCCCACCGGAGGGAAACAGGACGGCAGGCAAAGCCAACACCAGCAAAAAAGGCCAAGGCCCACCAGCACCGAGGAAGGGCCCGACAAACCCTCCCCCCCAGAAACCCGAGGGGGGGAGGCACCACCAGAAGGCAGCAGAAAGGCCACACACCCGGGGAGACCGACACCCAAAAACCCACCAGCAGGGAAAGGGCACAGCCCAGGCAGGACCGGCAAACAGCGCGGGGCACAGGAGCCAGGCAGACAAAGAACAAGCGTCCACCCAAGGCAGAGCCACGACCCAGCCACCACCGGAGGCAAGAGCGGCCAGCCAAGCAAAGCCCCAAAGCACAAACCAGCCGGAGAGACAAGAGGGGAGAAGGAAACCACAGCAGGAAACCAAACCCCAGCAAGCAGAAGGGGAGAAGAAAAACCCCCAACAACAGGACCCAACAAGAGCCCAACCCGGCCGGTCCAGAGCAAACAGCAGAACAAGGACAAGGCGCCCCCAGGACAGAGGAAGGGCCCCACAGCTCCCCGACAAGGAAACCCGGGGAGGACACAGGAACCCGCCAAAAGCCAGAAGCCCGGAGCAGAGCCAAAGCAAGGGAACCCAGAGGGAGCAAGAAGCTACCAGCAGCGGAAAACCGCAGGAACCCGACAGGCACGCACCAGGACCGAACCCACAGGAACGCCAGGAACCACAGGGCAGCAGGCCGCAGAAAGCGAGCCCCGGCCCCGCAGGAAGACCCCCCACCAGGGACGGCCAGGAGGACCAGAAGCCAAAGCCACATGGCAACACAGCCGCAGAGCACAAGCGGCAAACGACCAACACCAAGGGACAAGCACCAGCATGCCAGACAGAAACGGCAAAGCAAAGCAGCAAGAACCCTGGAACCAGAAAGCACAGGGAACAGCAGCAGCAGGAGAAGGCCAGAAACAAGAGCCCGACAAGGGCCAACCCGAACCCCCAAAACAGCACGCAGGCCAGGGGAACAGGAAGAAAAAAAAAAAAAAAACACAAGCCACGCCGTAAGTGCAAGCCAACCAAAGAGGCATGCCAACGGCAAACAGATGAAAACAGAGGCAACCCAGGAATACAGAGGACCAGGGCGCAGGCAGGAAGGAAGAACCACCCAATCCCAAAGGACCAAGGGCACAAGCGCACCCTACCAGGGGCAGAACAACCGCAGAGCAGGGGAGTCCAAGCAACAGGTGGACACCCCCCCCCCCCCGCCCCCCCAGCAAGAAAGAAGGGCCGGAGAACCCCCGAGAGAGCCAAAAGGAGGAGGCCCACCCGAACCCAGGGCCACTCCAAAGACGAAACCCCAGAGGAGGAGAAAGGACTGCAAGGAGGCAGGAATAATGCACCCCCAGCCCACCGCCTGGACGAACAGAACCCAACCAGCCGAGGAGGCACGGGGAAGGTAAACCAAGGCAGAAACGAGAGGAGGAAACTGAGGAAAACAGCACCCACCCAACGCGACCGGCAGAGAGACGCCCAAAGGACGACTCCCACCAGCAACAGCCATGGACAACAGGCCAAGAGACGGAACCAAGCCCATCAAGGCCAACCCGCCCATACACAGCCCAACCGCCACACCGCAAAGAAGGACAGTGAACAGGAAGGAAACAGGGACGTACCACACATGTTACTCACCAGGAGAGCAGGAAGAGGGCCCTAAAACACCCCCCCCTACCACCAACAGGGAGCCCTGGCGCCCACCAGGACACCAGCGCAGGGCAGAGAAGTCCCCCCCCCCCACCCCCCTGAAGAGGCCACAGCAAGAACCACACCGGCCGCAGGGAGGGAGCCAGGCCCAGGAGGAACCTGCAAAAGAAAGACAGCAGGAAACACGGGACACAGGAAAAAAGAAAGAAACAGGAACCGCTACACGGCACTCACCAGGAGGTCAGGAAGAGGGCCACAACAGCACCCCCCACCCCCCCCTTTACCAACAACAGACAGTCCAGGCGCCCACCAGAACCCAGCGCCGGGCAGAGAAGTCCGTCCCGCCGAGGCCACAGCAAGATCCACAGACGCCACAGGCAGGGAGCCAAGGACCAGGCCAGAAGGAAACCTGCAAAAGAAAGACAGCAGGAAAATGCGGGCAATAAAAAACCCATAAATAGGGACCGCTATGCGGTACTCACCAGGAGGGCAGGAGGAGCGCCCCAACAGCTCATCGCCCCCCAAGAAACTGCCCAGGCACCCTCCAGGACATCAGCGCCAGGCAGAGCAGACCACACCACCGCAACAGCAGGGAAAGACACCTGGGGAAGACAGACGGCCGCCAGGCAAACACACCCATAGGAAGCGGGGCACAGTGGCCGATGTCCAAGACCTAAAGTGGCAGAAGAAAGGAACCTCCCAACAGCGCCAAAACCCGGGACTATCACCTAAAGTAACAGGACCGTGGAATGACGAGCCCAAGACTCGCCGAGGCGGGGAACGAACCCTGGTCCCGGGACAGACCTCTGCAGCAGGGTCTGACGCCCAAACCAATGAGCCACACTTCTCCACTGAACCAGGGACCTCAAGAAAGACAGCCCAACACACCCCCAGCTGTGCCATTGCGGCCAGCACAGGAAGGAGGACACATAAAGACATGAAAAAGCACCACAGCAGAATCCCAGACACGAAATGCAAGAAGCAAGGATCCACTCAACTGCGCACAAATGAAAAGCACCGGCCAAACAAGGCGCGGGGCGAGGGGGAAAGAAGACATGTGCCAATGAACGAGGCATCCGGCACAGAGAACAACATATGGGCACAGCACCCTAGGGAACCGAACCACAGTCTGCACATCCCCAAGCAAAGGAAGCAAAGGACCCGCAAAGCGGGACTCACCCGCAGTGGGGGCCGCAGCACGAACAAGGCCCCCACACACCCAGTCGGCTCTAGAATCCATCAAGCGCCTCACCACCCACAACAGGAGCAGCGCGTCTCACACCCGGCCCAGCTCGGGGAGACGTGCACAGGCGACCCGGAAGAACATCGGGAGATGGCGCACCAGCCGCAAAGGGCCGGCAATCCGGAAAACCAGCCAGGAAGAAGCCATGCAACCCAGCAAGCCAGGCAGGCCGGGAGGCAGACACACCAGGAAACAGCACCCCAGCCCGCGAAGCCAGGCAGCCGGGCAAGGGGAGCAGAGAAGGACCAGCACGTTACCCCAGCCCAGCAGGAGCAAGTGCAGGCGAGTAACATCACAGCATACCAGCAAACAGTCTGTCGGAAGACAGAAAAAAGAACAGGCTGCATGCTGGGTTGGTACTGCTTAAGTACTCCCAGTGGGAGGGAGCAGGTAGGGTATCCCAGCATGCTCCTTTTCTTTTTTCTGTCGTGGAGATGGTTATCTCCATATTTTAAGGAATGGGACGGGGTCAGGAGGGACCTGGGGGTAATGACATTGAGTGGCAATCATCAGTGTCTAACTTTTAAAATAAGGTGCACTGCTGCACAGCTGTGGTAAGATGCTCTGCTCTGTTTACCTCTAACCATGTGTACATGTGTGCTACTGTGTGTGGGATAAGCAAACTGAACCACTGTCTAACTCAGCCCAGTTTCTGTGCTCAGGTGGCCCGTTGCAGATGGACCTTCAATAAATTGGTTTTGGTCTGTTTCTGAAATATGAGTAAAAGTTATTCAATAAACAAAGGTCTGCAGATTTATAGATACCTGCAGGCATGAATGCATCATACAAGAGTCAGAATAATATAGATAATAAAGTGACATTAACATCCACATTACATCTGACCATATAAAGGTTACTGAATAAGTCCTTGTTTCTTCACATGTTCAAAAATCACTAATCATCATTTTCTAAATGAAAATGATAGTGGCTTTATATAAAGAATACAAAACAACCATTCCCAAAATTAATGAAAGGGAATCTGCAAGGGACAATCACCTTCCAGCTCAAACAAAAAAAAAAGAATTTTAAAGGATCCCCAGATTTAAGTTTACTGCCTGCCTAATATAAATGTTAAATATATACCCAAACATATAAGGTTTATTGTTCTTCAACTTATTCCAATTGATCAAATAAACATTAGTAATGATATGCATTAAAAGGAAAATGTCAGACTTTTAGAAATAAAGGTAGCACTTTCAATGTCTAATGCAGACATTGTACTTTTGTAAGTAAAAACATAAAGAATGATATTTTCTGGATAAGCAGAAAACCTAACTTCTTCATCTCTATAGCTAAACACCATAGGAGTTAGCTGACATTAGGAGTCGTCATGCTATATCTGTCATTTGTAAGAAACAACCAGAATGTGATGCCTGTCCTCATACCCTCACAATTACAATTAAAATGTGAAATGAAATATTGTTTACTAATATTTTTTACATCAAATTCTTTCCTGGTGCATGCAATTGCTAGTGATTTTACTATTAAGATAGGTGTGCTAGATGCTTATACTACAGTGGCAAGCAAAAGAGACATGCACATTAACATTGCGGAGGCTATTGTGGGGAATTGTAATAAGGATTTTCACATTGGATATTTAATTGAATTCATGTGAACATATTTCTGACACTGTATGATTTGAAATAAATAGGGCAGCTCATCTAACTCTTAAGGAAAGTTAAGACCTCTTTAAAGTTCTATTTCGCCTCCCGCCGTGCTTGGAAAACTCTATCCAGCTTTGAAGTTTACAAATAGCAGGCTGTGACTACAACCCTCTAATTGTTTGGAATACCATTCACAAACATAATATCAACCAATCTGAAATTAGAATTGAAAAAAGAGGGACCCTTGCCAGGTAATGATTTGATTCATAAGTATATACAACAGTTCCTTAAAAAGATGTACATAATGTGGAGACAATTAAAGCAATGGCTTTTGTTTGAAATATTGATTCCAGAATGTCTTCTTTAAACGTATTCGTATCTTCTTTCAACAAAGATTACAGCAATTTTTGTCAGAGGGAAAAGAAATATTCAAAAATAAAAATTGAAATAATGACTTTATGTTCTGTTATGATTATCACTACCCGTGAATGTGTGATTTAACACTACTTGACAAAAACAATTCAAGGCTCATTTGTCATGGAATTCACAGTGCATCTCAAGTAAATGTAGCCAGGGTTGACATAATTAAATAGAAACACTGAAACTGCCTTATCTTCTGAATGCTAATGAAATAATTTAATGAAGCCCATTTGAGATGGCTGAGAAAGTGCATACTGTTTAAAAGGACTATATCGTACTTGCAGTTAAAGTCAGCATGTTTAAACTTAATAGTTTGTGGTTTTCTACTTGGTACGTGGATGGGAGAATCATTGCACAAGTCTACAAAAAAGAGTATTGATTATTTTGAACAAAGTTTGTGCTATGTGATTTTGAAGTGATATACACACTGAGAATGTGTGCATGTATATACCTGTGAATACCTTAATCAATAGGAAAATGTGCCACCTATCTGTATTTATCAGTGTATGAATTGGCTACAAGCTTATCATTAGGGCAGGCAAGGCCCGTGCAGGGCGTTATACCTGGGCGGTGACATCAGGCGGGGGAGGGTCAGGGTGGGTGGTTGTAAAATGTGGGATATGGACCATTACAGGTAAGTACCGAAAAAAAGAAAATGTCTTTTCCCACGCTGCATCGCCAAATGTGATGCAGCGTGGGCAACAAAATTCTTTTTTTTTTTTTCGGTACTTACCTGTAATGGTCCATATCCCGCATTTTACAACACCCCATCCTGACCCTCCCCCGCCTGACGTCACCGCCCCGGTATAATGCCCTGCACTGGCCGTGCCTGCATTAGGGCTCCTCACCACTTACCCTCCATTAAGAATAAATTATTCAATAGAATGTGCAGCAAAGCAAAGAATGAACTCTTTATAGCCTTGAAAAGGCTTCCATGGAATCAACAACTGGATTTTAAGAAGTTTCAGGAATATCGTAGTGCATTAAGCAAGGCCTAATAGGTTTATATTAAACATGGAAGGAAAGAACTGATGTATGCCAGTCATGCTAAAAATGCAGAGGTCTCCTGGTGTATTATTTCTTGCAGGGGAGGATGTAAATATACTTGATTCGAGCTTGAAATTTGTAATTCCTGCAAACTGCTGATGTTGCATTTTTCTTACCTAAATGGGCTCAATACCCATAATCATGTTGTGCCCCAACCATATCTCAATACTTTGGTTATTCGTTTTAGCATTTAGGAGGTACTTACAGTTTTTTATTAGAACCTCTCATGAAAACCCCAGCCCAGATGGAATTTTTATGAACATTTACAAAACTAACATAAAACTATGTGGCCCACTTCTGAAGAGGGTGTTTAATTTTGCTGATAGCAGAACTACATTTCCTAGATTGGGGCTTTTGCTTGGATTAAAGTCACTTGTCTTCATTGTAGAGGTAATTTCTGCAAACAGCGCTACAAAAATATTAAGATTGTGAAAATTCTTTTAATTTTATTCCGATATGTATAATTTTTCGGAGATTGTAATAATACTAAATAGTACTGTAGTTATTAGAACAGAACACAATAGACATTTCAGGACGTTCTATATATAAAACCTAATTTCAATGAGTTGCTTTTTTGGGCAATTTTAAAACGTGTTTATGTACTAACTATCTTTTAATAATGTCAGCAAAGAAGTTCGCCTAATACATGCTTAGGCATATTGGTCATCATCTATCTGTTTGAAAAGCTGTATTGCCTAATCCTAAAATTCATTTTGGTAGAGCAGGGTCATACCCTTACAAATAATGTACCGCATTAGCTCAATTTTATTTTGTCCCAACTTTTCTACCAGTTTCACACCTGGAAAGAAGCTTTATGAATTAATAATTGTCATCCTGTGCCCTGCCAGTCTTATTCTTAACAAAGGATGTTGAGTTTCAATTTCTGACATATTGAACTTTTAAAAATAGCCTGGGTTTTGTTTTTAATGAACAACAAATCTAATATATTTTACTAAAACTCATCATTATCATCCATAGTCTTAATATTCTACTTAAAGATTCAAAAGGTCGACATTTTGCACTTGACAACACTTGGTAAAGAGAGAGTGAGGGTAATGTTGCATCTGAAGCCATCACTTAGCTCTCCATGATAGACTTCCAGCATGGGTTGCAGAGACAGTCACACTTTTACGAAACTATGGAGAAGAACCAACATTTTAGATAAGCCTTGCAAGGCTCATATAGTATATAAAATGGAGACTTTTCTTTTGGCCAGAGGGGCTTTTGAGTAATTCATTAAACTATGATATAAATGAACTCTTTGTATCTTCCTTAAACAAACTCTGTGGCTGGGGAATCAATGAATCCAATATGCCAGCATCTTGTACATTGAACACGTACATATAGGGCCAGAATTTGAGTCCGCATAATTATTTATTTTGGGGCCCAATTACATATAGGGTGGATTTTCCCTGTTTGCACCATGATGTACCTTCAAACAGGTGCACTGTGTGCAAACAGGGAAAGTGTGCCCTATTAGTTTGAAAGCGCTGCCTTTAGGGCAGTCGCAAAGTTGTGCTGCCCTGGCTCATTCATTCAAGTGCAATCCGGAGCTGCTGCTTCAAAGCCATTCCATGTTTCACTGTGCTGCGGAATACACCTGCGCTTTAAAGAGGGGAGACCCTTGCAGGCAGTTGCAGGAAGTGACTGCCCTGTCTTCAACGGGGATATCTGGAGGGTCCATAGGAACACTTTGAACCCCTCCAGAGGCTGTCATCAGGGGATGCACTGACAGTGTGCCATTTATTTGTGGTGCACCCTCAGTGCGCCTCCTGACAGCTTATGTGCCTTTGCACCCACGCCCATAATATGGTGTGTGAGCAGAGGTAAAGCTATTCTTTCCTTTGCATGGGGCCACTGTATTACAGAAGGGGCCCATTCTCAAATATCAAGGTGCTCCGGGGGATAACAAGGCAAGCACAAACACCCATCACACCCCTGGGGCACAAGGTCTGACTGATTCCCAGAACTTACATTTTTCCACATCTAATTTTTCCAGCTGTGGGAGCCCCTGAGTCGGGTTTTCCTGTCAATTTTACCAGCCAGAAAAATAATGGTAAAGACTTTGGCAGAAGCACCTGCCAAGTCTCATTCCCACTTTGTATCAGACACAGCGTACAATACTTTCCCCTGAAGAACATACCAATTCCTTCTCTCTCCTAATTTTTCCACCCCTTTCTCTCTCCTCATCACACTTGCAAGCCTGGAGAAAAAAAACTTTCCACCTGCACAGAGCAGGTGGTAAATGTATACATTAAAACTCCTCAGCTTGGCGAATTCCTTGTTTTGCAATCAGAAATATTGGTCCAATACAGCACTTCCCATTCCATCGGGATTTACTCCTAATTGCATGGTATTGTGAAATTATCACACAGTCGCAGTAAAATTGTAATTCAATTTATATCAGGGCCCAAAGCCACCAGTGTAAATCAGGGAGTCCTTTCCATACGAGAAAACTACACTGGCCTGCGACGTGGTAACAAATTCACCTAAATAATTTTCAAAATGAATTGGCCAGTACCTGCATTTATGTACTCAGCAAATTTGCAAAAGGCACAAATATAACAGACCTTAGTAAGAGAAGTTTAGTTTAGATCAAGAGCTCTTTAAATGCTCCATATTTTTTTTAATGTGCATGCACTGGTTTCCTGTTTTGAATATAAAGTTATTTTACGCTAGCATGCATGTTGCTTAAATTCCGCATCAAATGGTGTTAGGTTAGATATGACCCTATTACTATGACCTGCTGCCCCTAATTAACCCACACCATGCTAAATGATAGTAGCAAGAGCATTTCATTCATTCCTAATGTCACATCGCATAAAAATAAATCAGCCCTTACTGTTCAACATCAAACCAGTCTCGAATTTAGACAATAAGATATCTATCTCTAGAAACTATTTTTTGAAATTATATGTCTCCAAAATATGAAACAAACTTCCAAATTATCCTTCCAAGCACTTTTCAGGGCCCGAGGCGGTTGCAGTCAGGTGTTCAGTACATGTTGTCAATAAATTCTGTAATTTTAAAGATAAGGTTGTGTTATTTTAAACTTTCATTTTTCTATTGAAGACTGTTAAAAGTTGCAGGAAAAAATTAGATAAAATATTAGCATATATTTTCATATGTACTCTGAGTGACATAAGTGTGTACATGGAACACTCCTGTGCGGGTTTATGGGGATAATTATCGCTATTGCTTGGTTAGAGACAAAAATTTACCGCTGAGCTGCGGCAATTTTTACCGCAAATAAACCTTGGTATTACCAGGTATCGCCGCAAAGCATGAATATCGCTGAAAAGTCAGCGATATTCATGCATTACCGAGCTAATGCTCTTAGCCATGTTATCCACCTCCCATTGGATAACATGGCTAAGAACTGCTCAGGGCAGGTGTTAGCTTTTGGAGATATTCGCGCTTAGCGCGAATATCTCCAAAAGTTGGTAATAGGAGATAGCGATGTTAGTGACTGTTTTCAGTCGCTAACATCTTGGCACGCCCACTTTGCATGTCATTAGTGATAAATATCACTGATATGCAAAGTGGGGCCCAAGATGGTCGCTATCTCCTACTAGCTGTCGCTAACTGGTGTTAGCAACAGCTAGGTAATAGGGAGATAATTTTATCTCCGCTTTCTTGGCTTTTAAAGCCAAAAAAGCGGAGATAAACCCCCTTGATAATATGCCCCTATATTTTTTATCACTGTGATCACTGTCTTTCTAGACTCAAGGAGGGTATCGCTTGCAGCATTTTCTTCATAAACCTCAAGCTGAATAGATGAAAGCAAATAATAAAATGAGTTTGAGAGATATCCCAACTTCCTTCTTGCATCACTTCATTAGACAATTTAAATGTAGTGTAATGCCGAAATGACTGCTTTTAATCTAAATAATTTCTAAGGATGAATATCAAGACGAAAAAATATCTAGGAGATGTTTAGATCCGTAGTCACATGAAGGCAAATTGGGTCAACAGGTTAAGCACTCACTGCTGGCGTCTGCGTTGGACTCGCTGGTCAGGACTTAAAACCCATCATGACTGTTAAATGCTAGGCTGAACTAGGCCCAGAGGAATCAGAGTGCTATACATCAGCATCAGCTGCGTTACAGACGGATATATTTATTTTATTAGGCAAGGGGAGATTAAGGGATTTGCCCAAAATAAAAGAATGTTGAACGTTCCTGCTGAGACTCAAACCTGGTTCCCCAGCTTCAAGGCCAACCGCTCTAGCCATTAGGCCACATCCTCAAATTCCCTGCCACATACTTATCGAAGTTTGTAGATACATTTATTTGGAAAAGTAGAAAATAACGTAGTAGTGAAGTTTGCCATGTATGTGTCATATCAGTTCGGTATCTAAGGGGATCAAGATCCAATTGCAGGCGGTGCAGGTAAGCGCAGTGGGGCGGTAGAGCAGGGCGAGGTGGAGAAGAAGACAGACCGTTTTATGTATTTATTTAATTGTACTTATTCCGTTGTCTGTCAACATTTCTCCCCTCCCACCCCACCATGCCCCCTCTACCGCCCACTGTGATTACCTGCGCCAGCCTCCTATGTCAATATCCCACCTTTAGGAGCATGGGGGCATATAAGCAAGGTCTTTATTGCTGCTTTAGCTGCACTTTTTGCTGCTAAAGTAGCAATTTTTTATCGCCTTATCAGCAAGCTGTTGCTAAAAGGTGTTAGCGACTGCTTTCTGGCAATAGCGGCCGGTTTTCCTATCGCCTTGCATGCCAGCGATGATTATCGCTAATGACATGCAAGGTTGGCGTTCCCAAGTAGTGCCGACAGAAAACAGTCGCTAATACTACTTCCCCTATTACCAACGCAGGATAAGCGAGAAAATAGTCACGCTAAGCGTGAATATTGCTAGTATTTAACACCTGCTGAAAACCTGACTTACCTGCATTCCTCAATGGGAGGTGGATATTCAAGCTAAGTCCACCATGGCATTAATGGGTGAATATCGCTGGATTTCCAGAGATATTCAGGCATTTCGCTGCTATCACTGGATATTTTATCACAGTGGAGATAAATGTTGCTAATAGCATGTTTTCTCTGCTAAAATATCCAGCGATAGGCAGTAAGTTCCTGCTAATATGCCCCATGGAGTGTGATTCCCCAATTGTGGGGCTTGGCATGTACTTTTCCTGAATATAGTTCTACTGTGTCAAAATCCGTCCAATGTGTAGCTTTTAATTGCTAAACACATTATCCATAAGCTTTGTATACAGCAGTATGGTGCCGTTCTAACTTTTAGCACTGTTTGCAGGAGTCGCTCTTGTCTACAGTTGGGGCTTACCATTGTGTCAGATTATATCAATTTAATGTCAACAGTGAGGCTGAACAGTAAGCCTGCCTTAGTGGTAAACTACCAAGCACTAATTGTTTGCTCTCTGTCTGTCTATTTTTAGATATGGCAGTGGAAGGCCGACATTTGTTTCAATAGTTCTACATCATGTGTTATTTGTATGAATATGTATTTCTTATTTTCCACGGTCAATGGGTTATAGTCTAGAATAAAGGAAGGTGAGGTGTGTGGTGCTGAACTTTGGGGGAAAAATTAATGTAAAATGTCTGGCTGCCACGCAAAATATTTTATAAGAAAGCTCTGGAAGCTTCCCACATAGTTAGGTGTAAATGGTAAAGGCACATGCAGCACATTTGCCTGTGTTGTGATGAATTAAATTCTGAATAAATTCTACTGCAGGTATATATGAGCTATTCATAATCAAGGTCGAAAATAAATATTTTCTTATAACAATTGTTACAATGGACTGTTTTTGGAATTAATACCTTCCTCATGGTTAGCTTTAATTCTGTCTGGACAGATGCAGATAATATGGGTCATTCTATGACTGCAAATGTAAAATATTGGTGCAAAATCAGAAATGCAATGTTAGAAATGTTATTGTGATCTAACAGTTTATAAACACTCTATGTGTTTCAAGTTTGATTTAAGGCTTTTAACACCAAGGTCTTCATTGCAAGTTCCTCTCAGTGCTGGAAACTCCAATTCCAGCTGGGTTCCTTGCAAGTAAATTTGGGGAGTACAAGTTATTTCCCCTAGAATGATAAATAACATATGGGCAGAGTTCAAAACCTGATAAGCATGGGTTAGAATGACAATTAAACCCACCAGTCCTTGAGGAAGGCTTAAGGCCTATAATGTGCCTGCCATTGGCCATAATGGAGAAGAGTAAAGTACACCTTCCAACCTCGTCTAAGTTCTTTCTTAGTATGTATGGGTGTCTGTTTGTCTGTCTGTGTGTGTTTATTTATATAGCGCGGTCATGTACAGGTGGACGTTAGAGCACTTCTTAGATAATAGAAGCAGACATTCCTACATTCCCAATGCACATAGTGGTTAAAGAAAAAATAGGCACATTACGAGAAAAACATTGATGGAGTAGGTGTGTTTGAAGTACGTCTACATTTAAGTAATGAACAGAGTAATATATGTCATCGCTCTTGCTGGTTGAAGGCAGGTTGATTGAACCATGAGATTTTCCTTCTTCAAAGCGCGATTCAACATTGATCATGTTTATAATTGTGATCTATAAAGTATATTACAAACGTTAAAGAGAAATCTGAAACATGGGTGGCTCTTGTTTCATAACATATGATTTTTTGCCAATGTATATGTCACACACCATGAATATTTATTTAATTAAAATGGAAAGTAAGTAGCTTAGGGCATCGCTGTAGATATATTCATGAGTTCGCGTGCATACTATGTTGGAATCTCCTCTGCTATAAGTTAATTTGTTATGCATTTGCGAGCGTGGTATATGATTAAATAACCCCATTTATTACGTTATCTATTTAAACGCCGCAAGAAAAACCATGTAACACTTCGCTGCTCTATCTAAAAAGTCTAGTCTTTAGGGATGCATTCATTTTGCCTGCGTGTTTGTAAAGGTCAGCCTGAGATGAAGGGTAAGTGAGGGTAAACTGCAGTCAGTCAAGTGCAACATTTTTACAAAAATATGGAATCAAGTGGGAATTCGTATGCACTTGACATGAACGATTTCACGTGTCTGGGATTTCTGCACAAACTAAAGACGGTATAAATCCTGGTGGACTACTAAAGAATATCACTAACAGATCTTTAAACTACTATCCAAAATACAACCCACGTTTAGCATTTGAATTCTGAAGTACAACTCTATTTATCAACACTATGTATGAGTATAAAGGTGCTTCATTAGGCCTGTCAGTTCATGCAAAAAATGACTGTTTGTTATTATTAATGTATAGGGGCAGGACTTGGCCTCAGGCACACAGTAGCTAATACTTGAACAGTAGATCACCATCCTATCCTCTGTGATCTTAGGGGCATATTAATCAAGGGTTTTGTGTCACACTTGCGCCATGCAAGGGTGCACAGGACGAAGCAAAACCTATAATGAGACTAACCATGCCACACAAGGCCTCCTTGTAGGCCCTGCATGACTTGGTAAATCCGGAGTAATGCTGCCTTGTGTCACTCTGCCCCAGGGCGGCACTCCATGGGTGGAGCGTAGGTGTTCCCATGCATCCACCCAAGGTTTGGAAAGGTACACCTTCCCCAGGGGAGGTGTAACGAGGCGGATATCTTTATTTCTCCTAGTTTTCTCCTCTTTCCACATGCTTGTGCAATTCGCCAAATTTACTTTGAGAGGAATTCAAGAACACATAATACTTTGCACTTGTGGTGGAGGAATCCACACTTGTAGAACTATTTACCTTTGCCAAGAATTCCTTAGTGAGTTTCCTGCAGGTGTCAAAGAAGGTACCTGCAGTCATAAACTCATGGTTAACAGGTAATCTATGTGTGAACTGTACACCAGGTACAAAACTCTATGGAGATACTTTCTCAATATATTTCAATACAGTTTCTAAAGTCATAGCACAAGTACTGCAGAACCTATTGAGTTTTCAAATTCCTGTAAGATATTTTCCACTTGAACCAGTATCTCGAAAGTTAAACAAAAAGTAAGGAAAACAAAGTTAAAAATGAAAAATTAGCAAAACCCAATGATTGTAATTTACATGGTATTATGCTCACATAGTACACAAATATTGGCAATGCCAATAGGTCTCAGCAGTAAAACGTATTGGCTTTTCCACTGTATTTTGTATTTGATATCCTCAGAGGATATTTGCACGCCCACTGCAGCCACCTTTAAATGAGTTTGTAAAATCATCCAAATGCATTCAAAGATGGAGGCCATTAATACGAACACATTTAGGGTGGACATCTTTGATTATGTTTGTAATACTTGAACAAACCCATTCAAAGACTGCTGCCATGTATACAAAACCAACCAGGTCAACCATTTAGGAATACCTCTGTATAATTTCAAAAGACCCATTCAAAGATGGCCATGGCGGATATGTGTACACCCACTGATACCGTCTTGGATGTGTGTGCCTGTAATGCATGCATGAGCATGTGCAGGCATTGAAGAACATTTGAGATTGTTACAAACTCATTCAAAGGTGGAGCTCAGAAAGTGCAAAATGTTTAATATTAAAAAGAAAGTGGCAGAGTTGCAGGGGAAGGGGCAACAAGCCTGAGGGGAAGGGGACAACATAGGGATACGTTCTCTGAATGCCAGAAACATCAGTCATGGAAGAATATATAGAAATTATTCAAATCACTGTGAGACTGAGATGTTCCTGGACAGAACAAATGCAAGCATACGGAGTTAGGTCATTGAATTGAGATATACAGCAAAGTCATTTAGTCATCGGGAAAGGCGTACTCAAAGCTTGCTTTGAATATTGGAAATATTATGTGTGGCCAACCGACTGCTAAAGTTGTCTGTGTATGAGACCTAGAAAATACCAAGGCTCAAAGATTGTTAAATTATATGTTACATTTCTGCAAAAACCTGATTAAAATACAAACCATATTAAAAATAAATACATACAACATATTTCAGGATCTTCATCACTGCCATCCAAACAATCGTCATCTCCATCACATTGCCAGCTATCACGAATACAGCGCTTATTCTTGCATCGAAATTCCCCAGGCTTGCAGAGTTGGGGAAAAACTTCACCAGGATTTACTAAAAAAAAAACAGATAAAATACAGCATTTAACTGACGAAAGTCTAAGTTAAGTTACAAAAAGTGTCAGTACTCAAGAACATTTGGCATCATTCTGATATCTGAAAAATTGAAATCTATCTATCTCTCTATTTATCTCTCTTTCTCTCTCTCTCTCTCTCTATCCATCTATCATTTACCATTAATATAGATCTTTACTTAAACAGATGGATAGAATGAAAGCTAGATATATAAATAGATAGAAAAAAATGTTTGCATTAAATTCCCATGCTAGTTATAAAGAATATTTTTTCTGCCAAGGTGCAGACTGGTTCTAAATTAATCATTTCTTGTAATTATTCCCGCAGTGACATTTGCTAACACCTTTGTACATTAGGGGTGAAAGAAAAGAACTACAAAGAAATAGGGAGAGTGGCACACTTAAATATGTATGCGTTACTGTCCTTTATAGTTCACCATGCCACTAGATGCAAATAAATAAAGTTACCCAATGCTTCGATTACCATCCCGTGTCATGCTGCCATGCTAATGGAAGTGCAAGCGCTCTACCAGTATTTTGCTTCACCTAAATGTTTAGTCAACCTAGATGGAGGAATCTTGAGTAAACACTGGACAATAGAAGTGGAGTGATAGGACTCAATGGTATATGCCCTTAGCTTGACCTGGAGACAAGCTGGTTGTTGCAGTGGGCCGGGCCATGCTCCCTGAGATGAAACACTGCAGGACAATTGTAGTCAATTTGTAACTAAACCTTTGGACCGCTCTTTAAAAGCACCCTTCCAGCTGCTAATAGCATCAAGGGTTAAATTCAGACCTACATATCATCAAAGCAGTCATTCTGGTGAAGCAGTGTAACGACAGAGGAAGCAAATGAGGCATTCTGGGTACGGAGCACAGTACCTCTCATCTGATTTGACCTAACTACCCTTGCATCTGTCTCTGATTAACCTTGCACCTTTGAGAGGCTGCAGTCAATACCTGGTACTTTTCAGAGCACCAAATAATTTATAATCAAGAATTTACAAATGCAGTAGGCTCGACCTTGCCTGGCTCTCCCTCCAAGCGTGGAAGTACCACGCTGGTTTCAGAGAGATGGTCGGTTAAGCATGTACACCAATGTACACGTGTCATATATGTTCACTTGCCGATGTGTATATTCAGAGTCAAGTGAGTTTCCCTTACAATCAGGCTCAAAAACAGAGAGCCCAGTGCTTCCTAGGCACGAACACTATAAGTACACATCATTACTCTGCCCTCTGTACAAGAGCAGAGAAGGATGATTTTGCAAATCTAATCATCGCGCATGCTCACTAGTGTGGACTTCTGCTTATGCAGTGTCTTTGTGCTTGCTACCCATACAGCAAGCCTAGCTTTACTTGCAAAATCATGTTGGTGAGTTGTATGCGGGAATATACAACCATGTAACACATTACAACACATATTGTAAGGTGAAGGGCTAAATATATGGGGCCTCATTTATGAGAAATGACGCATAGCTTCGTGAAAGCAGCGATGCGTCACTTCTCAGTGCGCCTTCTTTGCGACATTCCTGATGCGTCATATTTAATGTATGACGCATCATGTCGCAAGGAGTTACAGATACGTCAGTATTTCTGACGTATCTGTAAGCACAAAAGTGACGAATTGCTGGAGTGTGTCACACAAGTGACGCAACTCCAGCAATGCGTCCTTTCACATGGGGCAAGCCCCATATGAAAGGGCCTGCATCAGTCTTACGCCTGCTGTGAGGCAGGCGCAGGATTTTGACGCAACAGTGTCCTAAAAGTGATGCAGTGAAATCTAATAGATTTCAGTGCGTCACTTCTACGACCCTTCCTTGCGTCAATACGCCCCCCTTGCATACATTATACCTGGCGCAGGTATAATGTGGCGCAGGGGTTTACAAAGTGACGCATCTACCTAGATGCGTCACTTTGTAAATATGAAGCAACAAGGCGCATTTTTTACGCCACTGGTGCGTCACAAAAAGTGACGCACTGGCGGCGTAAAAGTGATGCAAGGGCTCATAAATGAGGCCCAAAGTGAGTAATGTTGTTGCCATAGGATAGTCTGCAAGGTATCTCTTCTAGACTAGCTATCAATATTCAAAATGGGAAATCTCATAGTAGATATTTGATTCTACTGTTTTTAATATCAAAATAGTGTTACATCTGTGATTCATTAATGTAATTCCCAAAAAGTTCTTAAAAATAGACATCAAACATGTTCTCTGAAACAGACGGACTGGCGTATAAAGTACAAATAGATTGTGCTGCTTACCTTATGGTTAACACTTCAACCAACATTCACACTGTCCCCTTGCTGTTATGCACGAGCTGTAAAACCAACTTGGTGGGTGAGGCATAGCCCACTAGAGAATACTGTAGTTTGATCAACAACTTACAAAGCAATATTACATAAGCGGCAGTCACCACTGTGTAGTTAGTTTGTCAAAGTTTCCATAGGAAGAGTATTTTGTTTGTTTGATAGTATTAGCATAATTTGCCCAATCTGCACAAAACTTCCCAAAAGGAACATTCATTCATCTCGCCTCCTTCATGGAAAATGTATGGATCTCTTGGTACAGCAAACATGACAGATATGGAGCTAAACCAATTTCGGCAAAAAGTTAGTTACTTGGAAAACATGCTTTGTGTGCTTTGTTGTAAATCTGTGCAACCAATTTTCAAAAATAAGCTCTTAAATAAAATCTGTGCAAAATTCACATAATTTACTTTAGCGTATAGGTGAAATGTAAATCCATAATTTCATGGTATAATTTACGTGAAATGTGACCTCATGTCAATTTTTTACTTAAAGGCACATTTACCAGCATAACACACATTTTGCCCAGGCCTACTTTAAAAAGTGGATCGGTTTTGGCAAGTGGTTAAAGCTTAGAAAAAGATAGGTATTTCTGGACAGTTAGTCTTGTGGGACTCCAATTACATTAAAAAATAAAAAAGGGCCATTCGGATTGGCCGAGTGATCTTTGTGTCCCACTGGTCATTTTGTTACCGCATACCAGTCACAGTACCACAGTACAGAATGATCTGACTTGGTCAGCTCTCCCCCGCACATATCCACCAGTAAGTTCCCTGTGAGCCCTGGATTCTCTGTCTGGCTGCAGGCTCGAGGCCCTCTTCCACCTGCAGGCTCCTGCCTGCGCCTCATCTCTGGGGGTCCAGTGGGAGATCACTCTGCTTTTCTGCTGGTCCGCCTCTCTTGACTTTCTCTGCCCTCTTTTTTCTCATTTTGCTCTCTTTTTCTTTGGTTGCTCTCTCTTTTTTCTTTGTGCTCCCTTTTTTTGCTTGCTCTTTCTTTCTCCTTTGCCACTCTTTTGCATTTTTCGCGCTCCCTGCAGCTGCTGCTCATGCAGCCCCTCCCCTCTCCAGCATTTCCTTCCTGCTCCCGCCCTCCCCTGTTCCCTACTTAATGGCGGACGATGCATGGCAAGGACAGCTAGACCACTGACCACAGTGCAGAATAATCTGAATTGGTCAGCTCTCCCTGCACAAATCCACCAGTAAGTGCCCTGTGAGCCCTGGGCTCTCCGTCTGGCCAGCAGGTTCGGAGCCCTCTTCCACCTGCAGGCTTCTGCCTGAGCCTCATCCCTGGTGTGCCAGTCAGAGAGCACTCTGTTCTTCTGCTGTCCCCCCCCTCTCTTGACTTTATCTGCCCTCTTTGTTTCTCATTTTGCTCTATTTTTTTAGCTGCTCTATCTTTTTTCATTTTGCTCCCTCTGTCTTTGCTTTGCTCTCTCTTTCTGTTTTCGCTCTCTTTGCATTTTGTGCTCCCCGCCATTGCTTCCCCTGCAGCCCGCCCCCCCTCCAGTGTGTCCTTCCTGCTCCCCCAACCCTTGCTTAATGGCTGTTGCTGCGTGGGCGTGCCAAAGGCAGGATAAAGGCAAGCCTTCTGAGCCCATCTGCAACCCGATCATGACTCGACCGCCACCTGAACTGCATCTTCCTCAGCGTGTGCTCACCAATACAGGCACGCCATAGAAATCTGGGACCTACTCAAACACCCACATGCCCATCGTCACCTTCCTAACAGAAACCTGGACCAACACCAAATAGGCTCCAACATCGCAAATGCCAAGATCGTGAGAAAAGACTGCCCCACCCGCTCAGGAGGAGGCATCACCATCTTCCACAAAAGCTCCCTCCGTATGACATCCATTGACCCGGATGATGGTGCGACCCCCATGGAACATCTCCACTTCTACTTCCAGAACAAGACCAACTCCAAAACAACTCTCTGCAGATCCCTCATGTACATGCCGCATAGCCCATGCTTCCTTTACCAACACCGTCGCCAAACATCATCGCACTCCACTCCCTCACCTCCACAGACTACATACCACTTGGAGACCTAAACTTCCACCTGGAGAACCACGACAAACCCAACACCAACACCCTCCTAGAGAACCTCACCAACATAGGACTGAAACAGCTTGGCACTGCCACCTTACACACACACAACCCCATCATCAAAGGAGGAAACAGCATATCTATAGCCATACAACGGATCTTCTTTGAATGGACCACAACTGCGTCCATTTCTCCTTCAGAAAACCCACATACACAAGCACACACACCCTCCCCCGCAGAAGCTAGAACAAAGTCACCAAAGAACAGCTCATAGTTGCCATCAAAGCACCCCACCTCCAACGACGCCAGACGCTAACAAAGCAGCACGCAACCTCCACCGCTGGATTACCAACCATGCAGACACTCTTGCTCCCTTCAAGAAAGTCACAGGACAACACATCAAGAAATCAAGCTGGGTACCCCTGCACTCCAAGAATCCAAGCGATCCTGCTGACGACTCGAAAAGACATGGAGGAAAAGCAAAACCCAGAAACATGCACCGCCTACAGAACAGCCAGCACAGCACACCACCAACTCATCAAATCCCTAAAGAAGAACTTCATCCAAGACAGAATCCTCACCACCGCCCACAACTCAAAGGAGTTTTCTCCATCATCCATGAATTTGCAAAACCCAGCAGCAAAACTACAGAAGTCCCTCCTCCCAAGATCTCTGCAAGAGACTCAGCACCTGTTTCCATCTCAAGATTAAGACGCTCTAGAACAACTTCGACAACCAGGACCTCTGCATCATTTCAGCCTCCACCCCCAGCGACGCCACCCAACAGACCCTACTCACTTGGACCCCGCTCACAACAAAAGACACCTTAAACACCATGAAGAACATCCACTCTGGAGTAACCTCAGACCCCTGTGCCCCCACATCTTCCACAGAGCCGCCATGGCCATTGCATCCCAACTGCGCCAGACCATCAACTGCTCCCCTGAGGCAGCCATGATGACTTTAAACACACTGAAGTCAACCTCTCTCCTGAATACACCCTCTGCAGACCAGACAGATCTCAAGCATTTCAGGCCCATCTCACTGCTTCCTTTTACAGCCAAAGTCATCAAAAAGGCTGTCAACACCCAGCTAGCAAACGTCATCGAAGCCAACAACGTTCTGGACATATCCCTATCCTGATTCAGCAGCAGCCACAGCACCAAGACTGTCCTACTCACCACCACTGATGACATCCGTGCCTTCCTCGACCAGGGCCAAATGGCAGACTCATCCTTCTAGACTTCTCAGCTGCATTCAACACTGTCTCCCACCTCCCACTAGCACTAGACTCCACGAGGCCGGCATATGCTGAATGGCCCCCAACTGGATACACTCATTTCTCACAGGAAGAAAGCAGCAAGTCAGACTCCCACCCTACCTCTCAGAACCCAGATGTGGAGTACCCCAGGGATCCTCCCTCAGCCCCACCCTCTTCAACATTTACATGGCCCTCCAGCATGGGATGACACCTGGTGGCCCCCCTCCCTTAGAAACCCTACCACCCTGACAGAACACTCATGAAACCGCAGCATTATTCTGGACTCATCACTCACTATGAACCACCAGATCAACGTTGTATACTCGGCCTGCTTCGATACCCTCTGAATACTCCGGACAACGCTCAACTGGATCCCCTGTGGATCCAGAAAATGGTCACACTCACCCTCATCACTAGCAGATTGGACTACGGCAACACCCTCCATGCCGGAATCAACAAAAAACTCCTTTGCAAGCTCCAGACCATCCAGAACACCACAGCGAGACTGATCCTAAACATCCACCACTGCAACCACATCACTAAACACCTTCGCGACCTCTACTGGCTCCCAATCGAAATAAGAATAACCTTCAAGCTCATCATCGCATGCATATAAGACCCTGCACAACATCATACCAGCATACCTTCGATCAGCTGACCTCTCCCTAGCCACCATGTCATGCATATGCAAAACCAGAACGGGGGAAAGTCCGTCTCCTACCTCGCAGCCAAGATCTAGAACGACCTCCACCTCTGGCAAAGCCCTACACTGCTCCAGTTCAGGAAGGACTTCAAGACCTGGCTCTTCAGCTGACCACTGCAAAAACCACAGTTGATGAACAGAATGCAGAACAATGTCATACATTCACCCCAGCACAGAGATCGGGGCCTAAATCCATCGTTTTGTTGCACTCCACACCACCCCAGTTCCGACATGGCTATATGCAAATCAGTCTGACCCTGTGCCTCATGGGAACAGTCCAGCCAGAACTGCCAAGCCATGCCTTCCCTGGACCGGAAACAAGCTTCCGAGGACCGCTTTCTGGCATTCCAGCCGTCTTCAGCCTGGCTTGCTTGAATTCCAGTGGTGTGGAGTGCATGGGACTCACGTCTGAGCATACCCATCCCACTCGGGGTGACAAATGCAAAAACCACAGTTGATGGACAGAATGCAGAACAATGTCATACATTCACCCCAGTACAGAGATCTGGGGACTACATCCATCGTTTTTTTGCACTCCACACCACCCCAGTTCTGACATGGCCATATGCAAATCAGTCTGACACTGTGCCTCATGGGAACAGTCCAGCCCGAACTGCCAAGCCATGCCTTCCCTGGACCGGAAACAAGCTTCCGAGGACCGGTTTCTGGCATTCCAGCCGTCTTCAGCCCGGCTTGCTTGAATCCAGTGGTGTGGAGTGCATGGGACTCATGTCTGAGCATACCCATCCCACTCGGGGTGACTAATGCAAAAACCACAGTTGATGGACAGAATGCAGAACAATGTCATACATTCACCCCAGTACAGAGATCTGGGCCTAAATCCATCTTTTTTTGCACTCCACACCACCCCAGTTCCGACATGGCCACATGCAAATCAGTCTGACCCTGTGCCTCATGAGAACAGTCCAGCCCGAACTGCCAAGCAATGCCTTCCCTGGAGTGCAAAAAAACGATGGATTTAGGCCAAGATCTTTGTACTGGGGTGAATGTAAGACATTGTTCTGCATTCTGTCCATCAACTGTGTTTTTTGCAATTTTCACCCTGAGTGAGCTGGGTATGCTCAGACGTGAGTCCCAGGCTCTCCACATCACTGGAGTCAAGCTATCCAGGCTGAAGAAGGCTGATAGCTAGAAACCGGTCCTTGGATGCTTGATTCCTGTCTAGGAAAGACATGGCTTGGTAGTTCGGGCTGGACTGTTCCCATGAGGCACAGGGTCAAGGCTCATTTGCATATAGCCAGTGTCTGACCTAGGGTGGTGTGGAGTGCAAAAAAACGATGGATTTAGGCCCAGATATTTGTACTGGGGTGAATGTAAGACATTGTTCTGCATTCTGTCCATCAACTGTATTTTTTGCAATTTTTACCCCGAGTGGGCGGGTACGTTCAGACGTGAGTCTCAGGCTCTCCACATCACTGGAGTCAAGCTATCCAGGCTGAAGAAGGCTGATAGCCAGAAACCGGTCCTTGGATGCTTGATTCCGGTCTAGGAAAGACATGGCTTGGTAATTCTGGCTGGACTGTTCCCATGAGGCACAGGGTCAAGGCTGATATGCATATAGCCAGTGCCTGACCTCGGGTGGTGTGGAGTGCAAAAAAACGATGGATTTAGGCCCAGATATTTGTACTGGGGTGAATGTAAGACATTGTTCTGCATTCTGAAAAAATTACATGGATCTCCTTAGGCCATGCGCAGTGGTGGTTGGCTGCTTGCAGTGGGTTGGGTACAGGGCCAACCTACTCACTGCTGTATAGTGTCAAAGAATATTACAGCAGTGTGTGGCCCCTCCTGGGGTGTTGGCCACTCCTCTATGATTGGCCGCTCTGCAGTGGGTTGGGCACAAGGCCTTGTGATAGATAATTGGGCACATGTGTAGTGTGTTCAATTACTTCAAGGCCACAAACACTATAGGGCTCTGTCACAATGACTGGATGATGTTATTACTGTTGTCATCAGTGGTGTAATCTACCATGTCATGAGTGATGTAATCTGTGAGATCATAGACATACATTTCACATTACAAGTGTGAAAAGAGGTTTTCATGTAGTATTCTCTTTTAAATTAACAAGCAAACCAAAAGCTAAAGGTATGATTTTATAACAGTTACCTAAATTGAGTGAATATACATAATGTTACACTACACCAGAATGTTCCTAAAGCGATGTGCTACACTCAGTTGGATCTGTTAGCAAGTTATTGAGCTGAACAATTTTGACCTGCATCCAAAATTTGCTATGCAATGCAAACATATTAGATGTACTGTTTCAGGAAAATTAGCAACTGTCCTGTGGTATAGTAATATTGGAATTTCTAGACCTAGTCATTCACATATTGAAGATTGTGCACTGGTTATTTGAAGCAAGTTATTATGCAAATAGAATCGTGCTATACTTGACATGATTGAACATTGTCTGCACATAATTGATGTTAGTGAAACTAAAACCACCAACTGTTTGCACACATTTAAAGCCTAAGTTATTAACTACACAAGATGCTAAAATTGTGTTGGTATTTAATCAATAATTGTAATGCTTTGCTAATAAGCACTTTGCAAGATAAAATGCTCCAAATGCTAGTTTAGAATTTAAAGATGGTAAGAGGTAATATTTTATTTCTATCTGTGAAATTAATCAGATAGATTAACAGGGCTTAAATAATGCTGGAATTCAAAACACAAGCAACCCAGGACCAGTATCGCATTGACTGGGACTCTTCAGTTAGGTGTAACATGGTTCCAGTGGCACAGTGAGCATGTGACTAACTTCTGGGCATACCTGCCTTGGGTTGCTGGTGTTCCAGTTCAGGAAAGGCTTCTTTTGGCTGGTCAGGATGGACTTTCCCATTAGAGCAGGGTCAAGGCTGATTTGCATACGGCTGGGTCCAAACTCAGGGTGCATGGTATGCAAAAGAATGATGTCTTGGAATGCAACCCAGAACGATTTACTGTGGTTAGACAAATTGCAAGTATTCCACCCACCACTTTAGTGTTCTTTACATTCAACCATTACCTGGTCTATGGGACCTGACTTAATATGTCCCATGTTGGTAGTGAAGATTATTATAGGGTGTCACTATAGGCATTTTCAGAAGTCATTCTCTAGATACTTGTGAATCTATCCATATTATTTAGTGGTGAGCAGTGGCGGCTGTTGACATTTAAAAGCAGTGCGGCTTAAAAGATCTGGATGAGCGGCCTGTGGTGAGCAAGCGCAACCTCCATAATAGGGTTTCGGAGGGGGTTCTCCCCCTGAGAAAAAGTTGAAAAAAAGAGTGGGAAAATGGTGCATTTTCAAACAAATGTGAGAAAGTAAGAAGGTTAATAAGGCAATAAGGAAAGTGTAGTTTAAATAAATTATACTATACTTATACTATTACCCAAATGCTACTTTAACAAGATAAAAAGGTTGAAAAAAAGCCTCATCTGCCTCACTTGGGTTCATACTTGTCACTTGCAGAATGTTAAAGGTTTGAGCATGACGCTGTGAAATATATAAGTAAAGTGTACAGTAGTAGTAGTGATATGAGCAAGTTGCATTCTAGCGTGTACTGCTGTGAACGAGGTGCTGTACACTTTCTATATATTCAATTAAGGTTTACTGTTGATAAACACCTGTTGGGCGGCAGGGGTTTCCCATGAGTGGGATTTTGGCACAGTAACCCAGATTTACAAAAAATAATGCTGCAAGCATCGCCATCCCAAGATGTAGACGGGTATTCTCCACTATAACCCATCACTAAATAGTGTCCCAATCCACTCACAGCTTGCTGGCCCCTGTGCAGCGTAAACTATAAGAACCACAACAGCATTAACTCCAGCGAACAAGAGACCTGGGAGAGTGAAGGGCACGCAGATTCTGAAAGGGTGGGGAGGTGCTATTCAAATGGATGTAACATAACGTCATATTCACATGCAGTGTTTCCAGATTTTTAGAAATACAAGTCATGACAGATGGATGTTTTATTCCAGCCATGTACATTTATGCAAACTGGTATTTTGGTGCCATTTGTTTAAATAAAATGGAGCACGACTACAACTCCCAAAATACAATGGGCTGTGCGTCACTTTTACGCCGCCGGTGCGTCACTTTTTGTGACGCACCAGTGGCGTAAAAAATGCGCCTTGTTGCGCCATATTTACAAAGTGACGCATCTAGGTAGATGCATCACTTTCTAAACCCCTGCACCACATTAAACCTGCGCCAGGTATAATGTATGCAAGGGGGGCGTATTGGCGCACGGAAGGGTCGTAGAAGTGATGCAGTGAAATCTATGAGATTTCACTGCGTCACTTTTAGGACGCCGTTGCGTCAAAATCTTGCGCCTGCCTCACAGCAGGCATAAGACTGATGCAGGCCCTTTCACATGGGGCTTGCCCCATGTGAAAGGACGCATTGCTGGAGTGGCGTCATTTTGTGACACACTCCAGCAATGCGTCACTTTTGCGCTTACAGATACGGCAGAAATACTGACGTATCTGTAACTCCTTGCGACATGATGCGTCATACATTAAATATGACGCATCAGGAATGTCGCAAGGAATGCGCACTGAGAAGTGACGCATCGCTGCTTTCACACAGCGATGCGTCATTTCTCATAAATGAGGCCCAATAGGTTTCTAAATGAAAGCTCAGGACTGAGGCCATCTTGCCACCCAAGATGTTACCAAGCCTTTATTAATTAACGTTTATGTTGTAACAATAGAACTTGAGATACCTTATTGCCACTCCCTTGCAGAACTCTGTGTCTGTCTTGCAGGACAAAGGCTTGAGTCCCTGTTCATGCTTTGGACCTCCCAACCACAAGGCTGATTACATTTTAAGCGCTATAAAGGGGTCCTTGCGTTGAATAGGCACTTTATATGTGGATCAGATAGTTGCAAAACTATATTTATAAATTTCTACGTCAAACATCAAACACGCATTAGGCATTACGCCCCTTCCCTCGATTGCTCGTAAAGCCTTTGCCAAAGCTATATACTTGAATGTAGTGCGAGAACTTGTCATTTAGAAAGCTTGCAGTGGGCAACATGCCACAGTGAGAACTGACCAGAGCAAAGCTATTGGTTGTGGACACAAACATTTCATCATTTGTAACACGGGAATGATTGCATTTTCTTATGTACCATACAGTGCAATTATTTACCGCCTCCAGGAACAATGAGTTAAGGGGATTTGCCAGGGATCACACAATGCGATCAAATGAAAAATAAAGATTCGAACGTGAGTTACGTAGCTATAAATTCAGCAACTTGACATCTCCCCTGTTCCTTCAGTGCGCACGACGAACAGTGATGAGACACGACAGGCTATTAAAGGCTGTCATAAGATTTTCCGACAGGAATAATTCTGGGGGCAGTGGGGGCTGAGCCAGAGTCAGTCACTGCCAGGTGCTCCTAACAGTTAATCAATTACGGCAATGCTAATCCTGATGCATTTTCTGGGTGAACCATCTCTCAATTCAGTTATTGACAATATACAATGCGGCTTACATCAACCTTGAATGGACGAACTAATGAATCAGTCTTACTTGCAATTGACAGGCTCTGCCACAGATCACCCAGTCTGTTTGGAATCGCAGCTGTAGCCTGTATTGACCAGAAAAGATTGTTGCACAGGGCGTCACCATCGCTAAAGACAGCGCTTGCAGTTGGAATTCGACCAGTGGCGGCTGGTGGATTTTGAAAGTGGTGAGGCGAAAAATGTTTTATCCTAATGTAATAAGTGAGCGAGCGAAGTGAGCGAGCCCGAACTGCAAAAGCAGGGTCCGGGGGATTCACCCCGCAAGAAAATTGAGAAAATGGATTCAAATGGTGGGTTTTACACCATATATTTACTGCAAATTGTTGAGAAATGGCGGATCCAATATAGCATTTTGAAGCACAAGTGTGAAGAAAACATTATAATCAAATCAGAAATGTGCCCAATCCTCAAACTGGTCTGCTTGCAAAAGGACCCCCAAGCCAGGCACATACAACCAACCGAAACAGGCCTTCTAAGTGTTTCCCACCTGTAACACATCTCTGAACCACCTGTTTTCATTGTATATAATAATGATGAAAATGCTGCAGTTTATTCTTATTTATCTTATGCAACTTACAACCATTGACAAAGCCTGTTGCCCTGGTTGGTTGTGGGCATAATGTCACTTATATTATATATCTGGAGGCAATAACAGAAGAAGCACAATACCAGTGAGGCACAAACTATGCTAATTACAGATTTTTAGCTTGACAGTTTTAAGCCATGCTCATAATTACATCGGCTGCCCCTACGAGAACCCCCCCCCCCCAGTTTTTTCATCTAACTTAAAGCCCTGCACACAAAGAAGTGTGAGTGTGTTTCTTTTGTATATGGAGGGAGGCATGGTGGAAACGAAACGAAAGGCAGTGCATGGTTTGAGGTGGGCAGGGTTCAGTGATTAGTCGTCATTTGTTCTTCATCATGGCAAATAAGTGAATATCTGCAACAGCTACTAGGGCTTCATTGAAATAATGACGTTTGGCATGGCGTGTGCATGGCCGGTGGGGGAGGAGGCAGCAAAATGTAAATTGCGTAATGGCTTTGAACAAGCAGAGGATTAGAGAAATGCTGCAGGGGTGTATGAATGTTATTCGGAAGCCTGACTGCAGAGACAAATATGTCGAGGGATGAAAAAGATAACTGGATTCATCTGTGAATTAAAGGGCTGGTTGAGGAAGCATGAAGATGTAAAATGCCATGATTACATTCAATATCCAGCTGATGTGCATTGAGAAAAATGAACATTGAAGTTGTTTAATCTACATTGCTGTGCAATACGCGGACATGAATTAAACAAAATCAAAATACTGGCAGTTCTTAGTAGAAGAATGATCATATGTCACACCTAGTGATGTAAACCCACACAGTGCTCAATATAAGCGTAGTAACCACTCAAGCAGTCGCAAGTTCCACCTAAACTATCAACGAAGCCCTGTGCACTTCTGTGGTACCCAGAGGGGCCCCCACCATGTCTGTTTGCAGGAACAGCAGTGCACACAGACCCAATATATCGCCCTCTCTGCAGCCATCCTCCTGGATCACTGCAATCTCTGACTCCTTAAGGCAGATTCAGCTATGCATCCAGAAAAAAAAAATCAAAAAGTACCAAAATCTGAGTCCAAAAATAGGAATATCTGCCCCCTTCATCTACTCGGCCTCTGCGCACCAAAATAGACTCATTTGTGAAATGCCAACAATGCTGCAGGCACTTTCATGCCCAAACAGGATGTGGGTAACTGTAAACAAGGGCTCACCCCCTCAAACACTCCCCCAGCTCCTATTATTACTTCTGACACTTTTTCTCCACGGGGCTCCTACTAAAGCGCAGAAATTCTGCCTCAGTGCCTTCTCAGCGCTTCAGATTTATTTGGGGGCCTCAAGAGGTCGTAGACAGAGGGACACGCGATGGAGCAGGGAATCTCTTGGCTAAACTTGCCAGGGGTTTGGGTCTGTGGACATGTGAACTGCACAAGAAGAGACCATGTCACATAAAAAGCACGATTAAAAAGAGCTGTATTCGAACAATTAGAGCTTCTGGGATCGAGGGTACAAAAGTCACGAAGGAAAAGAAAAAGTACAAATAAAAACTGTGCTTTTTCTATTTCTAATCCTTTTTTTAAACAAAAAAGAGGTCAATAAATATAAATCCAAATCACTCTTATAGTGTCAACATATTTACTTGCAGCACCTTCAGAGAACTCTGAGACGATGTTATCATAGAGAGAACTTCAACAATTTCAGGATTAACAAGACATTTCTGAGACCACTACTAAACATGGCCCGTGGGCACTTTAAAATATTTTACTGTTTTCTTTGTTATTTTAGATGAGGCGTTTGGACATTTTTCCGGACCTGAATATTCAGGGGCCATGTGGCTTTCTTTCCGGCTCTGCATAAAACTGGCACCTGCCTTGACAGTTTTCTACGAGAGTGTACTGTTAAAACGCATTCGTGAGGCAGGGAAAATGGGTGGCTGAGCTGATCTGGCCCTGCTAATGTTGGGAGCTGTGTTTGTGAAGCACAGCGCAATGACAATAAAATGCCACCTGTTTGCTATAAATGCAACGAAGGCACTTACTTTATTAAAGAAAAGCTACTAGTTACCTCTCCTAATAACTATACTAGCTGCCTCTTTATGGGGACCCGACAGCACAAAATTAAGGCTGACAATGAAAGAACGCAAGGCCTCTTTTTTGCGAATGATAGCGAGGCAGGAGTCGGTAAATCCTGGCGTACCAAGGGTGCCATGGGTCCTGGTGGAAACAAGTAAAAAATGAGACCTCATGTCACCAATTAAGCAGTAAAGCACAGCTACGATTGGTGTCAGAGAGAACCACATAGGCGCATGCAGTAGCACACATACAAAGACCTACTGGATCTGGGCGCGAATGACAGAAAGCATTCTGATTCTCTGCTTGGATCCCGTGCTAAGCCATGATAAATATACACAGTTAGTTTCCTCCTCCATCTGCACTCAGGGCGAACATTTAAACAAACTCATGCAGAACTGCATTGTAAAATAAACACTTGTTTTTCGAGGCTGCTTTCCTTCCAGGGTCCCTGTTGCCTTTGTCTGTGCCTGACTGCTCGAGGTTCATAAGCATGCTCTTGACACCTACGTTCCGAGCACTGATACCACTTCCGAGGCCTACGGCAAGCACGGTTTGCATATAATTCAATACCCTCTACGATCATGGCACACGCACATGGATGGGTTCAAGCAGTCACCATCTCACCAACATACACATAGGTGAATGAAAGGGTATCCCGCCCCCGATCTTCCTGCGGTAGGTACAAGCACATGGAAGAGAGTGGGCACTAGTGCACATGATGACACCATGCTTGTGAACTCGTTCTTTCAGTGCCAGTCCTGACCGCAGGGATTTGAGCATCTGTGTAAGTGTACCGGGTCGTTATTTGCGCACATGAAAGTGCGCACCCGCCCTGTGCTCCTAGAATCAGATTCTAAACACAATGGTTGGTGTGTACTTCTGACTGTGCTAGTTCTTCCAATGCCATGCCAAACCAGAAATGTGCCGTGCGGTGCCTCTGCACAAGTGAGGCAAGCTCGAAGTACAAACCACAAGAAAGACAGTTTTAATTATAACGAAGCATATGTTCCCTTGCACAAGTACTCCCCGCAGCAGCCGCACGTTTTAGAAAAAGACAAAAGTGCATTTGCATTAGTGCAAGTTCTGACCGCAAGGAAATGTGCTACTGTACTAGTGCTCAGGTCATGCATTGCAATCACACGCATATGTAGAGAGAGACACCACGCACACCGACGCACTTCTGTAGTGAATAGTGATTGTTGTACACAAAAAACGTACGTTTTATGAGGAATTGTGTGACTCACTCGACTGACTGACTGTAGACAAGATGAAGAGACACTCACTGACTGCAGCAGGCACGCACGAGTCACGAGGGTCTACTACACACTCTCCTCGTGACTCTCTCTGACTGTTGATGTAAGGGCATGCCAGGCGCGGTGACGTGCATACAGCATGGGGAAATGGCCAATCACCACTCAATGGCTTAACATAAGCCACATGTGATTGGCCACACTTAGAAAACATCCACCACCCAAGCGCGACACCAGTGCTGAAGTCTCCGCGGTGTCTCAGCCAATCCTGGCGCAGCGCTACCAGCACCACTGCGCCAGGATTGGCTAAAGAGCAGGCGTAATACTGCCCATTGTTTAAGTGCTGTAGGGGAGAAGGAGGAGGAAAGGTACTACTGGGTGTGCGCATGCGTGGGCCAGTCGTGAAAATGACTAGTCCAAAATGCGCGCACACAAGTGCCTGCTGCTGTGCTACCTATTTCTGCTCAGATGGCTGCACTCACTGTCACTCATTGCCGCAGCCCCGCCCCCACACCTTCCGCGATTCCGATGCTGCTGTCGGGCTTGCCCCGGTACAGCTGGCTCTCTCTGCCGCAAACTGCGAGTGCGCTCAGGATAATTTATTTTTGAAGCTATTTTACTTCCTAATTGCAGCGTGTTGTCCATGGCTAAGTGGGGCAACGCCCTAATGCCCCTAATGGACGCACCACCACTGAATTCGACTGCACCATTCTCTACCCAGATTTGTCACTGTGCCTTCCCAAATCTGGTGAAACTCGTAAACAGATGAGGTGGGGGAAGGTATACCCTGAGATACCACTCTGCCACACTAGTAACGTGGACCTTGCAGAAGAGTTTTTGCAAGAAAGTGCGTGCACAGTATCTTTTTTAACACGGAAAACATGTCCTACAAGTCAAGCTGTATGAAGTTATCAAAGTCAATAAACTTTGTAAACTGGGAGGATTGCAAAGTTTGCAAAGTTCGCATTTTATTTATTTATTTTTATTTATTTAGTGTTTTGTAGAGCGCGAACCAGACCTGTGAGCGTATCAGAGCGCTTTACAGTAGTATTGGGTGGGATAACAGGACAAAGGGGGAGGAGAGCAGAAGGGATAAGGAACAAATAGAAAGATGCAGTACATGACAAGACAATCATAATATCCGACTGCCTATGGGGATAGGAACAAAATTATACAATACACTGGAAAAGCAGACTCAGCACCCTGGAGGATTGTTCGGAGGAGCCGGGTGGGTAACATAAGGAGAGGGGGCCAAGGGATAATACCGCAACGAATAGGTAAAGTTAGGTTACGGAGGTAAATGCAACATGAGCATTAGTAGAGGAATTTGCCCATTAGGAAAGTTTTGGTCTCCTTTTTGAAGTGAGCTAGAGATGGTAATCTTCTGATGGCTGGTGGGAGTGAGTTCCATATTCTTGGTGCGGCCCCGGAGAACGCCCGATTGTACGTTCTTTTTTTCTTGAAGCGTGCAGGTTGGGGCAAAAAGACACTGGCAGACCAGGAGTTTCTGGCTCCTCCAGATAAAACAAGCTTCTGTGCGAGAAAAGCAGGGGACTTGGAGTAGAGAACCTTGTGGGTGATGCATGCCAACTTAAATTGGATTCTGGCCTCAAGAGAAAGCCAATTCAGTGCTTTAAGGTAGGGCGAGATGTGGTCGAACTTCTTGGAGCCAGTTAGAAGTCTGGTAGCAGCGTTGAGGCAGGCTTTCAAGGGTGTCAGAGAGGACTTAGGTAGGCCTGCGAGGGTGGAACAACCATATTCTAGCCTAGAGATGACTAGAGCCTGAATTGCTGATTTTAGATCTGGGGGTCGAGGAAAGGTTTCAGGTTTCTTAGGTAGTTCAAATGAAATCTGGCAGTTTTGCTCATCATGTTGATATGGCCCCGCATGTTCAGGTTGCCGTCTAAGGTAATTCCTAGGGATTTAGCAGAGTCCACAATGGTAGAAGAGCAGTTTAGCGCTTGATAGCCTTGATCCAACTTGAATTTCTGTATTGGCGTTAGGTGGTGAAATTAAGAGGAACTCCGTTTCTTTGGCATTGAGTTTAAGCTGGTTTGATGTGAGCCAGTGAACCGTCAGCTTCAGGGCCTCATTCAGGGAGCGGATGTCCTCTTGGGAAGAGATTTTTATGTAGAGCTGTGTGTCATTGACATACATATGGTAGGAGATATTGGCAGTACGCAGCACCTCTGAGAGCGGTTCGAGGTAGAGATTGAAGAGGGTAGGGGACAGGGTTGATCCTTGAGGTACTCCATCTGTTATTGGAGAGGACGCAGATAGGTTGCCGTTGATAAGGACTCTCTGTGAGCGGTTCTGGAGGAAGGACCTAAACCACGCCAGAACTGTGCCATCCAGGCCCATCCTAAGTTTAAGGCGATTCTGGAGAATTTTGTGATTAACAGTGTCAAAAGCCTAGGATAAGTCAAGGAGAATCAAGAGCTTGAAGGGCATCATCCACAATGTGGAGGAGTGTGGTTTCCGTGCTGTGCCCAGGTCTGAAACCAGATTGCAAGTCGTCTAGAAGGTGGAAATTGGTGATGTGTTGGCTCGGCTGTTGTTGTACACATTTCTCCAGCACTTTACCTAGGAGAGAAATGTTTGAGATAGGTCTGTAGTTGTCAGGAGAAGCCAAATCTAGTGTAGGCTTTTTTTAAGATGGGGACAACCTGGCTTTGAGAGAAGCAGGAATGGTTCCCTGAGGGAAATTAGAAGAATTTCAACAAGCATTGTGCACTGGTATCGTCCCGGTCTCCAGTTCTGAGAGTAGTGACGCTGTAGTATGGCTATTAACAAGTACGCTTTGAAGTGGATAACGCAGTCCGCGTGCACAAAGAAGAAATGTGTCTCACAAATCCCTCTGTCCTCTTGAAGCCCTCTGTTGAGAGTCCTCACTCTGGAATCAAGGCAAACAGCAGTGTCTATGGGAGATACACACCATTACATCTGATAAAAGCTGTAATGTACGCATGTGTACAATGCATGTGAATCTCAAAAACACGCGAAGGTACAGTCTATGTGTGTACGGTGCACATTATGTGCACAGTTTCAAACAGGCCTTTACAACTGAGTGTCTCTTTCAGAGTGTTGAAGAAGAGGCCAAGGACATGAAGTGTGCATTTCATGTACACACTCAATACAAGGGTGGATTGTCTTGTCACACATAGCATTGTTGCCACGTGGTAACTATTGCTAATGTGCACAGTTTGGGGCGGTACTCATACAGTTTGGCCCAGTCTGCAGTGCTCCCATAAAGAGAACAGAGAGGGTATTGCTCGGCCAACACAATTGCATACACCATAACAGACCTGTACTCACGCCCCAGAAAAAGCACACTGAAGCCTAGCCACTTGGAATAGCTACAATTATTCACACAGTGACAAAGTACCGTGTACCACAGTCCTCCGTGCTTGGTCTCTGGGCTCGCCACCGTCCTTCCAGTCCCACTCTCAGAACCGATTCCGAACGCAACCCTTAGTCCCCACTCCAGCCTTATGAAGACATTCAACGACCTCGACTCCCTAGCCCAGTCCCACCCCCACAACTCCAGAATCGCAAGGACTGGCTGAGCTTTGCAGCCTCTGATCCAGCCATTGGCTGGGTCAGGGGCTGCCAACGCTCATTTGGAGCCTTGGGGGCAGTGGCAACAATCCCCCAGACTCCTACATTACACAGCCTAGCCAGGGTTCAAGTACGCATGTTGGGCTGGTCAGAGAAAGGCAAACTTCCAAGCTAAAATACGCACTTTGCACCTGCCAATCAAGCAGGGAGGCTCGGAGCAGAGGCTCCCCTCTCCTCCCCATGTAACTTCTTTACCCGGGTCATGCCACGTACCAATGTAAAGATGGACTCTTCAGGGGTATACAGACAAAATATCGACTCCAAAATATCGACTGGACATAATATCGAGTTTTAAATATAGACTGGACAAAATATCGACTGGACATAATATCGACTACAAAAATATCGTTTTTCAGGTAAGTGAAGTAATATCGACTGTATAAAATATAGATAGCAAAAATATCGAATTTTTAATAATATATAATATTTTATAGTGTATTTTTATGTAATAATATGTGTGAATAGTGTGTATTAATGTTATAAAATATTTTATTAAATGTATTTTGTTTTTATAATAATTGCGTAATGTAATTCTGTAGCGGGTTGTGGGTTTATAGGGGAATAGGGTGGGAAGTAATTTAATAATAATTAATTAATTAATATATGTTTGTTAATATTTTTAATTAATAATTAATTGATAATTAATTAATATTAATTAGTTAATTAATTAATATAATTTTGAACATATTTTGTATTAGTAATTAATTGTTAATTAATTAATTGTAATTAGTTAATTACATTAATTAGAGTACATTTTTAATATATATAATTTGTGTTATTTTTAAGTAATTAATTTGGATAAAATAATATTAATGTTTAAAATAATTACAGCTAATGTTCTAATATATTTATTTTATTGTTATTGTTAATTAATAATTAATTGGTAATTAAATAATATTGATAAATTTTGGGTAAAGGAGCATTTTTAGGGTTCAGGGTCAGTTTTCTGTTTTAGGGTAAAGGGGTATTTTGGGGGTTCAGGGTCAGTTTTCAGTTTTTGGGTAAAGGGGCATTTTTAGGGTTCAGGGTCAGTTTTCAGTTTTAGGGTAAAGGGGTATTTTTAGGGTTCAGGGTCAGTTTTCAGTTCATGGGTAAAGGGGTATTTTTAGGGTTCAGGGTCAGTTTTCAGTTCATGGGTAAAGGGGTATTTTTAGGGTTCAGGGTCAGTTTTCAGTTCATGGGTAAAGGGGTATTTTTAGGGTTCAGGGTCAGTTTTCAGTTCTTGGGTAAAGGGGTATTTTTAGGGTTCAGGGTCAGTTTTCAGTTTTTGGGTAAAGGGGCATTTTTAGGGTTCAGGGTCAGTTTTCAGTTTTTGGGTAAAGGGGTATTTTTAGGGTTCAGGGTCAGTTTTGGGTTTTTGGGTAAAGGGGTATTTTTAGGGTTCAGGGTCAGTTTTGGGTTTTTGGGTAAAAGGGGTATTTTTAGGGTTCAGGGTCAACAAATAAGATTGTAAAAAAATATTTTTATTATTTTCATTTATTATTTAATTATTATAATTTAATTTAAGTCGTTTTAAGTATATTTTAGTAATTAAAATTTAATATTAATTTAATTTAATACTGTTTTTAATAAAGTCGATATTTTTTACATCTATATTATTGTTAACGATATTTTGTACTCGATATTTTTGTACTTACCTGTTTGTAGATACAAACTCGATATTTTGTCCACGATATTTTGGCAAGTCGATATTTTGTCCCTCGATATTATTTCAGTGATCCCTCTTCAGGGTGTTCTTAATTTATAAATTAATATCATGGCTAACAAACAGGGGCGATGGCCCTGCACCCCCATAAAGAAACCGCTGGTGGTGGTGTGTAAGAAAATTCAATTTTTATAGGAAAGAGCCCTGACTGGCCAGGAATCCTTTTTAAATGTTTATCATGTCTCTGATTGGTAAATCCTTAGCATGCAGCATATCCCAGAGTAGGCTGAGGACTGCTCTACAGTGTTGCCGTGCTAAAAAGGAGTAATTGGTTCCCAGTAAAGGGCTCTGCAGTATGGAACATCTGTTTTTATAATTGAGGCCAAGAATCTCATGTTTACCCTTGACTATCTGACCTAATTGTTTGAACATTTGGCAATTCATTTTAAATAATAAATGTATCACTCTCCTCACACCTTCTTTACTCCTATTAATGTTGTCTTGTAACAGTGACAGGGTCTGCTTGAACCTTGGCTATGACAGAACATAGAAGGCACCAGTTTTTGTTGGCAAAAGGTCTCTTTATACTTTAACCCTGCCAACCAGAGGTCAAGTGCTTGTATTTTTTCTTCTAAACACAGGTAAAATGGTATTTACCTAATTGACATATTTAATGTGCACATAGGTCCCTAATATATAGTATTACAGGTACCAAGGGCCTGTGAATTAAATGCGACAAGAGGGCTGCAACGCTCACTATGCCGCCCACTAAGGTAGCACTGCATAACATGTTTCCAGGCCTGCCTCCGTAGCCTGGGTATGCAGATTTAAACTTCCATTTAGATCTGACATATTACATCTTTTGCCAGACCCAAACATTCTTTTTTAATACCTAGAAGTCATCCCAATGTAGGATGTAAATGCCCATGGTACAGGGCTCATTGTATTTAAAAAGTAGAAAATATATATTCAGTGCTTTACATAGTCTAACAGGGAAAAACTTCCAAAGTCATTTTTACAGTGACAGGGCTAGCCCTCAATGATTTGTCTGAATTTTAATTTCAAATCCAACATAATAGACAAGTGAGATTGTATGTAGTTATTTTGGAAAATACACTTTTAAAAGTATGCCTCCCCTGTCACTGGCTGATGTAGCTCACACCAAGCCATTGTCTTCCTAATCAGATTTCTGTTGGACCAAGAAGGACCCAGAACCAGGTTCGATTCACCACAAGGGAGGGTTTGCCTATTATCTTAGCCACATCTCTATATGGGCACTGGGGGTTTGATCAGAAAGAAAGAAAGAAAGGTTCTGTCATGTTGAATTTGGGAATAGTGAGGCACTGTGAGATAGTTTATAGTTAAACACACAGGAGGTGATGCAAAAGTGAGAAGGGTAACTCCTGGGAACTTTTAACCAAGGGGTTAAGGATTGGCCAAGAGTTCTCCCCAATCACAGCCCAGCACTGGGCATAGATATGACATCCTCAGTACCCTCCACATCTGGCTAAACCTACTGTATGTCACCTGAGAAGAGCCTTGAAGCCTGCCTCTGCTTTTCCTCTTGTATCAAGGGAAAAGAAGTGGACTCCAAGGATCATAAGTATCACCTATTGTTTGGGGTACAGAGGCACAAGCTCCAAGAGGTCTTCTCCTGTAGTCTCAGCTGCCCATTTCCATAAGGACCTGACTAGGACCCAGGTGCTGGTATGCTGGAGTGAATCTTGACCCTCAACTGTTGTCCTCAAGGTACTGGAACCTTGGCTGGTGACAAAGCGTACACCTCCTAAAGTTTACTGAAACATTTTTGCCAACTTTCTGCTTTGAGAATTGACTGGGGATTGGAACCAACTGCCATGCACATCCAAAGAGTGTGCATCACTGCTGGTCCACTAATCCGGGATCCTCCTGCTACATTCTTCTCTGAAGCAGCAAATCTGGTCAAGCAGGACTTGGAAGAGAAGGTGTCCGGCCTTGTTGATCTCTCTTCACCTGCAGCCTTCAGCTTTACTCTGAGGAAAGTGGTGTATTGTGCGGTGTGATTGTGCAACCTCACCATGAAATACACTCACAAAACGTATTTAGATCCAGTCAGGGTAATTTTTTAAACCTTAACTCAACCCTGGGTAGCTGTGGATTTGAGCAGCCAGACTTAAACAGGGTTAAACAAAGGAACAGTGCAAAGCAATCAGAAGTACAAAAACAACAACATATGAAAGTCAATCAACACTAACAAAATCTGACACCAATTTATAGAAATATATATCTGTTTTAGATACCAAAATGAACACAATCCATAGGAGGGTTCCAGAGATAGATTTCTAAGTAAACTGTAAGTCATATCACAATTCTCACAAGTATCTGCAAAGTTTGAAAACTTAGTAAAACTTAAAAAGAGCTTTGTTTAGTTACTCCGGCCCACATTGGATGATCAATGCCAGCAGGGGGAAGAAAAGGGTGGGTCAATGAGAAGTAGTGGGACAGTTATCTTGTCACCAAAGAAGTCTCAAATTCAGTTGCGGGTTCTATGGCTGAACCGCTATAGACTTTAACTGAGTGAGTCTGATGCCATGATGCTGAAGATGATTTAAGATGCTTGAGATGCTGTGCAATCAAGGGGGGTCTTCCACAGGCTATGTCTCAGTGCAGGTCCTGGTGGGTTGATTTTGGCCACAAGGTTCGATGTCCCTCAAAGTCTTCTTTGGTCCAGCAAAATTCCAGGTCCACTGGACTACTGGCACAATGAAACCACTGGTTCCCTTTGATGAAGGTGAGTGTTTGTCTTGGTTGCCCAAACTAAACTACAATGACTCTCCCAGGTCCATAAGACTTGGGTGCAACTCTTGAGTATAGGGATTCAAACTCCTAGGCTGTATATCAGTGGTCAGTGGCGGTCAAGTGATTGTGGCTACTGACTTGCAGGAACAGGCTTCATCAGCTTTACTGTTCCTGGTGCTGTAAAAGGAAGTCAGCCAACTGACTCTTGGAGTCCACTTCTTTTGTCTGGGGCTTGGTAGTGATTTTTCCATGAGCCAGGCACCCCAGGTACAGTGCTCTCTTTGCTAGCCCAAGGATCAGCAGGTATAGTCCAGCAGTTGTTGCAGCCTTTCTTGCCAGGTTCAGGTAATGACACGGCAGGCTTTCTTCTCCTATTCAAGTTGTTTATAAGGCTGAGGTTCTGACACAGCTTACAAGTTTTTTTCACACTAACAGGGAATGTAACAGCATTGAATGTGAAAGAGAGGTTATGGCAGCCGAGCAGAACCCCACCCAATACATAATTGAGGTGGTGTCAATGCTTTTGGGTTACGAACAGGGACCAGTGGTGATCCCAATAATAGTTCATGAATGATTTATACACTCAAGATCACTAAATAAGAAATATGAATTTCACAATATTGGTAATCACAGAAACTAAAAGCAGCTAAGCTTTTCAATAACAGAGAAAACAGGGAAAAAGAATTGTAGCATCACAATTTATAGCCTTTAACACCCTCACTGTGCTATCTCTACTCGCAATGCTAGTTATAGCAGATGAATAAATAATAAGCTTGTATTTTGGAGGTGGTGTGCATAACTGGACAACCGGTTTTGTTGCCTGATTGGAATATGTTGTCAGCTATGTTGAGCACAGAGCCAAGAGCTGGAGATTGCATTTACATTACCTTAGGAATGCTTTAGGATAATCATGTGCATCAGTGAATGTACTAATAAGATAAAAGCACGTCAATATAGACAACATTGTTTGGGTTATGGTTATTTGACCTTGATACACTTGAGGTTTTTGTCTATCCTATTGACATGAAGATATGATACGTATGAGATCAAAAGGATGTGTCATATTTACAATTCCTCCAGACGTTTTAAGGCTACAATGTTTTAGATGTAAGAAGTTATTGACCTCCATTTGCTAAACAAGCCTTTAACAAAATGGAGTGTCGACCTGCACAAAACGGACTCCGCATTCAGGATGCTTTATGATATTTTTTATGCATGATAACAAGATGCATAAAATCAATTGATTTAAATATATGAAATAATAAATTATGGTGTGAAATAATTATAGGATTTATGACATTCCTCGAATAATTTCCAACTTAAATAGTCAATAAATTATCACTGAATCTGTTTTTTGATTGATCTTGCTTATTACCCATAAAAGCACATGCCAGAAATTTGCATTTGATGAATTAGGAATTTGTCAAATATTACATGTTCAATAACACAACTTCAAACTGAAATAAAAATAATGTGCCACTGCACTGAAAGACTTGATTCTTACAAAAAAGGGACAACAATTAAACACAGAGTTCTCTCCAAATGAATGTGGGGGAAATTGAAATTATGCACTTTGGAAAAGCTTCTCAGGCTTGGTCAGAGGATTGGTGGCTCCAAGAATTTGGCACCCCACCCTGCCCTAGAATAGGAGTTAAAAACCTTGGCTTTATAATAGATGAGAAGCTTTCAATGGAAATCCATGTTAAGGCCAAATGTGGTACCTGTTTTGGCATATTACATCTTTACAGGAAGGTGGTTTTGTGGCTAGTCGGAAGTCTCACACACTTATAACCAATAGCCTTAACTATGGAAATGCCTTGCTGATGGTTCTGTTTCTATCCCTGATAACTCGCCTTAAAATGATTCAAAACATTATTATTATTTTTTTACATTTATTTATTATTTTCCAAATCAGAAATGTTCAATACAAATAAATGAAGCTTTGAGACATAGAGGAATCTCCCCAATTATAGACAAAAAACAAAATTCAACATTCAGAGTTTAGGATTTGGTCACATAAATCCGCGTGATTACAGCAAATATTGACTGCTAAACATTAATTTAATCAAAAATACAATTTAAAGGGTCTCAGTTAAAACATACCCAAGTGCAAAAAAAGTTTTTTAGAGAGGACAGATCTCTAGCTTTGGCCAATGCCAGCTTAGACTGATGAATTTGCTGGAGAGAAGCCCACCAGTCAGCTTTGGAAGGGAAGAAGAAACCCATGAACTAGCAGTACAGAGGCAAGCACAGACTAATATTATTGAAACCGTGAGTCCATTCATAATGTTCTATCTTATTTGTGTTGGCTACAGTGCATTGGTTATTGAGCTTGGTCAGAGGATTGTTGGCCCCAAGAATTCGGCACCCCACCCTGCCCTAAAATAGGAGTTAAAAACCTTGGCTTTATAATAGATGAGAAGCTTTCAATGGAAATCCATGTTAAGGTCACATGTGGTTCCTGTTTTGGCATATTACATCTTTACAGGAAGGTGGTTTTGTGGCTAGTCGGAAGTCTCACACACTTATAACCAGACACCTCAACTATGGGAATGCCTTGCTGATGGATATGTATCTATCCCTGATAACCCGCCTTCAAATGATTCAAAACATTATTATTATTTGTTTTACATTTATTTTTTTATTTTCCAAATCAGAAATGTTTAATACAAATAAAAGAAGCTTTGAGACATAGAGGTATCTCCCCAATTATAGACAAAAAACTAAATTCAACATTCAGAGTTTAGGATTTGGTCACATAAATCAGCGTGATTACAGCAAATATTGACTGCTAAACATTAATTTAATCAAAAATACAATTTAAATAGTCTCAGTTAAAACAAACCCAGGTGCAATAAATGTTTCTTTAGAGAGGACAGATCTCTAGCTTTGACCAATGCCAGCTTAGACTCATAAATTTGCTTGAGAGAAGCCCACCAGTCAGCTTGCTTTGGAAGGGAAGAAGAAACCCATGACCTAGCAATACAGAGCCAAGCACAGACTATTATTATTGAAAGCATGAGTCCATTCTAGTGTACTATATTATTTGTGTTGGCTGTAATCCATTGGGTATTGAGCTCCCACTTCCATTGCCTTTTGATGAAAGTTGCTCATCAGAGTTCTACAGATTTGAATTGGTTTTTTGGTACATCACTGAACGTATTTAGCTTACTTGAGGCTTGCTATCCTTTGACAGCACTACTGTTATCCTTATTGGGAATGTTTAAATTATGGCATATCAAACACCATTTGTTGAGGGTGCCAGTCTTTTTACAAGGCTAACAAGGGTTTTCCACGTTTGTCAGTGCTTCCGTGCGCAACTTATCCTGGTTGGAAAATAAGGAACAGAATCAGTTGAGGATACTATGTCATTGTTCATTGTCTGGGCAGGATGAAGAGTTTGAGCTTTCCTTGGGTGACTCAAATCCTACACTTGCCTGTCAGCAATGATATCTACATTTTTATTGTTGGTTGTATTGCTGATTATTTTGTTGAAACTGCTGTGATTAGGAGTGTTAAGAACCTTTATGTACCAATGGCAAGCGTTGACAATTTCAGCCCTCAGTTATTCCAAACATGATTTTCTGTTCTATTTGAGCCAGGGTTAGCTCTACTGGGTCTATTATCAGAATCAGCAACTACATATGTTCCATTGTTAATTGAAGGTGGTATTGTAGTAGGTTCACTGAGTTTAGCACTGCACCTTACATTTACTTCATAACTTTCCCTTGTGAGACTCTTTGCCTTCCTCTCTGTCTCCGTCTCTGGTGCAACATTGTTGCTATTTACACTGTTCAGATTGTTGCAGCTCACGCCGCTTGTCACACATCTGAAGCTCCCCATCATCATTCAGCAAGCTTTGAAGGCTCTGAATGCAAGTAGGCGTTAATACTGACTCTACTCTTTGTGACCAAGCTGGAGTTGCTGTGCTACTGCACCGAGCTGACTCTACTTCCTCGTCCATGTCAGACTCATGTATCCATTAATCAGCTTAGGTTTCCTTTGTTCACCCATTTGTGGAATGTACAGCTTGAAGCTCTGGTGAGTAATGGTATAATAGTGCTTATGCTTTGTAGGAGCGAAGGGTTGTGGCGGCCAACTCCAGACATGTTAGACATGTCAGCTTGCTTGCTTCCAGCACCCCACTGAGAGGATCAGATATTGACACTGCATTTGCTGACACCATGGCCAGAGAGACGTCCGCATAGACCATGCATACCAACCATGATGGAAACCAGTAACTAAACAACTGTACGGTTAACCAATTTATTTTAGAAACAGGGCTTTTCTCCACCATTATGTCAGTACAGAATACATGAACAGAGAGAGTATCACTGTCAGTTTCCAATGCTCCATTTTCCCCAATGAGTGGCAGGAAAATGTTCACCACACATGACAACAGCTAGTATCCATCCACCATATTCCCCCAACCAACAAACCTCCAATCAACACACCTTATATTTCTTTGCTATATGCATGCTTCCAATATCCACGTGAATTACTACCATAGTGTCAAAAAATGGAACAACCTCTATAAAGACTTCAATATTTCTGTCATGGTTCATAGGTGAACTTGTCCAACTCATGCATAGCTGTTGTACAGGACCTCCAGGATTATTGTGGATGTATATGACAGGTGAGCTATAAAATGAAGAAAATGAAAAATACTTTTCTCCAGCTAACCCCATAGAAGGAACAGGTAACACAAAATGTCTGTTCAGAATATCAGATGATCTATCCTGTTGACTTATAAACTATACAAAATGGCAGGTATTTATTTGAAAAATAGAACAAGGTGCAGGGGCAAAGAGGAATCAGCAAGGACTTAATGATAGCACTAAGTAAATTGTTATTGTGATCCACAGTTACTTCGCATAGCAGCAAGAAGAGACAAGAGGTGAAGTGAGAGGAGAGGAATGAGCATCAGTATCACTGATTCAGATGAAAGTTCAGAATATTCAGAAATTACTATCTGTACTTCTGAGAAAAGATATAGCTGGAAGTAGACAAGCTCACAGACTCTACTGCTCGGAGACTCACCATAAAATCATCAAGGAGAGACAAGTTGAGATTTTATGTCAAGACCGAAGGCTAATCTTAGTGCAATCTTCTTTTAATTAGCATTCCACAGAATCTTTAATGAACTTAGAAGGTTGTAACAACAAAAAATTCCAACCTAATAAAAGTCCAGAGCACTCAAACCTCTCCCTTCTAAAATGGAACTCCTAAAATTAAGGATAAAAGAAGTCCTTTAGCAGAGAAATAACTGACAATAGAAGTTCACTTCAAAAATAATAATAAAGACAAAAACAACAACAACAATAGTCATAATAAATACCAGTCATTATTAGTAGTGATAATATCATTATTAATATTATTGAGATAATACGGTTTATAAAGTTTATTTTATATACTGCTTAACACCACAGTTTTGCCATTTTAAAGCACTTTGTCAGTAAGAGGTATTAATATTAGGCATGACTTTTCAGGCTGAAGCCTGAACTCCACGTCTTTGTCAAGATTTCACCCTGACTCTCTTATATTGCTAACACTTGGCCAAATTTCATGAATTAGTCAGTGGGCTTAGTTTTTTAGCCAGCACTATGAACTGCATATTTGTGAAGAAAATCCTATGGCTTTTTTTATGTCCACCTGTTTGGTGCAAATCGTGGTGCTTGACTTACTGAAGCAACACGCAGTCAATGTACCTGCAACGGCATCCTTGAAAAATAAAATATTTACTGCAGACCCACCTGAGCCTCAGCTTATGTCAGGGCCTTGAATACCTAAACATGAGCAGAATGCAACCATTCTTCATTCTGTACCTTGTTGCCGCAGCCATGGATCAAAATGGAAACTGGCTCAAAGTATGGGGGCAGCAGGTTAGGAAGGGAACACCAGGGAGTAGATCCTGTTGTGTGGTCTTTGGAATATGTTCTTGAAGTGGCTGAGTATGATACAAACAAAGATCTCTCCTACTTGATGGATGGACCTCAAAACCACCAGTGCAGAATTAACACCCCGCCCTTTTCCTGGTGAGGTGATGGAGGGAAGTATGAGCCTGAGCCAGACCATTTATATGCCAGTCTGCTTAGACTATTTCCAAACTTTCTAAGTTAAATCTTTCTTGAGATGTCCTTATGAGAGCTGCATTCTCAAGTTTGGCAATGAGTCTGAGAGTGCTTCTCCTTATTCAAGAAAAATGTAATCTTTCTCTTATGCTTGTAATCAGTCTTTTCAATCTTTGTTTCTCGTGATTTGCTATTTAGGGTTATATTTTAATCCTTTGAGAATGACGTCTACTCAATCTGATTTAACTTTTCCCAAAAAAGAATTCCTTTCTGCTTTTGAAATAAGCCTTTGTCTTCCTAAGAATTCGCAAACAAAAACTCAGATTGACAGCCCATGTAGCGTTTTACACTTTCATGAATAATGTAATTTGCTTTTCTCCAGGAAAGTTCAAACAAAGTATATTTATCTCTCAAAGAAAACTTCCTCTTCTTCTGAGTTTTTGTTTTGTTAAGAAAATATACTTGTCCTCAATAGAGGCTTACTTTAATCCTGTAAATATTGTATCTGTTCACGAGGACTGCTGCTGCTTTGCTGAATGGAGACTTAACTGGCAGTTGAAGAAGGGAGGGTCTCTTTTATTGATGAATCACGCCCAGATCCAAAGGCAGATGAAGCAGGTTGTGGTCCTTTTTTATTATGGGGCAACACCCAGATCCAAAATGACTGCAAGTGTACCAAAGGCAAATCAAAGTTTAACCAGGCCTCTGCAATGGGCCTGAAAATGTTGTAAATCACATCATGGTACACGGCTGGGATGGTGAGTCAGAGCCCCAGTCCTCATGCCTTCTGTCTCATCAGCCATGTCACTGGCTGTGGCAATACAAAGAGAGGAGTGGGAGAAGGTGCTGACAGCCTAAAGATTTGTCAATCACATTTTGTATCAGCCCATCTCCAGTCAATAAATTCCTCAACAGGGGAGACCATGACATTGGTTGCTCTTGCCTTAGCATCACTGATGCTTTACTTTCTCTCCTGCAGTGCTATCATCTTGTTCTTGCACTGTCGGGCACAATGCCCTATTGTGCCTATAGCATTGTCAATTCAGTGAACAGGGAATGCAAACAAGGACATTGTAGAGTTGTTAGCATGCTTGTAAATGATTCATACTAAGTTTGAGATCTGTTTTGCCTAGAACCCGTTTGGGGAGCTATGAAGCAAAATTGGTACAAAGTTCTCTGTTGAAGAAGTCCTAACATCATGAGTTGTTCTAGTGATAAAAGCTTCATAACTCTTGCCCTTGGTGCAAAACCAGAATACTGCTATCACTCCTTCGCTCAAAGTTCAAATGCTGTGTTTTCACACTTGCTAACCTGCTCATGGTGCACAGGATTGGAACCCTTCCTTATCCCTATTTCCCTTAACCTCAGTGATCCCCACAGTGCTGTGATCCTCCGGCCATATTGTGTCATGAATACTGTATAAAGATATATCTATCTCTTCGCACTTAAATAGTTCTTGGTGTTAATTCTCTGAAATATCCCTACTGACTATACAGTTTTATACATCCGTGCCTTTGTCAGTGCTTGGAAGCCTCATGTCACAATATGTAAGACATTAGGTGTGGAACTTGAATAGTCCTGTACCAACTTGAGGGACAATAGTGTGTTGTTGATTTTTCTCACATGGCGTACTGATACTAAACGAAGGTTAGCAAAAGAGCAAAAATACAGTGTAAGAAAAGATCAAAAAAACGCAAATGGCAGTTCATCACTGCACACACAGAACAACACACCTTCCATGTACAGAGGAAGGCACGTTTCTAAATAGAATATTTGCTTGCATTTATGTAGCATTTAGTTTCAGAGTATTTCTGTTTTAGCTCATGCTATGGCTCTATGTAATGGAACTTGATGTATAGATCTCAAAATGATGGGCTGACATTAGTAGACGTGAATTCTTGAGGTGCAAAGCTCATCAAGTAGAATGGGCAAACCCTTAAATAGGCAAGAAACTGAGAATATTAAAACACAGTTTGTAGCAAGGAATTGTAAAATAAATTTTGATTGTGTCAGAGATTCTCCTAACTTGGATCTCCTATCCTTGCTTGAGAAATGAAGATAATGGTATGTCCTGTGATGTCATTTTTAAACAAATATGATGTGATGTCATTTCCAGTGATGCCATAATTATGCTTAATAGAGCTCATGAAACCTTTAAATCCCAATCTCATTTTGAAGACACAATGGTGACAGTATATTGCTGTCTAACTGCTGGCACTTAAGTATATTTGCGAAGCAGCTGGACTGTCTTGACGCGCTCCTATTCTAAAACACAAAACAATATCGTTAAAGAGACACGTTAGCATGTCATTGATATTGAACTGACACGAAATTAAAATGTGCAGAAACACAGGATGGAACCATACCTGTTAGTACTAGAGCTCACAATATTTAAATTAAGCTTCATTTGTGTAGCAGCAAAGCAAAATATGCTGAGTGCTGAGGCATGCACAAGATGCTCAAAAGAAAATTGACCTTACCCTGACATATCTTTTATTGAAAGCTTCACATCATAGAACAAGAATGCTTCTGATTTATACCATTTTGAAATGTTTTGCTGGAAACACTTTATGATTGAATAGAATTGCTTTATATTGGTTCACAACTGAAATGCAATGCATTAATAGAAAATGTTGTTCTTTAAAGTAGAGTTCCCGTTTTATAATAGAGAAATTTAGAGATAAGTAATAGTCTTCGCAGTTGATGTTTCTAATTCACATAGCCTATTGTTAAGCTAACATACAATTATTTTAATTAGAAGTTTAAAATGTGCTCATTCTCATGGGAAAGGAGGTCTAAGGAATTAAAGACCTCACACGTAGAAATATTTTTCATAAATGTTTCGGATTTGATGATAAGTCTTAGTAAAACATATCACTGTAGACATGGGAAAGGATGAGGCGAATCTTTTTCAAGAAGAATAGAAAGCCAATTGGACTAGAGGAGTAGAAGATACAATTGCAACTTCAACATTTCTTTTTTACTGTTACATTTGTGAGTGCTCCCACAGTGGGTTAACGCTTCTTTCACACACTTTTTCCCTCTATGCTCTTACCACTTGTCAGCACTGAAGATGTATGGTCACAGTTTTATGCTGAAAGCTGAATGCTGATTTGCTGTCCCTTTCTCAACCTAATTGTTCATTGCAGTTGCTATTGCTAATGCTTGATTATTTTGCTTCATCGCTGAGACATATTGAGATGGTAAACCTCTCTCTATGGGATATTTAGTCGAACTTGAACTCTTTATGAGTTTATGCTACCACCATTTTTGCCCCATTCTTTAGACTAGGGATTCCTTCCTTCTTGGAACACGCTGAATGCATGATTTGTTATGATTTACTCTAAACATATATTTTTAGGATCAATTGTGTAATTTGACTGATACTTTAATTAATTCAATAAAAACAATGAGAACTTACTAAACTTTTAATAAAAATAAAACCCTTATAACTTACACCACGTTATTGAGTGAACCAATAAATATTATTGTGATTGTTATTTATGTGATGTATTACAGCTGATCTTCTCATAAACAACGACAATGATCTGTCACAGAGAAGTAAGGGGCACACCAGAGTAGGAAGCAACCCTGTTAGTGTGACATAGAAATGATAAACCCTTTTATTTAATTGATTCCTGCTCCAACAACATTGAAGGGTCTTTGATTTCTACCATATTTTGGACATTTCCTGACTGCTTATACACTTCATGGCTGTTTCAAAAGGCATGTGATTAGCAGACTGCCACTCTGGGACGTAGCATTGTTCCTCTTCTAGTTCGGGGGCAGCTTTAGCCGTCTAAATAAGGGGGGTTCAGGTGAACACTAACCTTGTTGAGCACAGTAACTCAGAGCAGAATAGGCTACCTCACAGTGCAGGAACAGCAGATGCTGTGTTTGACAGCAGGAGGGTCAAAAGGAGGATTGTCTAAACTGTGATTACTTCCCATTCTTTATTAATATCTAAGCAGCTAACTTAGCAAAAAATCGCAGAATATTTTCTGCAATATTGGATAATAACTTACAGGTATTGCAGTGAAGTGTTGGCACCAGGTTACGTACAGTGATGAATGCAAACCAACATTTTTGTTGTTTAAAAAGGGTTGGACATGTTTTACAAAGTTTGTAAGAATGAGGTATGTGTAGACTTGTCGGTAAGCGCTGAAATATAGGGATTTTAACTCAAACCGCCACAGTTCCATACAAATGCATTACACGTGAAATTCAGGAGACCGAGATGAATGCATCCAGGTAATGTTACCCATTGACAAGCATCTGAACAACTGAAGGCATGCATCGTGCACTCCTGATACATAACACATTCAGCAGCAATACACCTACTAGATCTGCAGACATATCGAGGAATAATTCATCTTGATCAATTTAAATATTTGCTCGAAATATTTTTTAAAAAGCACAATGATTGAATTTGATCAGTCAGGACTGCTTTTCCTTAGAATGTAAGTATTTTCCATAGTCTTCACAGAAGTACACATTTACTCGGGTCATTAGATTTTCTCAGCAGCCTCCTTTGATCATGAAAAGCATCTCCTATCATGGGGCCTAATTTACAAAGGTAATTTTTCACTTCGTAGTAAGTTTGCTACTGCTTTGGTATTCACAAATCACAAGTGCAATTTTACTACTAGCAATTTTACGATTGCACCAACATGAGTGCAGAGTCTACGCAGTTATAAAATACTGGTAGTGGAATTCTGGCACCCCAGAGGCAAACTTCCCAGAGACGAACAAACACAGCAGATTTGGTCCGATTATATCCCATAGGCCCATATCAGTAAACGGTTCTACAAGTTCTGTTTCTTTGACTCAAGTTCCATAGGGAAAATATTAAAGTTGAAGTAGTAATATGCCTTCCAGTATTCCTTTATTGGGTGGGTATATATGGGTTATTTATCATAACAGCGTGAAATTCCCTTCTCCTTCTGATTTTATGCTAGTTGTGTGCAACTTAAGACAAGAATATGCACCCAAGTGCTCATAAATTGCGATCAACTCCCTGTTAAATCCTGCATTTGATACAGGGACTTTACCTATAGTCAAATTGTAATTCACTTATAGGACTGTGCCTACTTGCACAAACATCTACACAGATCCATGACAAAAGAAAGTGTAACATGGTTGAGTATGGCTTTATGGCTGAAGTAGTCATTCAAGGCAAAGCAAGACAAGGCAAAAACTTCAATAATATTTACAAAGCCACTCAGGAGCCGATTTGCAATGCCTTGTGATTCTTTGTAAAGATATGTAACACAATGTAGTGGCTTGCACAGTGGTATGTTACATTTCAACTTGGGACACATTTCATGGGCGTTCCCATGTATCCATCGATTGATTTTGGCACATTCCCAAATTTACTAAAGCTAGTAAACCTGGAAATACATCAAACTGCTACATCTTCCCCAGTAAGAAGTAAGGAGGAGAAATATCTCTATTTTTCCTTGTTATTTCCTCTTTCCATTGAGAACACACAAAAAGAGAAAAATATCACTAAGGATTGTTTTTGTGCAGCAAGGTGGTTCCTGCACAAAAATAATCCTGTTTATAACACAAGCACCCTTGCACTACGGTGCAAATATGTCTGTGTTGGGGCTAGGCAGCACACAGTGCACCAGCCCAAGGAGAAAGCAGAAATGCTCAATATCTTTCCAAATATGAAGCATTTCTGCTCTCTCCTTTTTCTTGCAATGCAGCACAATAACTTGGCTTTTCTGCTCTGATTTGTGTGAAAGATTAGCAAGTATGTCCCCAAGTGGATTTCTGCAAGGTCTGATGACACTAACCTTTGCTTTCAGCATAGTCGTGGAAACACAGTCTTAAATGGAGCAGGTGGTTCATTGCAGCTGTCCAAGCTGTGTAATATTCACTTTAAATTGTGGGTATTAATATACCACTGTACTCGTTCATAACTGATCCAATTGAACCAGAGGGTGGCACTCACTTTGTAGTCTACTTATGGACTGCATATTATTTGTTTAATATATTCCACGATCAGTCTTTATCATGGCACTTCATGGCGCCTTTTAGAATTGGCACTATCAAAGTGAACTCATTTTGAAATGGCCGTTCTCCCTGATTTGTAAATGGGTGTGTATGTGTTGGCCCTGTGCATAATCTCACAAAGTAATATATATAACCAGTATAGATCCCAAGGGAAATGCATAATGTCGACCATTCAGGAGATGGTTTTTATTCATCAACCCAGCAGCCATAAGAGGAAGCAAGGATCATTGTAGAATCCTCCATGGACCCGGTGAGTAGTCAGTTATCTAAAAAGGTCAGTTTGAGGTCTTCCTCTCACAGAGCCAAGCAGTTTAGCCTGGGATGCGCTACAGAGCCTGGCTTTGCATCAATTTACCTATCGACTTGGACCTTTGAAGAGAGTGTAGTTGCCTGGGTGCTGGTTTGATGGCAAGTGAAGTCATAAACTACATCTACTTTGTTGAAGATTCTCTGCCTCTCCCTCAATCATGGCATGAGCCCCGATGCATTTCATCACTGAAGATAATTGTGTGTGCAGTATCTCTGGGCACTGTATATTTAATGTACCCATTGGGTATGTTTGGAAGTGCAAAATACCCTTCATCCTACCTTGTGCATAACAACCCAAACATGTGCACACCTCTCTGCTGCCATTTGTTGCATAAAGATTACCCTTTGCACAGGAACTATTTAAACCATTTGAATACTAATTAGAAAGTTAGCATTGTGGGACACAACTGTGATCGGCAGCTGGACCCTGAGGACACTACTCATCCTTCCTGGGCAGAAAAGAAGCCCAATAAGGAAGTTGGAGTTGGGGAGGGGGTTAGGCTGGGTCAGTTAGACACGTACGAAAGGAGAAAGCGCTGTTGTGACATGTGTTTATGTTTATGTTTAGGGAATTTATTAAGCGCACGTATACCAAAAGGTCTCTCGGCCCTAAAGGAGGGGGAGAAACTTCCTGTAAGCTACTAGCAGTAGGCTAGAGTGAACAGCCATGTTTTCAGTTTTTTCCTGAAGTTGGTATATTCAGGAGTAAGTCTGATGTCCATTGGCAGGGAATTCCATAGAGAGGGGCGAAGGACAGAGAAACAGGAGTTTTCAAGCGCCTGAGTCTTGGGATTGTCAGCATAGACATCGAGGTCGATCTGAGATTGCGTTTGGGGAGATACCTAGAGATCTTAGCAGAGATGAATTTCGGGCCCTTCGGGCGTTAAAGATCATGCAACCTGTCTTAAACATGGACTTCTGAGTCACCGGAAGCCAATATAATTGCTTCAGGAGAGGTTTAATGTGGCAGTGTCTTGGTTGCTGAAGGACCAGCCTGGCTGCTTGGTTTTGTTTTAACTGCAGCCTATGGGTCTGATATGCAGGGAGCCCTAGATAGATGCATTAGCATAATCTAGCCTGGACATGATCAAGGCAAGCATGACCGCTGTACTTCCCTGGTAAAGAATTTCCTAATTTTCTTAAAAGTTCTCAGGTAGTAAATGCAAGCGGAAGTAACCAGGTTGATCTGTTCATGCCTAGATAGCTTGGCATCAATTTTAATTCCTAAACATTTAACTGAATTTTTTGGGGTAGGTGCCACATGATCGGGGAAACTATAGTAAAAGAATATTTAAGTCCACATGATGCCTGCCTCAGTCATTTAGGACATCACAGCTGGAGAAGAGGTGGAAACTTGATCTGCCATACCTACTGTGGATCGCCTGTACCTGTAGAGTCTTTGGGATTGCTCACAAGCACGCACAGACAACGTGTTTTGGGCCCCCTGACCCCTGACCTGCAGTAGTTGCCAACTCCCCTTCTGCTGCCGCTCTGCACTGCCAAAACTCCAGCCCCACTCTGGCCCCCAGAACTGAAAATAGGGAAGAGCTGGACTCCAGGTGAGCCCCGCACCAGCCACGAAGAGCACATGGCCTGTCTGGTTTTCCTCAATAGGGTCTAGTGCTAAGCGTCCTATAGTCAACTTGTACATCACACATGCAACACACTCCTGTGTGGTCCCTGGGTGCGTTCGCTACCATACCTTGGACCACTATTCCTTGCTGTCACCTACTCTGCATGCCTATCTCCCATGATGTTACGAGAGAAAGGCACAAAATTGAATGCTGCTCTATTCCTCAAATTGCCCCCACCATCCGACACAACTAAAAAGCACCACCTCAGGGCTCGGTTGTCTGCCTGAATTGAGCAATTGGACGACACCATGGATGCTCTAGGAGAGGAGGATGATGTCAATATCACAAAGTACCACAATAATTTGGCAGGTAAAGGAACCCACAAGAAATTGTCCAGTGAAGACGAGGGGTCAGATCCAAAGATCAAGGAAGCCCTTGCCAAGAAATTTGACCAAAGGCTGAATGTCGACTATGAAAGGTATCTTTTTCACAAGGCACAACAACAGTAAAACTATGGACAAATGTGTAGAAAGACTGGAATCTCTCATTAAACACTGCTCTTTCAATGAATTCAATGACAAAGAAGCCATGTGCCTTAGACTCATTAATGGCTTTCTGTCGGACTTGTTCTGCTGGGGAATGCTAAAGGCAACCCACAGCTCATACAAGATGCTCATGACCACCCGAGCTGAAGAGAGAGCAGAACGACACACAGTCATCATGGAAGCTGGTTAGACACGTTATGAAATGGTGCTAGCCATCAGAAGCAGTTTGTAAGTGCACCCTGACAGAAGGAAAAACACATGCACTCACAAGGATCAAAGTCCAGAAGCCATTGCGGATTTCCATTCCTACATAGGGGCAAGTTCCCCGCTCGTGGCCAAAAATGAAATGAGTGCAGAAAAGCTCTCTGTTGCTTGCAACACAAAACAGAGAAGCCTGAATGAAAAGCACAGTATGTGTGGAAAGAGGACATGGGCAACCACTAACACAGGTAAAGTGATGCACACAGACAACATCAATGAGTCACAATCATGCCACCAGGAGTTGCAAGTCACTGTCACTCCCATTCTTTACTACATCGCCTGTATCCCTGTTAAGTGACAGTGAAGAGTGAAGGTGATGACTACCTACTCATGATTTCCACAGATGAGCCTGCCGCTACAAGTATCTCTGGGATATCAGACCTTCGACTTCGTAGTGGATAGTGGGGTAAAGATAAATGTCTTGAGTCCACAGAGTTTTATCTGCTTTCGTATCAAGCCAAGAGTACAGTAATCCAGAAGGATTATTCACATATGAGCAAGCAGCGACCCACTGGCCTGCATTGGGAGAATAAAGTCCCTCCATATATATCAAGAGAAAGAAATAAAGACACACATCCACATCCTCAAGGGCTGTCCGTCGACACCAAACATCCTGTGCCTCGAAACCGCAACCCAACTTGGAATGGTCAATGTGCATGTCAACAAAGAAATTGCCCTGAACGTCAGGTCAGAGAGGGCTGAAAATAGATGCCTCATGGCTTATCTGAAGGTCAATGAACACCCAATACCCTTCCATATTGATAGTGGTGCCTAAGTCAACATCACATCACTTGAACGCTTCTGAGAACTCCAGCCACCACCACCTCTCACCCCATCAAACATACAGGTATACACCTAGGCTGCTATCAAACTTCTTGAAAGCCCGTGGATTTTTCATGGGCTTGACAGCGCACAAGTAGAAATTCATTGACACCACCATGTATGTTCTAAAAGGAAAAGCACCATGTCTCTACCTTCTCAGATTCAAAACAGCTGCAGAAATAGAACTCATCTCCATCAACTACTACATTTACTAGACACCAGACCCAGTGCAGCAATTCAAATCATTTTTTCATAGACAGGGCAAGCTCAAAGGCTTTCTCATCCAGCTCCACATCAAGGAGAATGTCCACCCAGTCGGGTAAATACATTGCGAGTTCATTTTCCAGAGAGGTAGCAAACCTGCTGAAGCTGGACATCAATCAACATCATCGGAAAGCCCAATTGTATGGGTCACACCAATTGTCATTGTCGCAAAGGTGAAAACTAAAGGCAATGTTTGTATCTGTGTTGACATGAGGCAACAGAACAAAGAACCTGAACGGGAAAGACACCGGTGGCCTAATATTGTGAAAATGATTGCCCAACTGAATGGAGCCCCCATCTTCTTCAAACTAGATCTTAGGCAACCATCAGCTGGTTCTTGAGGATAACTGCAGATATGTCACCCATATTTCCACCCATGTATGGCTTTTTCAAAACAAAAAACTCAATTTTGGTATCTCCTCTGCGGCTGAGATGTTCCAGGATTTAATATGATGGATCATACAACTGGTCCCTAATGCGCTCAAAAACAGTGATGACATTTTAGTATTGGGCACTACGACAGATGCGTTCAAAAAGGGACATCGCCGTTTCTGTTGCCTCCTCTCAGGTGCATTAAATGCCAACAAGTGTGAATTTCACAAGACGTGCCTTAAATTCTAAACTCAAGGCATGACTCTGGATCCAAAAAGGGTGAAGGCCGTCTCCATGACTAAACCTTCAAGGGACGTCAGCATGCTGCACTCCTTTTTGGGCATGTCCACCTACTGCACTTGCTACATACAAGGCTATGCCACCTGAGTGCTCCACTGCGTGACCTTACATGTCGGCAAGTAGATTTCTCTTGGTCCCCAGAGTGTGAGCGCAATTTTCAGGACATCAAAACAGCTTTTAAATTGCCCAGTGTCATGGCATATTTTAACCCATCACTACAGAGGGAACTCATGATGGACACCAGCTCTGTGGGCCTAGGTCTCATACTGGTGCAGCACAGTAGCCACCCAGGAGCCCAGAGGCACATCATCTCTCGTGCCTGCAGAAGCATCTCTGACCCAGGAAAGAAGGTCTTACAGTTGTCCGAGCTTGTGAACACTGTCACATTAACCCCCTTGGTGCGACCGGAATTCCGCGCCTGTGCTGGACATTCCGATCGCAGGCGTGGTCATGACGGCTCTCGGCCCTCATCAGCACACGCCCACCGTAACTCATGACGGCCGGGAGCCATTATCAGCACCAAAGGGGTTAACCTGTACAGAAATCCCTTCACCATCATTATGGATCATCAAGCACGGCACACTATTTTTGGGGACCCCAAGGCGTAGATATCCACATACATTGAAGAATGAGGGTTATGCCCACAAGAATATGACTTTGACATGATTTGCAAACCAGGCAAGGATCACAATCCGGCTGATTACTTCTCCAAATACCCCCAACAGTTGACCAGGTCTCTGCCTTCACTGGTGGCTGAGTTTCTCAATTTCAATATTCATATAAGCCTGCCCCTGCACATCTCTCTCTCTCATTCAGGTCTCCTCGGCTACTCTTGACAATGCCAAACTCACTAGGTAAAACAGCTCATTACACCACAAGAGTGATCGACCAGATGTAAACAGAGCAGACACTGAAGATCTTAACAAATAGTACAACATACAGGAGGAGCTAACTATAACTAATGAAGGGATCATTTTAAGAGGGTCCCACATTGTCCTTCCTACCTGCCTTCCGCGTAAAGGAATTGAGCTAGCACATGAGAGGCACAGCTGCATTGTAGCCACCAAAAGTGCTCTACTAGAAAGAGTATGGTTCCTGCAGCAGATCCTCCTTTTGATGTGGACCCCATACAAACGAAGTAGAGGAAAGGAACTATGATCACTGCCATGAGGCCCGGAAAGACAATTACACATGATGCGTGTTGGACTTGGCCTTTTTGCAGGGTCATCCCTGAACTTTTTGGCTTCCTCCTGTATTTTGACTGACCTGTTTTAGTTAGTTTTATGACTCTGGGCACTTTACCACTGCTGATCAGTGCTTAAGTGCAAATGCTTTCCCTATTATAAATTGATGTATGGATTAGTGACTTCATGATTGGCTGATTTGGTTTACTTGTGAGACCCTAGTACAGTGCACTGAGTGTGCCCAGGGCTTGTAAATCGAAATGCTGCTAGTGGGCTTGCAGCACTGGTTGTGCCACCTACAGAAGCAGTCTGTAAAAGTGTGTCTCAGGCCTGCCATTGCAGAGCCTGTGTGCAAGCTGGTACTGCCATGCTCACTGGGCAAGTGCACCCACTTGCCTGTCCCTAAACCTTCCCTTTTCTACATATCAGACACTCCTATGGTAGGCCCAAGCGCAGGGTGCATTGTAAGTATAAGGTAGGACATGCCCTGATGTATGTGGCATGTTCTAATAGTGAATTACAGCCATTTTTGTTGTTCACTATTGCAAGGCTAACTGTTCTCCATAGGCCAGAATGGGCAGTTAGATTATTACATTTTATGATCCTAACTGATTCAGGGAACATGTTAGAAATTCGAGTTTAGTATGCCTGAACTCAGAATGATAAAATACATATTTTAGTAAAGTTGGTTTTAACATTCTATGTTTGAAAAGAACACTTTTAGAAAGTACGTATTTTCTTGTCTAACTATCTAAACCTGCCTCTGTTAGGTTGTGTATTCCTTGTCTGGGGTTTGCGTGACAGGGCTGGGGGATTCCAGGAGACAGGGTGAGTCTGCCTAGTGGTGAACATAGAGATCTGCATCTAGATGGGAGGGAGTAGTTGCACCTGAGACATGAATAGGACAGTGCCTGACCCCCACAGTGCTGGCTCCACCCCCTGTGGTGCGTCTGGTGTCTCTGCCCTGCACTGTGAAAGGAGAGAAGGAATAATATCAACAAAGTGCTCCAGGGCTGTGCTTTCCCTCCACAATGCTTGCTCCTTCTCCTGTGGGGCGTCTGATGTTTCTGCCCTGCACTGTGAAAGAAATGAAAGAGTCCTGTAAACAGAGTGCTCCAGAACTGGTTTGGACTGGGCAAAGGACCCTTTGCCCCCAGAGGACAAAGGATTTTGGTGTATAAATATTGAGACCCTGATCCCAAGAAATTAGATCACTTTTGGACAAACAAGAAGAAACCTTTACTGCGGAGAGGAACCTGAAGAAACTACGGAGAGACTATCCCTAAGCTGAAGTGTTGCTAGGGGGCTTGGCCTGAAGTGGTTGCCTGACTGCCAAAGGAAGGATAAAGGAATTTTGTGTACTTTATTTTCAACTTGTAAGGATCTCCAATGGCTTGGAACAGAGCTTGCATCCTGCTGAAGTCTCAGGGACAACAGACTTCAGCCCCCAGCTCCCCAGAGTTCTTTTGGAAGTGCCTGCTGCTGTTTTGGGCCTTCTGAGGGACTGCATGTCGCAAGGAGCTGGAATCACGACTCAATGAGGAAAAAGCGTGTCGCTGCTGCCGTCGCATCTCTAAAGACAAGAGTGTCGCCGCTGTAGCTGTCGTATTGCACTGCATCGAGAGAAGCATCTCACAACGAAGAGGACGCCTGTCGCCATCGCTGCTGCTGCTGTTGCAACTCCGAAAGAGGGTGTCCCCGCTGTAGCTGTCGTACTGCACAGCTTTGAGGGAAGTGTCTTGCAACGAGGAAGAATCATGTCACCATCGCTGCTGCTGCCATCGCATCGTTGATGTCGCCACTGTAGCTGTTGTATTGCACCGCATCAAGAAAAGCGCCTCGCATTCACGGCAAAGCACGCCACCGTCGGAGCTGCTGCAGTCGCATCTTGGATGTCGCCGCTGTAGTTGTCGCATTGTGCGTAAGCCTCTCGCAACTTTGGAGAAGAGTGCCGCAGCCGAGGCTGTTGCCGTTGCATCGCTGAACAAGGCTGTCGCCGTTGAAGTCGACACATCGAACCGAGACTTCTTGCATCCTCTGAGAAGCTGCCACATCTGGAAGATCTTTACGTCTTTATTTATTTGCACCAAAACTTTGCTGCATTTCCATCGCTGCAACATTACTTGTTGTGGAAGCGCAACGCATCATAAGGTACATTTACGCAAAGTGTTGCATCTTAAGAACTGAACTAAGCTAAAACTACCATTTTAAGTGTAGTATTGTGGATTTTTGTCGTTTGTGGTCTTGTGTTAAGTCTATATAAAATAATACTTATTTTTAATATACAACTGTGTGGTGTCAATCTGTAGTGTTGTCACTGGGTTACTCTATGTGGTCACAAATGCTTTCACACTGCCTCTGAGATAAGCCTGTCTGCTCGTGCCAAGCTACCAAGGGGGTGAGCAGGCGTTATTTTAGGAGTGTTCCCCCTTACCCTGACTAGAGGCAAGGGTCCTACCTGTGCCAACTAGGGAACCCCAAATCTAACCATTCATTACATTTCAAATGAAAATGGATGCTGACAAAATCATCCTCCACTCAACAAGAGTCAATCAAGAGCACCCCTGAGTCCAACAGCAGTGAGCAGACAGAAGTGGAAGCCAGTGAGCTTGTGAACCCATCCAGGACATTTCAAGGTTTAGACAGCAGACAACTCATTCAAAATGACTGATTGAGGAAATGTAATGATGTTGCCAGAGACCGATATGACCTTCAACTTGGGGGAAGGTGTGTGATTGGCAGCTGGACCTTGAGGGAAGGAGGTTTGAAGAGGGGTTTGCGCTGGGTCAGTTAGACGTGCGCGTAAGGAGAGTGCATTGTTGCGGCCTGTGCCACTCAATCAGGGAAAATATAATAAATGAAGAATATTCCACTCGGCGTGGTGTCCACCTCATTCTTTCAGGACATCACAAACTGCAATTTCACTTCAGTCACCACTTAAATCTGTTGGGAGTGCAATGAATAAGTAAGTGATACGAATTCAGAAGTCAGAATCTGCACACTACAGCATGGAATATAGATGTGTGTTAGTGATGGTTCCATGAAGGCATGCATAGTTAATCTTGAAATGAAGTGACCATATAAAACATATATCAGTCACACTGGGACATGAGTGCACTGTCTATTCCACTATGATTTGCTAAAGGTAAACCCTCTGTTCAGCTGTGCATTTGTTATCTTTCGCTTTTGCTATCAATACCTACACATGTTATGCACTATTTATGATGTTGGCAGAACTTTATATCATGAATGGAACTGCAGTTTGCTATTTACTGCTTTTTAGTCCTGTTGCAGAACTGCAATTAGAATACTGAACTGCTATGACAAATGTGATATCTTTATAATGTATGTTATATGCTTGGTACATTTTTGTTTTAGTTATGATAATATCGTATTGAAGGAAGGAGAAGTGTGAAATCCTGTTGTTAAGCTTGGCTGCCACCCTGCTATGTGATACCACTTGGAACATGGAATGGAAGAATAGAATGTAGTTTAAATGTGAAGTAATCAGTTGTCACACGATCCTTGTTAGATGAGGTGCTTAAATAAACTATCACTAGTTTACCCTTTATAACGAGTACCGCGTTTATTGTACGTTACAAAACAGATGTATAATCCAGTAAATGAAAAGTGTTCACATACAATCTACAACTTAAACAGACTCCCTTCGTGAAAAAGCATTGCAATTTGTCTATTTTTTTTTTGGAAACTTGATTTATCTGCTGATGCAACGTATACGCATTTTATCACTTAAGGCGCTGTTCAGCTAAACATTACTTTACATTGTCACTGTCTCTAGAATCCTATTTGATGGATGTTTATATTTATTCTTACTCGCGCTCAGCCATTCCCTTCTAACATAACGCATATATTGCTTTCTCATTGGGAAGTAATGTATTCCTCAAGCACAATATTTGCTTTTTTTCACCTTTCACAGTGATGCTGAAATCCTTAGATCTTCGAAAGTGGGATTTCATTTCTGATCCCGGGATTTTTGGACGAAAGCAGCCTTTTTGTGACATGAATAACATAATACAATATTTCAGGACATGGATGGGGGCGGGAGTGTTCTTTTTGACATCGAGAAGAATTCAGTGGTACTTCACCCTAAGATCATTATTTTGTTTGTCCGAAGACACAGCGATCGTTGGTTCCCCCCACCATCCCATCTCCCCCCGCCCCCACACCCACACATTTATTACACTGGATTTGGTAAACATGATTCAAAATCGACACTTTTAAGACTTAAGAAATTCCAGATGCTACTGCTTGACTTATATTTATCCATGACATTTGAAATCACCCAAAGAAGCATCTACCAGTAAAGTGTGTTAAGATGCTTTACTATGATCAATGTGTGTATTTGAGAATTTTTTTCACTTCAATGGCAAAATATTAAAGATGTTGTAGCTTGAATATTTTGAGTTAATTACATTTAATTTTTTATTTGACTTGCGATGTTTAGCTCTCAGCTAAACATTCTGGCCCAGGGTCATCCCATCTCTCAAGTGTCCTTAGCCTCAAGCCCTTTGCAAAGAATTGCGGAAAGAATTGCAATCTTTAATCGACAAAAACATACTGAGGAAAAGTTACATTTTGACTCATTTCAAGAAGAAGTTACAACGATGTGAGTCCAGGGTGACCTTAGGCTGGAAGGGGTGGCTTTAGTTCATTAATAAATCCTTTGACATCTAAACCTTCTCCTCCTCATCCACTGTTCATCTACAACAGTGATTACAATATTTTGTCTCTGATTATGTCACTGCAATGGCACTTTCCGGATAAAAAGTTGAGCACCAAGCAGTCAAATGGTCCGTTTGAGCTCTTGTTCAACTTATATGTTAAAATCTCGCAGAATTGCTGCATGACTTCAATGCAAGTTATTCACATGTGCTGACAATACAGACGCTATCATTAACACCATAAGCTGCAAGTGCATTACCAGTTGGAATTCTTGATTATCCAAGATCAGACGATAGATGTGCACAATTTATTTAAAGGCCAATCCCATTAAAATCACTTTAGGGAGAGAGAACTTCGATTGTGGAGGTTCTGAAACATGTCAAGGTGATGAACAACGTTTCCCTGATATTTTTAACAGATTGGCGCTGGGTAAGTCAGCAACTAATGTGTCTAGTATATGCTTCCATTATCTGTGTTTGATTTGACAACGTTTTCATTTTCTTGTTCCCAGATTATAGTCGCTATTATTTTGTTCGATGTCATCTGGTCTATGCCACTATTAAAAACTATACTGATGACTTCAAGTAAATGAAAATGGCAGATTTCACTGTTGCACAGGTAATGCCTTACATCCCCAGCATTACGGTCATAATATTGTCTGCTTGTGACTGGAATGTTTATGGTAAATCTAAGACATTTGCCTAGAATTAGCAAACTACTTCAATAGTACATGAATGTGAAAAAAAATGCTATTCTCACTTTGTAGTACGCATTTATTACTACAAAACATGCAAAATGCATGGGTCTATTCACAAAGGTAACTTATGCTTTTGAGTAGTTAACAGGTCTAATTTACTCTTACAAGTTTGAGTAACTTCTCTAACGTTGGCAATTCACAAAATCTGAGTGTAAAGTTACTAAAAAGATTTAGAGTAGATTAAATATGTAAATTACTCAACAATGTAAGTTACTTTTGTGAATAGCCCTGACAGTTTTTGAATAGTCCTCCATTAGTAGTAAACATGCTCAAAAGTGTAAATTACTCAAAAGTGTCAGATATCATTGTGAATCTGGACTATGATATCACAATTTCTCTTTCATCTCCCTGTTGACCTTCTAAAATATATTTTACCTTCCCTTTTTAGGTCTCGCGACCTATCGATGTGCGCAAGCGCATCGAGCGTAGCGAGAATTCATGTGGCAAAAACATCTTCAAACCAAAGGGCTTTCAGCCCCGCGGTTTTCATGAAGTTCACGTGAACATGCACGCGCATCGCATGCAAGCCCAGCCTCTCCCGCCCCCATCCGGCATCAGGCTTCTCCTCCCCTAGCAGCACTCCTCCCACACCAGCAACTCCCCCCTCCCACACCAGCACCTCCCCTTTCTCTCCACGCAATCACAGCCTCCCCCTCCCACACCAGCACCTCCCCCCTCCCACACCAGCACCTCCCCTCTCTTTCCACGCAATCACAGCCTCCCCCTCCCACACCAGCACCTCCCCCCTCCCACACCAGCACCTCCCCTCTCTCTCCACGCAATCACAGCCTCCCCCTCCCACACCAGCACCTCCCCTCTCTCTCCACGCAATCACAGCCATGCTGCACTGCCGAGCCTGGGCTTTTCCAGCTCTTCCCTCCCACTCTCTCACTCTCCCGCCCCAACCCGACTTGTTCTTGTTCTGAACTGCAGATGTACGAAGCGCCGAGCCAACTGCACAGAAAGAGCCAGTCTCTTTGAATAACAGTCAAAAAGAGCCACAAATGAAAAACAGATCCCTTGAGTCATCTGATCACGTGCAGACGAATGACCGCTTTGGTTTCAATGACCTCGCTTTTTTTTTTTGGTTCTTGTTTGTGCGTAAATATTTGAAACAAAACAATGAAGCAATGGGAAATGGGGGAGAATTCATGTGCTCCATCGGATAGTCAAACCACCGCTTTTTTCTGTGGCGTTTTCTTCGAGTGCACGTACAGGCACGCGCATTTGGCCCATACACTTTCATGGCCATCTGTTCCTGTTCCTAATGGCCCTCCCCCCTCCCCCAGCACAGAGCGCGCATCGCGGCCGCACAGCACATCAAAGGGCTTCTCCCAGCGTGTGCTGTGCGGCTTCTCCTCCCCTAATTATGTGGCCGGCCGTACTTGTATTTCCTGGCCGCTTCCCGGCCGATCAACTTGTATCAGTTTGCTTACATTACCATGGTTTAAGGCACACATAATTTCCTGTATCATGCCTTGCACTCCCTACCTTCTCGGGACATTCTTTGCACTTGTAATCATAGCAAACAAGGCTACTTTCGGATCAGCTATGGTCAGACAGCTATCTTCTTCGCTGTCCTTGTTTTCGACGTTTTATGTTCTCTTCGTAAGCCTTACATCAGTGACGGCCCTTCGCTAGCCTTGCACACCAAAGCCTGTGATGTCACTTATATCACAGTTGCTTGAACTACATTACCTACCCATGCCACCTGAATTTGGCACACATTTTATAATCTCTTGCTGGACATCTCATGCCGTATCGTTATTTTTACTCCTCAATTTCCACACCTGGCATTAGTTTCTTTTCATGCCTTGCACCATTTTGTCATGCTTTACTCTACTCATGCCTTGCAAGCCCTGAACCTATTATCTTCCCTACCCAATCTTTCCACCTGATATCTTCACATGCCATATACCTGTATTCTCCTCCTATGCATATGCACCCGTTATCGTCTCTCACATCAGGAAGGTTTTGTTTCCCATGCCTGCTCCTTGCATCAATCTCATGCTCTGCACCTGAAATGTCACATCAAAGGCTCTGTGCCACTTTCACCCACACAGCAACACTTACAGACACACAACGCCACTCACACCCACGCAAGCCCACTATCATCCACGCAACACCACACTCAACCACGCAACGCCACTCACCCAAGCAACACCACTCACACACGCAACGCCACTCATCCACGCAACGCCACTCACCCAAGCAACACCACTCACACACGCAACACAACTCACCCACGCAACGCCACTCACACACGCAACGCCACTCACACACGCAACGCCACTCACCCACGCAACGCCACTCACACACACTACGCCACTCACACACACTACGCCACTCACACACGCAATGCCACTCACACACGCAACGCCACTCACACACGCAACGCCACTCACACACGCAACGCCACTCACAAAACCAATAGCTCCAACTTTCCTACTGCGAGACCTATTGGCAACGCCAGTGCTTGTTATGTTAATATGGATAAGCACCTTACTGGCTTTGTAACAGCCCCAGTATGTTCTATGGTATTTAGTGACCTATCCTATAAGTGAGTACCAGTGCAATGGATGTGCTTTCTTGGCAACTATTGCATGCTTCTATCAGCACCTCTTATTCATTTTTTTGGTACAGCACTACTATGCTAATCGGTGACTGGGCCCTAAATAAAAAAAAAACCTACATGTATACAGAAGATTACCTTATAAGACAAATCTCACAAATTTAGTTTAAACACATAGTAGAAGAGAAATTATGGTTATAAAGAAAATCATCAAAATTGACCAGAAACGACACACCACATAAGTATAACTCTCAAATACACTACATTATATTTTACACAGGGCATCACAAAAAAGCATTGTAAATGAAATAAGCAACGACAGTATTGAAAACATTAAATATGGCACCACCAAATACATCATCAACTTGCTCTGCTCTGTCGATGCCATTTCTATGCAATATGCATGAGTTCCCAATGTCCCAATTTAAAGTACAAGGAGGGCATGTCTGGAAGCCAGATGTGCATAATACAAACAGTACTTTTGCCCCATATACCTTTTGTTTGCAGATGTATTTAAAACATCATCATAAACAATGCCCTATACCTGATAGGTATGTGTGACTTCTTCTGTATATTGTGTAGGTGAAAGATAACAAATGTTCTGTATATGAATCACTTCCAGGGGTCAGCCCAAATCATCCCTCTCTTACTTGAGCACTGGTATGTTGAAGGCACAGGACATAAGGAAGTTGACATTTAAATAATTGGAAGGTGTTTAGAAATCTGGCCATCATTGCCTCACAATGGCAAGTTATAAACCCACAAAATGTTAAAATGGAATATATATATTGTTTTCAAAATATTGAGATGTCTCTGGAACCAGATTGTAATTTAGAAACAGTTTGCAATCTGGTGCTGTCTAAACTACAACAATGGGATGCATATGCTTTTCTAAAATCTTGGCATACTTGCTTAGATGTTCAAGCTGCACACTTATTTCTTTAATGTGACAGTTCTTCACTCTTTTCTAGCCTCCTTCTTAACTCTCATCTAAAAAAAGATGGGAGGCTAATATAATTAGATAATTAATAGAAAATGTTTGCTAGAGACATGACTCATCTTAGCTTACATATTTAGAAATAGAACTGGGTGATTTGAAGAATGGACACCTAGTCGCTGACAGCAGCTATTGACTCAATGTCAAAACTTGACAGCGCTCCATGGTTGTACTGAGCGGGTGCACATACAAGAAGGTATAGTATCTGTGTAGACTAGATAGACAAAGTATCACTTGTAAGAAGGCGCGCCAAAGGGAAGCCCGTCTGTTCCCGTCCGTGACCGACCGGGGCTAGGGGCAGGAACCCCTGTGGGTTTCAGCTTCCGAAAGCACTATAGCTCCCTAGAGCTAAGAAACCTATGTCCTCCCTTAGAAAACACCTGTCTGCACAGCTTAAAAATTAAGAATGGAGAAAAAAAGTGCACACTGCTCCTTTACTGTTAATAGACAACTCGGGTCTAGGCACAAAGGTAAGATACTTAATCTTGCCCTTCTAAACTGTCGCTCCCTGGGGAAACATAAGATGGAGGTACATGACTACCTAACGGATGGTCAGGGGGATGCATTATTCCTTATGGAGACGTGGCTGAATACCACATCGGCACCAGATATACTGGCGGCCCTCTCACCGGGATATGACATCAAGAGAATAGACAGGATGAAGGGGAAGGGGGGAGGAATTGCCATAATACACAAACAAGATCTGCCCTGCACCCTAGAAGTAAAGGACCTTGCTAACAGTGAAACAGGGTTCTTCTCCATCTCAGTGCACCATGGGTAATGTATCAAGGGTTTCCTGATATATCGTCCCAAGGGGCCCAGAGCCAGTTTTGCCACCCAACTGATAGAAACCCTTACGCTTTCCGCTCTCAAACACGAGAGACTCCTCCTCTTAGGGGACTTAAACTATCACTTTGACGGCCCGAGGAACACTGAAGCTCAGGAAATCAGACAGAAGCTAGCAGGCATACAGATGCTGCTAAAATCAGAAAGACCCACTCACTTCCAGGGCCACCTCCTGGATCCTATTTACGCTAACTGGGACACCCTAACCGTAGAGCCCCCAACCCCTGTTATTTGGTCAGACCATTTTTTAGTCTCCTTTCGGGTGGCGGTCCCGGACAATGGACCTCAGAATGCACCTAGCTCCGCTAACAAACGAAGGAAATGGGCAAAGTTTTCCACTTAACAAAATAATAACATCAGGAGGCCCCCCAAGGGTGAAGGAATAGAATCCGCCTGCGTTGCATTAAATCTGCGAATCCTAAGGGCGATAGACTACACAGCGCCATGGATTCAAAAGGCTCCGGCGAGGAGATCCAAATCTGCCCCCGGTTCAACACTGAAGTACGAGAAGAAAAAGCTAAATGTAAAAGCTTAGAGAGGAAATGGCGGAAGGGTTTCTCCGAGACAGAGAGAGTTGAATATAAGAAGGGCTTAAAGGAATATCATGCACTGATCTGGAAAATTAGAAAATCCTATTTCTGCACCAGAATCAAAGATGCGGACAATTCCATGAAGGAAATGTTCCTAGTTTATAGGGAACTTTCAGATCTCGCCCCACTAGCAGCCCCTATGACTGGATCTGTTAAAACCTGCAATCAAGTAGCAGAGATTTTTGCTAGCAAAGTAGACAAAATCTAACCTGGCTTCCCAGAAACAGCCAGAGTAGGTGATGGGAGGGCAGAAAGTATCCTGAACACACAGGAGAATAACTGCCTCTCGGCATTTCTAGTACCTTCACAGGAAACAATATGCCATATAGCAAGTGGTATTAAATCAGGCTCACCGTGTGATCCAGCAACTCCAAAAAGACTCCATGGCAGCATAACCACTCTGGAGCCATATATTAGCCATCTCCTTGCTCTGTCCTTTGAATCAGGACAAGTCCCCACCTCATGGAAGAAAGCTATAGTCCTTCCCTTGAGGAAAAAACATAATATTAGTCTAGAAAAACTGGACAATCTACGACCTATCTCCCTCCTCCCCTACTTTGCTAAAATTGCGGAGAAAGCAGTCAACAAACAACTCTCGGCATTTGCTGAAACCAATGGACTGCTCCACCCCTCACAGTCGGAATTTCGAGCTTTACACTCGACCGAGTTGGCCCTGCTGTCTTCAACGGAAGCCCTACGAAGATATGCAGATGAAGGCCAGACGGCGGCACTGATTCTCCTCGACCTCAGTGCTGCTTTTGACACTATAGCTCATCACACACTGCTACAGTGTCTTAAAAAGGGAGGGGTGAGAAGAAAAGCGTGGGAATGGCTTCAATCATTCCTAACAGATCGCACCTTCCGGGTCGCACAGGGCCAGTTCAGGTCCAAAGAAATAAAACTCAATCAGGGAGTGCCACAAGGCTCCAGTCTCAGCCCCACACTATTTAATTTGTATGTGGCCCCAGTAGGAGTAATCACAGACACATTTGGGGTTGAGATAGTGTCGTACGCAGACGATACGCAACTGATTGTGACCCTGACGCAACCAGAGGAGCAATGTGCTAACAACTTCCCAACTTGCATGCAGAAGGTGGCACGGTGGATGGCGGACAACTGCCTCCGACTTAATGGGAATAAGACGGAGGTATTGATTGTAGGTAAATCCCCATCAGTGTGGACCTCAGCCTGGTGGCCGGACGAACTGGGTGAACTACCCACACCTAGTATTCTAGTGAAGAACCTAGGGGTCTGGCTAGACAAAAATTTATCGTTCGACCACCAAACCAAACAAGTGGCAGGCACCTGTTTTAGGATACTGCGGGTCCTTAGGAAAATGCTGGACCTTATGCCCATATCGGTACGCCAGACCCTGGTCCATACCCTAATCACATCTAGGTTGGACTATGGAAATGTACTGTATCTAGGGGCCAACGTAAAAAGCTTCTCGAGATTACAACAAATACAGAGTGCAGCTGCCCGCTTGATCCACAAATTACCCAGTAGGGCATCTACAAAAAAAGCACTGAGGACCCTTCACTGGCTCCCGATTAGGGAACGGGTGACTTTCAAGGACCTATGTGTAGGACATCGCATCCTTCATGGAAAAGGCCCAAGGTATCTGCAGGGCCTTCTGAAACGATACAAGCCTACCCGCCAGCTAAGATCATGCGGCACTGGGCAAGTACAGGTCTCAAAGGTTAAAAGAGCTAGAATGGGTGGAAAATCTTTAGACTCATGACCGCTAGGATATGGAACAAGCTGCCAGAAAGGCTGCGTCTGGAACCCTCTGAGTCCATCTTTCAAAGAGACCTGAAAACAGTCCTCTTCCCCAAAGACTAGGGCCGGACCGAAGACTCTTCACGCAATCATGCCATAGACTCTTTCGAAACAAATGTAGCGACCAGCGCGTGGACACACTTGCTAGTGTAACCATGCGCTTCATAAACTATATATAAATAAAAAATAAAAAAAGTTATTAAGATCAATTTCCTATCAAGAATATTAACAAAGGCTCTTCGTACACCTTGCAGTTTAACTTACCGTCTTCCTTCACATATACTTCCATCTGAATGGATTCAAATCGGTTAGGTCCCGGACTAATCCGCGTCCATTTTTATGACGCTACTTCACGTGTATCAAAGCCACGCTCGCGATATTACGCGTGTTTGGTAAAAGGCTTCCTAGAATATCAGATTGATGATATCGATCTGGATCATATAGTATCCTTTTTTGAACCAGAGATAATTCCACGTTTAAAGACATATGTAGGTTTTTTTCTTTTTTTCTCTCTTAAATTAACTATTGCTTTTTATTTTTCTTGTGAGTCACTCTATATTTTCACTTCTCACTCATTTATATTTCCATGTACATCACAAAAAGGAAATATTTTCAATGCTCTCCCTATTTAGAGCACACTTGGTATTTTTTAACTTCTTAGAGCTATATTTCACGATAACTTCTTCATTCGAACATGGGAGAAGGTGGATCAGGAGCAATGAGATGACGCTAGAAAATCTTTTGTCCTTAGGGCGCTATATAAGATGATTTTGTAATTAGACTATTGTTCTTTAAAAGTATTGCAGCAAATGACATTCCCCAGTCTTATGTAAATCATTGTTGTATTGTTGCAGAGAACCCCCAGGCCACTAAATTGATGTAAAACAATATTTTTTGGGTCCTGAAGAAGGTGAAAGACAATTGTTTTTTTCACCGAAACGTGCGTAGACCAGTGACTACACATCTGGGAGTCCTACCCAACAATCAAACAAAAAAAGAACTAATCAGAAACTAATTGAATGGACTTGTGAATGTTTCACTTTGACTTTTATGATGGATAGTAATACTGAGTAGGACCCCATATACAGATGTGTTATTTATAGTAATTTTGTGTCCTATGATTGATAGTATGTGTGATGAGCCTGAAAGTTGAGAATGGAAGGATGATGGTGTTGTACAGGGGTTATCAAAACTCGTATCAAATTTGAGAGATCCGAATTTCTATTTTTCTTTTAAAAGAAATGTTTATACGAATTTGTCTCTATTTGTAAATGTTTTTATGATCACTTGAGTTTAAAATATTCAGAAAGTACTTACAAATAAAGAAATCTAAATGTTTTGATAAATAAAAAACTAGAAAGAAAGCAGCTTATGTGATCAGACTTTGTTTCACGGGGAAATGTCTATCTTGGAGTTATTATCAGCTTTGAAATTAGAAAGGCCAGATAAGAGGTTGTTTCATATGCTCAGACAATGAGAGCCAGTTTATCCCTAAAACGCATGCAGTAAATAGAAGCATTGAAAAATATCCTCTGTTAAGCTGTATTCAAGAATGAATAATAGCCAAGGAAACATAGCAATAGTGGCCTTAGTTGAGGACAAGCAGGGCATTGTTCACTGTCGACAGCCTGATGCCCTTTTTGCTGCAACCCATGCAAAGCCTTGATTCCAGTACAAATAGCAATATTTGTGCAATATATCATTCTCTAAAGTGCTTAGTATTCACTAGTAAATGTCAACATTTATGGAGGTTTGTGGATGTGTGTTTGATTAGATTGGCTGGAAGACATTGGGGATGGGTATCCCTAAGATTTTTTATCTCATACCATCGCTATGATCCCAGTAAAAGTAGATGCAGAGAAGAAAGGGCAAAGTTGTATTTATTCTGGCTGAAGTGTATTTGGTTGCAGCATATTTGTGTTTACTATTGAGCAACTAGAGAGCTCCTCTATTCAGAACTGAAAATCTCAATTGATGTAATAATTCTAAAAGGAAAACAATGCGAGAAAATGTTTTTATCTTACACATGCATAAGGTACTGTTCTCTTCCAAATACTGATCATCAGCACAAGCGCATACTTTGCCTCTAGGAATGGCCAGGCACAGTGAACTGCAGCCTCCATTGTTTACTCGACAAGCGTTTTCTCCTGCAAAAAGAAATGAAAGAAACAATAAACCTTTACATCTATATCACTAATTTTACTTAAATATATGCTGCAGTGCTCATTTTAGTTTTGCAATTATAACAGCCTTTATAGAACGACTGCTACGTGTAATATAAATATTGTTTAATACATAAATAAAGTCGCATTTAGTGTATCCTTTTCTGGTAGCCACCTAAGATTGCTTTCAATTGAAATTCGAATTACTAGGATTCAGGGATATTCCCGCTCTCACTCTTTCTATGTTCCCATTCTTTGATTCTTTTAAATAAACTATAAACCACTTAACAATTCCTAGCTTTATTGTTTTTTCATTCGATTCACAGAATAGATTCCGTTCTGTTTGACTACCTTTTAATATTTTTAATTTTTCTTCCTACGTTTTCCGCTGCATTTACTCCAGTCTCTTTCAAGTTCACTTTAAATTTACAATATGCAACTTTTTGTAACAATAAATTATCAATTTACTTTCTCACAATATGGTTTGAGGGGACAATAACAGTTCAAAGACATTTATTTCAATATCATTACATTTCGAAAGAAACATAGAGATCCTCAGTATGAATTGGATGGCACTAGGATCACAGCCCATTAATCATGCTCTGTGAGCAAGCAGATATCACAGCCATGGAGGGGACTACGTGTCCTAAATGGCACTGTAGCTTTGAAGGTGGCCCTTCAAACAAGCATCACCCGTCTGCCCAGGAGCGCTATATAGCACATGAAGGAGTCTTGCAGAGCGGGAGTTACAGCAGCGTGGGGACTACGTGTCCCGAGTGGCATTGAGGCTTTAAAGGCAGCCATCCAACAAGCATCACCTGTCTACCCCGGAGTGCTATATAGCCAAGCCGGGCCCTTCTTCTTGGTCCTAACTTCCTGTGGTCATTGTTGACGGGATCTGGTAACCTTGGAACATGGGGGAAAAAGAATAATGTGGCACTACCTAATATAGGGGATACCATAACTACCTTGGACTCTTTATTGACATGCACAGTGAGGGTCATGTTGAAATAGATCACTCAAATGGAGAAGCTTCTTTCCCTGGAGACGGATAGGGATTCAGCATCCCTATCCGTGAGCAAGGCTGATCAGTGGGGGGGTGCTGACCCAGAGGTGTTGCAGGGTGAGGCATGTTCCCTTCATATGGAACCCGGATTTACAGGTCAATGAAAGTAAAACTATAGCATGACATGTGGGAAGATACCTAAGTTAAGAATTGGATTTCAATGTTAGTAACATGTGAGATGCTAAGAAAGCCTATGTTTCCTATCAGCTGTTATCTTTAATAGCAAATATATGTGGAACACTAAGATATCTAACAGAACTGTTATATTTGAAGAATATTAACAGGGATACAGAGTTTTTGTAACGAAATTGGTCATGAAACATGGGAAAGAGCTGTTGACCACTTACTCAGCCAAATCTGTGTGACCGCATCTTATTGGGTAGGCATATGAGGTATGGCAGAGGTTAGTGGTATTCAACTGGTCGAAAATGTATTTATCAAAAATCTTTTGGCAGTCCTGCATGCCTATTCTTCTATGCGCCATGATGAGCTTGGTACCCCCTACATTAAGGATAAAATCAGGTTAGCCCCACTCTTGCTATGGCGTTCCATCTGGCCATCGATTCTTCCCTGCTAAATTGTCCAATTATTGAGGCTTGTACCAAACTGCACATAGCGCTTGAGATACCATTGTTAGAATACTTTAAATTGTCTCTGGAGGAGATTAGGCTATCTGTTTTTGTTTTCTCCTTTGCGTCCTGCCGGTGTTGCCCAAAGGCTATTCTTAAAAAGAAGTTTTTGGCCAAGGTTACCTCAGGCAGAAAAATTGTGGATAGACACAAGCCTACTATGTATATGTACAATCAGGTTACTCTTTGGGATGGTACTCAATATGTTGTGGACTCTATTCCAAAATTACAACATTGCTTTGCTTTAACAAGATTTCCTTTAAATTACCTTCCTCTCATGGTGGGATAATGCAGCAAACTTATTCAGTGTCAGACTGGCCCCCTGCCCTTGTGATGGTCTTTCCTTTGAGTTGAAATAGCATATTGTGTTATTTTGCCATTTATATAAGACACCCAGTGAAACAATGATTTTACCACATAAAAAAAAATAGTCAGTGTAGACCAGTGTTAGCGTTCCTTCAGCAACTGAATTGCCCTCTGATTTGCTTTTCCATGGCCAGCTTCATATGATAAATAATTTTATGATGCAAAAATGCAATGAAAAAAAGTTTGGGGCTTTAGTTAGCTCAGCTCAATTTATTGTTAGTTTAGCAGGGATGTGAGGTGGTGCCAAATGGTCAATGGGCTGGGTGGAAGTTGGTATTGCAGGGAGATGATATGAAATGCTATATTTTCCTAATACCGCTTTTTGCCAATCCAGTGATATCCAGCTGGATTGAGTATTAGAATGGGGGGACCTGATTTCCAATGACTATTAGTGGGTCATGATTAGACTTTACATACTCTTCCTCGGGCAATCATCCTGGGACCGGTTTCGGGCTAATTGCCCTCATCAGCCAGCCTAGCTTAAATCAAGTGCCAAAGTGAGCAAAGGACCCACGTCTGGGCATGCCCTGCCAGCTTAGGGCGAACAAAGCAAACACAAGGAGATGATGGACGGAGAGCTAAAACTTTTCAGACACTCAACCCCAGTCACAGATCTGAGTTAAATCCATCATCCAAACCAGGAAGTGTTGGCAGCCATCATGTGGCTCGGTAACCGAGTCACAAGAAAACATTAGACATTAGAAAAAAGATTAAAAAAAGAAGAAAAGGGGGCAGGGTAGAATGCCCTTGACCCACTAGGCCTGCTCAGGGGATCCTACTGGGCCCCCAGACCCCAAAAAAGCATTTTTCTAAAAATAAATTGGCAACATTTGCTCTGGGTGTTCGAATCTTTCCCAATAAATATTTGTAAAAAACGAAGTGTCATGAAAAAAAATGTGTGCCCCCCACGCGGCCCCGGGGACCGCCATCTCCCCAGGCCTTTAATATATTTGAGGCGGGGGCTCTATATTATACCCAGCCCTGGGACATTACCGTTTGCTATGGCGGGGTCGGACCTCGGCTCCTGCCCTGTCATAGCAAACACGGCTTTGCTTCTTGGAAGAAGCAAAGCAGAATTGCTTTTGGGCAAGGGGATCTGCATGTTAGCAGCTCCACTTGCCCAAAAGCAATGCTGGCTCCCGCAGGAGGTGGGGAGCCAACTGGGACAGTGGTCCCACGGTCCCCAACATAAAGCCAGGCCCTGGGGAATAGGGTACCCAGGGCATTAACTGGTCTCTGGAGGGGGGCCACACAGCCACCCTCCCCACAAATATAAAAAATGAAAACAAAGCTGGCCATACCCCAGGGGATAGGGTCCCCAGGGCCAGAAGTTGCCTGGGAGGTGGGCCACAAGGCCCCCTCCCCCTTTTCATTACATTTTTTCAAAATAAGGCCGGGTAGTGGCCAAGGGAAAAGGCACTATGTGCTGCCCCCCTCCTGTAATTTCAATTAATAAGTAAATAAATAACGAGGCCAGGCCCTGGAGCCAAAGTGGCCCAGGGAAGTGGGGCCATGCGGCCCCCTCACGTAACATAAATAAAATAAACAAGAGGCCATGCCCTGGGGGGATGGGGTAACCGGGGTCAAAATCGGCTTTGGGAGGACACTTTCCTGTTAAAAAAAAAACTAAAAAATGGCTCAAGCTGGGGCCCAAAAAATACGAAAAGAAGGGGGGGGGCCACACAACCCATATTCTAAAAATATTTAAATAAAGAAAAGCCGGCCTCTCGCAAGAGGCCCCGCAACCTCCCTGCACCACTCTGCAAACGTGCCTCCTGGTGTGTTCTAAGTTAGAGGGGAAGTCCCTTAGATCCTAATGGGTCCTTAGGGGCCAACTAGCCCACCAGGTAACTCTAGTAATCCCCACACAGCTGGATTGCTGAGAGGTGGTCCGAGGCCATGCCCCTTTTTATATCACTCTGCAAGCGGGCCTCTTGGTGCACTGCATGTGGTGCAATGAGGTTCTCTTGTGTCATGAAGACCTCAGGACTAAAGTGGACTTCATCCCCCGAGCAGCAGCAGGCCAGGAGGTGCATTTGCAGGGTGGTGCCAAAAGGCGGCGTGGCCTTGGACCACCTCACAGCAATCCAGCTGTATGGGGCTTACTAGAGATAACAGGAGGGCTAGTTGCCCCAGAGGAACCCTCAGGGGGCAAAGGGACTACAGCCCCCAACCAATAGAGCGCCAGGAGGTGTGTTTGCAGAGTGTTGGAGAAAGGGGGCATGGCCTGTGTTCAGCTCTCAGTAATCCCACTGTTTGGGGCGTACTGGAGGTAAGAGGTAGGCTAGTGGGTCCCTAAGGACCACCAGCAGTGAAGGGGACTACAATCCCCATCCAAGAGTGCACCAGGGAGTGCAAATACAAAGTGGTGAGCAGAGGTGACGTAGCCTGCTATGATAAATTAGCAATCTTGCTATGTGGGACTTGCTGGAGGTAATAGGAGGGGTAGTTGGCCCCCAAGAATGTCCTTGGGGGCCAACTACCCCTCTTGTTACCTCCAAGAAGTCCCACTCAGTGGGATTGCTGAGACGTCTTCAGAGGCCACGCCCCTCTTACTCCAGCACTCTGCAAAGTGCCTCCTGGCGAAATGCAGAATGGGGGAAGAAGTCCACTTTAATCCTGAGGAACTATGGGGGCCAAGAAGCCCTCCTGGTACCTCCTGTAAGTCCTACGCAGCGGAATTCATGAGCGCTGGTTGTAGGCCCAGCACCCTCTCCCCACCACTCTGCAAACACAACTACTAGTTAAAGAAGCATTTGCAAGTTAATAGGTTTTGCATTTGCGAGAGTTAGATGTATTGGCGTTGTAAATGTAAAAGTTTTTAAATAATGTTTTTTGGAGTGGAGTGGAGTCGATGGACATTATGTGTAGTGGAATTATGTGGTATGTTTTGCAGTGAAAATATGTGGATAGAAAGTATGTGGTATTAAGTGGATAGAACTAGGTAGAATGGGATTATGTGTTATGGAGAGTAAATATGTGGTATGGTAGTCTGTGTTGTGGAGTGATAACCTCAGGTTTAGTCTTCCTCGTTTCCATAGAAGCTCAACTATGAACTGAGTGAGACAAAAAAAGAAGGAGTCACTGAAGCGCACGCGTGGACCTAGTTAGAGGTATGAGCAGGGCCACTGGAATTTTGAGACTGTTTGTTTGCACTGACTTTCGCACAATTATACTTTTTCTGCATTAGCTACATAATCCATCATCTGCTCCCTAATATGCAGATTTGAACAAAAAAGCCTGGTTTCTAGCTCAAACTGCTCAAACGTTATCAATAATGCAGCTACAAGTGTTATGTATGTCTGTTGCTGCTTTCTGCTCTTCTCTTGCCTCTTTCTTTACCCCTTGTCCCTCTTTCCGCACTTCTGTTGCTTCTTTCTGCACTTATATTGCCTCATTCTGTACTTCTTTTGCCTCCGTCTGCATCTCACTTGCCTCTTTCTGCAACTCTCTTGCCTCTTTCTGCAGTTCTCTAGCATCCTTCTGCACCTCTGTTGCCTCTTTCAAAACTTCTCTTGCCTGTTTCTGCACCTCTATTGTCTCTTTCTGCACCTCTCTTGCCTCTTTCTCCAACTCACTTGCTTCTTTCTGCACCCCTTTTTGCTTGTTTCTGTAGCCCTCTTCCCTCTTTGTGCAACACTCTTGCCTCTTTCTATACCTCTCTTTCCTCTTTCTGTACCACTCTTTCCTTTTTCTGTACCTATGTTGCTTCTTTCTGCACTACTCCTGCCTCTTTCTGTACCCTGTGTGCCTCTTACAGCACATCTGTTGCTTCTTTCTGCATTTCCTTTCCTTCTTTTGCACATCTTGTGCCTCTTTGTGAACCCTTCTTCCCTTTTCCTGCACGTCTCTTGGTTCCTTCTCCACTGCTCTTGACTCTTTCTACACCCTTCTTGATTCCTTAAGTACCTCTGATGTTTCTTACTAGATGGCTCTTGCTTCTTTCTGTACCTCTCTTGCAAATTTCTGCACCTCTCTTGCCTCTTTCTGCACCTAACTGTCTTCCTTCTGCACCTCTCTTGCCTCTTTCTGCACTTCTCAAGCCTCTTTCGGTACGTCCCATGCCTCTTTCTGCACCTCAAGTGCCTCTTTCTGCACTTATCTTGCCTCTTTCTATAACTCTCTTGCCTTTTTCTGCAGCTCACTTGCCACTTTCTCCTCCTCACTTGCTTCTTTCTACATATCTCTTGCCTATTTCTGAACTTTTATTGCCTCTTTCTGCAACTCTGTTGCTTCTTTCTGTACATCTCTTGCATTTTTCTGCACCCTTCGTATCACTTTCAGCACCTCTGTTGCTACTTTCTGCACTTTTATACCTTCTTTCTGCACCCCTCTTGCCTCTTTCTGTACCCCCCTTGGCTCTTTGTGCACCTCTCATACTTCTTTCTGCACCCCATTGCCTCTTTTTACACCACTGTTTGTTCTTTCCGCACTGATCTTGCGTCTATCTACATATCTTTTGCAAATGTATGTATCCCTCTTGCGGGACACTGTAAAAAGCAGTTCTACACTTGGGGCAAGAGCGCAGAAGGCAGTAGCACCATACTACCACCAGCATCATACCAAAACCACCGTGAGGGAAATGGCCAACATTGTCGGGCTTGCTTCTGTCTTTGCTGCTGTGAGGGGAACGGCTTCCTGGAACTACATCACCCAGCATTCCCTGCATTGTCGCTTTGCACTGACACCCAACAGTACGCCTGGAGGCGTGATTTAAACGTTGCAAGCCTCCCGCAGCATGGCACGCGGTAAAAAGGAGTTCTACACTTGGGGCATGAGCGCAGGTGGCAGTAGCACCATACTACCACCAGCATCTTACCATCACCACCGTGAGGGAAATGGCCAACATTGTCGGGCTTGCTTCTGTCTTTGCTGCTGTGAGGGGAACGGCTTCCTGGAACTACATCACCCAGCATTCCCTGCATTGTCGCTTTGCACTGACACCCAACAGTACGCCTGGAGGCGTGATTTAAACGTTGCAAGCCTCCCGCAGCATGGCACGCGGTAAAAAGGAGTTCTACACTTGGGGCAAGAGCGCAGGTGGCAGTAGCACCATACTACCACCAGCATCATACCATCGCCGCCATGAGGGGAACGGCAAATGTTGAAGGGCTTGCTTCTGCCTTTGCCACTGTGAGGGGATCGACTTCCTAGAACTGTATAACACAGCATTCCCTGCATTGTCACTCTGTGCTGATGCCCAACAGCGCACCTGCAGGCGCAATTTAAACAACGCAAGCCTTCTGCAGTGCGGGACATGCATGTTCTGTGCACGGGCGAAGCCCAGGCCAAGGGCATCCCGTTCTTGCGCGTCATTGACAGGACGAGGCAGGGCAGGGATACCCCCCTTTCTCCTCAGGCCCCGTGCATTCTTCTTCATGTGGTGTCGCCAAAACAGGTACTATGAGCTTGTCTCTTCGCCGCCCCTTTTATCTGCATGTGTTTGCAGTAACCACACTTTAACTCTACCTGTAAAACTCACACGCTCTATGTCGAAATACGACCGGGTGTGATTGAACTTTTTATTGAACTTGCTTTATCTGGACCTCCCGGATCAAGCCCCCTACTAAACCTGGACATTGTACCGCACATTACACTTTAGGGTCAAAACGCTCCCAAAAACGCCGTACCCTAAATGAAATGTTTGCTGCACTTTTTTTCGTTTGATAAAGCAAGGATCTAGGATAGTTTGTTACACTTGGCAACTTTTGATTTACAAGCTTGTATTGTATTTTCTGCATGTCTTATCAGCTGAAAAATATCTTAACAGAAAATTTATAATAGGTTTGTGTGTGGATATACGGCTAATTATGAGTAAGCCTAAACCTAGTATTGGTAATAGTGTGTTTGGAACTCTAGATGCTTTCTTATTGAGGGCAGAATCAGCCATCATTGACGAGATAAAGCTTACAGAACGTAGGCTATCTCTTGAACCACTATTCTTGCAGAATAGACTTTCTTTATCTTATGGTATTACTGAATCCTTGGTGGTATATAATCATGAAGTATCTCCACCTCAGACTAGTCAGTCCCCACATGTTGCCCTAAACCCAGTGATAAGTATTGTTTCCTGTCCAGTTTCGGACCAAGAACTTAGCCCTGCCAGAGTCAAAGTTACGACCAGAGGGCAGAAAGCTATACTCAGGCCAGGTGTACCAATGAATCCCCCCCAATAAAAGTAAAAGCTGTGGATTAGTGAAACAAAGCAAACCCATTCTGAGAACTGGAAAGAATAAATCACCTGTCATCCCTCCCAATGTCTCCAATGAGGGCCATCCTACCCCTGCGAGCCATACTGGGATAGAACAGCTTGACGATAGAAAACAGGAAGGGAATTTTTGGGGCAAGCTAGAAATTATGATGTCAAACTTACTAGATCCTATCCTGCAAAAAATAAACTCAGTAGAAGCTAGATTATAAAAACTAGAGGGGATAGTTAGCTGCAACCCGCAGGCTATATTGGCAGTTAGTTCAAAGAAAAGTACAGATCATTCAGCAATTAGGGGAATAGGAACAGGATTAGGCTCAGCTGCTAGCCCTGTGGTAAATAGAGAGACCTCAGATAAGAGTAGCTCTAATATCCATATGCCTAGAAGTGCTGATATACCTGTTTCCACTGGCCAGTCCTCCCCAAGAGTAGGGTCCTCCATACCTTAGAGAGAAGGGAGTTGCAAACAATAAGTCTCCCAATAATTGACCTGCCTCCAGAATCCACCCCCTATGTAGTAGTGTTAGAGAACATCCCTTACCTCCCTAAGGGGTTTAGAAGACTATGGGCAGCTAATAAACAAATTAACTCACTGGTTTACACATTAAACCACTATGGGTGCCCGTGTGGCTGAAAACATCTTCATGGCCCGTAGGGTGAGCTAGATTAGGAGCTCGCGTAAAATGGGTTTGGGTGACTGCGTCATCGTAAATTTTGATAACCCTCACATTGTGGGTAGGCTTTTATCCAGAGACACATGCCTTGCTCCCTCTTCTGGCACTGTCATCAGGGTTTTACCACTGGGCTTTTTTTATTAGCCAGTCCCTCTTAGGGACCCATATTATAATTTTCCTGTGGCAGCCACACGTGGTGGGTGGAAAAATAGAATATTACCAAGACCGGCTGGCAGAAAGGCTATCCCTGGCCCCAAATGGTTTGACCCTCAATGCTCCAAGGCAGAGAAAAACCAAAACAGCCAAACCAAGAACACAAGCAGTAGTAGGCGTCTGCCGTATAGAATACAAGTCTGCCCTTGCTAGACGGAAGGGTGTCCTGATAGAGGAGGCATGGAGGGAGTTCATTGACTCAAGCATGCTCAGGAACAGTTCCAGGTTCTCGAACATTGTGAATTGTCCACTTTTTTGTCAGGAAATGGGAGGGGCCCAAGACTCGCATATCTCTGAGGAGGAATGGGTGTGCCACTTTAAATCTATGTTTGACAGCCCTATGGAGCATATCTTCCCAGTGGCTCGAGATACAAACACCCGTGTAATATATTTTGAAAAGGGTGAGGTTATGGCTGGTATCGCAGGGCTATCCATTAATAAAGCGCCGGGCCCGGACCGAATCCCACCAGACCTATTTCAATCTGATACCCTTTTCTGGGCCCCGGTATTGGAGGCTATGTTTAATGCAGCAGCTCAGAATGGCTGTCCTCAGTCTTGGGCCTCTTCCACCATAGTCCCTGTTTTCAAGAAGGGTGATAGGAGTAGCACACACTGCTATAGGTCTGTCTCCCTTATTGACTCAGTGGTCGAGGTTGTAGGATGTATCCACTTGCAGAGGTTATCCACCTGGGCGGAGGAGTATGAGATTCTGTCAGACTCCAGTTTGGATTCCTGACAGGTCGTTCGACTGTTGCTCAGTGTATCAATTTATCCATGTTACTGAGCAAATATACTGTTGCCTGCCCAGGTACTATTCACCTTGCCTTCATGGACTTGTCTTCCGCATTTGATTGAGTTAATAGGGAGAAATTGTGGTAGTCCATGAGGTCAATGGGGGTACATAACAGCATTGTCAATTTTTTAGAGGACCTCCATAAATCAACCAACGCTAACGTTAGGTTCTCTCCGGACCTTCGGGTCACCAAGGATTTTGGAATCAAGAGTGGAGTATGGCAGGGATGCATTTTGGCTCTTTTTTTGTTTAACCTTTATAATAATGATTTGGACATCGCACTAAGAGCAACGGGGGTTGATTACCCAAGTGTAAGGCGGCGTGGTATTCCCGTCCTGCTATATGCGGATGACGCCATCCTTATTTCTAGGACTGCAGTAGGTTTGCAATCTCTTTTAACAGCATTCTCTAGTTTCAAGATTGACAGGGACCTGGCAATAAACAATTAAAACTCTTACATAATGCTGGTGAGGCAACAACCTAAACAAAGCTTCCAATTTAGTGTTGATCCCCTCCATTAAAATATTCTCCTATTTAGAAGTTCTCTTTGTTGACCAACTAAAATGGGGCCCTCTAATTCTGAGGAAAAAGGGGGACCTGGTCCGAGCGAATGCTGCAATTTTTAATTTTGAAACCTATAGGAGCCATGTTGAAAGTTTACCAAGCCAAAAGCATGGCTATAGCTACCTGTGGCAGCGAAATCTGGGGACATACTGCTGCAGATTCCCTTCAGGTGGCTGAAAATTACTTTTTAAAGCACTTACTTTGTGTTCCACGTGGAGCCTCTAATATAGCGGTTCACGAGGAACTAGGGGTCCCTTCTTTAAGCGATGCTCTTGCACTGCGTCCCCCAGTGTTTTGGCTGAGGTGTTGGTTAAATAATGATTTAACTCTTAACCATCTAATTTTAAGAGAGTGTATGTCTTTAGATAATGCACTTCAGATTCCTTGGCTAAAATATATCAAAAGTAGTCTGGAAGGGGTAGGCCGTGTTGACTTATTTTGCAACCCTGAATTCAAGGACGTGGAAACAATCCTTAACTGTAAGGAAATTGGACAGGGAGGCGCAGGAGATGCAGAAACCAAGTGTTTGCATGCTTTTAATGCTTAAAACAACCCCGAGCATGGAACCTTATCTTATGGGGTTTCTATCAGCACATGAGAGGTTTTTACTAACCAGGTTCAGGATGAACTTTTTTCAGCTCTCATTGGCTAGGCCCAAAGGATACAGTAGCGTTCAGGTGATAGCTTCCTGTGGCTGTGACAAACAGATTCTGCAGAATTTGCTGCACTTTATGTTTTTATGATAACTGTATGAAAACCCTCAAAGGCATTTTTTGGTTCCTATTTTGAAAAAAATGAATTTTAGACAGGCCCGTCCTGCTCTCATGTACCTGCAAATGTTGAAAGAGGACTGCATTCGTTTTATAGTAGGGTTTTTTTTAAAGCATCAGTGAAATCTAGGGCCTGTATGGATGTGTAGATAAAATGGATGTATTATATATGACTTACTAGCTCAATAGGTCTAGTTTTTGCTACAGACACTTTTAACAGGGTGCTATTTCTTGCGGGCAAATTGCATCTAGGGGGGCTGGGTACCGTATTTTTAGCTATGAACGGTGTAGAGGGTCTGATTTTTTTATATCTGTTTTTACTGAGTCTTATTTATGTACCAGTGTGTTTATGCATTTGTATCTGTGTAACTTATATGTTTTTTTTGGTAAAACCGAATAAAGTTTAATTGATTCATTGATTGTATCCCTCGTACCTCTTTCTGCACCTTTTCTGGCAGTTTCTGCACCTCAAGTGCCTCTTTCTGCACTTATATTGCCTCTTTCTATACCTCACTTGCTTCTTTCTGCATATATATTGCCTCTTTCAGCACCTCTGTTGATTCTTTCGGCACTTCTCTTGCTTCTTAGTGCACCCCTCTTGCCTCTTTCTGTACCCCTCTTGCCTCTTTGTGTACCTCTCCTTCCTCTTTCTGTACCTCACTTGCCTTTTTCTGCGGTTCTCTTGCCTCTTTCTGTACCTCTTTTGCTTCTTTCTGCACTTCTCTTACCTCTTTCAGTACCCCTCTTGCCTGTTTCTGCACCTCTGTTGCTTCTTTCTGTACCTCTTTTGCAAATGTCTGTATCCCTCCTTCTGTACCCCTGTTCCATCTTTCTTCAGCTTTCCTGCCCGTTTCTGCACCTATATTGCCTCTTTTTGCACCTCTGTTGCTTCTTTCTGCACTTCTCTTGCTTCTGTCTTCACCCCCTTGCATCTTTCTCTATCCTTCTTGCCTCTATGTGCACCTCTTCTTCCTCTTTCTTCCCCGCTATTGCCCTTTTCGTCTGTTTTCTTGCCTCTTTCCATACCTCTTTTGCTTCTTTCTGCACTTCCCTTGCCTCATTCAGTACCACACTTGCCTCGTTCTGCACCTCTTTTGGTTTATTCTGCACTGCTCTTCCTTCCTTCTGCACCTATGCTGCAAATTTAGGCATCCCACTTGCCTCTTTCAGCATGCCTCTTTCGGCTATCTGCACCTCTCTTGCCTCTGTCTACACACATGTTCCCTTTTTCTGCACCACTTTTGCCTGTTTCTGCAACTCTCGTGTCTCTTTCTGCTGTTATTTTGCCTCTGTTTGCACCTCTTTTGCTTATTTCTGCACTTGTCTTGCCTCTTTGTGCACCCCTCTTGCCTCTTCCTGCACCACCGTTGCTTCTTTCTGTACTTCTGTTGTTCCTTCCTGTACATCTTTTGCTTCTTTCTGCAGTCATCTTGCCTCTACTTGAAACCCTCCCCCTTCTTTCTGCACCACTCTTGCCTCTTTGTGTACCTCTGTTCCTTCTTTATGCACTTATATTGCCTCTTTCTACACCTCTCTCACTTTTTTCTGCACCCTTGCTGTCTCTTTCTGCACTTGTCTTCCCTCTTTCTGTACCTCTCTTGCTTTTTCTGCACTTCTGTTGCTTCTTTCTGCACCTCTCTTGCATCTTTCTGCACCCTTCTTCCCTTTTTTGCACCCCTCTTGACTCTTTCAGAAGTTCTCTTTCCTCTTTGAGCACATCTTTTGCTTCTCTTTGCTCTTCTCTCTCCTCTTTCTGCACTTCTCTTCTCCACTCTCTTGCTTCATTCAGAAGCTCACTTGCCACTTTCTGCAGTTCGCGTGTCTCCTTTTGCACCTGACTTGCCGTTTTCTGTACATCTCTTGCCTCTTTATGCACCTCTCTTGCCTCATTCTGCACATATATTGGTACTTTCTGCACTGCTCATGCCTCTTTCTGCACCCCTCTTGCCTCTTTGAGCACATCTTTTTTCCTTCTCTTTGCACTCCTCTCTCCTCTTTCTGCACTTCTCTTGCCTCTTTCTGCACTCCTCGAGCCTCTTTCTGTACCTCTCTTGCCTATTTTAGCACCCCAAGTGCCTCGTGCTGCACTGATCTTACCTCTTTCTATACCTCTCTTGGCTCATTCTGCCACTCACTTGCCACTTTCTGCTCTTATCTTGCCTCTTTCTGAACCTCACTCTCTTCTTTATGTACCTCTCTTGCCTCTTTCTGCTCCCCACTTGCTTATTTCTGCATCTCTCTTACCTATTTCTCAACCCCTAATGCCTCTTTTTTCAACTCTGTTGTTTCTTTTTGCACATCTCTTGCCTTTTTCTGCACCCTTCTTATCTTTCCGCACCTCTGTTGCTTCCTTCTGCACTTCTATTCCTTCTTTCTCTGCCCCTCTTGCCTCTTTCTGTACCCTGCTTGCCTCTTTGTGCACCTCTCCTACCTCTTTGTGTACCCCTCTTGCCTCTTTCTGCACCACTGTTGGTTCTTTCTGCACTGCTCTTGCTTCTATCAGCATATTTTTTGCATTTCTCTGTCTCCCTCTTGCCTCTTTCTGCACCGCAGGTTGCTCTTTCTGTACCTTTGCTGCCTGTTTCTGCACATCTCTTGGCTTTTTACACCTCTGTTGCTTCTTTATGCACTTCTCTTACCTCTTTCCTTAACACTCTTGCCTCTTTCTGTACCTCTGTTAGTTCAATCTGCACTGCTCTTGCTTCTTTCTGCACCTCTGTTGTAAATGTATGCATCCTTCTTGCCTCTTTCAGCACCCTTTTTCCATCTTTCTGCATGACTGTTGCCTCTGTCTGCACACGTGTTCCTTCTTTCTGTACCACCTTTGCTTGTATCTGCTTCTCTCTTGCCTCTTTCTGCTGTTCATTTGCATCCTTCTGTAGTTCTGTTGCTTTCTGTACCTCTCTTGCTTCTATTTGCAGACATGTTGCCTCAATGTACACCCCTCTGCCCTCTTTCTGCACTTCTCTTGCCTCTTTCAGTTCCTCTCTTGCTTTTTTCTGCATTTCTTTTGCCTCTTTCTGTACCTCTCTCGCTTCTTTCTGCACCCTTGTTGTCTCTTTCTGCACTTGCCTTCTCTTTTCTACACCTCTCTAGCTTTTTCTGCACTTCTCTTTCTTATTTCTGTACCTCTCTTGCTTCTTTCTGTACCTTTCTTCCCTTTTTTGAACCCCTCTTGACTCTTTCTGCAGTTGTCTTGCCATTTTCTGCACCTCTCTTGCGTCTTTCTGCACCTCTGCTGCCTCTTTCTGCACCTCATTTGCTTCTTTTTGTCACTCTCTTGCCTCTTTCTGCACCCCATTCCCCTCTTTATGCATCTCTCCTGCCTCTTTCTGTACCTCTGTTGCTTTTTTCTGTACTTTTCCTGTTCTTTCTACACCGTTCCCACCTCTTTCAGCACCTCTGTTGCTTCTTTCCACACTTCTCTTCCTTCTTTCTGCTCCCCTCTTGCTTCTTTCTGTACCTCTCTTGCCTCTTTGTGTACCTCGCCTACCTCTTTCTGCACCCCTCTTGCCTTTGCGTGTACCGCTTTTAGTTCTTTCTGCAATGCTTTTGGTTCTTTCTGCACCTGACTTTCCTCTTTCTGCACTTCTCTTGCTTCTTTCTACACCTCTGTTGCTACTTTCAGAAATTCTCTTGCCTCTTTCTGTACTTCTCTTGCATATTTCTACACTTTTCTTGCTTCTTTCTGTACCCCTCTTGCCTCTTTCTGTACCCGCTCCCCTCTTTCTGTATCTCTCTTGCCTCTTTCTATACACCTGTTCCCTCTTTCTGCACCTTTTCTGCCTGTTTCTGAACCTTTCTTGCCTCTTTCTTCACCTCTGTTGCTTTTTTCTGAACTTCTCTTGATATTTCTACACCATTTCCACCTCTTTCAGCACCTCTGATGGTTCTTTCTACACTTCTTTCTTTCTGCACCCCTCCTGCCTCTTCCTGTATGTCTCTGCCTCTTTGTGTACCTTACCTACCTTTTTCTGCATCCCTCTTGCCTTTTCTGGCACCGGTGTTGGTTCTTTCTGGAATGCTTTTGGTTCTTTCTGCACCCTGCTTATCTCTTTCTACACTTCTCTTGCTTCTATCTACACCTCTGTTGCTTCTTTCAGCAATTCTCCTTCCTCTTTCTGCACTTCTCTTCCTTCTTTCAGTACCCATCCCGCCTCTTTCTGTATCGCTGTTTCCTCTTTTGCCCCCTCTGTTGCCTCTTACTGTACCTCTGTTGCTTTTTTCTGCATTTCCTTTGCCTCTTTCTGTGCCTCTCCCGCTTCTTTCTGCACCCTTATTGCATTTTTCTGCACTTGCCTTCCCTTTTCTACACTTCTCTTGCTTTTTTCTGCACTTCTCTTTCTTCTTTATGTACCTCTCTTGCTTCTTTCTGTACCCTTTTCCTTTTTTTGCACCCCTCTTGCTTCTTTCTGCACCTCTGTTGCCTCTTTCTGCACCTCACTTGCTTCTTTCTGTCCCTCTCTTGCCTCTTTCTGCACCCCATTCCCCTCTTTCTGCATCTCTCTTGCCTGTTTCTGCACTCCTGTTCCCACTTTCTATACATTTCCTGCCGGGTTCAGCATGTCTTTTGCCTCTTTCTGTACCTCTGTTGCTTACTTCTGTACTTTTCTTGCTCTTTCTACACCGTTCCAGCCTCTATCAGCACATCTGATGCTTCTTTCTCTTCTCTTCCTTATTTCTGCACCCCTCCTGCCACTTTCTGTATGTCTCTTGCCTCTTTCTGTACCTTTCCTACCTTTTTCTGCACCCCTCTTGCCTATTCATGCACCGGTGTTGGTTCTTTCTGCAATGCTTTTGGTTCTTTCTGCACCCTAATTACCTCTTTCTACACTTCTCTTACTTCTTTATACACCTCTGTTGCTTCTTTCAGCAATGCTCTTTCCACTTTCTGCACTTCTCTTCCTCCTTTTTGTACCCCTCCCGCCTCTTTCTGTATCACTCTTGCCTCTTTCGGCACCTACGTTGCCTCTTTCTGTACCTCTGTTGCTTTTTTCTGCATTTGTTTTGCCTCTGTCTGTACCTCTCTTGCTTCTTTCTGCACCCTTGTTGTCTCTTTCTGCACTTGCCTTCACTTTTCTACACCTCTCTTGCATTTTTTTGCACTTCTCCTTCATCTCTTTTTTGCACCACTTTTGACTCTTTCTGGAGTTCTCTTGCCATTTTCTGCACCTCTCTTGCTTCTTTCAGCACATCTGTTGCTTCTTTCTATCCCTCTCTTGCCTCTTTCCGCATGCCTGTTGCCACTTTCTACACCTTTCCTGCCTGTTTCTGTACTTCTCTTGCTTTTTTCTGCACTTCTCTTACTCTTTCTGTACTGTTCCCGCCTCTTTCAGCACCTCTGTTGCTTATTTCCACACTTCTCTTCGTTCTTTCTTCTCCCCTCCTGCCCCATTCTGTACCTCTCTTGCCTCTTTGTGTATCTCGCCTACCTCTTTCTGCACCCCTCTTGCCTTTGCTTGTACTGCTGCTGGTTCTTTCTGCAATGCTTTTGGTTCTTTCTGCACCTTACTTTCCTCTTTCTGTACTTCTTTTGCTTCTTTCTACACCTTTGTTGCTACTTTCAGCAATTCTCTTGCCTCTTTCTGCACTTCTCTTCCTTCTTTCTGTACCCCTCCTGCCTCTTTCTGTATCGCTCTTGCCTCTTTTGGCACCTCTGTTACCTCTTTCTGCACCCTCTTGCCTCTTTCTTCACCTCTGTAGGTTCTTTCCGCACTGCTCTTGCTTCTTTCTGTACATCTTTTGCCTTTTTGGCAACTATCATGCCTCTTTCTGCACCCCTTTTGCCTCTTTCTGTACCCCTTTTGCTTCTTTCTACACCTCTCCTACCTCTTTCTCCACTTCTCTTGCTTCATTCTGAACCCCTCTTGCCTCTTTCTGTACCCCTTTTGCTTCTCTGTGTACCTCTCCTGCCTCTTTCTGTACTTCTCTTGCTTATTTCTGCACCCCTCTTGCCTCTTTCTGTACTCCTCTTGCCTCTTTCTACACCTCTGTTGCTTCTTTCTGTACTTCTCTTGCTTCTTTCTGCACTTTGTTTGCCACATTCTTCACCTCTTTTGCTTTTTTCTGCACTTTTCTTACCTCTTTCTGTACCCCTCTTGCCTCTTTTTGCACCTCTGTTGGTTCTTTTACCTCTTTCTGCACCTCCTTTGCTTATTTTTGCACCCCTGTTGTCTCTTTCTGCACCACTCTTTCTGCTTTTGCACCTCTCTTGCTTCTTTCTGCACCTCTCCTGCTTCTTTCAGTACCTCTCTTGCCTCTTGCTGCACCTTTCTTCCCTTTTTGCATTTTGCATCTCTCTTTCCTCTTGCTGTTGTTCTCTTGCCATTTGTGCACCTCTCTTGCCTCTTTCTGTACCTCACTTGCCTCTTTCTGCACTTTTCCTGCTTCTTTCCACCCGCTGTTGCTTCTTTCAGCAATTTTCCTGATTCTTTCTGTACTTCTTTTGCGCATATCTGCACCTCCTTTGCGTCTTTCTGGACCTTTGTTGCCTCCTTCTATACCTCATTTGCTTCTTTCTGTCTCCTCTTGCATCCTTCTGCACTCCTTTTTCTCTTTCTGCACCTCTGTTTACTTCTTTCTGTACTTCTCTTGCTTCATTCTGCACTTTGTTTGCCTCTTTCTGCACCTCTTTTGCTTCTTTCTGCACTTTTCTGTACCCCAGTTCCCTCTTTCTACACCTCTCTTGCATATGTCTGCACACCTGTTCCCTCTTTCTGCACCCCTTCTGCTTGTTTCTGCAATTCTCTTGCCCCTTTCTGAAGTTCTCTTGCCTCCTTTTTCACTTGACTTGCCTCTTTCTGCACTGCTCTTGCTTCTTTCCGCACCCTTCTACCCCTTTTATGCATATCTCTTTCCTGTTAATGCACCTCTCTTGCTTCATTCTGCACATCTCTTGGTTTGTTCTGCACTGCTCTTGCCTCTTACTGTACCACTCTTGCCTCTTTGAGCACCTCTTTTGCTTCTTTCTGCACTTCTATCGCCTTTCTGCACATTTATTGCCTCTTTCTGCACTTCTATTACCTCTTTCTGCACCTCTCTTTCTTCTTTTTGCAACCCTGTTGTATCTTTCTGCACCACTCTTTTCTCTTTTTGCACCTCTCTTGCTTCTTTCTGCACCTCTCCTTCTTCTTTCTGCACCTCACTTGCTTCTTTCTGCACCCTTATTCCTTTTTTGCATCTCTCTTGCCTCTTGCTGTTGTTCTCTTGCCATTTTTGCAACTCTCTTTCCTCTTTCTGTACCTCACTTGCCTCTTTCTGCACTTCTCTTGCTTCTTTCCACACCTGTGTTGCTTCTTATAACTATTTTCTTGCCTCTTTCTGTACTTCCTTTGCTGTTTCTGTACCTCCTTTGTGACTTTCTGCACCCCGGTTGCCTCTTTCTATACCTCATTTGCTTCTTTCTGTCTCCTCTTGCATCCTTCTGCACTCCCTTTTTCCCTTTCAGCACCTCTCTTGCCTCTTTCTGCACCCCTATTCTCTCTTTCTGTACCATTCCTGCCTCTCTTTACACTTTCCTTGCCTCTTTCAGCACCTCTGTTGCTTTTTTCTGCACTTCTCTTCCTTCTTTATGCGTCCCTCATGCCTCTTTCTGTACGTCTCTTGACTCTTTGTGCACCTCTCCTACCTTTTCTAAACCACTCTTGCTTTTTTGCACCTCTTTTGGTTCTTTCTGCACTGCTGTTGCTTTTTTCTGTACCTCACTTACCTCTTTCTGAACTTCTCTTGCTTCTTTCTACACCACTTTTGCTTCTTTCAGCAATTCTCTTGCCTCTTTCTGCTCCTTTCTTCCTTCTTTCTGACCCCCCTCCTACCTCTTTCTGCACTCCTCATGCCTCTTTTTGCACCTCAGTTGGTTCATTCTGCATTGCTCTTGCTTCTTTCTGCATCCCTGTTGCCTCTTTCTGTGCCCTCTTTTCTCTTTCTGCACCTCTCTTGCCTCTTTCTGTACCCGTCTCCTATTTCTGTACCTTTTCTGTACCTCTCTTCCCTGTTTCTGTACCTCTGTTGCTTTTTTCTGCAATTCTCTTGCTCTTTTTCCAGTTTGTGTCTCTTTCTGTACCTCACTTCTCTCTTTCTGCACTTTTCTTGCATGTTTCTATACCTCTATTGCTTCTTTCTGTACCCCTCTTGCTTATTTCTGCACCCCTCCTGCCTCTTTCTGTACCCCTCATGCTTCTTTTTGCATATCTGTTTGTTATTTCTATACTGCTCTTGCTTCTTTCAGCAATTCTCTTGCCTCTTTCTGTTCTTCTTTTTTTCTGCACCTCTCCTGCTTCTTTCAGCACTCCACTTGCTTCTTTCTGCACTTCTCTTGCCGCTTTCAGCACCTCTGTTGCTTCTTTCTGCACTTCTCTTGCCTCTTTCTGCACCTCTGAGTTGGAGGTAGTTGTAATCCCCCTGCCTTTTCATGTACTAAGGACTTACAGGTGAAGTCATGCCACTCACAGGGGTAACCCAGCCCATACTGTACCCTAGTATATATATGTATTTTCCCTGTATTCTAAGTGTCTTTTAGCATCGCACTGGCTCCGGGCTTAGTTAGTTAGAGTCAGTTACCACCAGTACCAATCAGCAAAAAGTTGGGGGCACAGGATTACTTTGCAACAAGGCCTCTTTCTGCACCTCTGTTTGTTCTGTCTGAATTTCTCTTGCTTCTTTCTGTGCCTTTCCTCCTCTTTCTGTACCTCTGTTGCTTCTTTCTGTACCCCTCTTGCTTCTTTTTGCAATTCTCTTGCCTTTTTCTGCTCTTCTCCTTCTTCTTTATGTACCCCTCCTGCCTCTTTCTCTACCTCTTGTGCTTCTTTTTGAATCTCTGTTGGTTATTTCTACACTGCTCTTGCTTCTTTCAGCAATACTCTTGCCTCTTTCTGCTCTTCCTTTTTTCTGCAACGCTCTTGCCTCTTTCTGTACTTCACTTGCTTCTTTCTGCACCTCTCTTGCTGCTTTCGGCACCTAAGTTGCTTCTTTCTGCACTTCTCTTGCCTCTTTCTGTACCTCTGAGATGGAGGTAGTTTTAATCACTCTGCCCTATTATGTTCTAGGGCCTAACAGGGGAGGTCATGCTATTCACAGGGGTACCCCAACCCATAGTGCACCCTAGTGTATATAGGTGTTTTCACTGCATTCTAAGTGTCTTTCAGCATAGCACTGGCCCTGGACCTAGTTATTCAGAGTCAATTACCACCAGTACCAGTCAGCAAAAAGTTAGGCCACACAGAATGACTTTGCAACAAGGCCTCTTTCTGTACCTCTGTTGGTTCTTTCTGCATTTCTCTTGCTTCTTTCTGCACCTTTCCTCCTCTTTCTGCAAATGCCCTACCTCTGTAGGCATTATTCAAAATTAGCATCTAAACAACCTTTGAAATTTACTGAAAACCATAGGTTTCAGGGATGTTGTAATTAGAAATTAGCATTTAAAAACATTGAAATTCACTTAAAAAACAATAGGTTTCAGGGACGTTATAGTTCGAAATTATCATTTAAAAAACCTTTGAAATTAATTGAAAAAAATATTGGTTTCAGGGACATTATTGTTATAAATTAGCATTTAAAAAACCGTTGAAATTCACCTAGAAAAGCACAGGTTTTAGGGACGTTATAGTGAGTTGGACAATTCACTGATACAAAACCAGAGAAATTCGGCAGTTATAGTTAGTTGAGCTAAGTATAACTCATGCCCCTGCAATGCACTGCTGATGACATCAGATATTACATCACTGATGACGTGGTCAGTGGCATCACTGATGACATCACTGATGACATCTCAAATGACCTCACTGATAACATCACTGGTGACATCATCAAAGTGATCCTCTGATGCACCTCCTCCATGCCTAATATAACCTTTGATAAACCAACTCTAAAATACAGACTGCCATTCTCGAAACCATGGGCACACCAATTCCAGTTACTACATACACACTCACTGATTCGTAGGTCTACACACATATCCTACTCACTCACCCATACAGTCACTCATATATGCAATCACTCATCAATACAGACACTATCATATGCACTCATACACCTATACAGACACTCACACACTGCCACTCACCCATAGAGTTACTTACACAGCTAGTTAGTCATGCAAAGAATCAATCACATTCCCATTTACTCACCTATACAGTTATAAACATACCACCTCATTTATACAGATTCTAACACATATTTACTCTCGTACACAATCACTGACACAAGCACACACTCATCCACACAGCCACTCTCACAATTACTTACTCTCACATATAGTCATTTATATACTCCAACACTTACATATACTGCCTTTCACATATGTAGTTACTCACACATGTACCACTGAGACATCCATTCACTCACCAACACTGCCATACACATACATACCCACCCATGCAGCCTCTCACAGACACTAAGACCCATACACCCAGTGAATCACCTACTTACACATTCATGCAGTGAGTCATATATATCCCTCCCACCCACACAGACACTCGGTCACCCATACAGATACTCAGGCAAGCAATCAATATAGACACACATGTAGCTACTCACCAACCCATGCAGCCACTTACTTTCACACAGTTTAGTCACTAACCCATGCATTCAGTAAGACACGTTTAGTCACTCACTTATATAGTCAGTCACACACCTACTAAATCATCCATTCAGACAGTTAATAATATAGTTATCATTTTTTTATGTGGTGGTGGCTATTGAATTCCTGCTTTTGCTTTCCGCTTTTGCAATGTAACCGTGGAGATCACGATTATCAACATCATCATGATCTCCGGCCTCACAGTGAAAATGGAAAATAGGTTTTAGGGATTGTTGTTCTAGAAATACACTGCAAAAACATGAATTTGAATCATACAGTAATAATCCCTATTGTGTAAAATACTGTACTATGTGGTCATTTTTGTGTTTTCAGTTTTTGAAAAAGGTACAGCCATCGCGGTTAAAGGTGATGTTGTGATGTCCCGAAAATCCACAAAAATAGGAAATAGGTCCGAAAGATGGTTTTGAAGAAAACTTAGCAAACAATATGAGTTTAAACACGCTTTGAAAGAATTATGTAGACAGTACTATGTGTAGGGCAATGTTCAGAATGTATTTTTTTACATATGATTTTTGGATGTGTTGGTGGTCATGTCTGCTTTTGTTTTCCGTTTCTCCGATGTGTTTTTGGGGATCGCGATTACCGACGTCATTGCGGTCTCCAGAATCACCGCAAAAAGATAAACTAGATTTTAGAGATGGTTTTATAGAAACTCTAGAAAAACATGACTTTAGAGAATACTTTAAGAAACAACTTATATGTAAAATACTGGAATATTTGTGGATATATGTGATTTACACTTCATGGGATAGGCACCACCGTCGTGGTTGACAATGTCATTGTGATGTCTCAAATTACTGCGAAAATAAAAATAGATCAAAAAGATGTTTTTTAAAGAAAATGAGTACAACAATGTGAGTTTAACCATGCTTTGAAAGAAGTATGTATATAGTAATATATGTAGGGCAATTCTCAGAATGGATTTTTATTACATATTATTTTGGATGTTTTTACAACATCTGTGGGGATCACAGCGTTGTTGCGAACATAAAATATGTAAAGAAAAATTTAACACTTATTAATCCACTGAACAAAATACAAGCCTATAAAAAAACCTTATAGAGCCATTTTCGATAAAACGTAAAAACCTTAGAAAATTCAATTAAAAAACTATAGATTACATGGACATTATAGTTAGGAAATAGAATTTGATAAGCCATAGAAATTCAATTAAAAAAAACAACAAAGGTTACAGTGACAATATAGTGAGGAATAAGCATTTAAAAAACCTTACAAATTCACTGAAAAAACCAAAGGTTATAGGGGCATTCTAGTTAGGAAATAGAATTTTAAAAAACCTAAGAAATTAAGTAAAAAACCAAAGGTTACCAGAACGTTATAGTTAGGCTGACTTTTCACTTGCGCAATCAGAGAAATTCAGCATTTATGGTTATCTGATTGAACTATAACTATAACTCGCGCCCCGCAATGCACTGCCCATGACCTCACATATCACATATTACATCACTCATGACATGGTCAGTGATATCACTGATGACATCACTGAGTACAACAAGTTTTCAGTCTCCATTGTACCCAACTGTGAAGATCTCTATTGGTAGTATATCACAACCACAGCTTTCCTTTGCCATTGCACCCTCTATGAGTACCTCTGGTGGTAACATAGCACAATTGCAGCTTTCCATCTCCATTCCAATCTTCTGTGATGATCGCTGTTGGTAGTATGGTACCACTGCATCTATCCATGTCCATCTCCTTTAAACTGTTCTGTGAGGACCTCTGTTTGTAGTATGGCACAACTGCAGCTGTCCATCTAAATTGTACTCTTTAATGAGGACCTCTATTAGAAGCACACTGCAAATGCAGCTTTCCATCTCCATTGTACTTTTCTGTGAGGAACCCGGTTGGTAGTGTGGTGAAACCTCACCTTTCAAGCACCGTTACAGCCAACTCTAAGGTAAGCTGGTTGCAATTTAGTGCAACAAGTTTTCCATCTCCATTGCACTCTCTTGTGAGAACATCTGTAGGTTGCATAGTGACATTTTGGCTTTCCATCACTTGTCTGAGTATGTGGAAAACATGAACCTAGATGCAGGGCAGTGCTCTATGCATGTTCTTAAGATGTCAACTTTGTCAGTACACACTCATGTCTTTGTTTAGTATGATGCAAGTATGGTTTTTCATTTTTACAGAATAAATGTGGATGAAGACCATGTTTGACTAATGTATGATTAATGTAGATTTATTTTCTTTTTGGTCTAGTACTGATATTCATTTGTATAGTTTTTAATAAATGATTGCAAATAATGAAAAGTAGGGAAATAGTTGAACTAGATGAAGTACACACCCAAGAACAGCCGTGACACTCAGAGAGTGTTGTCCTCCTCACAACTCTATGCTGATTTCTGCCTTCATTCAGCATTACTATTGTATAAGAGATGGTTTAGACTAGAGCAGCTCCAATTCTCTCTTTCTCCTACATTATAATTAATGTGCACATACCTGACTTTATTTTCATACAGTTGCACTATCCATCTTCTGTAAGGACATATGTCAGTAGTGTAACGCAGCTCCAGCATTCCATCGCCATTGTGTTCTTTCATGAGGACATATTTTGGCTATATGTCACAACTTGAAATTACAAGAACTGTATTCTCCTTTGAGGACATCTATTGGCTATATAATAAAATTGTAGCTTTCGCAGTTCTAGCTCGGTTGCAGTATTAACCTCATGGTAAAAGGAGGACGAGCCCTTTACAACTTTCTGTTGTGTGGAGACTGATATCTCCTAGGGCCATATGTGCAAGCCCCTATCGCCGCAGGAACATCACTTTTTGTGACATTTTCATGGAGATAGGGGCTTCGCCTTATTTACAAGGCAGCATTAAGCCACTTAATATGGCTTAACTCTGCCTTGTAAATAAGACCCCCTTTCATGCTATGCTTAGAGTGAAAGGGGTGAGCAGAGGGTATTGTGTTGGGCCTTTCACCACAACACCCATTGATTTTAATCCTGCCCCCTGTTTACAAAGGCAGAGTAAATAGGAGGCAGCGCCTAAATTAAGATCCGGGAAAACTTGGTCTTAACTCCGCTAAATGATGAGAAATGCCTCATATCTCCTCATTTTTCCTATTTGCCATGTAAAGGACAGAGTCATGGTGATTCACTGATAAAACATCGACACCGAAAACATCCCCATACCACAATATTGAATCATAAATGTTGATGCAAAAAATATTGGCATCCTAAAGAATCCAAAAATATTGAAACAAAAATATCGATTACATACATATAGATGTAAAAATATAATTTATATATATATATATATATATATATATATATATATATATATATATATATATATATAAAATAAAAGAATAAATATTAAATATATTATATAAAAAACTGAATTAAAAAAATACATAGATTTAATATACATTTTAACAAAAATAACAAATGAAGTTCACCTGAAAAAGTTAAACACACATATATAATAATTAGTATCTATAGTTACTGGAAAACAATTAATATACTATTAATTTAAATGTATTTTATCATTTAAAAAATATATACAAATTTAACAAATAAATATATCTATAAATACACAAATAAAATAAATGATATGTTAAAAACATTCCATTATTAATTAAAACATTAAACAATTTAAAAATATTTAAACTTAAACTTCCCACTCTAATCAATGCAAGAGTAAGAATGTGTTGGATAGCGTAGGGGTAAAAATTACTATTTCCACTCAAGTCAGTGCAACAGTAGAGAAAGTGTTGGATTGCGGAGGAGTAAAAATTACTATTCCCACTCCAGTAGTGCAACAATAGGGAAAGTGTTGGATAGCAGAGGGATAACATTTACTATTCCCACTCCAGTCATTGAAACAGTAGGGAAAGGGTTGGACAGCAGGGGGGGTAAAAATTACAATTGCCACTCCAGTGAGTGCAACAGTAAAGAAAGTGTTGGATAGTGGAGGGGTCAAAAATACTATTCCCACTCAAATTAGTGCAGTAGGGAAAGTGTTGGATAGCTGAGCGATAAAAATTACTCTTCCCACTCCAATAAGTGCAACAGTAGGGAAAGTGTTGGATAGTTGAGCGGTAAAAATTATATTCCTACTCCATTCAGTGCAACAGTAGGGAAAGTGTTGGATAGCGGAGTGGTAAAACGTACTATTCCCACTCTAGTCAGTACAACAGTAGGGAAAGTGTTGGATAGCGGAGGGGTAAAGATTACTATTCCTACTCCAATGAGTGCAACAGTAGGGAAATTGTTGGAAAGCAGAGGGGTAACAATTACTATTCCAACTCCAATGAGTGTAATAGTAGAAAAACTGTTGGATACCAGAGTGGGAAAACTTACTATTCCCACTCCAGTCAGTGCAACAGCAGGAAAAGTGTTGGTTAGCGGAGAGGTCATAATTACTATTCCCACTCCAATGAGTGCAACAGTAGGGAAAGTGTTGGATAGCAGAGAGGTAAAATTTACTAGTCCCACTCCATTCAGTGCAACAGTAGGGAAAGTGTTGAATAGCGGAGTAATAACATGTACTATTCCCACTCCAGTCAGTGCAACAGTAGGAAAAGTGCTGGTTAATGGAGAGGGAAAAATTACTATACCCACTCCAGTGAGTGCAACAGTACGGAAAGTGTTGGAAAGCAGAGGGGTAAAAGTTACTATTCCCACACCAATGAGTGTAACTGTAGGGAAAGTGTTGGATAGTGGAGGGCTAAAAATTACTATTCCCACTCCAATGAGTGCAACAATAGGGAAGGTATAGGATAGCGGAGGGGTAACATTTTCTATTCCTACTCTAGTCAGTGCAACAGTAGGGAAAGTATTGGGTGGCAGATGGGTAAAAATTACTATTCCCATTGCAGTCATTGAAAAAGTAGGGAAAGTATTGAATAGCGGAGATGTAAAAATTACTTTTCCCACTCCAGTCATCGCAACAGTAGGGAAAGCGTTGTATACCAGAGAGATAAAAATTACTATTTTCACTCCAGTGAGCGTAAGTCACAGTCAATTCAACATTACAAACAAACAAAATATCAACAACAAATATTTGAAAATATATAAATATGTAAAAAATTAAATAACAAATACATTTAATATTATACATTAAAAAACATAAAACATATCATATTAAATAAAATATAAAAATATTTTTTAAACAATGAAATATTTTTACTTACAAATTATTTATAAACATAAACATTATTCTATACATTCATTATAATTACATCTTACCCTAGAACAACACACAATTCACAACCCACATCTAAATTAAATATAAAATATACTGCCATAATTACAGTAATTTATTATCCATTAAATAAATATTATTAATAAAAAACGAATTAAAATACATGCAAAATATTTAACTTCCCAGCCTGTACCCCTACAAACCCCACAACACACATCTAAATGTAATTACACAATTCCCAAATTTAATTTTCAATTAATGAAATATTATTAATAACTAAATATTAATTAATTAAAAACGAATTACTTCCTTCCACTTACCCCTATAAACCCCACTACCTGCACCTAAAAACAATTACACAGTTTCCATATTTAATTTTCACTTAAATAATTAATGATAGATAACAAGGAATGATGAATTAATTAAAAATAAATTACTTCCGACCCTTCACCCCTATAAATACTGCAACCTGCACCTAAAATCAATTAAACAATATTCATATTTAATCCTCAATTAATTAGTTAATACTAATTAACAACTAATTATCAATTAATGAAAAATAAATTATTTACCACCCTTTAACCCATAAACCCAACAACCTGCACCTAAAATAAATTACACAATGTCAATATTTAATTTTAAATACATTAATTAATACAGACTAACAAATTATTAAATAATTAAAATATTCGACTTCCCACCCTTTACCCCCAGAAACCCCACAAGCTGCATCTGAAATTAATTAAACAATTTCCATATGGAACTTTCAATTACTTAATATTGATTAACAACAATGGGTCTTTGTTGCTGCCTGCAGTATTGCGGGACTTTGTGTGTTTTAGCCTGCAATTTACCGGGACTTTCTTCTTGCCTGCATTTTACCTGACAGAACGGCGAGGACCAGCAGCCCCGTCATCGCCCTCAACTGTGTCCTCTTCCCGCCTCCTTCAGCCACCGCATAAACTGCTCGCGGCCCCCGCTTCGCGGCAGTTCCACTGAGTCTTCGTGGAGAAGTGTGGCAAAACGTGAAGAAGTGTGGCTCAATTGTTAGAGCGGCAGATCCTGATGCAGAGGACTGCCCCGGACCAGGGTTCAATTCCCGCCTTGGCGGGTCTTGAGCTCAATTCCCCCGGACCTGATAATTCTCGCCTCGGTGCCTATTCTAATCATGGGTCCTACTCTGCGACTCTAGAAAATAGCTTGCTTAATCTCCACAATGGCCCCAACAGCGCTAGGATGCCTGGCTTCACCTTGGGGTTGCCCAGGAGTGGGCACTTCACAGGGAAAGGCCAGGAAGGGTTCCACATACATTTACATTTTATTTCGTTGCTGCCTGCAGTATAGCTGGACTTTGTGTGTTTTAGCCTGCAATTTACCGGGACTTTCTTCTTGCCTGCATTTTACCTGACGGGACCGCGAGGGCCAGCAGCCCCATCATCACCCTCACCTGTGTCCTCTTCCCGCCTCCTTCAGCCACCGCATTAACTGCTCGCGGCCCCACTGGGTCTTCGTTGCTACCTGCAGTATAGCAAGACTTTGTGTGTTTTAGCCTGAAATTTACTGGGACTTTCTTCTTGCCTGCATTTTACCTGACTGGACTGCGAGGACCAGCAGCCCCGTCGTCACACTCAGCTGTGTCCTCTTCCTGCCCTCCATCTGCAGGTATATATTTGGCTACACCCACCCCTTTGCGGGACGCGTGCGGGAGCGCGCCGGGCGAAGCTCGGGCCAAGGGCAGGCCCGTTGTACCCCGGAGGAGACCAGACCAGGCCACCTCTCTAATGTCTGCATCTAACATTGAACCCCACCCGGAAACTGTAAGTACCTGCTGTAATATTTTGATCAGGGAAATGGCGGGGTGTGAAAGTAGGAGTAAGAAATTGACAACAGGAGGACATGTCGCAGGGACCCTGGATAATTTCATCCTGAGGGCCAACTCATTATTGGACCATGAAATTACTCTGGTTGAGCGTCGGCTCTCCCAAGACATTGCCTTTGCTAAAAGATCCTCGCTGGTCCTTCTTGCGAATGCTCGTACACCGGAATACAATTCTTTAACAACAGTCATGGATGGGCCAGACACTAGCTTAATCTTTGAGACCATCCAGGGTTTGGGGAAATTACCTCCAATCATGGAAACACACCCTAAGTCTATAGTAGAGACCAATCTACCAACACCCCTTGTAGCCAATCTGGCACCTGGCGGACTGGATAATCACAATATATGCCAGCTATGAGGGAGAACTGAAGGCGCTAACCAAAAAGGAAGCGCAATGGCGCAGCTTCTTATGGAGGAGATTCCAAGATTGCCAAGTGCACTGATGACAGTGCATCAGCCACTCTTGCCCGGGCCTGAAGACCTCAAAGGACACAGATACTAGGCCACTGCCAACGCTACGGAGAACAGAATCCAGCCTAGAAGGGATAACCCCAGCGACTATAACAGAGACAACAGAGGACCCGCTTTTGGAAAAATTGGGTCTCCTTTTTCACTCTTCGCTCCAATTGCTTGAACTGAGACTCTCAGTAATAGAGCAGCGGCTGACAAACATTGAAAAAGTTACATCAGGGACTTGGACTATCTAAAGTCTAACAAGGTGACTTCTGTCAAAAAACAAGCCAAAAACGGCCAGCGGGGATTAACGCCAAAAAATCTTGTAGTACCTTCGGATTTGCCTTCTGTACATGTGACAGGCTCAACTAAGCCAGTTCCTGTTGACCCATCGGGCAGCTTCCCTATAGAGGGCAATAATAAGAACACTAGCACGGCCCATCAGCACCAACAGTGAAATGGTCTAAATAGACCAATTAGAATTGATCTTCCGCCAGAATCAAGCCCGTATGTGATGGTTTTGGCTGGGGTACCCGAACAGCCAAATGCTAGAGAGGAATCCCATCTGTCCGTGAAAAACCAAGTTATAGATTGGCTGAGCAGAAATAGACCGCTCCCAGGTAATGCTAGTACTGAAATTCTGCATGTGCGAAGGGTATCTTGGGTTGACCACAGGACCAAGAACATCTTGGGAGGTTGTGTTTTGGTAAATTTTAGGGATGTTCGGGCTGTATCTTATATATGCGACTAGATGCAGCCCAATTCCAGCTCAGTTATACAATCCCTACCATTGTCATATTTTTATCCCCCTAGCCCCATGTGTCTTAGGCCAGCTATTGATCTAGACTGGGAGAGAGTTTGGTCTTGTGGAGGGGTGGGGATAAATAGGGGCAGGTTTGGAGTAGTCCCTCCACCCTTCGAAATTCACATACAAAATAGATACAGCTGTTTGGACACGGTCGATTGACTGGAGCACAATGATGAGGATCCCACGTGGACACTCCCGGGGATAGAGAGGGTCAAATGACGAAATGGGCTGAGAGGGAATCTCCTGACAATTACAATTAATGAGAGTATGGAAGGAACTATGGTAAAGATAGTTCCCTATGCCTCCCAAACGAACTATCAACCACCCGCTCCTATTAGTATCGACCTTCACCAAAAATACCATTTGAGCCCTTCCCATTCATAGTAGCTGAAGATAGTCCATCGGGCTCTGTGGGGCTTGGAACAAGACTCCCTGAAGGGGGACAAAATGAGTCTGCTTTGAGCACTGAGCCGGGGAGAAAGGCAGGTATACTCAAGATACTGTCATGGAACGTGGCAGGGCTGCTTAATAAAATGACCTACCCTGACCGGGGATCCTTTGTATATATAAATGATGTATGTCTCTTCCAAGAGACATGGGCCAGTGAAGAACAGTGTCGGGGGGGGGGGGTTTGCTTCATTCCACGTCCCAGCCCTTTGGGGGGGAAAGGTCGCCCATCAGGAAGCCTTACTATCTGGGTTTGCTCCCACTTGGGATGTACGGCTACAACATTAACCACCCATTCGCAAGATGTCCAATGTGTAGTTGTTACATGGCCCAATGATTGGATGCTTGCCCTCATTAATGTCTACTCCCGTCCAGTGACTATAACCAGTGAGTCTAGGACCATTGAGGAGTTGTCTCACTTTTTGTATACCATCCCAAGTGATTTTCATGTTTTGGCAGGGGGTGATTTGAATTGTCACTTTGAGCACTTAGAGGGCCTGAAGGATGATGTTTTAGTGACAGAAGATGACTATTGGTCTATACCTGTGACTCAGGCCCCATCTCCGAGAGCATGGTCTCCTCTAGCCATACAGATTTTGGCTCTCACTTTAAATCCTTCTCTACGAGCCTGCAACAGTCGCACTCCCTCTGATACCCCAGCTAAGTGCACTTTTAATAAACCAACCCAGATGTCACGTCTTGACTACATCTTGGCAGAAACTCGATTATGGCCATTAGTTACAGATTTTTATGTAACCACACGAGTGGAGAGTGACCATAATGCCTTAACCTTAGAGTTGGGGACGCTTAATACTGGCGGAAGTAGCATCTCAGCTTCTGGTGATCCAGATGACAGACTAACTACCTCCAATGATAGGCGTAGAGTCAGATGGCAAAAACTAATGGAACATCCAGAAGAAATTTGGAAACTCTACAGCCGGATTGTCCCCCTGTTTGCTGAGGTTGACATGCTGAATACGCAACCATTATCCCCTGACTACTCCACAAAGTTGCAGGCTCTTCGTGTGGATCTAGTATCCGAACTGGCGGAAGTATTTAACCCTCGGGGGACTAAGAGGAATAAAAGGGCTAGACCAAACACCTGGTATAATGCAGCTTGTAGGGCTGCAAAGTCCAAATTAGTACCGGCTCTAAAGAAAAACAACAGTAAATCTGGAATTAAAGCTAGGATAGAGCACTACAAATGTCTTATAAAATGTGCGAAGGAGGAGTGGGACCATGAGCAGTGGTGCAGCTTATCCACCGCACTAGCAATCAAAGATTCCCGGACATTTTGGTCAATAATTAACAATGGCTCGGGAGAACCAAAATCTGCCTCAGAATCGAACATAGCAGCAGAAGTGTGGGAAGACCACTTCCAGGCTCTTTACTGTAGCGAGGATCAATCTGATGTCCAGGAACTCTTACTGGCTTATCCAGCTTTTGATCTACACTCTGAGGTCGAGGAAGAATGTACGCTTACTGAAGTGTGTAATGCAATTTCCAAGCTAGCTTCAGGTAAAGCCCCAAGGTTAGATAAACTTCCGGGAGATCTTTTTAAGCAGGAACCGAGGATATGGGGTCCATACTTTCGGATCTTTTTTAATGCAGTCCTGGGAGGCATGCGGTGCCCTGTACTTGGCTGGGCGCAGAGATAGTCCCTATCTTTAAAAAGGGTGCTCCTCTGCTCCCGGCCAACTACCGGCCCATCAGCCTTATAGATGTCCCACAGAAGATCTTTGCCAGGTTAATCCTGGACCGCTTGGAGGGCTGGATGGAGGAGTACACAATCCTTCGTCCGTATCAAGCAGGGTTTAGAAAGAACACTTCCACTGTGGATCAAATCTTCCGATTATTACTACTGTTCTGGAAAACTGAGAATATAGAGGGTGGCAGCCTCTATATGTTGTCCTTCAACTGTAGCTCGGCTTTTGATTTAGTCCCTCGCGGGAAACTATGGATTTTTCTCCTAGAATTGGGCATACAGGTCGCGCTCTTGACCATACTGATGAGGTTACACGAGGCAAATTTCGCCCAAGTCAGATGTGTGAAAAATGGTGCACTGTCTGCAGGGTTCCCCGTTGCCAGGGGGGTTAGGCAAGGTTGTGTGCTTGCACCTACCCTGTTCTGCCTCTATGTCAATGGGGTAATCCTGCACCTGAATGGAGTGCAGTATAACGACGCCCCAAAGTTGGCAGGCAGCAGGGTCCCTGCGATCATGTTTGCAGATGACACCCTTTTGCTATCCAAGTCCCCAATGGGGATACAGCGCATACTGGATGGTTTCGAGGAATTCTGCAGAGGAAGGGGTATGGAGATAAACTCGCTTAAAACCAAGTTTATGATTTTCAACCCCCCACAACTACTCACCCAAATCCTAGTCTAGATACATCAAGGCTTGAAAGGGTCTCGACTTTAGATTATCTGGGGGTTACCATTAATGAGAATCTGACGTGGGGCCCCCAGAAAATTTAGTGTCAGCTAAAACTGGCCCAACTTGTGAGCGGTATCCTGAAACTATTTAATACTTCCTCTATTAAACCGGTTGCTCCAACATTGGAAGTATATAAAATGCAAGATAGGGGTAGGATCATGTATGGCGGGGAACTTTGGGGATACTCCTGCAGGACTGAAATAATTAAGACAGAAAACAAATTCCTAAGACAGTTGCTAGCGCTACCATCTAGCACACCACTTCTGCCGTTCTGCCGTTAAGGCTCTATGAATTCCAATCGAAGCCCATGTTAGATGTGTTCACATCGAACATGGGCTTCGATTGGAATTCATAGAGCATATTATCAAGGCCATTATCGCCGCTTTATCGGCAGTTTCCTGCCAATAAAAGCGGCGATAATGTATCGCATGTCCTTGATAATATGCCCCGATATTTCTTACTTTAAATTCAATATTCACGGCCACATTATTCTTGCTGTTGATATTTCTCATCGACTATATTTAGGACTCGATATTCCTGTATTGCGACATTTCCAACTCGTTATTTTGTCTGCACACCAGTCGAGGCCAGACCTATTGGATTTGTCGCTGTTTAATATTCATAGATATGATATACCGCTTGAAAAGTCAATGCATGCCTTTTTCTCTTAAACTAAAAATGCATTACAATTACTTGCACTGCCTGATTTGGAAACTTGAACATGAATAAGACATTATTGTGTAACCCATTCTGCCTTTAGTATTCAGAGTATTGAAAGATTTCCACCAAGGTGGTGGTGGATATGGCATGTGCTCTTTGAGTGAAAAAGTGAAAGCTTTGTTGGGACTAGATTTGAAGCCAGTTTGCTAGGCATTTGTTGCTGTTCCCTTTCTGAAAAAAAAACAATAAAAAAGACCCTAACATGATTGAAGTTATCCCCTGATCTTGATGAATAGTTTTCATGTTTCCTGTTTGTAACACCAACAACTTTCATAACATTTACAATTAAAAAAGAAAAGGGTTAAAAAGTTAAAAGACACACTCTAAATACAGTGTCCTTATTTCTGATGCCGAGATGTCTGTAGCTGGGGGGGGGGGGGTTGCGCCTTAATAAGGCGTTTCCATAGCAAAAGCCAGCTGAGACAGCTCCTTCAGGACTTTAGTGTTTGTCCCACTGCTAAATGGTGTATGAAACCTTGTGTGAGGCAGTGTAAGATTTTCCTTTTTTTATTACAGATATCCTGCACCCATCACACGGAAAATTACTTATATTGAAAGGTTGATGAGAAGACCAACAATGAAATAATAACAAATACATGTTTTTCTGTTGCCTCCATTTTCTACCACCTCATCTGAAGAGTGGAATGCTGGAATCCCAATCTGTTAACTGCAAATGAAGAATAAGGCCTAGAGTTGTGTGAGGTATACCTCTGCAATGAAAAGATACTCAAGATGTTGGCACGTATTACACACAATTCTGCAACAATTATGTATTTTATGCACGAATATATTTGCAAAATGTTGTTCATCCCTGGTATTTAATAGCTTCACCGGTACTGCATTAGTTAGTGTTTCAGGCCTGGTTAAGGAGGACAATACACAAAATATACATGACTTTTGGGCACTAAGATGGAGTACGTACGGCTTGGAAGACATATACCTGCAAACACCTGCATGTAGAGGGTGGTATTAGACCTTGTGTTATAATTCTGATTCAGGTGCAGCACCTGTTGTACCTAAATTGGGGTTTGCAGGATTCTTGTAAGGGGGCTTTAGGGGGCTTAGAAGGAAGGGCAAACCTTGGATATTTAAAAGCAACCTGACGCCTGTGGACATGTGGAACAAAGAAAAGGAACAGACAAGGGAGGTTGGAAAAAAGGCTGACATGTGTTTAATGGTTGCTGATAGTCTTATTGCGATAGCTTGTTTGGTATTACCGTCTTTTAATCCCCCTCCCCTTCTTCGCTTGCATTTACATTCAGCTGGTGGCCATGATTGTGCAGTGAACTTTCATCATCATTTTCAGGAGGAGGTTAATGAGTAGACAAATTGCTGAAAGCCATCCACTAAAATGTAGTAGAGAAATATTTCACAATTATTATGTATACCCCGAAGCTAATTTAACAACTATACAGCAGGTAATGAGCAAACTATGTGGAAAGGGCACAAAACCAATTCGCAATTTGGTTAAACTCCATTGAATCACAATGAAACATACATTTTTTAATACCTTTAAAACAGATTACACAAAGTACAACGGAGGCAGGCTCAGCTTCTTCACATGAAACCGAATTTATGAGGAGTACAATCCACATGGAGAAATCATTCTTGGATAACAAAGGTGGGACAGAGCTGTGTGTCCCAAGCTGATGTTAATTATGTGAAACTAATTAGATTTCAATGCAATGAACACCGAAAGATGATTCTTGAAAATAATTATCTAGATGATGAGGGCTATTTCCATAGTAAGTTAACCCTGAATATAGCTATTGTAACTGGTACTGAAATAAGAATGTATAATGCTGAGGGTTTTATGGGTCAGTGGTCTAACAATAAATCAGTTGGATTCCAGTCCTATTAAATCCATGATTCCCATAACTAATTTATAGGTGCTAGTAGCATAAGCTGCCTGATGACAGGAGGGCCTCAGATGGCTTCACTATCAAGAACCTCTATTCAGGGGGGAATCCTGCTACAGGACCATTGATAAAAGCTCAGAAACAGGTTGAGATGTAGAATGAGCTTTAATGGTACAACCATCAACAGGAGATTACAGCAACTGACTCATCAGGAGAAAACATAACATTCTGATAATGATGTCAGGAAAAACAGAGCTGGTAAAGTTCTATTAAAGGGAAAGTAACCACAACACATCCCCTTACCAATATAAAAGAAGGACATCATTATCAGGAAAAACAGAGCTGGTAAAGTTCTATTAAAGGGAAAGTAACCACAACAACCATCCCGTCAGTAGATCAGAAGTCCCACCGCATTTAAGGACGTCATTGTTAAATGCATTCTTCTAGCCCAGGAGCTCTATGCAAGTCACAGCCTACCAGGGCAGGAAAAATGATCACCACGAGTAGATGGAATACTCCCGATGCATTAGAGTCATTGCCTATTTGTCAGAGATCATGGGGACATGGAGCTATATTTACTTAGGTTTTAGGGGTGTACTTGCATAGCATCACGCAATACAAAATGTTGCAGCTTTTCACCATACATTATAAAAGTCCTCAACAGCAACACACCATTTTGAAGCGCCGGGCCAACAAGGTTAGAAAATGTACCCTATTGTTTTGTCAAGTGATAAAACAAAGATATTGCATTATCTAGTGATATTGGTAGCACTATTAAAAAGAATAGTGGAATTACTAAAATGAGACGAGACCAAGTCATGGCTGAATATATTTTGTTGTCTTGGTGTAAAATAGAATTATATTCTCCTTCTCTGTATATCTGGGAAAAACTAGTAGATTGTGGAATTGTGATGGTTAGAATGAGTGCAATTTAAAAAACTCCTGATTCCTTCTCGTCTATAACTGCAAACAAGTGCTTACTGACGTTAAGATTACTCACTTTTCTGAAATTTTAAAGTTCACCATGTAGATTAATTTGGCAATTGCTCTGTCTCCTATTTCTAACAACATATCGGAACATCTACATTCTAATCAACTGGTATGGATAAAGGGCCTCAACCGTGGATAACTAATGTCAGGATTTTGCATTTGTCAGATGTAAATTATGTGAGTGGCTATGCAACAACCTCTCTTCATTTATTGATGGTTAACTTGAGGTAAAATGTGTCAAAAGCTTTTCTTTAAATGTATTAAGGGAGCCACTTATAGTTTGGCGGGTGGCCTGTTTCTCTGATAAGGTCTATTGGGTAATTTCGTCTGTCGCCCTGAAGGAGGTGCCCCCCACCTAATTTAGAAATTACTGACTAGCTGGAGGTATTTTCTAAAGCATTGGCAGGAACTGCCATCATGGTGACTCATGTATATGCTTTTTACAGGTTGGTGCAGTGCACTGTCAATTTGAAGGTGTCTCGCACCACATTTTTTTTTCAAAAACGAAATATTGCCCTCTCCAATTGAGTCCACTTCCTTAGCGAGGGGAGCATTTGCCAGTTTTCACTACCCCTTACCACCAGAGATTTTTTGGCAGTGGTTGGCAGTGCAAATAGACCTCTAATTCCACCCATCTAAATCAGGTGGGTAGAAATAGAGGTCTGCTTCAGATGGCCCTTACTACATGGTGCCACCTGAGGGGTTTAATCACATCAGAGTAGTCTCCACCATGATTAAACCTACAAGTTGTCTGCATTTAAATTGTGTGGGCATGCAGACAACTATTTTGGTGGGGAGGGAACGTAGTAGCAATGAAGAGCATCCAAACGCTGGACACATAAAACAATTGTAGTGGGGTGTGAACACAGAGCACATAATATCGCCTATAGAATATGGGGCTAGATGTATTCAAAATACTGTTTGCAAATTGTAACGAGTATATTTTTAACCAGTCAGAAATTTTGTGAATAGACCTATGTACTAATAGTACAATTCAGAAAATTCTGAACCATCGTGGGTTTCAGTGTGGCCTACCTCATCAATATTCATCGAGGAGGATGCAAATTGCGACTTACTAAGATTGGTGGGCATGCCAAGGATGGTGGCCTGCTCGCGTCAGCAGAGCACTATGCTTGTGATCACTTTTCAAATAATTTTTTTTAATGCAGTCTGTTTTAACTTTAAGGAAACGGGTACTTGTTGATAGACTCAGCCACCAGCCAGAGTCTATCAACGTGAATACTGGCGGTCGGGATCAGGGAGCGGGCTGAAACTGGCCCGGTAACTCTACTGATAAAGCAGGGCAGCATCGGACACCTCAAGCACCCACAGGTACGACAGAGCCATGGGAGCCGCAGGAGGTCGAGCACCCTCAAGATGGTGCCTCAAAAGTGAACGATGGCCCTGGAGTGTGCTGCAGGGCCTGAGACCTGCGAGGACACTGTGGCAGAGTTCTGAGGGGCTGCAGGGAAGAGGAGAAGCCAGCGGGACCCACACGGTGACCTCGGGCGTATAGCTGGCGCACCATGGGGACAGTAAGGAGTTACTGGACGGATTGAGGCCTGGACCCGGAGATCTGAGGGTGGTGAACTTATCCAGTTGTCATTATCATTACTTAGTGGGGCCCAGTTTCGGAAACGCTAGCTTTGGCACAGTCTGTTAACGTTTTAGTGAATTTGGGACTTAAGTGTGCTGCCGCGAGCTAGTGATGAACTGCCTGACCATTGTGCCTGACCCTGACTTGGCAGCTGCGCTCTGTGAAGTAGTGTGGCTCACTGGTTAGAGGCGGCAGACCCAAGAGCAGAGGACGGCCTGGGACCAGGGTTCGATTCCCGGCGCGGCAGGTTTCTGGACCAGGTCAGCGGACTCGATAATTCTCTCGCCTCGGTGCCCACTCTGATCAGCGATCACACTCGGCAACTCTGGGCATTAGCTTGCCTCATTTTCACTAACGGCCCCACCAGACCGCCGGGGATGCCTGGTCTCACCCTGGAGATACTCATTAAGGGACCATCTCTCAGGGAAGCCAGGAAGGGTTTCGCAGTGGTCGAAGCGCCTTGGGACCCTACGGGTAAGTAGTGCGCTATATAAACGCCTATACAATTACATTTACATTTACATTTACTCTCAGCTAAAAGCTGCAAGTGGAGAACAAGTCCAAGGAAAATGCCTTGGGTATTGCGCCTGACCTCCAGCATGCTGCTTCCCCCACCACCATCCTGCCTTCTACCCCTATGGACATCTCCAACTTGGAGATCCCTCCAGACCCAAGGCCACCGCCCTTGAGTGTAACACTACCTGAACACCTGGCTAAACGATTGAAAGAATTTCCTGCTCTGTAAATATATAAGATATAATTGTCCAAGCCTAATCACTGGTAAAATGTAATCCTGAGTGAATTTTCAATATGTATATATATAACTCTAACTACGAGTATAAGTAGTAGACCTTTGACTCACTACCATTCCTATGTGATTTTAGAGTTTATCTTTTTTATCTCTTCCTTAAGTGATTTTACGACTTGTACATTTGCAATTTTTTCTGTTTGTATCTCTTATGTAACTCATGTAATCCAAAGTCCCTATGTAACGCAACTGGTTCTTTTTAAAGTGCTCTGACATCTTCGGGTAATGTTCGGGCTGTATAAAATCGCAATAAATAAATAAAAACTGCACTACAATATAAAAAGAGCGTTTTTTAAGGTTTTCTTGGAAAGTAGACAGTGGTTCCCTGGACCCCTGCCTAGTCCCTAATCATTTTGTTTTACATCCACAAAGGACTTGGGTTCACCTTTTATGAATAGGTTGAGGTGTCAGTGAATTCATTGTATTTTAACTAGATTTCTGCAAAATATTGGCATGGAAAATAGCTTATCGGAATTTGAAAGTAATGACTAAAGATGCTTGTTCCGGATAATAAATCAGTATTCATTTGCAATCGCATTTTCGTAGTCAGAAATACTTTTCCAACTCCTAAAATGGGATTAGTTAAGTCATTTTGGTGGTTGCAAACTCTTGAGAGCACCAAAATACTTTGTACATTTGACCGATAATGGTAAATATATTGAACATCACTGAAGCCCATACACTTTGTGTGACGATTACCTTGATATTACAAAAGAATGGTATGTTTTTGATCATGGTGTCAAGCTGTTAAAGATTGAAATTTTTAAAGATATTTGAAGTCATGTAAGTCAGAGTTTGAGGAGTACAATATTTATCTTAATAAATGTAACATATATTTGAGGTTATACAGAATACAATATGTCAGAGATGGGTGTCTCTAGTTGGCAGAGGTAGGTACCTTTGTTCAAGTAGGGACCCTTGCTTCTAGTCACGGTAAGCGGGAGACACAATCTAGATAACTCCTGGTCAGCCCCTTGGTAGCTAGCATGAGCAGACAGGCTTATCCCAAAGGCAATATGTAAAGTATTTGTGCTCAAAACACACAGTAATACAGTGAGCAAAACGACAAAAATTCAACATACAACTATTAAAATAGCATGTAAAAACAGTAATTGCAAAAAGTACGATGGTAAAACCAAATAGCTCCACCTGGGGCTATTACAACTTTGTGACTGCAACAATCCAAAGTACTGCACCCACCGCAAGATGCACAGCGTCAGGCATGGAGGAACACAGACTCCCAAACAAACAGTACCTTTAAATAATGAAGTTTATGATGATGCAGGGTGTTGTGGATGTGAGGCATCGGTGGCGACGTCGAGGCCGGTTCCCTGGTTACCACGAGGGAGGTGAGGTGTCGTGTCTGCGAAATGGCAAAGTGTCGAATCCAGGACTGGGGAAGTCATTTGCCTCGGCAGTGAAGTGTTCCAGTGAAGCGATACGAAGTCGTCAAATTCGTAGAGTCCCCCTTGGTGGTTATCAGCATTGCAATAACTGGATGCAGGTGCTGGCGGTGACAAAGTCGGTGCGAACTCTGACATTGGACACGGCCGATAACTGTAGGCGTCAGCAGTGATTGATTCACTTCAGAGCTGCGGTGGAGGCCAAGCAGTGCATCGTGCACTTAAAAAGCAGTGCCCCAGGCATCGGTGCAGGTCGCATTGTAGCCGTGGCGTCTCTGATGGCATCAGAAACCAGGTTTTCTTGCTACTTTACAGTTGCTTCCAGCTCCAAACAGCATGAACAACCTCCAGAGGCCCAAAACTGTAATAGGCACATCCTAGCAGGTCAGAACTCTCAGCAAAAGAGTTCAGGGGAGATGGGGTGAAGTCTTTGTGTCCCAGAGACTTCAAAACAGGAAGCCAGCCAACACAAGCCCTTAGAGATTCTTCGTCAAGCAGGTTCACAGCAAAGTTTCTGCCTTTGTCCTTTCCTTGGCAGGAACAGCAACTGCATGCCAACCACACTTAGTACAAAGTAAATGGTGCAGTACTCCTCCTCGCAGCTCTCCAGCTCTTCTCCATGGCAAAGGTTCCTCTCGAGTCCAGAAGTGATCTCCAGTTCTGGGGTTTATAGGCCACCACTTATACCACATTTAGTCATTGTTCATCTTTGTGCAAAGGTGTCTGAGACAAACCAGTTCTGTCCCCACCCATGCAGAATGACCACAGGGGGTGGAGACAGCATTGTGCCAGGATGACAGGCCCTATTCAGGTGGGAACTCCTCCCACTACTCTGAATTCACCCTAGGTCTATTCAGCTCAGCTCTGAATCATCCAGGAAGGGCCAAGCACACCTCAACCCCCCCCCCTCCCGTGGCTGTCGACAGTGAATGTACACCCACAGCCCCTGTGACTTCAAAACCATACAGTCAATCCACAAACAGGCAGAGACTCACAGAATGGTTAAACAAGAAAAGGCCTACTTTCTAAAAGTGGCATTTTCAAACACACAATTTAAAAAACATCTTTACTAAAAGATGTGTTCTTCAATTCAGAGAGCCTAAACGTTGTTCTTTTATCTTGTCCCAATGGGAAGTAAAACTTGTAAGATGGTACAAAGTATCTCCAATGCTATCCTATGGGACATATAGCATTTCAATAGTGAAAAACGAAATTGGCAGTATTTCACTATTAGGAAATGTCTTGCACACCAGTACATGCCCTACATTTCACATACAGTGCGCCCTGCACATGGGGGTACCTTGGGCCTACCCGAGGGATGTATTACATGTAAAAAAGGGATGGATAGTGCCTGCCAAGTGGATGCACTTGGTAGCTCGACATGGCAGTACAAAACTGCGGACAGACACTGCAGTGGCAGGTCTGAGATACCTTTTCAGGGCTACATATGTGGGTGGCACAATTAGTGCTTCGGCCCACTAGTAACATTTGATTTAGAAGCCCTGGTACAATCAGTGCACTTTACTAGTGACTGAGTAAATCAAATATGCCAATCATGGACACACCCATCCATAATAACACTTTACACAGAGAGCATATGCACTTTAGCACTGATTAGCAGTGTTAAAGTGCCCAGAGCCCTAAAACCGACAAAAATAGGAGGACATAAAGCAAAAGTCTGGGAATGAACCCACTGAAAAAGCCAAGATCTATGTATATTCTGAGTGGTGTTCGATCAGTGTGTTATTAGGAGAAGGAGACATCTGATTTAAAGGAGGCTTTATGACAGTAGTGGTAAATGGAATGAGTGCTTGTAGTTCCTGTTGGGATTTTTAGATAATTTTTAGATTCTCAAGTGTTTGCCAATTATCATGTTTTTTGTGATTTTTCAAATGAACAGGAATACGACCTTCTTAACTTGAGTGGTTTGCAAATTCCCAAATACTATGGTGTTTAACGGAGAATGACGTGACAATGGTACTATTTTTTAGGTGTTTCACAAGTTAATCTGTTTACGCTTCTGAGGGTTTAGGCCTGGAAGTTCAGACTAGACTGTAACTCTCAATTAAAGCAGAACAAAGGCTGATTTGCATATGGTTGGTTCCTTTTACCGTCGGTATGTTGTGCAAAAAAAGTGATTGACCGAATTTAAATGCTAATTAATTGCCAGTAGCTGAGATTAATTCATGAAATCCACCCATTGCATGTTCCTTTCCTCAGTGCTACAGAAATTCCCTGACAGTTCTCTTGTGCTCACTATGCCAGAGGACTCCCACACCTACTGGCAACACCCAAATAAGCAAAAATCAGTTTGGGGTGGTTTGTGTTTCTGCTCAGAGGTGATCAGACCTGGCAGTTTTTGATGGGCTGTTTCTATTGAAGAAGGATTGAAATGCAGAATCTGATGTGGGGTCCTGGAGTCTCCCAGACTGGACAGAAATTATTTGGTCTTGGGCGCAATGGGGCCCCCGAAGGGTTGTGGGCTCCCTTAAAAGGGTAAAGGCTCCACTGCGTCTAGGGGCTGCAGGGGCCTGTGTTACACTCCAGACATGCACTTTCCAAAGCGTTCACTCTGCTAGCAATATTTACTTAATAGTTTTATAAATATGTTTCTTCCTACTCTGGAAAGCTGAGTGGATTTTCAGAGCAATTTACAGTTTCATAATCCATACAATTTAACAAATTATTTCGGCATGCAATAGTATGGCTTAAAGGCTGAGGAGACACGCCCAAAATAAGATTTCTTTGGGGCCCCAGCAATGCAGGAGCTGCTGCAGCATCTGTTGTGTTCCTGAGTAAGGGCCAAGGCAGATTTGGGTATGGCTGGTTCCTCTCACACATGGAACAGTGGAAAAAGAGACGAAAGTGTTGGATTACGGCCCAGAGTAATTACCAGTGACTGGATCAATTTAAACAAATTGACCTGTAACCTTATTTATTCTTTTCTATTCAAAGGATTTTGTGTTGTTTAGGGGGAATTTTAAAACTTTTGAGATAGGGCGAGCTAGCTGTGTCTGACTTTTGAAGTGCATGCCATTGATCTGAGCATGTCCATCTGCCCCAAATGGGTGTCACGGGGAAAGTGTCTACCTCTCTCCATGGAAAAATAAAAACTGATGAATGCTACGGCATAATACTTATAATACTTACAAATATACCCATGCCAATAATTGAATATTTCTGCCAAGCATGCCAATTCTTTGACAGGAGTGCTTGATAGCTCTCCACAAGACCATTTAGATATACATGTTATCATATTGTACATTTACATTATACAGTTCCATTTGCTGATATAAATAGACGTATGGTATCAGATATTTTTATTTTGTGATTTCATAATTTCATATAATGAGAACCAGCCTGAAAATGAGTGCAAAAGAGTACGTGAAAAGTGTGCACAAAGAATTAAAGTGAGAATTATGGGCAAATGATGGCAAGCAGGACAACGGTTTATGCAACTATAACTGCTAATTTATATATTTTTAGGTCTCGCCTCAACATTGCATGCACCGTCTCTTCTAGATGTATTGTTAGCTTACAGTCAGTTTAGAAGCCACCCAGTACTTAACATTGGTTGGCTTTGTTGACACTCGCTCTCATTTCCTTGCTTCCTAATGATCAGCTGCAATAGGCTTCCTTCCATTTTGTGTGTTTGTGTGTTTGTCCCGCCACTGGAGCATGGACGCATTACTTGTGTCTTCCCACTTTCTAATTATTTAGGTGCTACTTATTTATTTGTCATTTTGAGCAAACGCCCTCATGTACTTACCCCACCCATGTTCTTTCCATCCTCTAACCCTCTGCTAGTCACCTGCTTGCTTCAACCCTCCCTTCCACCATCTATTGTGGCCAACTTACACCTGCCCCTTACTACCACCTTATGTTGTCTGTGTGCTTTCTCCCAGACTGTTCCCATTCCATTGTACGGGTTGCCCCTGACTCTTCCTCTCTCCCATTGTGTTGCCTATGTTGACTCCCATCTCCCTCCCTCCAGGTTACCTCCCATTCCCCGCCTCTAAATGCATTTCAAAACTAAGACACTGACCCCCTCAGGGCAATGTAAGGCCCATGGGACTCTGGAGAACTTGGTGTCCAGAGTCAGGCAATGCCAGGAAAGGGGCCTTCAGAATTTTGGGTCTGGTTTGAACCCAGGAGTCCTTCTTCCTCCATTGCACACATTATGATATCATCAAGTTAGTAGCCGTGTCCGCCTCATATCTGTATGGCAACAGAATGACTCCTTGAGTGGCACAACTGTCTTTGAGACACCTTGAGGTTTAAATATTGGTTATGGCACAGAGCAGCAATGACTCACTAAACATGTACTGCATTCCCCACGCTACTGAAGTCATCATAGGTGCATGGTGCTGTCACCAACCTGGGTAGAATGGATTCCAGAGCTCCCATCTGACACTTTATTTGTAGTCTGGAAGCCTAGTTCCAAAGCAGATCTTATATTAACCAAGCAGCTGCTTCCCTATGCACTGGTTTTGCAGAACTGTTTTTGGCACCCCACCTTAGCTTACTGGTTTATACCACAGCCCCAACCATCCACATCAGGGTGCCTACATTCCTCTAATAGTGAGAAGTGGCACCCTGTACCAGGGACTCAACACAGAGCTCTGCCAAAGCACCTCATGAAGACCCACAGCAACAAGTACACAAGAGCAGGGGTGCTGCATACAGCACTGCCAAAGCAACTCATGTTGACCACAGAAACCAGTATATAAGAGTGGAAGTGCTAAATTCAGCTTTGCCACTGCACTTCATAGTGACAGGCAGTACCCAGAATGCAAGAGCAGCACTGCCACACACAAAGCACTGCATATCCAAGAGAGGGGACCAAAGCACAGATCTGTCAATATATCTCATAGCATTACCCAGAGTGACTTGCAAAAAAGTGCTAGGGATTAGATAAAACTCCTCCAAAGTACCTCTCTCCATGAACCAGAGCCCCAGCTGTTCCATAACTGAATGTCAAAGACAGTATTGCCGTGTAGCTCAAACAGAAAACATCCCACTGCAGGGTGGGATTGAAAGGTGTGGCAAAACATCTCTCTGCACAACCTAATCCAAAGAACGTCTATACCCTGGAGTGTCCTATAGATGCTCTGCCAATTCATCTCAATTCTATCCTACAGGAGCATCATTGAGTAGTCAGACCCAGACACCTTCTATTGAACTGTTTAAAACAGTCATCTGTACAAGTGCATCTATGTTCTTGCTCTTTCCACCCACTGATTTCAATATGTCAAGTCCCAAGGATTTGAATGAATGGTGCATGTAACCTGCACTTTAAGGCGAAGGGTCATCTCTCAAACATTCAATCCCCCAGCCTGGCTTCTAGAAATCCCATGCCAGGCTATCCACCGTATTTCATTAATGAGGGCATCGGATGGGCACAGCAGGAAGTGAGGCAATGACTAACATCGATTCATGAGCACCATTTGGCCAAGTCTCATAAGACAGACATCACTGGATAGACGAAGCGCGGACACTAGAGTACCACTGAGAGCAATAAATCATTTCCTTATTGGCACAACAGAATAAACCCAGATTATCTTTCCCCTTCTTTTGCATAGTAATAACACTTTTGTTATAATAGCCATTTCATAATTCAGGCAATGCGAAGTAATTCACTGTTGTATTCTAAGTGATGGAGAACTGGTGAGTCTCAACGTAGATGGATCTCTCTGGCAAGGGGAGGAGCTTCGAGACATTCCCACAAGGCTTGAAATGAGGGATACAATATCCCTGAGATTAGATGTAATGCAGGAGGATCCATTTGCTTCCATACCTTAATTGAACAGCTTTCTCACTGCCTTAAGTAGCTGAAGCTGTCTCTGCCCAGACTTTACGATGGGGCTTTACTGCTTTTTAAGTGTTTGGGGGTCAGGCTCCTTTCTCTGTTTGCCCACCCTGAGGATTTATGGAAGAGGGTGGCAAAACACTGGTGAATGGCCACAGCTGAGTGACGATGCCTAGTGATAAGGTATTTGTGTTGCTACACTGTGTCACTTACACTAGAGGAGAACACTCACAGGTCATGAGCTAGTTACAAGACCCAATGCTCAATGTGCCTCAGATTCACTCTGGTCAATTCTAACATATCTCTGAGGCCACCCAGTACTGCTTCACCGTAGTTGAAAGACCATTGGTGCATGAAAAGAACATGCCTTAGCTATTGCTTCAGCTCTCACTTCCAAAGAGCCCTTTCCTTTTAAAGGAGATACTTTACTTTTCCATTTTTACGTCTCACCGAGAGGCTCTTTAAACCGTATTGCTAGCTCTCAGAGGCCTCTTGCTTCTTAACCGCATCGCTGCTGCAGTGATTTTTGCACTGTGCTGATGCTCATCGTACCCCATTGTTCATGACGAGCTCAGCTCGTCATCAGCACACGCCACCCGTGGCTGATGACGAGCTGAGCTCGTCATCAGCATCGAAGGGGTTAATGGCTAGCTGCCCTAGGCTTCCACATTCTTAATGTGTTTGTCCCTACTCTGTAGCATGTACACATCACTTGTGTCTTTCCCCAACTCTGAGAGAGTGAGTCTTTTTCAGCTGTATCCCTCGTGTACCTGCCTCCCTCTGTCTTCCTCCTGCCCATTGACCCTCCTCTGTCCATCTGGTTGCCCCATCTGCTCCCTCTCTCCATTGTCTGTTTGCTTGCACCTGGTTCTCCCCGCCCACTGTTGTCTGGGTTGTCCACTATTCTCCCCTCTTCCTTGTATGTTCCTATCAAACTCTTCCCTCTCTGTTGGCTCTCAGTCCCGCCCCGAAATAAACAAACTCTGATATCATGTATTGTTATGATATTACTGTGCTTGTTACACACACCTTCCATCTCTCTTGCCCTCCAATACATCCCCAATCCTGTTGCCTCCCACCCCAACCGCAATAGAAGAAGCATATGAGGCAGACAGGATTTTCTTTTTATATTTCAGACTTTCTGCACGACAGCCACACTGCTGCACAACATATCTAAAAAAAAATCGGTACCTTCAATAGCTCTCTCGCAGGTGAAACCTATTGGCTTTGATAATACTCCTCGCTATTACTCTAGCTTCCCTTTCTTTTGATTTTCCTTTCTAGCATATTGCTAATAGATTATAAGCCATATAAGAGGGAAAAGACATGATAATAAAGGTCAAATATATCTTACAATGTAATGCCTTTAGGAAACAGAGAATCATCCCTGTGGTATTCTAACGAAGAACGAGAAATACTGAGATTATAGAACTGTGAACAGCTTCAGGCCACGGTCACATAGATTACATTACACAAATCTGAAAAACTAGTATCTCATTAGCTATTATGAGTTTCCTAAGCGCCTATGGACTAGATACCAGTACATTAGCAAACAGTGCCTCCAGATCAGTATTAACCATGGCTCAGATATTGCCTTGTAATAATATTTTCCAAAATGTCAAGCAGTCATTTCCAATATTGAAACTCATTTGACCCCAAATAGCAAATTTTCTTTTTCAGAAAATAAGCCATTTCGGTCACCAAAAACCAGATGTCACTTTAAGTCTCTGAACCTATATTTTGCTTTTACATCATTTTAGCATTTTCAAAAAAAATACAATAACTTTGTCTGAAATATCAGATTTTATATTTCATAAATAAACGAGTTCTTGTTCAAAGCCTCAGCTTCCAGTTTTCACTAGATCAAGTAGTTTCAAAATATACGAAGGCTATTTTCAGCAAATGTATTAACTGTGTCATCACAAATATCTTGACAGTTAAATATTTAAAAAAATACAGTTATTTTCTTCCCAAATCCCAGACTTTCTATCAAATGTGCTCATTTTGTGACATAAATATAATTTTTATCATTTTCGAAAAAAGCAATTACTGTTTTCTTGAGTGCCGAATTATATGTAATAAATAAATAAGTGACATTCCAGTTATTGTCATTAAATGGACAGATACCACAGCATACTTAACATTGGCCTGCAGGTCACCAGATACCCAATCGCATGTCAGCCATTGGCATTATGTGTCTTTTACCCCATCATGCCATTCATGTTAATGGCGTGCTCTGCAACCATATCCTGTGGTAGGTTCTGCCATCATGTTCTCATGTATCCCACTAAATGTCAACCATTGACATATTTTTTCCAGTTACCACATTATTATGTGGCTCAGGGGTTAGAGGCGGCAGACCCGGAAACTGAGATCGGCCCTGGACCAGGGTTCAATTCCCCGCCTCGGCGGGTCTTGGGCTAAAAAATTCCACGGACTCGATAATTCTCGCTCCCGTGCCTTCTCGACTCACGGGTTCACACTCTGCGACTCTGGGCAATAGCTTGCTTAATCTCCACAACGGCCCCTCGTGGCGGGATGCCTGGCTTTCACCTTGTGGATACCCTGCCAGGGTTATCTCACAGGGGAATACCAGGACGGGTTCCCTAAGCAAGCGCTTAGATACCGACCTCGGTCAGTGATTTGCGCTATATAAATACATTTACATTATGCAAGTGAATGGCTTAATAGCCCAGGCTAGCATAACAGAGTCATTATTGTTATCACACACCCTGAGGTCTCGGTCTACCGTACAAATTAACCAGTAATTACTGTCCTATTCTCAGGTACATCCTATGTAGAATAGTCACTTCCACCATATGCCCAGGGAAAAGCAAGGCATGGCAGACATTGAACACATGGGGCCTCATTTATGACTTTTTGCCGTAGGGAAGCGCAGCAGGCCTTCCTGCTGCGCTTCCCTACGGCAAAAGAAAAGGGCAGAAATGCGCTGTATCTATAAGATACGGCGCATTCCTGTCCTTTTCCCCTGCGCCGGCGCACAATGGGCTGCCTGCGCCAGCGCAGGCAGCCTTGCACAATGGTGCAAGGGTGCCTGCGTTGCGGGGAAGATTATTTTTGTACAGGAAGGGAAACCTTTCTGTACAAAAATAATCACAAGAGGCTTTTCCTCTTTCTATGTGTGCTGTAGAATGCAGCACACATAGAAAAAGGAAAAACGAGGAGAAATAAAGACATTTCTCCCTGTTGCGCCTCCCTTACGCCTCCCCTGGGGAGGCGTAAGCTTTTGGCACTGCTTCAGAGTTACGATTTCTGGTAAATCTGGGGCAGTGTCAAAAGGCCATGGATGTTGCTGGGAACGCCCCCAGCAACACCCATTGCACGCCCCTTTAACGCAGAACACTGCGTTAAAGGGACTGATATTTATCAGGCAGCAGTACGCCACAAAAACTGGCGTACTGCTGCCTGATAAATACCACGCAGGCTTCTGCGCCACGGATCTTCCTGAAAAGTGAAGTTCCGATGGCGCAAGGGGCCTCATAAATGAGGCCCATGGAATATTGTACACCAAAAAATGACTTTTATCATATCATCACTTATTCAATCATATGACCATCATTTACATCAATGCCTACAGGATGATTCTACAATCTAAGCATACTCTGCTTGCATCAAGTGCGACCTAAAAATCTCCAGTTTTAATCATGGTAAGATCAGCTCAACCTTTCATCCTCTTCAGTTCATACATGAAGTAGCATTTGCTCTGAATATTATATCATGTTGCTGCACCATTTGTCCTTTATTTCGGTAAGCCCCTTGAAATCTTGCTCTACATTCCTCTAGATGTTAAAAAGGATTATCTCTCAACTCTCAGACTTCGAAAGCCATATATATTAAGGGGCAGATTTATGTTAACTGGCGCATCCGGAGGGATCAGCCAGTTAATGTGCGCCACAGCTACACCAACCATGGTGCACCGCATATATAATGCGGCGCACCATGGTGCAAAAACTGCACAGATGCGTGACGCATCTGTGCCGGAAATGTGGCGCATTGCTGGTGTTGCGTCGCAAGCGCGACGCAGCTCCAGCAAGGCTCGGGGGTGCCCCATCTACACAATGCTGCATCAAGACCTACGCCTGCTTCAAGCAGGCGCAGGGTTTTGACGCAGCATTGGCCAGAAAGTGACTAAGTGAAATCTCATAGATTTCACTCAGCCACTTTCAGGAGGCGTTCCTGCGCAGGAACGCCCCCCCCCTGGGCAGGAACGCCTCCTTATGGCGCAGGGCTTTACAACGTGATGCATCTCCTAGATGCGTCACGTTGTAAATAAGGCGCATTGTTTGCGCCACAGTTGCGTCAAATAAAGTGACGCAATTGCGGCGCAAGGGCAACATAAATCTGACCCCGAATATATATTTTCATTTCATTCCTTTATGCTCCCCCACCAAAGCATACGTTTACTTTATTAAATAAGTAGAATAACTCGTTCTTGTTTCCTATGTAAAACAAAGAAAAATATAAATGACTCATATTTCCACTCGCTCTTTCCCAATCGAAAATCTTACAAGAAACAGATAAATATATTGATATTGGCTACATTAACAAAAACACCCGCGTCCCCTTCATGCTTCCAACTAGCCTTATAAAATGCAACACTGTCTGTCGAGTGTGTAAGCATGTCTAAAAATGTCGAAGGCTGGCTGTCCACCAGGGCTTGCCATATACCAGTGTGTGCAGAGTGCTTGACATACAATTTAAGTTCTGTTAGAGAGGAAAGCATCTATTTGTAATTAGTGATACAAATACAAAAGTAAGTAGCCATGTCCTCTGTGACCTTTCCGTCACTTGAAATGGCTCCCTGTTGGGCAATTCAGTGAGTAATGAGATGATCGATAAACTGCATCTGTTTGTTCATCTTATGGCATGAGATATAACATGGTAGGTAATGCTTTTGTGATAAGGAAATTATTGGGACTTCTAGTGCAAAATCAGGTACAAGAACACGCAGGTGTAAAAAATGCATTTGTGCCACGTGGATTCCAATTATTTTCCCTAATTTTCTGATTGTCTCAAAGTTGTAGTGTTACATACACAAGCTATATACATAATGGATTTAATTTTGACTTCCAAATGCTTTATTTATTTTAACAATGTAATTTACATGTTTGTGATATTAATTCAGAAACGATTTAGAGACAGCTGAGAAAAAAACTGCATAGCATAAGGATTGTAACATTTCTATCCGAGGCAATCAATTCCTCTTTCTTTACAATACCTTGTTGTTTCCGTGGATCATAAATTTGAAGTCCAAACAATGGTGGTCTTTCACGTCTTAGAAGAGTTACATTTCTTGTAGTCAAATCCAGTTGAAAAATTGAGCCATTCATATAATCTGTCCAGAAAATATAGTTCTCATGATGAGACAGCCCAAATGGATGATTTAACTCCTTCCCGCTGCACACTACCTGCAATAAATAGAACATGATAAGTGACCAGGGGGACATCTTTTTTTCTCACTTGTATAATAGGAAGTGCATTGCAACCAATGGTCTGAGCTGCTATGAAAATACGAAATAGAATACTTGGGGCATTCTGGATACTTTCTCATTAGGTTATGCGGCAAGACCCCCATGCATAATATATACATAGTTCAATTATTAATTCACATAATTCAGTGAGGTACAGTACCCCCAATAAAATAGCCTTAAATCAAGAAAATTATATCATACATAATAAAGACGCTGTGGTCAGAAAAAGGAAAAAAATGAGGTCAAAGGAGATTATTAAAAAAATGACCAGGCACCCTTTGAGTTCATTGTCTTCATAGTATCCTATTTCTCATTTAATGTAAAATGCCACTCTAAGACCCATTTTAGGTTGAAAAAACAACCCGTGAATAGTATCTCACATGATTACTTTTTATGCCCATGTTAGGTGGTGTTACATTTGAAACACTCTGAATCTTTCACATTACGTAATAGGAAAGTATTATTAAAGTTAATAATTCACTTTTAAAATGTCACGACTAACAATGATATTAGATGAATGAAGAACACAAGTTAAACAGTGACATATTAGTCACAGTTGGGTACTATTTACGATCATATTATGACAATTCAAACATCCATACCCTGTGTACCCGGGACCACATTGTGCCTGGCATATGGTGCATAGATGTCTGAAACATCATTTTTTTTTAATGCAGCTTGTGCTGCAGCCTTTTTCCAGCTGCAATGGAAAAATGGATGATTAGAACTGCCTCATGGGCATGTCACTGACCATGTCATGAATGATGTAATGTGTGACACCATCAGCAGTGGATTGCAGGTGCGCGAGATATAGTGAGTACAACTAACTATATCGGAGGAATTTCAATGATTTTGTACGAGTGAAATGTCCATCTAACTATAACAGCTACTAGTCAGGTGGTTTCTGACTACTAGTCAGGTGGTTTCCATTCCGTAACGATGTTGGTCGGACGCGAGTCCGACTGGCATCGTAATAAGACCCTCAATGTCAGCAGTTCACTGAATGCTTTTGGTGAGGATGTGATATATTGATTGTTTGAAATAACGTGTGTATTGCATGCACTATTATTTTATTTTTGTCAGCAAAATACCAGTTTTATCGGAAACATAATGGGGCAGATTTATGATGCCCTTGCGCCTCTTTGCGCCGCAATTGCGTCACTTTATTTGACGCAACGGCGGCGCAAACAATGCGCCCTATTTACAACGTGACGCATCTAGGAGATGCGTCACGTTGTAAAGCCCTGCGCTATAAGGAGGCGTTCCTGCGCAGGGGGGGCGTTCCTGCGCAGGAACGCCTCCTGAAAGTGGCTGAGTGAAATCTAGGAGATTTCACTCAGTCACTTTCAGGCCAATGCTGCGGCAAAACCCTGCGCCTGCTTGAAGCAGGGTAGGTCTTGACGCAGCATTGTGAAGATGGGGCACCCCTGAGCCTTGCTGGAGCTGCGTCGCGCTTGCGACGCAGCTCCAGCAATGCGCCACATTTCCGGCACAGATGCGTCACGCATCTGGGCCGTTTTTGCACCATGGTGCGCCGCATTGTAAATGCGGCGCACCATGGGTGGCATAGCTGTGGCGCACTGTGGCGCATGTTAACTGGCGCATCCCTGGGGATGCGCCAGTTAACATAAATCTGCCCCTAGATGCACACCATCCTAACAGTGATCTCAATCTATCCACTATCTGAAAGAAACATTTGGACAACAGATAAACATACTGGTGGGTTTCTTCTTTAGTTTCATCTGGAAGACCATCCTACTATCTTAGGGATAGGAAAGAGAAGCTTCTTTTCTCTAGTGTCTGCCAGTGGTATCTGATCTGGTTGGAACTTCCACCTGTTTGCCACCAGAGTTCAATGCTCTAAAATGGGCCATTGGGCATAACATTTCGTCCTGATACCCATGTTGTTCACAACAGATTCTCCAGTGGATGAAGCAGAGAACATTAACTCATACAGCGATCTTGATCCTTAGTCAAGGACAAAGTGAATGCTTTGCAAATACACAACCAATTTTACAAGTCCTAGCCTCACATCTTCATTTGTAATAACTAGCAGTTTATTCCTCAAATAAGTACGTTGCCAACATTCTAATTCTGGGTTTGCTCAAGTCCCCACTGCTCCTGATTTCAATTGTGTAAGCATAAGGTTGACCATCTTCACCAGAACAGAAAGATGAAAATATAAATACTTGTCACTAATTCATTAACTTGATGAATACTAATTAATTCATAGGTAGATACATTCCAAGATGTTTTTATCTTGCCCATTGGGATGATGGACTAACAAGTCAGGAAAGCTATACATTTTATCAGTGCTTCATCGCTGGCATCTTCTTGGAACATCATGGTTAATATCATTGACTTATTGAGGTTAAACTATCTGATGCTCAATTATTTACAAATCTCTTCTAATCACCCTTGCAGGTTGTCATATTGGGTACCATTCAAGCTAACCTCAATCTGTAACTGCAAGTCATCTGCAATGAACAGAAATTATGGACTCCACCACCAGATTAATCCCAAACAAGATTTCCTTCAAGCATTATCAAGATGAGAGAAAGTGAATGTGACAGGAGCTAAGGCTTACGAAACATCTGCAGCCTTTGCCCTCAGCACATTTCCCAGCACAGACTGTGCACTACAATTGACTAGGAAGGAGTAAAACTAAGACAACCAAATTCCAGTAAAATTGCCATCAAATAATCAGGGAAACTCATAATCCACCACATTGAAAACCGGCAAGCACCCTAAAAGCACCAGAGTATGACATTTTGCAATGGACTCTGGTGAGTTTACCCTTTAAAAAAATGTAAAGCAGGTCATGGTATGCTGCAGAATTAAAAGGAAGCTGCCAGGGAGAAAGCAATGCAAAATGTATTGAGATCATACATTAGGGAAATAAATGCTCTTCTACAGAATAACAACACTAAATGAAAGAATATTTGCAGCTCTGGAAGTAAGCAGCCTTGATATGATAGCTTATATAATCACCCAGACTTTAGAAAATATAGAGCACACCCTAGATCTCCTACCAATAACTCTGTATGGGTCTAGTGAGGTGGAAGATCAAGCGAAAACTTAGAGCCTCAAGTCCTAATTGCTCAATGTATAGAGCGCTGCAGTTTGGTCCAGAAGAAGGTGATAGTATAAATGAAGTGGCCTCCAAAACGCATGTCAATCCTTTTTAGATCCCTTGAATGTTAACCAACATTTCGGAAAGAACTGATCAAACACACTAAAACACTTAAAACATGGATTATTTTAAACATTTTATTATGATGTTAGGTACCTAGTGAATTACTCTAAGCTATGGGATATGGTGGGCAGGATGGGCGTTGAGAAAGAACTTCTCACCCTTATCAGGCGCTTACATCAGACCTTTACAGAAAGAGTGTGTTACAGCCCCTCAGGCAAATGCTACCCCATATTAACTCCACCCAGGGTGTTAGGAGAGGGTATATCCTGGATTCTTTTCATTTCTTGCTTTGCATAAATGGGATAACACCTAACGAAAAATGGAAAGGAGATGTCATGTATGGGAAACAAATGTACACGCATTTATTTATACTCTGATGATAAGGTGCTCATTGCCCACACAGGAAATATCCTACAGACCCTTTTAGATGTATTTTTAACCCACACGAATGACTTGGACCTTCAGGTACATTTTCCAAAAACATATTGCGACCTGTGGTGGTCCAAGCATTTGGGGGATTCTCACTTAGCAAAGGGCTACTGCAAAGAAGGGGTCCTCCAAAGACTTGAAACTGTTTCTTGCATATATAAATGTCAAATCCTGGGGGCACTGCCACACTCATATGCCATGAGGAACTTGGAATGCCATACCTGGAGGAATCGATTGGGCTTGCACCACTTCTATTGTGGATCAAATGTTGGGAAACCCCAGAGGCTGGGCTTTTAAGAACTTGCATTACTGAGTGTCTGTCACTTGACAGGGCAGACCAGATTCCCTGACTCTCCTTTCCGAGGGAAACTTTCAAGACTATAGATCTCTCAGAACTATAAAAAAAATTCTTAAAATCAAGCCTGAATATAAAGAACTGGTTAACCAACACTACTTTGACCATTGTATGAGCTCACAGCTACAGAATACACAGGCCAAACAATTGGTTGTCAAATATTCAACAGTGTCAACAATAAGGATCATGGAGTTCTACTTATAATGGAATATAAACCACACTCAGCGTTAATTATTCTACACTTTTCAAGTTAGGCACACTGCACTCTAAATTCACTTTTCATTTGTAAGGGATTTGGCAACATGTCCTTCCCCCATGATAATGTTTCTACATAAAGCACTAGTCACATTGTACTCTTTTGCACCTTGCACTCAGCTCTGAGGCTTTCCTTTTTGGTCCTCATTTTGCGAAAAACAAACCTGAGACACTATAAGGATGGTCCTGTGTTTTTGCAGTGTCTGGGATCACCAGATATTAATTATGCATTGTTGATTTTTTTTAGAGTGGCAGGTACTATTAGGAAATAATATGAATCTGAACAACCTGCTATATACATTTTTGTCATTTCTTGCTTATTATGGAAACAATATGAATTTTAACAACCAGTGATATACATGCACTGTGAACTGCACATGAGTTCCTTATCTACCATTGAGGGATTCTATGCCTTTGTTGAAATGTACATTCTTTGTATTTTCTTGCTGATATTATGCTTATATGGCTTTGGCCGAATAAAGATACTTTGATGATGATGATGTTGAATATGATGTTAGGGATAAGTCTGAATACACAAATGGTTGAATGTGTGAAGCAAGGCTATAAGAGGTTTGTTTTTCTTTTAAATACATTAAAAATGATATTTATTTTGTAAAACATTGACAGTGTGTGCAATCAAGCATTTGCCATACTTATGCACCATATATTAATATTTGTGTGATTAATTTGTACTTCACGATCATCAAGTTTTGAAGTTGTTAATACATGTTTTTGATATCAAAGTGGAAACTCAATATTTGCTATAATTTTCTATAACCACAGCTGCTGTTGATGCTAATTAAAAGCAATACAGGTTCAATTGGGGAGGGGGATTTTTTGTAAGGAAATGCTACAGAGTGATACCATCAGTTTCTTAAAATAGAAATAAAACTACATCTACATTAATAATGTAGGCCGTAGAGGAGATTATTTTTAAATTTATATTCATATTATATAAACATTCATTCAGTAGCAGCTCCTAGAGGGAGTGCTGCGGGCGGTGGGGCAGGGAGGGGCAGGGTGGAGGGTAGTACACTAAGGAATACGGCTGAATGGAGATATGTACATAAATAAATAAATAAAACAAATTACATTGTGCGGTCTGCAAAGCAAAATCTTAAGTGTGAAAAATGGCAAATTCAAGTCCACAAGGTTGTAGAACATAATTCCCATTTACCTGTCTGTTGGATCCATTTAAAAATATCATTTCAATGTGGTCATAATAGGCATCACACCAATATAGAATGCCACTGTCATAGTCTAGCGTCAGGCCATTTGGCCAGAGCATCTTTGATGTCACAAATATTTGTCTGTTGAAACCATCCATCCATGCCTTTTCAATCCTCCCAACATTGTGGTCTATTTCGTCTTCCTCCCAGTCGGTCCAATACATCCATCTATTTAAAAAAAAGACAGTCTCTTAGAAAAAAGTATACACATCTCATAAGATCGCAAAATGCTACAGAACCTAAAAGGACATATTTGATTAATGGCTGCCGCTAATAAAACACGCAAATCAGGTCCATTTATGGTAGAGATAAAAATATGTTTTTGTCTACCAAGATTTTGCATAAGGAAAGGGTTTGCTTAATTCCTCCATTTTGCTTCAGTTGCACCATGTTATTGAGGTATGTATTGCGTTATTGCACTTTTTAGTTTAAAAAAAAGCATATCAAGTAGGAATTATATTTAGGATGTGCTGCTGTTCAAATTGTATACTTTTGTATTATGCTTTTCAGTGTTAAGTTTATATTGAATGTGAAATATCAGCACACCACTTTTTTTTCAGAAAATTGTGACTTTGTGCACTTTTTAAGACGTCCCAAGGTAACAATGTGTCAATGTTCTCAAATTGTAGTATAAGTTGTACCTTGCTGTTCAACACAATTCGATAAGTACTCCCCATTAGCAGTATAACGGGTACGGTGGAACAAAACCCAGAAAACAATGAAAAATGCAACAGCCATTGATAAATCATTGTTCAGCTACTGATTTTGCATATAAAGAAGCATTGTTTAAATCACAACATACTATTCATTATTATACATAAAAGTCAGAAGACAACACTCATGTACATAGTTATAAATGGGGATATACAGGTGTGTAGGAGAACCATCTTCGCTACTCCAGGCTATTCCGGTGGATACATATCCTTAGGAACTCACATTTAAACCACTGGTTCCTGAACTAGTACTGCTTCTTTGAAAAGTGACACATTTTCCAAACACTAGCATTCTTCACACAATGTTTTATTCTGGTGGCTGGGTTGTGGACCCCACGCCACTGCTTTTGGCAGCTTTCCTGCACAACCCATGAGGAGAAGCTGTGAACACTCTGGTTTGACCCAGCCAATTTGTTTACTGTCTCTGACATCTACAACTCTTGCTGCAGTGCGCTGCTGTGCATCTGTATTACAGAGATGAGGCTACCTAGGAATAGATAAGGGAAGGCATTCTCCACTTGCTGTGATCAGAGACAGGATACACTCCTACCATGGATCTTCCTCAGGCCCAAATTCAAGCATACAACACAAATAAAATGAAGAGCCTACGCCGGGTGGGTGGTAGAGATTAGCAATTGCTGGTGCGATCTCAATGTGGAACCAAACTTTCTTAAATGCTTTGTATTCTTGAGGAACAAACACCAATGGCTATTGTTGTTCTATAAGGCTCAAGTTTTCAGAAGCGCCCTTTGTTCTGGACTGTCCTTCTTACTTTGGGGGACTGGGGGTCTTGCCAAACATTTCCACAATCCACTACAGACCAGTAAGGGCAAGCGGTTCTGGGTGCTCATATACCAACATGGATTCAGGGAGCTGGTGGATCCAGGGTCACAAGGTCTCATTACATAGTCCAGTGGAGTAGTTCCTCCAGTGAGCTATGGTAGGCTGAATTTAGTTCTTTCTGCAGAGCTTCTCAAGGCATATCTTCTCTTAGGCAACCAGTCCTTGGAGCAAGAGAAAATACAGTGCCTCTTCTCAGCAGTCAGTGGGTTTGTTCCATCAAGTTGGTGTCAAAGTAGCTCCTCATAGCTGGTTCCAGAAATTCCAGAATCCTGTTTTAGAAGCTGCTATAAGGGAGATGACAGTCAGTGAGTATCTCTCGATCCCCACTGCTGTGTGAGTCAGATCACTGACAGAATATCGAAACAAAAATATTGTGTGGACAGCACATCATGCCAAGAATATTGAGGAACAAAATATCGAGAAGGTAAATGCAAATAAGTAAGTATACATTTACCATTCTTCACATACATTCATGTATTTTGCAGATATTCATCGTCAGAGTACATATATAAGTGGAGTTATACATGGTAAATCTTTGCTTACCTATCGAAACTTACCTTAACAGTATTTTTGTCCTCGATATTCTTGTTGTGATATTTTGTCCTCAAGATATTCTTTTACCAATATTTTGTCTAAACACCCTGTGACTCTTAGTACTGATCAATGAGAAATCCCGGCACACAGATTAAGGATTTCTATCTTCTATTTATGACAAGCTTGCATGCAGAGATGTGATCTGGACTGGTTTGAGGGAGTTCCTCACGTTTGTGTATTCATCTTAGAATGGTCAAACCACTGTATCAGTCTACTAGTGTCAGCAGCTAGGTGGGGTTGGGAGCTCCCTGATACGTTAACTCAACCCAAAAGACATAAAAGAGGGGGAGGCCTCTCTACTCAGCAACCTGCCACTTTTTTGGGATAACACTTCAGAGAGAGAAGGGAGCAGAAACGTGTAAAGAGATGTACTGACTACACCCAAGAGTCTGGGCCACTACAAAGGAACATAGGAGTGCTTTGGGGAAGCCCTCAAATTCACATTGCTATCTGGTAGTCTCTCTCCAATTTTCTTCTAATGTACCACTCACACAGAGCTCCAAAATCAATATTCTGGTGTACCCAATCAACCACTGCACAGACATTTTATACCCATCCTGCCACTCATACATAAGGTTCAGCTATTTTCTCCTTATGGATAGTGTGAAGGACCCAGCCACAGGTGGCTGACAGTCAAATGTGAACAGGAGAGGCCAGTTAGCAACTAGCCCTGTGAAGGAAACAGGTAAAAAGGGCTACCCTGCATGCACATTCAATGAACTAATGATAGTAATTCTCAGCAAAGAAGTATGTGTATGGTCTTTCTCTTCAGTCCACAAAGTCCAAATGCATGTCTGTTGTGCATACTAAGGTCATAAATCTAACATTCAGAAACTCACTATGGGAAATCAGTAGACGGGCTTGGTGTGTTTTCTACCAATCCATGCAAGACAGTACCTCTTCCCAGTAGCGGCTGCTACTTGACAGGGGTAGGATACGGTGTTAATTAATAAATAAAACCTACCTTAGAACAGCCAGCCGGCCGCTGACTCCCTTTTATCCTCTTCCTTTTTCCTCTGCAGTCTAGCCAGCAGCAGGAAGCACCCGGCACACAGGCTTCCCTGAGCGCTGTGGATCGGTGCTCAGACTTGAACAAGGAGCTGCATGTTCCTGACCAAGCTGTGTATGGCAGCCTGGCAGGAACACACAAAGTGCCCATGAACTATTTGGGCAGTCCAAGAGGGTCAGCCAAAGAGTTTATGTGCATTTTGGGAGTGCAAACCACTCCTCCCCAGGCCGGCCCTGTTCCGCCCCACACTGCACACCGCTTGCATGCAATAGGAAAAATAAAATGACAATAATGATACGTTATTGTCATTATACTTTTATACTTTTACTTTTTGAACAGTGAGGCAACGCTCCACCAACTTAGCAGAGGAGCCGCCACTGCCTCTTCCCTCCCAACAAGGATGTATTTAAGATACATTTGTGTGTAGTTTTTAGTAAGAGTGAATTGTGTTTGAGATTCCATTTTGCGGTTACCATTTAATGGGTTCCATTATTTTTGGTGACATGCAGATGATATTTGCATATAGGTACTTGAACATTATATGTGCCATTATTTGTTCTACAATTGTACAGGAAAGTGACTATTTTTTTAGACTAGTGTTGATTTTCTTTTCTCTGTGCACTGGCACTCTGCTAACCAGGCCCCAGTTCAAGTGATTTGACCCCTGAACATGTTGAAATTGGTTTTACACCTAATTACCATATGTAGATTACCTTTATATCCCTAGTATATGGTAGAAAATGAACCCTGGGCATGTAACTTAAATGTCACTTGTGGGCTGCAGCACCTATGTTACCCACTATAATAACAGTGTAAACGTGGCTTTCAGGCCTACAATCTTGGCATGACTGTAGAAGTTTAAATAACTGCAACTCAACCTTTAAAAAAAAATTGCAGCTCTAAACCTCCCTTTTAAATATTATTAGGTCACCCCTAAGTATGCCTTATAGACCATCAGGCAGAGTGCATGGTGTTTGAAAGTAAGACATGTAGAAAGCTAATATTAAAAATGCCATTACAGTGACTATCGGCTTAAAGCTATTTTCACATTTGCAAGGCTAGCTGTCCAAAAGAGAAACAATGAGATGCAATATTACATTTAATATTGCTATCTTTGACTAGGAAAAACCTAAAAATGTCATCCATTGACTATTCGCACTATTTTTTTAATCAAATACACTTGTGAATAATTTTTTTACTAAATGTAAAGGTAATGGTAGTTTTAGAAAGTTATCTTTTCTATACTTAAAGCATCTAGAAGCTAATTTACATTTTGCCTTTAACTGCGGCTCACTCAGTTCTCAAGCTCCAAATGATGTGTGAAAACTGATCTCAGAGCATGGACAAATGCATGGGTGTGTATATGTGGAGGGGGTTTCTGGTCTTCTGGTGGGATGACCATTTGGGCAGTGCCCATGGACTTGGATAACCTCAAAGAGGCCTTCTCTGTCACTGGAAATGTTATCTGACAACTGGACATATACCAATTTATTTGCTCCCCCATACAGGCAGGCTCCATTCCCAGTGGGATAGAACCAAGCCCCAGAACTGGTTTGAAGTATCCACAGAGGATTTGCACAAGTGGAGAAGAGCTTCAACATCTTGAATTAAGGTGGGACACTGTGGAATTTGTTGTAGTACGGCACACAGCAAATGCTGATAAAGTGGGTATGGTAACCCTTCAAAACATTTATCCAGTTGGTTTGGGAGGAGGCAGGAGTCATTGCCACCAAAAAGCTGGTGCCAGCATAAACGTGGCATCCCCAGGAACCTCTTCAGAATACTTGGGGCCTGTGGAAGAACATAAGGATTTCACCTTCTGTTTGAGACCTGAAGGAAACCTGATTTGGGGTTAAGCTCCAACTTGTACTCAGGAATCCATGGGTCAGTTGGCTAAACCCGTGTTAAGGTAGCAAGAAGCTTTTTCCTGAAGAGCCCAGCTGTTCAGGTCCAATGGAACATACCCTATACCAAGCTTGTGGCTTATGGTGGAATTAATCTTGCCTCCACCCCCTATAGCTGTTCCTGAGGTCCTGGAACCCTTAGCTGTGTCAACGTGTACTTCTTGTAACAAACGGATACATCTGAGTCCTAGACAATTTTACCTCTAATGACCTCTGGAGGACCGGGACAAATCAGCCAAGTCAACTCGACCAAAGTATATTGCCCATGAGCTGAAGAGCCCACTTCAGCTACATCCTGCAGTCTCACCACGCTGAGGGAATCAGAACTTTGAATTTTCCCACTCTGAGAATTTCCCGCTTAATCCAACACCTTCACTGGCACTCGTCCAACGCCTATTCAATGTTGCGAAGCCATCTTAGGATACAGCATGCTCCCTTGAAATGCTGAAGGATTTTGATGTCTAGAAAAAAGACCCACAGTAAAACCTCTGACCATGCTGATCCTAATTGGTGTATCCAATCCACACTCCATCGTGGCCAGCCTCAAATTGCACCTAGGTTCCGTTCTACCCTGACCAGTTGACCCATATTGGAGCTTTAGGCTTTCTGGTGCCTTTTCTATTTGAAACTTTAGAAATTCACATCTCTGGTACCCTTTTTTGGATTTTCATTTTGTTGTCATTTAGTTAATCAAATTATTCTCTACTTTTGTGAACTATAACTGTTTTGGTACTCCTAATGCTTTATATATTTTCTTAAGTTATGCCAGTCTGCTCTGAGTAACGGCTACCTGGGGTTGAGCTCAGGTTTAAATTTCTGAAACCTTTACTGCACCTCAGAAGGTAGTGACAATATTAATTATAGATAACTTGCATCCACAGCAACTATCGGCTTTCTCATAATTTGTAATTCTGAATCCATACATTCCACATCCAAGACTTTGGGTGAAATACAGATTATTTGCTACTACCTATCACAAGCACTGTTCAGAAAAGTGGATGAATATATATTTTATTTTGCAATGCAGATACTCTTATGAACTCTATATATTGACCTAATAAAGTTGCCACAGTTTAAAATACCATATTGAATCTGCTGAATTTATAGAAGAGAATTACGATAACTCCAGCACCTCCATTCTGAGGTAAAATCATTGCTCGGGCTGCTTCTGTTGCACATGCTTGAACTTCTGACCTGCTTGCAAGCACCTGATAGTGCTATCACCATTTCACATGGAATGTAGAAATTTGCTATCCAGTCATCCAAAATTGCAAAATGCAATTCACATATTTCTTTTTGGTTAAAAGCATCAGAAAATTCATCATTGGACAGATTATATAACGTATTAAGGGAAATGTCTGACACTCGAGTGTTAAAGCCAATACATTGAGGACAGTGATAATTCTAAATAAGGGGGGATAAACTCTTAGATTGTGGCCAGCATATATATTAGATGGGATAAAGTTGGATTAGCTTAGTTGTTAAATATGCTGCATGCAGTATTTTGTGTGTTTTTTAGTCATTAAGTGTCCCATCACACTTAACTATATAGGTACAAATACAAGACTATGGCAAAGAAAAGGACAACAGTAGCAAAGACCTGGAATTAAACTGAATGTATCACCTCCCAGTATGTAGTGTGCCTTATGACAAACAAAAACAGTACCTTGTGTAGTGTTCTATCTTTTGCATGAGGGAATTGCTATGACAATTACCAATCCTCCCTACACCCTATGGTGATGAGACACCTTGTGTCCCTCTACCCACTGACTGTGCACCCCCACTTCTCCCATCTGCTTAATGGAGACATTGGCGCCCTGCATTCTTGGCTGTAGTAAGTGGGCAGGAAGATCCTTACCTTCACCCACAGTTATGAAGAATAGCAACATGGTATAGCTAGTAGAATTTAACTCAGTAGCAGCCAAAGTATGTGTGTGGAGGTCCTAAAAGTGCAATTCTGTTCCAAGTGTGTAAGAGAGTGAGCAGGTGCAACTCGAAAGTTAACACTGCAGATTTTGCCAACTATTTTTTGTAGGACAAGAGGTGAGTTTCATAATTTCCCATTGAAAGTTGAATACTACTGGAAAATATATTCTTGTTTAGATAATGATTTTACTAAAAAGAAACAAATGGCAACATTGGCCACGTGCATAAATTATATAACAGCCTGTCTAGAAAAATGGCTAAATTCCTGTGCCACTCTCTGTACTGTGGATTTGTGGTCTAATCCACCGACATTTATACTATTCATTGTCACATTTTTTTTAGAGAAACAGATTTTGATCACAAAGTACATTACATTAACCCCTCCCCTGCTGATCACGGAAGCGCTCCGTCATCAGCTACGGTTGGGCTGTGCTGATGACGGAGCGGTTCCGTCATGGCCCGGCCGCCGCGCCTGCGCGGCGCTGATTTCGCGCCTGCGCGGCAGTTGTATTGAGCGGGGCGGGTCATGATGGAACCGCTCCGTCACCAGCACAGCTCAACCGCGGCTGGTGATGGAGCGGTTCTGTCACCAGCATGCGGCTGCCGCACGGCCGCTCCACCCCGTTAGCGCTGCGGCGGAATAGCCGCCGCAGCGAAAGGGTTAAAATACATGCAGACACATTCCAGTCCACCGTCCTCACACCATAAGCTATGTTTACCAGTAGTCAAAACTTGGTGGTTTTCTATGCAGAAGGTGGCCATGCACACAGACAGTAGCCGTCAAGGACTCTCAAATGTGAATCTGGCACCCTCATCCTGCTGAAAATTTGCTTATTTTAACACAATGGGCCATAAGCTCATAAACACAAAGGAGTTTGTATTTCCATTCATAGGTAACAGAGAATATTTAGCAATAGAATTCTTTAATATTCACCAGTGAAATAACAAATTGAGAACAGATATTATTTTGCACAATGGTGGTGAGGGTTGTGCTCACAGTAATGCAATTTCATATAAGATGAGGTCCTTAGAAGGACATACATTTGAATGTATATGAGTCTATACCAGTTACGTCTAAAATCATGCCAATTCCAACTGGTCCCTGTGATCACTTTAGGCTTAACGTACATTGTATATATTTCTTGAAACTTGTTGGCATACAAAATTATATTGAATAATGCAACTAGCATGCTAAACGTAGAATTAATTTAGGGATTTGGGTTGAGAGCGCCAGAAGCAAAGCAAACAAAATGTACACCTAAGTGGGAGAATGCCCAAATTGCACTGTTCTGTTTGGGACCTAATGCAATTTTAATGTTAAAATGTCTGCACTTTGAGGATAACACTTGTTATGAATTCGCAAGCATCTCATTGAAGAAATTAAAATGATTGAAAAAAGCAAAACAGTACTGGTGATAGTTAATTGTCAACATCTACACTGAGTATTTAGAGGAATCACCCGAATTACTGAACTGCAATAATAATATGAGGTATTTTAGTCATCAGTCACAACCCCCCCTTTGACAATTAGGGGCATATTTATGAGCCGCCGTATCGTCACTTTTTGTTAGACTCTGGTGGCGCAATCACAAAATCATATTGATAAGGTCACACAAAGACACTTTTCGTGGCTTTGAATAGCCTCATAGATATGTAGTAAGGCACGGCAAAAGCAAATCGCTGCATTGCCTTACTCTATATTATGGAGGCGCTCCATGGACTTTGTGGTTGGTATTTCCACACAACACTATTGGAATGTTGACGCTTTCCCAGATTTACAAAAACATGTAAACCTGAGGATGCTCCTTCCTGCACAAAAATAATCCTGCCAATAACACAGGCACCCTTGCACTATGGTGCAAGGATGCCTTAATGTGGCTATGGGCTGTCACAACGGGGTCAGCTCAGGAGGAAAGGAAAGTAATGCACCGTATTAAATAAATGGTGTGGTGTGGCTCACTGGTTAGAGGTGGCAGACCCGGAAGCAGAGGACGGCCCGGGACCAGGGTTCAATTTCTGACACGGCAGGGTCGTGGACCAGGGTCAGCGGACTCGATAATTCTCGCCTCGGTGCCTACTCTAACCAGGGATCACACTCGGCAACTCTGGGCATTAGCTTGCCTCATCTCCACAACGGCCCCCCACATACGCTGGGGATGCCTGGTTTCACCTAGGAGATACCCAGTAGAGACCATCTCACAGGGATAGCCAGGACGGGTTCCCCAGTGGTCTACAGCGCAGAGATACCCCATGGCGTGGTGATACATGCGCTTTACAAGACATCATAACATTACATTACAAATACAGTGCATTCCTGCCCCTTCACTTAGAAATAAGACAGACAGCAAGGTGACTTGCTGCACTGCCCCACTCTAAATCCCCATACATGAGACCCTAAGTATTTTAAAATTTCTGTTTTGTGTACATGCAGAACTTCCACTTTCCACTTTAATAAACAACACATTGGGTTCTGATCTTTTTAGCTAAGCAGTGAGCCGCTTCATTAAACAGCACTGTCAGTGCTTTAAAAAAGGCAACAAATTAAAGGCAACAAATTAGAATTAGCTCTTTTGTGCAGTTCATGCGATCCTCTTACAGCCTGTTGTGCCTCTTTAAATATAACTGAAGCATATTAAATACCTAACACTGCTAGTAGACATTGTGAATCTCTCTATAGGATTGCAGACTGAAATGTTAGCCTTTAATGTATGTTTCAGAATTATTCTAAGATATGTTTTGTTTTTCTAGATAGTGGGCTGTCACTTTAAGCTCTGTATGATCTGTGGTGGAAGAGAGAGCATGTACTGAGAAGATCTATATTCACTGGATTGGATATTGCAGTATGTTTCTCATTCTCACTTTCTCCCATAACTTTGCCGCATCATTGGCCAATTATGACAATATTTAACGAAGAATATTAACATGTGTAAAAGAAATCACTTTTTATGACAGAAGGAGCTTAAACTACATTTTCAGTTCAATAATGTTCATTAGATTTTTGCAGAGTTATACATGAATGTATAGCAAATGTATATATTATCTAATATAATGCTAATATTACACCAACTTAACAATAACATGTTAAAAGATGTTACATATTTCTCTAAAGAATTAATAATGAACTATGAGTAGTTTGAGTTCTAAATTTAAATTTGGAATACTTAATTTATATATCAAAACCAAATAGGCAATTTAAACGATAGAAGACCAAACTAAAGGGCATATTTACAACTAAAGTGACAGAGTGTGGCGTGAAGCCAAGAAGGCTAACCCTGCACTGCATCACTATACAAACACAGAAAGGGCTGCACCATATTTAAAACAAAATGGTGCAGGCCTGTAATTCTCCCTGCACTGGCACTAAAGTAGCTGCCTAGCATCAATGCAGGCACCCTTGCACCATAGTGCAAGGGTACCTAGGTTGTGGGAAATGATAGTTTATGTGCAGGAAGGTATACGTTCCTGAAAATAAACAATCAATAATGGCGATTTATAACGCAACAGACATTGAAGTTGCAACTTGTCACTTTTAAAATGATTGGGACACCTTCCTGCACATAAACAACCATATATGGCGTTTTGCTGTTTCTGTGTGCTGCACAATGCAACACACATAGAAACAGCAGAAATCAGGAGAAATCAGGCATTTCTCCTCGAGTCACCTGTTTTTGACCGGGTTTTCCCTGATCTTAATTTGGGTGCTGCCTCCTATTTACACCACCCGTGTAAATAGGGGGCAGCGTCAAAATGCAATGGGTATTGCGGAGCTACAGCAACACCCATTGCCCACCCTTTTCACGCTAAGTACAGCGTGAAAGGCTGCTTTACTTACAAGGTGGCGTAAAGCCACGTTAAGTGGCTTAACACTGCCTTGTGAATAATTAGAAGCACCTATCGCCACAGAAACTTCGATAAAAGTGACGTTCCTGTGGCGTTAGGGACTTGTAAATATGCCCCTACGTATTCGTTTTTTTTGTTTGTTGCAAATTCGGAATACAGTTGTGGTTTGTTTAAAGATTACATTTAGTTAGAAGCAATTTTAAGAACATGTTTTTTGAGGTTTTGTTTGTAATTGTTGAAGCTACAAAGTTGGCAGTTTCCAGCATGACTCTTTATACCCACTGTCTCTATCTGTTTTAAAGTCTGGTAGAAATAACCATATGACTGCCGTTTGGAGAGTAATTATTGAAGTGGTTTCATATTATGCCATTATACTTAATTATCCTGAAGTACCTCAATTACCTTCCCTGATTATCCATAAACAACGTGAAACACATCAACGGCTGATGAATATTCTCAAAGCTGTTGTTTGCTTGACAAAGTTCCTTTTATGGTAGCATTGCATTTATTTATGATAGAAGTAATGACATTACATGGTGAATGCCATTCAACCTTTCCCACAATTGAAGCATCTTGAAGTAAATAATTACACTAATTAAAACATGTACCCAAGCTCTAAAGTGTAAGAAGTGATCAAACACCACAATGGTGCCAAAATATAACACAATTCGATACATGAGAAAGGCAAAGAGAGAAGCTGGTCCTTGTAGCATGTTCATTGAGAAACCAATGCCAAATAGTAGCAAGTGAGAATGTTTACAGTGTATTTACACTTTAATAGAGCCCCAGGCTTTTCATCTCCTCCAGCTAAGGCCAACAGATGAACCTTAACAATGCTTTCTGGATAGGGACATTGATGACTCGTATCTGCCAAATGGGGAAACAAGGACTCAATTCTCCTTCAGATTCATATTGTTGAAAATGTTAAATCTCTCATAACTTTACAACCGCTTCAGATATGTGTACTTCTTTCTGGACTGAGATGTTCTGATTCATATTAATTGTATTTAAAAGCATCTCTCTGTCAACTTCCAGGCCAGAGATGTTGGCTGATTATATATTTTAGCAGCGATGCAGCTACTGACTGACCTGTCATATGTTTATGTATGTAAGTTGCCATTGCATCTGTGCCATCATTGCTTTCCTTACATCAGCAGTCAGTACATTGCAGGTAAGTTGTACTACCTTTATGCTGATGGATCTTTATTTGGCACAAAATAATTTATTTAGAACATTTAGTTTGTAAGGTACGTAATCAGTTTTACATGGATGTGTTCAGTATTGTTCTCTCTCTCTCTATATATATATTTATATACCACCCAGCGTGCCCGTGTGTCACTACAGGATTTTCCTAGGATTATGGCAGTGAGAGGCAAGTAAGGGGAGAAGGGGCAGTATGTGGCTGTGATCTTCTAACTTTGGATCCCTCTGTTTCAGTGGACTATTCTTATAGATGGCCCCTGATTTTTACATCATTAAAATGCACGTAGGGCCCGATTCACAGAACTAACTTAAGACAAAATCCTAAACTTACTACCATTTTTGTATTCACAGAAGGCACTTACTTATTTCGGTATTCACAGAAGTTAGGAGTCCTAACTTTCGGACTCCTAAATGCCTTCTGTGAATACCGAACGTCTTAAAGTTAGGATTTTTCTCAGTTTAGCAGTAGTAAAGTTAGGACTCCTACCTTTAGGACTCCTAAATGCCTTCTGTGAATACCGAAAGTCTTAAAGTTCAGATTTTTCTCAGTTTAAGAGTCCTAACTTTACTTTACTTTGCATATTTGTAGTAATTTAAAGGATGAACTATGGTCTCCAGTCTCATCAGGAGAGGACCAGAGAAAATATCGCACTCGTACAGTCACTACAGAGGAGACTGTGCTCCAACAGAGCAAGGATACATTCACCACCATTCAGTATTTCAGATTGTTTTTCAAGGTGGAATTGCAGAGACAATTCTCTTGCTTTGGTTGAGTTCAGCTAGTTGAGAGGATTTGTCCTTTACAGAAGTGGAACTTCATCTGGAGCACCTGCTATGTTTTTAGATTTGTAAGTGCTTCCTGTTGAGGTTTACATTTTGTGAAATGAGCATTGGTGCCAGAATGGATCTTCACCTGAAAGACTCCACAGTTGGGCGCAAAATGTCTCCCCAATAGGAGTACTTTTTACTGGCTTATTACTAAGTGCTACCTTGTTGGGTAAATATATAGTGCATGTTCCCTTATACAGTGGGGACTGTCGGTGGAGCCTCAAGGTTCCCCCTGGTCCATATTGGCTCCCCGCCTCCAGAGAGCAGGAGCAATCCTTCCATCTTTTCTCCTGCCCGCTTAATAGCGGGCAGAAAAACAGATTAAAGGTCCGCTGCCAGCGAACGGAAGCAGTTTTCCTACTCCAGACTGCTTGGAGTGGACTCACGGTTATGCTACGACGCCTGATTACAGCGGAGCCGGTGTTGGTGCATTAGTGTGATGTGAAGTTCTACTGTTAAAAAATATCTCAGAGAATCCTTGCCTCAACTTTATTATTGGCGGCTCAAGATATATAATAAAATCTGTGTGATGCAACTAGTAAGGATTAATTACCTATCAGTTGACTATGTGTGATGGTCTACATGTTTCAGCCCCTGTGCGTAGTTAGATGGGGCTTTCTTCAAGGTGATTGATGAGGGGCAAAAGTAATTAGAGCCACGTGATAAAGCCAATGCGGTACCTACACACTCGCTAAGATGTGTGGTAAAAAAAAGGTGTAAAAAGAGTGTTGGTGTACTTACTGACACTTCAATTTGGCAAACAATTCAATGCCATAGGTAATTTAGCAAGAATAAGGGCTCGGGGGGAGAGGCTCAACTGCGTCCGATTTGGAAATCTGAAGTCCTCTGCCTATTCACCTACAACTGGTTCCCACGGTCCCGGCTGGTGTCGACCGTGCTTTTGGCCCTGACGGAATCCCTGATGGACCCCAGCACCAGGGGGAGGGGGTCAAGGTATTCCTATCTTGCCCACTTATCTTTTTTTTCACTTTTTGGGGGGAACCCGCTGAGCCCATTTTCCAAAATGGATGCCAGTGCTATCTGGTTGAAGTGTTGGCAGCCAATCAGATATCAGCACGGGTAATGTTGGATTTGTGGAGGTTCTGTGTTCTTAGATATACACATATGTTTTTCGTTTAATATCTCAAATAATTACAGGTGTACACAATATAACAAAAAAAGGGCTCTTTCTGGACCCTATTGAATTTTGTCCAGGCCCCAAGGGATAGGATCCACTGGGCTGAAATTGGCCAGAGGAGGGAGGTTTTGTAGCCCCCCAACCCCATTAGGTTTTGGGGGGCAGAAAAGTCAAAAGAGAGGGCAGAAAAACAAGCAGAAAATTCAAAACAGAGGGTGGAAAAACAAGTTGAAAAAGGCAAAAACAGTGGGCAGAAAAACAAGCAGAAAAGGCAAAACAGATCAGAAAAGGGCAAAACAGAAGGCAGAACAATTATCAGAAAAGGCAAAATGGAGGGCAGAAAAATTGGCAGACAAGGCAAAACAGAAGGCAGAAACATTAGCAGAAAAGGCTAAACAAAGCTCGAAATGAGCAGTGGAGGCACACACAGAGGGCAGCAGGTAGACAGGCAGTAGAGGGTAGCAGATGTGGGCGAGCTGCATTAGAGACCTGTCACAGGGGAATCTGGCACGAGGACCTGCTGAAGGGGTCATGCTGAGGCCCCAACTAAGTAGTTCCTGGGGGAGGATGCGTGCTGCATAGTGGGAGGAGAGAAACAACAAGAGAGATGGGAAACAGCAGAAAGTGGGAAGGAAAGAGCAGAAAAGGCAATACAGAGGGGATCATAATTATCAGAAAAGGCAAACAGAGCAAACACATAGAATAGCTGGTGGTCTAATAGAAGATAAAACACTACAAAGGCTAGAAGAAAAAAGTCAAATTAAATCACTCGTCACACCTAAGGACCATAGTCACTAAAAGTGCTGACACATATGTGACTCTATGACAGAAGAAAACCCTGAGGAGGGGAGAAAACAATAAGGATTTCCATCAACTGCCCTTCGTGGCCAGTGTCATCATTTGGAACTCCCGGAATGCCCCTGTCACCTCAGTTCCTCTGGCAACAAGCCAAAAACTGGTGGGCTGGGCGTATGGAGAGACCAGTGAATTAAACAATTGACCTAATCAGTTGATTAATGCAGTGCAGAAATAAACAGTAAGTGAAGGTGATGTTAAAAAAGTTTCAGCAGCAAACCAGAAAACGTTATTAGTGATTGCCGATGAACTTGATTAAAAACAGTAACTCGGCAATAAACAAATCTGCTGGGGGTAGTGGTCTACTAGTTTCAGCCGTCCTGGGACATAGGACCCCGGCTTTCTTCAGGACCTTTGAGAAGAAGCTACTGCATTTAGTTCAATTTGACCAACAAGGGACCAAACGTGCATCCAAAAAGCATAAAATGATCACAATACAATCGGTTGTGAGCTTATACAATACCTCCCCCAGCCTCAGCAAATTTGCCTGAGGTACCGACGGAGAGGGCGGTGCTTCCCTAGACCTGAGTCTGATCCAGGTGAGGTGAGGCTTGGTACCTCACACGGGTTAGGTTTGAGTAACCATCCAATCTGTCTAGAGGTATTGTATAAGCTGCATTGTTTAATAATTAATTGATTTCCCTAAATTTGTTTACAATTTTTCTTCTCTTGTGTTTTCAATTTAATACTGTATAGGTGCTGCATAAATTGGGTTACTGGTTGAGGGGGCTAAAACCCTACTCAAGCAGCAACCACAATTTGTGTCAAGGTAAAACAAAAAGATCCCAAATTAACCTGTTCTTATTCTTCTGGTAGCCTGACAAGAAGCAGTCATGCTTAACTTATGGGCAATGTGTAAAGTATTTTTGCATATAACTAACACCACTGAGTTTGGGCTCCCAACAGTAAGGCCAAGCCACTGACCAAATAGAAAACTAACCAATTGCCAGTGCTGTTCAAATCAATCCTACTCATTCAACTACGGCACATTGGATTTAAACACAACGTGGGTTTAAGACTTACAGTTCAGTCTGAATCAATCAATATATTTATTTTCTCTTGAATACATTTGTTGGTTAAATTTCACCAATTTTAAATTTTAGACATCTACAATAAACAAACAAAACAATTTTCACTTTTGATAAAACATTAAACTGTACATATTCATAATCATTCAACACTCGCAGTCACTCACCATGTCAAACATTCCACCACTTCACACTCACAGACACAACCAACATACACTATTTACAATCGGATCCTAAATACAATAATATACAAGAGTCATGTACGATAATTTTGTCAAATCACATCAATTTGCAGCTATGTAAGAAATTTGAAGATCTTATGGCTGGACAAAAATGGTCAAAGATGTCTAAAATGTAAAATTGGTGAAATTTAACTAACAAATGTATTCAAGAAAAAATAAATATATTGATTGATTCAGACTGAACTATAAGTCTTACACCCACGTTGTGTTTAAACCCAATGTGCCGTAGTTAAAAGAGCAGGATTGATTTGAATGGATGTATGACGTTACAATTACAACGCATACTTTTACAACGCATACCTTTACAATGCATTTTTTACAACGCAACATCCATTACAACACATGCCATATAACTAATGTTTAAAAGCTACCTTTACAACGCATTCCATTACAACGCTGTTGGACTTTGCCCTTCTGGCAGGTTCACCCCTAAATTTTTGCTTTGGTATATGACTTGCTGTTGGTTGTTTTTGGCTTCTGAGCACTTTAACTGTGTCCCAGTGTAAAGTGCATGCGTACTCTGAGTGCGTGTGGTGAGATTGGCCTTCCCTCCCATAGGAATGCATTGGAATTGTATGTGTCCATGTTAGTTCCTGATGTGTGGGGAGTGCAGGGGTGAGTTTGGTATGTGCGGACTCGTGTGATTAAATGCTGCGCGATGATGTGCGCGGATTTAATGTGCCTAGCGTGGAAGTGCCACTTATAGAAGTTGGCATGTCTGTGTGATAAAGGTGAAATGACTGTCTGGCTTGTGATTGGCTGGAGCTGGCTGGTGTGCCTTGCTCCAGGAGTCAGAATGGTTTGACCCGGTGGTGAATAGAGAGATTGACAGCCAGATGGGTGGGAGGAGCGCACTTGGGACCTGAATAGGGCTTGGCTTTCCCTACACAATGCTGGCTCCGCCCCCTGTGGTGCGTCTGATGTCCCTAGCCTGGCCAGTGAATGGGGAGAGGGGCTGAGCACAGCAGAGTGCTCCAAAACCAGCTGCATCTGGTTTTCCCTTAACCCTACAGCTAGAGACAAAGGAATTATGTGTATAAAAGATGGGCTGTGCCCCCATGAAATTTTTCTTCCTGATCCAAACTTGAGGGGGGTCTGCTGCTGGGTGCATACCATTACAACGCCAACCATTACATTGCATGTATGGTAAGTATTGGATAGTGTAGGGGTAAAATTTACTATTCTGACTCCAGGGGGGTGCAGCAGTAGGGTAAGTGTTGGATAGTGTAGGGGTAAAATGTAATATTCTAACTCCGGGGGTGCAACAGTAGGGTAAGTGTTGGATAGTGTAAGGGTACTATGCGTTGTGATGGTATGCGTTGTAATGACTGTGTTGTACTGACATGTGTTGTAGTGGTATGCGTTGTAGTGTCATGCGTTGTAATGGTTGCGTTGTAATGGCATGCGATGTAATAGATCTTGCGTTGTAAAAGTTTTGTTGTAATGGTAGTGCGTTGTAAAAGTTGCGTTGTAAAGGTTGTTTCCCGATTTGAACACTACTGGCAATTGTTTAGTTTTCTATAAAGTATTTTTGCAGCACTTCAGACAGTAATAAAGTGAAAACACACACAAGGAAATTCTCAATAAATTTAGTGAACTAGAGTCAAAGGTTGTAAATTATTTGAGACCAAAATGACAAAAACAAATCAGTGGAATCATAGATATACACTTTTAAAGATTTCAAGTAGGAAATGCACCTGATTTGATTTGAGGTTTATAGAGCGCAACAATCACCCAAGGGCATCAAGGCACTAAAGACTAGCCCTCCAGCACAGGATAACCTATACAACAATACAACTACCCCAGCTGAGGGATCAGTTGGAGAATAGCCAAGTTTTAAGAGCCTTCTAGAATGGCAGGAGAAGGGGGATGGCTCTTGAGGTGAAGGGAAGATAATTCTAGATTCTGCTTGTGGCCACAGAGAAAGCTCTATCGCCCCACTTCTTTCTTTTGGTTCTCTGTACCACAAGCCTCAGTTGGAGATATGAGTGCAAAGGTCTACCAGGAGAATGCCATCAGAACATGGTTCTTAATCTTGTAGGGTAGGGGAGATAAAGTGCATTATGTACCATACAGAGTGACTTGAAGCTGATGCGTTTATTGAAGGGGATCCAATGCAGGATTTCCTATCCCTTCCCAGCAGACTGTTTTTTAGGAATGTCCAGGACAAGTCTTGCCAATACATTCTGCACCAACTGAAGTTTATATTGCATGTTCTTATTTGAGTCCAGGTACAGCGAGTTACAGTTGTCCAATATGGGCATAACTAGGGCAAGAGCTATGTGTTTGCGTGCATGCCACCAGATTAGAGGGAATATTTTGTTTAGCATTCTTATAATCCAGGTGCAGGTGGAGATGGTGCGATTTGTTTGGACATTAAGGTCAAGTTCCATATCCAATAGAACTCCAAGATTCTTGGCCTTCTTACCCAGCATAGGACAAGGTCCTGAGGACTAGGGCCAGCAATTGATGTTCCAGCTTGATGTCCCTGAGCCGAAAATTACAACTTCAATCTTGCCCCCATTCAGCTTCAGGAAGTTACCTGACATCCACTCTGCCACTTTGGTCATGCAACCCAGAATATTTTCGGATGCTGAAATGGATCCCTTGGGTATTGAAACCAAGATCTGCATGTCATCTATTTATGACACCACCTCCAGTCCAAAGGAGTGAATCACGCCGCTAGGGGAGCTACATAAAGATTGAAAAGAGTGGGGCTAAGTGATGAGCCCTGCGTAACTCCACATTATAGCAGAAAGGATTCAGAGTGGAAGTGCTGTAATTTCACCCTTTGAGATCTTTCCATTAGGAATGAGGACAAGAGGGTTAGAGCTTTATGGAAGATACCAAGACTCTGGAGTCTGTCCAGCAGCAGCTTAGGTGAGATGGTATCAAATGCTGCTGACAGATCCAAGAGTATAAGCAACACCCCTTGACATGCATGCAGAGTGTGCCTAATATGACCGATGGCTGTTATAAGAGTGGTTTCCATTCCATGGAATTTCCTGAGGCTGAACTGGAAGTCATTGCGCCAATGTTGCTGGTCCGCGGTTTCCATCAATTGGCAATTAAGATGCATCTTAAGAATCTTAGCAGGGACAAGGAACAGGGAACTAGGCCGATAGTTCTTACAGTCCCCAGGGTCTAGATTAGATTTTTTTAGAAGAGGCCTAATAATGGCTTGCTTCCAGCTACGAGGATAGGATCCAAATAGGATCACATTATTCATAAATTTGCCATGGTATCGACTCCCATGTGAAGAACTTCTGGAGGGCAGGCGTCAAGGGGTGAGCAAGCATGGGTTTTCAAGAGATATTGTACGACCGGTTGGGATGAGAGAGCAGAACATTTAAAGATGGTCTTGTTCCTTAAACCAGATGTCACCTCCTGATCATTTGCAATGTGCCTGCTAGAGACCACAACATGGCTTGACGGCCTAGAGTTGGGATCAAATTCTGTGTAAATATCCACAATTCTGGAGTGAAAAAAAGTTGCTAATTGGTCACAAAAAGCTTGTTAAATTGCTGGCTCTGCTCTGGATTGAGAATCTGATATCTGTTGTACTAATCCAAATAGTTATTTAGTGAAAGATCAATTTTATATTTTATGAGTACAGTATTTAGACTTTCCTTCTAGCTGTGCGAGCTTATATACCGCGATGTTTATTCTGTAATGAGTTCTTTCTTGCTCATCTAAAATTATCCTCCAGGCCCGCTCAGCATGACGGCAGGCTTGTTTAAGCGTCCTGAGTCTGTCATTAAACCACAGCACCGATGGCGGGCTCTTTCTACAGGTATTAGTCTTTAGGGGGGCTAATATATTTGCTGCAGATTCCAGCCATGTCACAATCCTCTTGGATTATACAGGGTATACTATTAAGTGTGTTGATTAGCGTCTCAGCTGAGACCCTTTTCCAGTTTCTTGATTTAAAGGATAAGAGATTGTAGTGTTACTAGCCGTAGAACGAGTGGGGAGGTGAAAGGAGATTGCACCATGGTCGGTCCAGCCAATGGGAATAGTGTTTTAGTATGTAATTCTTAGATCATTGGTGAAAATGACATCCAGCGTGTGGCCCGCCTTGTGAGTGGGAGCAGATACTAGTTGCTGTAGCCCCAGACTACCAAGCGATTCTAATAGAGCACTAGAGTCTTGGTTAACCATCTCTTCTAGGTGAAAATTAAAGTCACCCAGAATGGTCAGCCCATTCTTCGCTAGATAAGGTTCTAAAAATGTTTTAATTTCAATAAGGAATGGCAGCCTAGGACCTTTTTTTTTTTTTTTTTTTCTTTTTGCGTGTTTATATAGCGCTAGAATCACTCCCGGGGGAGTATCTCCGCGCTTCGACCGCTGCGAAACCCTTCCTGGCTTCCCTGAGAGATGGTCCCTTAATGGGTGTCTCCAGGTTGAGACCAGGCATCCCCGGCTGTCTGGTGGGGCCGTTAGTGAAGATGAGGCAAGCTAATGCCCAGAGTTGCCGAGTGTGATCGCTGATCAGAGTGGGCACCGAGGCGAGAGAATTGTCGAGTCCGCTGACCCTGGTCCAGAAACCTGCCGCGCCGGGAATCGAACCCTGGTCCCGGGCCGTCCTCTGCTCTCGGGTCTGCCGCCTCTAACCAGTGAGCCACACTACTTCACCAGACCTTGGGGTCTGTAAATCAGCATTCCACCGAATGAGCAAGTTGCTGAAATCATGAGTTTAAAATGGGTACCTTTGCATGTATGAAGATTAGATGCTGAGTCTATCAGGCATTTAAACTGTGATTTAAAAAAAATTGCCAGTACCCCTACCATTCTTCCCACCCTGTCTACCCTCTGGGTAGAATAGTTAGCCAGAATAGCATCAATTAGGTCAGGTCCTGAGGCTGTATTAGCCCAGGTTTTGGTGATGAAGACCCAGTCGGGTTCCTCTTCAGCTAGAAGAATAGCAAATTCCTGAAACCCTAAAGCACCACACTCTGCTATCTGGTCATGCAAGACTAGGTTAAGCTCACCAGTTTAGGCCAACCACACTGGAGCACAGAGACCAGGATAGTCCAGCTGAAAGAATGACCTTTGAACCTGTGTGAAGAATTCCATTCACAGTGGAAGGGATGCAAGGGGCAGGGAGAATATCGCTGATGGTTGTTGATGTAGTGCAAAGAGTAGGCCGGGCATCAAGAACTGTCATTGCTGTAGCTCATAGATGCTGTTGAGTGACCTGGATGGTCCTTGCTGTAGATTCATGTTGACGGTCACCAAGGGCTGTGGATGCTGTAGCGCAAAGTACAGGTTTAGTTTGGGGGCGTCACAAGTGTTCGCTGTGGCGCAGAGAGTTGTGTTTACTCAAGCTTTGCATTGGCGGGTGGCATGGGTGGCAAGATCTTGTTATGTACAGGCACATTCACAGACACAAGGAGCTAAAAACCTCAGGATCTCTCCTTTCTTTAAGTAGGGATCCCAACTAAGACCACACCAAGTGTGCAAAACCTGAAGGTCTCCTGTTGGAGTTCAGTAGCTCACTCCAGTGGAGGCCAGCAGGGCGCACGTTGGCCAGTTGCAGGTCAAGGCAGCAGGTGAGCTGGGTAGATGCAAGGAGGCCTCTGGAGCTTGTTATGTCTATGAAGGTCAAAACAGGAGGTCATTCAGCTGATCCTTGAAGTCATTTCAGCCTTGAATGAAGGGTACAATTCCTGTCTTCCATCTCAGCTAGTGTGGCAGCAGGCAGTAGGGCATCAGAGGAACAGGGCAGCAAGGTAGCAGTCCTTCTGATAGCAAAACAGCACAGCAGTCCTTCTGTAATATCCACAGGTCCAGAGGTGTACTGAATAGTTGAGTCTGGGGTCCTCTATTTATACTTGGTGCCCACTTTGAAGTAGGCAAGGTTTTCTAGAAAAGCCCTTGACATTTCCTGTCTTCCCTGTCAATGGCTCTAAGCTGGCTGCATGAACAATGTAGTGGTGACAAGTGCTTTGTGTGAAGGCAGGGCACAACCTAATCAGTTGAAAGTGAGGCTGTGCCCAACTCCGCCCCCCCATATTGCCAGTTAATCATCCATCCTTGCACACCTAGTCCCTCTATTCTTTGGCTGTCTGGGAGTAATAAACTAAATTCAACTGCCAACTACATCCAATCAGGTTACCCCAGAACAGGCTACGTGCACCAAATGGTTATGACAAGAAAATTTCAACTTTCTAAAATCATCATTTCCAGATCCTTAAAATCTGACATTACCATTAAGAAGGGGTTTTAATCACAATCCTCTTATTAAAAGTAGTAACAAAAACCCAATGTTAACCTATAGTAGAGGTAGGCCTCACTGTAGTAAAGAAAGTAATTTAGGAGGTTTTCACTATCAGGACAAGTAAAACTTAAACTTACAAGTCCAACCTCTCAAACAATCTGTACCCTACCATTTGGGCTGTGTAGGGCCTACCCTGGGGTGACATATATGTAATACAAAGGGAGGGTTGAGCTGACAAAGTTCATGTTGTCAGTTCTAAATGGTAGTTTAAAACTGCACACAAAGCCTGCAATGGCAGGCCTGCGACATTTTTAAAGTACTTCTTAATTTGGTGGCATAATCAGTGCTCCAGGCCCACTAGTAGCATTTAATTTACAGGCCTTGAGTACATGTAGTACCACTTTACCTGGTAACGTAAATGAAATGTCCAAATTGGGTGTAAGCCAATGTTACCATGTTTAAAGGAGAGAGCACAAGCACTTTAGCACCGGTTAGTAGTAGTAAAGTCTACAGAGTGCTATGGGCAGCAAAAGCAAAGTCATCAATAACAGGACGATGGAAGGCTAAACATTAGGAAAAACCATGCCATGGATGTCAGGCCCAACAGAAGTGCTGCATAAATACTTTACACATTGTGTCTCCGTTATGTCTGCCTACTTTTGAGTTAGGCTACCAGAGGGTTAAGCACATGTTGATTTAGTGACTTCTGAGGTTCACCCTGATTAGAGTTGTGATTGTTGCTTGTGAAGGGTTTTCACTCAGTCAGTCAAAAGCCCAGTTTCTAACAATTGCCTATTATAAAGCAGATCCTAATTTCCTTGCATTATTGAACTACTATTGTATTATCCATCAACAGATAATGTGTGAGAAAGTAATATGGCTTGATCATGTTATGAATCCTGTTTTTAAAATTATTAAGTAAACCTTTACAAACGCCAAACAGCAGCAAAGCGTCATGTAAATCCTTGAAGAAAATATTAGTCTAATATGATGACCTATTATTGTATGCTCAAATCTGGTGAAACAGCACGGGACAAATACTGGGTAGATCTGTTCACCATTGCCAGAAGTAAAAGCCTTCATACAGTGTAGAAATGAAGATGCCACCCAGTTATCAAGCGCTCTTTGGTTGCTTGATTTGATATTTGTGGCAGATATGAGAGAGAAATTAAATGTCTTGAACTGTGAATTACAAGAAAAATACAAAACAACCACCAACATGATTAGTTCTGTGAAAACATTCAAATCAACACATACCTTTTGATGAAGCAAGTGTAGAAAAGGAAGAAGCAACACTTTCCCTCTGCGCTTCAATTGCCTTCAGAAAACAAATCTGAGGCAGTACTCTTGGAAATTGAGCAATACAGTAGTATCCTGATGAGGCCTAATCAAGAGGTCAATGACCTATTTAATGATTTTTGAACAACTGGAGCCTTATATGATGTTCACTTCAAACTCCTTCATGGAAATTGATGTTAGCGACTTTTTGGAACAAATTAGAGTGCTGCTTAACCTTGACACTACCACTCAGGACATGGAGATTGTCACTCATCAAAATGATTTTCAAAAATGTAAGCAAAACATTCTAACTCTAATTTCGGGAATCTTGTGGATGCTGAAAAGTACAATAACATCCGCACAGCTGCAATGAAAGCTTCTTCCCGATTTGGCTCCACATTTCTCTATGAATCCGACTTCTCTGGTATCAACTTTGTAAAATCCAAGTTTAAAACACATTTGACTGTCTTACACCTAAATGACTCCATTCAAGTTGCCCTCTCAGCCTATACCTCAGATTACAGGGTATTGCTTGACAACAAGCAGTGTCAAGTTTCTCACTGAAATGGTAGATTTCGATGAGGTTGAAAAACACATTTTAGTGAGAGTGATTGGTGAAAGTCCAAACATAGTTATCTTTTTCTAAGGCGGAGGGAATTGGTCAATGGCCACCAAGAGATATCAAACAATTTATTGAATATAAAAACGAAGGATATGTATACATTTAATCTGCTGAGCCACAGTTGCAGAGGATGGAAAAAGAGCCGCCACAAGACATTCTTCAGCAAAGGAAATGCTTAAGTTCCATTTAGAGAAATCTGAGATTCAAAGAATAAGTGATCTGGGTACTGCATTGCAAACACATGTCAAATTGTAATTTATGTTGTAAAGAGGAACAATAAGAATATAATTGACAACATGACTATTGCATTAAAAACTATAAAGTTGAATGTAACCTTTACAAAGAGTGCAGAGAAGAGGGCAGATGAACGACCTTGCTTGAATGCCCCAAATAGTTGCAGACTACAGATCTGAAGTTGGGCTGAACTGGATTAAGCATGGGCGAATTTTGCGAATTCACGATCCGTGAATTTGCGGATTTGCGAATTCGCAATCCGCAAAATTCGCGAATTTGTGCAAATTTGCGGATTTTTGTTTTTATGCGCGTTCGCGGGGTTCTTTGCGTGTTCGCTGGGTTTTTTGTGTGTTCGCGGGGATTTTTGCGTCTTCGCAAGCCGCTTGCATATCGAAGTTACCCATGCAGTCGTTTATGGGAGAGGGAGAGAGAGATAGATAGATAGATAGATAGATAGATAGATAGATAGATAGATAGATAGATAGATAGATAGATAGATAGATAGAAAGACAGAGAAAGAGAGGGAAAGAGAGAGGGAGAGAGAGAACGAGAGAAAGAAAGAGAGGCCGGATCTCTGAAGGGCCAGATTCCTGAGTTGCCCCTACAGAACATACAGCTTTTTATTTTTAGCAAAATGCATATGAAAATTGTGCTGTAAAGGTCTCTTTTAGTTTAAACCCTCCTGACAACTCAAAATGGGTGTATTTGCCATCCTCTCCCTTCTTCCTGTTTTTTATATCTGTAAGTGCTTCCTGATGAGTTTTAATTCCTTGGACAGGTGCCTCGTTGCCTATTTGTAACTATTCTCTGACCCTGCTTCAAGGGTCAGAGCAGGGTCAGAGAATAGTTGCAAGTAGGCAACGAGGCGCCAGGAAGCAATTAGCAGCAGGTGTCCAAGTTGAAGTTAATTTGTTTGTAACCCTTTTGTAAAAGGTTACAAAGAAATTAGGTTTAACTTTTGCACCTGCTGCTGTAACCCTTGCTTGGCTGAAAATTCGTCCCCGCTGGTTCGCGGATTTTTCCGCGATTTCGCGAGATTCGCGGATCGCGAAATCGCGGAAAATCCGCAAATTCGCCCGCGAAACTGATTTTACGCCCACCCTTAAACTGGATATTGAAATACACAGTTAGATCATTAGAGCTCCAATGGAAGAGTAAAACCTGTTTGACTCCAGTTGTACTTGTGAGTCAGCAAACTTTTCCACAAGTGTGATTGCCAAGCACTGTAGTTACTGAAATGACTTCCTTAGAATTGCTCTCACAGGCCACACCCCAGATTTACAGGGCATTAGAGGATATGAGGCAGGTCCCCATTTTTGGGTAAGATTGGTTTTCTTGTATGTAGTTTAGTCGAGATGCATTGTTATGCATATTTCAGTGAATGTTTTTAAGTGAAAGAATTCTAGGTATGGTGACAAACCAAATCAAGTATATTTCTAATCTGTGTGGCGAGATAGGGAGAGTATATTGTTCAAATCAGAGGACTGGCTCTACTGGCAAGCACTTGCACAGGGATGGAATTTACCTAGCAGACAGAGTCACTGTGTCGTTCACCCCAAAAAATATTATTTTGCTACCTCCCATCCATCTTTCCAGCGGTACACCCAGAGCTTTCCTTTACACCTTCTTGATTGCCTTTGACTGGCAGGGGACATGTATGCGGACAGAAGAAAAAGTAAACAGAATTTCATATAGCACCAGATATGCTCACAAACTCAAGGAAATTGCCATTAGTTGGGCCATTTAGAAAACACCACAGCAGGAACGCAGAAAGGCCTGAGTTGAGGTAGGTCTTCCTAAAGATGAAGTGGGACTCCAGCTTCTGTTTAAAGTCCCTACAAGTTGGGTCACTTCCACTTGGGGCCTGTATATCTACTATCCTTGAAATTCCAAATGCTCATGTTAGAGAAGATTTCACTTCCTCTGGGATGACATTGTAGAGAGCTAGCCTTGCCCTGATCCTAGAATCCTTTGAAGAGGTTGATACTTCCATGACAACATACATTTTCATGTAAACTGTAATAGTGACACTTTTTAAATCTTGAATTGTATATTAATAATAAAAAACCTTTGAATATTAACAGCTGGCAGTCTACACATTATATCAGGTTATCCCCAAATACAGAAAAATAATATTCCTTTTGTAGAACTATTACAACCATAAAGGAATTGTAGTGAAAATGAAGAATATATGAGTTAAGAACATAACGTCACTGAGGGGCTACAAAAAAAACTGTCCCAAGAAAAAATAACAAGAGTCAGCCAAAAAGATTCAACATATCAACAAATAGACCTTGTTAAAAGATAAGGGTAGAACCTTGAAAAAGAACAGTAGCTATGGATCTATTAGATGCAAACTCACAATCTGCTGAGAGCCTGCAGAGATTTCGAACTTTTAAATAAACATTGGCAGGGTTTGAGTAAAGATGAATTCCTTAAAAGATGTCTAACTTAGGGTGTAATGGTTTGATTCAGAAAAACAGAAACTTTTAAACAAATACTTTAGGTCCAAGTGACACTTGTATATGTAAATAATCAGAATTGGCTTCTAAATAAGCCAACTGGATGCTATAGATTTGGAAACTGGTATTTGGCATAAATATGTGCCAAAGAAGGCATTTTCTTAATGTGGTGATGGTTTGAAAATAAATCACCATTTGACAGTTGATTAACTTTAAAAAACATATTATATCTGTGTGGACAATAATATGTTGGAATGAAAGACTGAATGAACATATAAATGCTATAGAAAATCATGATGCAAGCGATCTGATATCCACACTCCTTGATGCTGATCATAAGTTTGAAGATTTTGAGAATGCTACTGTCTTTAGTATTAAACGTATTAAAGTCAATTTGAGAGGAGGTCATTGAGAACGAAGGTTAAGATTGAAAGAAACTTGGTGGAGCAATAATACCAATCTCATATGACCTGTTAATGTTGCCTGATTACGAGTTTGGCAGTCCGACTGCCAAAATGCTGCACCACCAGCCGCTAGTAAACCACAGCACTAGCGGTGTTCAGATGGCCATATTACGAGTATATAACAGTGCCAGCAGTGTGGCTGCCGAGATCTTGCGGTGGTGGTGATTATTTTTTCATATGTATATCGATGCCTGTCTGAAATGTACGACTGCATATGTGTCGAATACACACATATGCATGATCTATGTGTAAAAATACCATCTACCCATTGCAGAGGCCGGGTCCATATGTGGGCAGTCCAGGCAATGGGTATATGGCAGAAAAAGGACTCACCAGTATATTGCCACAGACCGGAACATAATCATCGGGGTGAAGATGCTGCCATGAGGGGGGACCTGAAGAAATATATCAACATTGAACTCTGAAGAGAAGAACAGGAAAGGGTGAGTACGCACACCAAATACTTTATTTCCATCAACTTGAAGCTGGCGGTCCCACCGCCGCGGTCGGCTCTTCGGAAAGGCAACTTGTAACACTTATGGTGGTTAAGCTCCTTTGTACTGCCCTATAGCTACTGCTCTTCCCCAACCACATTCCCGTCAGTCTGTGGTGTGCTGGAGGTGTCGACAGTTCAGCCATGGTCTTTGCAAGAGAAATCCCCCCCACTCGTCATGCACCAATCGGATTGCCGGGCTCACAGGGGTCGGACAGCGGGTACGGTGGTTCAAGGACCTTTAACTCGTAATGAGGCCCTAAATGCATATTCTCCACTCATTTCTCTTGCTTATCTTTGTAGCTAAGAAACATTGGTTATTTCCTAGTGGTGTTATTTTGTCAGGAAGATTGTTTTTAGAAGGTTTTCTATAAAAGTGATTGCATTACCAATAGGTAATGATCTCCATTCTAAGGAAAAAATGGAAAACATGCCTGATTAAGCACTCTTCGAAACATGGGTATAGAAGGTATTGAAGTAAGGGATACATTTGACATTTACCTGTGGGGTTGTCCTGTGCTATAGTACTGAATTGAAAAAGTAAGAATTTAGAGTAAAGCTCTGAAAAAGCTGCACCATGCTGCACAACACATGTTTGGTCTTTCTGTGACCTTATCCTGGCATTGCAAACCCTCTTGAATTGTGAATGGTTCAAATGCAGAAAAAACAAATGGACTATGAATACTGATTACCAATGTTGAGGTATGTGTAATGTGTCAAATGATTAGATGGGTTCTTAAAGTACTTTGGAATGAAATATTGTATTGTGGAATTAAATCATTTTTTGTCATGTTTTTAAAATGTACATATTATATTGCATTAAGATGATCATTCCTCTCCTACCAGTCTACTTTCAGAATCAGTGACACAAACAGTCATAAGCAAAGGCTGGCCTGAGAAAGTGCAGCTTACTTCATGCTTTCTAATTATCTGCTTTATAAAAGTCAGCTTAAACAAAATAAAACCACCAGACTAATATTTTATCTGTCATACCAATAATGTATTTCTAACTATTTTGCAAAGCTACATTAGCCACTGATTACTAAAGGCATCCTAATTAACAGTTTGCCTAGTTGCCATCAAGAAGTAAATCACTGTGTTCCAATTTTTCTTCACCCAAAATTTCATCAAGCACCTCAGAAAAAGCTCAGAACTGCAGTGCGTTACATGCTGACAATTGTAATGCCCAACCAACTAAAGACAGACTAAAGAAAAGAGACAGTGTAATTTCGTCAAGGTTACATATCCCAGCAATATAAGCAAGACTGAAGACATACAACATACCCTGCACATATCACTAGAGAGGAGCATCATATTGAAAGAAATGAAAGGAAACAAGATAAAGAGTCAAGTTAAGATGACTAGGGGCAAATTACCAAGCATAAGCGATAATTATCGCTATGCTTGGTTAGCGGCAATAATTTTATCGCCAAGCTTCGCCGATTTTTATCGCTTAGGAGCCTTGTTATTATCAAGGTTTATCTCCTAAACAATAAAAATCGGCCAAAATGCATGAATATCCTGAAAAGTCAGCGATATTCATGCATTACCGAGCTAATGCTCTTAGCCATGTTATCCACCTACTATTGGATAACATGGCTAAGAACTGCTCAGGGCAGGCGTTAGCTTTTGCAGATATTCGCGCTTAGCGTGAATATTTCCAAAAGTTGGGAATCGTAGATAGCGATGTTAGCGACTGTTTTTAGTCGCTAATATCTTGGCACGCCCACTTTGCATGTCATTAGCGCTAATTATCGCTGACATGCAAAGTGGGCCCCTAAATGCCTGCTATCACCTACAAGCTGTCGCTAACTGGTGTTAGTGACAGCTTGGTAATAGGGCGATGAAATTATCGCCGCATTAGCGGGAAAATGTCCCGCTAATGCAGCGATAATGGCCCTTGGTAATATGCCCCAAGATACCTTCTAATGGACCAGTTTGTCTACATTACACCGGTAGTTTGTTGCACTGTAGCTCTTAAAGGTACAAAAAAGTAGGCAAACAAAACATGTGTGGCACAGCTTAACAGATTTCACTACAACAAAATGAATTGGAAAACAGCTCTGCCTACACCGTTGATGCGTCTGTGGTAGGATACATTACACCAAGCCCTTCATGAGGACAAAGAATGGGCTATTTAAGGGGATAACAAAAATAATGATGCTTGGAGAAGGGTCATAGCAGGCAGTCATACCATTAGGAAGGAACTGTAAAGTTCCTCTCATCCAAAATTAAAATAAATGCTGTAATTGCTTTCTTCATCTCATCTCTAATTTTCACTTTTTCTTTTTGTTCATTCCCTCACCTGTACTGACTCAAAAACTACAAATGGAAAAAAGTATTATTGATTCATTTATAGATTATCTATTTTTTATCATGTTGGTCCATATTACTTACAAATTGCTCTCTCTTCTTCTTCAATTGGTCCTAAATACTAATAGAGGTGCTTTCTTCTATCACTCAGCTATCCTGACATATTCATTAGCTTAAGCATTGATATGAAAATCCTATTTATCCCAGCTTTCCAAATTATCTACTTAAAAAAATCAAACTTCATCAAAAGGCTTGTCTTGGGTCTGACATGCATAGATTCTACTTCCAACCATCTTTCTTTGCATATGTTATGGCCCTTAGTAAAAATGTAGACTTGCAGTGCATCACCTGTTGATGAACCTCCTAATCACCTCCCAAAGCTTTCAGAACATGTTTTATCCATTTAAGCATTGATATTGTCTTCCATTTTTCTATTTTTCCTAATTAGTGCAGCAATACACTCTGGAGTTTGTGTTTTCTCTCTGCTGGACCTGGACTTAGACTTCTCTGCAGTGTCACCCCCAAATGTTTTCTGTTCACCCCTCCTATTTTGTTTGATTTGTTTTTATTGGCTGTAAGACTCTGTGCACTTTACTTCTGCTACCAAGAGATGGAACTCTCTCCATAAAATATGGTAAAAATAGCTGCACCTGATTGGCATATTGAATGTACTTATATAGTCCTAGAAAAATGGTATACCATACAGCGGTGGAGTACTGGTGAGAGGGAGGCCTTCGCTGTGTTCTGAGTGCTGAAAAAGGTAAGACCATACCTATTTGGGTCTCTCTTCTGGGTACAGAGAGACCCCTAGACCCACAGATGACTCATGCAAAGGAGGAGTAAATATCTCAAGCTATTGAGATGATCCATCACCCTAAAGTGAATGGACTTCATGGTGGAGCACCGTCTTGGGCCAGACCACACCAATGTTGATGGTCTCTCCACGTTATTCCAAATTAGTGGTGAGAACTCCCAGAAGGTTGGGTAGTTCTCCCCGCTTTCAGCAAGGGAGTCACGTTAGACCTGTCAGACTTAGGGTGGTCGTTCTCAAAACCTTTTGCCTTACTCCTCCATTTTTGCTGATCTCATTTTTGTTGGCCTTGGGACTACTGCGAACCTGTGCTAAAATACATGAAATAAATACTACTAGTTGGCCTATCAGCACTTATTTTGCCACCCACATATGTAGCCCCTTTAAACATGTCCCAGATCTGCCATTGCTTCCTGAATGCTATTTTAAACTGCCACTTTGACTTGTCAGTATAACTCCCTTGCCACCCCTTAAACATCCTTTCCATTGCATATATTTATTTATTTATTTATTTATTTTTGGCATTTATTAAGCGCGAACAATTGCCCGCAGGCGTCTCGGCGCTGTACTGTTTTACCCTCCTATATGGTCTGTATAGTTTTTAGAGATTAAATAGCCAGGTTTTCAGTTTCTTTCTGAAGGACAATAAATTTGGACTTGATCTTATGTTTTGTGGGAGTGTGTTCCACAATCTTGGGGCGGCGACTAAAAAACGTCTGTCTCCCCAGTTGACCAGTCTGGTTCGAGGCACAATCAGGTCATTCTGTCCTGCAGATCGCAGCATTCGAGTGGGAATGTACGGGACGAGATGGTCGCATAAGAACTGAGGTGCTTGATGGTGCCGTGCTTTATAGACGATACATAGCGTCTTGAACTTAATTCGGTTCCTGACAGGTAGCCAGTGGAGACTTCTCAAAGAATCAGATATAGGCTTAAATTTAGGAATGTTAAGGAGAAGCCTGGCTGCTGCATTCTGGATTGTCTGCAACTTCTTTATTGTTTTCGCTTGGGCATTTGCAAACAAGCCGTTGCAATAATCCAGCGCTGAAAGGACCATTGCGCTAACCAATGTCTTTCCCACGTTGGTAGGGAGAAACGGAAGAATCTTCCTCACCAATCGTAGCTTGAAGAAGGCATTGGAGGCTGTCTGGTTTGCGTGAGCCATGAAATTTAGGTTGTCATCAAAGATGACACCCAAGTTTCTCACTTTCGTAGCTGGCTCAGGTACAGCTCCGAAAGATGATGGTCACCAAGTGGGGGACCAGCTTGGACTGAGGTGGCCAAAAATGACCACCTCGGTTTTGTCGGAATTTAATTTCAAGCAGTTTTCGGACATCCATTTTCCAATGGCCAGTATACCTGTCTTGAAATTTTCCGCCACTGTTTCCCCGTCATTTCTGACAGCCAGTATCAGCTGAGTGTCATCTGCGTATGAGGTAAGGTTCATCCCGTGCGCTTTGATGGTATTTGCGAGGTCCGACACATAGATGTTAAAAAGTGTCGGACTAAGGGATGAACCTTGTGGTACCCCACACGGCAGTGACAATTCAGCAGATTCATACTGGCCCAGTATGACTGCCTGGGATCTTTCTGCTAGAAAAGACGCTATTAGGTCTTTCGCTGTACCTTGCACGCCCATTCTTTCGACACGGTTGACTAAGATCTTATGGTCAACCGTGTCGAAGGCAGCTGATAAGTCTAAGAGCACCAATAGTGCGGTTCCACCTTGGTCTCTAATTAATCGGATATCGTCTGCTGCCTTTATGAGGGCTGTTTCCGTCCCGTGATATTTACGGAACCCGAATTGTGTTTCATCGAGCAGATGGTATTGCTCGATGGATCCCGCAAGTTGAGCGTTCATAGCTTTCTCAATTACTTTCGCGATAAAAGGTAGGTTGGCTATAGGCCTATAGTTTTTTAATTCTGCTTTGTCCAAGCCATGTTTCTTCAGGAGTGGTTTGAGTAGTGTTTTCTTCAACTGACTAGGGAAGATTCCTGTGTGGAACATGAGATTGGTCATTTGAGTGATGACTGGGATTATAGTATCTATTAGTGACCGAAGGGTGTTTAAAGGGCAAGGGTCCAGGGCTGATCCAGATTTAATTGTTTTCACGATGTCTTGGATATTGGCATCTGTTACTTCTGCGAAGCATGAAAGGGTATTACTTGGAGGGGAAGTATTTATTTTCGCGATCCTTTGATCTTCACCTTGGTTAAATGCTGAAAATATATCATTTACTTTGGTGAAGAAGAATGTTGCTAGTGAATCACAGAACTCTTGTGAGCAAGGAGGGTTAAGATCTGGGGCACATCCCGCAAGATGTTTAGTTATTTCGAAAAGCTTTTTATGTGAGTTTTTAGCGCTTTCGATTTGCTCTGTATAAAACTTCTTTTTTGTCTCTATTATTAGAAGTTTATATTGGGTTAAGAGTTCCTTGTACACTATCTTATCCTTATTATCATACTTTTTTCTCCATATTCTTTCTTTGTTTCGGCATTGCTGTTTCAGTTTTTTGAGCTCTTCAGTGTACCAAGGGGCTGAAGGGGTATTTCTATTTCTGGACATTCTTTTTTCCGGTACCAGTTTATTGGCCGCCTGGCCTATCCATGTGTAATATTGTTCGACAGCGGTCTCTGGGTCATCTGCCCATTTGGGAGTGGAGTTCACTAACGCCTCCTTGAAGCAGGGAATATTGATATCTTTCCAGACCTTAAACAATTCTCGCGAGGAGGATGTAGAGGGTGTTATAACTTTGTTAATTTGAATGGTTGCCAAAACCAAATAATGATCAGACCATGTCATGGGTAAGATATCGGACACTGATATATTTTCCAAGTTGGTAAAGATACCATCTAGGGTATGGCCTGCCTTATGGGTAGGTCCTTTCACCAGCTGAGCTAGACCAAAGACCTCCATTTCAGATTGCAGTGAAATGGTGTCCTTGTCTTCGTCACATTCCAAATGGAAATTAAAATCACCTAACAAAGTTATCGAGTTCTCAGTGCCAGAGGTTTCCAGAATAGTAAATATTTCTGTCAGGAAATCTGCCCTGGTTTCTGGTCTTCTATAAAGTAATGTACCTTTAAAATTGTATGATGGTGAGAGGTAAATATCAAATTGAAGCGCCTCACATGCCTTTAAAGGTAAGGCAGTAGTACGGATTTTAAAAAAGTCACGGGCAATTATTGCAACCCCACCACCTCGTTTGCCACTTCTATCTAGTCTGTAGCAGTTGTATCCAAGTGGAACGGCTATCACGAGGTCTGGGTCCGAGGCTTTGTCCAGCCAAGTCTCTGTCAGGAACATAATATCTATGTTCCTGTCAGTGAGTACATCGGCTACCTCTTGCCTGTGTTTGGGTAAGGAGCGCACGTTAATCAGGGCTATTTTAAACATTTGATTTGTTTTAATCCCGTTTTCGCCATCTATTCCTTTATTTAATAATGGGGTAGACATTTGACAATATTTACATTGCAATTCAGTTTTTGATAGCAAAGAGTCAGGGCTGTACCTTGTGCAGTGATGCGAAGTTTGCGGGCGTAGATCTATCAAAGCCGAGCGTGGGTAGGAAATGAGGCTTGCGTGGACATTTTGACCAGGGGGGGTGGCCCTAGGCCCGTGTCTGGCGCGGACGGGCGCAGACGGGCCCGCCTTTGGCGCGCCTTTGGCGCGCCGCCGGCGCGCCCGCTGCGCCCGCCCGCTGCGCGGACGGAATGACCCCATTATTTTATATCCTGTTGAGGAGGGTGGGAGGCGTCCTGCCACTGGACCGCCAACCCTTCCTCCCTCCAAGATGGCGCACCTGTCCCGCGTCGTCAGCCCGTAATGGGCCACGCTGGGATGAGGGGGTAAGAGAAGCACGCCTCGGTGCTAAGAAATTGTTGCCCTATAGCGGACTTTGGTTCCCGCAAATTAAAACAGTAACAGTTAAAATATGTACAGGATTTAAAAATTTCTGCAGTAACAGCGTTATAAATCAATCCGCGTGTCTGTGCACTTCATCAAAGAAAAGTGTAAAGAACCCCCGGCTTTTCGCCTCAGGGGAGAGTAACAAGTACAGCGAGCCTAAGGAAACAGCTCCTTAAGTATCCGGGAGGGCGGGAGGCGTCCTGCCACTGGACCGCCAACCCTTCCTCCCTCCAAGATGGCGCCCCTGTCCCGCGTCGTCAGCCCGTAATGGGCCACGCCGGGATGAGGGGGTAAGAGAAGCACGCCTCGGTGCTAAGAAATTGTTGCCCTATAGCGGACTTTGGTTCCCGCAAATTAAAACAGTAACAGTTAAAATATATACAGGATTTAAAAATTTCTGCAGTAACAGCGTTATAAATCAATCCGCGTGTCTGTGCGCTTCATCAAAGAAAAGTGTAAAGAACCCCCGGCTTTTCGCCTCAGGGGAGAGTAACAAGTATATATGTCCCTCATAGGTAGGCCCTAGGTAGCCCATAGGGCAGGGTGCATTGTAATTAAACATTTGGTCATGTACTTTTACGTCTTACACTTCCTGGCAGCGAAAAACTCCCAGATTCAGCTTTGTACTGCCTTTCACAAAAGACAACCTTGGATTTCCTTACTACATTTAATAAATACTAATGTTTGAGTGGAAACAGGTAGAGCTTTTGTGCTTGGTGTCTGAGAAATTGTAATTGAAAATCCTATTTAATGGTATAGTTGGATGCACTCCTCCTCTTAGAAATGTAAATAGCGTAGCTGAAACTGCCAAATGGATGCGGGCAAGCAGCGCTGTGTATCGTCCCTTCACAGCATATCAAGAATAATGGCAAAAGGTGCGTGTTTTCGCACCCAGCTGTTGTACTGCTTAAATGAGAACAATGCTCCTCAATTCAAAATGTCCAAATCTTTTGGACATTTTGAATTGAGGACTGTTTGGTGTAAAATGGAGTAAATGTGGTTACGTTTGGAAAAGTATTTACATACAAGCATTTTTCTCATTTAAGCAGTGCAACAGCTGGGTGCGAAAACACGCACTCTTTGCCACTTTTAGAAAGTTGGCATTTTCCTACCCTAATTATTTGGTACCTGCAGCCTGTTCCTGGGTTACATGACAGGGTGTAGCTGAAAGCCACACAATAGAAGTTCTAGGTGTACCTGGATGGACGATCAAATGACAGAAGGAGGGGTGGATCTGGACACATCCCCACTTTCAACTGAATAGGCTATGCTCTGCCTTCAAACAAAGGACCAAGACAAAAGGGTCAAAAGAGGATCCATTCCCCTTTTTGTTTTAATTACCAACCCAACAAGGGAGTCAGTAACTGGTCGAATGTGTGCAACCAAATTTGCAGATTGTTTGGCTATGCTAATGTTTTTTGTGGATGTTGTGCAGCATTAGCAGAAAAAAAAAAGAAAACAGTTGTGATGCCATGGCGTCTGTTGCCAAGCATATCATTATGTAGCACATATGTCACCATGGATGAGCAGAGCTACAGAATAATTGGGGTACAATGTTTTTATTGACAAATCTAAGAAGTCAGGCACAACTTAGACTGGTAAGTTAAAAGAAAAACAAAATGTGCGCAAAAGGGCTTTTTTGTCTAGTGGAGTGCCTGGTAGCAGATGGCAGCTCCTGACCTCTCAAATAAATACTTTTAAACACCATCAAGGAGTGGGGGAGCAATTGTGTAGCAGGTACTGAAGTAGGGGATAAAATAAAAGTAACGTCGGGTGGGAGCAGAAGGGGAATGCAGCACATGATGTCGAGAGCCACATGGGGTAAGGTAGTTTGGCAGCAGTGAAGCACACAAGAAAGAAAGGAAGAGAGAAACATTAGGAAGAGAGCCTCATGGAATGTGGGTGAAAAGCACACAATTAATGCACTTGAAAACACATGAATTCTAATAAAGTGCTTAAGTAAAAAAGAAAATGGTCCCTAAAAGCAAGCAGTGGAGGGAAGCAAGTCAGCCAATCAAGGGAAGGGCCAAAAACAAGAAGAGAAAGGCACGCCACTTACACAGGCAAATGAGACTGACAATGGAAAGCAGTGTTCGTAATCCATTAAAAACTCTTTGTCAACAAGACAACTTGTACTGTCTGGTAGGCAAGACCTTAAAATGGGAGTAAAAGCAATAGTCTATCACAAATTGACACCCAAGTAGAGTTATTTTGCAAAGAATACTATTTAATAAAACCCAATTATTGTCATCCTTTAAAAAACACTTGTTAACCCCTCCCCTGACCCTTCCCCGCCCCCAGTCTGGTCCCCACACTCAAACACTACCCTGCACGACCCCGAGCACTACCCTAAACCCCAAAACTCTACCCTACACTACACAAACACCACAACACTACCCTAAAACACTACCCCCAGCACAACCCTCCCTGACCCCCAGTCCGGTCCCCACACTCAAACACTACCCTGCACGACCCCCCAGCACTACCCTTAACCCTAAAATACTACCCTACACTACACAAACACCAAAACACTATCCTAAACCCTAAAACACCCCCCAGCACGACCGCCCTGCCCCCAGTCCAGTTCCTACGCTCAAACACTACCCTGTACGACCCCAAGCACTACCCTAAACCCTAAAACACTACCCAACACTACACAAACACCACAACACTACCCTAAACCCTAAAACACTACCCCCAGCACGACCCTCTCCGACCCCGTTTGGTCCCCACACTTAAACATTACCCCCAGCACTACCCTAAACCCTAAAACACTGCCCTACACTACACAAACACCACAACACTACCCTAAACCCTAATACACTCCCCCAGCACGACCCTTCCCCCAACACCCAGTCCAGTCGCCACACTCAAACACTACCCTGCATGACCCCTGCACTATCCTAAACCCTAAAACACTACCCTACACTACACAAACACCACAACACTACCCTAAACCCTAAAACACTACCCCCAGCACGACACTCCCCTGACCCCCAGTCCGGTCCCAACACTTAAACACTAACCTGCACGACCCCCAAGCACTACTCTAAACCCTAAACCTCTACACTACACTACACAAACACCACAACACTACCCTAAACACTTAAACACTCCCCCAGCACGACCCTCCCTGACCCCCTTCCGGTCCCCACACTTAAACACTACCCTGCACGACCCCCAGCACTACCTCAAACCCTAAAACACTACCCTACACTACACAAACTCCACAACACTACCCTAAACCCTAAAACACTACCCCCAGCACGACCCCCAGTCTGGTCCTTACACTCAAACACTACCCTGCTTGACCCCCAGCACTTGCCTAAACCATAAAACACTACACTACACAAACACCACAACACTACCCTAAACCCTAAAACACTCCCCCAGCACAACCCTCCCCAGACCTCCAGTCCAGTCACAACACTCAAACACTACCCTGCACGACCCCGGAGCACTACCCTAAAACCTAAAACACTACCCTAAACTACACAAACACCACAACACTACCCTAAACCCTTAAACACTACCCCCAGCATGACCCTTCCCCAACCCCCAGTCTGGTCGCTACACTCAAACACTACCCTGCATGATCCCCCAGCACTACCCTAAACCCTGAAACACTACCCTACACTACACAAATACCACAATAGTATCATAAATAAGACATAAAATAGTATAATAAATAAGGCACTGATCTACCATTCAGCATACAGCTTGAATAGAATGTTAATAGTATTCTATGTAAGTCCAGTAGTTCTCAAATTGTTTGTATTCACTAAATGTTCTATATTGTAAATAAAGACTATGCGATTACAAATAAGTATGTGCTTAGTATTCTGTTAGTATTCGAGAAGTACCACTCACATATCAGTAGTCTTCATGCGCTAGCCTTCCCAAAAAGAACACTATTGAATACTAAAATTAGCATAAATTAGTCTTCGAATGCTATCAAAAGACAGGTTAAGCACTAAATGTAGTATTCGACTTCGGTAAGGGTACCAGTCTCGCACTGATGGGTGGCTGCTAAATATTGTTTATACTTGATCACAGGAGATGGGTGACACTTATATTATTAATTAAGGTGATGTTTATAAGGAGACTAGCCGCCCGCCCCGGCGTTGCCCGGGGCAGAAGGGGCTGGGGGCAGCATCGCAGCAGGAGAGGCGCAGCAGAGCGGCCGTTTTGTTCGGTCCTGGCTGCTTCTGCCCACGCTTTGTTTTCCCCGATGTCCCGACTTTGTGGAAAAGGATTTCTGAGCACTCAGTGTTCATGGCCCCCACCCGTCGTAGGTCCTGGCCGCTTCTGCCCACGCTTTGTTTCCCCCGACGTCCCGACTTTGAGGAAAATGCTTTTTGAGCACTCAGTGTTCATGGCCCCCGCCCGTCCCTTGGTGCGCACCCGCGGCTACTCCACTTACCTCATCCGCCGCTCCTCCCCGCGCTGCTGAGTTTACCGCTCCACTGCTCCTCCGCTTCTCGCCGCTCGTCACCGCTTGTCCGCCTGTCTGCAGCTCCTCCCCGCACTCATGTCGGCCACTCTTCCTCTTGTTCCTGAACGCCGCTCCTCCCCGCGCTGCCGATGTCATCACGCACGTCGCAGCCGGCGCTTCTTCCAAGGGACTACTTTTTTTTAATTCGTAAATTTTTTAAAGAACGTATATTTTTTTTTTTTATATAGCCTATGGACTTCTGCTTGCACTGACGTTTTCAAAGATGTCTTGGGTGTTTGGATTGGTGGTGTACTTTTCGAGTTTACCTGGCTCAAAGGACACAGTTCTCTCTTTATAATAGTAGTATAGATAACAATCATAATTTTTCAAATGTGGGAACTGCCCTGCATTATAAGTTAGCCTTGAATGTCTGAGCTACATGGTGTGAAATAGACAGTGCTCATGATCGCATGATGGCTACCTGGCAAAGATTTTCTGGTGAGGCAGATTAGCATCTGATGATCAAGATAGCTATATCATTCTGAGGATAAGATGTTATACTCCCATGCTGACCTCTCCCAAATTTTTGTTAGAGGATAAAGCTTTTTTTTTACCTTATCTGAGAAAAAGGCTGCATGCTCATCTGACAATACTAGGGAGGAAAGAAAAGTGCTGGATAAGCAAGCAGAATTTATGAAGGTCTTGCTCTTCGAAAGCAGGCCCCAAAATAAATCTGGTTGTCTATAACTTTGGAACATATAACATCAACATTTGCCTGTGTAAGCAGCTAACATATGTTTCAACATCGAGCATACAAAAACATTGAAAACATATGATCACATTTTTGTGCACAACCCTTAGCTATCTGGTGGGAAGGAAGATCGTGATTAAATGGGTATATAAGTCTTGAATAAAAAATTGTTTGGATGAAGAATGAAAATCTCAAGATGAGAGAAATGTTGTGATCATTTGTTGACACAAAAGATGGCAAGAGCATGCCGGTGCATGTCTGACTGGATGTAAAAATTACATTTTTAGGGGGAATTTTTTTGCTTTTTCTGTGTTTTCTGTTTATGTTTCACACTCATCAAAAACTGGACTGGCAAATAGCATTTTTTCGTTGCAACTGGCAATATTGAAAAAATTAGGCTTAGAAAGTTTCCTAGTGTTTTACAATGTTATTTTTTATGTATTTTTTGGTACCCTATGTAGTACAGTACGAGCATTCACAAATAAGGATAATTTTTCCTGCTGCCAAGTTTTCACATCTCGTTTTTTGCATTTAATATTTCTTCACCAGAGTGAGGTATAAGATCTTCCTAGAAAAAAACTTATTAGATAGTAGTATGTCCCTCTTAAATTGGCCCTAAAGCCCATAAACTAGGGTTCATTAGATTGAAAAGTAGGATATATAACATTGTAATATTAAAAATGTCCTTACAGTGACAAGGCCCCAAAATATATTTTGCTAGAATCCTATTTGCATGATCTTCTTGTTGTCACCCAGGAGCTGAATAGGCCACTTTACCATGTCTGAACATGGTCTCTGAAATAAGACAAAGGCATTGGATGTGTGTGTGGGGTCGGGGTATTCTATTCTTTTGACAGGATGACCATCTGGGCAGTGTCCAGAGACTTAATTAACTTCAAAGAAGTATAGCCTGTCACAGCCAAATGCAGGTAAATCCTGGGCCTGCTCCATGCTTTGTTACTCTTGTCAGCCAGGCAGCAGTCCACTGGGTAAGGAGCTGCCCCCAGAAGTAGTTTTGAGTGATTTGTGCCTGACCACACTTCTGAGGTGAGAACAGGAGCTCAGCTCGGGGGAAGAAATCTTCTGACATCATGGTTTTAGGTAGAGAGAGTAACTGAGAGATTTTATGCAGGAGAGTACACATGAATTACAGCAAAATTGGGTAGGGTTACCCCAGGGAACTTTTTCTCTATTGGATCGGGATGAACCATTTGTCACCCCCACCCACAAGCTAATGCTAGGCATACATGTGGCACCTCTGGACAAGCTCTTCAGAACACTACTGGCCCTGTGGAAGACAGAATAAGGATTACACCTGCTGCTGAGACCTGTGAGCCAACCTGAAAGACTGGGAATGCTCCAACTTGTAGCCAGGACAAAGACGTGTACTCCAAGGTACAGTCGACTGACCTCCAGTTAAGCAACAGGGGCACAACAATCTGCAAGAAGACCCTTTTCCCGAGGAGCCCAGCTGATCAGTTCCAAATGGACCTGCTCTGGACCCTGCTACTTGCTACTTCTGGTGTCAGTCATGTCCCTCAGTACTGTTCTTGAGGTCCTCGAACGCTTTGCTGTATCAAAGAGTACTCTCCCTAATATTGTGAGAAAACTGGGACTTAGAAATGTTGTGGCTTCAAAGACCTCTGGAGGACAAGGAAAAACCTGCCAAGTCCATCTGACGAAGGTGGGTTTCCAGCGTGGTCAAAGGGTGAACAGCCTTTACAACGCGGGTATTACCACGCGCTGCCATTACTACGCTGCTATTACAACGCAAGTTGTTACAACGACTTGCACTGGAGGGCGCTGTTGGGTAGGGAATAGTTTAATTTTCTATTCCAACACCTTCCCTACTGTAACGTGGGCTGGAGTTGGAATAGAAAATTAAACTATTCCACTATCCAGCGCTTACAGCGCAAGTCGTTGTAACAACTTGCGTTGTAAAAAGAGCGTTGTAATGGCACCCGTGGTAATAGCCTGCGTTGTAGTGACATACAATCGGTCAAAGATACAGGTTGCTCCCTATCTGAGATTTTCCCCACCAGAAATTTTGTTTCTGCTGGATGTTGCAGAGAGGGTATATAGCCTTGTTAACCCTTGTTCGCCTATAGTTTACAGCCTTGCCCCCTTGGGGTAATCCAAACAATAAAAAAGTTACTAAGTCGAACCGTAGAAATCTTCAGTGGGAAACAACACCAAATGTAAACAGCCAGCAAGGTACTATCCTTGGGTGTCAATTTTTAATTTCTCTCACTCTAATTTTTACTGCCAGAAAAAATCAACTTCACCGGGACCACATCTAACAGCTATCCAGTCTGGTGGTATTGTTTTCCGCTACAAGGGAAACCGCACAAACTACTATTACCAAAATCAGTCAGATAATTCCTCAATATTTAATTGCAGTTGCAGGAGTTATTAGGAAACAGCCACCAAAATCCAAAAATTGGAGACTACCCACAATTCTCTGTAAACCAAAATTAGAAGACACAACTCAGCACTCTTATGTACATTTCAATTTGTAAAAAATGTCAAACTGAGTAAAAAAGACGAGACCCTAGCAAGGGATTGTTAAGGCTGATCCTGATTTGGGAACATGTAAATTGAACTGGGGAGAGGGGTAATGCACAACCTTGGTTTAGGCGCTGATCGATGTAGATGTTGTGTGCTAGCACTGAATGGTTGCGTTATTAAATTTGTATATCGTTATTTTGGTACAAAGCTCTTATGTCCTACATTAGGGTGGTGGGAATGCCTTATTCAGACAGTTTTTTCCACAGTCGGCCTATGCCTATGCTGTTAAAAGCTAATTTGAAGTCAATAAAGACGCTCAAACGTTGCTCCCCCAAAATGTGTCATCAGTTCTAAATACATTAGTGACACTAAAAACAGAGATATTTGATCTTATACAATAAAACCATGAAACAGAGTCAAACGTGAATACCCTAAATTAACAAGCCTCTCTGACATTTACCAATAAGGTACTGTGAAATAACGTATTCCATGAAAAGAAGAAGTATCAATAATGTATTTAAAAGGTTTTTCTGTGCTTTCTGAATCTATTGATTTGTTATCCATGAATACTATACCCTCATGAATGAGAATAAGTTCATTTTTCCGATTGCGTATAAGTAAATTAAGGGCATGCACCTCAGTGCTCACGGGTACACTTTTATTTTGTGTATAAATGAAGGAGGATTACCTATTTTCTTGTCTCTTATTTATCTCCTACAAATTATTTAAAAAATGGCAGGGATTACTGCACTGCAAACCATTGTTATAAGCACCAACACACTCCTTTGCCCTAAACTGTAACACATGCAGTAAATCACGTCTGGTGGTACTGCTTCAAGCTTCAGCGTTGTCCCTCCTGCTGAGATCTGCACACCAACTGTCTTGGAGCAATGTAATGCAGACAACCTTTTAGGTCTAGGTCAATATTCCAGCCACACTGCTGAAAAAGCAATAAATCAGTAGCAGTCCAAAACATTTATATGGCTTCTTAAAGGGCAATTATTGCTTTGTTTCAACCTGAGCCAGCTGCGGTAGCAATGCCTGCGCTGTCTTGATAAACAGCCTCCTCCATTAAGACTATTACACAATGATCCATTTATTAGTATTACTGAAGTCCTAGGTGCTTCATAAACAGCATACATAAATTGAAATAGCATTTCTGCATATTTATCACCTGAATGGGAAGAGACTTGAGTAAATATAATTGTGGCAATATAATTATTGCTCATTTATGTGCGAGTGGATAATACCATTTTTTTTCTGGAGGTACCAATCACAGCATTTCGATGAAATAATGCAGCATTATTGTTTTCAGTAATGCATTATTTTTTCAGTAGAGTTAGAAAAACGCGTGTTAATCTGATTACTACACATTCATTTTGATTTCATGGCTGGGTAAATGAGGCTTTGATGGTGTACTATAAATAAACATGATGGACATAAAAGAACACACGTTTGTTACTATTTCTGATGAAATTAAAAGATACTCATGGACATCAACTCATAATTCACAAACTCAAACAAGTCTTTAAAGGCAACATTAGAGCTCTATGCTACCTCCAAAGAAATAAACGATTGACATTTTAACTGTGCACTTGCTATGCGAATGCATAAGTGACGTAAACAATCCGACCCGGAAAAGGAACTGAAGCTTCACTAATGTCTTATTACTTACCGGTAATCTTCATTACCCCGATTATGGTCCTCCCCGTCCCAGTTCTTACCACGTGAGGCAGTCCTGCCTCCACCCAGCCAATCAAAACGCCAGAAATCCAAAGGTCGAAGGTGACATAAGCCCCTCCCACCCACCGCCATGCCTGTTATCAACAAGACTCAGACACAAACACAGCGGGAGGGAGGGAGGGAAGAGGACTGGGACGGGGAGGACCCTAATCGGGGTAATGAAGATTACCGGTAAGTAATAAGACATTACCCCCTCATGGGTCCTCCCCGTCCCAGTCCTTACCACGTGAGGAACTCACAAGCAGAGAACCAAGAAGAAAAAATGCAGGACACCAGGGATCCATGCAAAAGTACAAAACTTTAAACAATAAAGCATCGACGAACAGCAGCGTACAAGACGCCAACAGAAATCGTCAGAAGAGGCAAGAAAAACATCAAGCCGAGAATGACGCACAAAAGTGTGACGGGACCGCCAAAAGGCCGCCCCACAAAGCACCAGGATAGAGACCCTGCCCCATCAGCACAGGAAGCAAACACAGAACCCACAGGAGACAAACAGGGCAGGAGAAACCCGAGACTGTAGTGAACATCGGAGGCAAAACAGAAGAGCCCCGCGAACACCCAAAGAAGGGGAACAGGAGAAAACAGGAAGCAACAACTCCAGCCGCAAAAGGAAACACGAAGAAACAGGCAGAAAAGCCCGATCTAAGCCGCAAAACAACTCAAACCTGCAGAAACTGCAAAGAAGGAAACAAAACGAGCAAGGCACCCAACCGACAAGCGGAAGAGAAGGCCAGCAAAAAAAAACACCGCAGTGGACAACCACAACACGTTCACCACAAACAAGGACAAGAAAGGGGCAACCGCAGACCATGCAAAACAGCAGGCAAGGCCCAAAGAAGAAACGAGAAGAGGAGAGCCCGGACAACGAAGCAAAAGCTCCGAAGAAGCCGACCCACCAAAGGGCAACAACCACCGAGGAAGACCCAAGGCCCCAACAAGCACAAACCGCCATCAACGAGCAGACAAAGCGGAAGGGGAAAAATCCCAACAACAAACCCAAGCTGGAGAAACCAGCAGAGAAACAGGAACCCCACCATGGATTCCGACCAAGAGAAGAGCACCAGGAAACAAAAGAGCCCCAAAGTGCATCTCAGCTCCAAAGAGCGGAAGGCCAACGCGACCAACACATGCCACAGGCCACCACAGAAGAACAGCCCAAAGACGCTAAAGACAGCCGCTCAAGAGACAGGCAGTCAGAAGTAAGCGCCAAAGACAGGGCAAAGACAGCTGCGGACCCAGAAGCAGAGCCGGAGGCAAGGGAGGCCGGCCAAATCCGACTCCCAACAGCAACAGCAGGAGCGGAAACCAAAAACAGCAAGGCCAACCCAACAACACCGACACCCCCCAAACCTCCGCAGAGCGCCTGGGAGGAGAAAAACGGGAGGGAAGGTATACCGAAAACCCGAAGGCCAAGGAAACGAGAGAGCAACCCCCGAGGACAGACCACCCCGGAACAAAAACCGGGGGGGAAGAGCAACAGGAGGGGAAGCAAAAACGACCAAACCAAGAGTCCCAAACCAAAGACAAAAGGACCTGGAACAGAGGAACAGACAGAGGGAATGCTACACGAAGCAGCAATACATCCCAGCGCAGGGCAATTCCAAGCACCAGCGCACAGTCCCAAGCACCCACGCAATGTCCCAACAAAAGGACATGTCCCGTCGAAACAAGCACCAGACCGCACCAAACAGAGGACGGCAGGAAGCAGCCTAAGCCACCAAAAGAAGGCACAACTAGAGTACCATTCCATTAAAGAAACCAACCGTCGTAACAGGGATGCCTATCAAGACCCTCTGAAAGACAACAGAGAAGCCGCCGCCCAGACACAAGACAGGGAAGCCCGCAGGAACAGAGACACATACCGGGACCCCCCAAGAAGGCCCAAACAACAACGAGCCCCAGAGCGCCAGCCCGAACAACAGACAAGCCAGCCACCAAGGACCCCAATGGGACCCCCAACCCAAGGACAGGCATCCAAGGACAACAAGAGGAGAGAGGAAAGCAGAAATGCACCCCCCACACCAGGTCAGGAGAGCAAAGCCACCAGACCAGGGGAGAGAGGAACCAGAGCCTCGTAACCAGCAAGACAAGGGACCCAACAAGTCATCAGAAGTAACACCAAGGACACGAGGTGCACAAGAGCCCAAGGAACCACAGCCGAGGAGGCAACCACCATCTGCCGGACACAAAACCAACCCCGAGCCGGGGCAGGAGGGAGACCCAGTAGGACCCGCAGAAGATCCAACAGGACAGAGAACAGATCCGGATATATGGAACGCCCAACGAAATGCGTGTCATCCTAGCGCCGGGGCCATGTCAACCCCCTCCAGCAACGCACAACAGAAAGCATACGAGCTGGCGAAGCGAGCACTGAGGAAACAGCCCCCAGCAAAGCGCCAAACCGGCCCCGAGAAACTGAAGCCCCCGAACAGGAACCAGACGAGGAACGGCCAGACTCAAAACGACCCCATAAACCGGAACCAGGCCAGCAAACCCCCACAGCAGGAGCCAGCACCGTGGAAAAAACCAGAGGAGCATGAGAGAGACTGAAAGGAAACACCTGAAAACAGGAAACGGAACTCAACCCCCGCAAACCTCTGAGCAGCCGGATGGAGGGGAACGAGAAAAACAGGCGACTCCCACACCTAGGGAAGCCAAAATTACCCACCAAGAAGAGGGGAAAACCGGGCTGCAAGGGGCACAACCGAAAGGGACACAGCCGCACCAACCCGACCAAAGCCCCGGGAGGCAGAACCGAACAGAAAGACCAACGGGAGCCAGGACCTGGAACAGAGAGAAAGAGGACCCCCGGCCCCACTCCAGCACCGAAACCAGCACCACAGAGCGTAGCGACAAAAAATTGGCCGATGCCAAAGAAGATGGCAGAACGCACCACAGTGCCAACGGACAATGAAGCGACCGTGAAAATAGCCTAAAAGGGGGACGGCCCGGAATGGAAACCGGCAACCAAGAATGACGACCAACAGGAATCACCATTCTCAAAGCAGACCGGACCAATGACACCAAAGGAGATAGGCGACCCACTAGCAGGTCAACACCAGGAGCGGAACACACAACCTGAAGAGGAAGAGATGCAACCACCAGGCCACGGAGACTCCTCCTGGGCACAACATATCCGACTGACATTCAGGGGCAGCAGCAGGTGCCGCAGAGGCAGGGAATCAAAACGTAGTGCAAAAAATGCAGGCATAGGACCAAGTCACCAGGGGAATGGCAAAGCACCAAAACACAGGCCAGAGAGAAATCACACAAGCCCCCGCCGCCCCTTTAGCCGAGGACAAGGCCCAACCATCCAGGACTTGAAGGAGGGACCCCTAAGAAAGCACAGACTGAAAAAGAGCAAGCACACACCCCAAAAAAGGAGAAGCAGCATACGAACTCTTGAGAGCGGAATCCACCAACCGCCCAACCCGGACCTCCAGGGAAAAAGCCTCCGAAGACCGAGGGAGAAGGCGCAAAAAAGAAGAAAAATGGAGGATACCAGGTGACAAAGACCGCCAGGCAAAATAGTGTCCCCAGAAAGAGAGGAACACCCCGCATGGCAATGCCAAGCCACACCGCAGCCAGTACAGCCAACAGGACAGCACAAAATGGCCGGTAAAAAATGGGAATAAACCCCGCCGGAGCAAATGAATCAGGGAGAAAGACCCAGCAATAAAACGCCAGAAATCTCAAGGACCAACCCCGAATGTATACCCCAACAGGGAAAAAACATCCACGATCCCACCAACAAGAGATGATGGCATAGCTGCATGCACCAGCAGTGCAGACAGCGCAAAACAGTCCAAGAAAAACCGCAAAAGATGCTACATGGACAAAGAGAATGCAAATTTCCAAAGCACAGCATGAAAATGAACATCCCAAGTCACATTGACAGCATTGGCAGGACTTGAACCCTCAGCACATGATAGCCTGTGACACCAGAGGCACATGACACACCAATGAGCACAGCTCCGTGGATGCACCGGAGAGGAAGTCCCCTCAAACATGGTGAGCAAAGGAGTAAACCCCATATATGGAACGCCCCACGAATTTGCATGTCATCCTTGTGCAGGGGCCATGCAAAACTTCTCTGTATCGTTCCAAGCTTAGTATGTGTGCTGCCGAAGCGAGCACCAGGAAAACACCCAACACACCAATAAAGGAAGTGCCCAGCAACCCCCCAGGAAACACTGCCCCAAACAGTAATCTCATATGTGAGAACAGAAAATAAACAAAAAAGGGCAGCCCTGCAGTCTCCACCCACAGCCACATATGAAGAACATGGCCGCAGGGGCCGGCATCTGCACTAAAGCACCAGCGCCGGAACGACCTGGGGCCAGAACACCAGGAGGGCTCCCGGCCCCAGCCCAGCACATGAACGGGGAGCATCCTGACCCCAGAACAGGAGCGTGGCCGGCCAGAGGACCAGAGCGGCCGCACCTGAAAAGACCATAAACAGAAGCATTTAAAAAATGCAAAAGAAACACTCACGGCACCGCCAAACCATCCAGAGCAAACAGGAACAGAGGCAGGAACCGGGAGCACCAGCGTTCCGACGGCCGTCGGAGCAGAAAAAAAACAGGAATGGCATGGCGGTGGGTGGGAGGGGCTTATGTCACCTTCGACCTTTGGATTTCTGGCGTTTTGATTGGCTGGGTGGAGGCAGGACTGCCTCACGTGGTAAGGACTGGGACGGGGAGGACCCATGAGGGGGTAATGGATATGTTAAAGAGATATTCGGTGCCTTTAACGAAGGAACCATGTTGTGTTCAGTCATACTGTTAGACGTCTTTGCAGCATCAACATCAACCTTATTTGTGCTGCTCAACCATCTGGTGACACTGGCTGAAGTGGCAGGATCAAGTCCTGAGTCCCGAAATGGTTTCCAAAACAGTTTCTTCACAGATGTGGCTGAGCAATCAGATCGATTGGGCCAGCTGTATAAGTGCTGGTATTGCAGGACTGAAATGGACAACGGTAGCCGAAAAATCAAAAGCCTCTGGGGCACATTATCAAGGAACGGCGTTGAAATTATTGCCGTTAATGGGCTTGATAATATGCCGTAGAGTATTCCAATAAAACTCCATGTTAACACCAGAACATGGGCTTCTATTGGTATTCTCAAGGGCATATTATCAAGCCCATTATCTCCGCTTTAGCGGCAGAAAACTGCCTCTAAAGCGGCAATCATGTTAACATTGTTCCTTGATAATATGCCCCTCTATTTTTATTAATTCTCGAAAATGCAGAACTCCACATAGCCATCCATCCAGATATACCGAATTTTTTCCCCCCTTGATGCCCAGCCCGGGCCCCTGTCTTAATGCTCATTTCTACTACTTTCTACCAAATTTGTTGAAGTAATTGTTAGCTTGTTTTCGTATCAGAGAGCAAAAATTTCAATGGCAATTAACATGGGGAATCATGGAAGATCAGTGTTCTAGGACTCTCCCTTTTTCTTGGTCCCCACTTTGACAGATTGATGTGAAACTTTCCATTGGGGAGCTCAGGGGATAGGCCTTTTTTAAAAACCTCTGTGCAGATTCATCTAACAGAATTAAAGTTATGAAACAAAAATCACTCTGACAATGGTAACTCTAATATACCTATAACTATAGTGACGACCACGACTGTGTACTACACAAATATGTTCACAAAACCTTTCAAAAAAAAATCCTCCACCTCAGCTCTTTCCTAGAAGGTTTGGGGTCATATGCCAAGCAGTCGCCAAGAAAAAGGGGATCCTAAAATTGGTTTGTACCATGCTATTTTGACAGGGTGTCATAGAAGGCACTAAAGCCAAGATGGGTAAGTAGAATTACACGAAGGGGTCTATTTATGGGGAAGTGCAGTGCAGTGCATCAACTCACCTTGCTGTACTGCTTGACAGGGGGAAAGGGAAAGGGAAAGAAGAGCAGTATTTAAGGAAATACAGCACAATCCTGTCCTTTCCCCTGTGCTGGGGCTCTTTTGGCTGCCTAACGCCAATGCAGGTATCCTCACAAATTGATTCACAGTGCCTTCATTGCATGAAGGATTGTTTTTGTGAAGGAAGGCGCACATTCTTACACCAAAACAATACTGAGAGGCATGTACCTTTTTCTATGTGTGCTGCAGAAGGAAGCACATATAAAAAGAGAAAGAAACAAGGAGAAATAGAGGTATTGTTATGCCTTCCCCTTGGAAGGTGTAAGATGTTGGCACATTCTCAGGTTTACAAGTACTTGTATATCTGGGAATCTGTCAAAAACCATTGGAGTTGTGTGGGAACACCCAGGCGACACACAGCGAATGTCTTTCCAGGGCAGCAATTTGAGCTGTGTTGCAGTAGTTCAGATTTTTGGAGCCACTCAGAGCCGCACAAAGTGGCTTTGAGTGGCTTCAAAAATCTGTCTTACGGTTTGCATTAGTCTTGCACCATGTGCACGAGCCACGCAAGTGGCCTCATAAATAGTAGAAAGCTAGACCTTCACCCAAGTGGCATGTTTTTCTTAATTTACTGTACATCCATGTACTAGTTTTGGAGAAATCATGATTTAGAATTAGAGATATGTAGGTCTGTAGGAGTTCTGCAGGTCCATTAGGTGAAGAGATAATGATCTAGTTGGCTGGGATTCCAGGTCCCCATAGCCCTTGATGGGCTTTTAATTCCCTCTGAGGTGGGTCAGGGCCTGAGTATTTCTGCTCATTTTCAAATTGTAGAGAGCGGCATTCATGGGGCCCCCTTTCCAGAGACAAATTTTTTCCCAGGGCAACATGAAAAGCCAGCACTCCTGCTCTTGATATGCCAAGAGCCCCAATAGCAATATATGACCACTGCCCCCATGCCCATGTCTGGGTAAGGCTTAAGACTGATATAGTAGTAGCCTGCCCATGTGGAACGCAGGTGGGGTACAGAGAAAACATTTATCTCCCAGCATGAGGGAACGGAAGCTCAGGCACGAGAGGAGCCACAGAGCCTTCAGCATGCAAATTGGTTAATCGTACTGCGCATCTAAAAATAAAAAGGAGACAAAGGCTGTGGATGGCTAGGCACCACCACCGAAAAAACAAAAAAACAAAAGAAAAGAAATAAAGTCGTGGTGCGAGGCCACTTAAGTGAAAAAAGATCAAGAGCTGCTCATTATTAGTCACATTTCCTGGTGAGCCAGAACCATTTAATGCCCTGTGTGAGCTAATCTAGCTACTTGTTTTATTTGAAGTTACCCTTAGAGGGGCAGAAGAAACACCAACTTATTTTCCAAGGATGTTATGGGGGTTGCAGAGGTGCAGCACCCCTTCCAGATATGTTTACAAAATTGCCCTATCTTTCCAAGGTTTGCTCTAAATCAAAGCACTCTCAGGGCTGGAGCATTTGGTCCTGGGCACTGGAGTGCAAGGATTCTTAGTGGCTGGTTCTGTGGCTGAACCATGAAGGCTTTATGTATACAAAAGGACTGACAAATAATTTAACATGTGTGAATGCTTTATTGACAAAAAATTTGTAGATAATAAATGGATTTGAGTATGATTATTTATCCCATTGGCTTCTTTGGTGAATACTAACTGTGATTCCTGTTTTATAAATAGGGATATTACTTCAAAAAAGCGAATCTACTTGCCTTAAATATTGATATGGTGACCCCTTGACAAGACAAAGTCAATAGGCCTGCTTTACCAAGCATTCTTTGCACATTGATGTGGTGATCCCTTAACATGGCCATTAGGCATGCCATTTTTAAAATGGCATTCTCTTATATTCTGATGTTGCATCTGCTATACATGAGGAATTTGTGAGTATGATGTTCTGGACTCATTAGGGATAAAATATAATATATGGTTGTCACCAGAGGTATTTTCAGGTACCTAATCTGCATACAGTGCGTGTATAATAAATGTACTTTTCCCTTTTATAAGAAAAAACTGATTGGACAATACTTCAGTGAGTCAATTGTTTCAACGGGGTACTTGGTTTCCAATAGAGAGACAATTGTGGACCTATTCCCTGTAAGAAGATATTATTTTACATTGAACATGCTAGAAATTCACTGTAAGAAATGAAGGTTAAAGTAACATTGTTGTTAGGTATAGAAAAATAGATTCATTTAGGTGACAATGTCAGTCATAGTGTTAAGGTTTGAACCGGAAAAATCACTGAAGTTCATCAGTTATAGTTTTGGGAGGTAATTATCAATTGTACCATAGACTTTATAATTTGAAAAAAAATCAAATACAGCGTAAATGTAGCCATTTTCCCTTTGTCATCCTTTCTACCCTTCCTCTCTTTAAGCTCATTGATAGATTTCAAAGCATGAACAAAGTCGAAATGGTCAATTAACTATTTATCACACATTGGTCTTTAGACATTGGAATATGTTCTTTGTTTCCTTAAGTCCCTGCTTTTATTCTTCTAACATTGACTGAAGAGAAGTACACCATTGCCAAACTTTCTTGTCACTAAAACATACCAGCCGTCTATTTATCATCTTCCATGCAAGAAAATTCTGTATTCAATATATTTTTCCACTGAGAGATCTATATTATAGTTGGGCACTCAGGTGAGGTCAGAGTTGGCAATATATGTAGTCAAAAACAAAACCACCCTATAAAAGTGCTACATGCTTAGCTCTTTTATATTTATGCACCATTGTCATTTATGTGACACAGACAATCATGATCTTGCAATCAAATAGGACAATGTTCCAGTTCCTTTTATAGAATATCAAAATCACCCAGTGCAATACAGACATGCTGCATGGTCACAGCTGTCGAATGTCCCTAACTGGTTAATTTTATATCAAGCAGAATATTTCTTCCTCATAAACAGGATTGGATCAATGCTAAGGAATGGGAGGAAGCTAAAAAGAAGGCATCTATAAAATGGATATGACAGCTGCAGTTACATCGACCCAGAGAAAACATCAGCCAAGTTTTATTCTATGGGATAGTGTGTCCAACATTAACTGATGAATATGATAATAGGAAGATTCAAAAGTGAGAGAAAATGGTATTCTTTTAACACATTTAGTAGAAAGTAGCACTCTAACAGTATATGCTAAATGTAAGAGATGAGAGAAAATTGCTTATTTATGCCCATGGGGATGGAAATATGAGTTCTAAAGAGGACATAGGAGTGACTAGGACACCTGGGGTGATTAGGCATAGCAATGAAATGTACTCTTAGTTGACAGTTCATTTCCATACAGGCCCTAATAGTGATATATAGCTTTTATATAACCTAGGTTTGTTGAACTGTAACTAAAATGACCCACAAGACTCCATTTTGTGTTGCCATGCTCTCGGCAACCTGGTGAAGAATTGCTTTCCACGTCCCTGTTGAAACTTGCACAATCCTCCTTCCTCCTGGTGGTCGAGCCAATTCCAAGAAGCTGCCTGTGTGCCTCGATCCCCCAGTTGTGCCAGAGACTTAGCCACATCCTGTCCATTGTTGGTAACTCAGCCTGTTACAACCAACTCCTGTGCCCTGTGACCACACCATCTGGTCAAGGAAGCACGAGGCTGTGCCCCGTGACCACACCATCTGATCAAGGAAGCACAAGGCTGCACCCTTTGACCGCACAATTTATCAAGGAAGCACAAGGGTGTGTACATTGTGCAATCAGAGACAGATGTCCCCTGGCCACGATTGCACCACAAGACTGATGAAGAACTTGTCAGATGAGGAACTTATCAAAATATGGAACTATGTATTGTGCAAATGGGCGTGGCTAGCGCTATAAGTATGTGTGCATTGCGGATTGAAGCAGCAGTCTCCATAGAATTGGCTTTGTACCATTCTTGGACCCTGTCCTTAGCTCAAGCTAATAAATAACATACTTCCCTCCACGGCTGGTTGTCCTGGTCTCTTTGGTAATGTAGGATTTAATCAAAAAGAACCCGTAGATTCTAGGTGTACCTGCACCGCTGGCTTTGACTCTCCTAGTGGGGGGGGGGTCTGCAAAAAGCCGGTTCTACAATTTGGCACCCAACATGGGGCGTCTTCGGTGGTCGTCATCGAGCCTGGTGGTCGTGAGGGGTCCGTGATCGAATTTCAAGGGAGGCGCGCCACTACATCGGCTGATAATTGTCTTTGTGGGCCTGAGGTCTCTGATTGCGTGATTCCTCCCTCCAGTGGGCTACCTGACTGCGGCCCCGACTGACACCCCAGTTCTGTTTCCTAGTTTTTGGAGATCGAGACCTTCGTGACACTTGCCGTGGGATGGAAGATTAACGGTCAGGTAAGAGTGGGAGTGGCCCACTTCTTTGGTGAATTGTATTTTGGTTTTTGGGTATTGTTCGACTTTTGCAAAAGCCAAAGCCAGAGGGTAAGTACAGTTAAAATATTAGATTTTACCCTTTGATGTTTTGAACCAGTATACACGTCTAGAGATGCCTGGATTTAGTAAGTTTCGGAAATGGTGTTGTTGTTATTGAACACAGGACTTCGCATTAGAGGAATCTTGTCCGATTCCTCCTTTGTGGACCCCTAATCATGAGGTCTATACTAAAGATGGTGTTGGCCCGATTATGCTTTCCTCACTTTGGCACAAATATACATAGGGTAGTGCTGAATTACAATGGACAATGTACGGTAGTTTAGAACCTCCTGTATTAGATAATTTAGAGGGAAAGTTGTTTCAATGAAAAGCTAAACCTGCGATGTTTGATTCCTTTCGGGTTTGGCGCAAGGAGTTCAAACAGAAAGAAATCAAACTCAAAAGGAACAAAGCTAAAATAATTCATATGAGTGTGATTCCGAAAGCCCAGAATCATGATAATCAGAGAATAGAAGAGGGTATAGTAATACAGGGTAGATTAAATCGAATGCAGGTAGATGGATGTTACATTGCAAAGAAGGTTCCCGAAAAAGGCCCAAGACAGGGAGGATGACCCTCTCATGTTCTCCATGTTAAGCACCCCTCCACCCTATACCCCCGCCATGTATCTGGCCCTTGATCCTACCCAATTGACCCCCGCTACTGCTCCAGTTGTTGCCTCTGCCCATGCCCTGGATTGTCAGATTCCTCAGCCACTTGTTCCCAACGCCCGACTGTTCAGGCCACTGTACCAATGCAAGTCCACTCTTCTTTTCCTCTTGTTGCACCTTCCACTGGTCCTGTACCTGTCCAACCTAATATGCCTTCAACACCCAATGCAATCAACCCATTTCTTGTTTAAGGTCATCCGACACCTTCCCCCAGTGCAGGGCTATTAGTGAATGCCTGGTCTGTGGCCTGTGATTATATCCCTTATGTAACTCAGCATAGACCACCCACTCACAGTACACAGGAACAACTCGCTATGAGTCAACAATCTTGTATGTGGATGGAAAATAACACTATGTACACCGCTCAGGATATATGGATGACAATGGATCAGTGGACACGCATTCAACAAATTGACATTTTTTGTGAAATGTGTGACATACTGATCCAAATGCGGGAGGATTTTGTAGAATCAGGTCCACCCCCAGGTCTGTCTGAACTTCGGCATAAGGTTGAAAAGGGGATATTCAGGGCCCAGCACTATTATGCGATCTAATCACGTTGGTTGCCTACAGAGACTCCTTATCTGGTGTTACATTAAATAAGGGTTTGGCAATGAGGGAGGTACAGCCTGTTTGGAGAGAACACATTGTTGGCATAGATGGCAACCCTGACACACCGGCAGGTTTTAGACAAATGTGGGTCCATGTCCCTTGGAAAAGGTCGGACATCCTCCAGCTTAAAGGCCAATTGCCTGATCCGCGTAAAAATCCAGCAGGTTATTATAAGGAATTGACTTAGACACTCCAATCTTGTGTGATGACTTTAGCAGATATAGATATGTTAAAGGGACAGGTAGTACCGACTGAAGTATGGTCCAAATACGCCATAATGATCAGACAGAATTTGGCCATACGTGGAAGGAATTTGAGGAAGCTGACAGAGCTAGAACTGGTGGTGAATAACCTGATCACATGATCTTAGCCCTTCCAGCCCGATACTTCCTGCCATGAAAAAGATATTTACACCTCACCGTATCAATTGGGACAGATTAGCTTCTTGCATGCAGAAGAAAGATGGAAGTGGCTCTGACTTTTTCACACGATTCGAAAGCACATTCACCGACTATAGTGGACAGGACAAGACTTTAGAAGGGGGACAGCGACTGTTTGTGGATAAATTTGTGTCCAATCTGTTACCAGAGCTTGGGACTGAGTTAAAAATGTCAGAAAGTCCATGGCCCATCTCCACCCTGTCTGGTATTTTGACAATGACCCAGTACTATGAGAATAGGGAGAATGAAGAGGGAGATAGAATGGATAAAAAGACTAAAGACTTTAAGACAAGGGTATTACTCCAACAAGTATACCTGACCCAGACCCAAAACAGAGGTGGCCCAAAGTTTCAATGAATAGCTCAGAGTCCTGCCCCTGTGACTCCTTGCCCACCGCTGGGACCCAACCAGTGCGCTTATTGTCGCCAGGAGGGTCATTGGCGTGACAAGTGTCCCTTGTTGGCCCAGAACAACCATGCCCACACAGACTGCTTCATAGGACAACGTCGCTAGAGAGGATGAGGTGGATCTAGAATGCAGTTACAGGACAGGCTCCCCCTTATGCAAGAGAATAGATTTGATACCGCTAATTATGAGGACCGCAATTATTTTACTGAGGATTATGAGTCTGAAGAAGGGACGGGGTTCCTGTCCCACTAGGATTGCCAAGGCCAAGAGAAGGGACCCGTGCCTATTCCTGTTTCCCAAAAGGGACCGTATGTCCATGTTACAACATTGGGCTCTACGGAAAAATTCTTGGTCGACACTGATGCAACCAAAAGTTCTATTGCTAGTTCTAAAGTCCCCTCGCCCCCTTGTCTGGCGCAAATAACAATTCTGTGGGGTTTTCTGGTACCCCAGTATTTAGCCCTGTTTCACAACCACTGGAACTAACAATAGGACCCTACACAGTTGATTCCCCTTTAGTTTTGACTTCCACATGTGGCGAAAATTCATTGGGTTTAGATCTATTAAAAAGATTACATGCAACCATATACTGTTCTCCTGATGGGGTTTACATCACTATGGGTCCCGCAACACACACCCAGTATATTTAGCCTCCTCAGATCCCATTCCCCAGGAACTTCAGAATGTCCCTCCTGCTCTTTGGGCCCAAGGTGATACTGATGTTGGCCTTTTGTCCATATCCCCCTTTTCTGTTATCCTGAAGGAAAATGCTCGCCCTCCCCAACTTTCTCAATACAAAATACCCAAAGAAGGGGAAAGGGCATTACTCCAGATCATTTCTAAACTTGTTGACAAGGGCGTGGTTGAAGAGACAAGAGGAAATGTGTGCAATAGCCCAATTTTGCCTGTCCTAAAATGCAACGATCCTTCCAAGCCCCCTGTTTATCGTTTTGTCATTGATTTGCACGAGATAAACAAAATAGTAGTACCCCAGTTTTCCGTGGTCCCAGATATCACCACTCTACTGACTATGGTTCCCCCCTCTGCTTGTTTCTTCTCTGTCATTGACTTAAAAAATGCCTTCTTTAGTTTAGACTTGGATGAACAAAGTAGGGAACTTTTTGTATTCTCATTGGCAGGACGGAGTTTCCGGTTATGTAGAGCTCCACAAGGATATACAGAGAGCCCTTCAATTTATAGTCAGGCCCTCAAGGGCCAACTTGATTCCCTGTCCCTACCTCAAGGTACACCCCTACTCCAGTACGTTGATGATTTGCTTATAGCGGCAGACACCAAGGTGTTATGTAAAGAAGCTACAATGAAATTGTTCCAGCATCTGGCACAGTTCAATCACAAGTTTCCCTCTCCAAACTCCAATATTGTCGACATGAGGTGACCTACTTATGTCATCTCCTGTCAAAGGAGGGACGCCGCCTCAACCCTGAACGAATACAAACAATCAGTAGGATGCCCCCACCAAAAATGCAGAAAGAGCTACGTGCTTTTATTGGAATCACCTCTTACTGCCGCCAGTGGATACCCAATTTTTCTTTAACAATTAAACCTTTATTAAGCCTCACACTTAAAGATGTTCCCCACCCACTCCCTTGGACAAATGAGTGCCAGCATGCATTTGAAGAACTGAAAACAGCCTTGTGTTCGGCCCCGGTGCTAGGCACCCCTAGTTATCAGAAACCCTTCACTCTTTTTGTACACGAGCATAATGGTTGCGCATTGTCAGTGCTAACACAGTGTTTTGGTGACAGACAACGCCCCTGTGCATATTTTTATGCAGTTCTAGATCCCATGGCCCGTGCACTACCCAGTTGCTTGAGAGCAGCAGCTGCCATATCCATTCTCCAATCTGCTGGCCTGGTCCTTGATACTGCACTTACAGTTATGGTTTATCACGCAGTTGACAGTTTATTAAATAGGACAAAAACTCAACAAATTACTAGTGCACGTTTGTCCGGATATGAATTGACTCTCTTAGCCAGTCATATCACCATCTGCCGCTGCACTACACTCAATCCAGCCACATTGCTACCCATTGTTGATGGTGACACTAATTCTGATCATCATGATTGTGTCCTTCGGAATGAGGAAGAGACTAAAGGCCGTTTGGATTTGACAGACACACCCCTAACTGACCCTGATGGTACCCTGTACGTGGATGGTTCTTCAAACTTCCTGATGGTAGCACAACGGCTGCCTATGCTTTCACCACATTACAGACAGTAGTGGAGAGTGAAAGAATACCTTATCAATCAGCCCAGGCTGCTGAGTTAGTAGCACTAATAAGAGCCTGTGAACTGAGTATAGGGATGGCCGTCAACATCTACACTGACAGCCAGTACGCCTTTGGCGTGGCCTATAATTTTGGGCCACTATGGGCTAAGAGGGGATTTTTTAGTTCTCACTGTACTAAGATACAGCATGGTCATCTGGTCAGCATGCTGTTAAAAGCATTGACTCTTCCTTCAAAGATAGCTGTGGTCAAATGTAGCGCCCACAAGAAAGTTACTGATGACATAGGAAGGGGTAATGCATTTGCTGACAAGACTGCAAAGGTAACAGCTAAAGATGTCTCTGCCCGTATGTATGTAGCTGGCCCCTCAAACAGGGTACTGGAGAAAGGGATGCATGAGGATACTATTGAGAATATGAAGGAAATACAGGCAGAGGCGACTAGAGAGGAAAAGGCACTCTGGGAAGAGCAAACAGGCCTATTAAATGAGAATGGCTGTTGGACGGATCTGTCTGAACAACAGCGATGGTTGTTACTGGATGCCTATGTTTTGCCAGTGGTCACTATGGCTCATGGCCCAGCTCACATTAGTGCAAAAGGTATTTGCAAATTGCTAGCTCCGGTATGGCAAAACAAACACATCCCAAAATATGCTGAGAGGTTAGTCAGGAATTGCATGATTTGTTTGATGCATAACCCGGGAAAAGGCACACCAACACCTGCTGGGAATTTTGCACCCCCATCTTACCCCTTCGAAGTGCTTCAAATACTTTACATACAGATGGAAATATGCAACAATCTCCAATATATCCTGGTAGTTGTGTGTGCCTTTAGTAAGTGGATCAAAGCCTACCCCCTTAAGGACAACACTGCTATAAGCACTGCCAAAATACTGTTGAAGGAATTTTTTCCCAGGTTTGGGATGCCCAGAATTATCTGAAGCGACAACGGAAGCCACTTTACAGGGGAAATAATGAAGAAAGTGTGTGTAGGGATGGGGATCAGACAGAAATTCCATGCCGCCAATCACCCCCAGTCAGCAGGTTTGGTTGAGCGCCACAATGGAACACTGAAATTAAAAATGGCAAAGATCCAGGCTGACACAGGACTGTCTTGGCCAGAGGCCCTGCCCGTTGCCCTCCTATCAACTAGAGCCACAGCACATTCCCGTACCGGACTATCCCTGTATGAGATAGTGTTTGGTCGGCCAGTAAATGTTTGGGGAGTACCCCGCCCAAACAAATATTCTGACATAGAACACACATTGTTGATTGATTATTTATATGAATTGACCACTAACCTACATCTCATTCATCGTCAGGTAGAAGATATCCTGCCACCCAAACCCAAGGGCCCTGGTCACACCATCCAGTCAGTCGACTGGGTCTGCATCCGCAATTTCCAGAGAGCAAAGAACTTGGAGTCGAGGTAGAAGCCACCCCAGCAAGTTTTGCTGGCTACCAGGTCTGCAGTGTAGGTGGCAGGTAGAAATAATTGGGTTCACGGAGTGCACTGCAAGAAGGTGCCTCTACCACTACCATACAACCGGTGATTCAAGGAAGGCCTGGGAGACGATGAATGTGAAAAAAGTCCTGCGCTTTTTATCCTTCAGTGACGCCAACATTGCCTGGGCTTCATCTGAACGATAGGACAATGACAATCTGCAATCTGCCGTTCCTCCACATCTGAAGTTGCGGGACACTCAGCAGCCAGAGCCTTTGTTTCCTGATCAAACAAAGCCCAGGTCCACCCGGTACAACCTCCGACCAAGAAAAAAGGACTGAAGAGACAAAAGTCTTTGCCCTCTGCTTGACATGTTCCGACAAATCGCTGAAGGGCTGTGATACACCGGCGCATTTTGACCGGAGCGGGTACACCGGACCGGAACGGTGCCAATAGGACCGCCGGAATCACTGCCCGGTGAAGCAACCACCAATCACAGGCAGCAACTAGAGAAGGCGAAGTGAAGCAGACGATAAACAAAATGAACACTGAAAGCTTGAAGAGCAAAGAAATAAAGAAACAAGAGTACATAAAGACAATAAGTGGCCGGTACTCGATCTGTCTAATCGTACTAATGACTATTTCATTGCAACTGGCCTGCCTCGGATGGGTAATACACGCTGCCCTTGCAGCACCTGAGCCTCCTACCTCTACAGAATCACCTCATCAACATGTGTCATTACCCACCCATGAGAAGAACAGAAGGACAGGTTTCTTTAACACTTTCATTCAAATGTTACACCAGCACCAGCTTGTGGTGAACACCAAACTGTTGGGTATGTGGGTTGCTGCACTGGGATTTTCCCTATTCTGCTCCTTTTTCTCAAGCTGGTTCGGCCTGCGGCTGGTACACTGTGTTCTTTGATGCATTCTATTCAGGTGACACATCCACACGATCCCTGGGGAAGATCAGTAGCAGACAAGCATTCTGCCACATCATGGCTGCGGAGTGGCCAAGCATGGATAAAGATTCAGCAGAAAAGAATGAATATGAGAACAATCATGGGTATATTTATCCATCGAACATCTACAATGGTGGGGAAAAGAAAAGACTGCCACCTCTCAGGGATCTCCCTGTCTACCCACATCCCGGACAATACTGCATGAAAAGCAGTGGAACAGTATGGGTGGGAGAAAGTGACTGTGCCTACACACTTCAGCTCAATGGTTTGACTCGCCCAGCTCTGGTGTCTTAACTGAATACCTAATTTGTGTGTGGGAACAAGGCCTACACCTGGCTGCCCAAGTCTTGGGCAGGCACCTGGTACATTGCTTGGTTGCTCCCCCACCTACACAGCCGATGCAAAACACCATATCCAGAAGAGAGGTGTGGTTGATACTGAAGACACAGCAGGCTAAGAATTTGGTGACTTTGCTAAAGGGTTCCTCCCCTTTATGGGCCCTATGGTCAATAGTCGCAATCTCTGACATCTCACCAGGGTGGTAGAGGTCACCATCAACGCAACTACCGGTGCCCTCAGTAACATCACGGCTGAACTTCAAGCGGACCGCCTCATGACTTTACAGAACAGAATGGCGCTTGACATAATACTGGCGGATCGTGGAGGAGTCTGCAAATTGATCAAAACAAGTTGCTGCATTTACATCCCTGATAATGCACCAACAGTTTATCAAGCAATCCAGAAGCTCCATAAGATTGCTTCCGACATCCATCAGGATGAGGGTTCATGGTCCCTAACAGGATGGTTTTGGAGCATGGTATCTCAGTGGGGATGGAAGATAATGATTTTCATTGCCATCATTGCAGCCGCAATGTTCGCCTGCTGCTTTTGTGTTCAATGCATGCCCTCGCTGTGTGGGCTCTGTGCCACCTCTTTGGCACACAAACAAGTGAATTCACACCATCTCAATACCATGACGATGATCGAGAAAGAGGTCCAGGAGATGATGGACATTGACCTAAATGACGACTGATTATAGCCTCTGCATGGCAAAAGGAGGGACTGTTGAACTGTAATTAAAATGACCCACGAGACTTCGTTTTGTGTTGCCATGCTCTTGGCAACCTGGTGAAGAATTGCTTTCCACGTCCCTGTTGAAACTTGCACAACCCTCCTTCCTCCTTGTGGTCGGGCCAATTCTGAGAAGCTGCCTGTGTGCCTCACCCCCCCAGTTGTGCCTGAGAATTAGCCACATCCTGTCCATTGTTGGTAACTCAGCCTGTCACGACCAACTCCTGTGCCCTGTGACCACATCATCTGGTCAAGGAAGCACGAGGCTGTGCCCCACAAAGCATGATGCTCAATGTTTATTGATGATGTAAAATATCTGCTTCTATACTGATTTATTTATTTACATTTGCTGAGTATTTAAATGGACATTGAAGATTCGAACATTTAACCTATTCTTTCTGGGTTGGCAAAAATATGTTTTGCAGTTTCTTATGTGTGGTTCTGAGGTTTCTATTCTATGCCAAAAATGGCATATACTTATAAATTATAAGTTAAAAGCAGTGACAAATATGACTGGTAAGCTGTAGCATTCTCTCTTCTGTATATATGAGGCCCTATTTAAAAAGTATGCTTTGCATTCACCGATTTCTTCATGTGTAGATATACTCTTATAGTTAGAGGCAAATATGTTGTGCATGGAATTCATTGTTTCCATGTGTGGACTTATGCATTTGCTATCTGAAATGAGGGTCTTGAGACTCCTATTACTGAAGTTAAGTGAGCGCAAACTTACTACTGCAACTCACCTCCTGTTTATGGCGATCTCTTCCACTCGAGCAGACACAGCCTGATAGAAAGTAATACGGAATTTCAAAAAAAATCATTTTAAATTGAGAAAAAAACATTTTGTTCTTATTTGAAGTTATTTAAAATGCATTTTACAAACCAATATTCACCGAGGACTACATATTATCAATGAACAACACAACAGCATTAGCATTTAACATGCTAACACATTTTTACATTATTTAAATTTTTTAATTTCATTTTTGTGTTGAAAGTATAATAATACTGAATGCAAGTGATGTGCCCCTTCCTGCACAAAAACAATCATTAGAGGCATTTTCCTCTTTCAATGCATGCTAAGACTGCAGCATGCATTGAAAGGGGAAAAAACGAGGAGAAATTAAAATGTTCTCCTCGTTGTGCCTCACTACACGTAGCTTTCTGGTGAATTTCTAGATTTACAATTCCTCATAAATCTGAAAATTGTGTCAGGTTCCATGGGTGCTGCGTGGGAACACCCACAGCAACACCCATGAAATGCCCCTTTCACACAAAGTGCTGTGTGTAAAGGGGTTGTATTTACAAGGACATGAAAAGTCACGCAGGGTGGCTTTTCCTGTCCTTGTAAATATGTGGCAGTGAAATGCACCGCTGGGGCGTCACAAAAAGTGACACACCAGTGGCTCAAGGGGCTTGTAAATCTGCCCCTCAGTGTTGAACTTACCCTGTTTGGGGATGCACTGGAAGGGTTAATGTGAACACAGAGGCATGGGAGTTGTGGTCACCAGTCTGCACAGGCATCCTGGGATTTGTAGTCACGAGATGTTGTGTCTTGCTGATGGCTTTCTCCTGTAATGTTGTGCACACAACCTCTGGCTTTGCATTAAAAATGTTAGCCTGTTTTTCTTTATAATTGCTTTTTAAAACTGTTTACGTGATTGTCGATGTTATGATTATTTGGAATTATTATGAACAGTGAACGCTGACATGGCTTGGTTTGAAAACATCTTTCACGCGAGCTGGAGGAGGCTTGTGATAGGATTGTATTTGGTGTATATACTCGTATCATGCTTTCTCATCAAAGTTATTGATATAAGCTTGCTTAAGATGACACAATGTGTCTACTAGCTGTTTGACACACAGCTCTCTCTTGGTATCTTTAAAGCACTCGTTTTGAGAAAATATAGAATTACGTTTTATCTGCACACATTTAGTAATGGGACCTTTTTATTTACAGTTTCTTTGTAACTATCTTACAGCCAGAGTCCCTGCAAGTAAGAGCGGTGGGGCCGGGTTGAGGGGGAAACTCGGCCCCACCGCCCCACCTGCACGGACGGCGACTGTTATCTTATCTCCTGAAGATTTACATCACTGTGAAGTAGATGCGAAGCCTTTGGCCAGTTCTGCCCTTTTGGACACAACGAGTTGTATGTTTCTATTCTACCTTGACAGAACATATGTCAAAGCCGGTGTCATCATCCTCTCCTACAGTTGACATGCAGCCATAAATTGAGCTGTCTGGGTGACTAAAGAGTTGGTGCAGCGATTGCAGGAAAGTCTCCTACAGAGCCAGGACATGCTGCATGCTCTACAGCAAATGCAAATGCAATGGTTACGTTGTTGCCAGCATTGGGTTTCAAATTACATCGCTCCTTCTGTATAGCAGCACTGACTTCATCCTTGCATCGCAAAAGTAGAAGCGCAGTCTACTGTCCCAACACGACCATTGGAGATTTCGGAATTGGAGCCTTAGAAATCAAAAAGGTTGGCTCTGGATGCTAAGACTTCTGGTTAATGACCCTCTGCCTATGAGCTGCTGGTCTGTGTTGAAGGGACTTCTATGATATTTATTCAGTAATAGTCGAAAAACGCTCCCCATCTTATAAGGGTTTTAGAATCCTCAATTGGCAGTCCTTCTCTGGTGCATATCATTGAGTTGTGTGCAGTTTCTGACCCTCAATCCATTGTCCTAGCCCAACCACCAAAAATTTAATTTAGATGTAAAAGTAGTAAAAAGAGTCGCCATCTCTTTATTTTACAGATCTGGCATTTTCTGGACCTAGCTCCATGATCCATAAATGCTTTACAACGCAGTACTGCGCTGTTGGCATGATCAACAACCTTAGTCAAAGAACATGTGTGTTCATCAATATGGCAATTGTTTTACAACGAGGTTTGTGTAGTTCTGATGATGTTGCAAGCTGCCTGCCTTATTTCCTCTAGCAATATGCATATCTTATGCTCACCTATGAGACTTGTAAAGTCTGTGATCCGGTCCCTGAAATCTTCACAACAGCTTTTGTGTTTCCTTGTGTATAGGACAATATATGGGCAAATAGATCTCGCAAAGTTTAAAAGCATATTACCATGCCCATTGGTTCTTTGAAAATCACACTTAATAGAGATCAGTTTATTTTTATGTATTAAACTTGTGTATTTTTTTTTAATAACACATACTCTATAATTGTACAGAACAGCCCTAGCTTCGAACACAATAAAAGGTGTTAACTGTTACGTACATACCTTAATGGTACATATTAAACTGACCAATGAAAGGTTAAAAGGACCCTGTTGTATTTGAACCTCTGAGAGAGGCCAAGCACATATTTTTGTAGTGGCTTGATAAATCCACTAAGTCACCAGACCTACAGTATTATGCATAATGCTCATTCTTCTGTTAAAATGTATTTAACGTCTCCATCTTTCTAACATACTATTTCAACTCGCCCTAGAATGTTTTATATCACTTAAAGCTATTTTATTAAATATTATTACATGTACACCACTCTCTCATAAAGCTTTTACAAGTCGAAATTCATGTAATTTATAAAACGTGGGCTTGCCCTTCTAAAATATTTACTCATACATACAAATTCATACTGCTGTCTGATTGTGGTTTTACCAAGAGCATAAAGGGGCTTGCAGCCAGCTCACTGCTTATCAATGGTTGGCTTAATAGTCACTCTCATTGTCATGCTTATTTGATTGCTAGCCTTGTCCATTTTGTATCTGGTACTTCCCTGTAGCACGTAATTGCTATCCACATAATTCCACTGCACGCCATTCCACTACACACCACATACATCCACTCTACTCCAAAACACAAAAGTAAAAACATTTACACTTACAATGCCTATAGCTCTAACTCTTGCAAATGCGAGACCTATTGCATTGCAAATGCTTGTTTCATGATGGGGGCAGGGGAGTACAGGTGAAAGGATGTGGTGAAATACAGGAAAGTACAAAAAAACAACATCACTCCCTTGGCCAAAAGAAATGTGTACAGTTTCACCAGGGTTTTAGATAGCTGTAACCGTTTCATAGTTGGCTATAGTTTCTGCAGTTTTTTTCAGATTGATTAAGATGCTTATGCCCAGATGCATCATAGTAACATTTTGCGATTTTTTAATTGCGAAAATTAAGGAATCGCAATTAAGAAATCGCAAAATGCTATGCATCAAAAAATCGCAATTTTTTTGCGATTTGGTATTTTTCCTTAATTGCGATTCACGATTTGCGAATCGCAATTAAGGAAAACCCTTCCCATTGATTCCTATGGGCCAAAAGGTCCATAGGAATCAATGGGAAGGCATTCACATTTTGCGAATTTCAAATTGTGATTCGCAAAATGTGAATGCAATTTCAAGGGTGCATTTCTGGAATGCAATTGCAATTTAAGAAATCGCAAATAAATTGCGATTTCTTAAATTCAGAAAACAGCCAAAACTTTAATGCATCCCAAAAAGGGGTTTTGCATTCGCAAACGGACGATTTTTGCGATTCGCACCGTTTGGGAATGCAAAAACCCTTGATGCATGTGGGCATTAGCTACAGAAATGACAGGAAAATTGTACATACACTTTGATATATGGTTCTTACCATAATCACCATACATTGTATCTTTTACCTTACATGCAATGGAGTTTCATATATTGACAGTATATGTGAGTCTTTCTTTAAGAGTTACTTCTTGGTCTATCCTATATGGTCACAGTGAATCTATCATTATTACCACCCCCTCGAGAAAAGCTAATCCTGTTCCCTATGCATTCGTTAGAGGCCTGCATGTTATTATGGTGTAGCACTGTGCCAATACTGTGCAATAATAAGTTGAACTCCATTAAATAGAATTACCATGTGGGACTAGACTTACTGGTCATAAAATCATACGGAATTACCAATTTGGGCTTTAAAGCATACATTTACAAAGCTGCTCTGAGCAGGTGGTAATTGTATATGGGGGCATCTGCTTGGATGCAGGTGGGGGTAGGAGTCAGGGCAGCAGCAGAGAAAAGGAGCAGCTAAAGTCTGGCAGGGTGGAGCATTTAATATGCCCCCATCAGAAAAAAAGAGGTGCTGCAGCCAAATTCTCATGCAATTTTACAGGGTGGAATTACTGCCCAGTAAAGTCAGGGAAAATTGAGTGCAGGGACACCATCCCTCTCATAATCGACCAATGCAAAATTCCATATGGTAATTTCATTTTGCCTGACTAATAATCAGGGCCTAGGTGGTGCATTTTTCCTGTGAATTTCAGTACAGTTGCTAACTTGAGTACATCGGTTTATATATTCAAAAGTGTAAACGTCTGTATAAGAGTGACTTGGCAACATTGTAGAAGTGAATGTCTGCCTTATTGAAAACCCAGTGAGGTTCGTTAACATAAGGAACTGGTTTTACTTTCTAAATTCAAAGTCTAAAAGTCTGTAAACTCAGAAAAAAATGTGACCACATAATATTTTGCATTTGTGAATGAACGATTCCATTTATCGTCCACCACTGAGCAATTTTCTGAAATCGTCTGTGTTCCATTAGCTATTCCAATCGGCCCACTTTACATATTGCCATGGTACATTTATTAAAACAAATGAACATTCCAAATTGCCTTAAATGGTTTTTTAGCAATTAAAGATAATTTTACTCACACCAGTTAAAGAAAAAAAGACTTCAATAGATGAAGCTGAATGTAATTGCTCATTATCAGCACTGCAACAGCAGACATTTTGAGTATTCATTATTATGAATGGCATTTGCAGGAAAATATTGTGATTTGCTTTCCTCAAATATCATGGTGGGCTTTAATGAACAAAAGTAAAGTGCGTCCAGTGCATCGCCATACCCGTTAATTGGATCAACAACTATTCCCCTCGGATGTGACATTTCTCCTTCTAACAATGTTTTTCGACTTTGAGAGGCTTTCTCCAATTTGGCGACATTAATAGTTTTTCGGTGGCCATCATTGGTCCAGTAAATATTGTTTCCAATCCAGTCAACTGCTATTCCTTCTACATTGTCAATATCTGTAAAGTTAAGAAGAAATATTGCTGATTATTCACTTTACATTTTCATACTGTTTGAACAGCGCACACATACACGTCTAATTTAATTCGATAAAAATTCGACGAGACACAGTGTTTTATTTATATGGAAGAAAAATGCACAGATATAATATTACCAGCACGCAGACAACCCTGATAGGGAAAAATACAAATGTGCAAACAGTTAAAAGGAAGCAAGAATTTAAATTGAAAATAAAGCTATAGAAAGGTAAGCAAAGTAGTGAAGATTTCCACAGGTTTGACACCAATATGCTCTATATATATATTATATATGATAGGTTGGAAAAAAGAAAAGATCGGAATTCACGTTTTAATGATTGAACTGTCTTCCTGTGTGCATTTTCTTCCAGATGTAGTTCTGGGAAATCTCATGAGAATTATTGTGTGCGTGGGCGGTCACCTGTGCGAAAATCAAACGCTAGGTTTGGTCTTGAGTAAGAAAGGCTTGCAAGATACCAGCTCCATTGTATTGTCCATAGTGTTTCAAACGTCATGAGCTGCAGCCACACGACACAGACACATCGGTTCATTAGATTTTTTGTGTGTGAAACAATGGGCACATTTACAAGCTCCATTGCATCGCTCTTGCACCACGTTGTTCTGCAGCACCCATAGGAAGAGGAAAATGCCTCAGGTGATTGATTTTCTGTGGGAAGGTGCTCCTTTCTGCATAAAAACAATCCACCTTACAATGCAGCTAGGTAGCCAAAACAGTGCGGGTGCAGGGGAAATGGAAGGGATGTGCCGTATTCTTTTAAATACTGTGCATTCCTTCCCTTTCCCTGTCATGCAATGAAAGGTGACTTGCTGAGCTGCACTGCATAAAAATCTCATAAATCTGGCCCCAAATTGATTGGCGTGAGAAAATTACGAGATCAATGCAAGAATAAAGAAAGCGGAAAATATGTATGGTATGTAGGATTGTTTGCTCAATAAAAATTGCACCACTCCAAACTAAAAAGCACCTTCTGAAGCAGCGAGTGGAAAATCATTGTCATGCAGCTGGATTATTGGTAGGAGTTTCATAGTTTTCTTGTCTCCCATCTTGAGGTAGCTTTATAGTCTTCTGTGAGTTTATAGTTATTTAAAAGACCAATGTTCAGTTCATAAGGCCGTCTTCAGCTAAGCATCAGTTGAAAATCGAGACTGTCTTTGTATTGGCCGCTTAACACAATTGAGTGGCTACGTATTTTTTTTTATAATGGGTATTTGTGTGTGTTACACATCACCTATTTTAAAGAAATTATAGACAGGTTTTTAAATGGGGTTTGCAAAATCCAATGTATTTTAAACTGAAATAACTATTACGTATGTGATCTGAGGTCACAATGCATGCTGCCGGTGTTAGCATCAAGGAAAAAGGCGCATGAGTCACTGAGCGTAGATAATTTAAACATTTTCTTAATTATTTTCTGCTCTGGTTTTCTAGTTGTACAGCGACAAGCAATGAAGATCTGAGAGGAGATATTTATGGCACATCTTTATTTTTTACACTCTTTGGGTAATTATAGAAAAGTTAGAATCTTTCTGCATGTTTCTACATGCTCCGAGCTTCTGCAATTTTTAACTGATTCTAATATTTTTCTGCAACAAATATCTTACAGCTTTTTTGATGTATTTAATTTTACACTAGAAATTATATTTAGTTTTCATGTTTGTAAACACGCTTGTTCTTTCATATGAAACAGCTATGCACCAGGGATTTGAGTGGTTTGTGGAAAGGTGGTGGTGTGAATATGTATTACAAGAAATAAAGTACCCCCTGTCGTACGTGTCAAGGATATATTGCAAGTCGAAATTCCATATAACCTTTGGCCACGTTCTTCTTTATGGTCATACAGCATCTCAGAGAACTGTAATACCCTTATAACCTATGGCTGAGTGTACTTTTCCCATATATTATTGCTGGAAAGTAACCAACTTTTTTGCATCAATGCAATGTTTACAACATAAGTGTGATTGAGAATTAGCAAAATGTTTATCAGAGAGATACTTGACTTTCTGTGAGTTGCTTTCATTAGTGTTACATTTGTGTTCCACATGTAGCAAGACATGTTTTGTATTCACCTAAAACGATTTTTTTTCATTTGTACTCGAAGTTCCTTAAAAGTAATGCACATTGCGTTTTCACTGTTTGGCATTACTTTGCATCAAGAGGGTGCCCCATGAGTGGAACATATAGATTCCCACAGTAACACCAATGATTGCTGATGGAAACTGTAGCTTCTAAAGTTGGAAGACACAACTTTGTGCCAAGTAAATGCCTTCTAGGGATGGAAGACAAAATGTTTTCATTTATCATAAATTGCCTGCATGTTGCACTGTACCGCACACTGCAATATGTAAAACATAGTTTAATCATAGTATAATGGACTGGAAGGGTACAATCCCAGTGCAAAGCCTATTGTGGATATCATGCACATACTATTCTACTATGGTGCATTGGTATATATGTGGTTCCAGACAGCCTGTTTGTGTGCCAGAGCTAGGGAAGAGAGCAGCAGTGCCAAAGCTTAGAATATGCAACTCTGCAATGCTCTCTCCCTCAAGCCAATGTAGCTCAACAACTTTGGCTGATCCACAGCATTGAGCTACAAATATTAAAGGCCTGATTTGGAGTTTGGTGGACAGGTTATTCTGTCACAAACATGACTGATATCTTGTCCACAATATTAAAAGTTTATTATATTCCATGTCATATGTAATACTTCGGACGGGATATCAGCCACATAATATTATATTATAAATGCTCGACTAACTATTAACTTATGCATTGTTATGTTAGTCTGCACTACAGTACTTGGACATACCAAATCAAAGAACTATCATTGCATTTTCACATCCTCTTATGTATTGATTACACCCTGAAATACAAAAGTCTCCCAATCTCCCCTCCGCTTGCTCTTCACAGCTGCCAAAATCTACTCTTCTCTTAAGATGCATTTCTTCATACATTGCTTTCAAATTCATACTCATCTGTTCCAACTATGACTCCTTCCTGCCCTTTTATTGCAAATCATGTTTCTCAACATTCACCAATACCCATGATATATGACAACTCTTACATGCATCCCCTTCTCAACTGAATGCTATCTGTAGCCATAAAGTTCATAGTGCTTTTGTGCTTTATCTGATGACTACACCACACATGAGTATCTTTATTGCTTTCTCAGTGTTGGAAACTGGGCTTCTTTGCAGGTGCCCCCCACGTTCTGCTGCCTAGAACTGCTAGATGCTGGTGTTTGATAGTGCACTGGAACCTGCTAACCAGGCTCTGGTGCCAGTGGTCTTTGCCCAAAAGGTAATGTGAAATGGTACACTCTATTGCAAAGGTACTTTGTCCCCTTATAAGTCCCTAGTATACGATACCAGTGGTACTCAGGGCATGGGTGGTAAATGGGCCACTAGGGCTGCAGCACTGTATTGTGCTACCCTGTGTGACCCAAGTAAAAGTGTGTTTGCAGGTCTGCTATTGCATCCTGCAAAAGCAGCCTGTCTGCTTGAGAGAGACCCCACACAAACCATGTGCTCCAGGTTCACTATTATTGCAATAATGTAAGCAAGTCACCCCTAAGGTAGGCCTCCTAGAGCCCAGGAGGCAGGGTGAATTATATTAAATGTGTGGATATATATGTTCAGACATATATATCCCTACAGCAACCCTGTAAATCAAGGTTTACTGTAAGTAACCAGCAGTCCATAGGATAACATGGCCTGACTACTGAGCCAACTTGAGATAGCTAGCTCCATTATGGTATCACCAAATTGTGTTGTGTTTGGCCTCCACATCGTGCTTCTTCACCCCAACACGATACTCATGTCAAGGGTGAGCTGGCAAACATGTATGTGCACCCCTGAGTGGGTGCCCACCTAAACTTTAGTCTTTTAGTGTCTTGGCAAACTTCGGCGAGCTGTTTGCCACCAAGACAATAGTCTGCTTTCCTGGTGGGATGTGTGAGCTTCCCCAGGACAGAGACAAAGTCCTGGGCAGGAAGGAGGTCTCACCTCTTCCCTCGCAGGATGGGTGGTGTTTACAGTAATCAAGTGGGTAAGCCTCAAAGGCTTACACCGTCATTGAGATGTAATGTACTTGTCCCCCATTCAAGGACAAAGCCCTTCCCCCCAGCGAGGAAGATGTGCTTTCAGGAATGCAGGAGAATTAGGTATGCAGGAGGCTTACACCTCCTGAACGTTTGCCACACATATAGGGTTCTACCATTTTGGGAGACCCTGAAATAGAGTATTCTGGGTACCACAGAGATGTACACCCACAGGGTGTTGTCACTACAGGAGCAGGTTAGCCGTAAGGGCCAGTAGCCCATTGGCCACTGTCACTCACACCCTTATTGCCCCCTAAACTAGAATTAAAGGGGCTCAGCTGACACCAGAACTTCATTTCTGACTTTGAATATGAGAAGAGGCACAACGAAGACGCAGTTACCAACAACAGGACCTTGGACTCCACTGGACTTGTGGGACAAGTCCCTGCAAGCTGCAGGAACATTGAAATAATGCATGACAAGAATTATGGCCAGCTGGGCCTGTCGTGAGTGAGTCCAAAGAGAACTAGAGTTCTGCAAAGCCTGGGATGGTAGCTAAACTCTCCCCAAGTATCAAGCCGCTATTCCACTTCTGTCAGCCTCCAGCAGTCAAGGTACCCATGAATTACTTTTGCCACAGCCAAGGCTTGTTGGTCATTATCCTGGTTATCAACCCCTAAAGGGACTTCCCCAGACCCAGAGCAAGTCATAGCAGCAGTGACTGACATCAGCAACAACCCCACTGATGTGTGCCTGCATCCTGAAAGTGGTGTAGTCAAGTGTGCAGTAGAGCATCTTTGGCATGACCTGCCCTGTTGATTGACAGCTGGCAGCTACCTCAGCACCTGGTGTTGCCTAGCAAGGTAGAAGAAATACAGCTGTTGATCCTGGGACCACAAAGGCCACTACTTTTAGAGGGTAGAATGCAACTCCATCTCCAAGTGTGGTTTTGTCAAGTGCTGCAAGTTTGATAGCTCCTGTGGTTCCCGTCCAATGTGAAGAACAGCCAAGTCACCTCTGCACCTCGACTCCCTGAGCAAGTTAACAAAGTAACTACTGTTGAAAGTTGATCTAGGGACCCGCATGATCTTACCCACAAGAGGAGAGAACTCATCCTGCAAGTGACTGAGTGTCATCTGTGTTCCCCCCCATTTACTTCAATGTGACCAGTATGTCAATGGGGGGGATAGAAAGTTTATTTCGGTGTCTATATTTATATGCAAATACACTCAGTACTTATAAATGTGTTGGATGTCTTTTGAGTTGTCTCAAATACCTAAAAAAAGAACAATTGATGGACCGGATGCAGACAATGTCATACATTCATCCCAGTACAGTACAGTACTGGGTCTAAATCCATAGTTTTTTTCCTCACCATGCCATTCCAGTTTGGACCCAGACATATGCAAATCAGTCTTGACCCTACGCCCAATGGGAACAGTTTCACCCCTCTTCCACCAGGATAGCTTGACTCCAATGGCATCGAGAGCACAGGACTCACGTCTGGGCATACCCGTCCCCACTCGGGGTGACAAATGCAAAAAAAACAATTGATGGACGGAATGCAAAACAATGTTATACATTCACCCAGTACAGAGGTATGAGCCTAAATTCATTGCTTTTTTGCTCATCATGCCATTCCAGTTTGGACCCTGTCATATGCAAATCAGTGTTGACCCTGCACCAAATGGAAACAGTCCAGCCCGAACTGCCAGGCCAGGTCCTTCTTCGGACTGGAAGCAAGCATCTTAGCACCGGTTTAGGGGTTTCACTCATCTTCAGCCAGGATAGCTTGACCCCAGTGGCATGGAGAGCACAGGACCCACGTCTGGGCATACTGGTCCCACTCGGGGTGACAAATGCAAAAAGAACAATTGATGGAGAGAATGCAGAACAATGTCATACATTCCTTCCATCATTTGTTGGTGTAGCACTTTTCACCCTATGTGGCATGGGTATGCCCAGACATTGGTCCCTTGCTCACTGTGCCACTGGATTCAAGCTAGCCGGGCTGATACACAGAAACCAGTCCCAGGATGCTTGTTCCGGTCCGGAGAGGACCTGGCTTGGCAGTTCGTCTGAACTGTTCTCCTGAGGCACAGGGTCAAGACTGATTTGCATATGGCTGGGTGTAAACTGGGGTGGCATGGTGAGCAAAAGAACAATGAATTTAACCCAGATCTCTTGACTGGGGTTGAATGTATGATTTATTCAGCATTCCGTTCATCATTTGTTTTCATAGGACGTCTCAAATACCTATGCACGATAAATGTACTGTAAAATACTTTACACATGTTAATTCAGTAATGCCTGACTGCTCTTTGCCACACTACCAGGACTAAGCTATGGATTATTGTTGTTGAATCCAATGATCAACTGTGTATTGTGAGAATATTGCATGGTAAGGCCTCCCAGCCATACCCCATAATATTCCATGTTGCAACACTAAGCAAACACATTCACCGACACCTCTATTGACAAATTACACTTGAGTACCATTCTGCTAATAACCATACCAAAATAGCAATCACTTTCAAATTAGTGCCCATTCTTCCACTTAGTATACACAGCCAAACTCCTTCTAAACCTGGTAATGACCTGATTCGTACTTTATCCACAATGACAACCTCTGTAACTCATTCAATCAGGAGTAAGCTGACTCCGCCTGTATGGTATCCCACTCAACAAATTCTTGATCTATTTGACCAATGCACACCGAAACCAGGTGTGATCTATGATCAGATACCCGTTGCCTGTGGGACTCTGGAAATCCAAAACTGTCTATTGTTTGCTCCTTCCTCTTTACCCTCAACACAATCGACTTGGAGATACAATTCCCTCCTTTTGGATTCTGTTATAACCTATTCAGGGTAACAAGAAAACAAATCATCCTCCTCACAATTATAATGTACTTCAAGACAAAGTGGTCAGATACCTCACGGAAGTGCACCACAAAAATGTCTTCCACTAACGCTTGTCAACCCTGAAACCTTAAAACATTCAACCAGTACCTGGGATTCCAACTTCAACATGCAAATGTGACTGCACACATCACATCAACAGTAGCAATTATCTTCATTGACCAATCCAACATTCACATTCTAAGACATATTTACACTTCAAGTCACCCACATTATTGAGTACCTTTTTATTCACGAGGCATAATATTGCAACAACTTCACCATGGCTAGTGCACAGTATATTCACCTTGATTGACAAATGGATTTTCTGAGCCAGCCTTACCTTAGACAACTTCCCCCAAATAGGTTCCACTCCATAATAGCATTCTCTTTTTTAATTTTTCCCAGTGTATGAGAACAAATTGTGATCTATCATTTCACTACATGTCCACCAAAACAACGTATGCTTCAACCCAGGGGCCTCATTTATGAAAAGTGACGCATCGCTGCGTGAAAACAGCGATGCGTCACTTTTCACTGCGCACTCCTTGCGACACCAATGATGCGTCATATTTAATGTATGACGCATCATGTCGCAAGGACTTACAGATACGTCAGTATTTCTGACGCATCTGTAAGCGCAAAAGTGACGCATTGCTGGAGTGTGTCACAAAAGTGACGCAACTCCAGCAATGCGTCCTTTCACATGGGGAAAGCCCCATGTGAAAGGGCTTGCGTCAGTCTTACGCCTGCTGTGAGGCAGGCGCAAGATTTTGACGCAACAGCATCCTAAAAGTGACGCAGTGAAATCTCATAGATTTCACTGCGTCACTATTACGAGGCTTTTTGCGGGGGAACGCCCCCTCTGCATACATTATACCTGACGCAGGTATAATGTGGCGCAGGGGTTTCAAAAGTGACGCATCTACCTAGATGCGTCACTTTCTAAATATGGCGCAACAAGGCGCATGTTTTACGCTGCCGATGCGTCACAAAAAGTGACGCATCCGCAGCGCAAAACTGACGCAAGGCCTCATAAATGAGGCCCCAGGTTTTTAAATCAGGACCCAAACCCCTCCTACTTACTCTGACAACCATGTTCAGCATCTCCAGTTCAAGCAAAAAGTATAAAAAGTTACATTTACTTAAGGTATTTCGAGCAAACCAAAGGATGTGGCTTTCCAAGGAAGTTAAACTTTTGTTTACAAACTGGGACTGACACAGGTGATGAGGAAAAGTGTGTGGTATGAGAAAGTTGAAACTGTGGGCTATGGCTGTGCCAATAACTGGAATCTCTGAGAAAATATTCTTGTGTAATAACGTTTTGCACATCTCTATTTCAGACATTTTCTCTGATGGCCTCTTTAGCTGTTTCTCACCTTGAACCTGTAAGATCTACTCCTCCTTTGAGAATTTAAAAAATCCCCGTTGTACTACTTCATTCACAGCATGATGTCTTCTACTTCTAGTCCTCTCCTATGAAATCTACATTATTTTGTTCCAATAATCACTTTCCTTCCCTAAGCCTGGTGTGCTATGGGGTGGGGTTACCACCCATTGGACAATTGTTCTGTACTGTCCTCAGACATGCTGTGCAGATGATATTTTGCATGCAAAAAGAGATTTAAGTGAATGTTATTCGATGTTCATCTTACCCCTCATTGACATTGATAGTCCTCCCTGTCATCTTCCTATATCTCTGCCCCATTGTTATGAAACTATTCTTGACAAACTATAAGAAAAGCTAAACAGGCTACGTACAATTACCTTATTTTTTTCTGCTTCTGGTAGATACAGTACACTGCTGCGTTCTGTCCGGGAGACAACCCTCTTTATAGGCCTAATATGTGTGCCTCTATTCCACAGGCTTAGGAAAAAGAACTACAACAGAAATGATACAATTGCCTTTTCATTTTTACCTTCACATGCAAATCGTCAGTGCCACGCTTCTGTGCAATTTCCTAAATAAATAACGTTTTTGGCTTTGCTTCCACCTGCACTTTGGCGCTGACGTTCGCATTTATAGAACTTTTTATAAACCTTTAACGCAAGCCATAAAACCATTACTTAGATTTAACTTTGGTGACAGTATCAAGTACACATTTTTCCTAAAGCACGAGTTTTTCACTGATGAGAAAGCAACATGAAGATCCTTAAATATACTGTTTCTAAAAGCCCATCATAAAATATTTATTGTTATGGAAATTAACTGCTATTACCAATTAGGGACTTTTTAATTCATGTTATATGTGGTAATAAATATTTTAACATATACTTTTTATTAGAACAAATAAAGTCCTATGGGTGCCCATGTTTACGTTCACTTTGTCAGCATTCTTTTTCAGGATGTTGTTACCTGTGCTGCCTCTTTAAATACAATTAGTAGGGATGGGCAAATTCCCAGCATGGGAACTTTGCGTGGCTCCTGTATCCTAGAGTGCCAAGAGGAACCTGAACACAGATTCTGAACAGAGGCTTTAATGCTGGGGAAGTTTCTTTCAAGAGGACAGTCACTGCCAATGCAATTATCATTAAGGTAAATACACTGCCTGGTCCTTTACAATGCTTTAAAAGTAACTGTGTTGGCCTTTGGGCTGTTTCTTCCAACTATAGTGCAGTGGAGCTAGGCAAACTCTCTTCTCCCGGTGGAAAAAAATGTGAATTATCTGTATGTATTTATTTAAGATGTTTATATAGGGCGAACATGACCTGTCCAGGTATCGGGCGATGTAAACTTAGCAAAACAAGTTAAACACGGACAAAAATGGAAATAAACAAATAAGAATCCAGTTAGCAATATGTTCTACAAAAATCAGCTAAAAATAAGCTGTAAAAAAGAAGCAGGTAAGAAACTTATGGCCACATGCATCAAAGTCAGATTTTGCGATTCCTAATTTGCGATTTTTTGGGAATCGCAAAACGGGATGCATGATTGAAAGTGCATAATATTTGCGATTCGGTAAAAATCGCAATTTTTACCAAATCGCAAATATTATGCGAATTCCAATTTGTGATTTCGCAATTCCCATTGATTCCTATGGGCCAAAAGGCCCATAGGAATCAATGGGAATTGCGAATTCGCAAATTAGAATTTGCAAAATGTTGATGCGTTCCATGGGTGCAGGGGGGGGTCCAAAGGACACCACCCTGCACCCCTGAAATGTTTTTTAAAATGGATGTTTCACACTCACATGTCCTAAGGACATGTGTGTCTGTAACATGACAGTGTTTAAAATGCAAATTTGAGCATTTTAAACCTTTTTCACAAATTACCACGAGGTTCACCCTCGTGGTAATTTGCCCCCCCTCATTGCGAATTCGCAATTTTAAAAACAATCATGCATTGCTTTTAAGGAATCGCAAATTTGCGATTCCTTAGAAGCAATCGCATTTTTGGAAATCGCTAAAAATAGCGATTTTTCCCAAAATGATTTATGCATACTAAAAAGGTATTTAGGAATCGCAAATGGCCGATTTTACCGAATCGCACCGTTTGCGATTCCTAAATACCTTGATGCATGTGGCCGTAAGTCTATACAAAGTGAACAAACGACTTAGAGTACTCAGGATACAGAAAGTAATATAAGAAGGTTTGTGGAACTTAGTGAAATCAGAACTCATGAAACTAATCACTAACTAATTATGAAGGTTTCTATTCAGCCTCAGATGTTTTTTAATTCTTTTTTGAAGGAGGTAGTTGAAGGATTAGATCTAATTTCAGAGGGATTTGGGCTCCATATTCTGTGGGCAGGACTGGAAAAGGAGTGATTATAAGTCTTCTTTTTGTTAAACATCTGCGTCTTCAACAATAGATAGTTAGAACTTTTTAAAGAGGGACTCCAAACCGATAGCTCAGGTTTTTTAGCAAGGTAGGTGGGAGTGTTATGATGAAGAGCCTTATGGGTCATGTAGGCTATCTTAAACTGAATTCTAGATTTAAATGGCAGCCATTTGAGATGTTTCAGGCCAGTTGTGATGTGGTCACGTTTGCTGACTCCCACAATGAGCCTAGCAGATGAGTTTAGTGTGGCCCTTAATGGAGCCAACCTGGCTTTGTGTAGGCCTAAAAGAGTGGCACTCCCATAGTCTAGGTGGGAAATAACTAGGGATTGGATTTTTAACTGAATGTCAACTGGGGCAGAGAAGGGTTTAATTTTCCTTTGAGTGTTCAATTGGAAATTGGCTCCTCTGGTAGTTGCACCAATGTGATCTTGCATATTCAGGTATTTGAACAGTGAACGATCTAGTAGAATCCATAATAAGTGTGGTGCAGTTGAGTGCTGCAAGCTGTTTGACCATTCATCTGTGGAAGCAGATAGAGTTTCGGAGCGATCGGGAGAAATTCGATCTTGAGTTTGTTAAGTATAAGCTAATTGCGGGTTAACCATTGCTGGGTTTTCAGTAGGGCACAATTAAGAGTTTTGATATCTTCAGGTTAGGACATTTTTTAAATATACATTTATGTCATCTGTGTACATGTGGTACTGTATATTTGAATGTGTACGAATTTATATAAACAGTTCCGTGAACAAATTCAAGAGCGTGGATTCCTGAGGTACTCCAGTAAAAACCGGAGTAATGTCAGACAGGCTTTGATTGACTTTGATTTATTGAGATTTATCATGAAGGAACGAGGATATCCAACTTAAGACGGGGCCAGATAAACCCATATTTTTCTTCAAAAGGTCAATCATGTTGTCATGTTTGACCGTATCAAACACAAAATCAAGGAGTATAAGTAGGCAGGGTTCAGTCTGATCAAGTTGACTGAGGCATCATCTACAATGTGGGTCAGAGTCATTTCAGTGCTACTGCGTGTTCTGAAGCCAGATTGGCAAGGGTCAAAGAGCTGAAACTGCTTGATATGGTTGCAGAGTTACCAGTGTACATATTTCTCAAGTAGTTTTGCTAGTGTTATGTTGTTAATATTAGGAAGGAAATCGTTGGGGTCAGAAAAGTCAACATTTGGCATTTTTTGAATTGGGTTAACTTGCCCTATCTTTACAATAAGGAGCCATACCCTGTGTGAGAGATGCACTGACAATCGTAGACCAAAGTGGGAGTATGGAAGATCTAAGCTCTTTGATGAGTTTGACAGGTAGAGGATCTTTGAAGTTCGTTTGAGGGATTAATTGATATCAATGTTCAAAGTAGTGTGAGGGGATCGCATCTTGGGAGGCTTAGTAAGGAGACCAGGTTGAGCCTGTCTTAGTGGATAATAGTAGATCAGATTCAAATTGCCTAGTTTTGTTTTGTGAAATGAGTGGGAGAAACTTCACCACTTGTGAGTCTCAAATTATCTTTAAGGTGTTGGTTAGATCTGCGCCAGCTTGCTGTTTGATGATTTTGAAAAGCTTTTTGGGTCTGTGTTTGGCATTGTCCACTGGTGTCCTAAAGTAGTTGGCTTCAGCAATACGTATGAGCTTGTTATAGTAGATTCTTAATGACCTTAGGTGCTGAAGATATGTTGTGGAAGGAGAGATTCTCCATGCTCTCTTGGCAAGCCTTAATTTCTACCGTACCTCAATAAGGTTGCTGCTGAACCAAGGATTAGAGTGTCAACTGGGAATTCTTTTCATCTTCTGAGCAATTGTATCAAATATGTATGACATGGAATGGATGTAGTGATTGGTGAGGTCATTCACATTTGTTGTGTTTGAGGGAGGAGGAAGTAGATTGTTGCTCACGGAAGCTAGCTCTGTCATGTTGTTTTTTTTAAAGTCTCTGGACCAATGTGTTGTTTTCTGAGGTTGTCTTTGTCTAATCAGTACATTATCCAATGTGAAGAAGGAGATTTGGTAGTGATCTGACAAGGCACATGTTGAGATGTATTCTAGGTTTATGACATTCTCTTTAGAGATTATTAGATCAAGGGAGGAACCTCTATTATGGGTTGGGGCATTACAAGACTTGGTAAGGTTGAGGTCAGCAAGAAAGGACTTGAAGTTCAGTATGAGGGTCATTTGGGCCATATCAATGAATGCTTAAATCCCCATGGAAGACCTGTTTAGGGGGTTGGTCCGTGTTAGACGAGATGATCTTCATTAATTGTTTACTGAAAGTAGGTTATGTTTAGGGGGGTGGTAAATCATGTGGAGTTTGCATAACATCTTGTCATTGTTCCGTATACACAGGAGGACATTGGAGCACTTTATGAACGCTTTAGGTGGAGCATATAGCAATCGATACATGCTATACCTCCACCAGCTCTTTCGGATCTACCAATCTAATGATGTCATAGTTGGGAGTCACAAGATTGTCCAGAGTGGTTGAGGAGGTGTCACTGTGTCACATATCTGTTAAGATCAGGAGATCAAGGTATTGTGTGAGTATGAGATTGGTGATGTCGGCTGCCTGTTTTACCACTGATTTGCAGTTAGGGAGCATAGATTTGATATGTTATTTGGTTACTACAACCTCTTGGTGAGTTATAGGGACCTGTAGTAAATTATGCTTGTTTAAAGTTCTAAATCTTAGACTGGGTTCTCTCAGCTGGTTGGAGGGAATAGTTTGGATATTGACATGCGAGGAAAAAAGTATATTTGTGTGATGTTATATGATAGCAAAAGGGCGTGAATGTCAATATCAAATAGATGATCGTAATCCTCTTGGGTCTCGTGTGGGAATTTAGAAAGTGTTTCGATCTTAAGAGCAAGATGGATATGTTCTTCGTGGTCGATGACTTAAGCAAGGAGTATTTATCAAATGTGAGAAGAATAGATTGTTTGGTGACTGAAATTCTGGAAGTATCATGGAGCTGGTTGGGATTCCAAAGCTTCTCTAGCTTCAGGGCATTGTGTATAAGGTTCTATAGATTCTGTAGGTCGCATTTAATTAGTGGAAGTTGTTGTTTGAGCTCGGTGAGGTTGTCCTCAAGGGAAAGACAGTCTTCAAAACAGTTGGAAGTGTGGGATGTACTGGGGTTGGAAATTGGAGGAAAAGGGTTAAGGGTAATAAAGTAGTGGTAATGTTTGGCTGATGGGTAGAAAGAATACTCAAGTGAATAAGATCTGTGGATATTTTATGTTGTCAGTGTGTGCCTGCTGGTGGGATAGGGGAGGTGGTTTTCGAGTGGGAGTCACTTGGTTAACAGATGGTTTAGTGGATGGGGTGCATTTGCTGAAGGGAGGGAGATTGTTGGAGCCACCATTCTGCATTTGCTGACAGGAGAGCGATTGTTGGGGACCGCCATACGTCAGGTTGCTAATAATAAGTTACAAAAAAAAAATCGAAACTCTACACCATTTATAATTTTCTCATAGTCAAGCTGAATTTTTGAAACTGGAAAAATGTGGCTGGAGAAAAATCATGGATACTGCAAAGTGCTTACCATACATACAATGTCATATTAATAGACCACTGTCAAAATGATTCCCATTTTGAAAGAGGCTTTTTGGATGTTGAAGGCCCTAGAATATAACAATGCATGATACATGGAGACCTCCACTTTCTGTATTCTGGATGAGCACAAGCCACAATGCTACACTAGTTTGAATTCTATTTAGGCAAGAGCAGTGGGGTGGGGTGGGGGAGTAATCGAAAGATGGCAATGAGGGAAAATGTATTATTTATTTAATTTTCCCTCGTCGTCATCTGTCGAGCCCCCACCACTCCTTCCCACCGCTCGTTCCTGCATGGGCTGCTGCTGTATACAATTCTTTGTTTTTTACAGACCACTCCATGACTATGATGGGGTAAGGATACCATTTGATAGCTTAATGGAAAATTATGTTTACCCTTCACCCGAAAAAAAATCAAGATGCCCTTTCTCTGAACAATTGTATAGACTGATTTGTTATACAATGAAATACATCTCACCTAAATGTAATGAAAATACTAACCATTAAAGATAATGTCAAAATATAATCTCATCAATCTATAGGCAATTATATGTTAATCTATCTTTGAATCTGTTGCTTAAATACACCAACTCATACTTCCCATTTTCATAGCTTCATTTTTGTCTAAGTCTCTGTTTTATACTTTCAAATGAATTGCTTTTTTGTAATCTGCCATCAAATTATTAACAATGTGAATATTTAGGGGTTTTAATCAAAAAATGTATATGTGCCACCTTAGAAATGGTTCAGATAGGACATAAGATGCTTGAGTGGCCAATATTGAGGATGCCCTCTTAAGGGGTGTGGCGTAGCCCAAGATCTCCCCTAGTTCTTGGTCGCCACTCCTCCCGTTGTAAGGTGGTGGCAGTATTTTATGAGTATTAAAGGCCTGTGTTAATTATGTCTAGTTACCTCAGGTATTTTGAGCAAACCTTGTGGTTATTCTTTGTAAAGAGTCGAAGTGTTCACAAAGAGTCTCTGAATTGTATTCCCAATACAGATTAAGAACTTTGTGATAAGTATGGACTGAAGGACTACTGCAATCACCTCCTTGAATACATCATTATGGTTGTCATTAGATAATTGCGAACAAAAGTTGTATGAAAACTGAAAGTGGGATGGACGATGCTGACCACAAAAAAACAGCTCTCTCAGCACACCACCACTTCCTCTTCCTTCCCCTTGCTTCAGTTTCTTGAGGGCCTGGAGTGAATTCTCAAGATTATATACAAAGGGCTGGATCACAGAAAATCTTAAATCTACTTCTATTGATTTTCCCACCATGTTTGGAGTAGTTTAAAATGTTGAGAGGGAATTTACAAATGTTTCCAGTAGTAATCCTCTTCTAAAGGAAGGGGAGGTAAACTGCGCTCCACCGCCTCACAACCCTGGTTCTCCCAGGAGTTACGTCTCCATAAAAAGTCCTGTAAAAGACTCGAGCGGGATTGGCGTCAATCGTACTGTCCTCTGGCCAAGGAAATACTGCGTAAGGAACAGAAAATTTATTATGCCAGTATTAAAAAGGCCAAAGGTATCTATTACGCCAACCGAATTGCTAAAGCTAATAATAACAGTCGGGAGATTTTTTCAATTGTGAACAGCTTCCTGGCCCCCTGCGCGGAGCAGCGGATAGTTCCAGCTTCAAAAGAGTGGTGTGAGAGCCTGTCTGGGTTTTTTGTTGACAAAATAGCGGCTATCCAGTCAAACTTTGCTGCTACCAGCCCGTTTGTTAACCTGCAGGACTTTCCTCTTCCTCGGAAGGTTCCCTCGACCAAGCTGTCGGAGTTTGTTCCACCTTCTATCACTGACACTCTTGCCGTGATCAAGTCTTTAAAATCGGGGTCTCCCTCTGACCCCTGTCCAGCAAGAGTGTTGGCCGCTGCTGCTGATGTGGTGATTAAGGAGGTGACGCACTTAGTTGGCCTCTCCTTCAAAGCTGCCAGTCTGCCGGCAGAGTGGAAACAAGCTAAGCTCCTACCTTTGCTGAAAAAGGCCGGCGCTGATCCGGCGGTACTGACCAATTATCGGCCTATATCGCTGCTTCCGGCCTTGGCTAAAATCGGTGAGAGGTTGGCCTTCCAACAGCTCAATGAGTTTGTGGAAGGATCTGGAGCTCTGCGCGAGGCTCAATCCGGGTTCCGCACTGCCCACAGTACGAAGTCGGCCCTGGTGGAAGTCTCTGAGGCGGTCAGGGAATGTTTGGATGGGGCGGCAGAGCGGCTCTAATTTTATTGGACCTCTCTGCCGCGTTTGATACTGTTCCCCACCAACGCCTCCTGTCCAGGCTTGCCGACATCGGTATTTGTGATCTTGCTTTGGACTGGCTGAGTTCTTTTCTGTTGGCTAGATCTCAACAGGTTTGGCTCCCTCCATTTTCATCCTCGGCTAGACCACTCCGTACAGGGGTCCCGCAGGGCTCGACATTGAGCCCTTTGCTCTTCAATATATATCTGACCCCCCTGATTGAACTAGCTGAACATTGGGGAGCCAAAATTATTGCATACGCGGACGACACGCAGTTGTTGTTCACTTGGCCAGGTGAGGCACTGGATACAAAGCAGATCCAAAATTGTCTGTCCTCAGTCTTCAATTGGCTAGCGTCATCACAATTGAAGTGCAATGAGGACAAGACGGAAATCTTGCTCTATGGCCAGTTTCCCCCTGACTTTAGGTCACTATTATGGCCAGATGGCTTCCCCATGCCAGGTGCCTCAAACACCTTGGCCAAGAACCTCGGGGTCTGGTTCGGGGAGGACCTCCGTTTCGAGGGGCACATTAAGAGGCTCACTGGAAGCTGCTTTGGGACCCTGAAGTCTCTTAGAAGGTTTTTTCCGCTTCTGCCGGCCTCTGCTCGCGAGTCAGTCGCGAGAGCTTTAATTCTCTCGCGCCTGGACTACGCGAACGCTCTGTTTAGTGGCTCTCCGGCTTACTTGATAGGGCGGCTCCAGGTTATTCAGAACGCCACCGCTAGATTGTTGGGGAACATCTCCAAGCGGATCAGCGTTAGGAGTTACCTGGAGAGCTTGCATTGGCTTCCGGTGCAGCATCGAATTACCTTCAAAATCTTGACTTTGGCCCATAAAGCCATCAATGGGCGTGGCCCCGCCTATCTGATGAAACGATTCCTGCGGTACACTCCCAATCGAGATCTGCGCTCAGCATCTCAACACCTCTTGCAAGTACCGCGTTTCCGGCGCATCCGGCTGGGTGGGCACTCTGTGACAGTGAGAGCGGCGCGAGCATGGAATGCGCTCCCAGTCTCTTTGCGCAGCACGGTGGACTTCACGGTTTTTAAGAAAGCACTAAAAACCCATTTGTTTAGATTAGCTGTGTAAATTGTTATGTTATTTCAGGGCTCGGCTGCTATACTTCCCTTGTTTCCTTCTTCCGCGCCAGGATACTCCGGCAGTAATTGTGCGCGCTATAAAACAGCTTAACATAACATAACATAACATAACATAATCATAGGATATGCTGTGACTGCTTACATTTTCCAAAGTGTAACTGTGAACTTATTTTGTTAATTCTAATTTTGTATAGGTTAATACGCAGAAGTATGTTTGCTGATATCTAAATCCCAGTGCAAATGTGGAAGAAAATGCATATTTTTGTGTCGTCACCCTCTATTATGCTGACTGCTGTCCAGGACCCAGTGCATGTGCTTTGACTCTTAAAGCATGGTCAAATTGCCTAATACCCATTTGAAATATTTTACTGTACAGTAAGGCTAAAGTATATGATGCACAAAAATCCACCAATTGAATGGTAACCTGTGGACAGAAGTACTTACAGTGTCATGCACTAGAGTGATAAAGAAAACATGGCTCAGCCCTGCCTGTGTAGCCTGATCCCTGTACTTTTTGAAACTTCGGGAGAACCTGTCAAAATAATCAGAAAAAAACCCTTACTTTAAATGTTCAATGAGTGACACCTAAGTACTTCTTGTAGCTCAAAAGATATTGTGCCTAGTATTTAAAGTGATACATGCAAAAAATATATGTTGGCTTGTACCTACAGTGATCATTCCTAAAACCTATTTTCATTTTAGAGCAGTAGCTCTTCTCTGAGAAATGAGTTCAGATACAATAATATGTTTGCTAACTTTGCATAGCTACTGAGGCAATTAAACAAACATGTATTTCAAATATTTATTGAAAGTCTACTTCATTGGTGAAGTTGGATTTTTACTAACTTCTTAGGAGAGTGGCATTCAAAAAGATAATGTTTACCTGTCCCCTTAATGAGATGTGAAACTACTCCCACAGCAAGAGCAATGGCTTAAGCCTTTTTACAGGAAGTTTTGAATGTGACGTGTGTGACAGATATCAGCTAAGCATGGACTGAGGATGAGATTCCAGTAACTTCATTAACCTGAAAGGGACTAGAATGATGCTGGTCAATTCATAGGTTAGTATAAAGAACTGGGTAAGTGAAGATTTCTGTTCTATAGGTAATCTGATTGCACCAGCCAAGTAGGAGGGGGAGCTTTTCCCAAAGCCAGTTTTGTGTAACTGAAGGGAAGGAGACTGTTCATTTACCTACAAACACCTCTGGTAGGCACACAAGCAAAGGGCAGAAAGATTCTGCCATGTTGGATTTGCCTCCAAATAGATAGTGAACGATGGGAGAGTGTGCAGATAAGGTGGGATTATTGTACCCTGGAAACCTTTCGTTTATTGATTAGGAAGTGTAAGGGAGTCATTCCCACCCACTGACCAGTGAATCCTAGTGCCATAACAGCTACAGCTCCTCAGAACACTCTCTGTGTATGGAAGAACAGATTACCAATGGACCTGCTGTTTGAGACCTGTACAGAGATGTAAAGTGTCAGTTGGCTAACCTCCTGCATGGATATAGGGGCACAAGAAGCTGCATGACACCTTTTCCTGAAGCACCCACTGGCCAGTAGTAACGGGAACCATACTGGACCATGTTTGTAGCCTTTGATCGAGTGAGTCCTGACTCATAAGTATTCTCTTTGAAGTCTTGGGAGGCTTAGGAGTGATCAAGAGAAGTTGCTCCAGAACCTTAAAATTAGGTGCTTAAACAAATGTTGGTCTTCCAAGACGTCCACACCCTCGTACGGATCATGCGGTAAAGGTCTACAATTTCAAAGTGACTTAATCAGATACAGCTTAAGGCTTGCGGCCCTCCCACAGAGGATTTGAGCTTCACAAAAAAGGCTGACAACATAAATCTTGTCAAGGTGTAGTATTCATCTGACATGACAACTTTGTCAGCTGCATAGTTTGAATTTCTCCCACTCAAATCTTTCCCTTCAAATCCCATTGCTTCGGTGAAAGCTTATTGAGTCGTTATCTACTTTTTGGATGACTTTAGCAGATACAGCCAGCCAACTTGGCCCTCTTGAATATTTTGACTTTCATTTCAGAGACTTTTTAGGCCAGTGAACGTTGCCTCTGGTAGCTCAGTGGATGAATGTGGCCACTGCTGAAGTATGTGTTCTTCATGGTCATGGTTTTAAATCCCAGTATTTGTTAAAGTTAAAGCTAATCAACATCCTTCACAAACCCTAAGTACCGATGTCATACCTCCAATTTAGGTATGTCAGCAGCTTTGTTTACTTACAAATATGACAATGCAAGATATTTAAACACGTAATTAAGGAATATTGATCCATGGTTTTGGTGAGGGGGAGGAACATTCCCCAAAAAGTTATTTACCAGGGGTGAAGTCAGCAAATATAGTCCACTCCCGGTCAACAACTTCCTACCAGTGCTCTCACCTTAGATAATATTGCCTTTGTAAATCAGACCCTCCATTTTTTGGATGCAATTTGTATTATTATTACAATATTTTTTTCCATGGTACTGCAACAATGGAAAGTAATGTGACCGATAAAGTCAGCATATAATTTATGATTCGATGTGCTACATTGATTTTAACAATTGTGGTGAACTGTATAGCTTTTTCACATCCTCAAAATATTGATCCTCTCCTGGAGTTTGATGCACCATCTTCACAGAAAAACTTTATTGTCATGATTTTTACATGAAAATCATGAATACGACTTGTGGGTTGAAAGGAGGTTAGTTTGTTTGTAATCCCACAAATCAACTGAAAACAAATATCTGCCATGTTGAGTGAAACATGCCTTATTACCAGTAGTAATGTGAAACATGATTGCAAAGTGTTTTACTGTAACCCAATCACAGAGTTTCAATAAAATGTGATAGTGCATGCAGTTTATTTATAACAAAGGTGATCTGACCTTCATGTCTCTAGAGGCGGGGCTCTGCAACTGAGAGCCTGCTCTATAAAAATGTGACCAAACCTGTCGGTGCTTAATGTTTTTTTGGGCATGGTCTATCTAGTTCAAATAGGTTAAAACTTGTTATTGTTAGAATTGCTCATTGTCTTTGTCACTTTACCCGATTTCAAAATCTAAAAATAAGAATATTTTTGAAGACAATTAAAGGAATTTTCATTATATAATTATAATATTTTGGATTACATTTGGTCCGAACGGTGTTTTCATGTAGATCCTGTGGTTAGAAGGAATAGTTTTGTACTAACGTGATTTTACATCCAAAACGGCCTTTACAGATTTAAATTTTTCTCTGCCTTTCCCTTTTCCTTACTCACATTTTTTCTAATGCACCTACCTCCATATAAGTGCCAACCTTGAAACGTATTTTTTTTTTTACATTAAAGATTTATTCTGTAGCAATAGATTACAAGCAATTCTGGTTATTGGGGTCACAGAAATCTAACTATGCCATTTTGAGATAAAATCACGCTCATCTGCCCAGGCCAAAATGACTCTAGTTGCAAGCCAATGGAAATGGACCCTCCATACTTTTTGCTCCTATTTCCCTAGTAAGGGAGCCATGTTGCCGTGGTCTTTGTAAATCTGTACATTGTATTTTCTCTGGTGCTGTAGCTCTGTATAGTGCATTATTAAACAGAGATGAGTGCATACACAGTAAAAAGTCAAAGGCATGTTTGCTTTGGCTCTACATTTGAAGGATATTTCTAATTTATGGATCCATCTTTCTCTGCAAGGGTTTTAGCTTGTGCTTGACTGTGCAAGAACTCGTATTCCAGTCAGCCATTACTCCAATATATCTAGACAGGGCTTTTGTCTAGAAATGATAGACTCCACACTTTAAAACAATTTTCACATACTGAAAACACTAACATGTGAAAGTAGGAATACAGTGTTAGTGGATCTACTCTATTTCCAGAACTGGTAGCAACTCAAACAAGAAGAATTTCGGTCTTCACTTGTAGCCAGATAAATGCTAATGAGAAGAATTCCACAGTCTTCCAACACTTGCATGCCCGGTGCACGAGAGTACACAGTCACTTAATAACTATTAGTGTACTTCAATGTATCAGGACATCTTAAGGGTCACATGATCTGCCCATCTCCCATGACCTTCTTTTTGTTAACATCTACTGCCAGGGCATCTATAACTGGTGACTACCTGCAGTGGTGCACTCTTTGTTTGCACCCCTTAGGGATAGATAGGACTCCCAAGAACCCCTCACCTTTGCATCAACAATCCTTGAATTATCTGCCAGTCTACCTCTTTCTTCCAAAGAACTACTCATTGACACTATCTTTGGTTTCTTTACAACACACACCCTCACAGATGCAGCTATCAATGCTCCTACATGGTCTCCACAGAGCATAGGCTGTAAATGGATGCATAGTGCCATTCCAATAGATTGCTGCCTGCCACTGGTGGGTTGACTTCTTGTGAGAAAGTGGATTGTTAGTTGAGGAGGATAGCATTCCACCACAAATAGTAATGATACAATGTTTGTTAGGTCCAGTAAAGGTTTCAGTAATTTAAACCTGAGCTCAGTGTCTTGTAGATATGGGGCAGAGCAGACAGGCTTAATTGAAGAAAATGTGTACAGCATTTAGAAGAACCAAAACAATTAGAAAGTTAAAAACACAGCACAATGAAATCCTTCTCCAAGTTTGAAAAATACCTCAAAGACCAAAACTACGCTAAAATGACAAAAATCCAGTAAGTGAAATCGAAGATCTGAATGTTTAAAGTTTTATTTAAAAATAGGACCAAACAGCACAAAGAGCAAACCACAGGCAACTAGTGATACTAGTCCAGAATGATGGTAAGGTTTAAGGCTGACCACAAAGAAGTACCGGTTGGATACAAAGTTTGAGTTGGTCCCAGTCGGAAAGTTTCCTTCACTCATAGGAAATTTCAGTGAAAGTAGAGTCTTCGGCGGTGCAAGGTTGCAGGCTGGGTCCAAAGATAGGTTCATCGACAACAGGTTAATGAAGGACAATGTCTCAGTAAAGCCATTGATGAAGTTGCAAAAAGCTCAGTGCTGGAAAATATTTGCACACAGGAAGTTGTAGAGGTCAATCAGATACTACTCACTGTTGGGAACAGTGAACATTTTTACCTTCAGACTTAGACTCTTTTCTAGAAGGTGGATTTTCTTAGTGGGCAAGAATGGCAGCTGTGGCCTAATAATGTCTAAAGTAAAAGGATACTGGTCGACGTAGGCATACCCATCAGGGAGGTACCCTCCGCAGATCAGCTGGTAGGCTGGCCCTGGTCCCACAATGGTTCTACAAGCAGAAATCTAGTAAACAGTTTCTAAGTCCCAGCTTTCAAAGTTCAGGCAGGAAGAACACCCTCTGACACCAGCCAGGTGTTCCAGGACCTCAGGAACAGCACTTGAGGGTCAGGACTCACTCCAGTAGAAGCCACCAGGTGGTTCCATGGCCAGTCCAGATGTAACTTGGGAGGTGGGCTCTTTTCGAAGTGGGCTTCTTGCAGCTTTTGTGTCCCTGTAGCTTAACAGGGGGTTAGCCAACTGACTCCTGAAGTTGACTTAGTTGTTTTGGATACAAGTGGGAGCTAATACAGCCCTTAAGGTTCTCCTCACAGGTCTCAATACCATGTACAATACTTCTTCTGTCTTCCACAGATCCAGTAGTGTTTTGGGGAAGGTGCACATTTATGCCTGTGGGTGGAAATTACTATAGCCACACCAACTAACAGGAAATAAGGTCCCCTACCCACATTTGCAGTTGTTCCTGGTTGACCTAATGCAAACAATCCCACACTGCCCCTACCTACCTAAATCCAACATGGCAGAACTTGTCCTCTCTGTGCAGCACCCCTGTGCATCTCCTCCCACACTGGAACTGGTACCTGACTGGCTAGGGGGACAAAGGAGGGGGCAGAGCCAAGTGCTAGCAATGTCTGCCTGTGAAAGAGTAGGCCTTATCCTGGGCACTGGTCAAATGGGCATCCCATCAGATAAACAGGTCACCTCTCTACACCCAAAGCCTTTCTCTCAGCCATGGGAACAATTTTACACCTCATCAAGGAGCTATTCAGTTCCTGGGTGACACTTGGAGGCTCATGCAGATGGGCCTTTAGAGTCATTAAGAAGGTAAACATTAACTTTGTAAAAGTGCCTTTTATAAAATATTTGTTGCAAAACTGAATTACATACATATTCGATTTGCAATAAATAGTTTAACACTTCTAAGAATAACTTTGTAGCTGGTACATATACATATATAACATTATTAAATACAGTAATAGATTCTAAATCTTTCCCATGGGACAGCTAACCTTGCTAAAGTGTAAATAGCTGTTGGGGCCTTGTCACTGTAATGGCTTGTTTTGCGTTAAACGCTTACATGTCCTACTTTTAAATAGCATGTACCGTGATGAATTGGGCAATAGGACACTCTTAGGGGGTGACATAATAGTATTTACAAGGGGGGTTTAGGCCTTTTAAAAAGGATAATTTGCACAGTTCGAATTTGCAGCCAGGTTACTGGTGGAAGGCCTGCAGTCATGTTTGGCACTGGAACTTTAGTGGTGGCACAGTGTGTGTTTCAGTCTGCAAGTGGTCTACAGGGCCTAGTTAGAATGGAAAGGGGCAACCACTCGGTCCCCCCGAACATATGGTCGGGTGCCCCGATTCCCCCGGGAAGCCATTTTGGGCGGGAGGCGTGTCACGGCTGGTATGCCCGAAGCGGCGTAGCCGGGGCGCGCCTTTTTCCCGCCCAAGAGGGGTTGTCCTAGACACCTACACCGTCGGCCACGCCCTGTAGGCGGTCGGAGGAGGGTCCACGCCCTCCCCGAGAAGAATAAAGGAGCAGCAATCCAAGGAAGCATCCTCTTGTTCCTGTGCTTGGAAGCTGCACCTCCTCGTTGCACATGAGCCCTTGACGGAACAAGAGCCAATTTTGAGAACTTTTAATCCTGTGTTTCTTCTTTCAGCGATTTCGAAGCTTCTTGACCTAGGACCTCGAGGATTATCCGTGAACGATGCCTGGCAAGAAGGTCGGAAAGAAGGTTGGAACCGACCAGATGCTTCGTATGCTGGTGAAGGACATGGCCGACATGAAGAAGCAAATGGCGGCAATGAATGGTGCGGGTGGACCAAAGAGAGTCATCGGACCAGCATTGCCGGGAGTAATCCCTAACGGGAGAGGTAGAAGGGCCAGAAAGGGGGCATCAGGAGGGGAGGCTCCGGTTCCCGAATCACCTCCAGCGAGCCCGGTGACTCCGATCGAGGCCCCAGTGCCGGTCCCTGTGGTGGTCACTCCTGTGAACGAGGAAGATATGCCTCCTGAACTGGCTGCCCAGTTGGCGGCGTGGTTGGGCAGAGAGAACGAGAGGGCCACGGCTGATGAAGCCAGGTCAATAATGAAGCAGTTGCGGCAATCGAAAGATGCTGCGAAGGCACCTTGTCCTCTTGTTTCCCCGCAGGTTCCCGTGGAACAACCAGTATCGGGCGTTGGTTCGGCAGCGACAACGGTCACAGCTACTGGTTCGGGTAAGCAGTCATTGCCGATGGCGGGGGAGGGGTCGTTACCCTCAAGGAGGGAAAAAGTTGTGCAACATATCCCGATGGATGTGAAAGAAAGGATTTGGGCAGATAAATATGTAAACATGTTTTCCTTGTTGACCGATCACTATGAGATTGAGCATGTTAAAAATCAGAAAGAGTTGTTGCATCCCAGTCTATGGCGTGCAAAGATGGCGGGTTTCAGAGTAGATGAAACGATCGCCAATTGGGCCAGGGCGTTTGGAATGTTCACTGCAATTATGGGGGAACGTAGGCCTGAATTATTGTTGGAACTAGCCGTTTATCAGACACGTATCATGGAATTCCATGAATCGTACGTGGGCAATAAATGGTGTTGTTATGATAGCACATTTCGTAAGTCCAAGGAGCACGACTCATCCCTGACGTGGGATTGTTTCGACTCCATTTCCTGGCAGAAACTTGAGAGGTCAAACACGGCGAAGTCGCCTTCTTTGGGCGGGAACGGGGTCGAGCCTTCCCGCCATTCTTTGGGGGCGCCCTTTCGAGCGGGCACAAGCAGTGATCAGAACGCGAAGAATAATGGGAACTCGGGTCGGAAAGGGTTCTGTTGGAACTTTAACAGAGGCAAGTGCACTAGGCCACAGGGGACATGCAAGTTCAGGCATGAGTGTGCAGGGTGCGGACAGTCCTCACACCCCGAAAGTTCGTGCAGAGCCAAGAATGGTGATACGGGAGGTAGAGGAGGCGCCAAACAGGTCTAAAATCGACCGAGGGCACCATTACCTACTCCTGTTGATATCATGGCACTGATCCCTTGGCTGAACGAATACCCTGATCATATCTCCACCGGGGTGTTGCGAGACGGTTTCTCATATGGTTTCCGCATCCCGGCGGGGGATTTTCGGGGGGAGGCACAATGTAAGAACCAACTATCGGTTCAACAAAATACGGCGGTGGTGCAGGCAAAGATTGGAAAGGAAGTGGCCCGAGGTCGGGTTGCTGGACCATTTGACATGCCACCAGTTGGCGATTTTGTTTGTTCACCGTTGGGAGTGGTCCCCAAGAAGGACTCAGGTGAGTTCAGGTTAATACATAATTTGTCTGCTCCTAGGGGTCTTTCGGTGAACGATGCGATTGACCCGGGAGTTTGTTCGGTGCGGTACGCCTCCTTTGATGAGGCCGTCGCCATTTTGAATCGCCTGGGGCCCGGAGCGCTGATGGCTAAATCAGACATCGAGTCAGCGTTCCGGTTGCTCCCGGTACACCCAGATGATCAGCGACTCCTACGTTTTATGTTTCAAGGACGCTATTACATGGATAATGTATGCCAATGGGTTGCTCCATCTCTTGTGCGTATTTTGAAAAATTCAGTAGTTTTTTGCAATGGGCGTTCACAAGGGCCACGGGCTTTACACAGGTTATGCATTACCTTGATGACTTTCTGTTCCTGGGGGCAGCCGGGGACACGGAATGTGCACAGGCTTTGAGGGAATTCTGTACTCTTATGAAGGAATTTGGCGTGCCACTGGCACCGGGTAAGACGGTAGGGCCATCTACTACACTCGAGTTTCTGGGAATTGAGCTCGAATCTGTAGAGGGGTGCTTCCGCTTGCCCAAAGGGAAGATAATGAAATTCAGGGCCTCGCTCGAAATGTGTCTCGGCGAGAGAAAAGTAACTCTACATCAGTTACAACAGGCTGTGGGTCAGCTTAACTTTGCCCTGAGGGTAATACCGATGGCTCGCCCCTTTTCCCGTTCTATCGCACAAGCCATGGTGGGCCTCAAGGAAGGGCTCCACCGCACAAGACTGTCAGCAGAGGTTCGCCAGGATATGCTCATATGGCTGGCATTCCTGGCGGATTTCAACGGTCGTGTTGTGTGGACCGAGCCACCAGTTTCCTCGGAGGAACTGGGGTTGTGGACCGATTCGGCAGGGAGTGTAGGTTTTGGCGCCATATTTGGCAATCAATGGTCAGCACGAACCTGGCCTGTGTGGTGGCACGATAATGGACTCACTGGTAACATTGGGTTTCTGGAGCTGTTCCCGATTCTGGTGGCCTTGAAAACTTGGCCAGAGGGGTTTCGTGATCGCTCTGTGGTGTTCTGGTCTGATAATATGACCGTGGTTGAGTGTATCAATAATCAGGCAGCACGCTGCAAATGGATTTTGAGATTGCTGAAGGAAATTGTCCTGCTATGTATGAGACTAAACGTCCACTTTAGGGCAAGATACGTGCCAGGGGTACTAAACCAGGCAGCTGATGCACTCTTTCGTTCCCATATGCAGGCCTTCCGGGGTTTTCTGCCCTCAGCGGACTCAGTGGCGGCACCATTTCCCGAAGCTCTCTGGTCTCTCGGTGCCCCGGATTACAAAACCTCGTGGGAGAGAGTCTAGCACCCAGGACAAGGAAGGCATATGAAGGGGCGTTCCGTTCCTATTGGTCCTTTTTGGGTTCAGCTGTGGGGGAGCACTGGGGGCAGGAGGAGTATGTCCTGAAATTTCTGGTATCATTACATCAGGCAGGCAGATCAGTGGCTACGGCCAATAGGCACCGGGCCGCCATTTCCTTCATGGCGCGGGCTCATGGCATCCAGGACCCCACATTGTCCTTTCTGGTACAGAAGGCGCTGCGTGGGTGGCAACGCCTTGAGGGTCGTAGAGTGGATGAGAGGCACCCGATAGGTTTGGAAAGATTGTCCCTTTTAATGTCCGTACTTCCTGTGACATGTTCATCCCAATCCGAGACGGTGCTGTTCCGGGCCGCTTTTGCATTAGCATTCCATGGGGCTATGCGGGTAAGCGAACTGGTACCGAGGAACAAGCAGGACACGGGGGGAGGACTGTGTCGAGAACACATTCAAATTAAGGGCGAAACAATGGTGATCTCGATAGCCAGGTCCAAGACCGATCAGGGAGCAATCGGGGACAGTGTGGTAGTCCAGCGGATTCCGGGATCTCCCATGTGCCCGGTTAAATGCGTTGAAGAATACTTAGCGCTAAGGGCGGCAGCATGGGGGGGAAGCTTGCTGAGGCACATCAATGCCACCCCACTGACGAGGTTTCAGTTTCAGCGGGTGTTAACAATGGCAATCGCAGCGGCGGGCTTGAACCTGAGCGATTTTGGGACCCATTCCTTCCGGATAGGGGCTGCTACAGAGGCTACAGCCAGGGGTCTGAGTGTTGAAAAAGTGAAGCGGTTGGGGCGTTGGTCCTCAAACTGTTATAAAAGGTATGTGCGTTTGCACATGTTGTGAAGCTAATGTCATGCACTCACGCTTCTTGTTTTCTGTTTGGTTTGCAGTTTCGCGAGCAGGCTTTGCGGGGCGGACTGTGCAGTTGACCCGACACCTGGGGACCAGCGGTCAAAGATCACCGGCTGAGGAAAGAGTGGTGTGGGTCGTTGGCCACTCATACGTGAGGCGCGCCGCGGACGTATTCAAAGCAGGTGACATGATTCACGTTGCTGGGGAATACGGGTACAGGGTGACCTTCCACGGAAGGGGCGGGCTCTGTATTGACCAGTTTCAAAGTTTAATTGAGGGACTGCTAGGGCGGACGAGGTCACCGCCATCTGTGATCATAGTGCATCTTGGGGGCAATGATTTGGTGACCATTGGTCGACGAGTGCTTCTCGAGTTAATTTTGTCCACAGTAAGTTGGTTGGCAAGAAGGGTTTCGGGGTGCACAATCGCATGGTCACACATGATTCCTCGGAAGGTGTGGTGGGGGGCCCTCTCTGTGCCAGCTTTGAACCAGTCAGTAAAGAAGGTTAATAACAAATTGAGTAGGTTGTTCCGTACAGGTAAATTGCAGTGTATTCCACACGGGTGTATCCGGGGGGACCATATGTATTTGGCGGATGGGGTTCATTTGTCCCGGGAGGGAAATGTCTTACTCATAGGAGACTTCTTAGCTTGGTTAAAGAGTTTACGTAACCATGACCTTTAGTAGGAGCTTTTGTGGGGGGGTCCGGATAGCCAGTCAACTATCCGGCCTGTGGCGGTAAGGTCATGATCGGTGAGCAGTAATTGGAAGATCCCTAGAGGTGGGGCGCCACCCATTATGGATGGGAGCGCCCGGGGGGAGGCGGCCATTGGCCCCTCACACGGGGAGGCGGTACCCTTCTAAGGATGGGACCGCCGAAAGGGAAGGCGGTCAAGACCCCTCCCTGGGGAGGAGGGGCTACGGGTCCCCTCCTTGGAATTTCCCGGGGCCAGGACATCCGCGACGGCGGATGTGGTAAGCAGTGTGGGGTGGGAGGGGGATCTATGCTACCTTCTAGACACCTCACACGAGTCCTCGGACGACCACCAAGATGGCGTCGAGTAAGTATGGGCCCCCGTTAAGACAAGGGAAATTGGAAGTTGGCACAGAGGTACAGTCCTCTGTGCGCCCGCCCCTCACAAGTAAGGGGGGGAGTCTGGTATTAGGGATCTGACACCGGTTACGACCTTGCCGTTGGCCCGTAATGTTAGGATGTACAATTTGAATTTTGAGAAATGAATTTACAGGATGTTTTAGAATCGGCTAGGAGAACCTTTGTATTAGAGATATGTTAAGGTTAGCCAATAAACATTGTAATGTATAAATGAAATTGTACATGATATGAAACTGTTATTTTAATGTTTTAATTTTGTTTCATATTTTAATAAATACGGCCGGGAGGGTAACTCCCTCCCGCCTTCCAAAAGCTCAAGAACTGTATCCGTCTTCCCATTCTTGTGGATTGTGTTGGGAGGGGGTGACGGGTATCCAGGCCATATGGAAAGGGGCAACCACTCGGTCCCCCCGAACGTATGGTCGGGTGCCCCGATCCCCCCGGGAAGCCATTTTGGGCGGGAGGCGTGTCACGGCTGGTATGCCCGAAGCGGCGTAGCCGGGGCGCGTCTTTTTCCCGCCCAAGAGGGGTTGTCCTAGATACCTACACCGTCGGCCACGCCCTGTAGGCGGTCGGAGGAGGGTCCACGCCCTCCCCGAGAAGAATAAAGGAGCAGCAATCCAAGGAAGCATCCTCTTGTTCCTGTGCTTGGAAGCTGCACCTCCTCGTTGCACATGAGCCCTTGACGGAACAAGAGCCAATTTTGACCCACCCACCAGCCCCTGATGACAGCGTTTTGTATTGCAATAAAGTCGAGTAATGATGATATTATCTCTTTTTCAGGTTGTTTCTAATAAAGTTTGATGTCTCTTTTTCAGGTTGTTTCTAATAAAGTTTGATGTTTTGATATACAATAAATGGTTGCTTTTTAGCACGAACTCAGGCGAGTATCGCAGCTGTGATGAAAGAAGTGTATTATAGAGATAAAAGTTTATACTTGAAATGCTGGTATAACTGTATATGTCGTTCTCAGTAGATTAAACAATGTCGTATTTATTTTTTGGTCGGGCGATAAGGTCATGATCGGTGAGCAGTAATTGGAAGATCCCTAGAGGTGGGGCGCCACCCATTATGGATGGGAGCGCCCGGGGGGAGGCGGCCATTGGCCCCTCACACGGGGAGGCGGTACCCTTCTAAGGATGGGACCGCCGAAAGGGAAGGCGGTCAAGACCCCTCCCTGGGGAGGAGGGGCTACGGGTCCCCTCCTTGGAATTTCCCGGGGCCAGGACATCCGCGACGGCGGATGTGGTAAGCAGTGTGGGGTGGGAGGGGGGTCTACGCTACCTTCTAGACACCTCACACGAGTCCTCGGACGACCACCAAGATGGCGTCGAGTAAGTATGGGCCCCCGTTAAGACAAGGGAAATTGGAAGTTGGCACAGAGGTACAGTCCTCTGTGCGCCCGCCCCTCACAAGTAAGGGGGGGAGTCTGGTATTAGGGATCTGACACCGGTTACGACCTTGCCGTTGGCCCGTAATGTTAGGATGTACAATTTGAATTTTGAGAAATGCATTTACAGGATGTTTTAAAATCGGCTAGGAGAACCTTTGTATTAGAGATATGTTAAGGTTAGCCAATAAACATCGTAATGTATAAATGAAATTGTACATGATATGAAACTGTTATTTTAATGTTTTAATTTTGTTTCATATTTTAATAAATACGGCCGGGAGGGTAACTCCCTCCCGCCTTCCAAAAGCTCAAGAACTGTATCCGTCTTCCCATTCTTGGGGATTGTGTTGGGAGGGGGTGACGGGTATCCAGGCCATAAGTGTACCATATACTAAGAGCTTATGAGTAAGTTAAAAGTACCATTTAGGACAATTGCCAAGTCTTAAATGTTTATGGGTTCAGTGCACATTCACTGGGGCCTAGTTAGCAGGGTCACACGGAAAAAAATCAAAATAAATCAGCAGTATCTGTTTAAAGATTTGCGGAATGATAATGCAAAAAGAGACATTTTTCTATACTCCTTGTAACTATGTCTGGTGTACTCGGTTCATTCCCATGGGTCTCTTGTATGCTACTTATTTTTGGACAACATTACACCATACATGAGTGTCTGTATATTACCCTTCCTATGGGTTGCAGACTGCCATTGGTTTGTTGACTGCTCATACCATATGGCAGGTTGTATAGTGCCCATTTTGATAGACTGAACTAGGCAGCATCTGGCCGAACTCTTTAGGAAATGTTATGACTGTTTGTATAATGGCTGTTCTTGTAGTGTAGCTCCTATATTCCCAATAGGCTCTGCACATTGGAATAATATAAACAATAGTTTAGATGTAGGACTGAGGTCGACTAGGTCTCTATTGAATATTTTAGACTTAATTATGAATGCCAGCTAGCTCAGAGGTCACTAGAAACTTTCTCGAGTGAACAGGAAGGAGTTACCTTTCCTGAATAGACAAGAAGGGATTAGTTTCTGACAACCGCATAAACATGACAACTTTGCTCCCTCCAGAATAAGGAGTATATCTCCAGAGTCGTGTGAAAACAATAGATAGCTGTTTCACTCAGTCAATCGTGCATGCTTAGTTTCACCAGAGTGCCGAGAAATAGAGAGACGGGCGTTTTCAATAAAAGTTGTTATTTATTGAGCAGTCTTCTTTCTCATGCAAGAGAAGTGAATTGCCACAATTGCAATACTTGTCATAAAGTAAAGTGCGTACAGTAAAAGGAGTATTATGAAATAATACTATAAAAGTATTTATATGGTTTCTGAGCCATATGATACTTAAAACGGATAAAATATATACAATACATACAATGATAAAAGTTGACTAAACATACTCAAAAGGTGCTTCTAAAATACACCTACCCTGGTGTACCTAACCTAAGCCTAGTACGTGGGAAGGAGTAAATGTGCTGTAGTTTAAGTTGTTAGTTTTGCCAAGAATCTGAATCAAGAATTCTCTAAGGATCTAATCAGCTCCGTACCTTGGTTTTAGAATGAAGGAGGTTTGTATCTCTTTCTCAGGACTCAATGTCCAAGCAACCCGCAAGGGTGACTGGAAACACTGGAGCTGGATTTCTCGGCAGGAGAAAAGACAGCGTCTCTCTCAGTGCGTCAAATGGGACGGTCGGCTTCCTTCGGCACTCGCATCAGCTGGGCTTTGGTAAGCAGATAGCCGCTCTGCTCCAAACCACTGTGTGTTGCTTAAGGCAGATGTTGGTATATTTAAACCTGGAAGGTGCCGAGTTTGACGTAAGGTTGGACATAAGACGTCACTAAGAGCTGGCAGTTCTTTCAGGACTCTCAGGAGTTCTAGGACAAATCAAAACAGAAGCAGGGGGAATTCCCGGGCTGCTGGAGGATTGGTTTGTTTAAAGAACGCGTTGTACTTTCTAGGAGTCTAGGGAAGTAGCCTTGCTGTATTTGGACTGCATTGGCTATGACTAAATATGGATATGAATCTTATGCCTTTATAAGGATATGATTTGTTATAACCACATAAGGGCATGAATCGGGAAAATTTAATGAGGGTCCTAGATACATTCATTCTTGTATGCTACATATTTTTGGACAACATAACACCATGCCATGTGTGTCTGTATATTACCCTTCCTATGGGTTGCAGACTGCCACTGGTTTGTTGACTGCTCAAAACATATGGCAGATTGTATAGTGCACATTTTGAAGTCCTAGTTAGCAGGGTCACACTGAAAAAAATCAAAATAAATCAGCAGTATCAGTCCAAAGGTTTGCGGAATGATAATGCAAAAAGAGAAATTTTTCTATACTCCTTGTAACTATGTCTGGTTTACTCGGTTCATTCCCATGGGTCTCTTGTATGCTACTTATTTTTGGAAAACATAACACCATACCATGAGTGTCTGTATATTACCCTTCCTATGGGTTGCAGACTGCCACTGGTTTGTTGACTGCTCATAACATATGGCAGGTTGTATAGTGCCAATTTTGATAGACTGAATTAGGCAGCATCTGGACGAACTCTTTAGGAAATGTTATGACTGTTTGTATAATGGCTGTTCTTTGTCACTCAAACATGGAAATATTCGAGCACATTTCATGGTTGTTTCCACAATGCCAATGCCAATTCCTATGACTTACTCCCTGTTGTCCTGAGAAATTGGAAAAGGGGAGACATTTCGTCCAACAAAATATAGGCCATAAACAACGCACAGCAATTAAAACCCTGAAGGAAGACAATTCGATCATCATCAAGCAAGCCGATAAAGGCGGTGCTGTGGTGGTGTGGGCTCGTGAAAAATACCTAGCAGAAGGCAATAAACAGGTCAATAATGCAACTTGGTACAGGCGCCTCCCAGAAGACCCTGTGAAGGAGATCCAACGACTTATTGCTGATACTCTTCAGGATGGTTTGGATGGTGGCTTTCTGGGCAAAAAAGAACATGACTACTTACTAAGAAAATATCCGAGAACCCCTGTTCTCTACCTCTTGCCCAAAATCCACAAGAGCCTCCAAGACCCCCCGGGACGACCGATCGTCTCCAGATGTGACTCTTGCCTAGAACCCCTTTCGCAATATGTGGATTTCTTTTTGAAACCATTCTTAACAACGGTGAAGTCGTATTTACGCGACACCACTGATTTTCTTCTTAAAGTAGAAGATACCGAGTTTGACCCAGAGACCCAATTGCTTGTTACAATGGATGTTACCTCCCTCTATACACAGATTCCCCAGGAGGAAGCATTAGAGGTGATGGAAATCTATTTAAATCAGAGAGAGAGACCACATCAGGTACCCACCTCCTTTATTTTGAGATTGGCCGAAATAGCATTAAAAAAGAATTATTTTGCATTTAACGGCGAGTTCTTCATGCAGGTCAAGGGCACCGCGATGGGGTGCCCTTATGCCCCTGAAATGGCCGTGTTGTACATGGCACAGTACGAACAGATGTTTGTTGATAATAACAACCCTTTCAAACCAAGCATCCTACAATGGTTCCGCTACATAGATGATGTCTGGCTCCTGTGGCAGGGGAGCCAGGCGGATCTGGTAGCGTTCCATGACTGGTTGAATAACAGGCATGTCGACATCAAATTCTCGATGGCGCAAAGTAATGAAAGGATGACCTTCCTTGATGTCGAAATTGTGAACATCAATGGGGTCCTCAAATCTAGCCTGTTTAAAAAGGACACAGATAGGAACACTATCTTGCACCACAAGAGTGCCCACCCCAGGAATCTGAAATCTAACCTTCCTTATGGGCAATTATTGCGCATTAGGAGAAACTGCTCTGACTTGAGAGACTTCACGTCCCATGCAGAGACATTTTGTCAAGAAATGCAGGTAAGGGGGTACCCAAAGAAACTACTGAAGCATTCTCTACAAAGAGCTCGCTTCACCCCCCGAGAAACTCTGTTACAAGTACGGCCCAAACCTACACTTGAAAGACTGGTCTGCGTGACCACGTTTGGACCAGACACTCATAAATTGCGTAAAGCTGTGTTGAGCAATTGGCACCTAATGGCGAACTTAGAATGTCCATTGCCAAAACCTTTGTTCGCTTATAAGAGAAATCAAAATGTGGGACAACACATCACGAGGGCGGATGTATCTTTACCGAAAAAGAAAAGCGATCTTGTGAGCCAGTGGAACCTCAAACCCATCACGGGGCACCACAAGTGTGGTACCTGTGTCGTGTGCCCTAACACAATTGAGGGCGATGAGTTCCAACATGGTTCCGTCAGATGGAAACATTTGGATTTCTCAAATTGCAAAACCAAGAATGTGGTTTACTTGGTCCGATGCCCCTGCGACCTCATTTATGTTGGCAAAACCAGACAACAGGTTAATACGCGCATTTGCCAACACCGTTCAAGGATCAAAAATAAAATCATGACTGCCCCCATGGTGGAACATTTTATAAATGCCAATCATGATGCCAATGACTTGAAATGGACGGTTCTACATACGTTACGTCCTTCACAGAGTAACGTTGATTTTGACAGAATGCTCCTCAAAATGGAAGCATATTTGATTTTGAAATTTAATAGCGTCCAGAAGGGCCTTAACAGCCTATCTGAAATTGCCAGACTTTGATCCCACAGTGCCTTGGGACCTAATGCCCGGATAGGTCGCGTCTCTGTGTGGTAAACTCGTCTTTTAGTAAGACAGTCTTCATTACCACAATGCTTAGACTAGCGCGAACTACGATTCCCACAAGGTTCAGCGCTGTACCAAAGGCTTAATTGCCATGACAACGATGATAGCATCCATCTTGTGGATTCGCCAGAACGTAGGGAGCCAAGAACAAGAGATACGAAGGTAAGCGGCGCCTCTGCAGCATCCGCCGTTGCCCTCTGCTTCATTCGCGGCCAAACGCGCTAAATACATTGACAATTGTTCCGCTTTTTCTTTAGCGGGAAGGGACCCCGTGTGAAACCTAACACGCCGGTTACGACTAAAAATGCTTCCGAGCAACTAAGACTTCCCCGCCTCAACTTTGAACCAAAGGTATGTTTCTAGCGAACCAGTCCAACAGTCAACTTCCTCTTGAAACTCCCCCCACTTTGACTCACTTCATTGTTCTCGCACACAGCGCCACAGGCCAGTTCATTCAATAAAGTGTGCCGAAGAACCTGCACTCAACTTAGAGACAACCGCCAACATCGAGCTACAAATAAATGACGGTATGTCTAACTATAAACAATTCATATCGCGCTCCTAGTCTACCCATTAGTGCTTCAATTGGTACAATGTCAATTTACTTTGTTGTAGGTAGTCCCATTCCCTTGGACCTCTCTACAATCTGCACTGCCATACGTTCAACGACTTAGCCTCATTCAAATAGCGGTAGGTCCTTTTTGCTTAGTGTCACTACGCAGGGAGACTTTGTCCCGTCTTTTAGACACTCATACACTGTCTTTTTGATAATTTCACAGACAGAATAACCATGCCCTGAAGAGAATCCGGACAGTAATTTCCAGGATTCGAAACGCGTCGGCTAATGTGAAAAAAGACAATTCATACACCAGCTACCACTGGTGTCATAAGATTCTCGAATTCATTTTTCGCGTCTCTTCTTTCAACTTCTTCTTTTCCTTCTCCATTTTCTTTGCTTCAATCAAATGCTAAAATATATTTACTATCTAGTGTGATGTATGTTCAAATGTCACTGTCTGTTTATACATTGTTTTTTTCATACATTGTTTTTTACGCATAGTGTGTTTGTTAAATTGTGCTTACACTGTTGTGTATTTAAATGTCTCATTTTGGTTTGAACTTATGTTTAACACAGGTCTTGTCTGCATTTAATATGTTTTTTTCGACAAATTAATCATAAATGTCTAATTGAATGGTATAAATAAAAGTACCTTGTTGGAAACGACATTTTGAGTTTTCGATGGCCCATGAATAGGGGTGTTACTGAGTTGTGGAGAGGCACTCCTTTTTCTGACTGTTGTCCTGAGTTGGCATCTCAGAGAATGTACTATGGCAAGTAGTACTGTGCCCATTCCAATGTGTGTCTCACTTCGGAATCGTGTTGAACTCTTGAAAAAATAACAGTTGATGGACAGAATGCAGAACAATGTCATACATTCACCCCAGTACAGAGATCTGGGCCTAAATCGATCGTTTTTTTGCACTCCACACCAACCCAGTTCAGACATGGCCATATGCAAATCAGCCTTGACCCTGTGCCTCATGGGAACAGTCCAGCCCGAACTGCCATTCCATGTCTTTCCTGGACCGGACTCAAGAATCATAGGACCTGTTTCTGTCTATCAGCCATCTTCAGCCAGGAAAGCTTGACTCCAGTGGTGTGGGGAGCATGGGACTCACGTCTGAGCATACCCATCCCACTCGGGGTGACAAATGCAAAAATAACAGTTGATGGACAGAATGCAGAACAATGTCATACATTCACCCCAGCACAGAGATCTGGGCCTAAATCCATCGTTTTTTCGCACTCCACACCACCCCAGTTCAGACATGGCCATATGCAAATCAGCCTTGACCCTGTGCCTCATGGGAACAGTCCAGCCTGAACTGCCATGCCATGTATTTCCCGGACCGGAATCAAGCATCCTAGGACCGGATTCTGGCTATCAGCCATCTTCAGCCAGGATAGCTTGACTCCAGTTGTGTGGAGAGCATGGGACTCACGTCTGAGCATACCCATCCCACTCGCGGTGACAAATTCAAAAATAACAGTGGATGGACAGAATGCAGAACAATGTCATACATTCACCCCAGTACAGAGATCTGGGCCTAAATCCATCATTTTTTTGCACTCCACACCACCCGAGTTCAGACATGGCCATATGCAAATCAGCCTTGACCCTGTGCCTCATGGGAACAGTCCAGCCTGAATTGCCATGCCATGTCTTTCCTGGACTGGAATCAAGCATCCTAGGACCGGTTTCTGGCTATCAGCCATCTTCATTCAGGATAGCTTGACTCCAGTGGTGTGGAGAGCATGGGACTCACGTCTGAGCATACCCATCCCACTCGGGGTGACAAATGCAAAAATAACAGTTGATGGACAGAATGCAGAACAATGTCATACATTCACCCCAGCACAGAGATCTAGGCCTAAATCCATCGTTTTTTTGTACTCCACACCACCCCAGTTCAGACACGACCATATGGAAATCAGCCTTGACCCTGTGCCTCATGGGAACAGTCCAGCCCGAACCGCCATGCCATGCTTTCCTGGACCGGAATCGAGCATCCTAGGACTGGTTTCTTGCTATCAGCCATCTTCAGCCAGGATAGCTTGACTCCAGTGGTGTGGAGAGCATGGGACTCACGTCTGAGCATACCCATCCCACTCGGGGTGACAAATGCAAAAATAACAGTTGATGGACAGAATGCAGAACAATGTCATACATTCACCCCAGTACAGAGATCTGGGCCTAAATCCATCGTTTTTTTGCACTCCACACCACCCGAGTTCAGACATGGCCATATGCAAATCAGCCTTGACCCTGTGCCTCATGGGAACAGTCCAGCCTGAATTGCCATGCCATGTCTTTCCTGGACTGGAATCAAGCATCCTAGGACCGGTTTCTGGCTATCAGCCATCTTCATTCAGGATAGCTTGACTCCAGTGGTGTGGAGAGCATGGGACTCACGTCTGAGCATACCCATCCCACTCGGGGTGACAAATGCAAAAATAACAGTTGATGGACAGAATGCAGAACAATGTCATACATTCACCCCAGCACAGAGATCTAGGCCTAAATCCATCGTTTTTTTGTACTCCACACCACCCCAGTTCAGACACGACCATATGGAAATCAGCCTTGACCCTGTGCCTCATGGGAACAGTCCAGCCCAAACCGCCATGCCATGCTTTCCTGGACCGGAATCGAGCATCCTAGGACTGGTTTCTTGCTATCAGCCATCTTCAGCCAGGATAGCTTGACTCCAGTGGTGTGGAGAGCATGGGACTCACGTCTGAGCATACCCATCCCACTCGGGGTGACAAATGCAAAAATAACAGTTGATGGACAGAATGCAGAACAATGTCATACATTCACCCCAGTACAGAGATCTGGGCCTAAATCCATCGTTTTTTTGCACTCCACACCACCCGAGTTCAGACATGGCCATATGCAAATCAGCCTTGACCCTGTGCCTCATGGGAACAGTCCAGCCTGAATTGCCATGCCATGTCTTTCCTGGACTGGAATCAAGCATCCTAGGACCGGTTTCTGGCTATCAGCCATCTTCATTCAGGATAGCTTGACTCCAGTGGTGTGGAGAGCATGGGACTCACGTCTGAGCATACCCATCCCACTCGGGGTGACAAATGCAAAAATAACAGTTGATGGACAGAATGCAGAACAATGTCATACATTCACCCCAGCACAGAGATCTAGGCCTAAATCCATCGTTTTTTTGTACTCCACACCACCCCAGTTCAGACACGACCATATGGAAATCAGCCTTGACCCTGTGCCTCATGGGAACAGTCCAGCCCGAACCGCCATGCCATGCTTTCCTGGACCGGAATCGAGCATCCTAGGACTGGTTTCTTGCTATCAGCCATCTTCAGCCAGGATAGCTTGACTCCAGTGGTGTGGAGAGCATGGGACTCACGTCTGAGCATACCCATCCCACTCGGGGTGACAAATGCAAAAATAACAGTTGATGGACAGAATGCAGAACAATGTCATACATTCACCCCAGTACAGAGATCTGGGCCTAAATCCATCGTTTTTTTGCACTCCACACCACCCGAGTTCAGACATGACCATATGCAAATCAGCCTTGACCCTGTGCCTCATGGGAACAGTCCAGCCTGAATTGCCATGCCATGTCTTTTGCTGGACCGGAATCAAGCATCCTAGGACCGGTTTCTGGCTATCAGTCATCTTCAGCCAGGATAGCTTGACTCCAGTGGTGTGGAGAGCATGGGACTCACGTCTGAGCATACCCATCCCACTGTGGGTGACAAATGCAAAAATAACAGTTATTGGACAGAATGCAGAACAATGTCATACATTCACCCCAGTACAGAGATCTGGGTCTAACTCCATCGTTTTTTTGCACTCCACACCACCCCAGTTCAGACATGGCCAGATAGATATACATATATAACATTATTAAATACAGCAATAGATTCTAAATCTTTCCCATGGGACAGCTAATCTTACTAAAGTGTAAATAGCTGTTGGGGCCTTGTCACTGTAATGGCTTGTTTTGCGTTAAACGCTTACATGTCCTACTTTTAAATAGTATGTACCGTGATGTATTGGGCATTAAGACACTCTTAGGGGGTGACATATTAATATTTAAAAGGGGGGTTTAGGCCTTTTAAAAAGGATAATTTGCACAGGTCGAATTTGCAGCCAGGTTACTGGTGGAAGGCCTGCAGTCATGTTTGGCACTGGAACTTTAGTGGTGGCACAGTGTGTGTTTCAGTCTGCAAGTGGTCTACAGGGCCTGGTTAGAATGTGTACCATAAACTATGAGCTTATGAGTAAGTTAAAAGTACCATTTAGGACAATAGTCAATTCTGAAATGTTAATGGGGTCAGTGCACATTCACTGGGGCCTAGTTAGCAGGGTCACACTGAAAACAATCAAATAAATCAGCAGTATCAGTCCAAAGATTTACGGATGATAATGCAAAAAAAGACATTTTTCTATACTCCTTGTAACTATGTCTGGTTGTATTCGGTTCATTCCCATTGGTCTCGTGTATGCTACTTATTTTTGGACAACATAACACCATACCATGAGTGTCTGTATATTACTCTTCCTATGGGTTGCAGACTGCCACTGGTTTGTTGACTGCTCATAACATACGGTAGGTTGTATAGTGACCATTTTGATAGACTGAACTAGGCAGCATCTGACCGAACTCTTTAGGAAATTTTATGACTGCTTGTATAATGGCTGTTCTTTGTCACTCAAAGACGGAAATATTCGAGCACATTTCATGGTTGTTTCCACAATGCCAATTCCTATGACTTACGCCCTGTTGTCCTGTGTTGGCATCTCAGAGAATGTACTATGGCTAGTAGTACTGTGCCCATTCCAATGGGTGTCTCACTTCGGCATCATGTTGAACTCTTGAGGCATTGATTATGGCTATTCATATGATGGTTGATTCTTTGTCAGGCCACTTTGAACTGATTAGAGTATATAACATACCTACTTGTATAATATCCTTTCCTGTGGGTTGCTCATCTACTGCTACTGTGACTACTCCATCCTTATGGGTTACATCTCTGCTTCTCTTGGTTGTGCTCTGCAGCTCATACATCATGTTGTATGGCAAAATACACATTCCTCCAAGTTGCTCCCTGCCATACCTGGTGGACTCCTTACTGGCATGGTCACTAGAATTAGACAACAGAGAAGGACCAAATTATGCGGAAAGGTTAGCTAAATTACGTGGCAAAATGCAGCCTATTTTGGGATAGTATTTCCTCTTTATTTGGTCATTTTTACACCTGGTACAAGTGTCTCAAAAATAGTGCACTGTAATTTGTACCAATATAACACCCAAATACATGCACTTAGCAACTGAAATATGATCAGTCAACCTTTGGATCTGTTTGAGCTAGAAACAATTTTTTTTGTTAAAATCTTCAGATTGTACAGCATATGATGGATTATGTGCCAAAAGCAGCAAATACATTATTTTGCGAAAATTACCGTGGCCACAGAATCTCATACTTCCACTGGCCCTGCTTACTGGCAGTAATTATGGCTGGTGCTACTATGTCTGTTTTTTGTTGCTCTAAGTTGAACTCTTTAGTGTGCATATATGTTGGCATGTTGTATAATGCCCAATCCCATTGGTTTGTCATCTGCCACTTCGGTAGTTACTCTGCAGTCAACGCAGAATGGATGGCACCTTCCTTTGGGTTGCTCCTCTGTCATTCATAGTTGTATTCTGCAACCGATCCAACATTGCTAGTGGCATATTTACTATTCCTTTGGATTGCTCCCTGTCAACCCTGAGAGGGTTGCTCAGGTATTAACTATGCTTGAAATACAATAGTGACGTCTCTCTCACTTTATGGTGAACTAGTCAGAGCATGTACTATGGCTGGTAGCAGAATGCAAATTCCTATGGGTCACTTCTCTGCCGGTTCAATTTTGAGTACTTGGTATTTATTGTATTTCATTCAAGATGGCATGCCCCAAGTCTTGACCTCTGGCCACTGCACCCAGTGGAAACCAATACCGTCAAGTGGAGTGTTTACTGCAAGCAGTATTACCATGGCTATCCATGTTTTCAACTAGTAACTCTTCAGGTTGTCCAAAGTTCCAAGGTGTGAAACTTGGAATGTTCCAGTTTTCCCCCAAATTAATTGCATCATGTATTATCTGTTGAGGAGAAATCCTGAGGGGGCATGTAAATATTGCATATTTTTTTTATGTTAATATGGTTGCAAATGTCTGCTTCCACCCAAATCGAGGATCCTGCTTGATTTTGTTGTGGCCCTTATATATACTAGCAATTTTGGTTCATTTTTCTATGGCAATCCCTAAGCAAGTGGAAGCTAATTTCCTGTTAGCATCCACTTCTTTATAAAACCATCTACCCCTCCTGTTATCCCATTTTTTATTTTATCTAATCAATGCTTTTCGTCCTTGCCTTTGTACAGAAATCTATTATTACCTGGTTAAATATGGGCAATCTTATAGAAACATCTTCTCTATCCATTATATTCCAAACGTTAGTTCATTGTCTGTTGTTATTGCTACATTAGTCAATTATAATCCATACTTCTTAAATTTCAACTCAGGCTCTGTTCTGTTGTCAGCAACTTCTGAAATCCCTGAAGCCAGGATGAAATGACTATGTAACATTATATCATTATCACTGTTCCATTCTTGTGAAGCTTAAATGTCTAAACACATATCAAAGGAGGTAATAAAGGATGTGCCTTCTGAAGCACACTTTTCATATTTGCGACTATGTATGCGTGGTGGGCGCGAATCTGAAAATTAAAAAGCTATCCCCTTGTGCACGGTGAAACTTACTAGTAGGCAAGGGCTAATTCATTTTTTTGTTTCACAGAAACAAAGACAGCTTCGAGAATTAGATTCTAAAAAACAAAATCTATTTAGAATGGCATGTGAATCATTACAAGTTGTTGGATTCTCTCCCGCCCTATCAGCAGCCGCGGCCAGTGGTGGGAATACCTGCGGGCGGTGATGTGGGGAGGGGGAGGGGCAGGGTGGGGGGTAGTAATGTATGGATTACGGAGTTTAACAGGTAAGTAAACATATAAATAAATGAAACGAAATTCGTTGCGCGCACTGCATCGCATTTGGTAATGCAGTGCATGCAACGAAATTCGTTTTATTTATATATATGTTAACTTACCTGTTAAGGTCCGTAATCCATACATTACTACTCCCCACCCTGCCCCTCTCCCTCCACACGTCACCGCCCGCAGGTACTCCTACCATCGGCCGCGGCTGCCTATCAGACGGGAGCACTTTTTGTGAAAGGACCTTCCAGAGTGGCGGGGCACTTGTGATAACATGGACTGTCATGGTGCTGGTATAGGGGTGTTTCTGAATCACCATTGGTTCAGTAGACTGCCCACTAAGCACCTAATGCCACCAGAGTCACTACAGACGTTTATATAAAATTGATTTGTGATGTCGAGTTTAGGTTAGACCCCATTGAAAGATGAACATGCCATTTCTTAAATGACATTCAGCAGCAAATTCCATGGCATCATTCTCTTATTGCGGAGGAGATTAAGAGGTATAAATTCAGAATTTTCCTAGAAGTGTTCCGGCCTACCAGGAGTATAAGGTCTGCAATCAAACACCTCTTCCATATAGACTTTACAGACGTGAATGATTATAAAGTAGAAACTTTTTGTGAAAAATGCAACACTTTGGTACCCCTACCATGCACACTGCTCACCAGGAGATTTCTTTACAAAGAATTAACTCAGCGCAATGCTTCAAGCCATTTGCTGTGCCACGCTGCGTTAATTCCAAAGCACAGGGATGCGTTATATCCACAATGATATGCCGGACCCCTTTGCCCTCCCCTGCGTTTGTGCACAATTAGCTGCCTGCGTCACAGGGATGATTGTTATTGTGCAGGAAGGTCTCCCTTCCTGCACATTAACAATCTGAAATGGCGTTTTTCAACTTCTATGTGTGCTGCATTAGCACACATAGAAGTTGCAAAACATAATTTAAACAATCACAATAGGTGATTTCCTTATTCTATGGGTGATGCAGATAACAGCACGTGTAGAAAGAGGAAAAAAGTAGGACAAATGAATACATTTCTCCTTGTTGTGCCCTCCCTACGCCTCCCTTGGGGAGGCATAGCATTCAAATGCATTTCCAGGTTTACGATTTCTCGTAAATCTGGAAATGTGTCAGGTTTCCTGGGTGTTACGTGGGAAACCCACAGCAAAACCCATGGAATGCCCCTTTTACATGAAGTGCTGCATGTAAAGGAGCCGCATTCACAAGGACAGGAAAAGTTGCACAGGATGGCTTTTTGTGCCCTTGTAAATATGCGCGCCGGTGGGTCACAAAAGTGAAGACCTGGTGGAGCAAGGTGCTTGGAAATAAGCCCCAGGTGTCTAAAAATGTATTTCTTCAGATCAGCCTTTGGTTAGAAGTTCACTTCACTCCTGCACCCCTCAAGAAATTTTGTGGAACCCTAGTCTAGCCGGGCACCTATGATGACTAGTGCCCAGTTTCGATTGCAAAGCTGGTGCACATCTTCCTAATTCTTTCCACACCTTTACAATCAATCAAACTCACAGTGGTCACATGCAGGATTGCCACTCGGGTGAAGTTTGATAACTTCGAGGCCCAATCTTAAAGACTTATTCTTGTGACTGCAAACTTCTTGACGACTCACTCTTGTATCTACAATTATTAAAGAGCCACCATATTATCTTTCATGTTGCTAGTTTTTTAGTGGGTGCTGCCCGGATCAGGAAAAGGATTAACTGTAACTAAATGAACTTGGACGTTGTAAATTAGAATGATGCTAGTTTATCCTGTAAAAGTGATAGCGAGGGTAACTAAATTGGTTTATGGTTTTATTTTTCTTACTGTGATTTTATGAAATTTTATGAAATTCATTGGAAATTTTTAAATGGCTATATATATATTTTTTTTTTTTACTCTTTGTAAATAATGTATATTTTGTACAGTACCATTGTCTTTTAATGATATTGATTTATCGAAATAAAGTATTCTGACTGACTGACTGACTCACTCAAAGTATGAGGTTATCAGCGCCTTGACATGCTTTGCAAATGCACTGAATTAGATCAAGTGTCACTTGGGGAAGCTCACAAAGGAATGAGAAGGTACGCCCCCAATTCCAACCCCAAAAATGTTAAATTGGATTTTCCCAATTCACAGTTTTTTTTGTTTTTTTTTAAAACCTTTATTGACAGTTCAACCAAATACAAGCATGGGCCTACAACCCCCGGGGCTGGCCGCTAAGCAGTTAGATTGGCAAAGAACAAGTTTTAAATCACATGCAGCACCTCGGGGAGCAGAATCACCATACTAACGTACTCTTGGTCACTGAACAGCACAATTAGAAAAACAGGATATAAAAGGTTTTAATTTTATAGTATAAGATGGAAGGATTAGGTCCCGAACAATTTCCCAGCAGCGAAAAATGGCAGGCAGAATAGTAAACATGTCAACAGTAAAATGCAATCAGTCAACTCAATGGCGCTAAAACAAACGGTTCAGGATATGAATGAATATTGCGGTCAATTCGCGCCTGCTAGCCACCTGCCCTAAGACCCAGAGAACACCACGAAAATTGAGGCACAGATGAATAAGCAGTGATCAATACCAAAGGAAACCCACTGCACTGACCCAGAAAAAGAAAAAGACAAAGAAAGATAAGAGAAGAGAACAAAGGCCATAGAAACAAAATAAAAATGAAAAATCCCCTCCCCCAACCCCCCACCACGCACCCCTGCATATGACTATGGCCCCCCCCCCAGCAGTGTGCCTGTCGCCCGAGAACCAAACCCGAAATATAGAAGAAACAGAGAAAAAGAAGAAAGAAAGGAAACCCCACCCAACGGGGAAGTGGAGGAGGGCGATAGTCTCTGCGCTCCCGGTCTCTCCCCCCGCCCTAACAAAGGGGGTCCACCCTAAGCCAGCACAAATAAAGTTGAGCACCCTACGAAAATACCCCGGGGGGAACCACAAACCCCCCACCCCGGAATCCGTCCGTTAGTGAAGCAGTCCCGTTACCAATAGATCCATCGTAAACAATGCAACCCACATTTTCAGCCTTTGCCCCGTCTATCAAAATTGCTGAGTCCCTCGGATAAGTAAAGCCCCATCTCCGGAAAGTCAAGAGTCACACAGTAGCAGCCAAAGCTTGGGCCAGCAAATGGGAGAGGAATAGCAGATCCCAACGCACACAGCTTGCACAAACGATGTCCCTCCCCGTCTCCGACGCCATGCATCGTTACATCCGCCATGTTGGGAGACCGATTGGGGAGTGGGTGCGACTCGTTCCAATACTGATTGTAGTGTAGGCCAACAGTGTCCAAGATGGGGGAAGCAGTGAAATGTTCCGACAACTGTAGAACCGATGTTTCCGAGAACTTAAGAGAGTCATCAATCTCAGCTCACACGATGAGTTCCATTTCTTCTGGGGCAGGCACAGCTTCCAGCACCGGGTCCAGGCGCGCCACTAGGGCCCCCAACAGGAGGCAAGTCGGCTGCCGGGTCTCAAAAATTAAATCAGGGCTTGCTCCCGGTCCTATGATCCCATCTGCTGCCAACAGCAAACGGTTGACCTGGGCCCTCATCGTCGCGCGAAGCGCCGCAAGTTCCACCATTACCATCCGCAAGCAAGGGCCACATTGAGCCCGCTCCACCAAGTTCAACACATCCGCAGGCATAACGATCCCCACGGAGAGGCACCTCCTCCGGGGCAGGATACGCCGGAGCAGAATCCAGCCGTGAGGAATGGGCCAGCAGTACGCAGCAACGCGCGGCGGGACCCCCTCCCCGGGGCACCAGCGGTGCTAGTGCCGGGCCTCCGGGTCGGGGCCCCCCACAACGCAGCACCGCGCACCACCCGTCACCTCACCTCAGCGAAGTAGTCCAGAGAAATTTTCAAAAGTTCCAAGGACCGGACCCAACCACTCTCCTCAGTCCGTTGTTGTTCACTTTGGACCCGGGTAGACCAGCAATCGAGACCCCGGCTTCCAGTCTGAGTTAGGCCTCAAACCATTTTCGATGTTACTGCACCCCAGAACATCAGAAAAATTCTGTGGTCACACCATCGGGGTGCCGACTAGTTCACCCACACGAATCCAGGGCAGGAGAACAGGATATTCGACAGGATAAGCGACCGTAGGACGGAGGTCAGCGGAGCCGGGAGACTATGCGGCCATCTTGGTTGGTGTCGTAGCTCCTCCTCCGTTCCCTGCTGACCAATTCACAGTTTTTGTGTTAGAATTAGTCCCATTGTTGCCAAAACTGAAACAATAGAGCTGTAAAAAATAAACTTGTATCCAGCCAACGTTTCTATCTCAAACATGTATTCTTATTCTTTGATACATCCAGTGTGACAGTAATTGGTTTGTTGGTATTTATAAAAGTTCTCAGCTGAATATATTCCATCATCAGGTGGTAAATCCTTCCACTCAAAATTAGCAAGGGCCTTATTACTCTATATACAATATATAGTGGCAAGAAAAGTAGAACATCCAAAGAAACCGTGTTGTGCCTGCTGTTATCTTTAATACCCCTAATTGTGTAACGGAACTCTCAAGGATAGCAAACTTGTTTGTCAGAGCATTATAGCCAGGGCCGGACAGGGATCATAATATGGCTCTGGTAATTACGTCCGACCTGGGGGCTGGGGGCAGGGGCGGGCAGGTTTCAGCAACACAGCTGCTGCACTTTTGTTACAAGGGAGCGATTTTGCAGCACTGCTGCAAAACCGACCCCCCCAGTAACAAAACCGGCCCTCACTGTCCAAAACCGGCCCCCACACTTCTGGCTTACTGGGGAAAAGCCCAGTGCCCACTATGGCGCATTCGGCCCTGATGACATCAAAGTCTTAGGCTATCAATGAGTTGAAAGAATAACCATTGAAATCATGTCATAAGACAAATATTGTTTCTAATGAAATCACTGTGGCCCATGATTACCAATGGTCTGGTTAATTCCCACTCCTGGCCAAGCCCGTTCTACTGGGTATGATAAAGTATGCCCCCTACAATGTTTATTTTTTTATTTTTTATTGAACAAAGCAATAGGAAGTCATTGGTACAGAATTTAAAAAACTAGACATTATTCACATCAAATTTTTAGCAATTAGACAATTTTTAGACAGACAGTTTACGAGAGACAAAACTGGATTAAAAAGAGAGGATTAAAAAAGAAAGAGACCATTGTAAAAACTTACAACATTCCTTGTGCAAAAACCGCAATTTTAAGTAAACAGTACCACTGCAAAAAGTGCAAAAACTGCAATAAAGTGCAACTGTAAGATAAAATATAATCCAATAAAGTGCCATTTTAAAGTGCTAGTGCAATATAGTGCAAAAAACAGCTATTATAAAGCAGCAATACTACCAATAAAAGTACAAATATTCTTTTTCTCCTATCCTTCCTCATCATCTTCCCTTCAACAATTCCAGGTTCTCAAAATATTTCCAGTTTCTTTCGAATCTTGCAATAGCTCCCACCCTGGCTGCATAACCTCTTTCAAAGTTAAATGTTCTTCTCATTTTATTGAACCATTTTAACTGTGATGGAATCTCCCTGGATTTCCAATTTTGAAGAATCAGAGACCGTGCACCTACACAAGAAATAAAAATAAATACTTCTTCTGTATTGGTAAACCTGCTCCTCTCTTTACAAATACCAAACAGGGCCACCTCAGCTTCCGGCAAAAATACTTTCCCAGTTGCCAGTTCCATATCTGCGAATATCCCCTTCCAAAAAGTTTCTAACTTCGGGCATGAAAAGAAAATATGATACCATCCTCCCTGGCCCATAGCTTTACATCTAAAACACTTATTCTAAACTTCAGCGAACATTCTCTCTAGGGCCTCCGGTGTATAATACGCCAGCCATCGTGATAAAAAAGACATTCTCTTGTAGTTAACCTCCCAATCCTTATCTGAAAAAACGCACTGTGTTGAGAGGCTTATTTTCTCTAGATGTCTATCGATTACAGGAGATGATCTAGAAAAGTAAAACTTTTTATACCAGAATCCTATGCCTTTATTTTTATCTCCATTCAGATCCGATATCAAGGCAGTGGGAGAAATAAACAAGCCACCTATCTCCTTTCTAATAAAATAGACCGTCAGTAAATATTCAAAAAACCTGAGCCGCCTGGGATTATTCGTTCTGCCTAAAACCTCTTGCCAGCTAATTACCTTATTTTGTACAAGCAAATGTCTTAATTCACAAAACCCAGCAAGTTCCCAATTCTTCAGATGATTCGAGGTTATCTTAAGACCCACTTTGTCACATTCTGTCAAGCTCAAATAATTAGAACCGTCAGAGCCATATTTTTTAAAAAGGAGCAGTAATCTTGATGTATACCCTTTCAATGTCTTATATCTTGTTTTCTTGGGGAGCTTTGCAGTTTTTAAAAAGATAAGAATTTGAGAACCTGCTTCCTGTATCATTATTTCAAGAAAGAAATTATCTCTTGTCTGTCTAATCTTTAATAATCCTGCCACAATGTCAAAAAAGGCTGCTTCATAATAAGTCTTAAAATGGGGAAGAGCCAGGTCACCTTGATCAATAGAAAGTTGGACCACCGGAAGCTTGACTCTTGAGGCCTTCTTATTCCAAATAAATCCTCTCAACATAGATTCAAGTTCTTTAAAAAAACAATATTGACTTTGATAGGAATATTACTAAACAAAAATATAAGTAATGGCAATACTGTCATTTTGACTAGTGACACTCTACCAATCAATGACAAAGGAAGTAAACACCATTGATCTAGCAAATTCCTAATTTTGTTCTTCATTTTAATATAATTCAAGGGAAAGAGTTTTTCATACTCTCCGGTCACATTAATGCCTAAGTATCTGATTGGATCCCTTTTTACTGCTTGAGGCTGAAGATAAATCGGAAGAAAATCTATACTAGTGTTTAATACAAGAACTTCGTTTTTTTTCATTAATCTTATACCCCCCTATCTTCTCATAATCCTTGAGCTCCCCTATGAGGCGTTTGATGTTAGACATCACAACGATGGGGGGTAGGATCGCAACATTGTTCCTTTTTCTTGTTACTAAAGGTTCAATAAAGAACGTAAAAAGCAAGAGGGACAATGGGCAGCCTTGCCTTGTTCCCCGATTTATTCTAATCTTTCCAACGCTTTTGTATTGATAATTACCTGGGCTGATGCCCCTGCGTCGATATTATATAACATTCAAATAATTGGATCAGGGAATCCAAAATGGCCCAGAGAAAAGAAAAACGCTGACCAATTAACCAAATCTAATGCCTTTTCTGCATCAATCATTAGAATACATGCAGAAATCGAGTTAATATTAAAATAGTCTAAAGCCTGTATCAGAAATTCTATATTCGCTGCCATATACCGACCCGCAATGAACCCCGTCTGATCTTAATGGATTACCTCCTGAGCCGCAAATACAAATCTTTGCGCCCAGATTTTCATAAGTATCTTATCATCAGAGTTCAAGAAGCTGATCGGTCTATAAGAATTTAAGTCCTCTGGATTTTTATCTTTTTTAACTAAGCTAATATTTGTGGATTCTTTGAATTCTGCTAGTACCTTTCCACCTACTCTAATATGATTAAATACATTTTTCAAAGGTTCTACAAGTTCCTTAATAAAGACCTTATAGAATTCGATAGGGAACCCATCCTGTCCGGAATCCTTTGCTCCCGATGTTGCCTTTATGCTATCGAGAATTTCGATGGAGCTTATTTCACAACCAATTTGTTTACTACGAGTGTCAGAAATTTTGGGAATTTCTAGGTTATTAACATTTTCCTGAATCATTGTTTCCTCCATCTGATATTCCATGGAGTAAATTCTCTCATAATGATCCAGGAATATTTTTGCAATTCTTTCACTCTGGGTTTCCATACCGCCTTGAGGATCTCGAATTTTCAAAATGATGGATGACTCCTGTTTCTTTCTAATAGAGTTAGCCAGAAGCTTTCCCACCAGTTGACTGTCTTCGTAGACCCTTTGCTGAAAGGCCTTTGAACTATTTATCTCCTCTAGAGTGAAAAAATCCCTTAATAGTGCTTTAGCCTGCTCCCATTGATTCGGCTGCTGATTAAGTTTTAGAGCATATTCCCTCTCGGGAAGATCGAATATTTTTAACTTACGATCATTAGCCTTCTTGCTGGAAAACGCAATGATCTGACCCCGGGCAGCTGCTTTGAATGCGCCCCATACAGAAAAAGGCTCAGCCGAATCTTTATTTACTGAAAGAAATTCTGTCGCCCACTCCTTAAAACCGGAAACCCAATCCTTGTTCTGAAGAAGGGTGCGATCCAGCTGCCACCTCGGGCGCTCCCCTTCCTCCTAACACAAGCTCAACTTCGACCCTCCCATGATCCGAAAACGGATTACATCCTATCAAAGTTTTAGAGATCTGAAGTGATCTTGATGTAAAAAGAAATATATTCTGGATGCTGATTTAACCTATTGGAATAGCAGGTGTATGCCCCCTTATCTACATTCAAGGAACGCCAGGGATCACGTAATTGGTATTCTGCCAGAAGTGCTTCGAACACACATTTTGTCTTAGGTTTTAGTTGCTTTTTGGTCTTGTTAGAAGTGTCCCTCTTTAAATCCTGAATATAATTGAAGTGTCCTCCTAGTATGATCTGCCCAGGAGTGCCCCTTTAAACTTCACTAATTTCCATCAGGCCCGAGATATCATCGAGGATGGGGCCGTAATAATTCACAAAATTAAATATTTTCCCCAACAATTTCGCTGCAACCAAAAGCCATCTTCCTCTAGAGTCTCTTTGAACCTGTGGGATTTCCCAAGGAAGGTTTCTTGCAAAATAAATAGCAACTCCCCTCTGGGCAATCCCGGCTGAGGAGAAGAACCCATGGGAGAAATATCTCGGCAAAAACAACTTGGTGGCATTTGACTTCAGATGCGTCTCCTGAAAAAAGACCACCTGAGGATTAAAAGTTATTACCCATTTCAGTCAAGCTCCATACTTCTGATTATTCAGCAACCCATTCTCATTTATGGACAGGATATCACATGAGTTATATTTCAACTAGAAGCTTATAAAATCTTCAGCATATTCCGTACCAACCATTAATAAAAATCAAGTTACTAAACCTGCTGCATATGTTCCTTTTTACTGCGTTTACCCCCCCACCCTAACCCCCCCCCCCAGAATGTGGAGCCCCCCTCCCCATCCACGCTGCCCACATTCCTCCCTCTTCTTTCTTCTTTGGGTGCCTTCTTGCTACACCCTGTTGTAACCTGTTAACCCAGGAACGCCCCCATCTCTCTAATTATTTCTGCTTAATCGGGCAGAGGTACAAGAGAAAAAAAAACATTCTTTCTCCTTCAACATTTTCAAGCATTAGACCCAGAAGAAATCTCTTTGGGAAGGGATTGTGCATCTTCAATATCAGAAACATATAGAACTTCCCTTTAACCAGGACCTTTAACTTAGATTGCTGTGCAATCGATGCTTGGGCGCCATTGGCTTTAAATAAATGCAAGATTTTGACAAACTCCCTGCACCTTTTGGCAGCCACCGCAGTCCTATACGGGAAAATCCAGCATTTTATTGTTTCTGACACAGAGGACAGGCGTTGTTGATAGGCCTTGGACAGAATCTTCTCCTTAATCCAGAAAAATCAGCAAAATTTAAGAGTATCGTTCTAGGAAATGGTGAATTTGCAAAACGTTGTGCTGGAACCCTATGAGCCTTTGTAATTGTCAAATCCCCCTCAAACTCGGGAAGAACTGAGTGATGAATAAAGGAGGAGACCCACTGGATAGTATCGGAGCCTTCTGTTCCCTCTGGAATCCCTACTATTCTTAGATTTGATCTTCTCGAGTGATTTTCAAGCTCTTCAAGTTTGTGCTCTAACGAGACCTTCTTTATGCTGCCTCCCTAGCTTCACCCACAACCAAGTTTACCTTGTCCTCAAGGACGGAGATACTAGTCTCCGCCTCCTGCAGTCTACTGGGAAATGCCAACATAGATTCCTCAAATGTATCCATTCTTGAATGAAGAGTGGCTATCTCTACTTGTTGGTTATGTTTTATCTCACATATTTCATCCAGAATCAGATTCAGCATCTTGCGGATATCCATTTGATATCTAACTTCTGTCCCCAATAGATTTATTTCATCCGCTGTGGGATCCATATTCACATCCCTTGGGCTCTTGTTAGTACTCAGCTGAACCTCCTCTTCTGTTGGTGCCTGTGCCTGTGCATCCTCTTGCGTAATCATATTTTGAACGGAGATTTGACCAGGTGTTCCCTCGTCTACCAACTAATCTGACAAAATTTGAGAGGATTGTACATGAGATACGAGTAAGGACTCCGGTCTCTGTTCTTGGGAATGGGTCAAAGATGAAACAGTTTGACCTATGTCCTTAATCGGTACAGTAGTAACAGGCACCTCCAGGGAGACTGGAACCAATGGAGCTTGATGGGTGATCGATTTTGGGGTGGTTCTCTTAGAAAAAAGAGGATACTCCTTCCTTTCCTTGCTTCCCGAACCGCCAGATCCATTCATATTCTTCCCTACTAAATTCGGAGATGCTGTCTCTGAAGCTATGGGAGGAGCTATTGGTGTTTCTGGTTTGGAGGAAAGAGATTCATTTAAAATGTGTGCTTTGACCGCGGCTGTTCTCTTGGACTCTATAACATTCAAAGAGGAGGATGAAAGATGCCCGTCGTCATCCGAGGATTCAGGAAGGGTATCTTCCGCTCAATTTTCTTCTCTATTTTTCTCTTTATTTCTATCTTTATCTTTGGCTGCTTTTTGAGCAGCTTTCCTGGCTAGGGCAAGGCGAGTCTTTGTATTCTGACGAGGAGCCAATTCTGTTTTATTTGATTTAAAGGGCTCTTCCCCCTCCTTCTGCGGTTTGCCCATTGTACCCTTTAAACTGCAGCCACTGCTCTCTTCCCCCTGTGCTTCTGCACCTTGCTCAACAGGATTAAGCCACTTAGAAGTCATTATATTTAAAGTCCTACTCACTGTGTACCAAGTCCTGTGCAGAGCTTGATTTTATGCGACGGCCCGGGGACAGTAGAACCAGCAGAATCTGACTATTTTTGACCCGAAGACGTCCAGAACGCACAGGTAATCCGGTAATTTCAGGTAATTTCAGGTAGAATAAGGTGACGCGGTGATGCAGTAAGCGTTATTCAGCGGCCTACTCTGAGGCTTACAAATCTGTCAAATTTTCAGATTCTACTCAGACCACAGCGTATTTGAGATATCCGCTAACCACCGCAACCAAAGTCTCACAAAACTACCATCCGGAAGAATTGCTGGGAAGCTTCCACTGAAACTCTGCTTCTAAGTAAGGGCCAATGTAGAGCTGGAGTGGAACAAATCCGAATTGACCGCAGCAGCAGCAGCAGTACCGACAGCAGAGCCGGCAAAGAAGCAGGGCAGAAATAATCAGGAAACAGTACTGGGCAAAGCCCAAGCCTGAAAATACAAAAAGCGCAGGAAACTAAATTGTCCCAGCAATGGCTCACTAAAATCGATGACAGAGAATATATAATCTGCAAAGATGTATCAGCCCCAGCTCGTCTGACACGCATCTCGCATCTAGGAAGTTGAACAAATCCTGTAGTGTCAACAGCGGCAGTATCAGCAGCTGAAGCAGGGCAAAAGTGACAGAGGGTCAAATCAGTGGAGTTTTTTTAGCAGCGCATCACAGCATGGTCGGAAGATATCCCGGTCCCAGTCTCCTCCGCGGAACCCAGCGGTGCACAATCGTCAAGGAGAACGGGGAAGATGCGGGAAAAACACGGCGGCTCCAGCGCGTCTTCGCGTCTACACAATCCGTTCCTCCATTCCTGGGGGTGGGCCCTGGGATCACGGGTCACAGCTGGCTACGCGGGGGCGTGGAACTCCGTAGCTGGCATCCAGATTTAGTCCTAGCCTGCCCCCTACAATGTTCCTCAGGTATATATCTGGACTTCAAACCTGCTGATGTATGCCCATGGGCCATACAGCATAATATTCTTCAGATGACTGGAGAAGCCCGAAACCCCCTCCCCCATGGCCTTGAGACCAGGGCTTAATTTGAGCCGGAGCTTGCCGGTGCTTAGCACCGGCACCTAATTATGAGGGCCGGGTCTACAGTCACCGAGTCACGCTGCATTAAGTGCACCTGTCCTGCCGTTATTAAGTCGAGTTGTGCGCGTGGCACTGGCACACACAGAGAGCGTGTGCTGACTGCTACTGCTGTCGTGCTTTAGTGCTGTGCTGCTTCCTGTGACTGACTGACTTCTTAGTTTAAGAAAGTTACCGACGACGAATCTTGATGCATGCAGTAAATGTCAACACTTACTGTGACGTGCATGACTGACAGTGATGACACGGACTCCTCCGATTCGATTCTCAAAATTATTTCCTCCTCTTCACTCTCTTCAAGACGTCACTTCCAGCCGCGGATCAGGCCCAGTGGGCGGGACACTGCAGTAGTTGTTGATGGGCCGGGTGGTTTGCTGCCCTGGGCTGGTCTTCTGCGGGGGTTGGGCTGTGCACGGCAGAGGCAGCAACACGTGGGCAGAGTCTGCATTTTTGCTGCCCGCGGCCCGCCCCAGCATACCCGCACCTCTCTGTCCTCACCAGCCACCGCACCGAGTATCCAGTGGTGGTGCGTGTAATTTAACCAGTCAAGCACGTCCAGTGCCTTTGAAGTAATGGGAGTCGGAACTCAGGTCTGGACTGCTCAGCACAGGTGAGGGCGAGCGTGGCTGGCAGCCGTGACGCACGGTGACGGTGATTACTGATCGGGTTTTCCCGTTTCGTTTTTTTAAAATCATCAATCATTATCTTGATTGATAGGCCGGCGCCGGCCAAATGATTATGGATAGTTTAAATAAATCCAGCTGCGTGAGGCAGAGCAGGGCCTGGTAGGACACAGGCGCAGGATTAATGTTTTATAATCATAATTGTTTATTGGTGACTGACAGGTATGATTATGATGGCCGCCTGGGATAGGTGGGATAGGCCGGCGGCAAAATCTTCAATTAAAAAATAAAGCTGCGCAGGTGAGGCCTACTTTTTTATGTTGATGATGGTGTTCACGTATTGAGGATGAGAGGTTGTTTTTGATCGCCTGGGCTGTGGTGGTTTGATCATGACGATCATGTTTTACTGGTTGCCACTGCCAGAGCAGTAGTGGGTGCACTGACTGCAGAGGGCATGGCAGTCACAGTGGCTATTTGTTGCGCAGTTTGCAGCCGGCCCGGGCTTCCTGGATAGTACTACAGGCCCAGGATGGATTCGGTTTCGTTTCAGCCAGGGCAAGGCAAGCTCATCTGTGGGGTTTGGGGATGTGCGCGGCAAGCAGCGTGTGTGCATAAATGTTTTCCCATTGTAAGGCGCGCGCACATTCACTGCTTTGCCACCACACCCCACCCCAGTGATAACGAGGGTCAGTTCTCTCAAGTAGAAAGCTCCAATAAGCAGGAGTTCCCTTAACTTTAACTTTGGTAATAAGATACAGACTAGTCCTTCAGTGATAGACCGAAATAGAGGGTCCTGGTTTAATGGCTCTATTTTGGCTTTGCCAGGGTCTGACTCACAGGCCCTGGCCCATGTAGAGCACCGAGTCCTTAGCCACTAGGCCAAATCTCTTCCTATCAGTGAGCAGTGGTGCAGCTGCTCAACCTCTCGACTCCGTGTGATCCTCAACCTAAGCTATGACTTGGTAGAGGGTAGTCAAATTCAAAAGTACATAATTCACTTAAAATAACTACACATATCTAGCACGTTACAGTGAGTCTACACATGAGTAATGGGTGTTGCTTTCACCCACATTAAAGGTACTCATCTTAGCGGCGATGGAGATGTGACACCCTGTGAACTCCCCGGGCAAATAAACTTGCAACACTTAAAATTCACATAGTTATCGTCTTGTGATGCATTTACTCAATTCTCATTGATGGTACAAGTGCATGAGTTGAATGAGTTTTCTCATTGACAAAGCAAAGGCAGCCGTATCACCTTCCAAGTGTGACGCCTCCTACACATTTTTCCATTGTTGGAATATGATACAGGCCTTTGTCCAGCACAGGTTATAACATGTAGAACCTGTTCTAGGCATAACATACTATTGTCATTCATACCACTGATTTTGAAGTATCAGTACCTACGTTAAACTGGTCCCACGTTTGGTTACATGTTTAAACTCCCATCATTTTAGGGTAACTTGATATTATAGTGTATGGCGCCGGACCGGACTGACCATTCTGTCACCCTGAGGTAAAAGGAAGTGAATCTACATACAAGAGAAGCGAGGCAGCAGCATGCACTTTGTGAGTGTGAAGGGCGGTGTGGTGGTGAGGGGTAGGAAGAGATGAGGCAAAGGTACGATGGGGTGAGGTGTAACACAGATCCCTCAGCGAATATCTGTTTCATAATCATTCTTTAATGTAACCCTATGGGGGTGGGGTGGGGGAGTCAGTTTGCCAGTATATTCTTTCTTTAAAAGCAGCTGGTGCAGAGTTCCTGGGCTCCAGTAATATTCAGGCATACATTAGAATGTCAAGATAACTCTGGTGATTAATCGTCTACCTGGAGAGAGCCAGGAGCTTTGTCTAGGGGAAGCTGTGACTGCTTGATAGGTGGTACAGGTTTATATACCTGCTGCAAAGAACGTGTACCATGCAGATCAAAAAGTGCATATAATATAAAATCGATCAGTGTGTTACTGCTTCTGTCAGATAGATCCTTTTGTTACTTGCACTTTGGAAGTTAAAATCCTATCATAGACTAGCAAGCTATTAACTAGTCTGTCTGTCATCAAAGAGCTGCATGCAAACAGCAAGCTATATATTAGAGCTATATGTTTTTGGGCCAATCTTTCATTAGCCTAATCTTGCAAAAAGTGTCTAATGTGGGTAGAAATCAATTCTTATTGAAGAGAATCCCTAACAATGCTGTTATGAATGTTTTAAATTCTGCATTTCCGTTTTTCCAGACTTTGAACTCTTAAACTATATTGCCTACAATGACAATCATGGATGACATGTGACTCCTATACCTTGTAGTCCTGTCTGATGTAACATTCCCTATATACTGAGTTACACACGTAGGATTGTATTTATGAAATGTGTGAATGTTGCAAAATGCTCTGACACCTTATACTGTTATGAGAGGCACTATTAAACTAAATTAATGTAAGAAACTGAGTACTCCGCTACATAATGCTCCCAAACAGGGCGTTACACGTCGGTGATTGTTCAATAACTTTGAGCAATGTTTTTAATTTTTAGGACTGCCGGAATGAGCAAGGCTCATTTGCTATGTTTGTCCTTCGTGTATGTTTGGGTTTTTCACAATCTTATGACTTCTTCAGTGATGTAACATTTAGGGCAGCACCAACACTCTAGAAATTGTTCCAGTACCACTAGCTTGGGTGCCTTTCTTTGAAATGTTCATGCTTTCCCGCTTGAGTGCCTTTGTGTGATGTTTCTATGCTTTCTGGCCTCGTTGGGTGACTTTGTGTGACGTTTCCATGATTTCTGTCCTGGGTGCCTTTGTGTGACGTTTCCATGATTTCTGGCCTGGGTGCCTTTGTCTGATGTTTCTAAGTTGTCTGAGTCCTTAGTTGTTGTACCTTAGAACTCATAGTGTTAAAAATGGCATACCCTACCCCAGTATTGGCCTTTCACCAAATCAGCACATACAGCACTGAAATTGTCCCTTTTCAATACATTAGTGATTTTAGCTAATTTATTACAAAATTGTGCTTTCAATGCACTTTTGAGTTAATCTTTTTCAAAATGTTCACAGGGCAAGGGAACCTCCTATCAAAACCTTACTATGAGCAAGGCTCCCTTGCTGAAATTCGGATCAGCCATGTATATATTACCTCTGACTTTTAGCAGTGCTAGTTGAAATTGTGGGTGGAGCTAATATAGTAAGTGGGTGGAGCCAGCGGAGGAAGTGGGTGGAGCCATAGAAAAGTAGGTGTGGCCTCCGACAAACATTTGAGCACCTGCACTTCATATTTTACAAATTAAGCACTGCTTGAGACCCTTACGGGTAAGTAGTGCGCTTTACAAATCCGTGATTGAGTGATTGATTGAATAATTGGAGGCATGCAGAATGTGATGCAGAGATCACTAGAATCTGCATGTTATGCCCCATTTTAAGGTTCACAGTAGGTAATAATTATCACACCCTATAAATAATAAACCCAGAGGTGATGCGTTTTTCCAGTGAAATAATTATCTTCAGCCAATCCTGGACACCCGAAATCAGGATCTGCATGCACAAATGTAAGTATAGGTGTTTCCAGTGCACAACCAGAAAACTGAATGAGGCAAGGAACCCTGAGATACGATGTAAGATGGTTTATAATGAAGCATAATGTTCGTGGGTGGCGAATCTTGTGTGATGGAGATGACGTAATATTATCTGCTGAGGTGTGTGGGTGCAGATACTCTGAATATACGTGGCGGAGAGCTCCTCAAATTAATACCCACATAGGTGCAACTGTGACCCAAATTATAATGAGCATCCAGGGAAGACGAGAATGTATTTTCATAATGAAAAACACTTTCGGCACACCTGTTCAATCAATGATTATTATGCGGTCGTATAGCAATGCTTCTGCTTTGCAGACCGTGTTATTACGGTTCAGTGACACTAGGGTAATTTGAGACTAATAGAGCCGACTAGATTATTTAATGTAGCATACAGTCAATAAAGGTAGTTCTCAAACACGGCACCGACTCCAACGTATCTGCCCTTCACCACAACTTTTAAAAGAAACAGATATTTCCTGCCTGTGCCATATTACTGAAATTAGTTACATTTCTTTAGTAGCTGTGACATTCAAGGAAGTGCCTATGAAAGTTTGACTCAAAGTTGCGCGTTAGACGATTAATATAGCAAGTGTATTATTACAGAAATAGCTCATTTCAAATGGAACAGGCTATTTCATAAAATATGTCCAAAGTGTGTATTTGAATTCTACAACTTTTGTGCCTATACAATGGCTCAATACATCCGAATGATAATGCAGCTAACTAGTTGGAAGGGAAGAAAACAAGTTAACAAGAATCCTAATGGAGGCAGAAGAACACATGCTATAGAAGTATCGGTAACGTTATATTATTCATTATTACATTTTATTTCATACTAAATATTAAAACAGTAACTATAGCAGAATTGAAATAAAGAAGCTGAAACATCAACTTTCACGTTTGTTATGCTCTATGCAACTCGTGTCTTTACCACAGAGAAAAAATAAACGGCTGTTTACAGCCAGGATGCTTGTAGCCAGAGAAATTAATATTAGAAATAATGTATTTAATAGATGACAAAGCATTTTAACACAAAGTGGGGCCTCGGGGACATACATAAATCCATGATGTATGAGAGGATTGGTCATGTCACAAAAGTAGCTTCATCATCTCCTCAGCAAGTCTGGGGCATGGCCGCATCTGCACACAGTTACAGTACAATACGTCAAACATTATAAATCTTCTGCGTATGGATGGGCCACATGTTTTCCTAGTGTAGCAGACCTATTGATCCATAGGCCTCTCACCCATGGCACAGGTATTGGGGCTGAACAATATTCAGCAAAAGGGTTTACATTGAAAGATTTCACTTTGAGATTCGTGTGTCATTGCATCAAAGTTCGATTTATTCATTTCATCTTGATATGTTTTAATCACATATTCCAAACGATATTTTCATATTGAGCATATTTATAGAGTTCCAATGCATTTCGGTGCACCATGCACATTCATCAGGGAAAATCTGAAATGTACAAATAAGCATTCTTAATACGGAGTCCTCAATTAATCCCAGTGTATGTTAACTTTGATCATATACGCGCAAACTCTTTTCATTGGTTAATTACTGTTTTAACTCCCAGATTCCCATGCTTAACCACTTCCATGCTTGTGACAAAGTCAACTCGCCATGGGTTTTACCTGCCCTGTGCTTATGACGAGTTGAACTTGCCACATAACATGGGATTTTGAAAATGTCAGCACCGGACGGGAATGTATGGCAGCATCGATGGTGTTAACTTTCATCTCTCGCAAGCACGGGGTTCGTACTTAAGCAAATGATAATATTGCGGTCTATTTTACCTGTTCTACTTTCAAGAGTTCCATCGCCATAATCGTGCTTGGATTTTTTATAGACAGATGCCTTATAGTTGGCCGCCTGCCGGCTTGCTAAGCATCCTTTACTAAAGCTCTTTTTCTTTACATTATTAGTCTTACCTCGCGGGTGCTAATAGCGCGGCGTCTTTTCTCCTCACGATATTCGTTCGGTCTGTTTTACAGAGCTGGTGTGAGCCGGGTATTTACGCTGAGCGCGTTACGCGCATGGGCGGTGAGGTGTATATGACATCACTTGAGGAACAATACATCTATCAGAAGCACCAATGGGCAACACAACTTCTTATGTATGTAATATTCATTGATGATATCTTCATGGTATGGAAAGGCAACGCTGAATCTTTGGTAAACCAATTGGAAATACTGAATAGGAGAAATTACCGTATCAGTTTCAAATGGCAAGTCAGCAGTAGCAGTATCCAATTCTTAGATGTGGAAATCACAAGAGATGGAAACCGATTTTGTACGAACTTGTATCGTAAACCTACAGACAGGAACAATCTTTTAAAATATGAAAGCCATCACCCTAAAACCCTTAAAACACATCTGCCCTACTCTCAGTTCCTCAGGGTCAGGAGAGTGGTCTCTAAAACACAGGAATGTCAAAAACAAATGAAACTTATGGAGCACAGATTTCAGGATAGGGGATATCCAGAAACAATCATCAAAACAGCACTAGCAAGGGCACTTAATAAACCCAGAGAAGAACTTCTTATCAACAAGAGTAAACCAGTAGAACAAAGAATTACATGCGTCAGTAAATTTTCAAACGTGAGTTCCCAGTTTACAACTATCATCAAAAGACATTGGCAGATGCTAAAGTTAGAATCAGATTTCAAAGGAGTATTTGACAAAGAACCATTGTTCGCCTATACCAGAGGTGGAAATTTGGGAGAAATGTTAAAAACAACAAAAGAATGTCCACCAATGAACTCGTTGAGAGGAACTATCCCGTGCATGAATTGCAGCAACTGCCATAATATAATGAGGGGCAATACCATCTTTCACCCAATGAAAGGACATAAAATTCCAATAAAGGTCAATGCCACATGTAATACCACGAACATAATATACATGCTGAAATGCCCATGTGGGTCAGTCTATGTTGGACACACAGAGAGTAAGTTGAAGATCAGACTAACGGAACATAAGAGCAATATAGGAACTGGCTTGCTCAAATCGACAGTGGCAACTCATTTTCTTGAAAAACTACACCATATCAACCAATTGCGGGCATGTATCCTGGAAATAGTTCCCAGAGTCGAAGGTCCTCTCAATAAGAAGAACGTACTCAATTGAGAAAACCATTGGATTTACCACCTTAATAGCCTAAAACCAAACGGGCTTAATGATCGGACTGAATTTTTATGTTACTTATAAGCTTTTGAAAGTTTAGCACTGTATACTATTTACTATCTCTTATTTTTTCAAGTTTTAATCCTTATTAACTCAGTTGCAACTCGCCAGTCACACATTGACATGTCCCATATGTTTTCATGGATACTGGCAATAGAACGCGTAGATTGATTCTAACATCCCAGTCAGACACCTAGTGATAGGAACTTGGGGGCATATTATCAAGGAATTTATCTCCGCTTTTTTGGCTTTAAAAGCCAAGAAAGCGGAGATAAAAATATCTCCCTATTAGCAACAGGGTGCTAACACGCAAATTCGCATGTTAGCACCCTTTTTCTCTAAGCTTCCCCTTGCATCTCTAATGAGATGCAAAGGGGGCGTTCCAGAGAAAAATAATAGGGGAAATGTTGTGCGACATTTCTCCTATTATCAAGGATTTTGCTAACCCTGTTAGTGATAAAAAAAAGCAGCGCTAACCGCGGTTAGCACTGCTTTTTTTACACCTGGTATTTTCCTGACTTAGCCATGATATCCTATGGAAGGTGGATATCATGGCTAAGTTTGTGAACCCCTATTATCAAGCTAACGACAAACTTCGAGAGATTATTGTTGGTTTTCCAGAGATAATCTCTCAATTGGAAGTTAGCGCGAGGATTTTTATCACTACTGAGATAAACCTTGCTAATAGCAAGTTATCTCTGCGATAATTTCCGGCGATGCTTAGCGTTACAAAATTCATTGCTAAGCATCGTTAGCGGTAAATATCGCTAAACGTTGGTAATATGCCCCTTGGTTGTTAATAAAGTTAGGCCTTGTGAAAAAAAGTGTTGACCTCACCGCCCATGCGCGTAACGCGCTCAGCGTAAATACCCGGCTCACACCAGCTCTGTAAAACAGACCGAACTAATATCGTGAGGAGAAAAGACGCCCCGCTATTAGCATGGCCAACTATTAGGCATCTGTCTATAAACAATCCAAGCGCCAATATGGCTATTGAACTCTTGAAAGTAGAACGGGTAAAATAGACCAAAATATTATCATCTGCTTAAGTACGAACCCCGCGCTTGTGAGAGATGGAAGTTAAGCATGGGAATCTGGGAGTTAAAACAGTAATTAACCAATGAAAAGAGTTTGCGCGTAAATTATCAAAGTTAACATACACTGGGATTGATAGAGGACTCTGTATTAAGAATGTTTATTTGTACATTCCAGATTTTCCCTGATGAAGGTGCATGGGGCACCAAAATGCATTGGAATTCTATAAATATGCTCAATATGAAAATATTGTTTGGAATATGTGATTAAAAACATATCAAGATGAAATGAATAAATCGAGCTTTGATGCAATGACACACGAATCTCATAGTGAAATAATTCAATGTAAACCCTTTTGCTGAATATTGTTCAGCCCCAATACCTGTGCCAAGGGTGAGAGGCCTATGGATTAATAGGTCTGCTACACTTTGAAGTATCAGTTACACTCCTGGAGGGGAGTGATACCCTTGAGCACGGATTTGGTACAATTCAACACAAGGCGGTGCACATCCCGAAACTTTGAGCCACATATTTTCTTAGCCACGCAAGGTATTTTTTCATGAGTCCATCTGAAGGTTCCCTCCTATCAATTTTAGTCATATTTATAATGACTAGTTTTTTCGTGAAAGATTCGCCAGTCTCCAAATAAGTCTGTCGCACTAGCACTTTCTTGAGGACCTCGGCCCATGCACGAAAAATGATGGACAATCCTTGACTACCCTCTATTTAATAACTGGAAATGTTGTCTTGCCTGATTTAAATTTGTATGCTTGTATTATGTAATATTTTATTGCTTTTTGTATGTGATTTTATGAATTCATGGAATTCGAATAAAGATTCCTGAACTGAACTGAACTGAAAGTCTGTCATACATTGGAGACATAGATGATTTAAGGTTTCAGGAGGGCTTATTTTACAGTGCCTGACGAATTTACTCTTTTCTGGTTGCTCTACATTATTGGAAGTTGTTTTCCCATTGATGCCTCTCAAGACAGGAATTGGATCTGGTGCCACAGTTGGGAGCTTGGGTAAAGTTGGGACCGAGATTTGAGTAGTGACAGGGGCACTGGTCTACCACAGCTGGATGTGAGAGATGACCAGAATTGTGATTCGGATGGCATTCCGGAAATAGAGATACTGTATTTCCCAAGAATCCAGGCGTAATGGAAGGTGACTGGCTTTTCTCTCTTTATAGGAGGTTCAATTCTAATATGTGCTTCGTGGTTTTAGGTGATGGGTGGAGCTTTCCTTATAAGGCATTTCTAATTGCACCTTTAGGTCCCATATAACACATTTGAATCTGGCAATGTCGGCTATTTGGAAGTCAATTACAGTCAGCAGCACACACTGCTAGAAAGTAATCCTTTTGCCCTGCTCACCCCAATTTTTTGCTGAATGATACTGGTGAGCCTCCCTAGTATATAATGAGGAATGGAGGTTTAGCAGACCAGCAGATTTCCTGCATTTAAATGTGTGAGCTGCTGTGCACCTTCTGTCCTTTTAAAGGTAGTCCTGCCTTGTAGCCTGTCTTTAAAAGTAAATTCTCACAATTGGTATTGACAGACCCTCTAAGTCCCTAGTATATAATGCGGTTAGGGCATTCAAACAACCTATAAGACCCTGGTATCTAATAGAGTATGGAAGTTTAGAGGACCAGCAAATTTCCTGCCCTGAGTATTCAGACTGTCTTTGAAAGTAAATTGTGTGCAAACTCAAAGTTGGTGGTATGGGCACTTAATAAGTGATAATCTGCCTTATTTCTACGTAATTAGTGACTTGGTGTCCCGGGCTGAGGGGCATGCAACTATAAGCAGGGGCCTTATACAATATCTTTTATATACCCTGGTGAGAGAAATAGCCTACTTATTTTTTTCTTATTGTAGATAATTAGCTCCATAGGCTGACATTGAAATCCTGTATTTAGTTATAAATATTGCTAGGAAAGGAGAAAATATCATTTAAGGACTTAAACGATTGGTATTGATAAATTCAACAACTTGCCACTGTTGAATTTATCATAGCTAGTGCAGAAGAGAAGTTATGGAAATTTCTCTTCTGTAAGCTCAATCCATCTTCCTAATGGTCTCTGCTGATTAGTCAGCCTTAACAGGCTTAGCCAGGCTGCTTTGATTAGACAATAAGAGGCTTGGCAGGAGCAGAGGTTATTTCATGGAGAGGGCTCTACAGCTGGGGAGACTGGGTCCTGCAGAGGGAGAGGGGGCTGTGTAAATCAAACAGAGCTTAAAGACAGAGCAGATTAGTAGGAAATACCAGGCATACCTAGATCCACATCCTGTCCCCCAGCCAGATGGTAGGCTTAGGACATAAATTTGCAGAGGTCAGGGTGATGCTTAATTTGAGCCCGGGGTTTTCCGTGCTCAGCACTGGTACTTAATTATCAACACCTGTGCTGTTAATAAGGACCAGTTAAGGACACATTAATTTATGGTCGTCATGAGGAGATTAAGTGATTTGCCCAGAATCACAGGATGTTGAGCTGACTACGAGACTGGAACCTGATTCCCCAGCTCCGAAGTTGGCAGCTCTGGCTATTACGCCACACCTTCTCCCAACTTTCAGTTAGTAGAAGCTTTTGTTTTAGGTGGCACCAACAGGAGAAACTGGCTGGTCTTTGCCGTACTTGCCTTGCCTTGGCCGCAGCACACGGGAGCCTGCACTACAGGGGTGCCTGCACTACAGGGGAGCCTGCAGAGCCCGTGAGCTCGCCCCCTGCAACGAGGATCACTGTCCCCGAAACCACCATCCGTGCTGCTGCTGGGAGGTAGGTGACTACACCTACCAGCAAACCTTGCACCAGGGACACCACGTTGACACTAGGGACGCGCCAGGAGGCGCATAAGACTTCCTAGAGCTCTCGCGGTGCGGGAGCCCTTCTTTGCCGTCCTTGCCTTGCCCGCAGCCGGGAGCCTGCACTACAGGGGAGCCTGCCGAGCCTGTGAGCTCACCCCCTGCAATGAGGATCATTGTCCCTGCAACCACCATCTGTGCTGCTACTGGGAGGTAGGTGACTACACCTCCCAGCAAGCCTTGTGCCAGGGATGCCGTGTCGACACCAGGGATGTGCCAGGAGGCGTATAAGACTGCCCAGGGCTCTCGCGGTGCAGGATGCGCACGGGTAGGGCCCGGGTGAAACCCAGGCCAATGCGGGCCGGTCTTTGCCTCTCAGAGCCAGAAGGAGGCTTGGATGGGTCACCCCCCTATAGTTTTGCGCAGGATCATCAATATTTAATGGATTTGAATTATTCATCCGAAGTGTATTTATTTATATTGTCTAACTGTTCTGTAGGGGGATTATTTGTGGCTACTGAGGGACTACTTCATTCTCATTTAATTGTCATTTTGTTGACTAAGTAGGGACTTGCCTAGCTGATTAGTTAAGATGAGTAAAAGGAAATTGCATAGTATTAATACCGAGCAGGTAGCAAGTCGAACGGGAGCTCCTAATATGTCTTTGTTGAACTATTTGATGGGTAAGTTGGCGCGGTTGAAAAACAAATTTCAAATGTAGGAGAGTCACTAAACATGGACAAGGGGTCCTACCGAATAGCAATGTTATTGCTCTACCAAATAACGAGGTCGGGGAAGCATGTGCCTCACAGTGCGCTATCACAGAGTGATTAAACCGTTGTGTCCAGGTTATTAGTGAAGAAATTTCTGATTTTGATTTGGAGACCGATTTGCCAGCCCCGCCCAAAAGGTCATGCAAACCGTCAACCAAAAACCACATCACTAATCTGCCCCCAGTCATCCATCAGACCCCAAATCTGATTAGTACTGTTAAGCCTAAAGCCAAAACACAGCAGGGTAAATGCCCTAAGAATAAGGACTCGGCCTCTCCCCCAGGTGAAATAAATAAACGTTTAAGCCTGATTTTGGATTTAACTAAGTAGGCTAAACAATCTTTAGGCACCCTGGAGGGGTGACAGGAAAAAATAGATTCAGGCTTGGTAAATGTTACAGCAAATCAAGATATCATTATTTCTAAGGACGAGTTGAGTAAACAGAATATAGGTAGTAGGGTGGATAGTGTAGCTATATTGCAAGGTCAAAAATTAACTGATAGCAATGAGAGCAAAGATAGCCAGTGAGGTGTGAGGGAAAGTACTACTAGAGCTATGGGATCCACTAAAGCACATGTATCAATGCAAAGTAATAGCTTGCCAATTAAGGTAGACGAGCAGAGAGAATTAGGAAAAGATAGACTAGCAGAACGGCAGGGAGATTTAGCAGCACATGATCTTCGTTCAAAAGCAGGGTCTACGACTTTAACTCTCCGTGAATATCAACCTCTACTACAAATTTCAAATCTGCTGCTGGCAGCCACTCCTTACACAGTGGTTCTGGCTAACGTCCCCCCCTGCTTCTGAAGGGGGAAATAAAACCTGGACCACCTTGAGAAATATAGGTATACATTATCTGGGGAAAAGAACAGGACTGACTAGTGAAATGTTCACAGCTTTTAAGATAGTTAGGCGCGTTTCATGGGTGGGTTCAAGCAGGAAGACCTGGCAAGGGGACTTACTTAGAACCAGAGGTAAAAATATTTCTGGTCCTGTTATAAAAGTTTCCCCCCTTGGCTTTTTCTATCAGCCCAAATCCCCCTACTGGGCTGAAGTTCAGAATTTCCAAACTCTGCCAAATGAATATATGATGTACAAATTAGAGATGCCAATCAGATTTGGGGCCCTCAAATCTTTACAGGAGAACGATTGACTCCAGGACAGTAAAGTCCAGTGTTCATGTATAATTAATACCATGATACAAAATACTAGTGGGGAACTACAGTAGAGCCTGCTTGAGAAATCGGATATCTTGGAAGTCCCAGATGGGATATTGCCTAGTGTATCACTAGATGCAACTGCAGAAAGTGGAATACGGGGGGAGTGACGGGTTTGCGATACCTTACACAGCCAACTCGTACCCCTCACAATGCAACTTCCTTTAAGAATATTAGTGTGCTCTATTGGAACATAGCTGGTCTTTTATCCAAAGTGAGTAATCCTGGCTGGACTGACTTAATTCACATCTTTGATATTCTATGTTTTCAAGAGACCTTGCTGTTGGATGAAGTTCGCATAGATGATTTAAGACCTTCCACACACCAGCAATACGGTCTATCCATGGGAGACATAAAGGGGGGATATGTGTGTGTATATTTCAAATTTACTAGGGTGTCGAAAAATTGAAATGATAAAATCGGATACTTTAGATCAAAACGTACGTATTTACCTGGACTTAAATATTGTTGTGCTTGTTGTAAATTTTTACAATAACACGGAAAGGGGCCACTTGGGTGTGATTTTAAAGTCACTTAGCGATGATCTGGGAGAAGCCGGGGGCCAGAAGGACCAGATGTGATAACCATCTGGGAGGTGATTTTAATGTTAGTCTTTGTACATATGTCGGTTGTGGGGTTTTAGATTCAGAAACCGAAGAAGATACCAAGGGGCAGATTTATGATGCGCCGCAATGGTGTCACTTTATTTGACACAACTGCGGCGCAAACAATGCGCCCTATTTACAACGTGACGCATCTAGAAGATGCGTCACATTGTAAAGCCCTGCGCCATAAGGAGGCGTTCCTGCGCAGGGGGGGGCGTTCCTGCGCAGGAACGCCTCCTGAAAGTGGCTGAGTGAAATCTATGAGATTTCACTCAGTCACTTTCAGGCCAATGCTGCGTCAAAACCCTGCGCCTGCTTGAAGCAGGCATAGGTCTTGATGCAGCATTGTGTAGATACAGCACCCCCGAGCCTTGCTGGAGCTGCGTCGCGCCTGCGACGCAACTCCAGCAATGCACCACATTTCCGGCACAGATGTGTCACGCATCTGTGCCGGTTTTGCACCATGGTGCGCTGCATTATATATGCGGCGCACCATGGGTGGCGGAGCTGTGGCGCACTGTGGCGCACGTTAACTGGCGCATCCCTGGGTATGCGCCAATTAACATAAATCTGTCCCAAAGAATTTTCCACACTCAGGAAGGGGGGAGAAGCTTAATGAAATCATGCATCTACACGACCTGGGTTTTGCAAATATGTTGTGTACTCCGAGTGTGGATTTTGAGTATACCTTTATAGGCATAGAACTTCAATGTAAAATAGATTTTTTTATTGTTCTAATCGTTATGCTACGTGGTCTGAGACTTTTAAAATCCACTCCAATGTTATAAGTGATCATCTTCCCCTTAGTATTAATGTAGTTTTACCAAAAAAGGTTGCCTAGATAACAAATAGCAGTATGCCATGGACCCAAAATGTTGCTTTGTCTCGACAAACTGGTTATGCCCTGCGCTGGGATAGCAAAAAACCGGAAGAGATGAATAAAGAGAATGTTAATAAAGCGTATGACCATATTATAAATTGCTTACAGGAAAGTTCTTCCCATGATGATATCGTGAGCGCATTTTCCCAAATCACTCTATTAATTCAGAATGTGCTCAGAATACAAAAGAAGGATACCTGTGTTGAGAAAAATTGATGGTTTGACTCAGTTTGTACTAAATCATATATCCGACTAAAAATTGCTCTCCATAGGGTTTTGAGGGATCATGTTGAAATACTAGTATGCAGGAAGGCTTATGATTTGGCAAGAAAAAATTGTAAGAAAGAGCTAAAAGAACAAGCTTGGGCCTTTTTATGTGAAGCATCCTTGAGCAAGGATTGCTCCACGTTTTGGAAGGCAGTCAACGCCCCGTTTTTTTTTTACTAATAAGGATGATGCAACTATTGCGGTTGCTATAGGCGAGGAAACGTGGGTACATTTGTTCACAAATGTAATTAGCTCCAATCGGAATGTAGAAAATTGTACTGCCCCTGAAAGTAATCAACGGGGTGATCTCACTGACTTTCTGCCTATCAAATAGCAAACTACCCCGGATGAAGCAACAGAGGCTCTTAATGAGAGCAAAGGTGGAAAAGCTCAGGGACCTGATGGTCTGCCTATTGACCTATTTAAGTCTATCCCTTTATTATGGTCCCCGCTACTGACTTGTGAAGCATGTTGTGCAAAGGGCTTCATCAAGTCATGGTCAGAGTCAGAGATAATACTGATTTTTAAAAAAGGGGAACAGGAAAACCCGGCATGTTACAGCCCAATATCCCTCCTAGATTCCCTAGCGAAGGTTGTAGGAAGGGTTATCTTGAACAGATTGCACATTTCGGCAGAAGATAACTATATTTTGAGCGAGATCCAATATGGTTTAAGATAGGGATTGGGGACATGCGAACAGATTTAAAATCTTAATATTTTAATTGAGAAATACACTTGGGCAAAGGCAGGGACATTTTATGTGGCATTCATTGATTTATCCACAGTGTTTGACTGTGTCATACACAAAAAATTGTGGAAAATGTTAATGGATTTAAACATGGACCTGATATTGATGCAATTTTTAAGGCAATTATATTCAGGGGCATCAGCTAGGGTGAGGTATGGATTAAAAGGAGAATGCTCTGCGCCATTCCGTGTGGAGAGGGGAGTGAAACAAGGATGTGTCTTGCAAATTTTATAAAGGGGAAAGGGCAAGATCGCCACTGCTAAAGACATACATAGATGTACCAACAGATTGTCTGTCTGCCCTGAAGGGCCGTTTTCTTGTTTACTATGTGGTTTTCAGGCTACTCACTGTAACATCATTATTGGGAAGCCTATTAATGACAAAGTCACTCCAAATGGCTGGAAAAGCTTTTTACTTAATGTGAGGTCCCTCCCAAAGCATCATATGCAACTTTGGGACTGCATACATAGTATAAAGCCTGAGATCTGTTTCATAACTGAAACATGGCTCAAACCCCACACTACTCCTACTATCACCTTGGGAATACCTATGGGGTATACAATTCTCCGCCAAGATCGATTGGAGAAAGTAGGAGGCGGGATCGCCATTGTTTATAAAGACAGTCTGACCATTAGGGTTTTAGAACAAGCAATGTTACCCACTATGGAAATAATTATTTTTCATTTAAAAGTTAGCCCTAAGGTTCACTGGAAAGGAGCACTATTGTATCGCCCGCCCGGATCTAATGCTGGGTTTTCCCTAGCTTTGACTGAATTTTTAGCCCCACACATGAAAACGAATGAAAATTTTATCCTACTGGGAGACTTTAATTTTCATACTGATGTTGCAGACCATCCTGACACTATCACATTTCTGGCAGATCTTGCCTTGCTGGGCCTTCATATTCGTAATAATGGCCCCACTCATACAGGTGGCCATACTCTGGACCTAATTTTTACCACTCTCCCTAATGTCTATTGCCACCCTCCTAAATATATCTATTGGTCGGACCACAAAATGTTAGATTTTTCTTTCCTCCATCTACCTGAACCCATTAACCGCCCCATCATGCAAACTATCAAACGTAGGCCATGGCACAAAGTCACTCCAGATAGGTTTATTCAGGTCTGGAAACAGCCAGTCTTTACAGATTCTGATGACATTGAGACAGCTCTCAAAAAATTTGACTCCTCACTGATGGAAACCATTAATGTTTTGGCTCCCCAGAAAGCAGTCAAAGAACCTACCATAGCTAAAAGGGAAGCATGGTACACAGAGGCCCTTAAAATAGAAAAACAGGGATGCAGGAAGCTGGAGAAACTATGGAGACGCTCACATAAGGAGGAAGACAAAGATCGTTATCTAACAGCTATGAACATCTACTATAAAAATATTAAAAGAGCAAGGAAAGTCAGTCTTACCTCCCAAATAACTGAGGCAGGTAACTCCACTCGAGAGTTATTTAAAATCATACAGACTTTTACCAATCCTGCTATATGTGAGAGTCCGGATGCTTTTACCCAAGAACTCTGCAATAATATCTCCCAGTTCTTTGAAGAAAAAATCGAGGGGATATATAAGAAAATTATGAAAGTCACAGGTCCTTCTGAGATCTTGGCCCCTAGGATTCTCCCCCCAACAACCCCTGACAAAACGTTCCATGTAATTCCAGAAGTTACCTTAAAAGATCTAACTACCCTTATTGGTAACATGAAAACAGGCTCCCCCTCTGACCTGATCCCTGCAAAAATGATTTCCCCTTTGGTGGAATCACTAGGCCCCACTATTCAGAAACTTATAAACCTCTCCTTTGCCGAGGGACAACTTCCACAACCTTGGAAAGAAGCGGTAGTGAACCCTATACGAAAAAACACCACTCTTCCCTGGTCAGAACTCTCCAACCTTCGCCCTATCTCCCTTCTCCCTTTCATTAGCAAGCTGGCTGAGAAACACGTCAATACCATCCTTTCCAAATTTATCGAGGCGACAGGGGGCCTGGACCAATCACAATCTGGGTTCAGGCCCAACCACAGCACTGAATCAGCCCTCCTATCTGTGACTGATAAGATCAAAATGTCACAGGATAGAGGAGGGTCTATGATATTAGTGCTGTTGGACCTGTCTGCGGCCTTCGATACCGTGTCCCACAACATCCTTCTCAGCCGCTTGCAGGGAGTGGGAATTGGAGGCTCAGCACTGTCTTGGCTGGCGAGTTTCCTTTCCGGGAGATCGCAATCTGTCAGCTTGGGCCCCTATTGTTCCACCTCGAAGGCGCTCACAAAGGGGGTGCCACAAGGCTCATGTCTCAGCCCTACATTGTTTAATGTATATGTGGCCCCCCTTGCTGAGATTGTGCGGAAGTATGGGTTCACTCCAGTTTCTTACGCTGATGACACCCAGCTCCTCTACCCTTTCAGCTCCCTTGATCCTACGGTCAAGGCAAATTTTGCTGAGGGTATGAGGGCAGTGTCACATTGGATGGCTGCAAATTGCCTCCAATGTAACGTTGCAAAAACTGAGGTTATGCTCTTCGGCAGAGCGAGCCTTCTCTGGTCTCCTGAATGGTGGCCGCTGGACTTGGGCCCAGTCCCTACACCTAAGCCTCATGTCAAAAATCTAGGGGTTAAGATTGACCAAAAATTGACGCTCAAGGAGCATACCAATCATATTGCAGGACTATGCTTTTACACCATAGGCCTCCTAAGACGAGTATTTCCTTATCTTCCTGATACTTACAGGAAAACACTCGTGCAGGCTCTGATTACTAGCTGCCTAGACTACTGCAACGGCCTGCTGACGCTAGCAAACGCTGACGCAGTAGGTCGTTTGCAGGTGGTCCAGAATACGGCGGCTAGGCTGGTCATGGGTGCGCCAGCTAGGACTCCTTCTAAGCCTTTGTTGATGGAGCTACACTGGCTCCCGATACGGCAGCGTATCAGTTTCAAAATATGCTGCACGGTCCACAAATGCTTATATGGGGATGGCCCCAAATATCTCTCCCAATCTGTTGATCTGTACCAACCTAGCCGTTCACTTCGTTCAAGCAACCAAGCACTCCTGAAACCCCCTGCAACAAAAAGAGCGAGACAGGGAGACCGAGCATTTTCGTCGGTTGGGCCTGTCCTATGGAATAAACTTCCCACAGAAATGAGGCTGAACACCAATCATCTGGCCTTTAGAAAGGCCCTGAAAACACTCCTCTTTCAGGAAGCATTTCAGTCCCATTAATGCACCTGAAGATTACGACAACGTCTTGGCTGGCAAAGCGCGGAGATACCCTTATGGGATTGATTCCTGCGCGATATAAGAAATTAAAAATAAAAAATAAAAATAAAAAAAAGTCGGGGGGGGGGGGGAAGCAATGCTGTCCTGGTTTTCTATATTTTCAATTACTGGAGAATGTTTAGTGTGTGGGGGTTATGTCTGTTTTCTTGAAAAATATATTGCGTGCAAGAAAAGCATAACAAGTTAACATCTCTCAAGATAATGCATTTCCACTGTTCTACTTCATTGTGAAAAACCATGGGGCATATTATCAAGGGGGTTTATCTCCGCTTTTTTGGCTTTAAAAGCCAAGAAAGCGGAGATAAAATTATCTCCCTATTACCTAGCTGTCGCTAACACCAGTTAGCGACAGCTAGTAGGAGATAGCGACCATCTTGGGCCCCACTTTGCATGTCAGTGATATTTATCACTAATGACATGCAAAGTGGGCGTGCCAAGATGTTAGCGACTGAAAACAGTTGCTAACATCGCTATCTCCTATTACCAACTTTTGGAGATATTCGCGCTAAGCACGAATATCTCCAAAAGCTAACACCTGCCCTGAGCAGTTCTTAGCCATGTTATCCAATGGGAGGTGGATAACATGGCTAAGAGCATTAGCTCGGTAATGCATGAATATCGCTGACTTTTCAGCGATAGTCATTCATTTGCGGCGATTTTTATCGCATTTGCGATAAACCTTGGTAATACCAAGGTTTATTTGCGGTAAAAATCGCCGCAGCTCAGTGGTAAATTTTTGTCTCTAACCAAGCAATAGCGATAATTATCGCTATTGCTTGGTAATATGCCCCCATGTCTTTTAATGTATGTAATAGATTGAATTGTATAAGAATGGAGCGTGCGATTATCTGACATTTTAAAACCATCTTGATTTTTATTCATTTCAAATGTCTTATCTTGATGATTTATGATTTTAATGGCTAAAACTGGCTGGTGCAAGCTGCCTTCTAACTGGAGCACTTATTTTGTTTTACAAATTAACCACCTGGTCAGGGGAAGGAGAGCTAATGGAAATGAACCACACTGTGGGTTGCCTTAGCTAGCTCTTACTCCTCTGGAGAGAAACCATCCATGTTGGATTTTGGAATTGCAGTGCTTTGTGGGACAAGAAGATGCCATAATTTGGAGGAAGATGTCATGCATTTGGATGTCACCCAGCATCTCTTTGGACAACGATGCCTCCTGCTTGTCACTACAGAACACTGAATGAATAGTGTGAGCTGCATAGTCTCTAAGATCTGCTGTCAAAGAGGAAAAGAAGGACTGCTCTGCCGGAATCTTAACTTGCACCCAAAGGTCTTTACTCTAAATGAGTGTGCCTGCTCCACAATCTAGTACTATATATCCCTGGGGACAGTGCCTTACTTCAAGAAGGATTGAGGAGTGGACTCCCTGCAAGTAGTAGGTTAACAGAGACCATCTGCATCATCTCAAACAAGCGTCGCCATCCTGGAGTGCATCCAGTGAACTTTAAAGGATTTGGACAGGTGCATTGTGGGAATTGTTGCCCAGACATCCCAGAGACCATCTAGCAGATTCCAAAACTTTGGATTGGTGAATTGGACACTTTGAACATACAAGGAGGAATCACATCCTGAAGTTTGGAATTCTTTGGAGAACGCTTGTAAAAAATCTCCATGAGGTGACCAACCTGGCCTCGAAAGTCAAGCCCACTACCTTCAAACATGACCCAGTCAGGATTTTAGGCTCATCCCTCCAGAAAGCTCCAGAACTCAAGACTTCCAGGATTTAACCGGGGCCTCACAGAAAGTCAAACCAGTGTACCCTTTCCAAATCTGGATTGCTGTGGAGGGTCGAGTGACAGAGGAAGAAAAAGTTCCAGAAATATTTCTAAGTGTGAAGATAAGATTATGATTGGGGCCTCCAGCTTAGTGTACCCAACCAGGGCTCCATCGTGGTCTGCGTGAAGCTTTGACTTTGCCCTGGGCAAGCACAGCCAGGTGTCCCAGAGTGGTACTAATGGCTTTTAAGCACAACAGAATGGTTCATTTTTAAGAATGTATATCTCCACTTCTCTACATTGGATTTTCGTCATTGTGGTGTCTATTTGTTCACAAAGATATGTCCTAATATTATAAATTGGTGTGGGATTTTCATTGTGTGTTTTGTCTTATTTATTTAATGCATTGGTGTTTTTAAACGCTTTACACTCCTGTCTCCCAAGTTAGGCCTGGTTGCTCGTTGCTTGCCACCTACCGAGTTTGAGCAAGGGGCTGATTAATTGAGAGCTTTGCGGGACCCTGTAGCAGCTCCTGAGGAGAAAGGGGTGATGAAGGAAGTCTGCACCTGTTAATTAGCTGTCAGACTGTACCAGGACTGGGACAGGCCAATCCCACTGGGCAAAGGAGGAAGTCCAGATAAATGGAGCCAACATAGGTGAAGGCTTGTCTTTGAATATGTGTAGAGGAATAGCCCTGGCGGTGATGTCAATGAAGGTTGGAGCTGAGGCCCCGCCAAAGGTGATGCGACCAGTGACGTCTGAATGACACCATCTTGAACTGTCCTGGAATTCTGTGTGGGAAACTTGTATCAGGGATGGGGAGGTGATGTGGCTCCCCTAGGATTGGCCAGGGGTGCCCAGCTTCTAGAACGTTCCACACCAATGTAAAAACTCTTGCCCCATCTCCAGGCCTTTTCTAAAAAAGATGAGGGCCACATCGTACACACCCAAGAAACAAGGAAGAGGCCTGGGACCACATATCCACTCCTTCAATGAGAGAGTTACAAAGAGTGAACACTTTTGTGCCCGTAGGGCAATGGCCTCACCCCTGCTTCAATAGCTCTGTGAGCAGGGCCACCCTCACCAAAGAGTACAAGAGAAGACAACTGCTTTCACCCATGCCAATTGAGGGAGAAGACAAAGCACGAGGGAGCCGGCCTTGGGGCATGGGCCTTGGGGCTCTCCCTAAACCACTCACCTTGGGAGTGTTCCCGGTGGCACCCCTGGATGAAACAAAAATAAACGTAGACAGGCCGTGCGAGGCCATGCCCCAAAAAAGATTAGCATCTCTTGCCTGCAGCTGGAGAGCTGCTCATTATTTATTCACTGCCAGGTAGATGCACCCCATAATGCCTCAAACGTTTTTTGCATATCTCTTTGTATTGTATTGTATTTAAATTTATAATGCGTGCGGCTCCCCGCATGGGGTCTCCCAGCACCAACTAAAGGCAGTGGTAATGAGGTCAGGAGGTCATCACTGAGGGAAGAGCATGGTTTTAAGCTTTTTACGAAATTTAGTCAGGGAAGGTTTAAGTTTCAGTGGAGCCGGGAGAGCATTTCACAGTTTGGGGGCAAGGCAGGAAAAGGAACGTCCGCCCATTCTTGCCAGTTTGAAACTTGGAATTAGGAAATTCCCTTGAGACGAGGATCTGAGAAGGCGGAAAAGAGCGTAAGATTGGACGAGAGACTGGAGGTACGCAGGGGTCAGCCCCTGCTTGATCTTTTGCATAAGGCAGAGGGCTTTAAATTTGATTCTGTTTTCAATGCGGAGCCAATGTAGATCTTTAAGATAAGAGGAAATGGGGGATCTCCAAGGAACTTTACAGAGAAGGCAAGCGGCCGAGTTCTGAACAAGCTGGAGTTTCCTCTGTGTCTCCACAGTGACTCCAAGGTAAAGTACATTACCGTAGTCCAGGTGCGAGATGACTAAAGCCTGGACTACCGTACGCCTTGTCGAGTCCGGGAGCATCCAGAGGATTTTGCGGAGCCACCCAAGGATGGAGAAACAGGTGGCTGCCACTCTGACTACTTGGTGCCCCATGGATAGTGAGTCATCCAAGACAAAGCCAAGGTTTCGTACCTGTGTAACAGGTAGGGGTAGTGGCACCATTTCTGGTGGCCAATGTTGAGGGCCCCAGAGGTGTTTGCCTAGGATAACTACCTCCGTCTTATCTCCATTCAATTTCAGGAGATTGGTCCGCATCCATTCCGCCATTCGGCTGGGCCCCAGTTTAAGAGCAGATGGGGCACAAGCCTTGGCCGGGGAGATGGAGAAAATGATTTGAGTGTCGTCTGCGTATGAGTAAAGGGAAAGACCAGAGTCCTCCACAATGCTAGCCAGGGGCCTCATGTAGATGTTAGGTAGCATAAGGCTAAGTGAGGACCCCTGAGGCACCCCATGCGCAGATGAACGAACAGAAGAAGCTAAGTTGGAGGAGAAGACTTGAAATGAATGATCGCTCAAATAGGAAGAAAGCCAGGCCAATGCAGGTCCGGTCACTCCGACCGCCTTCAGTGCTTTCAAAATGACAGGGTGTGAAACCGTATCAAATGCGGTGCTTAAGTCTAAAAGAATAAGCGCTGAGGTTTCACCCTGGTCGAGGCAGGAACGTAAGTTCTCAGTAACCCCTAGAAGGGTGGTTTCTGTGGAAAAATGGGTACGGAACCCAGATTGAGATGGATGTAGAAAGCCTGTAGCCTCGATGTGGGAGGTAAGGTGAGTATTCATATGCCTTTCCAAAATTTTTGAAAACATTGACAGCAGGGAGATGGGGCGGTAATTGGAAAAGATATTGGGGTCTGCGCCAGGTTTTTTTAAAAGTGGTATCACCATGGCTCTTTTCCATTCCTCTGGGACTGTAGATTCTCGTAATGAGGAATTAAGGAGATCTTGAATGACTAGAAGTAGGTCTGGAGAAAGCTGACGGAGAATGTGAATGGGAATTGGGTCAAGGGGAGAGCCTGAATTTACCTTGGCCATACAGTCGCGAAGCACATTTTGATGGAGTTGAGGCCATTCTGAGATTTGTGTCATCAAGGAAGGGGGGCCAGGTGTATCCGGGGTGGAAGGGTCATCCGGTGTCCTAGAGGGGACTGAAGAAAGTGATTTGTAGATCGTGTCTACTTTAGAAATGAAGAAATCTGCAATGTCATTACATTGGGTTTCTCCCAGAGCCGGTGGGGTAGGGGAGGTGTTTGAACCTGCTAGCTTTTTCACCATTGAGAATAAAGCTTTCGGATGGTTAGTGGCGTTGTTTATGGACTCCAAGACATAAGAGGCCTTTGTCTTTCTGCAGGCTAGATGGTACTGCCTAAGTGCAGAACGATAGGTTAGTTTATCGTTTAGGATGTATGTCTTTCTCCAGGATCTTTCTAGCTGTTTGCATTTGGATTTCATTATTTTCAGATCGTCCGTGAACCAAGGCGCTGGAGGGAGATGGGCGATAGGGCGTTTGGAGCTTAGCGGCAGATGACGGTTGATGTTGGAGGACAGCCAGTGGGAGACTTCCTGGTTTAGTGAGGTACATATTTGTTTGGAAGTAGGATGGCTAGCAAGTAGCGTAGCATTGAGTTCAAGAATATTTAATTTGGACCAGGCTCTATAGCTGCCCATGGTGGCGGGGAGGGACATTTTATTAGTGTTCTCTACGGTCAAGCTAAAAGAAATGGCAAAGTGATCTGACCAATCAAGGGTAAGGGCAGGGGTGCTGCAGTCAAGCGGAATGTTAGAGATATCTGGGTCGAGTACTTGGCCAGCTTGATGAGTTGGGCCCTGATTTCGGAGTATTAAATGAATGGCCTCACAATCAGATAAGAATGTACTACTGGGGCTATTTTGAGTGTCTTCTAGGTGGAGGTTAAAGTCCCCCAAGATTGTAAAATTAGCTGACTTCAATGCTAGCGGGGCTACTCGTTCGGCAAACGATGAAAGCCACCGGGTGGATTTGTCAGGCGGTAAATGAGTATTCCCGAAATTGTCAGTTGCAAGGAGACTGAGAGTTTAAATAAAGCGGCTTCGCAGTCGGGGAATGGGAGAGCTTCCAATTGTCAAGAATGAGTAGCCTTAAAGATAATCGCTATCCCACCGCCCTTCCCAGTATCTCTGTCTTGTCTGACTATTACATAGCCGGGTGGTAGGGCATTGGCCACATCTGGGCCAGAACTGGCATGAAGCCAGGTCTCGGTCAGAAACTGCGCATCTGGCTGGGCGGAGGTAAGGAGGTCAAAGATGTGATCTTTGTTTCTAGGCAAGGATCGACAGTTAATGCTCCAAAACTTGTAGGATAAGGTCGAAGGCATTGTGGACACAGTCTCCTGGTTAAAGGAGAAATTGCATTGAGGGCATTTAGCTAGGTCACTGGCTGATGGAGCAAGGAGAGAGCAGGTGGAAGACTGACCTCTTAGCCGATGTAGCTCTTCGAGAGAGTGAACAACTAGTTTGCAAGGAACTGGCTCAATTTGGGCTGAGTTTGTGGCCGCTGGGCACTCAGGGGCGCGGACGGGCCCAGACGGGCTTGCCTTTGGTGAGCCTTTGGCGCGACGCTGGCGCGCTCGCTGCGCTCATCCGCTGCGCCTCTGGGAGGAGCGTTACATTTTATACAGTGCAGGGTGGGAGGGACGGGCAAGTAATTTGCTCGCCCTCTGACTCACCCAAGATGGCGCCGGCAAGGAGTAACTCGGGCCGATGCAGCGCCTAATCGGCTGCTGTTGGCTCTGAGTTTCCGTGTAGGAGTGCGCGGGGGTCAGGAAATAAATGGGTGAGTGCCCAGATTATAGAATTTTTAAAACAGAGTCCGAAGTTTTAAAATATAAAGTGCAGAGAAACAGTTCTTTTAAAATGTAAAAAGCACACACCGTTCCCGGCTTCCACCTCAGGAACCTCAAAACACACTTTCCTTTAAGCCACCTTTGTTGAATGCTGTGGCCTCAAAACAAGAAAGCGCACCACCATCATATTTTTAAGACAGTTTAGGGACTGCTGGAGGGCATCACTTTCCTTTGCTTCAATTTTGAAAACTGACCATACCTTTCTGGGGTCAGAAAATTTAGGACCCTTATCTTCATCCTTAATTTCAAGCATTCCCAAGGTTGGAGATTTTGCTCTTTCGCTGTGAGTGCAAAGCTCTCTAGGGGGTGGTTTTAGTCTTGCGTTAGATCTATCCTAAAGGTGTACAAACAAATAAAGACATGTTTCATGTCCATTCTCAATAATGTATTAACCACTAATGCTGACAGTGATTTTTGATCAGTGTTGGAATGCTTTTTTGATATTACTAAATGCATTTACACATATTTATTGATTTTACTGAAATGCTTTTTAACATACAAGTTATTTGTCTTTATAACATAGTGAATGTTTGATAAAACCAAAAACCTTACCTTATATGTGTTTTGATGACCCTTTGACAAAACAAAAGGCCTGTTATATTTAATGTGATGACCCACCCTCATTTTGTGATGTGTGGTCTGGTATAGGCGGCAAGGTACTTTGATTTTAAGGGTCAGGACCCAGTATGTATACATTTATAAATGAATACATAGCATTTAGTCATGTATTTGTAAAAAATGTACATTTACTTTTTCATAGAAAAAACACTGTCTGGGCAATGATTTATTGAGTGATGTTATTGCATGGCAGCGAATACGTCCATGACAAGGCCTTGGACTGCTTTGCTTCTCTACCCTGAGGATGTCAGCCGGTACCATTTGGTACTTGGTTCCCAGTAATGAGATATTCTGAATGTATTACTTGTACAGGGCTTACATCCTGCGCAATTAATAACTAGTAGTATTCATATTAAAAGGAAAGTGAGGTCTGCTGGTTCCATGGGGGCTGGATATCCCCATCGTTGACATGAAAACCTCAACCAATCTTTGCCACTGGTGGCGTAGGTGATCACCACTATGGTGCATTTTTGGGCGGCGTCATCATTGGTTTTTGCACATAGGTACTCGCTTCCCTAGTTGAGTACCGCCTCCTTCTGAGGGAAAGTACTAGTGGGATCCATATGGTGATGTGTAAAATTACCTCCTGTAACTACAAAAGATACTTTACTGTGGGTGAAGTATACAGGGGTAAGATTAAAAAGGGAAGTTATGATGTAATAGAGATGTTTTACTTAACCTCACAAGTGAACAGTCAACATGTTTTGGCCTATAGTGCCCATATGGCCCTGGGCCTTCATCAGGACCAAATTCTAAGTTCAAAGGTTCCCTTACTGTTGATTTTTGTTGACTCGTAAGCCTATTACTCATGTTTCTTCATTCAAATAATCTACTGGTCTACCTATGTAACAGGTGTCGTAGCAATGTGTAATTGATGGGCCACCAGCGACTTAACCCTCATCGTCCTAATCCGATAGATGCGGATCCAACATATTAATGTGCATACCCACTTTTTGTAGTCTAATGATCTGCACTTGTCTTCGATACACAAAATAAATATACCAATAAAGGGTTAAGATAGTGACAGTCATTATTAACGCTCAATTATGAAAAGACCCTTAAAATTTAAGATAATTCCAGTTAAAAGTACTTAGAAAGAGCCTATAATATGTACGTGAAAAACATGCTTAGCGGTTTCATCACAATGTATTTTTAAAGTTATTGTGGTCCATATGGATATTCAGTTGAATATAACAGACTTAAATCACTAGCAAGTAGGGTCATGTGAACATTGATAAAATGCTCAGTAAAGATTTAGTTAGAAAGTTAGAAGTAGTACTGTAAGTGACAGCAAAGATACCTGACCTTAAAATATTCAGCAAAGGTGCAGCACATCAAGTGTTTGCTATATATCCCTTTTGAGTTCGATTCACCTGCTTGTTCAGTTTTCCACACAGTTGCTGTACTGCCAGCTGTTATTCAATGAACCTCTGTAGGTCAGAACAGCTGCTTGAAGGGTATTACACAAACGTAAAGTACGACAAGCCATTGCTAGTTGCCCCTCTTGATTCAGAAACAAATCTTTGTTGTGCCAATCTGCATTCCCTAAGGCATTACTTGAGATCCTTGGGCTGTCACTGTGTTACAAATAAAATGACAGTTCCCAGATTAGATGCACAGCCACTTCTGGACTCAGTCAAGCACACTTCTGAGTCAAAAGTGGCAACTGTATATTAAGGCTCAACTAACACTGAGTATTCATGCCTGGTGACATTGGTTGTAGTGACTTCTAACTACTCACATTAGCTATCACCGACTTTACTCATCCTTTAGCCTTTGTTGTTTTGTCACTTGTTTAGTTCTCCTGATTCCATGCATACTGTTGTTACCCATCTCATTACCATCATAGTCTTACGTATCCAGACTTCTTTCTTAAAAGTGCTGCAGAGGCCCCAATTTTCATCTGCTGAGCTGGTTTAGTGGCACACGAGATCTCACACTCTGGTACTTCTATGTCTAATGTTCCTCCTGGTTTTTGATTGCTTAGTAATTTGTATTATTTCACTAGGTGGTGGAGACCTGGGGCCTTATCAATTTCAATTTATAATCTTTATTTCGGTTCATAAAAAGACACCATAAAAGCACATATACAATATACACAAAATGATTTAAAAAAGTGAGTTTTCCCAATAAAAAAGGGATATAAAAGGTAAAATTGTCTAACACCATAGTTCATTAGGCTAGTGGGACAAGGGGTTAATTAACCAAGGTGTCAGATAATGTTAGAGTCCGATTTCTCTGGTGTTCCTCAGCCGTAGTGACATCCGGATAAAGTTTATAGTACAAAAAAGGGTATAAGCGTCTTCAGCTTCCTGTAAAAACCTCAGGGCCAATTTCGCTTGTTTAAACTTTAAATCTTTCAAAATCCCCACCAGGAACTTGCGTCTTGGTACTGCGTAAAATGGACACAATAAAAATAAGTGAAGGGTATCCTGCGGAGACCGGTGGTCGCAGCCGCAGGTACCCTTCTCTGCCACTGTATGAGTGAAACCAGCCGGGACCGCAAAGAGATGGTGAAGCATGTTGAGTCTAAAGCGGGTCATGACATAGCGGTCCTGCGCATTATGCATGACCCTCAAGTTAGGTTCCATTCCTTGCTTTGCTGTGAGTTTGCTATAAGATAGGACAGTGGGTTTGTGTCTTTCTGTCTCAGCCCTTAGTGATTGGAGCCGTTCTGGATAGAGTTTTTTCACCAGAGCTTTGCTCTCGATAGTTAGAGAGTCTGGGGATGTGAAGAGGTCTATACAATCAATCTCCGCTAGTGAGTTCTTGACGTACTTTAGCCAGGGTATGTCATGGCCTTTATCTCGTTTGAGGCAATTCAAGATAATTTGTCTTGTTAGGGCCGCCTCAGGGTTAGTCCATAATTTGACCCATGCCAGGAGAGGTTTAATTTTAATCCGGTCTACTATAAAGGGTTCTCCCACTTCTTCATGGATAATATAAGCCGATACACTCTGGGGTACTTTCAGGACTCTTCTCAAGAATTTGTTTTCTTCTGTCTGTATTTGCTGTGCTTTGTTATCTATGAAGCCCCACAGTTCTGCCCCATAGGTTACCTTCGCACAGCAAATTGACTTGTACAGGTTCAGTATTTGTTCTGGAGACCATCTTCCTAATCTTTGTCCATACCCCATGATGGCTCCTACTGATGCTGCCAATTTCATTGAGTGCTTCTCTACTAGGGGTTTGAAGTTGAGATGGTTATCGAACAGTACCCCTAAGTATGAAAAGGTCTTAACCTGGTCAATCTTATGTGACCCGATGTGGTAGGTAAAGTTCCCTTTTGTCCGTTGCCCTGATGACATGATGTAGGATTTTTCCAGGTTTGTCGCTAGGTCCAGTTTATCCATGAACACGACAAAGCCGTCAATCAGTGTTTGTAAACCTAGAGGGGTTCTGGCAAGCAGTACCACGTCATCGGCGTATAATAGTATGGGCACTGCACAATGACCGATTTGGGGTGAGTCCACCTTTAATTTGAGTAGGTCTTTTTCCAGCGAGTTGATATATATGGAAAAAAGGAAGGGCGCGAGGATGCAACCCTGCCTTACTCCACTGGTGCAGGCAAAGGGGTCGGTCTTTTTTCCCTCTTGGTTGTACCTTACGCTTGCAGATGTATTCCAGTGAAGATTTTGCAGGGTGTCCACTAGCGGTTGATCCACTCCTAGTTCGATCAGTAGAGACCAGAGCTTTCTTCTGTTTACGCGGTCAAAAGCCGCTGAAAGGTCCATAAACCCCATATAAATGGACCCCTTCCCAGCGATGGTGTATTTAGCTGTCAGAAGATATAAGTTCAAACATTGGTCGGTGGTGGATCTGCCCTCCCTGAAGCCATATTGAATTTCAGAGAGGACCTGGTGCTCCTCTGCCCAATCTTGTAATCGATGTAAAATGACTCTCCCCAATACTTTTGCAGTCACATCAATGAGTGAAATTGGTCGATAGCATTGAGGGTCATCACGATTCCCTTTTTTATAAATGGGGACTATAGTCGCTGTTGACCAAGAACGGGGCAGTCCTGCCACCACTGCCTCGTTCAGAACCCTTGTAAGCAGCGGAGCCCATAGCTCGGGACTGCTTAAAAACAAGTCAGGTGGGATTCCATCCGGGCCGGGCGCTTTGTTTTTACTGAGCCCTGCTATTCCCGTTTCTACTTCTTTCAGGGAGAAGTCCAATTTGGCCTGCTGAAAGCTCCCTGGTACTTCCCCCCGGGTTAAGTGGCTTGAGTGGTTATATAGACTCAGAAAGTGGTTCAGCCATTGTTCTGGCAAGATGATATTCGTTATTTTTGGTGCTCCTTGGTCCTGAAAACATGGGTAGTTAATAACTTTTCAGAAACTTGCGGAGTCTTTCCTTTCAGCAGCGTCCCTTCGATCCTCCAAGGCTTGATTTTGTAGGCTTTGTTTACGTTTTTTCAGAGCTTTTTTGTATTCGGCTCTGTTCTGTGCGACGACGATCTTGTCCTTTGGTTTGGCATGAAGGCTGAGTTTCAGGTTTTTAAGCGCCTTGGTACAGATCGAGTCGAACCAACGTGGGGCTGAGGGCACTTTGCTAGTTCCAGTAGTCTTTAAAAGGTTATTTACATGGGACGCAATTTCTTCAAATGCCCTGACCACCAGGACTCCTTCCACACTTGGGTCAAGGCATATATTTATTGCTTCTAAGGCCTCTGCTATCAAACTTTTGTAAAATCTATCCCCATCAGTCCTGGCCCATTTAATTCTTCTTCCTTGGTCCACTGCTTTTTCTATGGTGTCAGATTTCTTTGAGCCCAGTTTAAAATCGAATCCTTTTATTGTGAGAATGACTGGATTGTGATCACTAAAGCTGCTTGCATCTATTGTGATTTTACTTATATTTCTTTTTAGTATGGGGGAGACTAGGATATAGTCAATATAAGAGTGGCGACCTCTTCCTTTATATGTTGGGGTTAATTCTCCTTTTTCACCCAGCACAACAAGATCTAAAGTTTGAGTTAGATTATGCCTTTTCGTTAGTCTCTCCAGGTCCCACCCCTCTTTTGAGTGAGTAAAATGTGGGCCTTTCATTATGGTGCATCTCGACCAGTCTTTATTAAAAGGTTTTAGTTTGTCACAAAGGTGACAGTTAAAATCCCCCATAAGTATTAAACTTGGGGGGTTTGGTGTCTTATTTAAGTTGATCAAATTTTCTAGGCAAGAGTCCAGTTCTTTTACGGCTGATTCCTTTCCCATCATACCAGCCTCATTATACCAGTTGACTAGAAAAAAGTTTAGACTTGTGGAGACGAATCTTACTACTTGGAGATTATATGAGACCCAGTTAGTGTTTGACCATGTGCCTGAATATCTAGGTTAACATATGTTACGAGTCCCCCGCTGGCTCTCCCCGAGGATACCTTTTTGGCCGGAACAGAGAAACTTTTGTAGCCCTCTAGGCTATAGTCATTTAGTTCAGTGGCCCATGTTTCTTGCAGGCATATAATTTTGAATTTACTTATGTAGCTAAGCCATTCCTGGGCTTGGAATTTGGCCGCTAATCCTGCTATATTCCAGGATTCAATTTGTAAGTTTTTATAAGTGTCATCCTTGGGGATTCTTATTTGGTCTCTTGATGGGAGCCCTGCTTGATTTTCCACTTCGGGTGGTACGTCGGGGCTAGGTTGTAAACTGCTATGAATAGCTGATCTACACTGTTTGGTGGTTGGCCTCTGTTGGGGGGATTTTGTCAAGTCGCCTTTTACCCTACTCATATTCGGAGACTTATTGCCACCTCCCTTATTGGGTACGCGTTCTGATCTGTTCCCCTCCCCCGTTCTCCTTCCAGTTGTGGGTGGTCCTGCCTCCTTCAGCCTTGCCTGATTAAAGGGTTGCTTCTCCCGCCCCTGTCAATCGACCTCTTCAAGCACGCTAAACCTGTTCCAGTGTGCGTGCTGCGTTAGAAAAGGATCATAGTGTGGGGTTACATGATATGGCCTTTGCCACTGGGGTAGTCTGTATTGCGGGTCCATTTGGGGCCTTCTGATCATTGGAGGTCTATTGTTCTGCATGGGTCTATGAGATGCAAATGGGTAAAAGTAGGATAAGTGTACAGGATGAATTTGTGAGTGGGTATAACTAGGGGGTGCGTTGCAAATAAAATTAACTGCTGCAATGTCTCTGAAATTTACCGTAATTATATCCCCTGCTATAGTCTTTGTGCCTTTACCGATCCACTCCCCCCTTCTTACTGAGAGAATCTCCCCGTGAATGTTGGGGGGTAGTGGTCTATGTATTTGTAGCCACTGTGCACATTTGTTTTTCAACTCTACTTGAGTTTCCCTTTTGCCCTCTCTTAATGGTGGTACTCCTGTTAGGACCACTACGAAGGGTAAAGCTTCAGGTGAGAGATTGATTGTCCTGAAGCGGGTTGCTGTTTTGTTTTCTTTGGAGGTTGCCAATGGGCTCGGATTGGTCTTGGGAGCCTCTTTGGGAGTTTGAACGTTGTTTCCTTGAGGTGTTTCAGTGGGTCGAACGGGTGGTTTAATAGTTTCGGTCAATGTTTGTTTATTGGTTTTGTCTATATTCGGTGTGGTAGCAGCCTTTTGTGTGTCTTTGGTGTTTTTCTGTATAGCTCTAATGAAATTGTTTGCTGCCATGTCCGCTATTGGATTGACCTTATCTTTAGTTGATCTTTTAGGTATGATGCCATCCTGTTTTATTAAGGCGCCCTCTTGTGCTGTTTGGCATTTAGGGCCAACACCCTTGTTGTTTATAAGAGATGTTAGTCTGTCGATCTTAGCTATAAGAGTTTTTATCAGCACAGTAATGGAGTGCTCAAGGTCCGTTTTAAGGTCAGCCACCATATTGGTAATCCAACACGGTATTCCTGGTGTTGGTGGATTTATAGGCGTCACCAGGTCATGATTTCTTGTTTTGGTTTGGCCTTTTTTACCTCCGCTTTTGGAGCCTTCCTTGAGGCCATTTTTTTCCATAGTGTTTGGTTTCCTCTTGTTGTTATTTATTAGTAAATCCGTTCGCTCCCTACTACTATCGGCGGGCGCCTGGGCGCATGGAAGATCGACGAAAGAGGAGGGGGTAATGGCCAGACTAGTGTCAGGGTCATCTGCCGAGTCTAGGGAAACTGTAGATGAATTGATAAGAATTTCCTGAGTGTCTTGGACAATAGTTACGGGTGGTAGAGACATCCTTCTCTCTGTGTTGGCGATGGCATTGGATACCGCCCCTATAGTTTGTTTAAGCATCTTATCGATGGCAGTTAGTGTTGGTAGTGTTTGAGGGGGGTCCACTTTAGGTTTAGGTTTTGTGCTTGATCTTAATGTGGGCATCTTGGGCTTCTTAGCAGTCTTCCTCATAGTCTAAAGAAAAAGGGTGCAGGGATGAAGGATTGACTTGACTACGTTGAATAGGGCACAAATAATTACCTGGTGTGGGTAGTGCCTTTGGATGACTTTAGGGGGGTGGCCCAGCCCAGCCTCTTCTGGCCTCTGAGGGCCACAGAGGGCCCGCCCTTTGCCCGGGCTTCACTCGGCATCCCGCTGAGCGGTAGATCGCTGTTCTTAAAGGGGGGCGTTGCAGCCGGGGGGCGTGTCTTACTGGGGGCACAGCCGTGCACACCTGTGCAGCGCAGGGACTCCTGGTCTAGAGAGTCCCTGCAGCGCGCGCCCTCAGTTGCCTCACGATGCTCCCTCCTCCTTCCGCTGGCTCACGAGCACTCCAGCAGCCTCGACCCCACGCCACACACCGCGCAGCGGCACCCGCGAAGCGGTTGCTGCAAGTTGTTAAAGCGGCAGGGCGGTCAATCCCTCCAGGGACACGGGGAGGCTGCAAGATAAGTCGGCGTTTTTCCTGTCGTTCAGGCGGCAACCGGCAACTTCCAGGTAGGGTTCTTCACAAACAAAGGGTCCCACTGCAGGCAGGAAGTCTTCCCGCTTATGACCTTTGGTCAGCCGGGGGGCGTGTCTTACTGGGGGCGCGGCCGTGCACACCTGTGCAGCGCAGGGACTCCTGGTCTAGAGAGTCCCTGCAGCGCGCGCCCTCAGTTGCCTCACGATGCTCCCTCCTCCTTCCGCTGGCTCACGAGCACTCCAGCAGCCTCGACCCCACGCCACACACCGCGCAGCGGCACCCGCGAAGCGGGTGCTGCAAGTTGTTAAAGCGGCAGGGCGGTCAATCCCTCCAGGGACACGGGGAGGCTGCAAGATAAGTCGGCATTTTTCCTGTCGTTCAGGCAGCAACCGGCAACTTCCAGGTAGGATTCTTCACAAACAAAGGGTCCTTATCATTAGTTTGGCAGAGTGGGAGTGGGCAGCAATGCCAATGCCCCGTTCCTAGACAGCCAAACCTCATGCCGGCTGCCCGCCAGATTGCGAGCAGTCTCATGGTCTGGCAGCGGTTGTTTGGCATTCCCATAGCGGTGCTTATTAAAAAAGGCACTGCAGTTCCATTGCAGTGCCTAAACCTGTTTCTGCATGGCATGGACTATAAAGTCAATGCTGTGCAAGAAAGGGGGTGCATGCAAACAGGGAGGAACTCCAGTGCCCAAGTGTCTGAAAAGTTTCAGCACTCCATCATCATCTCCTTGTGTTTGCTTTGTTCACTCGGAGTTGGCAGGGTATTCCCAGACGTGGGTCTCTTGCTCACTTTGCCACTGGATTCAAGCTATCCTGGTTTATGAGGGGGTGTTACCATGAAATGGGTCCCAGGATGCTTATTTCCGGTCCAGAGAAGACTTGGCTTGGCAGTTCGGGCTGGACTGATTCCCACGAGGCACAAAGTCAAGTCTGATTTGCATATGGCTGGGTCTAAAATGGGGTGGCAAAGTCAGCTAAAGAATGATGATGGATTCAACCCAGATCTGTGACTGGGGATGTGTGTCTGAAATGTTTCAGCACTCCGTCCATCATCTCCTTGTGTTTAAATATTATAGGTAGGGCACACTAGTCCTGTTTGCTCTGGAGCCACATATAACAGTGTGTGTCAGGGTCCAATAGGGACAATGCACCCTATTACAGATAATGTGCCACCCCCAGGGCAGATCCAAACTTGCACCTACTATCAGGGCAGCACATTAGTGAAAAACAAAGTGGCTGTTTGAAGTGACCACTCCATCTTTCATAGTGTAGGAGGTCCCTTGTCAGCATTTTAAAGATGAAAAGAGACTCCCTCCCCCCTCAGGTGAGTGCAGTGAGGAGTAACTGCACCTACCTGCAGTGGGCTATTTGGCGAGTCTATGAAAACCTTTTACCACTTGTAGTTGTCGCCCTCACCTAACGGTGCACCTCCTGAAAGACTGTTTCCCTCTATGTCCACATCCTTGATATGAAGCTGTGCAGAGCTACAGTGTTTCCCTTTGAAGGCCTCTTTAGGCAAGCACTGGTGTTACATGTGTGGTGGTGCTATCTCTATTACAGAAGGACGTCTACGGACCCTTTTGTAATAACACAGTGCACCATGGGGGCAGGAAAAGGGCATGCATGCCCATTGTGCAATTGGGGCATCTTATGTAAGACAGGCCCTGATCCTTTCATATTTATAAAATTACCAGATTCACAAGGAATGTTCCAAAGTGTCAAATTAATTGAAATTATATAACCCAGTACAGTTTAGTTCAATGATCTTAGAAGCTATTGAAATTTTAAGATGGTGGTCACAAAAGTGTTTTGAGACCAATGGCATGATTTAGAATCTGCGGACAGGTTACTTCATCACATATAACAGGTGCCATTGGATGCAATGTACTTGTGACGTAGTAGCCCATTTTCCAAACTCTAAATCAATCTCCACTTTTTATAATTGAAATATCCAAAAAAACTTGCATTAAGGTGCGTTGCACACCCTTTTTACCTGTCACAATGGCTCTTCACATTAGTTCACAAAAACTGCAGAAAAGGCACTGCTAGTGCATCCATCTTATGCCAAGTTAAATACACTGTAAAACTGAGCAATTGTGGAAAATTTGCTTTGCAACCATAAAATTAAAAATAGACTGGACTTGAGCAAAAGTGATATGAATAAGGTAATATTGTGTATGTACTGACTTGGAAAGAATTTCCACTGTGCCCAGTAAATAGACTGTCATCCTAATCTAAAGAGGATGAATAAAGATAAAAAACACCTGTGATTGCTTTTCTTTGATGCAGCATTCGTTTTACATTTGACAAGCATTTGCATTTATTTTCAAAAATAACCATGGTGCAGCAATATATGTTGCCATACTTGTCTGGTTGCACAGTAGAAAACCCATTGCTTATTAAGAAATAGTATCAAACAAGGTGAATAAGATTTCTGATCAATTGGAATGCCCACTGGAATATTAAAACCACCAATTATCAGGGGCCAAAATGGACCGCTTGAAAGAAGCCCATTATGCATGTCGTAGCAAACAATGAAACTGCTAAAGTGTGCAATTACCGAATTATAGCCTAAGAACAAAACACAAGAAATCAAATGAACCAAAGTAACGTTAATTAAATGAATGGAAGTAGAGGTGTCAGTGAACCTGTGTGTGAGTAATTGACTGAAGAAAGCTTTTATAAATGCAGTCCTATATTTTAAAAATATTTCAGATGGAGGTTCTAGAAACAAGGAAGACTGCAAGACGTCACCAAGAACGTAATCACCTAATGAACTAATGTGAAGCGACAAACCTGAACAAAACGAGAATTCACACTGAAGGTGGGAAGGTAAGTGGCAAATGCATAAATGAATTTACACTCTAGTACATCCGGTGTTATGAGGTTCATAGGGCTAGGGGCTAGTATCCTGCCTTGAGATATGCTTTTATAGAAATAATGAGTTGGTGTGTGAAGTGGTGAAATAGTTTCTCTGGAAAGAATCCTTTTTTAAGGACAAGAACCCTCACTCACCCATGGTTGACATGCTTCACCATTGGGTCCCCTCCTCGCACTCGGGCTGCAAGGTCTGTGGTGTGGGCTACAACTCCCAGAGTGGGAGAAGCAGAGGTGTTTTAGATGAACAATGGAAATAGAGTCAGCGAGGGACAGAGTGCATTTAGAAATTATAATATGTTGTGTAGGTTAAAACTGCTTTCAGTGGGCCAAAGTCTTTTTGTTCAGTAGATCCAATGGAGTAGGATTAAAAATACAAAGGAGTGGGATTAAAAAGAGGACTGGGGTTTTCTAACAAATATTCCCCTCTTGGTGGACAACATGTTTATGCCCATCAGTGGACCCCAGAAGGGGTTCTTGGGCATTCATCAGGACCTTTAATGGTTAAGTCACTCTGTTAAATGTGCTCCTATGAAGCCAAATCACAAAAATATTTATTCTTTATACTGGCCCAACAAGGATCAAAAGAGCCAGGTCAGTGCCCCGAATATGAGGGAGGGTCCACTGTTTTTAGGAAAAAAGAAAAATGAGAGAAAACAACAAATAAACATTCCCTTCTCACATAATGTCTGTTCAATTTAGAGGGGGTGCACAATTATGTATGTAGTGATTTAAACTATTGTCAGTTCCATTTGTCCAAGACTACATGGTGTGCAGTCAAACATACACCTATTAAAAAGCACTGATTCATCCTTGCAGGCATTTCCTATACTATGTGAAGGATACCTTACCTCCTAAAGGAGTCAGTTGTATCCACTGTCAAGCCACTAGCTACCTCCAGGAGCGCCCCACTAAAAAAGGAAATCATGACAAGCAATAGGACCTGGCTGGTTCTATGTTTATTCATTCACATAAGGAGACAAGCATGCAGCGTGTCTCTTAACCAGGGTGTTAGCTCTCTGTTGGGGAGCAAAAGGGTGCATGAATAAGCCCCCCATGATTTAAAACATCTAGTGTAAAATTTGTACCCAAGATGGATCAATGAACCTGTGGTGTCCTCCACAAGCGGGTGGAAAAACGTTTTTGTATTGGACTAGTTACATAAAGCATGAATAGGCCCCCGCAATTTAAAACTTCTAATGTAGGATTGCTCTTCCGGGATGGATCAATGAACCTGTGGGTCCCCTGCAATCTGGTGGAAAACGTGTGGGCATTGCGCTAGTTACATAAAGCACAAATAAGGCCTGTGATTTAAAACTTCTAATGTAGGAATGCTTTCCTGAGGTGGATCATTCAACCTGTGGTATCCCCAGCAAGTAGGTGACAAATCATGTGGGTATTGTGCTACTTACATAAAGCAACAAGAGTATCCCGAAAGTTTAGTCTTACCAGTCACAGTGTGCCTCAGTCCTTCCCGGAGTCACGGTGAGGGTGAAACCAGCGAGTGCCAGCCGCTGTTATTAAAGCAGTGGGAGGGATACGCTCCCAACACGTAGTACACATTATAGGCATCTGTGTGTGGATCACGTGGTGTGTGTGCTGTCCACCGGTCCATGGGAAATGTGGTTTGACTGGAAGGGAGTTCCTCTTCAATACCTATACACAGTGATAGGTCTAACGTATTGGACTGTTTCTCGCAAAAGCATAATACCAATACTATTTCTGGACAATAAAGTTTTCACAGAAAATTGGTCCCTTGTATATTGGAGATGCACAAGGGACTGGTTATTTATTTTGATAAACTCGGCCAAGGAAACAGCAGAAGTATTGTTCAATGAAATCCAACAAATGGAATTTCAACTTAAAGGCACCATTTCCTTGACTGCATAAAAAGAAACTTAAGAAGGTCAACAAAACACTCAGTGAGACACGAGCAGGGTTCTTGAAGTACAAAATAAATAAGCTGAGGAAGGATATGGACCGGTTTACACATGAAAGGGTATATCCATACCTGGCAGATGACTACACAGCAACAGTACTGCAAAAGAACATTAAGAACATTTGAAGCTGAATACTGATAAAACAGAGGTTCTGTTTTTTAATCAGCCTTCTCCTCCACGGTCCAAACTTTGGTGGCTGTCAGAGCTCAATCCTCCTCCTCTCCTAGTTGCTTCTGCTAGGAACCAGGAGTTCAAATTTGACTCTAACCTCTCAGGCAAAGCCTAGATATGCCAAGATTCCTCATCATGCGTTTAGAAACTGAAATCTCTGCGGAGATTCCTTCATCTCTTGCCGATGGATTGTAGGAAAATGGTGGTACACGCATTGATCATGTCTCAGCTGGACTATGCTAACAGCTTGTACTTGGGTCTCCCTGCTTCTACTTGCCCCCTTTAGTCCAGTAAATGCCACCAGATTGTCCCCTTCCCTGCCCTGGTTTTCTGAGGAGATTGGGGCAAACAAATCATATATGCATGTAAAAATTGGAATGAAATTGGAGCTCAACCTATTCTCAGGAAAGTAAAATGTGTTACCGTGCAGCGGTTTAAGAACATCATAAACTCCTCATTGCAAAAAAGAGACTTCTTTGCTGAACACATTACTAGCGCAAAGAACTCATCGAGGCAAATCTTCAAAATAGTAAAGTCTTTTATGAACCCCCTTGCACTCATTCACGTTAGTCCCTATTCACAGAAGCTACGTTACAAGATCTCTGATTTTTTTTAAGAGAAAATCGCCCTGATGTATGTGTCCTTTCCAGCATTACCCTGAAATCTCAGAGGTGACTAATGTTCATAAACTGGGGCAGACTCTTAGGCCAGTATTCTCAGAATTTGCTGTTGTCCCTAGGGAAACATCACTGACTGAGCTTCAGAAATGCAAATCTGGGTCCTCTGGCGAACCATGGCCAGCCAAACAATACAATCACCTCGCTAAGTGCCTGAACCCCCATTTAAATTCCATCAGAATTCCTTAAAAAGGGTGTCTACCCATCAGCCTCGAAGCAAGGACGCCTTTCTTCTCCCAATACTGAAGAAAGCTGACGCTGACCCAGAAGTCAAGAGCAGCTATAGGCCAATCTCTCTGCTTCCCGCCCGGCAAAAGTTTTAGAAAAATTAGCACACCAGCAATTGGCAGCCTTTATTGAGTCCAATACCCTATTACATGGGTCCCAGTACGACTTTCGTCGAGGATTTAGTACAGAATCTGTCCTGATTTAAATGGCTTAATATATACACTGGGCAGTGGATGGAGGCCCTGAGGCCATGTTGGTGCTGTCAGATCTATCGGCAGAATTTGACAGAGTATCCCATCCCATCCTATTAGATTGCCTGAATGACATAGGCATCAAGGAAACATCACTGAACTGGATTACATATTTTTTGCATGGCCGTAACCAGCAGGTCTTGACTCACCCTTTCACCACGCCCACTAAACCTCTGAAATGGTGGGTACCTTGGGGTTCGGCCCTTAACCCCCTTCTTTTTAATGTCTACTTAACACCTTTGGCGGAGCTCATTCCCAAATTGCGCATCAAGGTGACATCGTATACTAATGACACTCAGCTGTTGTTTACTTTCAACGGAGTGTCAGACTCCACCTTTGACCTGCTAAAAGAGTGCCTCAAAAACATCGCTGACTGAATGAACTGCAATTTCCTAAAACGTAATGATGACAAGACAGAAGTCTTGTTTTTTAATCAATGTATGGTCGCCATGTGACTTGAGTGACGCTCCCACTCCGAAGAACTTGGTCAAAAATCTGGGAGTGAGTTGGGACAAATATCTGTCCCTCACAACCCATGTACAACTGGTTTCGGTGGCCGGTTTTTGAAAATTAAAACCATCACAAAATGTATACATTTTCTGCCAGCCTCAACCTGCAAAACCGTGGTCCATGCTTTAATCACCTCCCACATCGATTACGCTAATGGCCTAAACATTGGTCTGTAACTTGGTCTGATCCATAGACTTCAGATTATTCAAAATGCGGCAGCCCAACTGGTCTGTGGGGTCCCGCTTCGACACCGCATCTCTCCTTACCTCAGACTACTTCACTGGCTTCCGATAGCCAAACAGATTCATGTACTGGCCCTGACATTTGCCTTTCGACCATATCAAGGGAGAGGGCCTATCTACCTGAGGAGGAGACTCCGCCAATATCAACAAGACAGACCTTTAAGGTCCAACCACAGATGCTTTCTTTCCAAACCACGCTTTGCGAAAGCACGAATGGGAGGTAGAACAGTCGAAGTAAGAACCACTAAATGTTGGAATAACGTCCCTCCACATCTACGTATGATGCAGTCCGAATAGGAATAGGAATTCAGAAAGGACTTGAAAACCTGGCTTTTCATTCGGAATGACTAATATTGCACTTTCCTCCACCTTGTTCACTGTCTGCTACAGTGCCGGGACACCCCTTCTGGGGTAGCTGCGCGCTATACAAATGCCTTTTTTTATTATTATTATTATTATTATTATTATTATTATTATTATTATTATTATTATTATTTGATCAGGAAACTACAAATTATCCAGAACGCCGCAGCTAGGCTTATTAGAAATGTGCCACTCCACCGCCACATCTCTCTCCAGCTGCGCAGCCTGCATTGGCTGCCTGTTAAAAGTAGGATAGAGTTTAAGGCACTGATCCTCGCCTATAGAGCAGCTAGAGACACTGGCCCTCAATACTTGAAGCAGAGACTCCAGAAATACCACCAGACCAGGGCTTTGAGGTCGAATCACCAGGAACTTTTTGTGGTTCCCCGATTCACAAAAGCCAGGTTTGGTGGCTAAGCTTACTCCGTGAAAACTGCTTCTCTCTGGAACTCCATGCCTGAACACATACAGAAGGCCAAGTCAGAACCCATGTTTAGGAAGGTTCTGAAGACCTGGCTTTTTGGCCTACCTTAGAGCTTTCCCATCAGTTTTATTCTACTGCATTCGCTGCTAGCGCCGGGACTCTTCCGTTGGAGGTAGTCGTGCGCTCTATAAGCTGCAGTAATAATAATACCCAAGGGATGGAGTCAAGGAATTGATGAGTGGACCCTAAACCAGGACGAATGGACAAAAACATAGGATTCAGACTCTAGTGGCTCAAGTTAACCATCAAGACCGAGACCAAGGCAACACTGAGGCAGAAGTTTTTTGACGCAAAATTAGCTGCCACCACCGCCCAACCCGTGGTGTCCACCACAACCGTGGGGATACTCGATCCGACCATTTCAACTAGGGGTGGGAGTAGTGTGTGTAGAGGGGCTACGCGAAGCTTCGTGAAGTGGGGAGGAAGCTACACCCACCCACACACTTCGCGTAGCCCCACTACGCGCCGCCCGCCTCCCTACCGCCCTCTTCTACATGCCTAATTTAATGTTAAATAGAATAAAAGTAAATCAAAAGGGACTTACCTAATATGCGGCGTCCTGGGGCTCCTTCTCCCTCCGCTGCTTCTTGCGAGAAATGCGCATGCGCGGGCGCCCGGGCATGCGCATTTGGCTGGAAGAAGTCGGCGCGACGAAATCTAAGATTTACCTGTGAGTACAGTAGTGAGTCCCTACCATTCCTGGATCTCTTTCTATACCCCAAAGATGGCAGAATACACTCAGAATAATACACAAAGCCCATGGCTCGAAATTCCCTTCTGAGCTACTAGACCTTCCATCCTCCTGCACTAAAGGATAATTTGCCAGTAGGGCAATTCTTAAGATTAAAGAGGAACTCTACTGAAGTGACAATATTTAAAAAACATGCAACAACACTCAGAACTAATTTATCTCAAAGAGCATATCAGGAAGATCTAATCAACAGAGCAGCCATGCGGGCCGGAAATAACAATAGAGAAGCCCCCTTAGAGACACACATCAAACATCATGACAGTAGACTAGTACGTGTAGGGACTTACAGTCACCTGACCAATAACGTTAAGAGGATTGTGAAAAAAACTGGCCCATACTTAACACTGGAAAAAAGACTGACCAAACCTCTCTCTGCACATAAATGCAGTAAGAACATGAAAGACATAGTAGTCCATATGAGACCACGAACAGAACAGACCCCGTTGAGACAGAACACACTATGGTCTCTACCACAGGTGAGGAGACACTTCCCTTGTGTTTCTTGTTCAGCATGTTCATAACCAATAACAACAACTCGGATTGATTTGGGCCTACGGACACCATAGGAACTTCCCAAACACACAAAGTGCTACACAGAAGGGATAATATACTTGTTGAGATGCCCATGCAGATTACATTGGGATGACAACACGCAAGGTCCGTACAAGGATTGTTGCACACCGCAGCTCCTTGAGGTGTAAGAAGAACAACACAAAACTGACGAGGCATTTTTTGGAGCATGCCCACACTGAGAACTATATCACCAGGCTGATATTAGACAAACCTAACCATACACTCACCATTGGAAATTTGGAGTCAGTTCTCTTTTATAGAGAACATCGTTGGGCATACAGGATGAAGAGTGATAGTCGAGGGTTAAATGACTGCCTTGCCCCTGTTTCGCTCCTTAAACTTTACCCTTAGAAGCATGTGATAGAGTGTAGTTCTTCTAGAATATATGAGGCTGGAATTAAGTCGGGTCTCGTTTATACAACAGACCAGGTGTATGACACATAAAGGCTCTTTATCATCATCTTTTTATAAAGATGAATGGACTCCACGGGCTTAGATTGCCAGCACCCTTGTTATTTTCCTCCCTGTTATTTTCCTCTCTATTATGTTTTAGACCCTGGGGTGTGCTGCTTCAAGAACCTGATCCTCTAGGATATGGGCATCCAATGCATCCTCATGACCCTAAGGGTCTACATCAGGGACACATAAATGTTGTTTCGCTCGAGAATGCTACCCACTTCTTGTTAGAGAACGCTGCTCGGAGTATGCTGTTCCTGTTAAGAACTGTCTTTTGTTGTGTAGGGCCAACCATGGTTTGATTACTTATCTGTACACTATACTGAGTCCCGGAAAATTACTAAATTCTTGGTATTGTGTTTTTGCGAGGAGCAGTCCATCATGTTAAGCCTAACACTGTGTATGGGAATTGAAGTGGGACTCCTCTCCAGTCAAACCACATTTCCCATAGACCAATGGACGGCGCACGCACCATGTAATCCATACGCAGACAACTGTAACGTGCACTACATGTTCGGGGCATATCCCCCGCGCTTTGATAATGGCTGCTGGCATTCGCTTGTTTCACCCTCGCTGTAACTCCGGGAAGGACTGTGGCACCCTGTGACCGGTACGACTAAACTCTCGGGATACTCTTGTTTCTTTATGTAACTAGCGCAATACCCACACATTTTTCCACCGGCTTGTGGGGTATACCAGAGGTTCATTGATCCACCTCAGAAGAGCAATACTACATTAGATGTTTTAAATCACGGGGGTTATGCTTTATGTAACTAGCACAATACACAAACATTTTTCCACCCGCTTGTGGGGATACCACCGGTTCATTGATCCACCTCGGGTAACAATTTTACACTGGACTGGACTTTCTAAATCACAGGGGGCTTATTCATGCACCCTTTTGCTCCCCAACCAGAGAGCTTACACCCTGATTAACAGACATGCTTCATGCTTGTCTCCTTATGTTTGTCGGGGACACAACAACGCTTTTTTTTTTCAAGGAAAGTTTGAACTAAAAGGCTGCAGCCGTGCTCTCTTTTATACATTACACAACTTCTATGTAGGATCACTTGACTGCCCATAAGTGTCTGTGCCATTATAAGAGCCTCCCCAGTGTGACTCATATATGAGACTTGGCATTTCTGCTGATTGATATCTTTTGTTTCATTTCTCTGTAGCGATACCACAACAATAGATGGATAGGCATAGCTGTCTCTCTCCTTAATGCTACTGCCAAAGAGTTTTGTTTGTTTGGCACAAGTTGGAGTACGTGATCACAATGGTGATAGTCACTAGGTGGTAAACAGACTCAGTAGCGGCCCGTGGAGGGTGTGCCATGGGGGGGTCGGGCAGGGAGGGGGAGTGGCAGGGTGAGGGGTAGAAAACTCCTGTCACGGCCGACCAGAGAAATGTAAACAAATAAATAAATACAACTAATTTCATTGCGCGCGTTGAAATGCATTTTGCATTTTACATTACTCCAGTCTGCCGTGACCGGAGTTCACTACTCTCACCCTGCCACTTCCCCTCCCACTGCCCCATGGCACTCCCTCCACTGGCCGCTACTGCACAGACTGGTGATGTTAAATTTATGCCGTCAATACCATGAATGAGTAAACAGAGAACCAGTCAGGTCCTATTGCTTGTCATGATTTCCTTTCTTAAAGGAGTGCGCCTGGATGTAAAAATAGCTTGATTCTGATTCAGATTGACGGAGAAGGAAGTGATCACGTGAGACGTGAGAGCGAGCAAGCAGCGAGGAGCGAGGAGCTGCGGAGGTGCAGAGGTGCGGAGGTGTGGGGTGCTGTCAGCCTCAGCCTCAGCCTTAGCGGTAGTGGTAGCGGCAAACGGCAGAGGCAACGGAGATTGCACAGACAACGCACCACGCCGTGCTGCCACGAGAGCAGCGGGCAGCGAAGGCAGGTGGGAGGCAGTAGAAACTGAGTAGCCAAGCCGCCTCATCTACACCGCGGACCGCTCTTAGAAATCCTCTGCCTCAGCCATACCGCTGCCATACCCCAGCTACAGCCCCACCGAGCACCGGCTCCTTTGAAAGACTTTGCAACCTGCGCCTAAAACCTCCAAACGTTTATACAGGAGCTGCCTATTCCCAGCAGGATCTTCTCCCTGGTACAGGCGGGAGTAGTGCGCCCCAAGGAACAGCGAGCGCGACTGCCGTTAGCGGTAGCCGCTAAGTAAGAGCCGGGGGTGGTCGCAGAGGCGACCTGTCTAGGTCAGGTGCAGCCTGCAGCCCCCCGTGAGCTCAGCTCGCGGGGAAAGCAAAAACAACACTTGCCACCGCCCAGTGCTGAGAAATTACGGGACTTAAAGTTAATCACAACTTTCTGGCCTGGACACCTCCGTTTGATTTTTGCTTTTTTCCTTGACTTTGGCCTTGTCTTTGGTATTATACACTTCTGGAAACTGTACCCTGCCTCCGCCCGAAACTCAACCGGAATCACGAGTCAAAGGGGCGGTGCACAGGGGGAATAGTATTAATCGTGTCATTGGGCCTCCAACTCTATTGCTTGACATTCAAAAAAATCGGGGGCACTAGCCAGGGGTGCTTTTATTAAAGATAATAAAGTAAATATCCGTAAGAAATTATGAGATCAGGTAAAGTGCGACAGGAGGTAACCGAAGAAATAAAACATTTTTAAATTGAAGATCAAGGGCCAGTTAAGAATAAAAAGAAAAGGGCCACACGACAAAGAGAGAGGCTGATCTCAGCTCCCAAAATCTACCAGCAGCCCAAGAAAATACATTGGGATACAAAAATGTTTCTTTTTAAAGGACCCAATGGCTGCCATCTATGCGCCAACCCAGGAACAAGCCCATCTGCCAAGTCCAACTGCACCTGCGTTAAGGGTTAATAACAGCCAATACCCATCAGAATGGAGGGAGAAGGAAGAGAAGGGCACAAAAATAATTGCTGAGACAAATCCACTGGTCAAACAACAATTGACAAGCCAGGACGAAGGGTCAAAACCAACTTAAAATCCTCAAATAATTGCAGAGACAAATAGCAAAGCCCCATGTTGTAAACCGGTTTTGGCAATAGCTCAGATATACCAATACAATCTTTCAAAACTCGAAAATACTACAAAAGTAAATAAAAGGGATGAAGAGAAGGAAAATATCTGCCCAAGCGAAGAAAATTAAACTTGGGTTGAGCATATCACCATACAAGACAACGCTTGGTCAACCTCCTTTTCCCTATCCAATGAGGCAAAGTTGGTTCAAATATTGGAACTAAACACACAAATTCAAACACATACCCAATCCAGAACACAAGAGGAGCCTAGCAAAGAACAAGATCTACTTGGTGGACACAGATTATCAGAATATTCCGAAAAAGGGACGGATACGGGGTGGAGGAGAAAGGTTGGAATCCACTCCACTATGCCCGGATTCTAAACCTGACAAACCAGAAAGCGTGTATGAAGAAGACAGATGTTGGCCAAAACAGCTAAACCTGTCATCTCCAATAACAATTTTATCCGTGAGCAGGCTCGAACAAGGGTCAGGGGACCTGGGAACATCGATTGGAGAGTTTCATGAGGCTCCTTGGAGTAAAACACTGCTAAGTACATTGGATCAGGCAATAAGGGCGAATAAAAGGGAGGTACAGATCGACCTCATAAATCTCATCGCCGGACACATTTCAGGTATAAACACCAAGATGGACCACATCGCGTCCTTTATACCCGGGAGGGCAGACAGGGTGCAACAAATAGATACCCTCCGAACCCAGCCAAGTTGCGTGTGTGGCAAACTAGTGGACAAATTGACAAATTTGCCCGACATATTAAAAGATATTTTAGGGGCAGTACAGTCAACGATAAGGCACAATCAAAACATGAGTCCCAACGGGGTCAAGGAGGTTAATGAGGAAAATGGGCGATTTATCAAAATTAAGAGGTAAAAGAGGCAAATGAGGAATGTTTAGATCTGAGAGTCCACCAAACTGATGCCACACAAAGCACGAGTGATACTTTAAAGAATGTTAAGCTAACAAAAAGACAAAGAAAACAGGCCAAAAAGGGTAGGGTGCAGCGTAATGAGAAACCACCTGTAAATGAACATATTTATCTTATTTTCATCAATCAAACAATAACGAAGAAAGAGAATCACCCGTTAAAAAAAAACCATTGAATTTCTCAATTATGGTTACAGAGCAACCAAACCAATCAGGATTGGTTAACGGATGTAATCCGCAGCACGAATCCTTGAACTCTCTAATTTTTACAAAGCAAGAGAATAAACAAGAGGGAAAGAGCCAAGACTCACCAAAAAATAAGACTGTACAGCAACCATGGAAAGAACCGATTCAGACTGGCCTTGGAAAAGGGGATCCAAAGCAACTGCGCCAAACAGAAATCAAAGAATGGGTAGGAATGACACAGTGGGTGCACGAAAACCCAACATCTAAGGATAGAGGAGCGAAGAGAGACAATAGGGCCCAAACCTCTTCCAGATATGAGGAAAGACAAACTACTGAAAGTTACGAAGGAGGTAAAATCACCCACATCAAAAAGCAACAGAAAAAAAAAACAATGTAGAGCATAGCGCAAGGATCCCAATAAAAATAAGGATAAATGAAAAAGGGAGAACATGTAAGTTGCCACAAAAAGAACACTACTTAGAGCCTATACATTTATCAAAGCATACAAAGGGTGACAAATCTGAAGAAGTCAAAATAGAAGGGAACAATTTGGACACAGTAAGGAGCAATTTCCCCTTTGAACAACGAAGTAGAGCGAACGACGCAATTGGAAGAATAGCAAAAAAGAATTGAGGGGAAAAAAGGAAAAGAATACAATCTAGTTAGTCCAATGCAAGGAGAAACTCCAGGAAAACTGACATTTGTGCCAGAATAGCGTACAAATGGCGGACAAGATATCTTGAACCGAGGGAACCTGATGCGGCTCTTTAAAGAAATTCCAGAATTAGAAGAAATATCATCACAAGACCTTCTATCCATAGAGTTTAAAACCAATGAAAACCAATGAAAACTCCCCCGACGTTGAGGAGTCTCTGACCACCTGGTCCTCGAAGGCCTTAGTGGATAGGATACATGCCATGAGCCTAACCTTTGGCGCATGGGGCATTACGCTGAGACGTCACAAACGGCAAATATATCCATATCCCCTTCTAAAAAACATCATAAACCAAATAAAGGAAAATGAAGTCGGAATAATCAGAAGTCATGTTTAGAGAGCGTGTGCTCTGTAACCCCCCAAAAAGCATCTAGAGTGAAGAGATTGGCAGGCTCGGAAAAGCAAGATCCCAGGCCGGATAAATGCACTGATTGGTCCTGGGTTCCCAAGGCCTTAAGCAACAAGTGTTCCTAACGTGCAAGTAACGTTAAACCAAGAAACAGAATCCCAGTATCAGATGACTCATTGCAATCGGCAGGAAACAGGAAATGTTCAAAGAATTAGGGATGATCCCAGCCTGGAGTACTCACACACAATCCATATCTGCGCATGGAATGTCCACGGTTTTAATAATATGGGGCAAGACCACGAAACAGCGAAATTTCTTGAACAACACGAATTAATATTACTCCAAGAAACCTGGAATTTGAGCCCAGTGCAATTCCCGGTTATATAGAGCTTCATACTCTAGCAGAAAGATTCTCAACTTTCGGGCACCCGAGAGGAGGTCTAACAACATACATAGCACAAAAGTATGGATGGCAAGTGGAAGAAATAAATATCGGGATAAATTGGCTGCAAGTAACAAAACTCACAGGCAAACCCGACTCAAACTTACCTAATCACAATTTATTAGTACTCAACGTCTACGTTCACCCGGATAAAAAACTGAAGAAGTAAACAATTATAACATTAATGACCCTGATTCAAGCGCTACAAAAATCACACGAACTCTACTCCTTGATCATCTCCCGTGATTTTAACAGTATTTTAGTAAAGGATAATCAAATAATCAAAGAACTGGGAAGTCAGGGTTTGACAATTTTGAATGGGAACGCAAATAAGGATAGACCCGCGGCTGTAACATTTGCAAGTGTCGACAATAGACTTTACGATAATTAGCAGCAATCTGGTTCCAAGTGTAGTCTCATTCGAGGTCGGTCAACGCATAGAAAGTGACCGTTTTCCATTAATTACAAAAATCAACATTCCTGTCGATAAAACCCAAAAAATTAACACCTTGATTGGACATACCGAAAACTTTAACTTACGGAAATTGAAATGGGTCAGAAAGGATACAAAACCAATATTGGATACACTGAAAGAACACTTGCTCTGAATAAAACCCCATTACAAAGAAGATCTCATAAAGACTTGGGAATATCTATGCCACGAGTTAACCTGTAATTTCCCTGTCATTAACTCTAGCGAATTATGAATGGATACTGGGAGGAAGCCATGGTTTAATCTAAGCCTACGAGAGGAAAAAAGATAGATCTTACGTGAAGTCCAAAGGCAAGCCATGGTGGTGAAAATGGGAATGAAATTAGATAAGGTGAAACTAACGGTCCTACGAAAAAATTACAAGAAGATGCTGGGAAAAGCAAAAAAATTATACCAAGAAGGTATTTGGTCAAAACTATTACTGGCCAGCAAAAACCCAAACTGTCGGACATTCTGGGGTATTATTAATAACTTGACAAAGGGCAACCAATTAAGACAAGAGGCAGGAATTGGAGAAGACAACTGGATTCATGACGTGCAAAATATGTTTATTTGCAAGGAGCATGACCAAAAAAGGCACATTAAAAAAGAGTGCGAAATATGTGCCAAGAACATGGAGTTTGCAAAAACATTACGGAAAAAAGAAGAAAACCTGCACGAAGATATTAGCATGCCATTGTAGGGTAAAGAGATCTTGTCCGTAGGGGACCCTCGTAATGATCCAGTTACCTTGACAGAACCTAACTATTTGAAAGAAGTAACAAAACGTACAGTACCCGGTCTCAGACATCCTGACAGACATCAAACAGCTGAAGGGAATAATAAGTAAAAACAGAGGGTGCGGCAGGCCCTAATGGGCTCACTAATGCTCTTTTCAAACATTCACCTGATTTTTGGGCAGAGTACCTTACACTGCTTTTTAACCAGATTTAAAGTCAAAACAAAATGCCCAAGTCCTGGAAAGGGAATATCATCCATCCCATATTCAAGCAGGATGACCATAATAAGCCAGGAAATTACAGGCTGATATCGTTGATCGACGTAGAGGCGAAATTATATGGATCATGCTTACTTATGCACCTTCAAGACTGGATGGATGAAACAAACATAATTCCCAAGTTTCAAATGGGTTTTGGGCCAGGGATGGGTACATTAACAAATCCGACAACTTTGGCACTTTTAATGGAAAAATCAGAAAAAAAGAAGACCAGACTGTTTGCATGTTTTATAGATCTGAAAGCAGGTTTTGACAGGGTGAATCAAAACCAACTATGGGAAAAATTAAGATCATGGGGGCTGTCGAGGAAACTACTGGATGCAATAATAGGCCTGTACAGTGAAACCTGGGCAAGAGTAAAACTGGGTGATGGACACAGCATCACTGCCGAAATCAGTACGCAACAGGGCCTAAAACAAGGCTGCATCCTGGCCCCTAGTTTATTTAACCTATACATGGCAGACATCGTTAAACACATGCATGCAGGTGAAGGTCATACACCAAACCAGGCAAACAAATTGAACATCCGCGCATGCAGGCAAGCCGTAATTCGATGGCTGGAGGGATCATCACCTTTGCTGGCTTGTAGGGGGGTCAAATATGTGAGAAAAGTACAATATTTCCAACGACAAGCTGAACTTGGGGAAACAAGTAAAGCTGGAAAGTGTAAACTCAAATCCTGATAGATTATTTTAACCAGGCTGGAAAATAAGCTAATAATGGGCTAAAATGAAAGACTTAATTGAGATGGCCAGCTTAAAAGTTTTTAAGGACCATTCCGCCCATTTACCTAACTTTGCATAAATCAAACCTCCCCAATGAACTCCATGATTACAAGCACACGGCAATGGACCAAGGCAACTAGATGATAATTGTATGTATTGTGTATTATCAGTTGTTTGAATTTTAAAGGACCATTTTGTTTTATTGTGAATTGTAATGATTTTAAATAATGAAAAACACTACATTTTTTTACTTTGACTTTGACTTTAGCTAGGCTTCTGCTGGCTCTACCTGATCTCTTTGGTGCCAATTCTTCCACACTATATCTGGTGCTGCATTCTATAAATATTCTATCCACAGCCATTGTATCTTGGAAAATTCAAGTATCATTATCTCCAACAAAAGCAAGCCACCCAGGGGCGGGAAGTGTGGGATCAATCTCTGCCAGGTTCCAAGAATTAATGGACAAGTCAACTTTTACTTCCCTAGCTGCCACAATAGGACAGAGTATAGGCATAGTTCTAGACATATAGGTAACATCATTAGGATGGCTGAAATTGTAAAACGCCAACTCTTGGATAATGATTGAGGAATTAACAGAAGCAGTTGAACTACCTGTCTTGTTCAAGGTAAACAGGGAGCTGGACATGCATTGCATTCATTCAGCCACTTATATATACACTTAGTGAGCGATGGAACTACAAAAACAGAGTGTCACATACTAGCACATTTATGTTTCTTATGGCACTTTTACAACTTGCCTCATAGAGACACTGAGATAGGTAGGAAAGTTCTGAGACAAGCATTCATTTAAATATGGGTAGATACACAGGAACAGAGTAGTGGATAAGATAGCATACCCAGTGAGAGAATAATACAGTGATACAGGGACAGATATAGGGACATACACATGAAAAGTAATAGTCATGTTAGCGATATTACAATAATGTAACTGTGTATATTGGTACTTCAGTATCTGATACCACATAATGAAAAGTTACGTTTAGTTATTCTATTTCTTTTCAGACATCAGTTTCTACATAACTACAAACAGTTACAGTGCCATCCAAAAGTGAGAAAAGAAAGAAACTGAGACAAGGAAACTATGTCCTCACAACTGAGAAACAAAAGGGGCAAAACGTGGCAAAAGTGGTGAAAGCGAAAAGAGCTACTAGTAATAGGACAAAGTAATTTCTTAAAATTGTATCTGCACAACTGGAAAAAGAGCAAAATCAAGTAAATAAAAAACAAAGTTTAAGACCAGGAGAAAAAGTGAATGATATGAAGAATAAAAAATCATACAAACAAAGCACAGACTTTAAACAGAAGTCAAAGACAGTTTAAGGAAATCAGAGTTAGAATGTTCCATTGTAGAGTAAGTAGGAATCTAATACCGATTATGAAGAAGTATAACAGAAAAAGAGAATCAGTCAGACAAAAGGAATGTGTTGAGCTTGTAGTTGATAAGGCCTTTGCTCTCAAGATGAAACTTTTTATTTTGAATCCAAACAGAATGGATAAAATAGTGTTGTGGATAAGAAAAGAAGCCAGAAGAAAAGCCTTTGTCAATAGAACTAACTTTTGCAAAGTTTTCAGCTGTTAATGAAGACATACTTCCAGTACTGAGCCTTTCTTTAATGAACAAACCTATTTCCAAGAGAACACATTAGTGCATGAAGTTGATGAATCTGGACGTTGTTATGAGATTAAAGATGCTACTCCTATTCCTAAAGAAGTGATGGTTTCTAGAAATAGAGAGGAAGTAATAGCTGAAGAGGTACAAGGAAGGAGTAGACGAGTCCCTTGTATACAAGTCGAACTGTAGCAGTATTTGTACTATTTGGCAGGAATCTATTGATATGTTGAGAAATGTCCTACGCATTTTTTCCTGCAGAAGTCAAACACAGAACATAGCTAAGTTGCAAGGATTATCCCCATGCAGAGCAAGTAACCACATTAATTTACAGGGACACTCACTAGCATGTCCATCAAATTAAGTGTGTGAAAGTACCCTTCAGCTTTTTAGAATGTTAGCTGTACACCTCTTGGAAATGCAAACTTTAGGTAGGAGACTTTAGTATGTAAAACTCCTGCCTTATGTTTAGGAGAATTTAATAGAATTTTTCTGCATGGTACAGTAGCAGAGGTAAAATGAGTTTGTGATGATGTTCAGCTTCGTTTTCTTTGATCCTGAGGAGAGGTGTAGGGAAAATGAAGACTTGGTATCATCCAGGAGTCTCAAAACACAATACTGGTATTAGTGTTAACAACTTTCAAGAAGATATTAGAAACTGGACCGCTTTTGTATTCACTCCAAAACTCAAACTTGTTATGGGGTTGTGTCTCCGTAAGCTGAAGAAGTAAACACATATAAGTGGCGAGGATTTGCAGCTTATTTCTCTGTAGAGGAACGCTTTGATTGTTCCACAGGACATATTATGTGTAAGTACTGTTATGATAAATTGGAGGACAAAAGAATGTCCACTAGAGCAGTTTGTAACAAGGTAGAATGAGTTCCAATCCCACAAGAACTAAAAGATTGAAATGTTGATGAATCAATTCTAATACGGTGCATACGATGTATACACCACCAGGTCATCGGCATATAGACCAACTTTCTTTTCCCAACTTCTTGCTTTAAAAGGAATTATTTTAGCATGTTTCCTAATCTTTTCCGCTAGGGGCTCAATATATAAATTAAAAAGTAGTGGGGATAAGGGGCACCCTTGTCTTGTCCCCCTACAGATATTAAACTTCTTTGATAATCTTCCATTTATTAATATTTTTGCAGATGGAGCTTTATACAATTGCATTATGACCCTACAGAATTTTCCTCCTACGTTAGATAACCTCAATATTTCCTCCAAATAGCACCAGTTCACATGATCAAAAGCCTTGGTTGCATCAACAGTAATAACTGCTAATAGCGCCTATAAGGTTACATGTAAGATCTTTAATACTCCTCCCTCTCACAAACCCTTTTTGATCCTCATGTAGGAGTGCTCCCACCACCCAATTTAGACTATCCGCTAATATTTCCGAGTAGATCTTATAATCAGAATTTAAGAGCGAAATGGGCCTGTACGAGTCACAACAATCAGGTTGTTTGTCTGGTTTTAGTATGAGCGTGACAGTGGCTTCATTCCATGAGGGAGAGATCTCTTCGCCCTTTTCAAATATTGCATAAAACAGTTTCTTTAAAACCGGAGCTAAAACTTTCTCTAATTTTTTATATAATTCCATGGGGAGACCATCCGGGCCTGCTTCTTTATTCGATTTCCCTAGTATAATGGCCTTCCCAATTTCTTCCTCCGTTAACTCCTCATTAATACCTTCCTTCTGAAGCTCTGATATTTCATGTGGGTTACGATATCTATAGAGGACAAACTTTTTTTTTAGCTTTGGCCTGGTGGTGTATACATTGAACTTGGATTCAGCCTTACCAGTGGTGTATGAGCTAGCTGCCGGTTTTGGCAAGATTTCAGGTTACGAAATAAACCAGCGTAAAATGGTTATAATGGTTTGGAACATCGATACACGGTTAAAATGTGTAAAAAAGGAAATGAGATACTTGGGTATAAGAATTGTGCAGAATATAGAACAAATTCCTGAAACCAATTTTCAAAATATCAGTAAAGAAATTGGGAAACTGCTGCTGGGATGGTCACATCTCCCATTATCAATTTATGGAAGAGTAAACATTATTAAAATGACCATCCTTCCAAAAATTACTTTTCTATTCCATCATATCCCGATGGCCTTTAAGGAAGGATGGCTTAAAACGTTTCAGTCCAAAATCTCCAGCTTCATATGGGCCTTCAAAGGAGTGTGTATCTCCTGGAAGAAACTTAGAAGGCAATATCAGAAAGGAGGACTTAAGTTGCCGGATCTTTCTTACTACGCATGGGTGTTTCTACTAAAAGGAGGGAAAAGTCTGTTTAAAGCTCCAGAGGAGTCGGATACAGGCAAAATGTATAAAGCGATGCAAAAAAATGTAAAAGGAGGAGACACTGATTTTATACATAAACATGGGAACCCTCGCTACTTTAAAAAGATTTGACTGAACACTCTGCAGGGACTAGCTATAACCTGGTATAAAGTTAGGAGGGAACTAAAGATCAAGTACTACAGCTGTTGGGCGCCAATTTTTGACTCACCAGGATTCCCGGAATGGACTAAGGACAGTCTGGTGCAGCCACTAAAAGAGGCTGGAATACTGCTCTGGAGTTCCGTGAAAAAAGATGCTCTAATCTCATAGGAAGAGGCCCAAATCCTGACGAATGGACGATTGTCAAGATTTAAATATCTCCAAATGTTGAGTTGGAGTCGTATGGAGGGACTTGGAGCAGGACAGGATAATAAACTGGAATCATCTCTGGCAATTGGAGTAAACCAGAAAAAAAGAGGTGGCACATCGTTATTGGCTGTTGGTGGAGCTGAGTGATGGTGATTTTAATCTGCTGAAAGAACTGTGGGAGAAGAGATTGCCTAGGGAGCAGTTTGAAGAATTATTGCAAGTATCTTGTAATAAGTTATACTCCACAGTATGGCCCGCAAATTTAAGGCGGAACCACCTCTTTTGTCTCCACAGGGTCTATTGGACACCATACAAATTATCCAAAAGGGAAATGGAGCAATGCCAAAATGTCCTAAGTGTGGTAAAGTGAAAGGCGATGACATCCACATGTTTTATGACTGTCCAATGATCCAGGACTTTTGGTTGGAAGTGAGTAATATAATCTCTGTGTTATACTTGGAGAGACGTTCCAGCCAGGTAAGCATAATTTTGATCTTTTTTGGGGTTCCTGCTAACTATGTATCACAGATAAAAAATACAAACAAACTGATTTTCGTCCTCATATTACTTGCCCGCAGGGAAATATGTAAATATTGGGAGAAAGTGGTGCCTCCCTGTAAAATAGAATGGTTGGCCTCTATACAACATACTAATGTATTAGATAGGTTTTCAAAAAGTAAGAGAAACAACTTCTGGATTCCATTTGAGAAATGGCTTGAATCTATAAAAGTCTGATGATTAGGCCTCTATACCATATTGCCTAGTATTCTGACGGTGGCACACAAGGGACGTAATGAAACAGCTTCTGATGGGTGAATAAAGATGGCACGATGTAGAGTGATCCATCCCGATATACGGATGATTGGGCTGTTTTGATCCTTTCTTGATTGGGACCTGAGACCCAAAAGCTCTGGTATACTTGGGCAATGAGGACAAAAAAAATACGGTGCATACATCCATTCCAAGATATAGTTTGTATGGAGCCAAAGACACAGAAGTTACCTCCAACAGAGTTACAGATAAGTCTTAAAGATAGAGTTGTGTACTCACCATTAGATTTAAAGCAGAATATTGATACTGTAATGGTGCTGAGAGGTTTGGAAGAAGCACATTTTAGTGAATGGTGTCCCTACTAAGAATAGAAAAATATGGCAGGAATTAGTGAATGTCAGCAAAGTAAAGAAAGCAACATTATATGTGGTACAAAACAATATTTATTATAAAAAATGTAGATGTTCTTCAAGACATAACCCATATGGAGGGTGATACATTATCATCCAGAGGTCAAATTAAAAAGATGGATCAATCCAGATTGGAAGAAATTTATGAACGCAACAGTCTCCACCCTCTGCATTTTAAAGAGATTAATCATGATGCAATGGATCTCTTTCAAATAAAAGAAAAAAGAGAAGCTACCTTGAGTGTCTGATGAGAAAAGTTTAGAATCTCAATTTTTTCTACATCTTATGCCCACAAGAATAGGTGGTGGGTGTGATGACTGGCCTGTACAGATACCAGAAGCTGGGTGTAGATCAACTAGACTATACTCAGAAGATTTCAGATTTCATCAGTATATTCCCTGTATATTGAACCTTTTATTTGAGATTGACTTGTCAGGCCTATCTTATGTGGTAAACCACATTCTCAAGACAGAAGTGAATCTGCAAAATATCACAGCAAGGGAATCCATTCACAAAGTTCAAGGAAAAGATGAAAACCAGGAATACTATTTGATTAGTTTAATGGTGTGCCAACATGGTTGTAGTGAATATTGTTATCATCGTCACAGTGAGCTGAAATGCATGTTGAGCAACCTAGGAGCACCTATTTGGTTTCTAATACTTATTCATTGAATGAACTCCTTGAAATCCTGTAAGAAGCAAACTCAAACATGAAAGGCATCAATCTGAAGACAGCCAATACACATTGCTCATGGACCCTACAACTGTTTGCAGATATTTTATCAGCTGGTTTCAAGTGGTGATGGCTTTTATCTGTAACAAAACTAATCCCCCTCTTGGCCAAGTAACTGATTTCTTTTGGCGCAAAGAGTACCAAGCTAGAGGTGCTCCACATATTCACATGCTGTTATGGGTAAAAGAAGCCCCAAAATTTGGAACAGACATTTATGAGTCTGTCTTGTCTTTCATTCAACAGTATGTGACTTGTGCCGCCCCAGAAGATGGCATAAATTAAGGGCGTGAGACAATAATTTGTTCTTGTGCTGGAGTGTCTGCCATTTATTGCAGTATTATACCTCTACTTGTACTTTGCACGCTTTTGTAACCTGCACACATATCACTTTTTCCTCCTGTAATGTACCGATTGCTACCTCATGTATTTTGGTTTCTCACTATTGTCACTTTTGATTCATGTAATTAACGTTTGCTTTTGTAATTTGTTCACTTGTAATTTTTCTCCTCATGTATCATTGCTGTTCCTATTGTGAAGCGCTCTGACACCTTCGGCTAAAGTCCGCGCTGTATAAAATTGCATAAATAAATAAAATAAATAAATAAATAAATAAATTCTACATTTTCAAACACATAGATATAGGAAGCACTGTCATCAAAAATACAGATGCAAAGAATGTGTTTCCACTAGATGCTGTTTTGGATTCCCACAACCTGTCATCCCAAAATGAAGATCCAACAGCTTTTGGTCGGCAAACAGACATACCCTGTATTGGTCCTGACCATTTTTGCAGCGGTTTTCTCCCAACATTTTGCCTTCTTCCTCCTATTTGTTCTGACCTGTTTCTGTTGGCTTTAGGACTCTGGGCACTTTACCACTGTTAACCAGTGCTGAAGTGCATATGCTCTCTTTCTAAAATATATTGGTGAATGGTTTATCCATGATTGGCATATTTGATTTACTAGTATGTCCCTAGTACAGTGCACCAGGTGTGCACAGGACCTGTAAATCAAATGTTACTAATGAGCCTGCAGCACTGATTTTGCCACCCACATGAGTAGATCTGCAAACATGATTCAGACCTGTCACTGCAGTGTCTGTGTGCGTGGTATTGAACTGCCATTTAGACCTGGCAAGTGCACCCACTTGCCAGGCCCAAATATTCTCTTTTTTAACTCCATGTAAGTCACCCCTAAGGTAAGCCTAAGGCAGCCTTCTGGGCAAGTTGCAGTGCTTTTAAAAGGTACAACATGTACTGTTGTGTTTTACATGTCCTGATATTGAAAATATTTTTTTCACTATTGCAAGGAATATCTCTTGCGTAGGGTAAAATGAGGATTGCCTTGAAATATCTTTTAAGGGTAATTTTCCATTAAACTCACAATTTAAAAATACATCTTTTGGTGAAGTTGATTTTTAAATTGTATGTTTGAAAATGCCACATTTAGAAGGTGGTTGAATTCTTACTTAAGTATTCCATGCCCCAGCCTGCCTCTAGAATCTACTCTGGATTAGGGTGACAGTTTGGCTCTTGTACTCTAGACAGTCGCACAAGGGAGCTGAGGTGTGCCTTGCATTTCCTGGTGGGTCATAACCAGAATGATGGGCCTTCCTCAGCTAGAGTGGTGGGAGGAATTGTCACTGACAGCTGGATAGGGCTGTGCCTGTCCTCCGTGACACACCACTCCAACACTGATGCAGCACCTGCTTCATCACTGTGAATCTGACACAGCGCATCTGGATCTTCGACACATTATTCTCTGGTGCTGATTTCTTCTTTGACGTTGCCCAGAAGCATCACCTCCCCTTCCAGTGAGGAACCAACATATCACCAACCCTGACAGTAAGGGTCTAACGCATCAACTCGCCTGCATAGCTGAAACTGACTGACCCATCACCTCCCCTGGCAGTAAGGACCAATTCATCACATGCCTGGGATTGAGAAACCAGTGCATTGCATTGCTTTTCTGGCACATCTCCTCCCCTGCAACTGTTTTGTCTTTTAATTTGGACACATCTAAAGTACTTTGTGCTAAAAGGGATGCATGCATCCCTAGATTTATATGGACTGAACTGATTTAACCTTTGAAAAGGGATATCTTTACTTGTGAATGCTAGATTTGTTTAGTTTGGTCTTTTTTAATTCAGATAAATATTGGTTACTTTTTAAACTAGTATGGACTACGTTTGTAGATTTTTCACTGCATTACTGTGTGTGTGTGAACAAATGCTTTACATATTGCCTTTGAGATATTCTTGACTGCTCCTGCCAAGCTACCAAGGGGGTGAGCAGGGGTTATCTTGGATGTGTGACTCCCATACCCTGACTAGACGGATGGTCCCAACTTGGACAGGGCGCAAACCACTGCCAACTACAGACCCCGTGTCTAACACCCTGACAGAGAAATCTCTAAAAAATACAAACAACCTTAGAAGAACAAATGCTTCCTATTATATCACTGACTACAACCCTATGATTCTAATCGAATAAGGATCTACAATGTGTTGCAGACAATTCCATTGCTGCTGCTCGCTACATGACTTTGTATATAACATAATCAGAGAAGACAGAGATGAAAGAGATGTGTGAGGAGATTTCTTCAGGAAAGATTCTTCCCAAGAAATTGTACAGCTTCAGCTTGAAATGATTTCATACAAAGCTGTAGGTTCGTATGAATGCTCAGACAAGTTGAGCTTGGCTAGTTTGTTTTCCAAGTCAAGAGGAATTGTGTGGCTAAGCCTAGGCCTTGCAAGGGATGTACCATGTTACAACGCATACTATTACAACTACCTACCGTTACAACGCGACCATTACAACACATACCATTACAACGCATAGCGCTTTGAGGTGCTGGATAGTGGTAAGTATAATTTACTATTCTAACTCCAGTCCCCGTGGACCCTAGGGAAGGTGTTGGATAGTAAATTATACTTATTCCCTATCCTAGAGCGCCCCCCAGCGCAATGCGTTGTAATGGTATGCGTTGTAAAAGTCGCGTTGTAACGGTAGTGCGTTGTAACAAATGCGTTGTAACAGGTGTATACCCCTTGCAAGCCATCACAATAGAGTAATCAAGTATTTCCTAGAAATACAGTATCTCACAGAATTCGATCCGGAAAGTAGAGATATTCTGAGAAAAAACATGGTGGATACACACTTTCCAAGAAGAAGTTCTTTTCTTCAAAACATGTGTCTCTACAAAGTACTTCAGCACTACACATATAGAATTAATGTTACCGAAAACATAGAAGAATGAAGATATGGAGTACATGGATATGATGGTTGATGGGTGAGCCACAACAAAGAGAATCTAATTAACCACTCAAAGCTCAGTTGCCAAACCCCAGCAAGAAGAAAGTTTCCTACTTGCATGTTTACATTTGTTTAAGCCATGGTGTGTTGACTTATTTGGGCACTATGACTGGTATGAAGACTCTTTCAGTGCTCTGAAAGGCATCATTGAGTGCTCAATTTTTCCAAACTAACTGCAACTGTTGAAATATTAGATTGTACAGGAGAAACTACCACTACTGAGACAGCAAAAGAGAGTTCACAAAGCTGCCAAGGTGCTGCTCTTGTGAGTCAAGATCCTCCTGGAGAACCAATTGTTCAAAATGAAATAGCTATAACTATAAATGAGGTAGAGACTGCAATGTAGCAAGCAGGAGAGGAAACTATGGATTTTGAACACTTAGTGGAAAAACTGAACAACGAAAAAAAAGAAATTTAGAATGAGGTTTAAGATAAAATAGAACATGGATTTCTCCACGAGGGGAAACAGTGTGATTGTTCTTCGTACAAACCAATATTACTGTACATTAGTGGTCAAGGTGGCACTGAAAAAAGCTTCATAATTCTCACTGGTTATCTACAGAAGACTACAGAATCAAATGTCTCATGTGTAGTAACAGGCCCAACAGAATTAGCTGCACACAACAGTAAAGGGATTACTTTATATTGCGTACTAATGCTGCCTGTTTAACATGACAATAAACTGAACGTGAAGATTGCCATGAGGTGTGAAGAGTATTGAATAAACTGAAGCATTTAACAATTAATGAGGTCAGCTTGGTATCCAACTTAATACTTGCATTCATACACTTAAGAATGCAGCAGATTGTGAGAAGAAGCCACGATGTGCTGTTTGGAAGAAAACATTTGATTGCATTTGGTGACCTACTGTAACTCACCCCCTTAGATGATAACCTGTTTTCAAAACACTTGTGCATAACGAAATAAAGAATTCCCTGGGGAGCATTTGCAATGTAAATCTTTGGTTAAACTTTGAATACAAGGAACTAGTGAAAAATATGTGTCAAGCATCTGATGTAACTTATGCAGAAATACTGGAAACATTAGCATAGGAGTTCTAACAAAAGAGAGGAAACATGCTTTGGAAAGTCAACTTATGAAAAAACTATTTCTATCTAATATTACAGCAGCTGAACTAATGCACAATTTGATTGAAGAACAAAGTCTATAGTTTGTTGAGTGCCAATACTTGAAGAGTGTTCCAAGTTTAATGAACAATTACTACTAAAGGAGAAAGAAGATATTTTGGAAATTGCGCCTATTGATAAAATGGAACATTAGGGAGTCACAATACTACTCACTGATAAAGTCCAAGCAAAATTTGATACTTTGGAGGTTTGTCTCTAAAACTGCAGGATTAGAAAAGGATTTACGTAGCAGCAAAAACGGTTTAGTAATTCTGAGCCATAATGTAGAGGAAGGTTTAGTAAATAGTGTAATAGTTAAATAATTGATTTTATTAATTTCCCAAATAGAGATGAGCTTGAATACTTGGCCATAAAATTTGATCAGATTGATGGCGTGTAGCAGATTGGCTGTTGTGTTGTACGTTTTTTGCTAGTGAAAGACTTATATGAGTGCTGTAACTGTCCATAAATCACAAGCTTTAAGTGTAGATGCAGCTTTTGTAAACATTGGAAGTACTGTACTTCAAGAAGGAATGTCATATGTAACACTTTAGCCATTCACACATCCAGTCATACAGACATACATACACCTACACAGCCACTCATACACCCTTACAGCCACTCAAGCACCCACTCAATCACCCACAGAGAAACTCACACAGCCGCTCACTCACCCATACAGGTACTTACACACCCACACATTCACCCAACTGCCACTCACACTGACACTCACTCAACAATACAGCTACTCACACACCCACTCACTTACCCATGGAGCCAGTGACACAAGCCACAAACTCAACGATACAACTGCAAATACACCCACAGAACAACTTTCAAACCCATTCACACATCCATATAACCACTTACACACCGACTCACTCATACTTACAGCCCCTGACACAGACAGACATTCACTCACTAATAGTCACACACATCCGCTCACTTACCTATACACAAACTAAAACAGAGACTCACTCACCCATACAGCCACTCAAATACCCACTCCCTCACCCGTACAAACAATCACAAAGCCACTCACACACTGATACAGTCACGCAGCCACTCAGATGAAATATGTTAGCAATAGTATGCCTAATTACTAGTACAGAAATAATAGTAATTTAACTTTTGCTGTAGCTTGGTATATATCTTTTAGTCTCAGAAACATTTACAAAACACGTATACTCACTGGATGATGTCATCAGTGATGTCATTTGAGATGCCATCAGTGATGTAACTGATGTTGTCATGAGTTATGTAATTTGTCAGGTCATAAGCAGTGCATTGCAGGGGGTAAGTTATAGTTAGCTCAGGTAACTATAACTGCTGATTTTTACTGGTTGTTAGTTTTGTATGAGTGAAATGTGAGCTTAACTATAATGTGCCTGTAACTATTCTTTCAGTGAAAAAATATATATACATATATTTATCTTTATTTATATATATTGAAAGAGAGAGAGAGAAAGAGAGAGAGAGAGAGAGAATATAAGCTTAGTAGTAGCAGATTGTGAGGTAGTAATGCATCACTGCCTTCAGGTAGCTTGTACAACATATTGGAGTTTTGTACTTCTGTACTGCCTCATTATGGGTGCTGCAGAATAATCTGTGTTATTTCCCTGCTCCAGGAAGTATTGTTACCAGGGATCCTGTTAATTCTGGCATGGAAAAATAACACACACGTTTTAGGGAGAAACTTGCACACATCTGCTTCCCTACCAAGTTCCGCATATTTTTCCCCAGTGATTCACAAAGAAAAATGTAGCTGCTTTCAGTAGACGAAATCTCATTGCAAAACAACACAATTAGCAATTCGAATCCTCAGCATAGTGACGGCTAAACTTAAAAAATATTGAATATAAATTGTTTTATAGTGGTACAATACATTGACTGGCACATGCATAATAGCTTTTTGTTATCGCAAACGGTGCGATTTGCGAAACTTGGCAGTTTGTGATTGCAAAATTAGCTTTTGTGATTCATGAAGGGTCAAGGCCCTCGCAATTTGATAATATGCAATTAATGGAGAGTTCTCAAATTGCAATTGCATTTAAGGAATCGCATTTTGCGATTCCTTAAATGCAATGCAAGAACCACTTTGAAGTCTTCTAGGGGTCGCAAATGACAATGAAGTTGAACGTCATGGTAATTAGCATAAACTTTGAAAAATACACTAAAGTGCATTTTTCAAAGTTGTAAGTTGCACACACACATGTCCTTGGGACATGGGTGCGCGCAACATATGTGCACAGATCAATTTCAGGGGTGCAACAGGGTGTCATTTTGACACCCTTGCACCCTTGAAATTGCATGCGCAATTTGCGAAGACCTGTTGGTACTCGCAAATTGCGCATGCAATTACCTATTCATTCCTATGGGCCTGCAGGCCCATAGGAATGAATGGGAAGCCATTCCTTATTTGCGAATCGCAATTTGCGACTCACAAATAAGGAATGTGTAGAAATTGCTATTTTTATAGCGATTTCTACATGCATAGGCTTTTGCAAGTCCCTAATTGCGATTCCATAATAATCGCAATTAAAAACTCGCAAAACCCTAGCTTGATGTATGTGCCTGTATGTTTTTTGTCTGAAAAATATTAAAAAATGCACTTCGTTAACAATATGTCCTAGGATAAGAATTATTGTTTATTATAGATTAAAACTATTCCAGCAATACAAATGATACTACTTTGTATGCACCTCTGATTGTTAACAGCCGCAATTATTAAGTAACCTAAACAATAAAGTGACCAGAACAATATTTTATTTTATTGTCAAAAACAGTTGCTTCTTTCATCACCTCGCGCATCACTTACCATCTTTCAGTATGGTTTCCCGGCCAGTGCCATCAATTTTCTGACGTCCAATGAGGAAGCTGGTGGTGTCCGCAAAATAAATGTAATTGGATTGAGCGTGAAAATCCAGAGCGCGCGGGTTGACCAGGTTCTCGATGGGATGCATGTACTCGTCGGCTACTTTGTTATTCAAATCCATTCCCCTGATGATCCCAGGCCGCCCTTTTCCATAAAACAAGAACAGCTCGTTCTTGGGCCCTGCACAAGAAAGATTACGCACGTAAGAAACAAAAGCAGGCTAATCTTCTTTCACCCTGTCTAATTCCACTATTTAATTAACTGGCACAATTAGTGTTTTTATTCAATACTGAAAATGTAACTTTCCTGTAATCGGAACATATCTTCTTCAAGAGGTTGCGTTACATTAATTGAAAAGCAAATAATTTCCTTGATTAGCTGACATCGGATTAGTTGTTCTTTTGTGGTTGTTGCTGTCCATGCAATAAAAACATGACAAACGAGGGGATAATGTGGTCCTCGGCGTGAAACTCGTTCGACTTTTTTTAATTGCTGAGACAGTATTTGGTAATGATAGGGGCATTTATTAAAGTCTGCAGTTTAAGAGCCAAGAGATTAAAAACACCGCTTTTTCTCAAGCATGCACACAAAAAACAGGAAAACAATCTGCTTGGAAATGTTCTGTGCTATTAAAAATGCAAACTATGCCGTGACCACTAGTCCTTTGGTGGAGAGTGAGGAGGAGGAGGTGGGGAAAGTCATTTTTTCGAACTTCAATAACCTGGGCTTTTAAATTCATTGGGTGGGGGCAAAGTTCACCTTCAATTTCTTGGGCCTCATTTATGAAAAGTGACACATCGCTGCGTGAAAATAGCGATGCGTCACTTTTCACTGCGCACTCCTTACGCCATTCCTGATGCGTCATATTTAATGTATGACGCATCATCTCGCAAGGAGTTACAGATACGTCAGTATTTCTGACGTATCTGTAAGCGCAAAATGGACGCATTGCTGGAGTGTGTTACAAAAGTGACGCAACTCCAGCAATGCGTCCCTTCACATGGGGAAAGCCCCATGTGATAGAGCTTGTGTCAGTCTTACGCCTGCTGTGAGGCAGGCGCAAGATTTTGACGCAACAGCGTCCTAAAAGAGACGCAGTGAAGTCTCGTAGATTTCACTGCGTCACTATTACGAGGCTTTTTTGCGGGGGAACGCCTCCTCTGCATACATTATCTACCTAGATGTGTCACTTTTTAAATATGGCGGAATGAGGCGCATTTTTTACACCGCTGGTGCGTCACAAAAAGTGACGCACCGGCGGCGCAAAACTGACGCAAGGCCTTCATAAATAAGGTCCCTTGTTTTAACCTTCAAAACAATAGCATAACATGCAGATTATGGTGCCATGAGTACGAAAATGTGGATGTTCTGGCAGTATGCTGCCATTGCCATCAGTACCTATAGGCAGACTTGACCTTTTGCAATAGGTCTCGCATTAGGAAAGTTTGAGCAATTGGTATTGTAAATGACACTTTTTTTATTTATGTGTTGGTTTTGAAACTAGCAAAAGTAATAGCTTTGTCAGTTACAATGTCAATAGTTTTAACTTTCGCAAATGTGACACCTATAGCATTTGTAATGCAATGTGTGTTGTCTTTACGTGACTTAGATGTATTGATATTGCAAATAACAATGGCTTTTAATTTTGTAAATAATTAATACTTAAATAAAATTTATTGTAATTTATAAATGGCAATAGCTTAAACGTTTGTAATTTAATTTTGTGAAGATTATGTTCAGTGTATTTTATTGTGACGAAAATCCAAGAACATTGCATTTGCACCTGGTGGTGGATGTGGTGGTGGTGGATGCGGTGGAAGTGGTGGTGGATGTGGTGGTGGTGGTGGATGTGGTGGTGGTGGTGGATGTGGTGGTGGTGGTGGATGTGGTGGTGGATGTGGTGGTGGATGTGGTGGATGTGGCGGTGGTGGATGTGGCGGTGGTGGATGTGGTGGTGGTGGATGTGGCGGTGGATTTCATGGTGGATGTGGAGGTAATGGTGGATGTGGTGGTGGATGTGGTGGTGGATGTGGTGGTGGATGTGATGGTGGATGTGATGGTGGATGTGGTGGTGATGGTGAATGTGGTGGTGGATGTGGTGGTGGATGCGGTGGTGGATGCGGTGGTGGATGCGGTGGTGGATGCGGTGGATGGGGTGGTGGTTGTAGTGGATGTGGTGGTGGATAAAGTGGTGGTGGGTGTGGTGGTGGTGGTGCATGCGGTGGTGGTGGATGCGGTGGTGGTGGATGTGGTGGTGGTGGATGTGGTGGTGGTGGATGTGGCGGTGGATTTCATGGTGGATGTGGAGGTGATGGTGGATGTGGTGGTGGTGGTGGATGTGGTGGTGGTGGATGCGGTGGAAGTGGTGGTGGATGTGGTGGTGGTGGTGGATTTGGTGGTGGATGTGGTGGTGGATGTGGTGGTGGTGGTGGTGGTGGATGTGGCGGTGGTGGATGTGGTGGTGGTGGATGTGGCGGTGGATTTCATGGTGGATGTGGAGGTGATGGTGGATGTGGTGGTGGATGTGGTGGTGGATGTGGTGGTGGATGTGGTGGTGGATGTGATGGTGGATGTGATGGTGGATGTGGTGGTGATGGTGGATGTGGTGGTGGATGCGGTGGTGGATGCGGTGGATGGGGTGGTGGTTGTAGTGGATGTGGTGGTGGATGAAGTGGTGGTGGGTGTGGTGGTGGTGGTGCATGCGGTGGTGGTGGATGCGGTGGTGGTGGATGTGGTGGATGTGGTGGTGGTGGATGTGGCGGTGGATGTCACGGTGAATGTGGAGGTGGATGTCGTGGTGGATGTGGAGGTGATGGTGGAGATGATGATGGATGTGGTGGACAGTGCACACAGTCAGAGCAGCGTGCACCAAAAACAAACACAGCCCATACAAAACCGAAACAGCATGTATCAAATGCAGAGACGGTTCACACAGAACATGAGCACCGTGCACCTAAAGAACACACAGCCTATGCACAACTGAAGCAGCATGAGAGGAGAGGGCATTGGAAGTCGTGGGAGTGGGACATCTGTACGCATATGCCCTCTGCACAGCAACCCCACACAGGACAACGAGACAGTAAAACCGAGGGACTCTGCAGTGGCACCTACGCCTCTTAATCACTACACGAGTGCTTACCTGAAACTGATTTGGAGGCAGGTTTGGGAGTTTGTTCAACCGCTGTGTAAGAGATGGGTCTGCACTGTAAGAATGTCAGCTGTATCTGACCGTATACGTAATTACACTAATGATTTGGAAAGTAACTTACCAATTTATTTTTGTATTTATTTAATAGCGCAGCGCTAGTACTAGTCCCACTGGAGTGTGTTGGAGCGGCAGCACTATGCATCAAACACACAGACATAGAGAATGAATCATGCAACCAAACGTGGTTGCCGTGATAAAAAATAAAGCGTTGTCCGTTTTTTAAATATGAATGCGTGCGGCAATTAATAATGATGTAAAAAAAACGTATGGGCTAGTAAGCCAACCGGAAGCGTAAGCACGGGATATAATATTGGGGTGGCCTAGTTTTTAAGCCCTCTCAAGTTTAGCAGCTCTGACAGGTGCGAGAAAGGCGAGAAGATGGTTTGCCTACGATAACACCGTTTTTGCAAATAGGAAAACAGAAACTCACATTTTTAAAGGTAGTTGGGGGCAGTGCGATCTGAGCGGGAGAATATGAAGAGGCAAGACCGGGCTGGTTTAGCTGCAAAGACACAGGTTAGAATGTGTCCAAGTTAATTCATCACTTGTTAATGTATTTGTTTAATGAACTGTAAACAAATTATAAACGAGCGATGTACCGCATGTGCTGCAAACGAAGGGTGCATCAGCCTTTTATTGTGGCCGTTTGTCCTGATTATTCGAGAGAAGTTTCGAGTTTTAGTTGTGTTTTATTGACGTCACATTCTTAGTCCCACTGGAGTGTGTTGGAGCGGCAGCCCTATGCATCAAACACACAGACATAGAGAATGAATCATGCAACCAAACGTGGTTGCCGTGATAAAAAATAAAGCGTTGTCCGTTTTTTAAATATGAATGCGTGCGGCAATTAATAATGATGTAAAAAAAACGTATGGGCTAGTAAGCCAACCGGAAGCGTAAGCACGGGATATAATATTGGGGTGGTCTAGTTTTTAAGCCCTCTCAAGTTTAGCAGCTCTGACAGGTGCGAGAAAGGCGAGAAGATGGTTTGCCTACGATAACACCGCTTTTGCAAATAGGAAAACAGAAACTCACATTTTTAAAGGTAGTTGGGGGCAGTGCGATCTGAGCGGGAGAATATGAAGAGGCAAGACCGGGCTGGTTTAGCTGCAAAGACACGGGTTAGAATGTGTCCAAGTTAATTCATCACTTGTTAATGTATTTGTTTAATGAACTGTAAACAAATTATAAACGAGCGATGTACCGCATGTGCTGCAAACGAAGGGTGCATCAGCCTTTTATTGTGGCCGTTTGTCCTGATTATTCGAGAGAAGTTTCGAGTTTTAGTTGTGTTTTATTTACGTCACATTCTTTTTTGTCATGTCTAGTTACATTTTCGCACTAGACATAATATACTTTGACAACACACTTTTGATTGTTTACTGTGTTTTCTTTACTTGCTTAATACTGAATAACGATACCAGCCATTTATAAATGATTGAATGGTTGGACTTAATGTGCCCCGACCCAGTGGTAATTATAGTTAGTTTTTTAATGTATACTTTTTATGAGAATGCTACTTAGATGTTTTAATTTTAAAAGAAGGGAGTCTTATGTTGATGCTAAGAATCAAAGCTACAGTCTGTAAGTAACAGAGAGATCTCTGCAGCGAGTTGCAACCCACCAAGTTACCTTCCTGAGACAACAACCAAACTAGAGCAGGCGCGTCTCGGCCGGAGCAGGGGGCGGAGCAGGGAGAGCGGGCTTTGAAATGCACTTCACACGGCCGGCCGGTCGTGAAACTGAAAGCATGGCCGGCCGGCCGTGAAAGCCTTTGATGCCGCAGGGGGTGGAGCGGCACCAGCTGGGAGAGTAGGCAAGGCAGGCGGCTGGGGGCATGTGCATGCGCTTTTAAGCTCAATGCGCATGCGCATTGAGCTTAAAAGTCACGGGCACTGCAAGGAATCGCCACGATTCCTTGCAAGTTGGACAAAGAGTGGATAAGCCACCATAGTCTCGCTTGCATCTCTATTGCATTCCTTGCGCAATGATGCGTCATATTGTAAATATGACGCATCATTGGGGTCTCAAAGAGGTCGCAATGAAAAGTGACGCATCGTTGTTTTCTCGCAGCGATGCGCCACTTTTCATAAATGAGGCCAATGGGGCAATGGACATGTATCACACAGATTTAACTACATTTGGACCAAATTATTGCTACTTTTTATCAAAATCTTCAGGAGTGTTATGAATCTGAGAAAACAACTGGAGCCCCTCGTATTCACCTCTTTTAAATTTAAACATCTGTAAAAAAAAATGTTTATAAAACAATATATTTACTTTGCCCATAATGGTGGCACAGATATACAGTCGTATTGCTTGCCACTCTCTATTCTGTGAGGCTAAATAAAAAGAAGCCATAAATAAACATGGCCGCTCCACCAGGAAATAAATAGCGGCCCAAGGGGTTTCATGTAATTAAAAATATGCAGTGATGGACTCTATTTCCCCAATCAATGAAACTAAGGCCAAACATGGATTTTAACTGATGAGTGTCCACATGAGCATGCATTAACTAACACCTCTGATTTTGCTTTGGAAAGTGAGGGCATTTGATGGTTTGAACATACTTTTGCATGACCTGCCATCACCTCCCAGGCTGAAGCCAGTCCTGCAGCGACAGGTTCGTGTTTTATAGCTGGAGCCGAGCAGACAGATGTGCGAGCATCCCCCTGGCATTCCATATGGGTCTGCTTCACAGGCATGGTTTCTGACTAAAACAAAAAAAAACAGCAACACCAGACAAGAGAAGATAACATCATCAAAAGCCTGTCTTAAGATAATATATTCAGTGCAATAAAAAGAGTTCCAACAAGAATGTCACCATATAGCTGTAAAGTGTTTAATGTTTGAACAAATACAGATAAGCAGTTGGCAATACATTAAACAAAAAGGCGAGTCAGATGGAAAGTATCATAGCCACCCAGTCCGTCTCCTTCTCCTGACTAAGCAGCTTTCTCATCTTGTTACAAATAAATGTGTTTGTTTCTCTTTGATTGCTTTTGTCATTAGATTTACGTTGTGAGTGATAGTTTCCTGGCAGGACATCTATGTAATTCAAACGCCATTGATCAATGCCCTTGAATTGCCACACAATGCCTGGTAAGGCAGTGGCGCCCTTTCATTCCAAGCCCAGCCTCAGCTTTCTCTCTGAAAGCATTCCTCTGTTGTGAGATCCATCTGGGGTACAGGCTTTGAACTCCAGCGCTCTCCCCAAAACACAGGGGGGCTTATTAGCTAGAACCTCGGTAAAATTATCGCCGTTTTAGCGGCAGGAAACTGCCGCTAAAACGGCGATAATGGGCTTGCTAATATGCGTTATAGAATTCCAATAGAAGCCCAGTTTCGATGTGCAGGACTCTAACCTGGTCTTCTATTGGAATCATTTTAACGAAGTTCTTGCTAATATGCTCCTTTGTTTTTAGGATTGAGGATAGGACGCCAGGCATACCTTTTTTGTTGTTGGTGTTGCACAACTCCAAGTACATGTGGCTGTGAATGAGGATAAGGATGCAAGACATGGGGTTTGATTGTTGGGATGAGGTACAGTTGTAGGCGAGTGTGCCTTTTGGTAAAGCACTTCATCATGTATGGGTGTGTAGATCTGAGGTCTGAATGGATGGCAAAGCGCATGATGCTGTGAGTGCTTGAGGGATGTGGGGTGCTTGGCATGGTGGGATGTTAGTCAGGTAAAGCAATGCAAGATGTGGGCAGTGTTGTCATGTGACTCAATGTCAAAAGTACCATATGTTTGTAATTTAGAGGTTAATGAAGTAGGAGCCCCATTCTAAATCATCAGTGCTCCCAAAATGCAAAACATAATCCCACCACCTCATTTAGGTGGATGGCCCACTGATTGACCTCTAGAAGGGTATCTGTCAACTCTATCAGTGTTCAGTTATGTGAAGGAACCTATTTACCTCTATGGGGAGGGCCCCCTAACACAAAAGCCTTCTATTTGGATTCGAGACAGAATTAGCTAAACATTAATTACTTTTATATTCTTCACTACATATCAGAGAACATGCCATTTCAACATGGTGGAGTCACTGCAGGAGCAGAAATATCACAGTAAGACATAGGAAAGTGAATTGAAGATTTGGTCATTTATAGGATATGCAGAAAATGGTTTCTCATATGAAACCTTTTTACTGAATAAGAAAGTTTAGATGGACAAACTCCCTCCTTTACAAGTACCCCCACAAAATTTACTTCGTCTTTGTTTGTTGATATGGAATAATGTGACACAGGTTCTCAGCTCAATCATCAGCCCCAATCATCTTCATCAGTTCTCTTTCATGTATAACCATTGAGTGCAATTAAGGCTTTAATGTACTAACACATTTGCCCATCACATTTACCCATAGACACAGAATGGGTAACACACTTTGATACATCAGGCCGAAAGTTATTTCTCACCTGTCGGTTGAGCTCTTTTATGATACAAATGAATCCCTCTGCCTTGTTCCTGTCTTCTTAGAGGCTGAACATCTGAGCGATTAAATCTGTTTATTTTTAGCACCATTGAGTTATCTATATTGGTTGCATATAGAAAATTTTCAAACAGCGATAAACCAAACAGATGTCTGACCTAAAAATAAAAATCAGAAAGAAAATGGGTGAAGTTACATTTTTAGTAATGGTGTATGCGTAGTAATATTGTACTGAGATCAGGACTAAATACTTTTTTACAGAAATTGTTTTAGCATTCCTTAGTTAATCATTACTACTTTGGAATATAGCAATGAAGCGCATAGCATAACAAAATAGTTCACACATATAATCAATCATATTCCCTTTCCTTCATCTAGATTTTCATGGTTTAGCGCATCATTAGTGCATGAATTATTCGTCTACTAGAGTTCCAAGATACTTTAGTTCTAATTTTCGGTACTATGAAGTATGTACCAAGGTTATGGGATGCTTGAACGTCATCTTCTCCCAGTCCAATTTGATCATGAGTAAATGAAAAATGACAAACTTCTCAAACTTTGGATGGCACTTGGGAATGCAGTAAAAGATAAATACAATTCCGAGCTCTAAAAAACATGACTTATTCCATAGAACAATATACCCCTTCCAACTATTACCTCTCCCCATGTATCTCCTTCCCATTGATGAAGTTGCATCTTCTCTTAGGCTGACATTCCCACACGTTTTTCAACTTTCATCTTGTCGCACCAACCTGGATGTAAATTCTGCAACGCAGCCCGTGCAGGTAAAAGCGGTGGGGTTGGGTTGGGGGGGATTCCACAAACAACCACGAAAAATAAAAATGAACAATTTCGTCCTTTGTCAAAATCTCCCCCATCTGACCCCACAGTCCCCAACGCCCCCACCGCCCCACCGTTCTTACCTGCATAGGCCGTGACTGAGATCCTCAATTACAGTCATGTGACTACAAGAAGCAAACCCATTTTGGTTCACCTACTCCACTGATGGTAGGACTATCCATCTATGAGGAGTGGTAACCGTTGGCTGGCAATAAACTGGTCATTTACTGTCTGCATTTCACTGCAACTGCTGTTTTACTCACTGATGGACACACTGGTGAGTCACCAGTTTATGTTGACATATCAATGGATACCAGACACTAACTTTCAACAAATAACCGTCCATTTATAAGAATTGACCAATTCTTATAAATGGATGGTTATTTGTTGAATCCAACCTTTCTGCACTGTTTTTAATGCTTGTTCAGGTCAGACACGAATAAAGTTATTGTCTGATTCCGCTTCAATTTTATATTCACATCACTTTTTTCGCACTGCACTTTATTTCCCATACACCTTTTTTACATATTACGTGCTCCCATCTGACAAATCCAAACTTTGAAAACATCCTTGGGCTCCTCCATCATTAGGGTGGAGTGTTAGCCCTTTCTAAAGGAGACCCAGATGATGAAGCATGTCAACGGGATCGGTGAGTGATGGGAATCCGTACACATTTTTGCATTTTTCTGATCAGTCTTGGTATTTGTCAGTTATTTGTTGTTCTTTAGCATAAGACCGCAGGGTATTCTTTGTGTATTTGACCTCTGTGTACCTACAACTTTCCCAAACAGAAATTTGAGAAAATATTTTTTTCAATGAAATTTGACGTTTGTAGGGGATACTGGCTGGGAAAACATTAGGCAGTCCAAACAAACCATCCCTCCCTGAAATCCCCCGGGCGTCTAGTTTTCAAAGATGTCTGGGTTTGGTAAATTTCCCTAGAGGGCCGCCGAGCGCCAGATCAAAAACCCGGGTCATCCCCTTTGCAGAACCAGGTTGTTTTGTGATAGGTAATTCTGATGTCTCCACAATACGTTTTGGGCCCTTGCCTGCCACGGGTACTTGACCCACCCACACGGGTGAGGTACCATTTGCATTGGGAGACCTGGGGGAACACTGAGTGATAGGAAATTTGTGTCAGCCTGGTGATCCCATACCTTTTCCACACAGAAATTTGAGAAAACTTCATTTTTTCAGCTAATTTTGAGGTTTGCAGGGGTTCTATGTAATAAAAAGTTGGGGGATCCATGCAAGCATTGGCTCCCTGGACTCCCCCGGGTCTCTAGTTTTCAGAAATGTGTGAGTTTGGTAGGTTTCCCTAGATGGCCACTGAGCCCGGGTCCAAAAACCCAGGTAATCCTTTTCGCATTACCAGGTTGTTTTGTGATAGGTAATGCTGATGTCTCCACAATACGATTGGGCCCTTGCCTCTCACGGATGCTTGGCCCACCTACACAAGTGTGGTGCCATTTTTATTGGGTGACCTGGGCAAACACTGGGTGATAGGAAACTTGAGTCACCCCAGTGAATCTACAACTTTCCCACACATAAACTTTAAAAATGTCAGCTAAATTTGAGTTTTGCAGGGGAATCTGGGTAGGAAAACATTAGGAATTCCACGCAAGCCATGCATCCTGGACTCCCCCGAGTCTCTAGCTTTCAGAAATGTGTGGGTTTGGTAGGTTTCCCTAGATGGCAGCCGAACCCAGCGCCAAAAACACAGGTAACTTTACTTGCAGAACCAGGTCTTTTTGTGGTAGGTCATTTTGATGTCTCCACAATAAGTATTGAGCCCTTCCCTGCCGTGGGCAATGTGTTTTCTTTTACAAAGTTTGAGGTTTGCAAGGGATTCTAGGTAACAGAACCTGGTGAGAGCCATACAAGAAACCCCATCATGGATTTCCCTGGGTGTCTAGTTTTTCAAAATATATATGTTTGCTAGGTTTCCCTAGGTGCCATCAGAGCTAGCGTTCAAAATCCACAGCTAGGCATTTTCCCAAAAAAGGTTCAGTTTTCAATGTAAAAATGTGGTGTGTCCACGTTGTGTTTTGAGCCGTTTCCTGTTGCGGGCACTAGGCTTGCCCACAGAAGTGAGGTACCATTTTTATCAGGAGACTTTGTGGAATGCGGGGTGGGTGGAATTTTGTGGACCCAAGCAGTTTCTAGGAATTTACATCACAGAAGTTAGGAAAATGTATTTTATGTGACAACGTTTGAGGTTTGCAAGAGATTCTGGGTAACAGAACCTGGTCAGAGCCATACAAGTCACCCCATCCTGGATTCCATTTGGCGTCTAGTTTTGAAACATATACAGGTTTGCTTTGTTTCCCTAGGTGCCAGCTGTTCTAGGACCCTAAATACACAGCTAGACACATGGCGAAAAAAAGGTCAGTGCCTAGTGGCCCTCTGCTGCCCTGGGGGGGTGGGGAAGATCGGGGGATTTTCCCCCGATATGCCCCCAAGTGGGGGCAGAAAGACTGTGCCTATTCTTACGGGGGCTGAGGGCATTGTTATGCTTATTCTGGGCGGCCCACACTCCTATGTACAAAAAAGCCAGCTTAATCCCTGGAGCCTAGTGGGACATCTGCACAGATCAGGTGCTATTGCCCCCAACTGCTTCCAGGGGCAGAAAGTCTGTGGCATTTTTTGAGGGGGGTGGGAGCATTGATATGCCCGATCTGGGCAGCCCCCATCCCGAACTTTGAAAAAAGAAGACATTCCTGGTGCCTAGTGGGCTTTCTGCCCTGGGTGGGGGGGGGGATAAGGGGCTATTGCCGCATATGCCACCTGGGGGGGTGGCAGAAAGACTGCAGCAAGTTTTTTTGGGATGGGTCATTGGCATGCCCATTCTGGACAGCCCCCACCCCTACGTATTAAAAAAAAATCCTTGGAGCCTAGTGGGCTTTCTGCCATGGCAGAACAAAATGGGAGGAACCTCTTCCCCACCTCCCAAGGCAAAAAAGAAAACAGGAAGAACCTCTGCTGTTTACAGCAGAGGGATTTTGTGCAAGTGTGCTGATGACGGAATGGTTCCGCCATGAGCACTCTTGCACTTGTGTTAATGAAGAAACCATTCTGTCATGAGCACAGAAGGGGTTAAGAGCCGTACATTTCCATGGTTGCACACGTATCCCTTCTGGTTTGTCCCATTAGATTCCTTATTACCTGTTTGGTTTAGGAAACTGAATCTTACATAAAATCATACTGATTTTATACGATTGGGAAGCTACATATTATAATTTGGTGTTCCTAGTTGGACTCCCTAAAATATTAATTAACTGGTCCTGATTAATTTTTCAAAATTAACAATCCTAAATAGATGCCTTAAAAACTTAATTTAGAATTGTTTTTTTGGGAAGTTGCATCTTCAGTTTGCAGGTGATCCTACACAATTCTTAGGCGGAAGGTATAGAATCGTATTTACGTAGTGAGTGGGAATCTTCCACAGAATGTTAATTATTGGGTAGTTTTGAAAAGCTGCTCCGAGGTGCATACCATTGAATCTTGATTTTAAGTATTTTAGAAAAATAGTATCCCCAGTGTACTGGCACTTTTCCTGAGGTTAACCCTGTAGAATCCTAATTTAATGGTAATTTTGAGAAGTTGTGTATTCAGTAGATTTCACTGAAACTTATTTGAGGTGTATGGCATTTTTGGTCGTGGCTTGGCCTATCATTTGCTGATATGGATCTCATGGAAACTTCACTACATCATGTTTATGGGAAGATGAATCTTCCATAGGTTTGCACTAATGAACATCAGTGGAATCGACTTCTCTATTCAGACAGAATTCTGGTGCTTTCTTTGGAAAATATGTAAACCATCCAGGTTCTACACAGGAATAAAAGATTTCCCACTTATACCCTTATTATGAATTTCCCATTCTTCTATCGTCCATGTGCCAACTCCTGTTTTTACAGTGTATATTGGTGTATGCCAAGCAGTGTGGACAGAGAAAACGCTAGCTAGTGTTGGTCCATCTCCCATTAATCCAACATTGAACCTGATATACAATTCAATACATGTGGAGTTTTGGGATGATATGATCAAAATGTAAGGACTTTAAATTAATTAGTATAAGAAAATGTATTGTTATTGTGGTGGATGGTTTAGAGATGGAGCTGTTTTGTTGTAATCTGGACATGAGGTCCTCAGTGCATAAAAAATTGGACTCTTAACTTAAGCAATACATTAACTTCTGTGAGGAACCATTGCTCATCCTTGAAAGTAAGGTTTAATTAATTTGCTCAAAAATGAAGAATAGTGCTATGAGGGAACAATTGTTTGCATATAATATAACCTATATTATCACATATATATATGGTGTGTGAAGTTGAAAGGAGAGGGAGTTGTCCATCAGGACTCTTAGATTCTTAACAGCACTTTTCAGTTGGGGTGGAATGCCCAGTGCAGCAGGCAATCACTGTTAGTTCTATTTATAGGTGTCCCGGCCTACCAGGAGCACCTCCGTTTTTGAGGAGTTAAGTTGAAGATAATTATCTGCCATCCAGTTGGAAATGGCCAGAACATCTTCACAGAATGTCACTTGGTCTTGGGCTGGGTTGCTGGTAAAAGTAAATATCAATTGCGTATCATCCGCATAAGATATCATATTAATCTGCCAGGCTTTGGCGAAAAGGGCTAGGGGACAGATATACACATTAAATAGCGTGGGGCTCAGCGCAGAGCCCTGAGGGACACCGCAGCTAAGGGGATACATATTGGACAGATTGGGAGGGGCGTGTATCTGAAAGGAATGATCGGATAGGAAGGACACAAACCAGGCTCAAGCCTTTCCGCTGACCCCGATCTCCCCATGTCGTTGGAGCAGATGCTGATGGGAGACCGTGTCGAAGGCCGCACTCAGGTCCAGTAAGATCAGTGCTGAGGTGTTACCCATGTCCAGTGACGCCCTTAGCTGCTCTGTAATTGCCAGCAGGGCAGATTCCGCACTATGCTTAGGCCGGAACCTTTTTTGTGACCTGTCCAAAATCTCATTAACTTCCAAGTACTTGGTCAGGATGCCATTGACATGGGATTCCATGATCTTGGCCAAGTAAGGAAGCAGAGATTGTCTGGAAGTTTTCCGGCTGAGATGCATCCAGCGCTGGCTTTTTTAGTAAAAGTACCACCTTGGCTTGTTTCCAGGATTTAGGAATTGCTGACGTCTGGAGTGATCTATTGATCAGTTTCCTGCCCTCAGTCATGATACAGTCCTGGAATTTCCTGAAGGTGTACGGTTTTATTGGATCATCAGGTGAACCTGATTTCACCTTTGCAGCCAGAATCTCCACGTTGTTGAAGGACATGTGTGGTAAGTCTTGTAGAGAGTAGGGGAGATCAGAAGATGAATTGGGAGTCCCCAATTTAGTTGCGACCCTTCTGGAGTTGAGTGTGTTATAAATACCCTCAACTTTACAGATGAAGTAGCGTGCCAAAGATTCACATTGGATATTGGAGGGTATGATGTTGTTAGTTCCTGCTGGGAGTTTTGTCATGTCATTTTTAAGGGAGTAGATGGTTTTAGAGGGGTTGGGACTTGATGTGATCAAATTAGTGTAGAATACGACTTTAGATTGTTGTACGAGTTTGTGGTATGCTTTAATGGCCTGCCTGCAGCTCTTTTTGGCATTGGGGTCGTAAGTTCACCACCATGTGCATTCCAGAATTTTGCAGCAGTTTTTTCCCATCAACAGGGTCTCATTGTACCAGGCGTGTAAGTGCGAACGCTTGGCACAGGTCCGCTTCTTGGGGATGCAGTGGTCAAGAGAGTTGTTGATCCAGCCCCTAAAAGCTCTGTCTGCTTCTCCAAGGCAGTGGGCTATTTAGGGCAGGATGACTTTAGGCTGGACACAAAACTGAAGGCGTCTAGTTTGTGCCACAAGTGTTTCATGGTGAGGAAGAACTTTGGAATTTATGTACTTAGCACATTCTTTTGGGGAAACTGGCTTATAGGAATTGTAGAGGTCGGATTAAAAATCTCAAAAAGAGTCAAGTTTGCCCGGGGTCGAGGATACAACTTTCCAAGTGTCATATCTGGTGGCGGATATGAGAGACTTTTTTTTAAATATATTTGAAGTGATTTGCAAGTGATTTCCTAGCTCTGATCCTAGTATACATTTTTTCTGCTGATAAAACATCGACCCACTTTTGGAATCATTTGCTAATTATTGTGTTGTACTCGAATTGGAGTTTTTGTAGTATTCTTAGATCTGCGGAGCCTTTCATGTGTTTACATATTTTGTCTACATTTTTAATTTCAGCTTCTAAGCATGCCTATTGTTTTACGTTTTATCATCATTAAAATGATCAGAAACCCTCTTATTGTGGCTTTCAGTGCATCTAATCTGATTATAGGAGGAGTGTCTTCAACTGCGTTTTCATTTAGAAACTGCCTAATTGCTACTGAAATGTTGTCTCTAGAAGTTTAATCCTCAGTGAAATCATCACTGATTCACCATTGTTTAGGGGCTGGAGGAGACTCGCCTAGTATAAGATCTATCAACATGTATGCCTGATCAGATATTACTGTTGGTTCTATTTTTGGTTTATTAGACATAGGCAGTAGAAATGTACTACCAAAAAGATAATAGATTTTACAAAAAGGGTGATGTGGAATTGAGTCGAATGTATAATCACTACATGAAGGGATGTATAGCCTTCAGACGTAATTCAGATTATTGTTCTCACAGCATATTTTTAGTTGAGAGTATGATCTAATGCCTAAAAATGTACTCTGCGATAGTCTATCAAGGCTCCTATCCAATCAGAGATTGCCTCCCAAAATCACTAAGTTGTCAAGCAACTCTGAAAACCGTTTGGTAAGATCTTTCCAAAACTCTAGCTAGTTCTCAGTCAAAAATAAATATTCAAAATGAAACATTTCTTGTGTTTTTTATAGCTCTAGTAAGAAACCATATAACTTGATTGGAATGAGAGCATTATATGACAGTAATTTTGTATTTCTACAATGTGATGATGATCACCCCATTTTCTTGTGGACGGCTGAGGAGAGTGTAATCTTCATGATCCAAGAGCAATAGAATTTGCATCTTTGTGAGAGTTAAGATGTGTTTCCTGTAGCATAATAACATTCCCTCGGTTTCAATTACAATTGTCTGCAATCATCTTGCATTTTATGCGATTGTTCAGAAATTTGGAATTGTTGCTCGAATATGAATTTACCTTGAAAAAACAAAACACTAGGTTTTATACATTTCTTTGGATATCGTAAAGTATTTCTGCTATTCCAGTTTTAGTTAAAGAATGCAGGCTTTGTCTTTGCAGTCCGTGATGAGGCCCCTGATGACAAATACAGTTTGGGCCTAGGCCTTGCTTGGATACAATGGGGGCCAGTGGGTAACGTGTCTAGATGTCCTGCATGACGGGCATGTGACCACTGCATGTACTGTGCATGCTGTGTACTGATTGGCTGTGTGCTCCTAACTTCATGTGGCATCTGACTTTATGGTGTTTTGAGGAAAGAACGCACCCCTTCGGACATATGTGCTTTATTGTGGCCAGTCTACCTGGACCATTGTGGTGTTGCTGTGCTTATCTGAGGGACTAAATAATTAAACAACAGGGGGTGGTGATGGACAGAGTTTCTGAATTAAGCAGAATACTCTCACTCAGTCAAGAGATCAGGGCTTAATCCAACACCGTTTTTTAGCTCACTGCACCATCCCAGCTCAGAACCTGGCTATATGCAAATTAGTCTGTCCCAGGCCCAGTGTATCATGGGAACAGGTCAAACCAAACTACCAAGCCAATTCTTTCACTGGGAAGGAAACAAGCTACCGGGGACCGGTTTCTGGCATTTCAACCGTCTTCGGCCCAGCTTGCTTGAATCCTGATGGTGCAATGAGCAAGGGACTCACGTCTGAGTATACCCTTCCACGCTTATGGTGGACAAAATAATTAAACAACAGGGGGTGGTGATGGACAGAGTTTCTGAATTAAGTAGAATACTCTCACCCAGTCAAGAGATCAGGGCTTAATCCAACACCGCTTTTTAGCTCACTGCACCATCTCAGCTCAGAACCTGGCTATATGCAAATATATGAATGTAAGACATTGATCTACATTCTGTCCATCAAATTGTTTTTTGTAATTTTCTCCCTGAGTGTACTGGGGTAGCTCAGACGTGGGTCCCAGAGCCTCCACACCACTGGAGTCAAGCTAGCCGGGCTGATGAGAGGTGTTACCTCGAAACCGGACCGGTCCTCGGATGCTTGATTCCGGTCTGGGAAAGATATGGCTGTTGTAGTTCGGACTGGACTGTTCCCATGGGGCACAGGGTCAGAGCTGATTTGCATAAAGCCATTATCTGACCCAGGGTGGTGTGGAGTGCAAAAAACGATGGATTTAGGCCCAGATCCTTGTACTGGGGTGAATGTAAGACATTGATCTACATTCTGTCCATCAAATTGTTTTTTGTAATTTTCTATCTGAGGGACTGACATCAGTTTCCTGGTCACGCTCTTGTCTGCCGGCTATGTTCCAACTCACCTGAGACTTGTCAATCACTAACCTCAAGTCTAGGTCTTAGCCTGACTGCATATTTCTGAGATAGGGTTGATGGAGAGTTTATAACAAGTGAATTGGATAATAGAAATGTAATTTTATTCTTACATATGAATGTATCATTATAAACATTGGGACAAATGTTATCAATATTAACATTCCTCTCTTTAGTTGAATTTTCAACCACATTATTTAACCGATATTTCATGACAGTCACATTATTGAGGACATGTTGTTCTTCAGTTTTGACTATTATGATTCTCCTAGTTACTTGCGTTCTAACCAATTTGAAGACTGTGTGGCCCATTCTGAGAACTAATCTAAGACAAAATCCTAAACTTACTACTTTTGGTATTCACAGAGAGCATTTAGTAGTAGTAAAATTAGAATTTTGTCTTAAATTAGGATTTTGTCTTAAGTTATGATTTTGTCTTAAAACCAAAACTTAAGACAAACTTAAGTTTAACTTAAGACAAAATCCCAACTTTACTACTATTAAATGTCTTCTGTGAATACCAATAGTGTGGAGAAGTGTGGCTCAATGGTTAGAGCGGCAGACCCTGATGCAGAGGTCTAGCCCGGGTCCAGGATTCAATTCCCTGCCTCTGCGGGTCTTGGGCTCAAAAATTCCACGGACCTGATAATTCTCGCCTCGGTGCCTATTCCAATTATGGAGTCCCACTCTGCAACTCTGGGCAATAGCTTGCTTAATCTCCACAACGGCCCCCACAATGCAAAGTCTGCCTGGCCTCCACCTTGGGGGTGCCCAGGAGTGGACGCCTCACAGGGAAAGCCAGGATGGGTTCCACAGAGGTATTCGTACAAGCACCTTGAGACCCTTGCGGGTGAGTAGTGCGCTATACAAGTATCAATTTACATTTAATAGTAGTACGTTCAAGATTTTGTTTCAGATTATTTCTGTGAATCGGCTCCATAGTTTTTATAGCAGGAAACCTCCAATTGCAGGAAACCACACAAAAACAATTGCAATAAGAAAGCCGGAAGCAGTGACTTGCACAGTCCACATAGAAAGCAAGGAAAACCAGTTCAAAAATCCATTCCTGCTCAGGGGCACCTTCGTCCTCATGTACATCTCTTTGTAAGTGGTGCAGTGATTGGTAGGTAAGAGTTAGAGTCCCATTGTCCAGGTCGTTTCCTGGATTAAATGTGCATCGATCTTTGCACACACCCCTGTCTCCATTGGGGTAATTAATTCCAACACGTCAATGCTGCTTCTCCATGACACAATGGCTCTCAGTTTCTTTCTTAATTGAATGAAGGCCAAGCTAGGTGCTTTTCAATGTCTTGAGCATTTTCCACCTGGTTGTCTGCAACCAGCAGTCATCTCTTTTGTGTCTAATTTGAAGAAGGGTATGGACCCTCCCAAGGGTACTTGTGCATCAGAGAACAGTCGGAATTCTTCCCGAATGTCCTTGTTCTGAGCGCAGCCATAATAATCAGCAGTTATTTTTGCATGTGCATGATGCAACAGAGACATCTTCTCTCTTAGCGGGCATTTGTGCAAATGTGACAGTTCTCTCCCGAGAATGTGTGTGGATGATGATAAGGAATCAGAGGCCACGCTATCCAAGGATGAGCTGTGTGCAGGCAAACACTGCTGCACTGCCAAAAGGTATCCATCACCATGGAGGTGCCTCATTTCATGTCCGGAATGTGAAGGACTGTGCCACATTTTTGATTTGTGCCTCATGGAATAATTTTTTTACCTCTAAAATACAAGGATTACAGTGTAAGTTTCTGCACAATTAAGGGTTACCCAATTACTTCTAGCCATGTAGATCCACCCACCTCAGTATCCCAGATTTGGTGATATGGGGTATCTAAGCTGTTGTTCATCCTCCCTTCCGAGACTCATTTCCCTATACTGGCATTCCATCTGTTATTAATGAAGACTTGCCCAGATTTGCTAAGGACCACCCTGGGACCGCAGATGGAAGCAGGAGGCATGTGTGCTCATGCACTGGTTCATGGTTTTGCTTCCTCTAAGAATATTTTCTCTGGAAAGTCTTGGAGCCAAACAGTAATCTCTCCTGTGGTGTCCCTCCTGTGCATCCTATCTAGCTCTGTATTAATGTTGTTAGGCTCAGTAATAAAAGACAGTGTTGTTGGATTGGTCTCATATTGGGTCAGATTCACTACTACTCTGTGGGGTACTAACTCGTTTTTGCCCTAATCCTACGTATAAAAAGGTAGATAAGGCATTTTGCTTTTCCTGGGGCCACCTCTTGGGAAATGTAAAGCCTGTCTGTGCCTACACCATTTTATATCGGTGAACAGACATAACATGACCTGGCAGATATCTTAGAGCACACAGTTGTCATGTGTTGATGCCAGCTGTAGTGTAAGAGGGTGCTTTGTCCTGCATGTGTGATGCTAGTATTGGGTTTGGTGTAATTATAAGCTTCAGGGTGGACTCAATTTAACCAGGGAGTTCTTTGGGGATGATTTGATGTGGCAACCCCCATAGTAAACAGAGAGTAAATAGAAGTGTAAAAATATATTATTCATTGAACATTGCAGTAGTGGGACAAATCCTAGCAAGGCCTCTCATGATTGGGGGTTAATTGGCTTGAAAGTGCAAAATAAAAAGTTTATGGTACAGTTCATAGTTTCTCAATTTGCACACTGTAGATCTCATTGGGGTGTTTATGTGGCCGCTAAAAAGTTGGCGCAATTGGATGTTCATTTGCCGACCCACTCAATAAGAGCTACGTTTATTGGTTAGTTCAGAAAAACGTGCATTATTGCATGCGCCGTCGTCAATCATTTTCCTTTGGTGTTCCTGTGCTTTCCATTGAGGGAGTGTTTTCCACTCTTCATGTGGAGAGGCACCTAAAGTTGGCCCCAGTAAAATAATCTATTTTTAATGGGTTGTTATAAGTTGTTAGGCCTCCCCCCTCTCCGTACCCAGCTGGGAATTAGACAGGTGAAGGATTTTTACCCCGTCATCTCATGAATCTTTGGATGGTATCAATTTTAACTAGGGTTCAATGGGCTTCTCCAGCACTTCTCTACTATGTCTGCATGGGGGTGCTATCTATGTGGCAATATCTTTTGACCCACATGTGCGCAGGACGATGTGTATTTAGGGGTCATGTTGCTGTTTGAGCACTGTTGGTGGTTGCAATGTGCCCTGAGGTCAAATGTGCACCCCTCTAGTCCCTGGCATGCAGCATGCATTGTGACCCTCCTTCATGTCACCAGATGTCTTGACTATGCCCTTTTTCTAGAGACTTCTTTTTCGGATTCCTTTTGTTAGTATGTTGGGTGGGTCCCTAGGTCTCTGGTGATCTGCTACCTCACTTAGAGGTTGTTGGAAGGCTGTTCCATGGCCTCCGTGTAACCCTGCTTATCTAGTTTTGTGGGGTCCAAAGTTGGGCTTACTTCTTTCTACAGATGATGTATGTAAGGCCTGGTTTGTTGGGCGATTGCTAGGCCTAGTAAAGGGGTGAGCACATTCTGGATTCTACTCGCACGGAGCTGTGATGGATTTTGCAGATCTCCATTTTTCAGGTACCTTCCTCTCCCTTGGACAACCTATTTTCCTGAGAATTTGAAACTGCAGTTTCTAGCTGTGGCTAGGGGCTTCTAACTGTCAGCATGCTTCCATTATTATTTTGAAGGGACATGACCCGGCAAACATTTTTGGATAATTGGAAAAACTTAGGGAAAAGAAGGAAAACATTGCTGCATGGAGAAATCAGGGCTTAAGGTTATGAACTTCTCAAAGTTCACTTAATGAGGGTGATGGCATGGGACAGTTGGTTATTCAGGCAGACCCCCCACTCGTGACTGACTCTTACCATGCATCACTTTGCAACCTGTCGGATCTTGTGGGGTGGAGGTTATGAGGTCTTCACTATCCCAAGCGTACGGGAAACCTGGTTCTGGACAGCGAAGAACAATTTCCTTTTGGAACTCAAAGGGGCCTCCATTTGACTGGAGGCATATGGTTTTTGGGTGCGTTGTTGGGGCTACAAGCTATGGAGGAATTTTGGTCCGGGGCTAGATGCTCACGAATGGGGACTTTTTGATTTGATAACTGGAACCTGATACAATTGGTTTTGGCTTTCGGGACCTGGGTGCCTACTTTTAAGGATTTGGGGAGATGTCCTGCCCCCCTGGTCAGACTGCCCTACCTCAGGGCAGTTGCCAGCCAGCCCTGCCCTTAGGGATCAGCAGCAGAGTGGGGTCCCTGACAGGTACATTCTAGTAAAGATACCTGATCGACAAAGCACATAAAGCAGCTCTGAAATACTGCACACGAGTAAATGTTTGAATTCCTAATATTGTGTCATTGGTCCTAAAATGTGCGGTATGCATTGAGGATTTTTAACTTACTGTACATTTGGGTTCTGCATTTGTGTGAACGCATTACCTTCCAAGACAGTTACCCCTCCACTGCTGAGGTTCTGACCCAGTCCCTGTTGGGCTGGTTTTCCTGTCTTTTTTATTTATTCATGTTGCCAAGCATTTGTCCAACAGTCTGATCCCTGTTGCAGTGGTGCAGTGGCTAATTGACCTCCATGTAGGTCGTATACATGTCCCTCTGGACCTGGTTTTGTGGATGAAGATTTTGTGGGGACTGGCCCTGTCTCATTGACCTCTGTACGTGGCATGCTTTCAGCTGGCATCTGTCTGCCATGTGGCATATTCTTTGACAATAGTAACATTCTCTAAGGTCTGGTTTCTGGCAACCACTTGCCTCTGCCGTTATAGTTATGTTGAAATCCTCTGGGGTTTGGTAGTGAAGCCGCCTTCAAGACATGTGCCATTAGAATGCTTGGAGCCAACGCTGCCTCCTCGAGGATGATCTATTTCAAATTGTGCTGGACCAACTTAGAGGTATCTCTCTGGGCTTGTTTTTGTTTTTCCCTTTCCTGCTGTTGTTTCTTTTTTTAATAGTGCAATATGTGGGTCTATATCTCCCATCAGGTTTTGGTATCTAACCCCACTAGGCTGTTCAAACCACTTTGTATCTCGGTGGGCAGTCCCTTTTTGAGAATGTGACTTGTGCGCCCATATCATTACATGGCTGTCCTGTCTCTTGTCCCCATCGTTCCCACATCCTAACCAGAAAATCGATTATGGTTTCTGTAGGTTTCATAGTCTCTGCCATTAGCCCTCCTACATGAGGATTGTTTTGAAACACATCCCTCGGGTCGTCCATATTTAGTGTCTGTACGAATTGAATGCAGCCTCATCATGCTTGGAGTTTGTCAGCATAATTGCTTGCATGTGAATTCTCATGACAGCTCTGTTTAATTGAACAAACTGTTACTGGTTTGCCAAACACCTCTTGACTCTTGTTTTTGCAAGGTATTTCATGCTCAAGCAATAATACTTTTGAGGAAGGGTGCAATACCTTTGAATAAACTTGCACTATCTTCAGTTCATAAAGTTCATGGTTTGAAGACTTTTTAACTTTTGAATAGTTTTCTAGAAGCACGTGACAGATAACTGAAAGCCCAAGCATCATCAGCATTCTAATATTTATGCTGGTTATAACAGCTGGCTAGCTCTTAGTGCCTTGTCAAAAGGATATGTAGATTCACACAGCTCCTCCAGTCCTGACTAAATGTAACTGCAATTTTTCCAAAATAAATCAGCCATCTGTGCCTAAATGGAACAGGAAAGCTTACAGGCTCCTCTCCCGTTGAATCTGCATTGGTTTTGTTCTTATGATTCAAGGATGTCTTATGCATATATGTCACCCAGCTTCAGGTACCCTACCATGGCAGCAAACGTTATGTTATTTTCAGACAAAAAATGAGAGCTGTACTTCTAACAGTTGTACCTACTGCTAACATTGTGAAATAAAAAATGACCCTTCAAGAATGCACCTGCCACATATATTTTAAGACTTGCACTGTGACAGCCTATTTTTGGATTTTTAATAATTCCTTCAAGATGCTAGGCTACTAGACATGTCTGAATATAGGCAATGGCACTGTAGTGTGGCTTTTTAACCTTGTTAATATAATTCTTAAATGATTACTGAGTAATTGAGTTAAAAGAAGTCATACTTGATTACACATAACCTCTGGGATGGTGTTGGCAGCTACACAGGTACTGGTACTGGTCTACTCATAAAATGTCTGGAGAAGCAAATGCACAAGTTGGTGTGTCACTGTTACCATGGCTGCCATCCCATGAATACATAAAATGCTCTGTCCAATTTAGGTAGGATGCTCCCTTAGCAACCTGATCACTGCTATTAAAATTGCGGAAAAATACCAGCGGTGCATTATAAAAGAGAGTATTGGGTGTTTATGCACGTTCTGGTGTAAGTACTAAATCTTATTAGTTCTCTCAAATCATACTTTTTGATTAAAATATTAGTAAGAGAACCAGATAATCTCACCCAAGAGCGCACAGAAATTCATACAAATATTTTGGTTTCGAACTAGGAGACAAATGCCTTGCCATTCAGAGGAGAAGGTAGAGAAGAATAACACTGCACCTTCATGATGCAAAGCAAAGAGTATAACTCATCTGCAATTAAACTATTAAGGACCACACCATTAATTTGTGGAAGGCACATTAAATATTACATTTTTTATGCCTAGTCAAACTTAGTTTGGTTCACTTTATATAGATTGCTTGTTGGTGTAATAACACACTTTTTTGTTTAAATTTGTTTATTGGGATTTTACATTACAGGTTACAATTTGATACTTCACCATTAATATATTTTACCAAACATTTGCAAGTGTTTGAATGTTATCCATATTGAAAAATTCCACAATATCATCGTACATCAAACACATTGGATAGGATATCTTACGACAGTCCAGGTGTTATCTCCTAGCTTAACTCACCATACATTGGTATGTTTTGCGGTGTCTGGTTAGGTGGGTATCCCGGAGGTGTAGGTTGGTATTTCGCCCTCACCTCTACCATTGTATTTCATCCTGAATAGGAGTTGTGGTCACATTCTCTGTCAGAATAATTTAATATCGGAAACCGAGGGGCGGAACAAAACAGTTAACTGTGGGGGGGGGGGAAATTGTGTAATAACACACTTGGCATAAAAATAATCTGTGAGCATCAATCAGAGCTGGACTGGTGATATTGGGTGACACCCTGGGAGGTTGGGAGGGTGGGGGCTGGTTTTTTCAAAGGGGCTGGTTTTGTTACTGGGGGTGATTTCTGCCATGACAGTCGGCACCAAGCCCCTTTTCCCTCCCAGCTGTGCCAGCACACCCTTGTAGCGTGCACACATCACACATGACAAAAGCAGTGGTGCTAGGCTGGTTGCACTGGGCCCTCCAGTGCGCCTCTGGGAATGATCCGATCGGCTATCTAACTAAGATGATCATGCTGAAACCCTTCTGTCCCCTCCTACCCCGGCCCACAGCCTCCAGGAGCCAAGGAGTAGAAATTCAAAGACGACTTGGACAATTGCTGGACCCCAGTTTATGAGGTGTGTGCACTGGAATTTCTGAACCCCATCTTCTTCTCCCTGAGTCTTACTTATTCACCACTTAGGGACTGATTACGATGGCAATGAACCCACCACCGACCGGCTGTCAGTGGAGGGTTCACAGCCATCGCGAGGCCCTTTTCCACCTGCCATATTATTATGCAGGCGGTATAGTGGCGGTCAGAAACTCCGACCACCACGCCTCATCAGGGGTAGTAAGTGCTACATAAATCCAATAACAATTGCCATTACACATACTGAAGCTTGCACTGCATTTAAAAAAAAAGATTGACACCACCCCTTCTCACACAGGACTGTCATTCAATCTAGCAGTGCGAGAGAAATGAAAGTCCCTAGTTTTCATTGGATTGCTGTGCTACCATGCTCCCTGCCCTTGCTGTCACCTCCTTAACTCCCCTACCTCAGTCCTCTTCTCACGTGCCATCATGTAGGCATGGCTGGTCTCTGCTCCTCGTGCTGCTCACGGATGCTGGTCCATAACCAGCAAGTAAGCATTTTTAATGCCTCACACAACAGCTCTCATGTGACCAGGCATGTAGCTGTTGAAGGCTAGAGCCAGGAGTACGGCCATTTTGCCAAGGAATAAGGATAGGCCAGTGCAAAGCTTCAAGTAAACAGTAATATGCAATTGCCCCAGGCCCATCCTTGTGGAGATCAAAGGGCCTGATGGCTGTATTCTGTGACAGGGGGTCCACCGTACTGGGGGGAGACAAGCCCAGCTCCTATAATCTTCCTGAAACTCTGGTGTGAAAAGGACTGACAATGTTTTATTTCTCACTGTTGTATTTGCACCAAGACTGATAGAAGCATGTTGAGCAATATTACGCATGCTGCACTAAGATGAGAGTATATTCATGGTTACCTGTTTTACGCAGGTGGCTTTTTCATTTTTTATTTCTACTACATGTCGACTTTCCATGTTAGAAAACATTAGATGAAGGTATCTACCTACACCATATTTAGGTTACTTTGTAATTGGATAATCCTTGATATGACACCTGATTCCAGCCACTAGGTAGATTACAGATAATTGGTCTTGACAAATTGCCAAATGATCATCATTGGCTTAACCTATGGCAAGAAACATGTTGACAGTTTGAGCTATCAGAGATAATTTCCTCTGCTGATAGGCACCATGTTTTTAATTAGATAAGTAGACTCAACTGATTCAAATTATTTTGAGGACTCCTTAGTCTATTTTAACACACTTCTTTACATGCATACACACCTTACTACACAAGGTCCCAGGGCCAGCTCCCCCCACTGGTGCAGGCTGAGCTTCCACTCAAGTCTGTACGACTGCCAGCCAAACACCTCTCCCCATAACCTAGTTTCCTTCCACCTAATTCAACCTTTTTGCCTCCATAAAGTATTTTTTGTGCCTAAACTGGGACACCATCACCTCCCTCACCCCGATGTTATCTTCCTCACGAGACTCGGCTCAACCCACTTCTGCACCGGACATCGCCACTGCCACTTCTTGCAGCTACTAGATCATACACCGAATCAACAAACACCTCCAAAGTCCTCCATCATGTGCACCCTGGAATACAGCCCACCAGAGCCATGCCCAGCCCGCTGCAAGGACATCTCTGACTTACAAATCCCCCTGGCCATCTGCTCCGAGAACTTACATCTTCCTTGCAGACCTCAATTTCTAAATCAACGACCCAAGCGACCCTAACACAGAAAACTTAATAGAGAGCATGAACAAACTCAGCCTTACCCAAAACAATGCCAACCCCACACGCATAGCTGGAAATACCACCACCGACCAGACTAGCACTAAACTTAGGCGCTGGAGCAAGGTAACAAAATATTTATGGACCCTCAACACCTGCCCCCGGACAGCACTGTTTAAAACATTTTTTTTATATTTGTTTATTGATTTTCAACAGATTACACAAAAGAAACAAAGGCACAATGCACCAACTGTTAGCCAGTCACAGCAGATGTACAACACTTAATTTAGATTCAAATGCATTGTCTTTCTGTCTCAGTACAGCAGCATGTTTTATAGTATATATGTGCTTCATACCAGATCTTGGACACATTATATTGCCTTTACAGTACGTAACATCAGGGGAATAGAAATCAATGCAACCTTTTCCTCATAATGGCGCATGCCCGACCTCTTAGTACAGAATCATATCAGCAGATACATCACCCATTTAATTTACCCACGGTCCTCCACCCTCGCCATGCATTTATAATAATATCATTATTCCAATTCAACTCCCTTCCACCTCATGTACTCCAGAACTTTCATCTTGTGTAGCCTGGTTATCTGTCAATCGTGTCCAATCTAAAAAGGGACCCCATATATCAATCGGATGGGATGTAGGGGGCAACTGATTCCAAAACAATTCTAATTGTGTATGCCCATAGGTCACATCCGTTAACCAACTTTTAAAATCTGGAAACTGCCTCCTGCCCCAGCAAAGAGCAATCTGTCTGCGGGCATATAGCAACAGGAGTGCGTGTAACTTACGCCGTTGGGGAATCGTATCACTCACATATCCCAGAAGACCCAGCAGAGGCGAAGGTGTATCTTTTCTGCCAATTATTTGATTGACTTCATTGAATATCTCACCCCAAAACAACTGTAAATGCGGACATTCCCAAGCCACATGTAGAAAGGTGAAAACAACCGCAATGGACCGCACACCGCTAGCCCCTCCTCCGGATCGCCCCTAAGGATTCTGGTACATAAGGTTCGTAGGTGGTTCACCTCAGTAGGTGCAAGTAAGTACTTGTTCTTGTGAAGATCTCTAGACCCGAGACATGGCCCGGGTTTCGGGATATCTTCCCTCATCAGTAGATCACCCATTTGTAGAAACAACCGCAATGGACCGCACACCGCCTTTAAGCTGACGAGCTTCTGGATGACGCACCTGCGTGCCGGTTGGGCATCGAGGCCTGTGACGGTTGCTTGGCGGCCTTCTTTTCCACCCCAACTACGTTCTCTACTGATGAGGGAAATGCCAGAAACCGGTCCCCAGAAGCTTGTTTCCTTTCTGGTGAAGAATTGGCTTGGTAGTTTGGTCTGCCTTGTTCCCATGATGCACTGGGCCAGGGACATACTAATTTGCATATAGCCAGGTTCTGAGCAGGGATGGTGCAGTGAGCTAAATAACGGTGATGGATCAAGCCCTGATCTTTGGACTGGGTAAGAGTGGTCTGCTTAATTCAGACACTCTGTTCATCACCACCCCCTTTTGTGAATCGTTTTTGGCCACTATAGGTGTGGCAGGGTATACTCAGACATGAGTCCCTTGCTCACTGCACCATCAGGATTCAAGCAAGCCGGGCCGACGACGGCTGAAATGCCAGAAACCGGTCCCCGGAAGCTTGTTTCCTTTCTGGTGAAGAATTGGCTTGGTAGTTTGGTCTGCCCTGTTCCCATGATGCACTGGGCCAGGGACAGACTAATTTGCATATAGCCAGGTTCTGAGCTGGGATGGTGCAGTGAGCTAAATAACGGTCATGGATCAAGCCCTGATCTTTGGACTGGGTAAGAGTGGTCTGCTTAATTCAGACACTCTGTTCATCACCACCCCCTTTTGTGAATCGTTTTTGGCCACTATAGGTGTGGCAGGGTATACTCCAACATGAGTCCCTTGCTCACTGCACCATCAGGATTCAAGCAAGCCGGGCCGACGATGGCTGAAATGCCAGAAACCAGTCCCCAGAAGCTTGTTTCCTTTCTGGTGAAGAATTGGCTTGGTAGTTTGGTCTGCCCTGTTCCCATGATGCACTGGGCAGGGACAGACTCATTAGCATATAGCCAGGTTCTGAGCTGGGATGGTGCAGTGAGCTAAATAACGGTGATGGATCAAGCCCTGATCTTTGGACTGGGTAAGAGTGCTCTGCTTAATTCAGACACTCTGTTCATCACCACCCCCTTTTGTGAATCGTTTTTGCCCACTATAGGTGTGGCAGGATATACTCAGACATGAGTCCCTTGCTCACTGCACCATCAGGATTCAAGCAAGCCGGGCCGACGACGGCTGAAATGCCAGAAACCGGTCCCCGGAAGCTTGTTTCCTTTCTGGTGAAGAATTGGCTTGGTAGTTTGGTCTGCCCTGTTCCCATGATGCACTGGGCCAGGGACAGACTAATTTGCATATAGCCAGGTTCTGAGCTGGGATGGTGCAGTGAGCTAAATATCGGTGATGGATCAAGCCCTGATCTTTGGACTGGGTAAGAGTGGTCTGCTTAATTCAGACACTCTGTTCATCACCACCCCCTTTTGTGAATTGTTTTTGGCCACTATAGGTGTGGCAGGGTATACTCAGACATGAGTACCTTGCTCACTGCACCATCAGGATTCAAGCAAGCTGGGCCGACGACGGCTGAAATGCCAGAAACCGGTCCCCGGAAGCTTGTTTCCTTTCTGGTGAAGAATTGGCTTGGTAGTTTGGTCTGCCCTGTTCCCATGATGCACTGGGCCAGGGACAGACTAATTTGCATATAACCAGGTTCTGAGCTGGGATGGTGCAGTGAGCTAAATAACGGTGATGGATCAAGCCCTGATCTTTGGACTGGGTGAGAGTGGTCTGCTTAATTCAGACACTCTGTTCATCAACACCCCCTTTTGTGAATCGTTTTTGGCCACTATAGGTGTGGCAGGGTATACTCAGACATGAGTCCCTTGCTCACTGCACCATCAGGATTCAAGCAAGCCGGGCCGACGACGGCTGAAATGCGGGAAACCGGTCCCCGGAAGCGTGTTTCCTTTCTGGTGAAGAATTGGCTTGGTAGTTTGGTCTGCCCTGTTCCCATGATGCACTGGGCCAGGGACAGACTAATTTGCATATAGCCAGGTTCTGAGCTGGGATGGTGCAGTGAGCTAAATAACGGTCATGGATCAAGCCCTGATCTTTGGACTGGGTTAGAGTGGTCTGCTTAATTCAGACACTCTGTTCATCACCACCCCCTTTTGTGAATTGTTTTTGGCCTCTATAGGTGTGTCAGGGTATACTCAGACATGAGTCCCTTGCTCACTGCACCATCAGGATTCAAGCAAGCCGGGCCGACGACGGCTGAAATGCCAGAAACCGGTCCCCGGAAGCTTGTTTCCTTTCTGGTGAAGAATTGGCTTGGTAGTTTGGTCTGCCCTGTTCCCATGATGCACTGGGCCAGGGACAGACTAATTTGCATATAGCCAGGTTCTGAGCTGGGATGGTGCAGTGAGCTAAATATCGGTGATGGATCAAGCCCTGATCTTTGGACTGGGTAAGAGTGGTCTGCTTAATTCAGACACTCTGTTCATCACCACCCCCTTTTGTGAATTGTTTTTGGCCACTATAGGTGTGGCAGGGTATACTCAGACATGAGTACCTTGCTCACTGCACCATCAGGATTCAAGCAAGCCGGGCCGACGACGGCTGAAATGCCAGAAACCGGTCCCCGGAAGCTTGTTTCCTTTCTGGTGAAGAATTGGCTTGGTAGTTTGGTCTGCCCTGTTCCCATGATGCACTGGGCCAGGGACAGACTAATTTGCATATAACCAGGTTCTGAGCTGGGATGGTGCAGTGAGCTAAATAACGGTGATGGATCAAGCCCTGATCTTTGGACTGGGTGAGAGTGGTCTGCTTAATTCAGACACTCTGTTCCTCAACACCCCCTTTTGTGAATCGTTTTTGGCCACTATAGGTGTGGCAGGGTATACTCAGCCATGAGTCCCTTGCTCACTGCACCATCAGGATTCAAGCAAGCCGGGCCGACGACGGCTGAAATGCGGGAAACCGGTCCCCGGAAGCGTGTTTCCTTTCTGGTGAAGAATTGGCTTGGTAGTTTGGTCTGCCCTGTTCCCATGATGCACTGGGCCAGGGACAGACTAATTTGCATATAGCCAGGTTCTGAGCTGGGATGGTGCAGTGAGCTAAATAACGGTCATGGATCAAGCCCTGATCTTTGGACTGGGTAAGAGTGGTCTGCTTAATTCAGACACTCTGTTCATCACCACCCCCTTTTGTGAATTGTTTTTGGCCACTATAGGTGTGGCAGGGTATACTCAGACATGAGTCCCTTGCTCACTGCACCATCAGGATTCAAGCAAGCCGGGCCGACGATGGCTGAAATGCCAGAAACCGGTCCCCGGAAGCTTGTTTCCTTTCTGGTGAAGAATTGGCTTGGTAGTTTGGTCTGCCCTGTTCCCATGATGCTCTGGGCCAGGGACAGACTCATTTGCATATAACCAGGCTCTGAGCTGGGATGGTGCAGTGAGCGAAATAACGGTGATGGATCAAGCCCTGATCTTTGGACTGGGTAAGAGTGGTCTGCTTAATTCAGACACTCTGTTCATCACCACCCCCTTTTGTGAATCGTTTTTGGTCACTATAGGTGTGGCAGGGTATACTCAGACATGAGTCCCTTGCTCACTGCACCAAAAGGATTCAAGCAAGCCGGGCCAACGACGGCTGAAATGCCAGAAACCGGTCCCCGGAAGCTTGTTTCCTTTCTGGTGAAGAATTGGCTTTGTAGTTTGGTCTGCCCTGTTCCCATGATGCACTGGGCCAGGGACAGACTCATTTGCATATAGCCACCCCCTTTTGTGAATCGTTATTCAATGGAAGGCTTTTAATTACTTGTGCCACATCCTCTTTGGTTACAGGCAGGTCCATATATACTCTGTGATTGTCATTAAACCACGCAAGTGCAATGGAGGCCAGAAATTCTGACATGTTGTCAGCGTCAGACATCTCAGTCGTTCTATACAAATTAGAATACAAGTCCCTAAATGCAGTCAGCACCCCTTCCTGGCCCCTGACAACCTCACCCGTCATATCATTTATCTCGTATACAAATGCCATATCCCTGGTAGGCCTAATCATGTTTGCTAGTGTGCGTCCAGGTCTGTCACCTTCACTGTACCCCCTGACCTCCGCATATTTCCCTAAGAATTTTACCTCCCTATTAGCCTCTTCTTCAAATTCCAATAGCTTGGTTTTTAGGAGACCTGCTGTCTCAGGTTTCGTGTGTGAGTATAGCTGACTCTCAAGGGTTTTAATGTCTTACTCCAATCCTGCCAGTGTCCCTCTGATGGCCTTTAGCACCCCTGCCTGCCTAGCAATACATTGTCCCCTTAAAACTACTTTGAATGCATCCCACAAAGTGGCCTCTGAATCTACTGACCGAGTGTTCATGTCAAAGTAAGCCTCAATATCTGATCTTATCTCCTCTTTGAACACTTCGTCCAGCAGCGCGTGCTGGGGCAGTCTCCAGCTGAAAGCACATGGCTGAGTCCCAGGTATAGCCAGTCGGAGAACACAGGGTGCGTGATCCGACAGTGATCTTGCCATATGGGATACCTCCACCGTCCAAGTCGCCACCTCCCGCAATATCAGCCAGAAGTCTAACCTCGACCAGGCCTGGTGATGGGTCAACACACACGTACTCTCTCTTAGTGTGGGGTTCCGTTCCCTCCAGATGTCCAAAAGGTCCCCATCCACCATTACATCTTGCAGAGCCGTGCGTGCTTGAAGGTGTAGTGTTCTAGCAGTCCCCTGTCTATCCACAGTGTCTGAGAGTACCACGTTAAAGTCCCCACCCCAGAGTACAGTACAGGCATCCTATTGCTTTAATCTTAGACCACAATTGCCTTAAAAAGTCAAGGGAGTCCGTGTTTAGGCAGTATACAGCAGCTAGTGTCACCTCCTTACCGCACAATCTCCCATTCAGTACCACAAAACGAATTCTGGGTCCACAAGGGAGTAAACACACTTCCAATCAGTCCCTCTCCGTATCAGCACAGCAACTCCCCTAGCATAATTAGAGTATATTGTCGAATATATCTCCCCCCATCTGCTATGCTTGAGCTTTTGTGACGGCGTTACATTTATATAGGTTTCCTGCAGGAAACAAATATCTATATCGTGCCTTACTAAATACGCAGGTACTAGTCTCGCCTTGCTCCCATCATTTAACCCCTAACGTTCCAAGTTGCAACATTCAGAGTAGCAGAGTGAGGCATTCCCAAGTCAAACAAAATATACTGCACCATCCAATCCGGATAAAGTATTGAACCAACCACATTACTGTGTTGCCTTCATGACTGTGACTTACTGGCATACAAATAAAAACAAACCTTCCCTGTCCCCACCCCCCACCCACACCAACCCCCCAATCAGGTTGTAGCGTATCCCACCCTAGAACAACATCTGTAAACATCAAACTGATACTAGGGAACCTTCCCGGGGGGGAGAGGTTAGACTGGCATACACCCCCACATTCGCAGGGTGGCCGGGGTTACTACATCCTATGTTCCACAGATAGTACGGGGTCAGTGTAAGAGTTACATCTTTTCTAAATCGGGGAACCCCTCCAGGATCTATCACAACCCCACTATTTTGTCGTACTTGCCCACTACAAGATACTGCATTACATTAACCATCATATTGTTTCATGACATGCGAACTAGTGGAAACACAACAAGTTAATTGTTATCGCTTAGCCTGTCCATCGATCGCTCAATTCCATCACTCCTTTTCTTAGGCACTTTACCCGCCACATTTTTGGCAAATTTCAGTGCCGATTTCGCATCTGTAGAGTAGTGTGCTGTTCCATCATGTGACACCTTTAACTTGGCGGGATACAACAAGGAGTACGGTATCTGTGCCTGCAGCAGTAGCCTCTAATCTGGTAGAAATTCTCTCCGAGCAGCCTGCACCAGCGGTGTGAAATCTGGGTAGAAAGATATTGATTTTCCCTGATGTGTGACCTGACCTTTTTCCCTCGCCAGTTTCAGAATGGTGTCTCTATCCTTGTAGTTCAGGAATTTAATCCAAATAGGCTGCGGTGTACCACCCGCTGGTGGTTTTGGGCCCAATGTTCTGTGAGCCCTTTCCACAGTGAACACCTTCGAGAGGTGTGGGTCAAATAGTGCGTGTAGGAGATCTGCCATATAGTCTTCCATTTTGGACACTGCTGTCGTCTCCGGTATGCCCGTGACACAGAGGTTACTTGTGCCAGACCTCGCCTCTAAGTCATCGTTCTTTTCCCTTATTACTCCTAAAAGCATGTCCATATGCAAGAGCTGTCCCTTTGTCTCCGTTTGGAATTCGTGGAACTCAACCTGCCTGTTTTCCAGACCATCTAGTCTTGTTTCATGCACAGAGACCTGGGTTTTCACACTGTCCAGCTGTTAAGTCAGTGTGTCCAACTTAGAGTCAATACGTTTTTAGGCTTGTGCGCATTTCCAGCAGCAGAGTCTTAACATCTTTGTCTCCAACTCCAGATGGTACATCCATGTCTGATCCACCCTGCGCTCCCGCCTCCGTGCCAGCCTGCCTGGTCGAACGCCGTGCATCAAAAGTTATCTTCGGTTGTTTAGGATCTTGCTTCCCCATATCTGCAGGAAACCAGGTTTTCTGTGTCAGGCACAGCGTCTCGATGGTAAGTTCATATACCAGCACAGAATAGGCCTCCAACGCCTCCCACTTCAACAGCTTTCTCAGCCGTGCCCTTTGACGCAGGCTTCACGCAGTTACCAACAGAAACTTGAGGGAGTGTCGTAGCTCCGGTGTAACCCACTGTCGTTAGTCTCCCCAGTACACTCCTCTCTCCACCTAATTGTTTCCAGGCTCTGCGAGTGACCCCCAGCCGTACGTCATGCACTATTCACCTCCAGCACTCACTCTTCAGTTCGATGACCAATGGTTTCTGCAACACCACCAGACGCTTTCAAGTGGAATTGCGCCTCTGCGCCTTACATCTACATGTCACCTCAGCCGCGGGCATCTGGGGGGCTCCAAGTTCAGTCAGATATTTCACAGTGAATCTGCAGGTCCACCTCTAGAGGGGTCACATCTCAATACTCAAAATGGCGGTGTCGTGCTCATCCGCTAAAGCGCACTGCAGTCGGGCCTCGCCGCGGGGCAAATTATGTTATTGCCCACAGGTTATCCACCCAGGTTATCCACCCATATGTAGGCAAATGTCACTCGCCACTGCAAGCGGCTAGGATCTCCAATGCAGGCCAATGCAGGATAGTGTTTCGCCGCTTAGACCAGACTTGCAGCGCCAGGATCCGCCAACTCCTCACTCCCGCTGCCACAGCTCCACAGTAGATATGCTTCGGAGCTAGACGGCCTGCCTCCATGCGTTTTATTCACAGGGTGCCATCATGTCGCCAACCATCCACCACAGAAGCACGTCCTCTGCACCTCTGTATTTTCAATTCGGCTTGTTAATCTATCGAGTACTTGCCGGGGGGGTCCCGCAATTCGCCCGATCTTGTCTTCCCGCCACTTATCTTCCCACCATCTCCTCTCCTTACTTATGAATCAGCGGCCTGTACACAGGGCATCTGCCGCGGGCACCAGTTTGTAGGCAGTCCGGCAGCAATCGGGTCAGTGATCGGGCCCCATTTTCTCTCTGCCTCTTCTCGCGGCTTTACAGTTAACACACCGCAGATGCAGACCGTCTCATGGGCTCACCTCCATGCGTGAGGTTCTCAGGGTGCCGCCATGCTCTCGCCCTCCACTCCAGTTTCACGCCTCCCACTGCTCAGTGTTCTCCGGCTCAGCAGGGCAACTTTTGGAACACTCGCGGGGAGGGAGGTCCGCAGCGTGCCTGGTCACGGCCCCTCAACTGCAGTCTCTCCCGCCGGCTCCACTCCGTGTTTCCGGATTCGTAGCCAGCAGGCAGGGCCTCCGCCTCGGGCTCTAGTTGATATTGAATCCGGTTGCAGTTGGGTCAGCGCTCGGGCCTTTGGTCCCCCTTAGCCCCACTACGCCTCATATCTTCCTTCCCGCTGCAGCGCCGTTGTAAGCTCCATGCCAGTCATGTACAGCGACTTCTCCCCCCAACTCACAGCTTGTAGCACTCTTTCAAAAGTACTTGGAACAGGATAAAAGATAGGATTATTCCCCCGGCCGGTGGAGCTCGCTCAGAAAGCGGCCATCTTGCAGCTCGGCTAACCACGCCCCCCGGGACAGCACTTTTGACCTCAAGGTGGCCATCCAAAGTTATAACACCTGGATCACCGAATCCACTGACATATTCACTCTCCATAATCCCGCAAAACAAGGCAGACCCTCCAAACACACCAGTTGGTTCACTCCTGAAGTAAAAAGCTCAAGGGCAATTGCAAATGACTAGAAAGAATCTGGTGTACCAACAAAACACCCATCTTATTTATTTATTTATTTATTTATTTTATTTTTAATATTCACAGAGCGCTGCATATACCCGTGGGCGTCTTGGCGCATCGACCTAGGCAACTTCAAAGTCGTTCTCAATAAATATCACATGCACCTAAAAAATGCCAAAAAAGAAGCAGGGACCACCAGCCTAGAAGCTAGCTCCAAACACAGCAAGGAACTCTACAGCCTCATCAGAGAGTTCACCAACCCCTCAGCAACGAGAACACTGCAACCCACTCATAGGAGCTCTGCGACACCCTCACAGACTTCTTCTACAGTAAATTCATAACCATCTGTGAACATTTCAAACTGTAACCAACCTGCAACAACTTCAACAAAATCCTCTACAGCAGCAACTCCTTCTATAACACGATATCACTACATGGGATCATAGTGGAGAAGAGTTTACCTAATGGATAGGGCTTTCACCCTCGAATCTGGGGAACTGGGTTTGAGTCTCGGCAATGACAGCTGAACATCTTGTCATTCTGGGCAAATCACTAAATCCTATGTAATGCAACTGGTGCTATGTAAAGCGCTCTAATACCTGATTTGAGTCAAGTTTGCGCTATATAGAACTCTGTAAAAAAAATATATTATTAACCATGCAAACCACTGCTACAATTATGAGATCAATCCACTCAGGAGAACCCAGAGACCCCTGGTTCCACCACATGTTTAACCTGAGGAGTGACTCCATCAGTTAGGAACTCACCACAATCCTCAACTCATCCTTCAACTCTGCCTGTTTCGCAGAAGGATGGAAACATGCAGAAGTAAAACCCCTGCTTAAAAAACTACAGCTGACCCAGAAGAACTCAAGGGCCACAGGCCCGTCTCCCTGCTGCCATTCCTGGCTAAAGCCCTGGGGAAAGTACTAAACAGCCAACTCTCCAACTACCTAGAGATCAACAACCTCCTGGATCCATCCCAAATCAAAATTCCATGCTAATCCTAGTACAGTAACTGCCCTAATCATAGCCACAGATGCAATCTGATCACTCCTAGACCAGAGAGAGACCGCAGACCTGATCCTCTCTGACTCTCTGTAGCCTTCAACACCATGTCACTCTACATCCTCATACATGGACTCCATCAGATGAGGATCCAGGGAATTGCCCTAAAATGGATCGCTTCCTTCCTCACTGGAATAAAACAGAGCATCTGCCTCCCGCCTTACACCTCAGGCCCAAAGAACATCATCTGCGGCGTTCCACAAGGGACTTCACTGAGTCCAACCCTGTTCAAAACATACATGGCCCCCATGGCCACGCGGGTCAAATCCTATGGTATGAACATCATATCATACGCTGAAGACACTCAGCTGATCCTCTCCCTATCTGCAAACCCCACTAACATCAAAACCAATTTCCACAGATGCATAGCCAGCTAGATGCAAAACAATTGCATAAAACTCAACACCAACAAAGTAGAGACACTCATCCTCAGGAGCAACACCTCTCCATTGGATGACTCCTGGTGGCCAGCAGAACTGGGTCCCTCACCAGACTATCCCAAAACCGTCATAATCATGTTCAACAAGCTCACCATGAAAAAGCGGTCTTCTCAGCCTGTTTCCTTACCCTCTGCATGTTCTTGAAAATATTTAAATGGCTCCCCATTAACACCAGCCTCACCATCACCCGAGCCCGCATCACCAGCCCCCTGGACTATAGAAACTCCATCTACGTGGGCATCACCTCACTACTACTAAATAGATTGCAAACCATAACCCTACAAAACGCTTCAACCAGGCTCATCCTTGACCTCCTGAGAAAAGTCCACATCACCCCCACCTCAGAGCGCTCCACTGACTCCCTGTCCAAAAACAAAGTGCCAGTTCAAAGTGCTTACCCATGCCTATATGGCAATGCACAACACAGGACCTGCCCACTGCAACCAAAGAACCAACCCAGCAGACAGCTGTACCCCATCTCCATCTCCCTCACCGACATGCCCCCCTTCCACAAAACAGAAGGGGAGGCCACACCTTCTCCTACCTGGCTGCCACATCTTGGAATGGCCACCCGCTCCACCTCCAGACTGCACCGACCCTACAAAAGTTAGAGAAGATCCTGGATGTTCGACTGACAACACTCAGCAGCAGTTCCCCCCCAGCACCTGGATACCCTTACGGATAATAAGTAGCATTCTGCAAATCATTGATTGATTGATTACATTGTTTAGATTCATCTAAACAATCGGCCCTACACCCACACTTCAGATAATGCATTGGAACAAATGATCTCCGATAAAGAGCCCCCTTGTGGTTGCCCATCAGGCATTGCAGCGCTGGCCTGATGAGGGGCATGCCCTGTGATGAAGCATGACACTCATCTGGGTGTTTGAGGGTTGCTGTTCTTTAACTCCTTCGACGCTCATGACGAGCTCAGCTCGTCATGAACAATGGAAATCAACATAACTCAGCACAGGAGGAAAATAGCACTAGCATCAATGGTGTTAAGGAAACAGACCCCCTCGTCTGATTCCTTACTTGCTGACTGACCACATATTCTCACTTCTTTACCCTTAATGAGCTGCATACCCTTTGTTGATAAAGTAGGTTAACTTGCCAGATCGAACTGTCAGTTTAAAACTGCATTGTCAGGCCAGAGATGGTTACAGGGCTAGTTAATTGGGTGGCACAATCAGTGCTGCATTTCCACTAATAGAAATGATATACAGGACCTGTGCACATGTAGTGCACTTTACTAGGACTTATAAGTAAAGCAAATATGTCAACTGTGGATAAAATCAATGTTACCATATTTAAAATAGAGAGCACATGCATATTAGCACTGGTTAGCAGTGGTAAAGTGCTCAGGTTCCTACAGCCAGCAAAAACGAACTCATCAAAAACAGGAGGTCAGAAGGTAAAAAGTCAGGGGAAACCACACCAAGAATGCAAGGTGTAGCACATAGTATTACAGGAAGAACATATTCCAATGGCATAAACAGGTGAATATCACATGTGGGATGCAGTGTCTGTTGTGCGAATCACAGTGCTGACAAGGGAAACATGACTTTAGGCCTACATGTGTACACTTACTGTTACAGCTTTTAAACGTGCCAACAGACCTGTCAAAAATATTTGAAAGGGTGTAAAGCTTACTATTAAATATTAAGTAAATCACAATGTAGGGTGTTTGGTATTTAAAAGTGGAATATGTAACAAATTAAGGTTTGCATGCTCTTACAGTGACCAACAGCCAAAAGCCATTTTCACTGTTAGACTCTAGCTGGTTCTGTAAAGAAAAGGTTAAGGTACATGTAATAGATGAATCCCTTATTTTTCATATGGAATAGGCTACAGCGGACGTACCATCAATTTTAAAATATTTATTAAAAACCCAATTTGAAGCTAAAATATGATTTTTGATAAATAGACATGCACAGTTGTTAAAAAGCTTGTAAAAAGGTGTACTTCTCTTGCCTGAAGCTCCTGTAGGCTAATTAGCTTTAGCCTGCCTATAGTTGGTCTGTCAGTGCTACTATGAGGTGGTAGGCAATACTGCTAACTGGGTAGAGAAAATGGCATGGGCCTTTGAGAATGTCTCAAGGAAGGAATGGTGCAGGTTAAGCCACGAAGGGCAGTTTAGGAATGTCCAGGATTTAAACCAACATAAAAGGGACAAGAGGGAAACCTGTACTTTTATAGTTTAGTGATAAGGGACTCCTGCAAAGGAGAGGTCATATGATCCAAAAACACTTTATGCTCCCGGTCTGTGGATGAGAGTGCTGGCTCCAGAACCAGCTGAACATATGACTGAGAGTGGTAGGTAAAACTTGTGGAGTTTCACTTTGAGGAATTTCACGGAGTTACGTAAAAATTCATCAAGATTTCACAGATTTCTGCCAAGAGGTGAATAATATGCACATTGTGCTGCAATTCAGAGCCAGTAGTGTGAGCGGTGCTGAAAACCCACTTTGAATGGCACCATATAGTGCGTAAGAGTGAGAGCCCATTCCATTTTGCTGCTGCTAGAGTAGAAAATCCACATGAGTGGCAGCAAATCTACTTGAGAAGCATCCCTCTGACAATAACAGCTCAAGATCGCCCAAGACCGCCCATCTCAATGGTGACGCAAACGATTACAAGAAATTCTGGAATCTTGCAGAAAAAAACATGCTGACACATAGCAAATGAAGGAATTTAGCATGAACTACGTGTTATGAGTGTAATGCGGAGCCGCTAAATTCTGCCAGATCCACTGCTCATTACCTTAGACACACCCCCTAGGTTTGTCACAAATTCCTTACATGGGCAGAAACAATTCGCCATGTTGTACATTACTAAAAATTGCGCACTAGGGGATAGTTTGCAGTGAGGTAATCAACATGTACTTCAAAAGTGGAAAAGGTTGTTCTTGGGAACATTCAGCCTGATTCATGTAAACTGAATTCTGCGAATTCTAAATTGCGATTGACAGCGAATCGCAATTTAGAATTCGCAGAACGGCATTCATAAAAATCTGCGAGAAAATAAAGCAAATCGCACGCGCCGCAAAAAGCGTTAGCGATTTTTCAAAATCGCAGAAAAATCGCTATTTCCGTCAAAATCCGTGTAGGAATTGCGATATCGCAATTTGCAAGATCGCTAAATGCGATCTCGCAAATAGCGAGATCGCAAAAAACGGGAAGTCGCATTTCGAGCACAGTGATGACATCACAACCAGGAAGCAGGCAGTTCCCACCCCCATTCAGAACAGTGAGGCAGATCTTGAGGCTGCATCACACAGAGCTCCTTCCAGAACACCTCCAAACTTTCAAATCTTTCACTTTTGTCACTGCAGCAATGGCAGAGGATGCAGCACCAGGGCCCAGTGACACCGGGCGCAAGCGCAAGCTTAAGTTTTCTGAGCAGTAGTTGGAGCACGTGATAGACGGAGTGGTTGAAAACCACCTAAAACTATTTGGAAAGGACTCCAGGAGGGTGCCTGAGGCGGAGAAACGCCGACTGTGGCTGGGGATCAGCACAAAAGTCAACGCTGTGGGCGTGACACACAGATCGATCGAGGAGCTAAAAAAGAGGTGGTACGACCTCCGAGGTCGTGCCAAGGAGAGGGTGGCAGAGAGCCTGGCTACTGGAGGTGGAGATCCAACAGTACCTCCCAACACCCCCTTGGAGGACAGTGTGGAGGACACACTTGAGCGAGAAGCGTGTATAGGGGTCATCACTCTGGACTCATCCCGACCCACCCAAGACAGCCAAGGTAAGTGGCATGCGACTGCGACCCTGTCCCCTAACAATGTCCATGACCCTATAGCCTCCCATAATCAACCCAAGTCATGCAATTCATGCACATTAGGTCATGCCCAAAAGCATTGTTGGACATGTAGTCTGCCCACAATGTACAAAAACCCCAATGCAGCCAGACATGTCCCAAAGTACGCAATGCCACAGCCAGTCAGGGAATGTCAGCCAGCATGCGTGTAGCAACTTGCACGTGTGACAGATACATGCAATTAATCTACGTCCACTTCCCCTCACATGTGGCGCTGACAACAACAGCAGCGACAGAGATAGGCTGCTCATAGACGAGGCACCAGAGGATGCAGAGGAGGTGCCAACAGCCACACATCCTGTACCATCAGGCGCTGCACCAATCCCTGCTGCCAGAGCACCACCATCTGCGCCAGCACCATCAGGCGCTGCACCAATCCCTGCTGCCAGAGCACCACCATCTGCGCCAGCACCATCAGGCACTGCACCATTGGCAACCGCAACACCACCACCAGCGGGGCCCTCAACATCTGGTGCTGCTAGTGCAGTGACAGTGCACACACCCACTGTGGCCAGCCAGCACAGCAGGCATGACAGGGATCGCCAGCAGAGCACAGCACGCAGCGGCAGGAGGGGGATGGCTGTGCGCGTGCCAGGGCTCAGCATAGAGCGCCGGATGCTGCGCATCCATCAATTGCAGGCACGACGCCAAGGGGCAATCCAACTCCAGCTCCACAACATTGGCCGCAATGTAGCAAATGTGTCGGACAGGATAGAGCGGATGGCAACTGCCATGGAGGCTAACACTGCGGCCATCATCTCGCAGCGCAACACCGCCCGCCACCGCCACCGCCAGCTACTTACGCGGCTATCTGCCTACACGCGCTCAAACTATGTCATTGGTAATGCCACCTCCCAGCTCTCACATCAGTCCCTGGCTATGCAGCAGCAGATGGTGCAATGCTGCGAGGATGTGGCGCGAGTACTGGAGCAGGTCACCAGTGCCGTACTGGCACTACATCCAACTGGCCCAGCCAATGGTGGTGGGGATGACACCAGTGAGGGGACCTCCAGTGTCAGCAGCCTGTCTGCCTCACAGGTCGGTGTGCTACGCCGCAGCACCAGGCCCACTGCGGGTTCACGTGCCGTCCCTGAGGATGAGCCAGAGAAGCGATTGGGTGCCGCGCGCCGGAGGTGCACTTGACTTTACTGTCCATTGGCAGGGACATGCTGATGATAGAAGCATGTCCTGTGTATGGGTTGGAGCAGTATGGTGCAATACTGCTCACATGTAAAGAATTGCAAAATGACATTATTATTGTGCCTTCAACAATAATATTTATTCTAGCATCGTACATCGGCCTCCTGTCATTATTTCCATTGACATGCAATTGTGAATTGTTGGGTGAGGGGAGTGGGTGCACTAGAAACTTTTCTTTGTGATGTGGTTGCGGCGTCTGTGTCCTTCAGCTGGATTCTCCCCGCGTGCATGATGCACATGTGCAGGTGGCCGGTCGTCCCCTTCCGACTCACTGCCAGAGATCTCTACAGGTATCCGGCGCTTGGTAGCAATGTTGTGTAGTATTGCACACACAGCCACAATGCGGCAGCACACATCAGGACTGTAGTACATGGCCCCACCAGTATTGTGCAGTATGCGGAATCTGCTCTTCAGTAACCCAAATGTCCTCTCAATGCAATTCCTTGTGTGTATGTGTGCTACATTGTAGCACCGTTGCTGTGGTGTAGCAGGGTTGAGGTATGGGGTGAGGAGGTATTCACGGAGGGCATAGCCACTGTCACCTGAATGAGAGGAGCAGAGGGTGAGTGCCTGTGCAGCGCAGCTACTTCATCACAGTGTAACATTGTGGGCCAAGTGTACTTACCAAGTAGGTGTCCTTCACCAAAGTCTCCCCTGGCCAGTCGTGTGTGGAGGCCACAGTGCCGGAATATGAAGGAGTCATGTGTACTCCCCGGGTACTGTACCACTATGTCCGTGATGTATGTCTTAGCATTGCACACCATCTGGATCTTGACGGAGTGGCAGGATTTGTGACTGCGGTACATGTACTCCGTTGCAGCTGGTGGGCAGATGTGGATGTGGGTACAGTCAATGCATCCTATCACATGTGGGAAATGCGCAACATTGTAGAATTGATGCTTGGTCTTATCCAAGTCCTGTTGGCTGGTGGGAAATTTGATGTGGTGGTGTAGCTGGGTCAGCATTGCATCTAGGAAACTCCTTAGGCAGCGGGACATGGTGGGCTGGGATATCCCCCCAGCAGCCGCAACTATCCCCTGGAAGCTCCCGGAGGCCAGAAGGTGCAGGCTGCACAATACCTGGACATGTGTGGGCACGGCATTGGTCCGCCTTGTTGGGTGCTGCATCAGGGGGTCAAGGTCCTGAATTAGCTTGATGATCATTGGCCCATTCAGGCGGTACTTTGCATATATTTGCTCTCTGGTTTGGCCCAGCAGGGTGACCCGCTGGCGGAATATCCTCTCCTGGATTCTACGTCTCCTCCGTGCTGCTCACTGTAGCCTTCGCCGCCTGACCACCATGTAGAGTCCTGGCATTGTGATACTCCTAATGCTGTTGCTGCATCTCCTTAAGTGTGTTTGGTCAGGCCTGCACCTGTTACTGATTGGGCAATGGATTTTCAAAATTTATTTTACAATGGCTTTGATGGTTACCACCTGCTTTGGGTTGTCCTTAAATTGCGCCTCGCAATCAGCGATTTACGGGTTTTTCGCAATTTGCGATTTTTCTTGAATAGCGATTGCGATTGTATTGCGATTTCGCAATTTTATTCGCAGAATCCGTGGTTTCTCACAATTTCTGATTCGCTAATGGTCTACTGCCGGGATTCTGCGAATGTTTTTGCGATTTCGCTACTTTGTGTTTGCGATTTCGCTTTTTTCTTCAAGAATACCGATTTTGTCAATTGCGCTCGCAATAGCTTTTTCACAGCTATGGCGATCGCAATTTTGCTTCATGAATCAGGCTGATTATGCCCATTGGTATGGGAGTGTCCAGAGATCGCACCCACCTTCTAGCTAGTGAATGGAACCAAAGTAGAATTTCACTTCCAGCTCTGCGGAAGAACAGCAAAGATCTAGACCCTCTGTCTGTAACTTGTGTGGAGACCTGAAGGGTTGGACCTGTTTCCACTTGTACCCAGGACTGAAAAGTGGACATCAAGGATATGTTGGCTGAACTCCTGTGTGGCCACAGTGATATCAAGCAATGAAAGAGTCTTTTTTCCTGGAGCAACCAATTGACCGGTTAAACCTGGACCTGGCTTTGACCTTGCTTGGGGCCTCTTCAAGAGTGTGTCATGACCGCTAAGCACTGTCGTTGAGGTTCTCCAAGACTTGTTACTGGCTATGAGGAATAGTGACAGCAACGCTCTTTGTGCTCAGCTTCAGTTGGGAATCCCTGTCTCAAATACTCCTGCTGAATCAGGCATGCCCACAAATTCCATTGTTGTAACCAAAAATCATCAAATTGTGAAATGGGACACAATATGCCATGATGATAGAGCCTTAAGCTCCCTATATGCGACCAGTTTACAATTATTGAGCTCTCTTGATCTAAGGGCAAATAATTTTCCGGAGTTTGGTAGCCTCCATTGTGAGCTGGTGAACCAAATGAAAATACAACTCACTAAAGCTAGACACAGAGGCCAGTGGGTCAATTCTTAACCAAGATGGTTTTCTCCTCAGTGAAGACATGCTAAGGAGGACATTCTTACAATCTTAAGGGCAGGGGATATGATGGAGATTCAATGAGCGAGAAAATCCCAATGGGAGGATTTCACTGACTCTTTAAGCAATGACAACACTAAAGCCTTTTGGAAGATGCTGGCCAATGGGATGCATGCCCTGGATGCTGTGCCTGATGCTATTGCTCAATCAATTGTTCTTTTTGCATTTGTCACCCCGAGTAGGATGGGTATGCCCAGATGTGGGTCACGTGCTCTCCATGCCACTTGAATCAAGCTATCCTGGCTGATGAGGGGTGAAACCTCGAAACCAGTCCTAGGATGCTTGTTTCCAGTCAAGGGAGGAGCTGACCTAGCAGTTCAGGCTGCACTGGTCCCATTTGACGCAGGGTCAAGACTGATTTGCATATGGCTGCTTTCTAACTCGAATGGCATGGTGAGCAAAAAAACTATAGGCTAATATGTCTGTACTAGAGTGAATGTATGACATTGTTTTGCATTCTGTCCATCGATTGTTCTTTTTGCTGTTGCTCAGCCTGACATACCGGTGATAAATTTCACTGCACTATCTATGTAGTAAGTACCAGACTCCTTGCTGCCTGTTACTGGGTACAAAAACACTTAGATAGCTTGCCTTTATAGGGGTAGACCCATGACTCCGATGAGTTTAGTCTGGAAAACACTGGGCATAGCACCAGCATGCTGCCTTCCGACATAGTAGCACTACTGTATATGTTTTTCCTCTACCAAGGACACCATTTGATGGAATTAAAACTCAAATTCAAGATACTTTGCATCATGTGTAAGGCATATTGACTCAAAGGACATTACAGAAAAAACAAGCGCGCGACAGCAGGGGGAGGGAGCCTTCGCGATTCCCTTGGGGGAGCGTGCAACAAGGCACGATGATTGCACCATATGGCACCGCCATATGGCGCTGTGCGCTCCCGCAAGGAAATCGCCAGACATGCACGCGTTGCCATTGCAAGCAATGCAACGCGTGCACGTTTTTGCCCCCCAAGCTGTGGCGATAGCTAAAGGTCTCTTTCCTATCAGCGCATGCGTACTGGGTAGGCAAGACCCAAAAAGTCAGCCAGGACCTCCCTGCAGATTTTCACTTGATCAGTTTGATTGATGTAAGCCACAAGATATTTTGCTGGCAGGTCCTAGCTAGATTCTTGGTATTGGTGTCTGACCATCACATTCTTTCTAACTTCCTGGCAGGGTTCAGAAGCAGGTTAGCACCCTGGACCAGAAGCTGCGTTTCAAGATAGTGAACTGGAAAAATATAGATTTGAGGTGAGAAAATCTATATGTGACATTTATTGATCGTGAGTGCTGCCTTTGACCTCGTACCTAGGGAACGTCTATGGAGGGTCCTAAGGGAGTATGGGATCCCAGGAGACCTTTTAGGAATTTTGATTAGACTCCAGTCCCACACCTATGTCCAGTTGAGATGGCATACTGATGAAGGCCTTATTTCCAGAATCCCCATTAGAGGAGGACTAAAACAGAGCTTCATCCTAGTCCCTAGTTGTTTCAGCTTATATATCAAAGGCGTGATGGGCTAGTTAGTAAACTCTAAGCATGATTCTTTGAAATCTGCAGGTGTGTGCACTCCGGTGCTCATGGTCACAGATGACATGCTTTTGCTGTACAGAACACCCATGGTTTTGCAGGCCATCATGGGCAAATGTGCCTCTTTTTATGTGGCCAAAGGGCACGAGATGAACACTGTTAGAACAAAACTCATGGCCATCAGACCCCATCTCTACTTTAGGGTTAATATGTTAATTGAGGGAACAATCAAAGAGCAGGCCAAAGTTTCGACTACCTAGGCATCTGATTGACTGAGAATGAATGGGTCTTGGTGGCGCAAATTGCAAAAAGTGAAAACACCCACAAGCACAGAGCATCTGCTATATTGAGGAAATTTAAAGCTACTTCATGTGACGCAATCTTTTCACTGCTTAAAGTATGTCGGGCTACAGTCATAAACGAGGCTACCTACGGAGTAGAGGTCTGCGGAAGTGCTGACCTCTCACCCTTTGTGCGCTGTAAATAAGTTTTCCAGATCAATTCTTAATTTGCAGCTAAGCTCTTCCATGGCTCCCATTCGCTTTGACACAGCACTTAAGATACAGAAGTTTTTGATATATATAGAGGGGCAGATTTACAAGCCCCTCGCATCACTTTTATGATGCAGCTGCAGCAAAAAAGTTGTGGCCCATTTACAATGTGACACATCTAGGGGAATGCGGTCACGTTGTAAAGCCCTGCATCACCATATACCTGTGCCAGGTATAATGTATGCCGGGTAGGCTTTTCCATGCAAAAAGCCACGTAGAACTGGAGTAGTGAAATTTGCAAGATTTCACTGCATCACTCTACGCCTTCACTGAGTCAAAATCACTACGCCTGCTCAGACCAGGCATAAGGATTGACGCAGGGCATTTTACATGGGACCTACCTATGTTTTCTGGGGCATTGCTGGAGTTGCGTCACTTTTGTGGCAAACTCCAACAATACGTCATTTTTCCTCCAACAGATGCGTCTGAATTTCGGACGCATCTGTAATTCCTTGCGCCATGGTGCACTGTATTGTAAATACAGCGCATCCATGATGGCGCAAGGACATTTGAAGGTGACGCAAGGAAACTGACACATCTATGCAGATGCCTCAGTTCCTTGAAAATATGCCCCTTAGTCAGCACCCTAGCTTATTTTTTGTGATACCCTAGAAGAGCATTTAAAACTTCACAGAATGGCCCAGACGCCATGGCACAGCAAGATCAAGTCCCTTTGAGGTTTTATTAAAATGGAAGAAGTTTGGCATGCTTCATTGGTTACACAAGCTCTGGAATGAACAAAGGGACGAGGGAATGGCAGCAAAGTTTTAACTGCATACGTGTTCACCAATTTAACCTGTATCTAGATAGGATCAGGTTGGAAACGGTCTATAGCCAAGTAAATTCAAACCTTATAAAAACTATATGATGTACATTATGATATGTATGTTTGTCAATATCCAGTGTTTAAGTGAAAAAGTCACCCACAAACCAATTTAGGAAAATATTATTTCATTTATTTATTATAAAGTTTTTTCAAGAAGATTCTATTATATCTTTTGTTGGTGTTCTTTTTACGTATAAAATTCTTTTTTTATATATATATTATTACATAACAGGTAATAATTGATGAATCACATACATGAATTATAAAAACAGTTATAGACAGACAGTGAGAAAATAGAACAGGTGGTGTTAGCAATACGGCAAGATGGTTCACAACGCGCGTTTCGGCCAAAGTGGCCTTCCTCAGGTGGCCGTGTATTGCTGCAACCGAAGGTATCCAGACCTTAATATGTAAACTAGAAAAGGTATTTATAATATTCGCCAGCTCTTGATTGTAACATTGGATGTAATACAAGTGGTCTTCAGATAGTTATAAAATTCTAATGGTCGCGTTTTCTAGGTTTATGTCAAATTCCGCATCCGTGGTTAAAAGTATGCCGAAATGTTTGTAAATAGCCATCCTGAAGTTGGAAATGGTGTTCCGATATCGCTTCACTTCACTATTTTCCTCTTCTTATGATGAAAGTGCTCTAGGCGTTCGATATTCGAGACGGCCGAGAGGCTCGATTCCGTAATAAAGGGTCGATTTCGTCTTGTAGTTCTGTTGTCCGATCGAGAGCCTCTCGGTGTTTGGCTTTCAGAGCCACATCGCGGCGGATTCGGCGTGGTGCGTAGCTAATGGCTGGATGCAAACCAGATAGGATCAGGCCCAGTCTTACAAGATCCTTGTACATTAAGTTCAGAAATAGTAACCTTCCACAGAAATCCTTCACAGCAAAATGGGAAGGATCTTTAAACCTGATTGTTGATTGCCCCTTCTGTTCATTAATGTTTAAGACATAGGGCCACTTTTAGTTCTTTTGTCCAGCTTCCGTGACCCCATGGAAGCACTGGATACTTCCGGTTTGTAGATTGTTGGGCACAATGCACTATTGGGAGGCTCCAAGGGTCTTGAAATGTGACACCTGAGAGCACCTCACCTCTGTCACGTCATGAAACCTCCTTTTTGCTTGGAGGATAAAGTCAGCGAGACTTTTTGTGCTTGTTGGATAATCATCCTTAAGGCGTAATGATTCATTGCTCTGCGTCATTGTTGCCTGGGTCGAATGCACCGGTGTTATCTGGTGCATCATCCTTTTGCTGTCGAAGCATTTGATCTGTCAATCATTTTTGTTTTATTGTTTTGTTTCTCTTTTTATAGTTCATGTCGTCGCTCCCATTTGCACTTGTATGTTAACCACAAACTGGATAAGCTGTATTTATCATATTATTCTGTGGCACGTTAACGTGTTGCTTTTTTTTAGAAGACACGGCAGTTACTCGTCGGCTATGCTTGCGAGAACAGCTTCCTTGTTTATTTTATTTTATGCAATTGTAAAGTGCGTGTCATTACGTGCAATAATATGCTGTGATCCTCTGAGGATATTGTATTTTCTTGTGTCTGTGTCAAACTGTTATGGGCTTTGCCCGAAATAAAGTAATCAAATTATGATCAGAGGGTCTGCGGAGGCATCCTCCCAGATCTGTCCCAAACCACCTATCAGTAGCACTTCATATAATCTACCCATTGCTTGGACGACCTGTGTCCTGTTCCTTTAAGTGGCCCTTCTGCAACACCAACCGGAAGGTTCGTACAGTATTGATAGAGTGTATCAATTATGATGCATTTGTAACGAGTCCTTTGTCCTTTCAGGGCTATTTTGTGTTTCCCACTCTGTTTGGAACTGTGTTTTGAAATGGTCCGACATCCACTCGTTTGGATCTTTTGAAGCCTTTTCCTTTAACAACTACAGTTTTCCTTTCCTATTTATGTAACAAATAACTGCTGTGGCTCACCGTTGACGGGATTAAAATGCTGTTATACTCGATAAAGCTGGAATGAAAGCATTAAATAGTGTGCCTGAGGTGAAAGGAAGAACAGAAAAAGAGCACGGTGAAATAAGGTGAAAAGAGACGGGCATAAAGTTGTCTTCATTGATCCCCATGATTTTGACAGATTAAGCACTTGGCACAAACAAAAGCATGCTTTTAATTGCGACATGCCGCAAGATGTTAGGCTGTGGCCTGTATCCTCTTCATGGCTTGCTAAATGAATCCAAGGACAGCAGCACATACTTAGGTTGAGTAAGTGCTGCTGATGTGATTCAAGCAGCACTTAAACTGTAAACAAGTAAATGCTCAAAGGTTTAAGTAGCACTGACGCCAGTGTTCCCTGAAAATCAAGGTTGTCTTGAAGTGATTCCACATCATATTTTGTTCTTCCAACACCCTGTACTTCGTGTCTTTTTTCTATTGCACGCTCTTTTTCCTGTCATATTTCTCTATTGATACTATTTTCCTACTTTCTCTGTTTTGTTCTGTCTCCCTTTTCTGATTTTCCTTCTTTGTGTCAATCAGTACCTGTTGATGTAAAAAAAAAAAAAGACATCACAAGATATACAATACTCTCCAATCAGGTTTCTGCCGGGTCACAGTACAGAAACTGCGATCCTCTGAATAGTGGATGATTCCCTTAGAATCCTTCACTCCGGTAACTCCTGCCTCCTATTCCGCCTGAATTTATCCGCAGCATTCATCACTGTCAACCATCTATGTCTCTTTTGTACTCTAGAACAATGCATAGTAGACCGTGGTCCAGGCTTTTATTACTTCTAGACTGGACTACGGGAACATCCTTCTTCTGGGAGCCACTAAAGAGGTAACGTGTAAGTTGCAGACAGTCCAGAATATGGCAGCGCAACTTCTCTGCAAATTACCTTACACCTCTTCTACCTCCAATGCCATACGCTCTCTGCACTGGCTCCGAATTGAAAACCGAACAAAATTTAAGGCCCTCTGTATCATTCATAAAATAAACTCTGGTCTAGCCCCCTCTTACCTAAACCCTTTGGCACAGCTATATCATCCCCCTCGTAATCTACGTTCTTCTAATCAATACTTACTTTCTGTTCCCAGAATCAAAAAAGCCAGAATAGGTGGCCGCTCATTTGCCTGGCTGGCCCCCTCGCTCTGGAATTCTCTTCCCCTTCAGATACGTACTGAACCCAACTATCTCAGGTTCCGTAGGCAGGTAAAAACCTGGCTATTTACCATCTAATAGCCCTATTCTGACTTTCCCCCTCACACTTTTCAATTTAGCACCGGGAAACCTACGGGTAGCTGTTGCGCTTTACAAGTTTAATTATAATAATAATAATAGTATGTGGAAGCACAGTCCTCAAATGGTTCTCTGTATACCTAACTAACGGCTCCCAATTTGTGAAAATAGGCAACTCGTTCTCAAGACCAGTCAGCATTCACCAAGGGGTCCTTCAAGGTTTGATCCTTTGCCCAACCCTTTTTAACCTCTACCTAGAAACCACTATGTGTAATTCTTAGAAACTCTAGAATTCTCTACCACATTTATGCTGACAACACCCAAATTTACATGAAAATCTCATCCCCGGAAGACATTGCCCTGCTCTCAAATACACTCTCAAAGATTCAAACCTGGATCAACCCAACAAAAACAGAGTTTCTTTTGATCTCACCTAGGAAATCTAAAACCTCAGTGTAAGAATGGATGGCCAACCTCTCCAGTCTGGATGGCTGCCCAGCCATTTTCCAAAGTGCCAGATCACTTGGCAGCACCCTTGATTATCATCTCACATCACAGCCATGGCCACCAGTGCATGACACCAATTTAGGCATCAGGCAATTGATTCCGCAACAAGTCCTGAGAAACGTTGTGCAGTCTTGCGTTCTCCCCAGAGCATTCCCAAAGTACACCTAGGACCACTGAGAGTGACAATACATGCTGCAGAATGCTTTGTTTTAGGGCTCAAGAAATGTGACTACATTACCCTTGCCCTGTAAGCCCACCAATGACTTACCATTGAAGCGAGGGCCCTATTTAAAACTACTGCTGCACTCATCTTCACCCTCCTATCCAAACAAGAAACTGAAAATCTCTGGAGCAAACAGGGGTTCCAGGAATGCCCCATCCCTCCCCCTGGGACCCCCACCTACAATCAAGAACGATACATGAGCCAGTATTTCTCTGGTAGTGCCACTACAATCTGGAACTCTGCCCCCCCCCTCCACCTAACCACCTGCCTAATCACCTTCAAAAAGGACCACAAGCTCCTACTATTTGATAGACATCTTGGTTAATTAGCCTCGACCAGACATAAGTACTCTCTACACTGTGATCTGAACTACCTTTGTTATATGACCCCATCATCTAAATCAATGCCTTAACTGTGTATGTCCTCTGCTCAACTGCTGAAACTGTCTCTTGTCGTAACTCCTGCACACATCTACCAATGTAAACATCTGAGTTTAATTACTATAACTGTAACACATTAAAATGAATGTATCCTGCTTATTGTAAAGCACTCTGATGCTGTCTAGCTATGTCCGTGCCATATAAAATTGCAAAATAAAATAAAAGTAAAAATTAATGCTGGTTCCTGCCACCAGCTAACACTGGCACGAATTTAGTTTTGAATGGAAACACATGTTCAAGTCACATATGTGCTAAAGCCAAATGATGAGGCCCGGAATATAAATGTCACAAACTATTGTTAATGGCGATGCCTCAAAAAATAAGTGTCTGCAGGCATATTATTTCCATTATAAATATGGAAAGCAGGCCAAACATAGATAATTACCCTACAAAAATAAACTTCAGCGGAAAAGGAAATCAGATTTTAAAAAGAGGCTTTCTACCAGAGTTAAACCAATTCAGTGACGTAAAATCTGCCATCAAATGTCCAACAAAAACCGTTTTCCTAGTATGACTGATGACATGTTGAGAAAGGGCTAGAGTTTATGATGACGGTTTAAATCTTTGTGGAAGGTGCCTTACACAGAGCTTGCTCATTTTCGCATTCTGGTGGTCTCGCATACACAGAATGGTCAATATAGTTAGTATCGACCAGTGTTTGTTGTTGTGCTTGCTAACATTTCCATTTGCATTGATTTTCAGTTTGATGTATTTTTGTGCTTTGCTCTTAGCTTTTCAATAATGCCTTGCTTATGGCCAGGGGCGTAGCCTGCTCAGTAAGATGGGGATGTGAGCTTCAGATTTTCCAACAATCAAGCAGGCATATCATGTTAAAAAACATTATGCAACAAGCAATGTGCATGAGAGGGGTCTAATGGGCAGTGGAAAGGGAGAGGAGTGTTGATTGGTAGGATTTCTAAGTGAGAGAAAGCATAATAATTTGGAAAATAACTAAATGTTTTTAGGACTTTCAAAATAGAGAGGGTGTGTGAGTGTTTGTCTGTGTGTATGTAAAAATTACTTGTGACACCTCATCATACCCAACTGAAAGCCTCTGCACCCAACTATTTATCAGAAAAGACATCAATTAGGGGAGTGTAACACCCCAAACACCTCTCCTGAAGCTACGCACCTTCTTGGGGTAACAAGTTTCCCAAACTTCCCCAAAATAGAGTCGTGTGCCTCTTACCATGCATTATTCTTTGTGATATTGCATTGTTTTGCTTATGATTAAATGAATTCCCATAATTTTGAGTGTGAATTATCACTATTTTCTCCTCAGTTCCATTATATGTACATCTTTTTTTATTACCTATTGGTATGATTTAAATACACAAAATTGACCTTAAGGGCACAGGCTGAAGTGGCTCAACCATTTACAAAAATCAGGTTAATCTATCATTCATATATATCATTGTTCCTTTTTTAATCACTCATGTCAACTGATATGTCAATTTAGTTCCAAAAACTGTATCTGACAAGCATGAGGCTTGTCAGTGTTAAGACATTGGATCTTGCTTTAAACTCAAGGGTCATCAATATTTAACAGATATTGGGACATATTTACAAGGGGATTTTGCCACTGGAACATCACTTTTTTTGAAGTTCAGGCTGCACAATGCCCTGCAGCATATTTACAAAGTGCTGTTATGCCACATTTTGTGGCGTGGTGCCACTTTGTAAATACGGTACCTTTCACGTAGGTATCTACGTGAAATGGGCGTGCAATGGATGTTGATCTGGGCATTCCATTGCAACACCCATTGCTTTTTGACGCTGCTCCAGATTTACAAGGAGGTGTAAATCTGAGTCAGCGTCAAAAACTAACGCCATACAATAACAAGCGTTAAAAATCTCCAACTAGATTAAATGCTTTTATTTCTCCTTGTTTTTGCATTCTGCAGCACACATACAAAGAGCAAAATTGACATTTAATGATTGTTAATGTGTAGGAAGGTTATGTATCCCTTCCTGCACACAAACAATTATTGAATATTGGAGATTAGCTACCTCTCTGAAAGTAACAAATCACCATTATTTACTTATTATACCTTCCTGCACATAAACAATAATTCCTTGCAACTCAGGTACCCTTGCAATATGGCACAAGCGTGTCTGCATTGGTGTTGGCGCAGTTATTTTTAGTAGAAAACATGGGTGCACTGTATTGTAAGTATGGCACATCCCTGCGTTTTGGTAATGGCAGAGATGATGCTGCAAAATTTGCCGCAGCTCTGTGCTTCGTCATTTCCTTGTAAATATGCCCCATCATTTCTTCTAGGCGTCGTCATTTTCTTGTAAGTTATAAACGTCGACCATGTTTTATTTTTAAATAGCGTTATAAAAATATGAGCAGAGATGAAATTGATGGCACTGTCTCATTTAAATGAGAGCATGTGACCTTTGAAGACTCTGGACAGCTTTGCTAATAAGCAACCAGCTTACTTTAGAGTTAAATGAGATCTTTCGGCCAGCACAATTAAAGTTTGTTGGTAATAAGATAGCAGAGAAGCAGAAAATGGAAAGGTCTGTAGTGTAATTTTATTAAATAGTCATTATTGCAAGAGAGCACTTAATATTATAATCTTCTATCCGAAGACGCTTGAAGGTCAGGGCGACATTGAAAAAATGCTTTGCACCTGCTCCACGTTTGCAACATTGTTTTGTTGAATTTTAATGGGGCAGGGTCAGGTGTTGTGAGCCAGACCTCTTCCTATGTGCTAAAAATGCACATAAAGCCCTGATTCATGACCATACTATGGCACTTTTTTGCATTTTACTAAAGTACCTGCTAATTATTAAGCTATGAAGAAAGCTAAACCGGCTCAAACATAGGAACAGAGCTCCAAAAGTGTTACAGTTTGCAAGGAAAGGGATGTTTTTTGCATGACCCAATTGTTGTTCTGATGCTGCTGGCCCTTCTGATGAGACCAGGTGCATTTTCTCTGCCCCTCTTAAAGTATTTGTGCAGTTGGCCACTCCTTGATTGACATATTAAACTTACCTATAAGTCACATGTATATTTATTTATTTATGAGATTTGTAAAGCGCACAAATACCCATGGGTGTCTCGGCGCTGAGGACGGCGGGCATAAACCAGATAGCAGAGGAATTTATTGGTTAAAAAAAACTGGTTTTTGTCAGTATATGATACAAAATGTACCCAGTGCTAGTAAGTTAAATGTCATTCGTGAACTGCAGTGCTTATTGTGTCTGGCAAAGTGAAAAAACACGGCTCTAGGTGTGCCATTTTTTCCTAGTCAGACAGCTTTTAAACTGCCATCCTGACATGGCAAAAATGCCCTTCTGACATATCCAAAACTTTCTTTTCACTATCTGTCAGTCACACCTAAGTCACCTTAATAGCCCATGAGGCAGGGTGACAGATATTAAAAAGAAGGCTACGTCACATTTGAACTTTGCATGTCCTGATGGTGAAAATTCAAAATTGTCAGTATGACTGTAACGGACAGCAGTACCATTGCCTAACATGGGCTTTCAGTAGCTCACACTGTAAGTGTTACCTTCCATTTGGGACCATCAAATATAGTATTTCAATGTATCAAACTAATTGCTACATTAAACCTGATAGTGCTGAAGTTAGATTTTAAAAAACATGAAATGCAAAAGGTGACTTTAAAAAGTCACCACTTTCTTGGCCCAAGTTCTATTTGCTGTTTATGATTAACTACAGCAGTTGTCACCTGAGACAGCCTGTTGCTCTCCTACCAAGAGGTGTGAAGCACTCTCAGTAATGGGGAACAAAATGACTGTTAGTGGGAGGAGGTGTGACCTCTCTCTGCAGAATGGCCAGAGGGCTGTTGCCGCAGATGGGCAATCTGCAACTGGTCTACCACCTCTGATAGGCAAATGTGAAGAACACTGCAGCCTCCTATTCTGTTTGTGCAGATAAACAGACTATGATCTGTTCCATGGGGGAAAACCTATTGCAGAACTTGGTTTACAGGAGCTTTGGTTAACTATACTTGACACACTTCAGGGGTGTGCCCATGGCTCTGTTCCAGGGAGCAATGCAGAGAGGCACACTGTTGGGTTGTTTAGTGTCAACTCTGCAGGAAATGATGTGAACATGGGCAGGGTAGCCCAGTGGGAATTGTAGCCCCATTGGCTAGTGAGTGTTCTAGAGACATTAGAATGGCATCCCTGGCTTCCTGACTAAGAATACCACTGAACTCTAAAATAACAGAAGAACTGCACCTGCTGAACCTGTGGACCTCAGAAAGAAAGGATGCACAAGAAGGCTGTACCTGATACATCTATTGAACCAAGAAAGGATGTTACAAACAGAAGGGCTACTCCTGCTGTTAAACCTTTGGATTGAGATCCTCAGGGCTGGACCTGATCCCACTCATGCTAGCTAGGGACTAGTGAGTTAGCAAATTCCAAGTGCTGGTTGGCTAGCCTTCTGTTAAGCTTGCTGGACACAAAAGCTAAAGAAACCATGTACCTGCCCAGCTGGCTTGTTTGTCCTGGACTTTCCCTGAACACTGCCTGTGAAGCCGGGTGATCAAGTCCTACCCCCAAGAGATCCCTCTCTGACTTGGACCCTTTACTAGTGCTACAGGTCTGCAACTTATGAGCCAAAGATATTAGTTTATGAGCCCAAAGTTAAAAGCTCACAGACTACTGATACTTACAGGTTTGTAGGTAGCTTTGAAGGTCACTGAGAACCAAGGCATTCACCAGACTCACAGACTTAGCTGATCCGTTGATCTTGAACCCAATGCTGGACCCAAACTGCTAGAGAAGTTTTACTAAGTGCAAAGGTAAAATCTTGACTGGGCCCAACCTGGCATTCACATCGGAACTCAACTTTCATCATGGTTGGCCCGAAACTTTGACTTTGCTCCTGACCCTCACATTTGGTGATCATAGCCTACAGCTAAGAGTGAATTGCAGAAATGGCAAACATTTTAAAACTTTAACAACGTTTTAGAGGAAAAACAGTGATTTATTAAAACATTGCTATAATCATGACCCTGGTTTCCTTCAAGATGAAAACAGACTCTATTTTTTAAATTTATGTTGGGTTTTTATGTGTTATGTCTCTTACTTATTAACTGTTTAGGGACTGATAAATGCTTTGCACTTTTGTTTACCTTTTAGTAAAATCTAAGGGCTCGGTGCCACAGCTAACAACAACTGAACTAAAGAGTAATTTAAAGAAAGCTGAGTGAACCTGATATGGAAAAGTGCCATTATTACTTTGTGAGGTCTCAGAACCACTCTAACTTATAATCCACTTTTCACACACACTTTAGATAAGTTCCTTAGTTCAAGGATATGCTAAGCACAGTGATGTAGAAGTGTCTGAATAGGCACACTATTTTCAAACACATGTGGACTTAGCTAGGGAGTGCCTGGATTGGCCTGGGTTAAATTGTCCACAAGCCCTGCTCAGCCGTGCACTTCTGGGGAGGGGTGTGTGCATGTGTAAAGTAAAACACTTGCAGCGAGTGATTATAGTGTAGGTTACAATCTTTGGGCAGGGTTTACTACCTCCCGGGCCGTACTTCTGTTTAGCTGTACAACATGCTAGCGGAAGGGTGTCTTGCCTAAACCTGTTGTAAAGGGCTTTGGTGAAGAGAGGATCGATTTCATCCATATAAGCTTCTTTGGCAGAGAAAGGCTTGGGAAAAAATGAGTAAGGCGCCCCAGGTCTTGGTGCTTATTTAATTTCATCTCCTCTTGTTTCCAGTAGAGGGACTTTTTAGAAGAGGAGGGTGTGATGGATGTTGTGTCTAGCCAAAGCTCTGGCAAGCCCAAGGAGTAGAGGTACTGCTTTACATGTTCCAGCCATAAGAGAGCAACCCCTCTCTTTTTGCTGTCCAGCAGATACCATAGGCCCATGCTATAGAATGTCAACTCAGGAGTGGACCATACTCGCAACCAATATAATATGGGTTTGAGGCATACTAGAGAAAAGACAGACTGAATGCCTAGATCATCTTTTAAGATGAAAAGAGTACTTTGTAGTTTAAAGATTGCCCTCAGAAATTGTTTTCGGCTACCTCCAGTGTATCAGTGTTGACATCATCCCAAAGTTCTGCCCATACACTGCAGCTGCTAACGCTTTAGCCCTCCACACTTCAAAGATGGGTGAAATAGGGTAAAAGGAGGTCTTGTCTGCAAATCTTGGAATAGTGGTTGCTCTATGATTAAGCATGAACATACTTTTTGTGATTTCCTTGTCCAATAATTGGAACTGGATAACCAAATACCATGGTACATCGAAATTGAGTATACCCTTTCCAGCTCCAATCAATTGAGTGTTAATGCCCCTCTAAATCCCCTGTGTGGGGGAATTGCCATGAACTTAGTTTTGTTTATGTTCATAGTCAGGCCAGTGTTAGAGCAGGAAGAACATTTTAAACCTCAGGAGGAGAGTCTCAATGCCCTTTGAAGTTTTTTTAAATCAGCAGCGTGTCTTCTGCGAAAAGAGCAGTTGGTATTTTTGAGCCCCTGAGTTCCGGGGGATCGTTGTCACAGACCATTGGACAATTGACACAGCCATTGATAATGGGGATAAACTAAGTGTGGGCAAGGATATAGCCTTGCCTGACTTCCTTGTCAACCCCAAAGCGATCAGCGGTTTTCCTATCGACTCTCCAGAGAATTTGGGCAAAATCATTGCTGTGGAGCTGAATAATCATGTGATAGAGGGATCAGGAAGCCCTGGATCTCTCAGGGTACACCAGAGCTTAAATCTAGGTGTCCATGTCAAAGGCCGCTTTAAGGTCAACAAAGGTGATGTATACGCTTCCCCTATTTATGTCAACCTCTTTCAACCTGATAAGTTGGGATGTAAAAAACCTGGTCAACCATGCAGGTCTTAGAGCGAAAACCAGCCTGGAACTGGGACAGAATCTCTTTATCATCAATCCAGTCTGTAAGCGATCCAGGACCTGCCTACAGAATATTTTCAGGCTAGAGTCAATAAGGCTTTTGTTCACTGGGGATCATTCAATGAAGAGAGTCATGAGGTCGCTATAGAGAGTTTGGAAATAATTAACCAAGTTATGTGGGAGGATGTTGGATTTGTGCCTCGGTTGTCTTAGCACCATGCAATATAGTGTGCCAAAAAGCTGCCTGGTTCCGAGATTGTGCGGCAATCATGACATCATTCCAGATTGCTGTACTCCAAGAAGTTTGGGCATTGTTTAGGTCAGATTTATAGGAAGCTCTAGCAGAGCGGGCCTAATTTCAAACAAGGTGCTGCAGCCAAAGGTGCTAAAGCCCTTTGGCTGCACCTTGCTTCAGACCTTTCAGAGAACAGGGATACAAAATATATACAATAATATGTCGTATTCCTAAGCTCTTCCCTTCGCTGACACAGAATGGGCATACCATGCGCCGACACAGGCACCCTTGCACCATGGTGCCTTGCAAGGGGATTATAATTTATGTACAGGAATGTGTCTCTTCCTGCACATAAACTATCTGAAATGGTGTTTTACATCTTCTACGTGTGCTGCATTAGCACACATAGAACTTGCAAAACACCATTTGTTTAATGATTGCTTATGTGCAGGAAGGGACACCTTCCTGTAAATAAACAATCACCAGAGGTGATTTCCTCATTTTATGTGTGCTGCAGAAAGCAGCACGCATAGAAAGATGGAAAAAACAAGGAGACATAAATACATTACTCCTCCCTGTGGCTCCCTACGCCTCCCATGCGGAGGCGTAGCATTCAGACGCATTTCCAGGTTTACGATTTCTTGTAAATCTGGAAATGTGGCAGGTTCCATAGGTGTTGCGTAGGAACACCCAGAGCAACACCAATGGAACTAAGCATGAGCGAATTTTGCGGATCTCGCGTTCGCGAATTTTGCGGATTTGCGGATTCGCAATCCGCAAAATCCGCGAATTCCCGCGAATTAGCGGATTTTTTTTTTTTGTGTTCGCCCGTGTTTCTGCCAGTTCGCGAGGGTTTTGTACACTTTCGCAAATTGCGAACTTACCTGTCGGGTCGCAAGTTTCGCGAACTTGTTGTTTCTACGTGTCCAGCCTGTTTGGGACACTCTTCTTCATCACTGCCACTCTCTGTCACCACTGCCACTCTCTGACTACTCATGCCACCCTCTGGCCCACCCATGCCACCCTCTGTTTCATCACCACACCCTCTGGTTGTCCAGTGTACATTATTTTCGGCAAAGCAAAGCACACCTTCCCTGCCTCAAGTGACCTGAATTAATTTGGGGCTGATTAATGTGTCACAGAATATTTTTTTAGCTGGCACCTGCTTCCTTAGTGCGCCCTGATTAGTGATCTTTTGCACTTGCTAAGTGCTTTCATTGTTGCAAAATTAGTTACAACACCTGCCCTGCCCCAACTGACAATAATGAATTAGGGGCTGATTAATGGATTTTAACTTCCAGCCTGGCTCCTGCTTGTCTCCCTTAGCTGTAATTCAGGACCTTTGTGGCATATGTGTAACTATTCTGAGGTTCAGAGCAGGGTCACATAATAGTTTCAACTGGCAACTGAACTCTGGAGGGGCCCCTCAGGAAGCACTACAGGAAATGGCTACTAATGATGAGCCTGAACTTTTGAACCTGGTAAGTAGTTACTTTCAGTTTTGCTAAAATCGTATTTCTGCAATTTTGCACTTATTCGCGGGGCGCGAACTCGCGCGAACTCACGCGAACAGTGCGAGCAGTGCGAGCAAAATCCGCTGCTCGCGGATTTGCGGATTTTGCGGGAGATTCGCAAATCTCGCGGATTGCGGATTTCCCGAAAATCCACAAAATCCGCGAGCGGAACGGATTTTCCGCCCATGCCTAAATGGAACTCCCCTTTCACGCAAAGTGCTGTGCATAAAGGGGTCATATTTACAAGCACAGGAAAAGCCACGTAGGGTGGCTTTTCTTGTCCTTGTAAATATGGGGCAGTAAAATACACAGCCAGTGCATCACAAAATATTAAGCACCAGTGGCACAAGGAGCTTGTGAATCTACCCCCTGAGGATTTGAGAGAACCATTTTTGATAATGTTAATTAGATGTCTCTTTGCCACCCTGCAATCCTTATTAAACAATGTAAGGAGCCAGGGGCACACTACTGCTAGGAGGGGGTTTGGTAAATAAACTTAATTTTGATTCCTCAAACCACTTGCTATGGACACCCAGTATTTTATGGGGACTGTTCTTGATCTCGGCTAAAGAGGACTGAATCAAGATGAAATCCTGGTATAATTGGGTGTGAACACCCTCATTATTTGCCACACACTTATTCATTACTAGGTCTCCACAAGGGAGACGTTGATTATGGTCTGTACTATTAATGTCACCCTGAAAGGAGGGGAGAAAGGAAAAATGATCACTCTTGAATCATGGAAGGACTTCCATATCAAGTATAATTTCCCAGGAGCAAAGATTTACAAGAATGTAATTGATATGACTTTAACAAGAATTCCTTGCGAAGGTGGGGTACCTCTCCACGTTGGATTTTGTTTTACTCTTACTGGCTCTCAAGTGAAAGCAGAAGCAGAAGTCCATCAATTGTAAGGCTACCTTTGGAAGCATGTTAATGTAGGGGCCATGACGTTGAGAGATACCCCAATACGAATCTTCCTTGATTACAATTTCCCTTAATAGTGCTGAGTGTTAAAGGCACACATTGAAATCCCCACCCACGATTATAGTGGCCTCTTATCTATTTCCTTGACTACAGTGTCTCTCAGAAGGTGAAAAACTGGAGACTCAGATGTCTGTATGCCGCTTTTGAAATAAACATTTAGGAGGAGCAGTTTCATTGAATTTCTAGACCAAGTAAGTCCGTAGAAATGGTCGAAAGCTGTCTTATTTGGCAGCTCACAGAGATCTTGAACCAAACTGCATGGCCACTAGAAGGTCTATAGACATGAGACTTATACACTGGGAAATAAAAGGTCTTATAACCTTGCCAGTGCGAGGGAGTGATTTCCAAAGTTTCCTGGAACAAAATGATATCACCCTGTTCGATAAAGCCCCCCCCCCAATCCACTTTGGCAACTTTACATCCACGCCCTGCTATGTTCCAAGAGACCAAAGTAAATATGTTAGTAAAACTGGGCATAGCAGAGGTGTTGGAACCTGGGAGAAATGTAGGTGGTTTATTGGGAGGGGGTGCAGGATTTTTCCAGTGCCATCTAGTTGCACTTCCATACAGCTAGAGTGCATTTGATCATCAGAAGTTAACAAAGGAATATCAGCAAAGAGATTAAAGGTGTTAGAGGATGTTTAGGGGGAGCAAGTTTTATTTCCAGGCACGATTGTAATCTCAACAGTCTCCAATCAATTTATAGGAAATAATGGGGACAGGACACAAGGTTGCTCTATTGTTTGCGGAAGGGAAGCTCTGGATTTAAACTGGATTGTGGAGTTAGAGGAAAAGAAAAATCAGGCTTGCAGAGCCAACATATCGGTAACAGTAGAAGAATGAGTGAATTGTAGTTTAATTTTTGCCTGGATTTGGGAAGTGAATAGACCTAATCATGTCAGAATGAATGACGCTGTGGAACTTCCTAATGTCCCTGATCCAGTGGATCACATCGGATGGGTGAAGTCGGGGGGTGGCTATCATGTAGATTGACCTAAAGTGCGTGAAGGTGTCATGTTTGGTGTTGTGCTTTTCGTGATTTTGCAAATGAGATGCGGACGTAAGATCGAATTCCTGGTAGAATAGAGTAGTCGTTGCAGTGATGAAATAGATCGAGCAATAAGCTCCTCATTATCTCCTCATGGGTGGATTAGATGAAAGACCTTGCTAGCCCAACAGGTGTTTTGGCACAAAGTAGCAGGTGAGAGGGAAGACGATTGCTGGATGGGGTCCGGTAGGCAAGATGTTATGGCCGGAGGCCCTAACTATGTGGCCGGCAATAGGCCTGGTTAGATTGGGGAATAGGTTTGAATGATTCTCCTTCTCTGTGTTCCTGGTCAGGCCACTTTATAGGCCTTGTAGGCAGTGGCTCAAAGTGCTGAGATTTTTTCAGCAGTAGAACCTTCCACCTTAGGTCTGATAATTCTGCCGTCAAGGAATTGAGACCTTCACAGAGATCTCTGATTTGTGCACTTGCCTCTTGTACAGCTGCTGAGTGTGGAATACAATTTAAAGGCTCATCTGAACTGCTAGCAATTTGATCATTGGAGGCCAGGGGAAAAAAATATTTAGAGAAAACAATTGAGGGCACTAAAGAGACAGGAGGACGTGGAAGCATATTGGTAACCATATAGATCACTTACTCTTTTTCTTTGGGACTGCTATTAGAGCTATTTGGGCTTCCTGGTAATCTTGTTAAACAAAGGAGCTACTTGGGGTTTTCTGGGATTGACACCTGTTTTGGTCGAGTGATCAGAGTGCAAAATGTGCTCCTCTTCCTCAATAGGAGAGTCTATATCTTGTAATGTACAGCTTTGTGGTGAACATGCAAGAGCTTTTTGTCAATGGACCTCAAGGGCCCAGCTGAGAAGGAGGTGAACCTGAGGAGAGGAATGCACTCACATTACAGGGGATATTTTTTACTGAATTTACTGTCTGCTGCTATAGTGTATTGTCAGAATCTCTTAGCTACTGCTAGGTCTAAAAAGATCTTCAAAAGTGGGTGAACATTTTAGAAGATTTTTTCAGGCGATGTTAGAATTTGTTATGGTAGGCATTATATACCGGTTTGTCTGTATACTGGTTGTGAAAGCAAAGCTGGACAAATTTTGTCAGGCCACCTCCACATTTCATGTAGCCAGTGAGGGTAGTGAGTGATTCTGACCGTTGCAAGGGCGATTTGTAAGGGTTCTCTACCCAAGAATATGGTGTGTTTTACAACATATGTTTCATTACAGAATCTTGTACAGTCTTGAATGGATAGATGGAAATTGAAGGCATGACTGCATAGCTCCAAGGATGGATGAATGAATGAATAGTTGGATGGGTGAGAAGTGGATAGATGAATTCTATTCAAGAATGAATGAGAATTAATAAAGACCATTAGCTAAATGCTCTCAATATGTTGACCAAGGGTGGGAAGGGTTTGTGCTCTACTTTTCTTTTCTGCTCCTGCATTAACCCCTTCCATGCTCATGACAGAACGGTTCCGTCATGAGCATAAGGTGGCCTGTGCTTATGACGGAACCATTCCGTCATGGTTCCATAGGCCCAATGGAACGTTCAGCACCGGGTGAAAATCCGCGCAGCACAGAAGGGGTTAAACATCACCCTCCCCCAACGGTACCACCACTAATCCTTCCGAATCATGCATAGTCTGGATGTATTTAACAAAGTTAAATTCAAATGTCGGTACTCTCCATACACCCAACAAGGGCAACAGCTTCTTTTACATCAGAGCTCTTGGCCAACAACTTGGCCAAACACCCTTTTGCAGGGTGTTTAATGACAAGTTAGGCCTTCCAAGAACTTTGGACACAAGATTATTCTTAACCCTTTCGATGCTCATGACGAGCTCAGCTTGTCATGAGGCACAGTTGAGCTCTGCTTATGACGAGCTGATCTCGTCATGAAACCCTGGAATTCAAGGAATTTTAGCACAGGAGGGGAAAAGTCACAGCAGCCAAGGTGTTAAGGGGAACAAAGTTCGGTGTATTCATAATCTGAGGAAGGTTCCCAATCTTACGCTTTAACCTTTGAAGTCTGAGATTGACAGGTTGTTGAAAGAAGGAATAATTGAGCATATTGAATCTTCTAAGTGGCTTGCTCCAATTGTTTAGTGCCCATATATGGTGGAAAATAAATGTGCATGTGAGTGGACCTTCACAATCTTAGCAAACATATTTGGGTTGATCGCCAGCCATAGTCAGGGCCAATACTTCAGAAGCCTTGACTATGCTGGGAGAGGTGAACATTTTTAATGTGGTAGATCTTTCTTCTGCCTATCATGAGCTCAAACTGCACAATGAGCACAGACACATACATTCTTTTGTAATGCCTCTTTGGGCTTACCGTTTCATGAGCATGCCCTTGGGGCAGGCATCTGTGACCAGGAGCACAACCAGGAAAACAGTGACCCAGGAGCTACTTAGACACAGCGCATAACGCTTTAGATAATACACAGAATAGAGGGAACTCAGAGCCACATACTCTGCATGTCCCTTACTCCTAATCGCTGATCTTAATGAGAGGGTGTAGAGGTATCCACTCCACCTCTCCTACAGCTACATAGCTCCTGGGATTCCTGCCTGATCGTACTCTGTCGGCAGACTCAGTGAAGATACCTTACGTCAGCATCTAAACTTAGCTGAAAGCGATCTTGTGACTACACTATACGATATAAGAATTCTCGCCACAAGGGTGCCGTCTCTACTTCCCTGTTCTCCATTGAACTGGTCACGGGCCCCACCGGGTCGGAAGTATCACCGGCGGAGCGACCTTAGACATATACACAGCTGATCTTGAGCCCTGAGGATTCGCAGAAGCGATGAAACATGTATCGGCTGGCTGCTGTCTTGTTAATGAAAATGAAAGAACAGAAGACTACTTATGCTGTACAGGAGATCCCTGATTTTCTGCAGCCTTATTTGCTTTACTTGTTGCATGTTTAACTGTATACGTTAATTTTTGATATTACATGTATGTGCATAGGGTTTCCTTTCCTTGAATCTTTGTGTTTCACCAGCTTGCTAGTTTGACTTATGAGTGGTTATTAGGGTTTCTCCACTCACCCAGTTGCACCACCAATTTAATTTTTCCAAGATACAATCTCTTGTGCATGTACTATTGGCAGTGAGCCCAGAGCTTCTCTGACACTAAAAACCTTGCTGTGATAGCGATAATGAAGGAGGTGCTGGAGGGGGTCAACAACATGGTTTTTTTTCAGGATGATATCCTGAAAAATAGTAAGGATGGTGAGAAGCATATTGGAATCCTAGTGGAGGTGTTGAAGTGATTGGCTGGAGCTGGTTTGATGTTAAAAAAAGTAAAAAATGCATGTTCTGAGTTACAGCTGTTTCATATTTGGACCAGCATTATATTGGCAGAGGGAGTGAAATTCAAGGCTGACTGGTTTATTCCATCACTAAGACACTAGTACCACTGGCAAGGATCAAGCGAGATCTTTCCATTGTTTGGCCGTGTATTATTCTAAATTCATACCCAGTTTCTCAGTGTTGGCCCAGCTGATTAGAAGGTTATTGAAAATGTCTATCAAATCTGAATGGTTTGGGGACTGTGGCAGAGCATTTGAATCCATCAATAGTCATATCAGTTTGTTGCCTACTCTGAGGCATTTTGATAACACAAAAGAACCATATTGACCACTGATGCCAGCCTTAAAGGTCTGGGGCAGTGCTCTGGCAGAGAGATGATGGGGTGAATAGAGTGGTGGCCTTTGCATCATGAGCGCTTAGTTGTGTGGCAGAAAACAACTCTGTCATAGAGAGGGAGGCCTTGGCATGGGCAGTTACAAACTTTAAGTTATACCTGTGGGGAATACAATTTACTGTTCAGTCTGATCACAGGCCTTTGGTTCATATGTTTTAAGGATGATGAGCCTACCCCTTACATTAAAAGGTGGGTGGAGGGTCTGAGTGAGTTTAATTTCCAGGTGAAATAAATTCTGGGTTTGAAAAATGGGGATGCTGATTGCTTATCCTGGCTAGCAGTGGATGGGGAGCTAGGCAACAAGTTGTTGGAGATGGAGGCTGAGCATTCCAGCTCAGTCAGTTAAATTTGTGAGAGTGCACTATAGTAGAGTGAGAGGGAAGGTGCTAGAGAGAGAGGTGATGTTGCGAAAGAGCTCAAGGAATTCATAGTGAGCAGTTGGCCAGATTATAAAGCTCTCCCAGAGGATTTGAGGGGGTGTTGAAATGTAAGAAATGAACTGAGGTGGACTGGTGGTGAATTGTACAGAAATAACAGGTTGGTCCTGCCCACAGTGGTTAGAAGTAAAAACGTCAATCTCGCATACGAGGGTCACCTAGGCAGAACCCTGACCAAATCCAGGGTGAGAAAGTGGTATTGATGGCCTAGTTTGGACAGACAAGTGGAGGGTGTTGTCAAAGACTGTGACACTCATGAGAGAAGTAATAAAAGCAAAATGGTTATGAAAGCTCCATTATTTCCTGTAAAAGTTCCCATGGACGTTATATGATTCTAAAGGTGGAGTACTGGTCTATCTAAGTTGGGGGTGACGAAGTGTGTGAATTCCATTAACACCATGGTGGTGGTCAACTTCCTGAAGGAGGTATTCTTTCCTGAGGTTATTCTTCAGGAGCTTAGAATGGATAATGGTGTTCAGTTAACATCTCAAAATCTAAAGGGAATGGATTACATGACGTGAGTAACCAGGCTCTGTAATATTTGTTTGGGTTGTCAATAAAAAACCCTCATTCAAGTACTCAAATCATGAGGAGGAATATCTTGGTTCCTCACAATGCATTAAAATGTGACAGCATCTTCATTGGGTTTCATTTTTGTTGTATACTTCCTCCATCCTCAGGAGAAGCACTGGTTATTGCAGTAGTGATCAACGAAAAAAATATATTGAACAGTGCTATAGTGAAGTGAAGTGAAATTTGGGTATGCTTTCCAACATGACAATGTAGCTGCTGACCCAGCACCTTGACCCACTGGTAGGGGCATGTTAAACCCAAGTGAATGACCAATATGCTTATGAATGTTCGTTATACCAGCAAGTATCATCCCACATGTTGAAAGTATCTGCTGTTTTCCTTTGACCTTTTATAACTAGGACCCTTTGTTATTGCGTTGTACCATGTTTTTGTTTTCCTTTTTATTTATTTTAGGGAGGGATATGTGTTGGTATGTGCTTGGAGAATTGAAGGGTTGAGAATCCAATTAACATAGGTCATCTTGGAATTAACATATGTAAAGAGTTCAAAGGAGAGCTGGAGGGAAAGACTGTTCTTCGTGGTTGCTGCCTGTATGAAATAAAGATCCTGTTCAAGACTGGTGGATCTTCAAGTATTTTTACAGACTTGTGATTCAACTCTTCTGGCAAGATGTGGGTAAGGCGTAATCCGAGAAACTAGGCTGAGCTTTGTGCTGATTGTTTTTGCCATTTTAGTGGCTAAAGCGATAAATATTGAATTGCCTAAAAAGATAAGACAATCAAAACAACAAAAGAGTGCACTTTTCCTGGTGAGAGAAGAAATCAGAAGAATCTCAGTAGATTATTTTAGAAAGCCCTCACTCACCAACCTAGTTGGTGATATGCTTCATCATCGGGCCCCACCAGGAAGGTCTAGAACCCCCCCGGTGTGCTTTGGCACCAGAATTACTGCGGAGCTGGTTATATTTGTGAAAGTGAAATGTGAAATGAATTAAAAGTGACCAGGTCGTTGGCAAACCCAGCACGGTTAAAAAGTGGAGCGGGCAGTAGGAAAGCTGGATAGATTGTTCAGCTATGCATCGCTGTGTGCAGTCAACATGTTTCTGTCTATCCAAATGCAAGTAGCTAGGCATTCATCAGAACCAATGTGTAGACCCAGATGGTACGAGCGCGATAAGGCCCACCCTAACCTGGTAGTCAAAGTTTAAAAAAACAAGAAAAATGTTTTTTTTTTAAAAACCTGCTTCGGGAGGGGTACCTGAATTTGTTCGGCACCTAGCAGTTACCTGAAAGGAAAGCAGACACAGACAAACATATATAGGTAAAATCAATTAGTCTTGCACCATGTCAGAATCGTCTGCTTGTTTCAGAATTTTCCAATAGTAGTGCTCCTCTCAAATGGTGCACTATAAGGAGGTCTCACAGAGCTATGGTGCTATATTATGAAGAAAAAAAAGTGCATTTACGTTTCACATTTAGCGTTTAGTGGTTGTGAAAAAAGCCACTCTAAATGTGAAGGTACATCGTGAAAGTAGCGCTACTAAACCTGCACGCCAACTAGGACGTCGAGTGGTCTACTTGCGTTTGTGGCGCACAGCAATTAATCATGACTTTCACAAGCCCCTCGTCTGCAAAAGTGGCCAGCGATTTTGTAATTGATGGAAATAGACACTACAGAAACGCTTAGATAAGGTATGATCACTAATCACCCCATGGGTCTCAGGAGTGGTGTGGTGGCTAGTTGGCACACCCTGCAACAAAAAGGGCAAAGTACGAAAAGTACGTGGTCAAAAAACAGGAACATTGCCCTTTGCCGAAAGTTACTTATCTGAGTCGTTGCATTGTGCCCTGATATCTACTCATGCCAGCAAAGCCACGCACCCGCTCTGAACCTGGAATCACCCTCTGTAACCTGACCCCGTCGATGTTGTGGCCATTGTGTCTCGGCTCTTAATAAAGCGATACCAAAGGGGATGATGGACGGAGCGCTTGAGAAAATCAAACACTCACCCCCAGTCAACTGATCTGGGTTTAATCCATCATCATTCTTTAGTTCACTCAACCATCCAAGTTCAGACATGGCCATATGAAAATCAGTCTGACCCTGTGCCTCATGGGAAGAGTCTAGCCTGAACTGCCAAGCCATGTCTTCCCTGGACGGGAAACAAGCATCCTGGAACCGGTTTCAGGTTCATAATCCTAATCAGCCAGGCTATCTTGAATCCAGTGGCAAAGTGAGCAAGGGGCCCACGTCTGGGCATACCCTGCCAACTTAAGGCCAACAAAGCGATACCAAAGGGGATGATGGACAGATCCCTTTTAGTATCACTCGGCTCTTTAATAGGCAGTAGCAGCCATTCAGGGCACTCTGGGGCTGCGAGTGAAAGCATCCGCGTACCGTGATTGGGTTATCACATCGCGTCGCTAGCGTGGCCAATTACCGTGTTCCATCAGTGTTCATGTGACCATTGTAGTCAGGGGAAACTAGAACGCTGACCGGTTTTGGGAAGAAAACGTTTCATAGTTCAAAAAATAACTTTATTGGCCAGACGTTCGTAATACATCCCAACACTGGGATATAACTTGTGGGTGAGAGATGTGTCTTGATTGGGAATAGTTGTCAGATCAGAAAGCGGGGTGGTTTCATAGTTCTGTCCAAGTACCCAGAGCAGTGTATGCAATTAACCCAGTATATGCAAGACACCCAGTGATGTACAATCCGGGTTCTTGTTGTATTGACTATGACTGCATTATGACTACAATATTGCTGATTTAAGCAGATAGGCAAATCAATATGTATGTGAGTGGGGGATCCACTGTGGATCAGTGGAAGAGCATTATGAAAGGCACAGATATCGTCTATAGACATACTCATATGTTGTGAAAAGAACAGTTGTGTGGCTATCTTTTCAGTACTGTGCTCCATGGGACATTGTCATTAAGTCCCATCGTATCTGTTCCTAGGCGATAGACCCATCTTTGTTCCTTCTCGAACAGAGATTGGTGGGTGTTGCGGCCTGTGTTCACTTGTTCTATAACGGTCCATTTCAGCTCATCTGTGGTGTGGTTTGATTGTATGTAGTGTTCACTGAGTTTGGTGGTAATTCTCCTACACCTAATGTTACTCCTGTGTTCGCATACGCGTTGTTTTACCTTGCGCGTTGTCATTCCTACATAATTCAACCCACAGGGACAAGTGATCAGGTAGACCACGTTGATTGAGTTACAATTAGTGTGGGAGAGTTGTGACCAGGTTTTTCCAGGTTCTAGTTCTAGGGTTTTTGTGTGTTTCATCATATGGCAAACACTGCAGTTGGAGCAGGGGTAGTGGTCTGTTATCCTTGGTAGACCCCATGAAGTAGTTATGGATGAGGGTCCTGATGGTTGTTGGACTCTGGGCAATGTATGTACAAGAGAGTCCCTAAGACTTCTACCCTTCCTGAATGAAAAAAGGGGTTTGTCCCATGTTCTGTTTTTCCTAGTTAGGATGCTCCAGTGTCTATCCCCTTCTTCACAGTGTTGGATGCAGTAGTGTACGTGGTGACACAAGTCAGGGGGATTTCATTCTTTTCTTTTAGATTGTCCTCAAGGAGGTCTTCCCTAGGTTGATGTTGTGCCCTCTTGTAACTTTTATTCAGTATTCTCTCGGGGTAACCACGATTTTTCAGTCTGGATGTCAGGTCTGTCGATTGGGTGCGGAAATCCGTCAGGTTGCTGCAATTTCTCCTGAGTCATAAGTACCATCAAGTGCCATCATCAAACACTTGGTGCTCAATACATCTAGACCTGTATGTTTACCATGCACTGGCCATGAGGTCCAAATCTTTGTAAGAGAATAAATCAGAGTACTGGTTTATCAGAGAAATTCTGGAAAAAGAACCCGGGCTTTGATTAAAAAGTCAACTTAATTCAACTCACTTCATGTGATCTATGTTTCATACATTAAATCATACACAAAGGGCTATATGCAACATTGTAAATTGCGGTCGCAAAACCCTTTGCGACCTCAATTTTTGCGTTTTGGATGCATCATCCCAAATGCAAAATCGCTATTTAAGTCATCGCTAAAATTGCAATTACTTAAATTGCAATTGCATTTAAATGCAACAAGCTAAAACAATTGAGATTTCGCAATTAAGAAATGCAAATTACCACCAATTCAAAGTTGATGGTAATTTACGAGAACTTTGAAAAATGCACAAAAATGCATTTATTTAACTTTTATGTTGCACACATACATGTCCATGGAGCATGTGTGTGTGCAGCATGTGTTGAAATTGCAATTTCAGGGGTGCATCCGGGTGTCTTTTGGCACCCTTTCACCCTTGAAATTGCATGCACAATTTGCTTGCACCTATTTGGTGCTCGCAAATTGCACATGCAATTCCCATTGATTCCTATGGGCCTCTAGGCCCAATGGAATTAATGGGAAGCAATCCCTTATTTGTGAATCACAATTTGTGAATCGCAAATAAGGAATATGTCGTAATCACAAATATTTTTGTGATTCCTATATGTATATGCATTTGCGATTCCTAAATTGCTATTACTTAAAAATCACAATTTAGGAATGGCAAATGCACAGTTTGATGCATGTGGCCCTAAAATCACCAACACATCTATAAGATATTAGCAATATACTGTATACAACAATGAATCTTTTAGAACTGAAATATGAATATTTTGCAGTATAAACCACACATATTTCGTGAAATACTTACTTCTCTTCCGTGAATCACTGTGTGCCTGTTCTTTCCTTCATAATCAACAACGTCCACATAATCCAGGTATATGTCAGTCCAGTAAACCAATTTACTGACCAGATCCAAAGCAAGGGCTACTGGCTGCTCAATCTTATTGACCACTAATCGGGTTCTATTCATTCCATCCAGATCGCACTTCTCAACTTTTGCAACATTCCCGTAGTCAGTAAAGAAAAGTTTCCTGTTAAAAGAAGGTGCATATTTGAACATTGGTTTTCCACAGCATGTTTTACATTGTGTGCAGGCAGTCAAAGTAACATGTTTTATTTTATTGTGCATTTATTCAACAGTACTTACCTCATATGTTATATGAATAGGTACATTTTTAGAAATCTAGATAGCCAAAAAGCCAGCCCGCCTATGGATCTATAGGTAAGGGTACGGATGGTCTAAAATGCTGCACTTAACTCAGAATTCATATGAGCTGCTAAATAAACTTCAGATTTCACAGTTCAGAATCAGATGAAGAGAAACCACTTCTCCCTTTGTACGAGCTCTGCTGTATACAGCTTCTTCACTGACTCTGAAGGCTTCGGAGTAAATTGCTTTAGAATGTGCCAAGTCTCACAAGCTGCCACACAGCTCAGCTTTGCACTAGGGCAGGCATTCACGATACAACGTAATGCTTCCTTTAAAAGTGATTGCATTTACTAAGCAACAGCCATCTTATATCAAAATTTAAAGTCGGGAGCATTTCTGTTCTGAACAGCTTTGAATTTATGATCCATTTTCAGCTCTTTCTTGCCTGGTCACTGAGAGTGCACAGGCACACTAGTCTAAATTCCAAATGTGTTTACAGAAAGTTTCCGGATATAGTGACCTGTGTTTTCAATAATATAGCACAGCATCAGTTCACTAACATTATTGCAAATAATCTGTGTGACCACCTCCCATTTCTCATAGGTGAGGTTCTATTTTGATCTAAAAGAAACATTTTTATGGCTGTCGCATGAAACATTAACACAGCATTTCTCTGCAAAATGTCTGCAATAGACATTCACACATCACCCACATTATAAATAAATGAAAGGAAAACAGTATGTAAAACATTCTGTTTAAGAATTATTCAAGGTCATCAGAGAAAGCTTCTCTGCAGAACAGAGCTGGCTCTACTAGGCCCCCCTGAAAGGTTGTATCCCTGGTCCCTAGAGTCCACTGTGCCCATGCCTTAAAATGTCACACATTTCATGTGCCACTTTGGCTGATCTTGAAATATGGTGATTTTGAGGATCTCAACAATATTTATTGAATTTACCTCATAGCAGAAGAATAATTATGCAATTCAGCTGCTTTTAGACTCACTGGAGTATAATTCCTCCCACAGATGATTGTAATTAAATGCATTCCTTCTACGATGCAGTAGGCTGGTGAAGTTTGACCACTAAAGTTTTATTTGTTGTCATTCATTTAAGCTGTATCTTTTTCTGAATGAGAGTTATCATATACATGGTTAGGGGACTATTTATGAGGGGGTATGCATAGCGCTTGCACCACGCAATGAGGTGCAAAAGCAACGCAAACCTTACGTCAGATTTTTAAGCCACGCAAAGCCTCTTTGTGTGGCTCTGAGTATCTTCAAATATCTGGAGTAATGCAACACAGCGCAAATCGCTGCATTGTGTTACTCTGCCCCGGGAAGGTGCTCCATGGGCAGTGCGCGGGTGTTCTCACGCAACTCTCATGGATTTTGATACATCCCCAGATGTGGAAGAACTTGTAAACGTGGGGATGTGTCAATATCTAACACCTTTCTAGGGGAGGTGTAACGAGGAGAAATATCTCTATTTCTCCCTGCTTCTTCCTCTTTCTATGTGTGCTGTTCAGCAGCACACATAGAAAGAGGAATATTCCTCCCAGATGTCATTTATATTGACTATTTGTGTCCTTTCCTAAATACGGGCCGATATTGTATGATTCATTATCATCCCTGCTTTGAACTCTACAACAAGTTTACGGAAATCAAAGAATGTGATGCTGACCAATCTACAAATGACTTTGAAAGTTGATAAGCAAATTACTTCTTGACTTCTACACTACTTCAAGGGCTTTACATTCTTAAGGACATTATGAGCAGCGGGAATTGCAGAAGCAGTGTGTGTGTTCTATATTAATCATCCGCAAATACATTGAGCAAGAATTTCAAAGGCAAGCTAAAGACAGTGTCTATCTATCCTTGTCTCAGCACTCAAAAGAATGGGTTTGTGTTAAGACTGTAGGTAAGTCAGAAATAACACCAGAAGGTTGTAGTTGGTAGACAGAGTTTATTGAGATGCTCTCGCCTTCAAATCCAAGCTAGTAATGCCGATAACAGATCACAGCCATAACTGCCCACATTCTACGCGTTCAAACAATAACACAGTGTCCCCACAACACGAGCTTGTCACGAGCAGCCAGACACACCTGAACGCTCGTGACAGCTCGTGTGAGCATGTGTACGTTCCCAACACACCTTCCCCCCTTAAAAAAAAAACAGAAAAAAACACACAAAAAAAAAATCAATTCACCACAAAGTCATTAAACCTAACAGGTAAACGATGAGAACGTGTAGCTCTAGTATTGTCAGAATTACATTCAGCATGAGAGCGTTCCCCATTGTCACTCTGTTTCCCAACATCATAAAAAACATTGCTGTCCGAATCATCCACCGATTGACTAGGCCCATTACACAAAGAAATTCTGCTCAAATTCCATACAGAACCTCCATCAACCCTGACCGCATTTCTAAAAACTTCAATAACATTCCTAGGATCTGACCAAACAGGAAAGCCTTTACTCACACCCTCTTTCTTTTTAATGCGAACAGAATCACCCACCTTAACAGAACGACTAGACGTAGAACCAATCCTTTTGACCATGTCACGTTTCATTCTATCCTTATACGACTGAACCCTGTGTTGAACAGCTTCAAAATCTACCTTGAAACAATTTTCAGAACCGGCTAAGTTCTTTTTTAGCCAACAAGGGACTAACTTGGTGCTGGGCTTCCGCCCTCTTAAAAGCTCAAAAGGAGTAACCAGGGTCACAGAGTTGGGTGAAGTCCTATAAGCTAACAACATGGATTGCAAAGCATTCCTCCAATTCAAATTACCCTTGATAGAAAGTTGTATGGCTTCTTTGATCACACGGTTGAAGCGTTCAACCTGGCCATTTGCTTCAGGATGGAAAACTGCAATCTTCCTATGAACAATACCGCATTTAACAAAAAAAAGTTCCATTTCCTTACTCACAAACTGCGGACCATTGTCAGTCACAATTTCCTGAGGAATCCCCTCTCTGCAAAAAATCTCATCTAAAAATTCTATCACCTGACACGAAGTGACCTCTTTAACCATCTTGACCTCCGGCCATTTGGAAAAATAGTCTATAAGTACAATGCCAAAAGCCTCCTGTTTAGGTAAACAACTGAAAGGCCCAATAATGTCTATCCCCAGTTTCCGCCAGGGACCTGAAGGTAAATCAATGGGGCATGGCTCAGGACCTAAAGCGACAGCTGTTTTATCACTGTTAGAACAATAAGAACAAAGGCGTACAAAATGGTCCACACAAGAGTCAATACCTGGCCACCAGAAAGACTCCTTTAAACGTCTTCTGGTGAAAGATATCCCCAAATGTCCCTCATGAGCAATTTCAAGGAGGGAATTTCTAATCTGAAAAGGTGGGACAATCTTATCACCCCGAAGGATTAAACCATTTTCCACAGCAAGTTCTTCTTGAACCTTAAAAAAACCCATCATGTTTCCGGACAACTTCCTCTGTTCCGGCCAACCATGTACAAGGTACTTCTTGACACTGCACAATTCCAAATCTTTACTCATCTCTTCCATCCAAACATCCTCTTGCAAAGAAAACCGTTCACCATGCACTGAATTGACATCTTGAAAAGTGAAAGCAACTTCACACTCCTCTTCATTAACTACTTCAGAAACATTCGTATCAGAGATCAGTCTGGACATGCAATCTGTGTGAACATTCGCCTTGCCCTGAACATATTCAATAGTGTACTGAAAAGATTGCAATCTTGAAGCTAATCTTGCGAGACGTGCCGACATAGTTCTTCCTCCACCTGGAGCCATGAGATACACCAAAGGCTTATGATTAGTCTTTATCAAAAATTTCGTACCCCACAAAAAAGGTCTGAAGTGCTCAGCTCCCCAAACACATGCCAGTAACTCTCTTTCTATGACAGAATAATTCTTTTCAGCATCCCTCAAAGCTCTAGACGCATAGGCCGCAACCCATTCTTTCTCACAATCTTTCTGCAGAAGTACTCCACCTAAACCAGAAGCACTAGCATCTACCATAATGATGCATTTCACGCCAACCACAAAAGGTTCGAGACACGGAGCATTCACAATAAACACTTTTAAGGATTGAAAGGCATGTGTCATTTCATCAGTCCAAACAAACTTAGCATTTTTCTTCAAAAGACACCTGAACGGGTCAACTTTTACCGAAAAGTTTGGGATAAACTTAGCATAAAATTCAATAAGACCTAAAAAAGCCACGAGTTGTTCTTTTGACGTAGGCACAGGAGCATTCGTGATGCTCTTAACATGATTCTTCTTTGGTTTGATTCCCATTCCACTAATAGTATGCCCTAGATATTCTACTTCCTTTTGCCTAAATTTGCATTTGTCAAGGCGTAGTGTGAGGCCCTTCTCCGCTAAAGGAGCAATCACACACCTTAGGTTATTATCATGCTCAATGTCATCTTTTCCATGCACTAAAATGTCATCCTGGAATGCTATGGCACCACTCAAACCCTCCAAGGTATCCCTCATTAACCTCTGGAACACCGAGGCTGCACTCGCCAGTCCAAAGGGCATGCGACAAAACCTGTATAAACCTTCAGGCGTGATAAAAGCAGTTATGTTCTTGGACTCCTCAGCAAGTACCACCTGATGGTAAGCACTGGCTAGATCAACACACGAGAAAACTTGTGCACCAGCCAGTGTCGAGACCATCTCATGGAGGTTGGGTAAAGGATGCGAATCCACCCAAATGGCATCATTGACACTGCGGAGGTCAATGCATAATCTGAGTTCGCCGTTGGACTTAACCGAAATCACAATAGGGGAAACCCAAGGTGACGACTCAACTGGTTCAATAATGTTTTTCTCACATAGATCTTTTAGCATTTCTTTAAGTTTGACTCTATAAGATAAAGGAACATTCCTTACTCTATGTCTTACAGGAATGGCATTCTCACTTAACTTGATGACATGTTCAAATCCTTTATACCGACCCAAAGTACCACTGAAAACAGTGGGAAAAGATTTACGTAAATTCTCTACAAGTAGTGAACTGTCCCCAGCAACACTTGATACATTCAACGGTTGCACAACATAAACAGGAGGGTCAGCCCTGGGATCAATTTTCATCCCCAATTGGTGTTGGTGTGGCCAACTTAAAAGCGACAACCCAGATCTTGACATTCATTTCTCTGCGAAAAACTTTTCTTAAACTTATCCACATCTTTAGGTACACTAAAAACATCACTTTTATCATTACCCCTGATCTCCTTGACAAATTTCTCTGAGTGCTCTATAGACTTCGCAATATCTATGGCATTATTAAGAGACATATCAGAGGTTGTCCAAAGACGTTCCTGCACTTTTTTGTTATTAGTCCTCATCAAGATTTGGTCCCTTAGTACTTGCTCATAAGATATGTGTTCGAAATCACACGTAACAGCCAAGGATCTTAAAGCTGATACAAAATCCTCTACAGGTTCATATACACGTTGCTTCCGAGAATAGAATATAAACCTCTCCATGACAATATTCTTTTTTTTTCCATATCTTAAGCTTAACTGTTGTGAAGCATATTTGTACACATTAATGTTCCCCGGATTTACTAGATCAGGTAATGTTTTGAATTCTTTCAAAGCTATACCACCCAAACAATGTTTTAACAGTGATAGCTTCCTTTCTGGTTCACACTCCCCTTCTTCCAATACATCTACATAAGCCAAGAAGACAGGTTCCCAAATCTCCCAAGCCATGGGTGGTTCACCAGGTGATGACAAAAATGAAGGGGGGGGTACAATACCAGACATGGTAATTCAATTATTTAACACACTATGTGTAAGTTTAAATGAAAAATAAAGAAGAAAGAAAAAAAAATAAAGAAAAACTAAATATATTATAACTATATGTACTTAAAATTTCAATTTTAAAGTCACAGTAAATATTTAAAGTTACACAACACGTATTTGCGTGTGACTGAAACCTTCCAATGGAAAAATATCTTCAGTATGATTTCTACAGGGTGATTGATGACTGAGCGTTGTTGCGATCTTCACAGTTATTTCCAGATTGAAAAACGTCTCAAAACGAGATCAGTAAAGTACCATCTCCAAGAAAGTCGTCTCTACTGCTCCTACGTTGCGCGATGATAGAGACTAGCAAGATTGTCTCCAGAAACTAGCAAGATCGTCTCCTAGAAGCTCATCTTTACTGCTCCAAACATTGCGCGATGACACAAGACGTCGCGTTGATCAGCGCTGTTCAAAATTCCATGCGCGAACCCCTGCACACGTACGCTGGCAAGAAGTGCTCGCGAGTCAAAACAGACGATTTCAAAAGACGCCACACTAAAACAAGTAAGAAATGACCTTTAAGTTCCCTGTTGTGAAAACGATGATCTTCCGCTTCCCTTAGAATAGCAGTAATCCAGCTCTGTTCGTGTAAATCCTGATAGCGCTGAACGATTTCGATGAAATTCCAGAATAAACAAAAAAAAAAATAATTCTTATTCCTTCGAAGTCCTTTTAACGCAGGCAATGAAACATCCCATCCTCGTCGCCAGTGTAGGGAAGTCAGAAATAACACCAGAAGGTTGTAGTTGGTAGACGGAGTTTATTGAGATGCTCTCGCCTTCAAATCCAAGCTAGTAATGCCGATAACAGATCACAGCCATAACTGCCCACATTCTATGCGTTCAAACAATAACACAGTGTCCCCACAACACGAGCTTGTCACGAGCAGCCAGACACACCTGAACGCTCGTGACAGCTCGTGTGAGCATGTGTACATTCCCAACAAAGACTATCCCTCGTGGTACAAGAATGTAACACTATCAATACTGATAATAGAATAAAGTCTGTCACATTGTAAGACATTTTCAGGACCCAACCCTCACTTCCAAAATTGAGCTCACCTAGGCTGCCAGGCGTTGATAAGTTTCTAGTTGATTCCATGTGCATTGATAACCATGATTCTGATGTTTAGCCTTTACCATCACTTCCACCCAACACTGACATGCTGGTGATATTCTTACTGCGCTCTTGTTACCACAATAATGTGATTTAAATCCAGGCTCAAGTTTTAAAATCAAGGGCATTGCGATTGGCTGCCATTTTAGCACATACACCCATTGGAAGCTCAAATTTAAGTCACTGGTGGACCTTTCATGGGCACCTACCACCAGGCTGTACCTAGTGGTGCTGCCCACGTAAAACTGTGTTCAATGTGTAATGAAATTTTAAAAATGAGTGTACAAATTGTTAGTGCATCTTGCTGTCTATCATTTAATCAACAGGTAGTTATCATCTAAATAAACACAATCAATACTCGCCAGTAACATGTGCCCAGCCTGTTTCACATCTTTTAACACTATTAGAATGACACAGATAGTGACAGCTTGATTATGTATGTTAATATCTTATGTTAAATATTCATAGAGCTTATAGTTTAACCCAAAACGCTGATATATATTGGTTCAGTCCGTTATCAAGTAGGCTGGAAATATTTATTAGGTAGACATGTTGCATTCCGCTTTCAACTGGAGTGAAATGGAGCTTGCATATTCTGGCTGTTTGATGGGAATGTTCCTGCTTCAGATTATATGAATGCATTTTTAATGTTAAACAACAGATTTCAGAAGTTGAGTTGGTGTATATGGGCAGCAAAGAGGGTGGCTTTCACATGGTGATCCTGAAATACTTCACATTCTCAAGCATTATCAAATACATATGGTTTGGTATTTGGAACATCCTAGCTATGTCAGAGACAAATTAGTGCCGCTATTGGAAAAAGTCCAATCAACTAAAAATATGCAGTGCTCGACCTCACTATATTAAATACTTGGTGATACTTCAGTTATAATCAATTTTGTGAATATTTCTGAGAAAAGTAATTACAACGAATATCATAATATGGCCACTCTTTTTGCACAGAATGCTTTTATTTTTGATAATAGCAGAGACCAAGATTAAGTTGATTATTATTGCTCAAACAAAAGGTTAATATTTTGAAGAACTTCTAAATTAAAGCCTAGAAAACTATATATTAATAATGGGGGTATTGAGCATGCAACCTAGGACACCAGTGGCCCCGATTATGGAAAGAAACCATAAAAGTAGTGGTGAAGATTTATTTTGTTCTTCAAGTTTATTTCATTTCACAAACAAACCCATTAGTACTCGTTAAAAGCTGTAGCAGGTGAAGGTTTCCAGATGTACTACTGTGAATGTAATGTGTGAAATCTCCAATGGGGTTAACCCAGTATCCCTAAGAACCTGGGCAGTTAGTCAATATTACACTTTTTTCACTTATTGTACAGCCTTTTTGATAATCATAAAAGAGTATTTATGAATGACTATAATTCATAAAGTAGTGCATAAATACATAATTGGTGTTGGATTCTGATTGTACACTACATATAATTATGAGTGACTAAAAGAAATGTGTTACACCCAAAGGAACCAATTGTTGTAATAGTGAATGTAATGTGGCTTATTCTACTGGGCTCTAATTCTCAGTGCACATACATTTACATAGAATGTAGACGCACACACACACTGACTGGGAAAACAGCCCGAAAGGGGAGTCACTCCAGATTGTAGCTAAAGTACCTTTCCGTCCATTTCCAAAGGTGGAGGGGTGGACACCCACAGTAATTCAGGCACACTGTTAGTGCAAATTCTAACTATGTAGGACCAAGTTGTGGGACAGATGACAGAGACATGGAATGAACTGATATACTCAGACTCAAAGTAGAAAATTGATCACAAGTGGAGTACAATTTACATAGGATGACAACAATCGTCTACATGCCCGTCCTACAACATTCAGAAAAGAACACTGTCAGTAGCTATGAAAGAGCTATGAATTAGCATTCACAAATGTTCTGTCTTTATCCAGTAAGTGAAGAATAAAAATACCTGTGTCAGAATCAATAGGCAAAGGGAAAACAATCATGACTGTGAGGTAAGACAGATGATCTTGAAAACCTAACATTATATCAGCAATATTTATTTGCAAAACGGTGCAGAGCAGGAATATCGCCATAGAAATATCAAGGGACATAAATATTGCCACAAAAATATAGTGGAGAAGAAATATCGACAGCAAAAATATAGTTGACAAGAATATTGACTGACAGGTAAGTAATATCGATTTCAAAAATATCGACGTCTTAAATATCGTTTACAAAAATATAGTTGACAAAAATATTGAATTATTATTAATGTTTTGTATTTTAGTGTTTTTAATGAGAATTGTTTGTCATTTTAATGTATGTTTTAAAATTGCACTAGTTATTAATATATTTTAAGTTTAGTTTTGTGTTTTTAGTTCCGTAGCGTGTTGTGGGTTTATAGGGGAATAGGGTGGGAAGTAATTTAATTATATAGATTTAAATATTTATTTATAGCAGTTAATATTTTTTAATTGCATTTTGTGTTTTTAGTTCTATAGCGGGTTGTGGGTTCATAGGGAACTAGGGTGGGAAATAATTTAATTATATAAAATGTAATGAATAATCAATGCGTTAATTGATTAATTAATAATTGTTTTATAATTAGTTGTTCAATAATTTTAAATATTTAATTTGTAATTAGTTATGTTAATTGTTTAATTATTTTAGGTGTGTGTTGTGGTGTTTATATGTGTAAATGGTGTGAAGGGTGGTCAGTAATTCATTTTTTATTGATTAAATATTACATATTTTTAAATTAATTTCCATTAATTAATTAGTAATTATTAATTGTAATTGTGTAATTAATTGTAGGTGTTGTGGCTATTGAAGTGTTAATTATTTTGTAATTAATTAATTTTTATTATCTTTGTTAATAATATTATATTTTAATGTATATATTGATTATGTTAATACTGGAAATTAAATTTCATAAAAATGTTGATGTTTGTGTTTTTTATTGTTGTGGGATTCAGCACTTTCCCTACTGTTGCACTCACTGGAGTGGGAATAGTAATTTTTATCCCTCCGCTATTCAGACTTTCCCTACTGTTGAACTTATTGGAGTGAGAATAGTAATTTTTACCCCTCCGCTATCCAACGCTTTCCTTACTGTTTCACTCACTGGAGTGGTAAGTAATTTTTACCCCTTCGCTATCCAGCACTTTTACTTGCACTTACTGGAGTGGGAATAGTAATTTTTAACCCCGCGCTATCCAAAGTTTTCACTACTGTTGTGTTTATTTTGTTATTAAATGTATTTTCTATTCTTTTTTTAATAGTTTAATGTGTTAATTAAATATAGAATACTTTATTTAAATTCAAATTATTTATATATGTGTATATTTTATTTTTATATAATTTAAAGTTAGTAAATTAAATAAAGATAATACTTGTATATATATATGTATATATATATATATATATATATATATATATATATATATATATATATATATATATATGTGCACATTTTTGTGTTTATATTTATTAAATTAAGTTTATTTGTTATAATTAGTAAAAATATATATTACATTTAATGTATTTTGTTAAGAATAATGATGTTATTTCAAATTTTTATTTAAGTTATGTAATTTTGTGTAAGTCAATATTTTTTACTTCTATATTTTTTACATTCATATTTTTGTGTCAATATTATTGTAATTACCTGTTTATGTATAGGGAGTCAAACATTTTGTTATCGATATTTTTACATCGATATTTTTTTCATCGATATTCTTAACATCGATATTTTAACATGGATCCTTGCAAAACATCAGAAGAAGGGTCTGTTTCACACACAGCCTCAGCAGCTGTGAGCTGGCATGTCTGAATTGTGGTGTTTGGCTTGTTTGTCTTTCATTGGAAGAGGAGGTTCTTGCATTTTATTGTTTTTTATTCACTAAGTCAGGAAGATCCCTCTGCCCCTTTTTTAACTGAATAAAAGTAATCTTGGTACCAAGAGCTGGATGGAGGTAGGGTGGAGCCACTGGTGGGGAGTTTTCGTCCAAAGGACTTTTCGTTTACACTTGGTTTGTCTTTTCACCTTCACTAAAAAGAGGATGTTCCCTCGTTGGCTTGAGTCAGTTAATTTTGCTAAGCATTTGTTGTGAATAAAAGTCAGAATGTTACCAGTGTTGAGTGGGCTTTTGTCCGTTTGAGGTGTACAAATTCATTATATATATATATGTATATATATATTCACTGAAAAAACCATAGGTTTCACACCAGTTATAGTTAGGAATTAGCATTTAAAAAACCTTTGAAATTCACTGAAAAAACCACAGGTTTCACACCAGGTATAGTTAGGAATTAGCATTTAAAAAACCTATTAAATTCACTGAAAAAACCATAGGTTTCACACCAGTTATAGTTAGCTGGAAATTTTACTGACATAAAACCATTGAAATTCCCATGTTATAGTTAGTTGGACTCACTATAACTTGCGCGCCTGCAATGCACTGCATACTTTTCATTGGTTCAGAACAGTTTTGTTTTCCAAATGATGAAAGCCCCCACCTTTTTTCCTCATTCTCACTTTATTCTTTGAGTGAGGAAGACCTTCTTCTATTGATAGAGAAATGGCTACAGTAGCAGCAGCAGCTGGAGCATCTGCACCACCACCACCACCACAAGGACCACCACAACATCACATTGGTGGTGAAGAAGAAGAGGAGGAGGAGGAGGAGGAGAGAAGGCAGTTCCTGCCTGAAGAAAATCCCCCATATAAACCTAAGGAGCACTTTATATGGGAGTTTTTTAAAATCCCAAGGGGTTTCAAAAAAGAAAATGCTGCAAAGGTGACCTGTCTCATCTGTGGCGCTGAACTTTCTAGGGGGAACCCTGCAAAAAAATATTCATTTGGGAATCACACAATGCTACGCCACATGCAACAAAAGCACCCCAATAACTATTCTGCAGCAGAGGTCAGAGAACTGACCAAAAACCCTCCCCAATCTTCTCCGAGCACCTCTAAACAACCCACTCCATCGGGTCCTGAAACTAGAGAGATGGTCCCATGCATCCAACGCCAGTTTGGAGAATACAAGATTACTTGTATATTTTGTGGGACTACCATTTCTTATGGGGAGCAGAGCATCAAACTTATAAACCGTGCTGGAGACAACCACTGGTGCCGAAAGAAGCCTTATTTTTTTCCTGTGTTTTTTTTGCTCCAGTTGAGCTGTTTACAATTCCCTGTTTTTTGTTTGTCCCCATAAAAAATACAAAAAAAATATAAAACTGTTCATAAAAGCCAAAAAAAGTATAAAATGTTCCAAAAAACAAAAATAAAATATAAAACAACAAAAAGAAGAAAAAAAACAGTTCTTTTTAGAACTACCTCCAATTTATAAAAAAAAAGGCTACTTTTTTTAAAACTCTGTCATTCTTTTTTCCCCATGGTACTCTCCCCGGTCCGCTCCCCGGTGCGCGTACCGGGCGCTCCCCCGCGCAAATCGAAAAAAAATAAAAACATTTTTTGCCCCGCTGGGCTCTTTTATGGCCCCCACATCAAACCTAGGGGGTCAGGGGGGTCTATCATGCCCCCTTTTGGTCATTTCCCTCTTTGTTTTTGCCACCTCTTGTGTCTCGATCCTACTGAGACACAAGATGGCGGCCGCTCCGGACTGTTTGGAATGTTTACAGACGCCCGAGAGGCAATCAGCTTTCTGCGCACGAACTCGCGTAGCACGCTGGTTCGCGCCCCGGTGCGCGTACCGGGGCGCACTTATAGATATATATATTTTTTTGAACCTAAATTACTCAAAATCCACTGGAGCACATATCTTGAGACATAGCAAAGTCACATCAGGCTACCAGTCCATACAATTTTGGCAAGTTTCGTGGAAATCCATTCAGCCGTTCGGGCTAAAAGTGAGGTCGACCGCCCTATGGAAATTAACATGGGGAAAACACGTTTTGGGACCCCCCTTTTTTCTCGGCCCCCTCTTGACGAATCCCCCCTAAACTTTAAGGCAAGGACCGGAGCGCCACGAGGCAAATTTGAGGACATTTTCAGGCAGATTCCTCAACCGGAGCTAAAGTTATTCCCAATAGAATGTTGCGATTTCCCTATTGAAAATAATCCTAACTATAACTACCTACTGGCGACCCCCAGTAGGTAATTTATATATATATATATATATATATATATATATATATATATATATATATATATATATATATATTACCTGATTAAATCAATCCCATACGGTGAGATGCTTCGCATCCGCCGTAAATGCAGCAATGATGAGGATATGAAGGTGAAGCAACAGGAAAGTTTCTCTAGATTTGTGGATAGAGGGTATGGTGCCAGAACAGTAGAAACTGCCATCAGAATATCACAACTGAGAGCTAGAAGTGATCTCCTAAAATACAGTCCAAAAGCGAGTCAAACCCAGAGTGTAGATACCAACCCAGTTTGTCTAGTACTGACATACTCCAAACAAGAAAAAGAGCTAAGGAGTATAATTAGACGTAACTGGCATTTTGTGCAGGATGATCCAATCATTGGTGAATTGATGCCGCCAATCCTTTAATAACCTACCGTAAAGGAATGAGTCTGGGCACAATTCTAACCAAGAAGAGCCAGGAATGCCTTGGTAAGGAACCCTGGCGTCCTATCAGCAAAAGGTTCTATAAATGTTTTACATGTAAGGCATGCCAGTATGGTGTGAACACCAAAAAATACACTACGGTCATCCCAAAAACAACTAGGGAGATTAAACAACACCTGACATGTAAAACAGAATATTGTATCTACATCCTGGAATGTGAGTGTGGGTTGAAATATGTAGGCAGCTCTAAACTGCTGGTTGATAAAAGAATCCTGCAGCACCTACGTGCCATAACTAATAAAGACCAAAGTTATCCAGTTGCGAGGCACTTTGAGGCTTGTCACAACAGTAAACCTCAGTGTCTAAAATGTTACGCAATTGAATCTATCTTGGTAACGAAACGAGGAGGGGATAGGGAGGCCCACATGCGAAAAACTGAAACCAACTACATTCTGGAATTCGATTCTAAATGGACTGGGGGATTGAACACCACAGAGTACATCCATACATACTTATAACCGACCATCTAGTGAAATTATATGTGAGGTCCCTGATAGGAATATGTATTGGGAAGTTAAGTAACACAACATCCAATATACAGTGTAGATAAACCAGGATAATTGGGAAACTAACTTGCTAGATTTGCACACATTTTGTACTAAAAATATTAAATTCTTTTAAACTATTATAGTTTTTTAGTTATAGTACATGTGTTGAGTATTAATTAGAAGTGGCCCACAATTAATTCTGGCTGTTTTTTAGATATCAGGGTAGGTTTTATCCGGGTGTCCTTTAGATAGTTGGTTTTAATTGTGTTACCGATATCCTTTTTAACAATGTATTTTGTGTATTAATGTGTTTTAACTTAACTATATTTCTATAAATTAGGGTGTTAAATTTTTAAGCAGTAAGCATAATATACTGCCAATCACATAAAATGCTGTATAAATTAATTCAAATATGTCCTTGAAAAGAATATCCAATTTATGAATTTCCCTCCATTTGTATCCGATGTTACGCTCAATAATGAATGGAATCTAACCACTATGAATTGACAATTGATAAGTTATATGTGGTTTTATTAACTTTGTAAGCATGAGTCACTTTGACTGATCTGCACTATTGCACGCGTTCACTTTAGAAATGTCATAGGAGGGGACCCTCCTATGTAAGTTAAACAATTATGGTTTAGGCTTAATAAGTAGTTATGCATACCACTGAAAATGCAAGTAAAACAATCATGTGTTAGACAAAATAAGCGGTTATGCTTACCACTGTGAAATGACCCGTTCATATTGTCTAGTGACTCAAAATATACTTACAAAGTATTTCTTGTGCAGTTTTTCCGTATTGCATAGGGTTTAATTTTGAATGACTTTATTATTCTCTTAAAGATTTCCTTTTATTATTATTTATGATTTGTGCATGTTAGGGTGAGCACGTGTTATAATCAATAGGCATGGCAAATGGTTAACTTCGTTGCAAATTATGTTTTGGAATATGGAATAAGCATTCATGCCATTCGTTTAAATTTGATGTTTGATGGAATACTGTCTTTGTCCAAAGCATAAGATATTCACAACTTAAGAAGTTGTTTAAACTGTCTTTTCTATACGTCTTCATACGGGTATAAATGAGACAGCATACTTAACAATGTATTCAAACAGAAAGTATTTGCTCTATTTCTATTTGCACATGTGAGCACTTGCACTTTAAAAGGGGCTGAGTATATGGCATCGTCATGTGACCAAGGCCGCAGGGACGGCCGAAACGCGTCATGACTAGCTGTTGGGGTGAATAAAATTGTACGCTACAAGAAGTGGTCCATGCCTTGATATATATATATGCGAAGCAGTTGCAGCCCAGGCTGGTGTCTGCGCTCTATTAATGGCGTGGTGCGGGTTTTTTACGACTGGGCAAGTTTTTCAAATGTTGCTCAGGGTTCCTAGCAGGGAGATGAAAACGCACTCTCTCGTCTCTTTTTAGTTACAGCGGTTTATTCAGCAACCAGTACCCAAAGCGTTTCGCTTCTTACAAAGCTTGTTCACGGGATGTTGAGCCAGTTTCTAAGTCCTCCTTTTAATACACAGAGTCATGTGACTTTTCTGTGTTATCAACAGATGTATGCTGGTTAATGTAGTCTCCACTACATTTTCATCACCAGTTTGCTTCATTGTTTGTCCTTAATAAGTTTTTAAAGAAAAAGAGGGGAGGGGGAGAGTGCATCTTTTGGTATGCAGACCATATTATTAACTCTTTAATGAGTTGAGTGATGGCTTGTTTGTCTCTCCAATGAGACAATTAGATCGACAATCTGGTGTCATGTGTGGCAGTTCGCAGTCGTTCTGTTTGTCAGCAGTATTACCACAGAGTCAATTTTCGTGCTGGATACAGAGATCTACATAAGAGATGGAACCACACAAACCACCTTGCATCGCAAACAAACAGCCACGAATGCCATTCTCCATGGAGAAAGTTTTCACAACAACAAACTTAAATGGAGTATTCCATACGTAGAATTCTTACGCTTCCGACAAAATTGTTCAGACAATGAAGAATTTCAGCGACATAGCAGGAATGCTATCAAAAGATTCAAGGCAAGGGGTTACCCAACAAAGGTGGTTGAACAAAGCCTGAACAGAGTATGTATGCAGGATCGCAAAGAAATTTTGTACAAAACAGACGAAGAAAAACGTAAAAATGATGTGATCCGATTAATAACTACCCATAGTGCCGAAAACAACAAATTGTCCAAAATCATACAGAAGCACTGGCCAACCTTGAAGAATGATCCCACTCTGGCACAAGTCATAGGTGACCTCCCCAACATATCATACAGAAGGGCAAGAAACCTGGGAGACCGACTAGTGAACAGCCACTATAAAGAAACACCAAAGATTGACTGGCTGCAACGAAAAGGCTTCTTCCCGTGCAGACACTGCAAAGTATGTAAAATTGCACAACCAACGAAAGAAATAGAAATCAGAAAAGGCACAAAATGGACAATACCCCAACACCTGACGTGCAAACGTGCATATGTGATATATCTAATTGAATGCCCCTGCCAGAAAAAATATATAGGGAGCACAACCTTCGAAGCAAAGAAGAGAATACTAGAACATACAAGGGCGACAACAAATAAAGACCGCTCCAATGCAGTGGCGAGACATATGGAAAAATGGCACGAAAGCAATTGGGAATTACTCAAATTTTGCGCCATAGAACAAATTGCACAAACCGAGCGGGGGGTGACCGCCTCAAAAACCTGAGTAGAAAAGAGTCGAAACATATCATCAACTTCAGAACTCTTGAACCCAGAGGGCTGAACTTAACGGAAGAACTTTATGTACACCTCTAATCTCACTGAAAGAAGTATGACAAAGTGGAACCCCTGAATTCAGCAAACCGAACTTGCCCACTAGAGGGCAACAACTGGAAAACACAGAAGCACGAAAATTGACTCTGTGGTAATACTGCTGACAAACAGAACGACTGTGAACTGCGACACGTGACACCAGCTTGTCGTTTTTAATTAGTTAAGTGAGTATTTTTATGAGAGAGTGAATGTGTGTGTAGTTGGATGGAGGGTGTGTAACTGTCTAAAAATGTGTAAATAGTTGATTAAGTACATGTATGAGGTTGACTGTATGTGAAAACATTTGTTTTGGCTGAGTGAATCTCTTTATGGGTGTGTTGATGAGTAAATATATTTCTCAATTATATATGTCCAACAAACTAGAAATATAAAAGGCAATGTATGTGACAGTTGTTGTATATAAATAAGTAAACATAAGACTCAGTGATTGTATGAGTGACTGTATCGAAGACTGTATACTTGTAATAGTGATTTTATAACAAAATAAGGGCCATATGTAGGTAGCGTAATACCGGCCGTTAACGGCCAAAAATCAGTAAATTTGCCGTTACCGACCAGTATTTAGCTTTTTCTAATGTAGGTGGCTTGATTTTAGGATTTGGTAATTTACAGATTCAGTAATTTAAGGATTACCGATTCCTTAAAATACTGAATCGATAAATTACCAAATCCTAAAATCTTATGTAGGGAGCACTCAAGTGAGTGCATTTTTGATGTAAGGATTTGTTATTTACCTCCAACTACAAGTTGGTGGTAAATATCGAAAACCTTTAAAAAAGCAATTTTGTGCTTTTTTAAAAGTGCCATGTGTAGGGCATGTATGTGTGCCACATGTGCACTCATTCACGATTCAGGAATACCGATTCTTAAATACCGAATATTACCGATTCGATAAAATTTACCGAATTTCTTCCTACATACTATTTACCGATTCTGAAATACCGAATCGGTAAAATTCGGTATTTAAGAATCGGTAAATAGAGATTACCTACATATGGCCCTTAGGCTGAGTTATTATCTATAAGAATACATGAAGTGGTGTTTCTATAAGTGTGTAGCTTAGTAAATGTAAGTATGATCAATAGTTTGCATAAGTGGGTAGGATGACTGCATAAGTGAATAGGGTGTGTGCTGGTGTGTAATGTCGATGTAGGTGTATAAGTATATTTAATAGTGTTCTATTGATCTTTGTTAGCACGTATGAGTGAATCTATAGGCAAGTGTTTAGATGTGTGTGTAGATATAGGAATCACTGAGTGGGTTTTTAGAAAGTTGTATTGGTGTGTCAATGGATTCAAATATTGTACTCTGTATTTTACAGTGAGTGATCAAAGGTTATACTAGTGTATGATGAGGTGTATCTGATTGTCACGTGCATGATGTCATCAGTGATGTCATCTGTGATGTCATTTGAGATGTCATCAGTGATGTCACTGACATTGTCATGAATGATGTAATGTTTGACATCATCAGCAGTAGATTGCGGGCGTGCGAGTTATACTTAGTACAACTAACCATAACGGAGGAATTTCAATGGTTTTGTATGAGTGAAATGTCCAGCTAACTATAACACCCCTGAAAACTATAGTTTTTTCAGTGAATTTCTAAGATTTTTTAAATGCTTATTCCTAACTATAACATGTCTGAAACCTATGGTGTTTTCAGTGAATTTCAAGGGTTTTTTAAATGATAATTCTTAATTATAACATGTCTGAAACCTATGGTTTTTTCAGTGCATTTCAAAGGTTTTTTAAATGCTAAATATGCAATCATGGCTGAAAGACTAACCGTTTTCACTCATCTAAACACTCTTAGGTGATAAACTACACACAACCTTCATATTAAAATGTGCAAGTTTTCTTATACAAACATATATATTGTTCTTTAAGGCTCTTTATTAAAAGTCTTTTATTGTTTTTACCCTTTTACTTTCAGAACAACACACCTATTGGCATAGTACTCATCATTGACAGCATTTAGAATCGCAAAAAAAAAAAAAAATTCCGTATTTATCCACACTTTAAAATAAATACAGAGAGGAAAATAAATACTTTTCTTCTGTATTTATCTGTAAGGATCAGTAAAAACATAAAACAAGGAGCCCTACTTATAATATAAAAAATATGTCAACGTAATTAGCAGTAATTAACATATAAGTGTGGTCAAAGTACGACGCAGCACCTATAATACCTGACTTTGAACAACAGCGTTCACAGTTCGATTCCAAAGTCTATGTAGATTTTGGTGTCAAGGAAATCAATTTCTCTATTATTTGTAGAGCATGTAAATGACAAACCAACATGATTAATGTTGAGTTTCAGATGGTGCTTTTGGAATTCTTGTTCAGTTCTGTTCCAAATGAGAAATAAGTTATCTGTATAGCGGACCCATCAAATGATCCGCTCTAGGTCATCCTTATTTTTCATACCGACCATAGCATGGAGTACAGACAAACCAGGAAGTGTTGGCAGCCATCTTGTCACTCGGTAGAACCGAGTCACACGAAAACAGTAAAAGAAAGTGAAAAATGAAGAAAAGGGGGCAGGATAGAAACACCCTGACCACCTAGGCGTGCTAAGGGGGTCCCACAAGGACCCCAACATTTTTTTTTAAATGTCCGAATGCGTGCTGGGTGCGTAAATCCAGCCGAATGTTTAAAAAATATATATTACGCGGGGGCTCTGCCACTTCATTTAAATGAGCCCCCAGGTTTGCCAGGTTTCGGACAATATATATGATAATACCGCCACCTACACGGAGCTTTGAAAACAAGGTGCGGGAGGACACATGGCCCTGCCGCAGCCCTGGGGACCACCAGCACCGCAGGGCTTTGAAAATAGAGGGAGATGGGCCACGCCGCCCACTTCTGCAGCGCTTGATGGTCCTGGGGACCGTCACCGCTCATGGCCGGCTCCTGTAATGTCCTGAGGTGTCCACCCCCGGGACATTGCCATTTGCTATGACAGGGCGGGAGCCTGGCTACCACCCTGTGATAGCAAACCCTGGTTTGCTTTGTTGAAGCGAGAGGAGGAAACCTCCTCTGGCTTCAATAAAGTAAAGGAGAATTGCTTTTGGGCAAAGGAAGCTGCTTGGGCCACCGGCGAGACTGTGGAGGAATTGGGGCTCCCCCCACGGTCACCAACAGAGAGGCTAGGCCCCGGGCCAGAAGTGTCCTGGGAGGGGGGCCACGCCATCTCCCCTCCCCTTTGAAAAAAATAATAAATATGTAGATGTGGACATTCCTTTGGGGATGGGGTCCCCCGAGGCGAATGCAAATTAATGAAAGTGAACGCTGTATATTTTTCAAAAAAGTTTGGAGTTGTGACCCTCGAGCGGCCCCCTTGTGTGACCACAAAGGGTGCGCAGCTCTCATTATGGCCGCCATAGTGTGAATGTGCTGGGTGCACGGCTCTTAGTGCGGCAATCAAGTACTTCTCAGGTGTTTAAAACACAGAGGGACTTATTCTCAAGGACACATCGCAAAGTTAACAGCACTTTATCGCAGCCAAAATGGTGATACATTTAATGCACCCTTCACAAGCTGGTGCAAACAGCCCATATCAACGGTTTACTAGTGATAGCAGCCTCAAAAAGCATTGTTACGGATGACCCCGACAAATATCGCTAATGAGATGCAGAGTAGGCATTCCCGTGCAAAAAGCAGCAAACACATCACTTCGCAACTTTCTCAACCACCAGCAAGATCGGCGAAGAGAATACAAAACATGTGATAAGGTGTGTTAGCACCAGGAAGTTTACACCTGCTCTGACCGTGGTGTAAAGTCATACTACAACCTGCAATATGAAAGGGAGCCCAGCCCACAGCCACACCTGAATGACAACAAATGCCATGGATCCAACGATCATGCAGCTCGGACAGTGCCCCACCACCCCCGCCTCTAGCCCCTTGTCCGCCATCCCTCCTGACCCCCCGACAAATAAATGTGACATTAACCTTCCAAAATTTGGAACGTAACAAATCGGCTGATGTTGCACAATTATAATGAAAAATATGCATGTCAGGTTGAACAAATGAGAGTCACAGTCATCTATGGATTTACATATAAAACATTTTATTTAAACAAAACAACAAAATAAAAGTAGGTACAACCATGGCATGTCATCCCTCGACAATCTGTGATTCCCAGCCTGCACGACAAAAAGCAAGATAAGATTGTGCGTCATGCACCCATCAAAGGAGAGAGAGAGAGAAAGAGAAAGAGAGAGAGAGTAAGAGTGAGAGAGAGGAAGGGAGAGAGACAGAAAGACAGAGTGAGAGAGAGAGAGAGGGAGAGAGAGAAAGAGAGAAACGGTGCGAGAGAGAGGAAGAGAGAAAGAAAGAGTGAGAGAGGAAGAGAGCGAGAAAGAGTATGAGAGAGAGAAAGGAAGAGGTGGAGAGGGAGAGGGAGTGCCTACACTGTGGACAAATCCCTTACCGCTCACCTTTCCGCCACTGGTGTGTCTCCAACCACGTGCCGGGACATAGTGCAGCCCACAAGCTCACTCATCTGAAACATAGTATAGAATCAGTAATGGCAGAGTACATACAACTGCACGCGCCTAAATCACTGTCCCGCCCCTGCGCACCCAGGCTGCTGCACCCCATCCACTCCCGCCACCCAGAGGTGTCTGCCCGCTCCTGCACACACAGGCTGCTGCACCCCATCCACTCCCACCAGCCAGAGGTGTCTGACCCCTCCTGTGCACCCAGGCTGCTGCACACCATCCACTACCACAGCCCAGCGGTGACTGGCGGCTGCTGCAAAAGCAAGGCTCTCTGCTCACCTTCTGCCACCGGCGTGTGTCCAAGAGGACCTACCACGTGCCAAAGCAACCCCCTCAGCCGTGGAGTACACGTAGTTCAGCAGAATTCAAATTGGGTCTTGATTGCCAGGATGGTGTATCAAGGCCACTCATCATCGCAGGCTACACACCCGCTCAGCTCTGGTGGCGCTAACTCAGTGGAACTCAAGTCATCGCCAAGTGGCGGGAGGCCCGTGTCGGGGGAGGGGTCGACAGTCTGTGAATCACAGCCTGCAAGCCAAAAAAGCAAGATTGTGCGTCCTGTACCCATCAAAGGAGAGAGAGAGAGAAAGAGTGAGAGGAAGAGAGCGAGAAAGAAAGAAAGAGTGAAAGAGGAAGACGGAGAGAAAGAGTGAGAGAAAGAGGAAGAGAGAGAAAGAGTGAGAGAGGAAGAATGGAAGAGAGCGAGAAAGAGAGGAAGAGTGTGAGAGAGAGGAAGAGAGAGAGAGAGAGTGAGAGGGAGGTGAAGAGAGAGAGAAATAGAGAAATAGAGAAAGAGTGTGAGAGTGAGTGCCAACACTGCGGACAAAACCCTCACAGCTCACCTTCCCACCACTGGTGTGTCTCCAACCATGTGCCGGGACATACTACATACTACATACTACAGCTCTCAAGCTTACTTATCTGAAACATAGCATAGAATCAGTAATGGTAGAGTACATACAATGGCAAATGCTTTCATCGCTGTGCCACCCCTGGGCACTCAAGCTGCTGCACCCCATCCACTCCCGCCGTTTTTGCAGAGGGCCCATGTGAGAAGTTGGCCTGGTATATAATGCTCACTAATTCTAGTGATCACTTTGTACCATGCCAAGCAACCCTTATGATGATGGTTGTAATTCAACCTTGTAGACCAGTTATCCTAGTGGTAACGTGGACAAAGCAGTCTTAGGCTAAACTCTGAAAGGCATGTGAAGCCAGCTGTTATACCATACACAACCCCCTTGAATACCAAATGAAAGGGACACCACACAGATATATATTGAAAATATATATTGATTTATTAACTATTAAAATCCCCTGGACTCTTTATGAGCACAGAAGCACAAGCGTAAAATCACAAGACAGTTTAAAATACACAAAAGTTGCACAATATGGATGAGCCCTAGGGGCCACCTAAACCATATACTAAGAAAGTGGTATAAGAGATACCAGGAGGAAAGTGAAGAGGCCTAGGGCCTTGGGAATCGCTGGAGCTATTCGAGACTGGAGTTAACTAGGTCGGGAAAGGCCCACGGGACTCGGGTGCAGTGTTCAAAGTGCACGCACTTCTCAATACAATGTCTATGGTGCGTAAAAAGCACAAAGTTAGAAAGTTAGGAACCTTCCGAGTGACCTACGGAGCTGAAACTTAAAACACAGGCCCTTGGGATGTGTACCAGTGCAGGAGCACCGGCGGAGCTGAGTTACCTCACCCACAGGAAGCGGGTGCACAGGGTCGAAGATGTGTCAGGTTTCGTCACGCTGATCGATGGTGCTTGGAGTTGAAGATGCTGCAGGCGGCTCGATGAGAAGAGTTCCGGTGGATCCAAAGGTGGATCTGAAGAGTTGAAGACCTGAAAGCAGAGGGGACAGTGTTCAAAGTCACTAGCCAGTGACTACCGTGGAACCAGAGTGGAACCAGGCGATGTCGGGTGCAAACAGGCGTTGTCGGGTAGCTTCTTTCTGCAGCCACGTGGATACCCGGGGTCGAGGACGTCCAGGAGTCGGTCACGAGCTGTCCCACGTAGGCTTCTCGCTGTTGGCGGTGTCGGCGACCTGATCGGAGCAAACAGGCCTTGGCAAATGCAAGCCACGCAGAAGTTGAAAGATGCTGTTCACTCGGACCAGCAAGGTCAGAGCGAGGGCTCCTTTTCACAGGAGCTTGGGTAGGTCTGGAGCAACCAGACCTGCTGTTTAAATCTTCGGGTTCGTCGCCAAGATGGCCGCTGGCCGCGTGGCTAGTGGCCGGGATGGCGCGTCGAGTGGCACAATGCAAAAGGGCCCCACGCAGATCGTGGAGATGCTGGAGGGCTGATCTTCGATGCAAGGGCTGCTCGGTGGTGGGGGTTCTCAATCCCCAAAGCACAACGTCGAGGATGCCTCAGAAGCTGCGCAGTCAGCTTCTCGAGTGTCTTTCAAGAGGTCCGGTCCCACGTCGCTCGGTGCCTCCACGGGTCCCTTCTTCGCAGGGACTGTGGATCGGGCTCTGAGAGGTCTGGGAGTCTGGTTCTTGTCGGGCTCTGGGCTCGGTCTCCGGCGGGAGGCGGCGGCAAAGCAGACGTCGAGTTGCTGGTTGGTACCTGTGTTCACAGGGTGGTCACTCCTTGGCCACAAGGGAGATTCTTCTTCAGTCTTCTGTGCAGCAGAATGTCGAAGTCCAGTCTTCTTCTTAGTTTTAAGTTGATTTCGGGATGATCTGCTGTGCAATGGCACTGCTCCCCCTCTTATTCCCAAACTGGGGGTGGATCACCTACTAGGTCCCTCCTCTGGGAGGAACCAGGAAGGGGGGCGGTTACACCCCCTTTCCTTTGTCCAGCTCCGCACCAGGACTGGGGCTGGAAGGCCCCAGAACCGGTTTGGACTGGCCTATGCACGGGGACACCTTGTGTGCCCCGGGCATGTCTGAATCTTTTCAGCCCTGTCCTACCTAATACACAAAATCCTGTCTGGGGTGGTGCTCGCACCTCCCAAGGCAGGAAACCCTTTGTCTAGGCCACCATCTGACGAGTTTCGGTCAGCAGCAGGAGGCCAGACTTGTGTCTGTGGTGGCAGCGTCCATTTTGTGAAGCTGAGGCTCTGTTTAACTTTAACCGGGGTTAAGGCTACACACATGTCGTGTCCCTCTAGAAGGGTGGAATGCTATCCCCGTCGCCAGAATTGGCGAGGGGATAGTATTCCAATTCGTATGACACCTTACTCGACATGTTTTGATAAAGCCAAACCAAAGATAGCATTTAACCGCGAGGATTATAATGCACTTAAGAGTATATGGTATGGCAATATCCCGGAACAGCTTAGGGAGTTGTTCCCGACAGCTGCAGACAGGCTCAGCTCATGCCAGAGCACCATCTCACATATTTCCACGCACTCTGCCTCCAGGATTGATGAGGCCTTCCATAGGAGTGGCTGATAGGAACATATGTGTCCAGTTTAGGGTTAGGCACAGACATACTGTACCTAAGTAAGAGGTGGTTACACCGACTTACCCCAGCTGAGTGATCAGCCAGTTGTGTCAAATATGGAGGCCAGGCCAGGGGTGGCACAATACGTGCTGCAGCCCCTGGTAGGCCTTGGATACACCTATGCCCTGGGCACCTAGGGTGCACTATTACAGGGGCTCATAAGGTGAACCAGTTCCAATTCGTAATGCACCTAAAGTGCATTGGCATCAATTTAGAGAGAGAACAGCAGGCTGTGGGTCTGATTAGCAGCCCCACAGCCACATTAAGTCAGAAACCAGTGAAGCAAAAAGCAAAAATTTGGGGTGACCATAGGATAGCAGACCCTACTCTCCTACATAACCCCCCCCCAACGCAGGGACATTAGACTAACCTTGACCAGTTGTGTCTTCATGTTCTAAGTGGAAGTACCTGGAGAGACCATCTGCGTTGCCATGGTCAGTCCCTGGGCGGTGCTCCACTGTAAAGTCCATCCCCTGTAGGGAAATGGACCACCTGAGTAGTTTGGGGTTTTCACCCTTCATCTGATTAAGCCATAGGAGGGGCTTATGGTCGGTCTGAATCTTGAAGTGAGTGCCAAATAAGTATGGTCTCAACTTCTTCAGGGCCCACACCACAGCAAAGGCCTCCCTCTCTATAGCTGACCAACGTTTCTCTCTGGGGGTCAGCCTTCTGCTAATGAAAGCAATGGGCTGGTCCTGGCCATCTACATTAAGCTGTGAAAGCACTGCTCCCACTCCCAACTCAGAAGCATCTGTTTGGACAATGAACTCTCTTGAGTAGTCAGGACTCTTCAGGATAGGTGCAGAGCACATGGCCTTCTTCAGGTCATCAAATGCCTTTTGACAGATTTCTGTCCACTGAACCTTTTTGGGCATCTTCTTGGATGTCAGATCATTAAGAGGAGTCACAATGGACCCATAGTTCTTAACAAACTTCCTGTAGTACCCAGTCAGGCCCAAGAAAGCTCTGACCTGAGTCTGGGTAGTTGGAGGGGACCAGTCCTTGATGGTCTGGATCTTACTCTCCAGTGGTTGAACTTGGCCTCCACCTACAAGGTGGCCCAGGTATACAACCTTGCTCTGCCCTATCTGGCACTTTGTTGCCTTGATAGTGAGGCCTGCCTTCTGCAGAGCCTCAAGCACTTCCTTCAGGTGGATCAGGTGATCCTCCCAGGTGGAGCTAAAGACAGCAATATCGTCCAGATAAGCTGCACAAAAGTCATCCAACCCAGTGAGGACTTGGTTCACCAACCTTTGGAAGGTGGCAGGTGCATTTTTCAAACCAAAGGGCATCACCACAAACTGATAATGCCCACTAGGGGTAGAAAATGCTGTCTTGGCTTTAGACTCCTCAGCTAACCTGATTTGCCAGTAGCCAGCTGTCAAGTCAAACGTGCTCAAATATTTGGCAGAAGCCAACTTGTCAATGAGCTCATCTGCCCTTGGAATAGGGTGTGCATCTGTCCTGGTGACAGCATTGAGTCCTCTGTAATCCACACAGAACCTCATCTCTCTCTTGCCATCTTTGGTGTGAGGTTTGGGGACCAGAACCACTGGGCTAGCCCAGGGGCTCTCTGAAGGCTCAATGACACCTAATTCCAGCATCTTTTGCACCTCAGTCTTTATACAGTCCCTGACGTGGTCAGGTTGCCTGTAAATCTTGCTCTTTACAGGAAGACTGTCACCAGTGTCCACCACATGTGTACACCAGTTAGTCTGACTGGGTGTCAATGAGAACATATGCCTGTATGCCTGTAGAACTTGTCTGCAGTCATGTTGCTGATGTTCAGTGAGGCTGCCACCTAAGGCCACACCATCAACTGAGCCATCCTCAGGGTTCTGAGTGAGCAGGTCTGGGAGAGGGTCACTCTCTTCCTCCTGTCCCTCATCTGTAGCCATGAGCAAGCCCATGTCTGCCCTGCTGACATATGCCTTTAATCTGTTCACATGGAGCACCCTGTGGGGGCTCCTGGGAGTTCCTAGGTCCACCAAGTAGGTAACCTCTCCCTTCTTTTCCAGAATTGTATGGGGTCCAGACCATTTGTCTTGGAGTGCTGCTGGGGCCACTGGCTCCAACACCCATACCTTCTGTCCAGGCTGAAACTCAACAAGGACAGCCTTTTGGTCATGCCAAGCTTTTTGTAATTCTTGGCTAGCCTCAAGGTTTTTGGATGCCTTTTCCATGTACTCTGCCATCCTGGAGCGGAGACCAAGTACATAGTCCACTATGTCCTGTTTAGGCTTTTTGAGAGGTAACTCCCATCCTTCCTTCACAAGACACAGGGGTCCTCTTACAGGGTGCCCAAACAACAATTCAAAGGGGCTGAAGCCAACCCCCTTTTGAGGGACCTCTCTGTAAGCGAACAAAAGGCAGGGCAGAAGGATGTCCCATCTTCGCCTGAGCTTTTCAGGTAATCCTTTAATCATGCCCTTTAGGGTCTTGTTAAATCTCTCAACAAGCCCATTGCATTGTGGGTGATAAGGAGTGGTGAACTTGTAGTTTACACCACATTCCTTCCACATAGCTGTCAAATATCCAGACATGAAGTTGGTACCTCTATCTGATATTACCTCCTTAGGAAACCCCACTCTGGAGAAAACTCCAAGTAAGGCCCTGGCCACAACAGGAGCTGTTGTGGTCCTAAGGGGAATTGCCTCTGGGTACCTGGTGGCATGATCCACTACCACCAGTATGAATCTGTGCCCAGATGATGTAGGGGGATCCATTGGACCAACAATATCAATCCCCACTCTCTCAAAGGGAACCCCACCACAGGTAGTGGTATCAGGGGGGCCTTTGTTGTTCCACCTGCTTTACCACTGGCTTGGCAGGTTTCACAGGAGCGACAAAACTCCTTGGTGTCTTCAGACATGTGAGGCCAGTGAAAGTGAGGGACAAGCCTGTCCCAAGTCTTGTTCTGGCCTAGGTGTCCTGCTAAAGGAATATCATGGGCCAAGGTGAGTAGGAAGCCCCTAAATTGCAGAGGTATAACCAACCTCCTGGTAGCACCAGGCTTGGGGTCTCTAGCCTCTGAATAAAGGAGTCCATCGTCCCAATATACTTTATGGGCACCTTGAGCATTCCCAGCAGCCTCAGCAGCAGCCTGCTGTCTGAGGGGTTCAAGAGAAGGACAGGTTAACTGAGCCTGCCCCAAGTCTGCCCTAGAAGGTCCCCCTGTCCCCAGAAACTCAACCTGATCAGGTCCAAGTTCTTCAGGGACAGTTCCTTCAGGGGTCTCAAGATCAGTTTCCTGTGAAGCCTGATCCTCACTTGTAGGCAGTTGGGAAGGCGCAGCCTTAACCCTCCTGTTCTTCTTCTTGGGAGGTACTTGGTCCATTGTTCCAGGATCCAAGACCTGAGGTTCAGAGAGGCACTTTTTGGCCTGTGACCTGGTCACAGCAAGGACATGTGATGATATCCCTAACATCTCTGCATGAGTCCTGTACTCAACTTCTGACCATAGAGAGTTCTCCAGGTCATTGCCCAACAAACATTCTACTGGGAGATCAGCACTAACCACAACTTTCTTTAGGCCAGTTACCCCTCCCCAGGAAAAGTTAACAAGTGCCACACTATGTGTAGTAGTGACATTGCTGGCATTGGTCACCAGGTAATCATCGCCTGGCATGTATTGTCCAGGGTCCACAAAGTTAGGTGTCACCATAGTGACACTGGCACATGTGTCCCTGTAAGCTTGAGCCACTTTGTTGTTAATCAAAGGTGTCTGTCTGTATTTGCCCAGGTTACTGGGACTTATGTCAGGGGTCAAATCTATGTCCCCTTCACAAACCAGAACAGCCTGTGTAAGGGTTCTGACTAGGTCAGAATCTCCTTCAGTTCCCAAAGTGATTCCCACTAAACCCTTGGCTTGAGGACCAACACTGCTAACTGTACTAGTGGGTGCAGGTGCCTTAGGGGCTGCAGTGTTGGGGGCTCCACCCTTTTTACACTCACTTGTCCAGTGAGAGGTGTTTTTACAAGTTTTACACCAGGGTTTCTTCTGACCTTCTTTCTTCTTCTTCTTGGAAGTTTGGGACCCACCCTTTGTCTCAGTTTGGGGCCCTGTTGAAGACTTCTGGTCTTTAGCTTTCTGCTCCCCACCCTTCTGGTCTGTTTTCTTCTGGTCACCACCCTGGTTCTGGTTCTGGTTCTTTTGCTTAACTCTGGTTCTTACCCATTTATCTGCCCTCTTTCCCAATTCTTGGGGAGAGGTCAAATCTGAGTCAACCAAATGTTGATGCAACTGCTGGTTCTGACAATTATTTAAAATTTGTTCTCTCATCAGCAAATTATACAATCCTTCATAGTCTGTAACCTTGCTTCCCAGCAACCATCCCTCCAGAGCCTTAGTGGCACACTCAACAAATTCAGACCAGTCCTGAGTCTGTGTCTTCTGGGTATCTCTGAACATTAACCTGTACTGTTCAGTGGTTAAGCCTAACCCATCAATCAGAGCACTCTTCAGGACCAGGTAGTTTCTAGAATCCCCATCACTAACTGTGAGGAGTCTGTCTCGGCCTCTACCTTCAAAGGAGAGCCACAAGATTGCTGCCCACTGCTCCCGAGGGATCTGCTGTACTCTGCAGGCTCTCTCCATTGCAGTAATCCATTTATGGATATCATCCCCAGCTTTGTAGGGGGGCACAATCTTACTCAGGTTTCTATTATCAAAAGACCTGTCTTTATCCTTGTGGATATTGCTGCCACCAGTGGGTTCTATTACCCCACTCTCTCTAGGCTGTCTTGCTCTAGCAAGTTTCTCGTGGGCCAGGGCAATCTCTAACTCTTGTCTCTGGACTCTCAATTCAGCCTCTCTAATTTGAGATTCTCTCAATTTGGTCTCATGTTCCCTTCTCTGAGGGCTAGTCATCCTCCTTCTGGAGTGACCATGAGAACCTCTAGAAGCATAGGAGTTGTCAGAGTCACCTGAGTGAATCCTTCTCCTCCTAGGCTCCTGGTTAAGTCCACCTGAGGGTCTGAATGGGTTGTTACCTGATTCATTCCCAAGTTGATTTAAGTTAGCCTGGTTCAGTCTACTGACCAGCACCTGACTATCTCTGTCATCATCTGACTCACTGCTTTCCACCTCCTCCCCCTCTTCTTCTTCCTCTTCCTCTACATCTACTTGAGGAGCTCCAGTGGTGGAGGCTTCCTCATCTACTAGGATGATAGGGGCAGGGGTGTCTACAGTGTCATCCTCTGAAGGATGGCCTCCTTCAGCATCCCCTGTGGGGTTTGCCTTAGAGGGCTTTAGAGTCTCAGACTGGTCTAAGAGCTCTCTTAGGTGGTCTGTAGTAGGGGAAGGCCCTGTCTTCAGACCCCTTAAGACACAAAGCTGTCTTAATTCCTTAAAGGAAAAAATAGCAAATTTGGATGGTGCCCTTGGAGGGTCACTCTCAACAGGAGTAAGTCCACTGGACCCCTCTGCTCCAGACATTGCTCTAGTGTGGGTGGATGTGTTGCAATCTACCTACACTGGTGTTTACCTACTAAACCTATCTAGTAGTTGTAGCTAGGGTGTGCTACTCCCTTTGCTCTACAACAACTAAGTTCAGTAGAACTTATGTATACTAGTCTTGTTTTATATGTACCTGGCAGGTACCTGTATGATCTTTCAAATGATAATCTCAAAGATTGTAATGGTAAAACAACAGCAAGCTCAGATCCCAATCCGCTGCTCACCAATGTGAGAAGTTGGCCTGGTATATAATGCTCACTAATTCTAGTGATCACTTTGTACCATGCCAAGCAACCCTTATGATGATGGTTGTAATTCAACCTTGTAGACCAGTTATCCTAGTGGTAACGTGGACAAAGCAGTCTTAGGCTAAACTCTGAAAGGCATGTGAAGCCAGCTGTTATACCATACACAACCCCCTTGAATACCAAATGAAAGGGACACCACACAGATATATATTGAAAATATATATTGATTTATTAACTATTAAAATCCCCTGGACTCTTTATGAGCACAGAAGCACAAGCGTAAAATCACTAGACAGTTTAAAATACACAAAAGTTGCACAATATGGATGAGCCCTAGGGGCCACCTAAACCATATACTAAGAAAGTGGTATAAGAGATACCAGGAGGAAAGTGAAGAGGCCTAGGGCCTTGGGAATCGCTGGAGCTATTCGAGACTGGAGTTAACTAGGTCGGGAAAGGCCCACGGGACTCGGGTGCAGTGTTCAAAGTGCACGCACTTCTCAATACAATGTCTATGGTGCGTAAAAAGCACAAAGTTAGAAAGTTAGGAACCTTCCGAGTGACCTACGGAGCTGAAACTTAAAACACAGGCCCTTGGGATGTGTACCAGTGCAGGAGCACCGGCGGAGCTGAGTTACCTCACCCACAGGAAGCGGGTGCACAGGGTCGAAGATGTGTCGGGTTTCGTCACGCTGATCGATGGTGCTTGGAGTTGAAGATGCTGCAGGCGGCTCGATGAGAAGAGTTCCGGTGGATCCAAAGGTGGATCTGAAGAGTTGAAGACCTGAAAGCAGAGGGGACAGTGTTCAAAGTCACTAGCCAGTGACTACCGTGGAACCAGAGTGGAACCAGGCGATGTCGGGTGCAAACAGGCGTTGTCGGGTAGCTTCTTTCTGCAGCCACGTGGATACCCGGGGTTGAGGACGTCCAGGAGTCGGTCACGAGCTGTCCCACGTAGGCTTCTCGCTGTTGGCGGTGTCGGCGACCTGATCGGAGCAAACAGGCCTTGGCAAATGCAAGCCACGCAGAACTTGAAAGATGCTGTTCACTCGGACCAGCAAGGTCAGAGCGAGGGCTCCTTTTCACAGGAGCTTGGGTAGGTCTTGAGCAACCAGACCTGCTGTTTAAATCTTCGGGTTCGTCGCCAAGATGGCCGCTGGCCGCGTGGCTAGTGGCCGGGATGGCGCGTCGAGTGGCACAATGCAAAAGGGCCCCACGCAGATCGTGGAGATGCTGGAGGGCTGATCTTCGGTGCAAGGGCTGCTCGGTGGTGGGGGTTCTCAATCCCCAAAGCACAACGTCGAGGATGCCTCAGAAGCTGCGCAGTCAGCTTCTCGAGTGTCTTTCAAGAGGTCCGGTCCCACGTCGCTCGGTGCCTCCACGGGTCCCTTCTTCGCAGGGACTGTGGATCGGGCTCTGAGAGGTCTGGGAGTCTGGTTCTTGTCGGGCTCTGGGCTCGGTCTCCGGCGGGAGGCGGCGGCAAAGCAGACGTCGAGTTGCTGGTTGGTACCTGTGTTCACAGGGTGGTCACTCCTTGGCCACAAGGGAGATTCTTCTTCAGTCTTCTGTGCAGCAGAATGTCGAAGTCCAGTCTTCTTCTTAGTTTTAAGTTGATTTCGGGATGATCTGCTGTGCAATGGCACTGCTCCCCCTCTTATTCCCAAACTGGGGGTGGATCACCTACTAGGTCCCTCCTCTGGGAGGAACCAGGAAGGGGGGCGGTTACACCCCCTTTCCTTTGTCCAGCTCCGCGCCAGGACTGGGGCTGGAAGGCCCCAGAACCGGTTTGGACTGGCCTATGCACGGGGACACCTTGTGTGCCCCGGGCATGTCTGAATCTTTTCAGCCCTGTCCTACCTAATACACAAAATCCTGTCTGGGGTGGTGCTCGCACCTCCCAAGGCAGGAAACCCTTTGTCTAGGCCACCATCTGCCGAGTTTCGGTCAGCAGCAGGAGGCCAGACTTGTGTCTGTGGTGGCAGCGTCCATTTTGTGAAGCTGAGGCTCTGTTTAACTTTAACCGGGGTTAAGGCTACACACATGTCGTGTCCCTCTAGAAGGGTGGAATGCTATCCCCGTCGCCAGAATTGGCGAGGGGATAGTATTCCAATTCGTATGACACCTTACTCGACATGTTTTGATAAAGCCAAACCAAAGATAGCATTTAACCGCGAGGATTATAATGCACTTAAGAGTATATGGTATGGCAATATCCCGGAACAGCTTAGGGAGTTGTTCCCGACAGCTGCAGACAGGCTCAGCTCATGCCAGAGCACCATCTCACATATTTCCACGCACTCTGCCTCCAGGATTGATGAGGCCTTCCATAGGAGTGGCTGATAGGAACATATGTGTCCAGTTTAGGGTTAGGCACAGACATACTGTACCTAAGTAAGAGGTGGTTACACCGACTTACCCCAGCTGAGTGATCAGCCAGTTGTGTCAAATATGGAGGCCAGGCCAGGGGTGGCACAATACGTGCTGCAGCCCCTGGTAGGCCTTGGATACACCTATGCCCTGGGCACCTAGGGTGCACTATTACAGGGGCTCATAAGGTGAACCAGTTCCAATTCGTAATGCACCTAAAGTGCATTGGCATCAATTTAGAGAGAGAACAGCAGGCTGTGGGTCTGATTAGCAGGCCCACAGCCACATTAAGTCAGAAACCAGTGAAGCAAAAAGCAAAAATTTGGGGTGACCATAGGATAGCAGACCCTACTCTCCTACAGCCCACCACTTGCCGAAGCAACCTTCTCAGCCGTAGCGTACACACGCTCCAGCCGAGCTCACAATTCATATAAGGTCTTGATTGCTAGGATGGTATATCGAGGCCACACATCATCCCAGGCTTCACACCAGCTCAGCTCTGCTGGCACTAACTCAGCGGAACTCAGGTCATCGCCACGTGGTGGGAGGCCCGTGTCGGGCAAAGTGCCTCCGCTGCCACCAACTCTGTGTACTTCAAGTCATGAGAGAGAATGGAAATGGCCTTCAGCACGTGCGCCCTGCCCTTTTTATTGGCAGGGTCACATGTTCTGTCATGACTGTGCTGCATGGGTGTGGTGGGGGTGTAAACCAGCCATGAGGGAGTGGCTGTGGCATGCTGACAACTAGACCTGTGATCAGCAGATAACTACAGGGAAGAACTGGGACATGTAGTGTTGTTGTTCCTCCCTGTAAGTGTAAGCAGAGTGGGCTGACCTGGCGTATGCCAGTCGTGTGTGAGGCTGTGAACAATGACTCCGGAACTATGGGCGTGGTTCCATCCTGAGCTGTATGAGGAATGAATTGATGCATGTGTCTCTGTTGTAGTGTTGCTGCCACGTGGCCTCAAGCGCCAATGTGTCACCTGTGACCCAAGTCTCACAACATGGCCAACATGGTAGGTAGGGGGATTCACTGACCCTACATTCATCCATACATCCACACATGAAAGATCGTGCACATGACATATCTATGTGGATATAAATGTTTATTGCACATCAGTGGAGTGTTGCAGCTGTAGCAATACAGGGCCATGCAAAGCCCAAATTTTAGTTTTTGGCACATTGAGGGCAGCCAATTAGAGCTAAACTCATGCACGGGGGTTAGGCTCCGACAACATATGTACTTATCTAATCACTCCGCGAATCCCCAAGCACTTATAAATTCACTATACACTCTCCTTGCAATACTCTAATGATCCAGTCTCTAACTATGTAGTTATACAATGACCGAGACAAAGTTACCAAACCAAAGTTTTCCCCACTGCCAGAGGTATAATGGTTGCAAGCGCTCTCCACAGCACAATGTAATGTGGTAGGGCCCAGGGGCAGCATCATGCATACATAATGAACACATGGACACAGTTAGATAGATAGTGGAACATGCGCCCGGCCCCTTTTTATTATCAGGGTCACATGCCCAGTGACATCTGTGCAGGGTGCGTGTGGGGTGAGTATAAGCCAGCCCTCAGGGTATGGTTGTTTCTGGCAACAAGTACAACTGTAATTATTGGATCACACACGGAGATTCAATCGTAAAGGGTCTATGACTTGTGGTGCACTAAGGTAGGGGCACCGGATGTGAAATAATACGCAAAAGATTCTATCGTAAAGGGTCCAGGACTTGTGATGCACTGAGGTAGGGGCAGTGAGAATGAGAATGGGGTGAGAATGGGTCAAAGTTGAAAGTTATGGAAGACCGCGATGGAGCAGGGTATGGATACAAGAAGTGGATTGGGCTTACCTTCAGACTTATAAAGATTTCCAAAGAAAAGTATCTGAGAAGGGAAAGTTTCACGGGCAAAACTGCAGGGAGTGTCTAATGAGGGAGCGTCTTCAGATGGCCTACACATCTCTGTTCAGACACAGTGGCATTCCTTTTTAGGGTCGAATTTTCCATTTCTGGTAAAAACAGAGCTTACCCAAGAATAGAGGTAAAAGTGTTACATTTCCCATCAACGGGGTGTAGAAGTGAATAAAGTAATTGTTTGTTAAAGTCCATTTTAGGCGCCTTTCTTGCTGACCTGCCCACATACTTTAAAAGAATTTGGAGGCACTGATTTATTTTGATAGAAGTTGCTTACAGTACATACTGTCAGGGCAACAATAACCTACTGGTAGGAGCACATCTGACGCTCGGCACAAAGAGCTCAGTGTGTCCATCACGCTAGAGGAAGCATCCTTGCTCCTTCTCCTGCTGCCTGCTGACTCCAATTTCAAATAAGATCAACACAAGATGAGGAAATCTTAACCCACTTCTATAATCTGATCTAAACAAGCATAATAAGAAATCTGGCGGTTTGAGGAATAAATATACACTTTGTTGATGTGAACTGTTACACCAAAGAGACATCCAGTGCTTATAGAAATGAAAGAGATCTTATGTGGTCGAATGCTTGCAGTGGACTTGCACTGAGTGAGATATATAGATTTTTATAAGCTTTTTTCCCTGGTGCTCATAGCTTAACTGCAGCTGAAGGCGTTGTGTATCAGACTCCGTTCTCTTCTTAAATCCATATTTTGAAAACATGATGAAGTGAAAGTTAAGTAGTCTATTCAATTTCAAACAAAGAGTCTGGAAATATTCCCGAAATGTAGTAAAAACTAACCTTGTTTGAAAAGGAGATTTCTTAAGATCAGTTTAAAATAAGCACAAGTTCAAGACAATAAAAGTTTAATCCATCTACATAATTTAATAAAAAAAATAATCTAACGTAAATACTGCTTGAAGGATTGGAGTGAATATTTGCCCCTTAAATTAATGTTATTTGAACAATTTATTTTGTTCAGGCCCATTTATGTAGGCTGGAGCAGTATTTTCATGACTGAGAGGATAATTACATTTCTTATTTTAGTTCAATTGCGCAAAAAACTGAATTTCTTGCAATTGAAAATGAGAAAACATGTGGTCCAATCAACTTGGCAATCTGCAACAAAAGACCAGAGCATCTGCTATAAGATCATGGCCCTAAAGCAACACCTTCAGCCCACATGTGTTTAAGACCTGAGAAGATGAGCACAACCTTATTGTATCATATACTAGCAGCCCGCCCCGGCGTTGCCTGGGGCAGAAGGGGGCTGGGGGCAGCATTTTATGCTTCCGTGCACTCCCGCCCGGGCCCTCGCCCGCCCCGACATTGCCCAGATCGCCTCCCTCCCGCCTCCCGCCTCGCCGTCCCCGCCCGCCCCGACATTGCCCAGATCGCCTCCCGCCTGCCTCCTGCCTCGCGCCTCCCGCCCGCCTCCCGCCTCGCCTTTGCCTTACCTGAGCCGCCCGCTCCGGACTTCACCATCACTCCTCGCCGCTCGTCACCGCTCCTCCCCACCTGTCGTCATCACGCAAGTGTAGGTCGCGGGCAGTGCTACATCGCCGCCGGCGCTAGTTTTAGGGGACTACTTTGTTTTTAAATTTTAATTTTTTAATTTACGTTTTATTTTTATTTTATATCGCCTATGTCCATCTACACACCCTGAGGATTCCAACAATGTATTGGGTGTGTGGATTGGCGCTGTGGTTCCCGAGTTTACCTTGCCAAAAGGTTTCTGTTCTCTCTTTATAATAGTAGTATAGATTGCATCTTTCAATATCCATATGACTTGTCAATGGTGTTAATTGTAATGGTAATGTGTTCTCATAATACTAATTATAGAGCAAGATAACATATTTTATTTACCCTGAAAAAAAAATCCTATTTAACACTCACACTGAAGTATTTCCGGAAAGCATATATAGGAGTCTCCTTTTTTGACCTGATGTGTGGTAAAGGTAGGCACATTGCAGTAATTTATCTTCAAGGTATTTAGGGCTTGATTTTAAGTTTTGCAGTCCCACAGCCGGCCATCCGCTGTAGGACCGACAAATCCATGGTGGCACCGCCTGCCAGATTAGGAGTCAAATCCTGGTCTGACGGGCAGTCCTGTGGCTTTCTGACAACAGTGATCTGTGAGGCTCATTGAAGAGCCTGACATGGAGACCTCTGCCCACATTGCGTCAACTGCACCCTCCTGAACAGTGTTGCATAAATGCCACACCATGCAGGAACTGGGGGTCCGAAAACAAGGGGTCACTACATGTGTTCCTCGCATGCACCGCATGAGCACTGAGGACCATTGTTGCCTCATCGCCACTCCTCATGGAGAGCTCACTGAGATAAAAAGGGGGGTTGTGAGGCAACTCGTAATATGCTCGGTGGAGCGGCACAACCTGAATATTGCTGCCTCTTTGCTGGAGGGCGAACCGCCATGAAAAGGCATGTGGAAAGGGACATTATAATCCCTACAGTGGTGACTGATTAGGCACTGCCCTTATTGTAGGGATTGCTGACCCTCCAATGGTCCAACAGGCTCCTTTTAGCATATGGAAATGCTTCGGACTGCCCCTCCACCTGCTGCCTCTGACAGCATGCACTGTAATGCGTCGGAGGGACCACAGCAGCATATGGCGGTCGGATCTCATCCGATGGGCCATCAGATGCAGTCGAACAGCCATCAGAATGATCCCCTATATTACCAACACAATTAATTATTAAGGTATACCTACACAACAGCATTTTCTATTTTTTCGCCACAGGGCAATTATGTGTTCCAGTAGAGAAAATGCTAACCTTATCCCTGTCCCCTATCAAATACAAGGACATTCTATTATTTTCACACCAGTCATCACACTAAGTCCTACATTTTGTGCCCAAAAGAGTTCCTTTTAAAATATGTGTAGCAAATGTTGCGTTGGTATTTACAACATCCCAAGGTCAGAACCTGGTCCTTGCCCTGGGAACATTCCCATCATAATTATAACTTGCTGACTGCGGAAAATTAGCCATACAAGTTCATTGTCTGTAGACAAATTGGGATTTCCTCCCATAAAAATAGGAAGTTGTCTTTCTGTGAATGAGGATATCCACAGTTTGTGGTGATGATCTGATGCTCTCTACCGCTAAAAAAGGGTCTAACGTCAGATGATAGATGATAAACTGAAGGATATGCTCACAAAAGAATCTCAGTGTTAGCCAATAGTGTGGAATGGTATGGTGAAATGTGTTCATGCTCACTTTTAAAGAGGGTAATCTAAAGGGTAATTCTTCATAAAGAAACATTAAATCTGGGCAAACGAAAGCTGTAAATCTTTGCCACAGTTGGTTGCATGTCATGCCTCATAACTAATATCTAAGTAAATCTCTGAATCAAAAGGTGACCCTGAAAAGGCTATTTTCTAGGCATACCATGTTGTGCAGTGTCAATCTGTTAAAATAAAGCAATGCATGTTAATAAAGAAGCAATAATGCCTTTTGATATATTCACTTATTCAAAACCTTCAGCTAGGAATTAATGAAAATGCATGACTTCTATTGGGATATTTCTTGTGACTAGTATGTTTTTTTTTGTAATCGGTGACAGAAACGAGCCAAATTTCTGAATATTTCTACACTTACAGGACATTTGGTATAAGGTAGGAGATGGAAATTGTGAGAAATTGGGTACTTGTTGGAGTAGTTTGTTAACCCTGCTCATCCAACAGCCACAATCCCTGTTAGGGTGAACCACAAAAGCAACTAAATAACCTCTGGTAGTTTGGCACAATAGCAGGCAGGCTTACCTTTGAATGTAAGGGCCTGATTACGATGGCGGTCAGTCAGACCGCCAACCGCCACCATATTGGGCAGGAGATCGTCCAGCAATGAGTCAGAGGTTCTACCTGCCCAATTTGAATGAGACAGCCATGACAGCAGTCGGAGAATGCATTTTAATACTGCGGCATATGCTGAGGCCTAGGAAAAGGATTGCAGTAGAAAAAAGCACTTTTCTCACATCCATGCACTGTGTGCCAGGCACTTTGTGTGTGTGCCAGACCCCATGTTGTGCCTGGCACACAGTACATGAATGTGTGTGGGGGCACTACATGTACCCCTCAGGCCCCTTAGCAGTGTCTCATGGGGTATGGGACCCTGCGGTTTGGGGACCACAAGGTCCATTTCCATCTGCCTTTTCATGGCAGTGGAAGAGCCATGAAAAGGCAGTCTAAAAGGGACATCCTAATCCCTATGATGGTGCCTACGCTGGCACTGCCTCCATTGCAGGGTTAGAATTTCGACTGCCATCCCAATAGGATCTTGGATACGGTCAGAGGCGGTGGTCTCTCCCCATCCTCTGCGCTCTGACCGCCGGTATTGTAATCCGGCTGTTGGGCCGAAGGTCTACATGTCGAATGGACTGCCCCTCATCGTAATGTATCACTAAGAGGCAATTTGTGAGTATTTTTTCAGCACACAAATAATAGTAAAGTGAAAACGCAACACAGAGAAGTCCAACACCAATTTAGAGAAATAGAATAAATTATAATAAATTATTTGACACCAAAATGACAATACAACAAAAACGACAAAAATCTAAACAATAGAACAGAAGTTATGTTTTTTTTTAAATTTAAGGTCAAAACTATCATCTAAAAGATCAAAGCACCAGCAGTAGACATCTAGTCATGTGCGACTGGGTCAAAGTTGAAAAATATGACAAACCAAAATGGAGTGCGAGTTGGATAATAAAAGTGATTTGGGCCCGGTCAGCACTTACTGTCGGACTTAAAAGAAACCAAAAAGACTTTGAGAAGGTAGACATTCAGGTCGGCATGGCTGCAGGTAGTGAGTCACTGGCCAAAGTCATGGTGAAGATTTTCACTTTCTGAGTTAGGGCCTGATTACAATCTTGGCAGACAGGGTTACTCTATCACAAATGTGATGGATATTCCGTCTGACCACATTACAATTCCATAAAAACCCATGGAACTTGTAAAACGCCAGACAGGACATCCGTGATCAAGTATCCCATCCGCCAAGATCGTAGTCAGGCCCTTAGTCCCCTTCTGGAAGACATACATCTCGGCCAGGATGAAGCTGCAGGTTGCAGCCCATGAGGCTAAATACCTCTCTGTGAAGGACTGCTGCAGAGAAAAACATTGAGGGAGATGCCGAGACGTCAGGCAGACCAGTGATGCGTCTTGGGTGTATAAATCAGCAAGTTGGTCCTGATTGCCCCTCGGTTCTCAGGGCAAAAATGTCCTAAGTCTTAAGTTTGGGATTTTGGCTACATGAGCATCTTAAACACCACCACAGAGAGTCCAGGACTGGAGAAGAACCATTTAGGGGATTAGGACTTACTAAGGCTGGCTACAGGTGTGGGGTCAAGACAGTTGGATCCTTTTCTGTCCCTAAGGCTCTGATTTGGAGACCAGCCAACTAGCCCATGTAGTCACTCTGGTACACCAAGGTTGAAGAAGAGGAACATTGCTTAAGCAGCAGGAAGCCCTCTGAGGGTTTTTAGAGAATTCCTTTTGTAGTGCTTTGAGTTTCCTGCCTTCCAGGCTCACGCCTAGTTGCCTAAACAATAATATGGTGTCAAGTTCCTTGTCTGAGCAGGGCACAGCCTATTGATTTGCAGGTAGGGCTATGTCCTGCTACACCACCATACTGCCAGTGATGGCTCAGTCAGGCATACCTAATCCATTTATGGGCTGACTGTTAGTGAGGTATAAACAAAGGCCAACTGCCAACTCCAACCAGTCATGTGAACCAGGAACAGGCTGCAGGTAAAAATATCTAAATCAGAAACATGGCAACTCTAAAAGTGGCATTTTTCAAATTGTAACTTAAAATACAACTTTACCATAAAAGAGGATATTATATTACAATTTCTTAGGCACCAAACATGAAATTTCTACCTGTTCCTGATCAACAGTTAGCACTTTTTAAATGTAATAAGGCAACCCAATGTTATCATATGGGAGAGGTAGGCCTCACAATAGTGAACAAAGAATTTGTGAGTCTTTTACTACCTGGACAAGTAAACCTTAAAAGTACATGACCAACCTTTTAATTACAGTACAAGCTGCCTTTTGGGCTACACAGGGCCTACCTTTGTGGTGACTTGCAGGTGACAAAAGGGGAGTTTAGGGCTTACCGAGTCAAATTGGTAGTTTAATCCTGCATTCAGATTGCAATTTTAGACCTGGGACATATTTGAAGGGGCTTCTTAAGTGAGAGGCACAATAAGTGCTCCAGGTCCACTAGTAGCATTTAATTTACAGATGTTGTCTATAGGGTATTAAACTTTACCAGAGTTCTAAATGCAAATTACATATGCTAATTAGGTGAAAGTCCCTTTTACCATGTATTAGGGATTTGCCACACGCACTTTAGCACTGATGAAGGCAAACGATTTAGGGGAAGACCACTTTAAGGCTGACAGGTCAAACAGAAATGAATGGTTAATATGTCTTTTCTTATCTGCACCAGTAAAGATATTATTTGTACAGCCGATGTAACTTTTACAGCTTTACTTTACATCTGTGATACCCATAAAAGTGTTTCCACCAGATTGAGGATCATCTTTTTGAATATTTGGCAGAGTTTCAAAGAGTTTTGATATACACTTGTTGCATGTTGATGGTGGGAGCATTTATTTTAAAGCTAGGTTAAGGTGTCCAGTTTCTCTACCTTGCCTTTGCCTTGCTGAGATGGCCCAATATCTTCGTGTTGCTGGGGAGGTCCAATATCTAAGCCTTGTCCTTTTCTTGCTGAGGTGGTTTATGTCTTTGCGTTGTCGTACCTTTTTTGAGGTGGTCTAAAGTCTTTGTCTTGAAGAGATGGTTCAATGTCTTTGTCTTGTCTTGATTTTCTCTGGCGGTCTAATATCTTTTCCTTGCTGAGGTGGTCCAATGTCTTTTTCTTGTTTAGATTTGAACTTTTTAAAATAGGTCCTCCCTCACAAATGTTATCAGACTTGATAATTGAGTCTTTAATAGTCTTGTCTAACTTAACACCTCCTTGTGGATGCTTGATTTTCCAATTCGCCCATATTTGCAAGTTGTGAAGAAATATATATGCCATTCTGGCTGTAATGTGTAGCTAAATGCTGTTTGAAAATTCTTTGTTAGTGTGTTTTTTGTATATTAGGAACAAATGCATAAACAATTGCTCACATTGCATCATGTGCTAAATATTAGGTAAGAAGAGACAAAGAATGTCAAAAGAGTCAAGTTGTATGAGACAACAGGTAGTATAAATCGATTCAGCAACAGTGTTCAATCTAATAAAGGGCCTATGTACAAATGGATGCCAGGCATTGTCAGGAATACTTCTATTGGGATTACTACATGTTTTGCTTTTTTTGACCCGATTGGCACCCATGTGTAAATGGTGGATATAGTGTTCACAATCAATAATTATTCTGATTTACACATTATTACAGGTGTATAAATCATCCCCAAAACATTTGTGTGTGGTTTTTACACTGGCTTTAAATGGCTATGGGTCTAACTTAGAGCTTGGCAGATAGGTATCCATCAGTACTATAGGATATAAAGCACTTGTAATAAGGAGGACAGGATATCTGTCTCATTTGTGATGGAATTCTCTGCACTCAAAGTCAGGAAACCTTTACTCCTTTATAAATGAGAAGCAAAACAGTTCCATATCTCACTGTACTAAACATAACCACTGTCAAATAATATTCCAAAGGCATAAGGAATATCTTTCTCACTGCTTCCAACAGAAAAAAAATATTTATTAACTTAATATGGGATTCTTACAAGCCAACATTTAAATCTGGATAACAGACATGGGTGCAGTCTTGCAAAGAAGCAAGTAATCTGCACCACTAATAAAAAAAGAACAGCATAAATAAGCACAACAGTTTTCCATGCAATTATTTTCAGTTTTTGTGTTAGACCTGTCATTGCACATATCAAAGCCTGTTTGTTATTTCGTGATAAAGGTTAATTTTGTGCATGTGCCAAAAAGCTGTTATTTTAAAGAAAGTAATTAGAATCCTCTCTCGGATTATTACCTAGAAAATAATGGAAATCTAACACAGAACTAAGCTCACTACTAAAGCTTCTCAGACTCATATTTGATTAGAATTCATCGTGTTTAGTAAACAAAAATCTATTTCAATTAACCTGACAATATTTTAATACGGTTATCTTCTCTAGAGAATAAATTACATTTGCAAATAGAAGACCATCTCCCCGTGACTTTAACCCTATCTTAAGAATGTTCTGTGTTCTGTGACTGACCATTGTTTAGAATGCTGTGCACAGCAAATGTACACATCAAAAGGAGATAAAATACATTTTCCTAACAATTTAGCGAATGGGTATTATTTTGATAAAAAACGCTGCATTTACATGTTTACGAACCTAGAAGCTGTATTGTTCATCGATGATATGTGCAAATACGTATTGTTTAGGTATTAGCCATAGTCAGAGAAAGCCTGATCCGGACCATGCCACCTAGCAGCCTTAAAAGCAAAGCAGAATGCTGGGTGATTTGTCTATCTGATTAAAGTCTTAAGTGCCATAATCCTGTTTAAACCACTTTCAGTTTATCTCTGAATGTGACCCTTCAGCTTTCATCAAAAAGCTATAAAGAGTTCCTTTCTAAAACTACCCCATAAAACAATGTAGATGACCATTGTATATAACTCTAAAAGGTTACCTTGACCTGGCTAGGATTTAGTCTCAAGACCTAATGATAAATATAAATGAAACGTTTATAAATCAGATGCATTTCTACAATGCTGGGCATGCCTTGATCTCACTTAGCATCTAATATTGGTTCTCTTGATGTTGTTGAAAGAGTCATAACTGTAATGTATCCTTAGCATTATGTTGATCATTTCCATTTACACACAAATTGACTGTATTCTATTTTCTTTTTCTGTAGTTGTCTGTTATCTAATACTAAAAATCAGTTTCATGTGTCATGTAAGTTCCAAATAGCAACCAGAGAGCGTTAGAAAACACATATCAAAACTTAAGGGAGTTCTCTTCCTTCGAAAAACTAAGGGGCATATTATCAAGGGGGTTCATCTCCGCTTTTTTGGCTTTAAAAGCCAAGAAAGCGGAGATAAAATTATCTCCCTATTACCTAGCTGTCGCTAACACCAGTTAGCGACAGCTAGTAGGAGATAGCGACCATCTTGGGCCCCACTTTGCATGTCAGTGATATTTATCACTAATGATATGCAAAGTGGGCGTGCCAAGATGTTAGCGACTGAAAACAGTCGCTAACATCGCTATCTCCTATTACCAACTTTTGGAGATATTCGCGCTAAGCGCGAATATCTCCAAAAGCTAACACCTCCCCTGAGCAGTTCTTAGCCATGTTATCCAATGAGAGGTGGATAACATGGCTAAGAGCATTAGCTCGGTATTGCATGAATATCGCTGACTTTTCAGCGATATTCATGCATTGCGGCGATTTTTATCGCATTCGCGATAAACCTTGGTAATACCAAGGTTTATTTGCGACATAAATCGCTGCAGATCAGCGGTAAATTTTTGTCTCTAACCAAGCAATAGCGATAATTGTCACTATTGCTTGGTAATATGCCCCTCAGTTTTTTTAAAGAAGCTTATGAGTAACTACCCTTAAGTGCTCAGTCACAATTGTCTGAGAAGAAATAAAAGGGGCTGGCAACCATAAGGAATGCAAGGGAGAGACTAAGGGCCACATGTATCAACATTAGGAATAGAGATTACCTAATTTTGATTTTCTGCGAATCGCAATCAGATCAATGCTATCCCTAATGTGTAAAACTTCAAGAGTTTCATTTAGCGATTACTAGGGTGTTGTAAATGGACCTACCTCATTAATGTTAATGAGGTAGGTTACAATTTGCAACCCCCTTGGAACTGCTAAAATCACGTCTGTGAATGCTTTTTAATAAAGCAATATTTTTTTTTAAAAGCAGCCCGTTTCCTGAAAAGAAAATGGGAAGATTAAAAAAAAATGAAACGTTTTCTTCTAATTTTTTACGAGCAGGCAGTGGTTTGTGGGACCACTGCCTACTCTTATAAAATGTTTCGCCACTATTCCCAAAGGGGAATGAGTCACTTGGGGACACCTTCCTATCTGCAAATGGGTTACCACCAACTTGAAGTTGGTAAAATGCGAATGTTTTGTGACTCCATTCACGGCCATAAAATATTCATACATACCGCTGCTATTCGGTATGTGGAAGGGACTCCCTAAACATGCCTCTTCCAAATACTAACCGCCTGATTCATCAACGGGCCGTTTTGCGAGCCCCTAATAGCGAATCATAGCGATTCGCTATTAAGGACTCGCAAAACGGCATTCATGTAGGAATCGCATAATAAAATGCGATTCCTACTGATTCCTAATTTGCGATTAGAAAATTGCTAATCGCAAATAAGGAATAACTCGCCATTCATTCCTATGGGCCAAAAGGCCCATAGGAATGAATGGGGAGTATTCCTTATTTGCGATTAGCAATTAGCTAATCGCAAATAAGATTGCGATTTGAAGGGTGCCAGGGGTGTCCACAGGACACCCTGTAGCACCCCTCAAATGAAATGTGACACAGGTGTTGCACACACACATGTCCAAAGGACATGTGTGTGTGTAACATGCAACTCAGAAAAATGCATTTAAATGCATTTTTCTGAGTTTTCGCAATTTACCGCAAGGTTTGACCTTGCGGTAAATTGCGTCCAAAAATAGCGAATTCGCAATTTTATATTGGGTCATGAATGTCATTTAAGGAATCTCAAATTGAGATTCCTTAAATGTGATCGCAATTTGAAAAATCACCATTTTTTCCGATTTCTCAATTTGCGAGTACATGACCCAATGATGAATTTCTAATGCAATTTTTGCGGGCGCAAACGGCCGAATTCTGCGATTCGCACCGTTTGCGCCCGCAAAAATGCTTCATGAATCTGGCTGATAATTGCAAACCCATTTTGCGATTCAGTAACAGGTTACCGAATCGCAAATTAAGGTTTAATATATAGGAAAAGCCTTTTTGTGTTTGCAAATGGGCCAATTCTCCGAACTGCCCTCTTCGAGACAGCAAAATAGGATTAATACATGTGGCACTAAATAACATGTGATTGCACTGGAGTGTTGCGTTGAGACAGCAAAGACATGTCATCATCCATCAAAGTCATCATCCATCAGAAATGGATTTTATCAAGACTTATTCATTTACTCAGGAAATCAGGCCAAATGCTGCCAGTACAAAGCTGCATCTGGCTACCAGGATGTTATGCCGTATACTGCCTGTACTAGATTCCTAAGTATCAGAAACAATCTCCCATTCCACACTGCTGAGATGCAACTCAAGAGGCAATATTTACAACTTGCCTCACATTTATAAACTAGATCCAAAAATAATCTTAATACAGGGCTCATCACAAACAGCCCCCTCTCAGCTTTGCTACTAACATGTTACACGCCAGTGGCACATCTGGAGTACCTTCGATGTCCTTTCACAATCTGAGAAGGCAACAGAGCAATCATAATGCACATTTGGACGAATCTCAGTATACTGTGAGAGTAGTATGAGGATGTACAAAGCTTTTACTTTTTGTGGATATCGCACACAATTTTCCAAAATTCAACTGCGGATTAATATGAATTCAGTACCTCACCTATCATGCTAATTTAATGGTCGGTAAGGCTCGGATTTGTAAAATCAGAGCCTTTCCAATTGCAAAAAGACATTTTTAAATTAACCATACCCAATCAGCGATTCTAAAATATCTTATCGAATTTTACAGAATCACTAATTGGGTTTGGGAATAGAAACCAAATTGTTATTTGGCAATGAAGGTGTTAAGGGAGTTCCTGCCAAATAACAATACCTTTAGGGATGAATTCATGTTTTGCATAGGTCTGTTCTCAAAAGACCAAAAGATTTTTAGAAGTCGGTGCACAAATTACAACCACTTCCATCAAATCCATTTTGTACATCCCATTAAAGGAATCACAAATGTTGACTTATTTGTCGCTATTTACAATTCCTTAAATGGAATCTCTGTACATGAGTGCCTCAGTAGTTTGACTTTTGCAGGAAACATTTGACTTCTTTTATTTCAAAGGATCAAATTTAACTAAGAAAAAAACAATATAGCAGGTACCTCATTTACTACAAAATGTTATTGTGTTGTAACAATAATAGTTCAGACTTTTTAAATGGTCTTAAAATCAAATATAATAATACTTCTATGGAAAAAGGAGAAACTCTAGAGGAAGTTTGGGAGTATTTGAAACTACCCGAAACACCTTATGAAATGGGTAGAATTACTGTGGAGGGGCTGTGGATAATACACTTTGTTGGTCTGTCTTGAGTCTCATGCACTGAATTGATCTCTATGCAAGAGGCTGTTCATCCAAGATCACTTTTTCCCCATAAACTACCTTTTGGGTTGAACTTTTAATGAGTGGCACAAGGTGAATTGTAATTCTGATAGATTGGTCAATGCACTCCTCCTTCCCAAGAAACTGAGCTCGTGCTCACCCACACACCACATACACATAGACTGCCATGAGGTCAGAACTCGAGAAACCTGAAGGCACTGCTCGTTGGGAGCGCCAAACTGGTGGTTTTGCCATGCCCTTGAACTTCGGAACTCCCACCCTAGTACATGCTGCTGAAAGCTCACATGGACAACTCACCGGAAAATGGTCTTTGAATCAGGGTGCTAACTTTGGTGGAGATGAGTGGAGGCAGGTTCTTGAGTTTTCTCAGCCGAGATAGCTGAGAAAGTCAGCAGCTTTGTTGTCGGCTCCATTGTCGGTGTTGTGGTTGCTGTCGCCCCCACCGCTGATGACACAGTGCCTGGTGCACTTGTGAACGCTGGCACATTTCAGGTGTGCGCACGGGGTCAAGATGGTCAGTGGAAGTTGATGATGGGGCTGTGACGTGGTTGAGGTGGCCTGCACACTTGGAAACTCTTGGGCTTCCGGGGTGTAGGTTCCCTCCTGCCATTTCTACTTTCCAACTTTGCCTGTGGCAGCCCCTCCTGCTGTTTAGGAAGGTGGTTGCTGGAAACAAACTTCTTGCCTGAGGACTCAGAGGTATCACATTATTTTTTGTCCCCTTGAGTGGGACCTTGTAGTGGAGGTGATGGCTGTAACAGGATGAGGGGGAGGAGGTAAGTGGACAACTGCATTTCTGTGCACTGTTGTGCTGCTGATTTGTTGGTTGCTGATTTTCTTTGTTTTGCTTCCACAAAAAGGCCTGTTGGATCTGCAACCTGCTCCCAATATTCTGACCTGATTGCTTTGACATAACCTGGTCTGACCTAACCTGTCATCTCTAGGGAGGGTCAAGATCCCTCTTCCTTGCCACATCAAATAAGCTGGCTCCTACTTCAGTAGGGTGTTTTGAACTGAACTGGCAAAGTCACTTTGGAAAGCTTTGGTGGGCTATGACATTGTGATATCGGTATAGCTATTTTATACAGAAAGGGCTGAGGCAAAGACCTACTGCACCTACTACTATAGTGGAAAAAATGATCAAATCACCTTATTTCGTGCACAGAACCGGAAGATCAGCACTTTTCCCTTCCCAATAGAAAAATCTCCTTGAACATAAATTCCCCCAAAAATCCCCCAAAAAGTTGCAGTGCTGAACCAATTTTTTAAAGGTATTTGGATAGCTGTTGTTCCAGCAAGTTGTTGCAGCAAGTCCTTGCAAGCCCTTGCAAGTCCTTGTATGTTCCTTGGACTTTATTTGGATTTTTTCTAAGACTGGGGCCATGGGTAAGTGCAAATTTGCATCAGCAATGGATGGCCTTGTGATCAACCCTCTTACCATTACACCATTAGACTATTTTCTGGTACGGGTGGTTAGTGTAGTCAATAATGAAATCGAGTTGGCAGAGAGGCGTAAATCCCTCAATTTGGGAGGGAGGCCTAGTTTTTTCATGCATTGCCTGGAGCCATTATCTGATACCCCTGAGGTTGTCGCAGAGGTTACCTCTGTAGCTTGTGCCAACAGAATTATCTCCCTAAGGGATTCATGCAACATCTCTCCAAAAACCACGGTTAGAGACCTATCCTCTCATACCTTAGAGTCACTTCAATCTCTAGTCCTTGTGAACCTTCCACTAGGAAGATAAGGAAGACCAAAGTGGGAGTCGCCACTGGCTCATCCAAAAAGTTGGGAGATTCCACTTGTCTCTCCATAAGTACCCAGAAAAAGCAGACGACCTAGAGATCTGCAAACTTGTGCTCCCCCCAAATCAATCTAGTGCTGACCAAAAATCCTGCAGTAAATGAGGATGGATCTAGGCTAACATGGGAAACTGTCTTGGATCAGGCTAAATCTCTAGTTACAGCTGCAATTCTCCCCCTTGTAGATAGGATAAGCTAATTGGAAGGGATTATTCAGGATCTATTCCATAAGCAGAACCATCCTTTAACATCAGCAGTCACTCTTTCGTATCCACTAAACCAGGCACTCATAGGAGATGGTCCAAGTACAACTGGTAACTTCAAAGTTGTCCAGATGCCATTGCTCCCTACAGTCCTACCCACCCTCTTGACCTCTCTACCATCTAAAATGGTAGGAAAAGTGGTTGCTACTTCATCTAGTAATACTGCAACAGGATCTGGGTCTAAGAGGCTTTCTGGGACCCCTTATGGTAACAGTTTAACATCTATCCCAATTCTGCACAAATCCAGCATTTCCTGGACCTGCCACCCCAATGTTGCCCCTGTGTAGTGGTTCTGGTGGAAGTACCGTCTCTGGCAGTTGATAAAGAGGAACACGAAACACCACATTTGCTGTGCTTGCGTGTAAACACATATTATTGGTCAGGAGAATTATATGGATTGGCACTTTGCCTAAAACATCTGAGGGGACTGTGTAATCTATAACTGTAGGCATCCAGAATTGGCATACTGGCTGACCAATTCTGGGTCCACAATGGGGTCTGGGTACTGGTCCGGTTGCGTTAGCTCATCCGTTAGAACTGTTTCATTGGGCTACTTCTACAAACCGAGCCCACTGAATCTATTTTCTCAATCAGGTTGACAGGAAAGGAGGGAAGACAGAAGTTGTCAACTGGAACTAGTAAGTGTTCCACGTACTACTACTTCTAACAGATATTTGCCACTTACTGGCTTGGATACCAACAATTGACTCATATGCTCTCGGAGGTACAGAGGGGGTTTGGAATGCTGTCTAGGCTCAAAGAGTTAACACATTTGTAGTTTCAGTATGAGAGGCTCTTATTGACATTCACAGTTCCCTCTTCTGCACCATACAGGAACTCTAATTGGTAGAAGCTAGGAGTCTACCTAAACAGGCTCATGTGGCCATGTGGTTCAACAAAGCATGTCAACTAGCCAGATGGGCTCTAATTGCTGCTATTGGGAGGGCAGAGTCACCATCCAGGAAGCTAGAGCTTTTTATAAAGCTTTATTGGGCAGGACTAAATGAGACCACAGAAATGTCACAACTTGTAGTGTTCTTACCGGTTCTGGTGAGTTGGAGAGATCCTTGAGAGTTCTGGTCTGTCCAAGGTAAGGGCAACCCCTTCTTGTAGCCAGGGTGCTGCCAACAAGGAAAAAGGTCAAAGCTAACCATGCCTTCCATAAGGAGTCCCAAGAGGAAAAACCCTGTAGGGAAAAACCTCTGATGGAAGTGGGGACTCCAGGAATGAAAAGGAAGGAAAAAGCTACCAGTAAGGAGGAATTAGTAGGCAAGGAATCCAAACCAGAAGAGAAGATTGTAATCAGGAACAAGGTACACAAGCAGGAATCACAGATACACCACGCTGGAGCACAGGATTCCAACAGGAACAAGGACACACCAGCAGGAGAAAAGGATGTTGCAATGGACTGAAAGGAAGGATTCAGCCCTTTAAGTACCCATTTAAGTACCCATGAATAGGAAGTGACCAAACAGGAGCAGGAAGTGACCAAACAGGAATGGGAAGTGACCAAACAGGAAGTAAGTAACCACCTTCTTGGATAAGGAAAAGGATGGTGGACGGAATAGGAAGGTTGGCATATTCTATTGGTAGGACAGATACTTCCCAAGGCCTTCTGGGACAAAGACTATGGAATGATGGGAAGACAAGATGGACCCAAGAAGAAAGGAAAAAAGAGCTATATATCCAGTAAAACGAAGGTAAGCATATATTGCCCCAACATGTGAAAATAGGAAGCCGCAGGTTCAAAACTCGAGCTGCTGCATTCCTGTCATTCAAATTGTCAGATAACTGGCGGCTGAATAGGTATGGGGCGTGTAGGAAGGTACCTCCTGACTATGGTTGCCCCCAACTTTTTGCCCTGTGTTTTAGCTGGTTTACAACATAGTTGGCCTGGGACCCTGCCAATCAGGACCCCAGGCCTACTGCTCTCTCTGTAAAATGGATTCCATGTACCCTAGGTACATTTCCAATTGGTACTGGGCCACCTTGTCATACCCTGTAACTCAGGGCATCGGTGTACCCATGGCCTACCAGGGGCTGAAGCATGTATTATGCCACCCCTAGATGGCCATCTAAATCTGACACAACTGGCTGCACGACAGCTGGGGCCCCGTGGCGTACTCGCCCGTTGCTGTAGGTGTAGTATCCCTATACCTAACCTTAAAATGGACACCCGAGTTCCTCTCAGTCACTCCTATGGCAGGCCTTGACAGTCCTGAAGGCAGAGTGCATGGAACCGTGTGAATTGGGCTCTGGCACGAGCCGAGCCCGGTTGCAGCTTACGGAACCAAGACCCAATGGCTGTTCCATGATAACGCGTATCATATCGGTAACTTCGGTATCGCGTTATCAAGACATGTCGAATTAGGTGTCATACGAATCGGGCTGCTGCCCCCTCACCAATTCTGGCGACGAGGTTAGCATTCCGCCCTGCTAGAGGGACACGACATGTACGTAACTGTGAACCCCGGTTAAAGTTAACTGAAGCCTCAGCTCCACAAAATGGACGCTGCCACCACAGACACGAGTCTGACCTCCTGCTGCTGGGAGTCCTTCCAGCGAGGGGAGCTTGGAAAAAGGGTTTCCTGTCAAGGGCGGTGTTCGCACCGTCCCAGACAGGGTTTGTGTATTCTGGGTAGGTAGGGCTTTGCAAGAAGGTGTCTGCGGAGTGGCACCCCGGTGCTCACTACGCATCTGCCGGCTAGAATCAGTTCCAGGGGCGCGCAGCCCCTGACCTGGGGAAAGTCCAGCATGGGGAGAGGGGTGTAACTACCCCCCTTCCTGGTCCCACCCTTAGGGCAGGACCTAGTCATGTACCCACCCCTTTCTTTAGGATAAAGGCAGGAGCGGGGACCCTTCCAGATTAGATCATCTTTGAATCAAGAATACTTTCTACGAAAGGACTTCGAGACTCTTCTCAAGATTTCTCCCTTGTGGCTAAGGAGTAGTCACCCTGCACCCGCAGGCACCATCTAAGAACTCTGCGGTTTGCTGCAAGTCCTTCCTCAAGGATCCGACGGCTCAGCTCGACGAGAACCGGCTTCCCTGGCACCTCTGACCTCTACCCACGTCGTCAGCTCAGCTGAGATCTGAGGGTGCGACGAGACCTCGAGGGATCGGCCATCATAAAAACCTGCACGCTTTCTTAATCAGCACGACCATCGAAGCAATTCTCTGGTGAGTGCTCTGGGGTCCGAGAAGCCCCGACCCTGAGTAGCTCCAGCACCGAAGTGCAGTCTCCCAGCATCTCCACGATCTGCGTGGGGCCCTTCTACTCGCTGCTCAGCACGTTGTCTGGTCACTAGCCGCTGGCTTGTGCCCTTCTTTGACGACATCCGACAACCAACGCTGCTGGTCTGGTTGCTCCAGATCAGCCCTTGCTCCCTTTTTCAAGAGGAGCACCCCGACCCTCCTGGTCCACTCAAGACGCCATTTTAGGCCCACCACGTGGCCCTGAAATCTGCCAAGGCTTGTTGCCCCAATCCTGGGCCCAGCGACGCCGACAGCATCAACCTTCGTGGGACAGCTCGCACCTCCATCCTGGTCGCCGACAACGCCTCCTGGTCCGTGAGACTGCAGAGCCTAGCGTCGCCCACTCACCTAGTCGAGGTGACGGCCAACCGGTGCCTTCCTGGTACTCTCTGACTACTGGCTAGTAGTACGAACTTGGTCCGCTCTGCTTTCAGGTATCAACGATCACTGATCCAGGCTTGGATCTCTACGAACTATTCATCACTGGTCGCCGGCCAGCAACTCCTTTTCTTCCGGCTCCTGGCTCGTCAGCGAAGAACCCCGACGCCTGTAAGACTTGTGCAGCCGCAGCCCTCGTGGCTAGGTAACTTCGGCATTTCGGTGCCTGCATAGCCTCCTTACTCTAGGGTCCCGAGTCCCTCGCTTCCGACTTGCCTTATCGGGTCCGCCCGAGACCACTAAACTTTCTGTGCCCTCGGGCACTTGTTTTAATTGTGCACTTGAAGTATTTTCTAAGAGCTTTTGTTCTGTGCTTAGTACCCTGTCCTCATAAAGAGTACAGGGCTGTTGTGATTCTAATAAATATCCTGTTTATTTTCATAACACTTGTGTGGTGTCCTTTCACTTGGTGTTCAAGGGGTATGTGATGGTATTACAGCTGGCTTAACACGCCCTCTAGAGTTTAGCCCGAAGACTGCTCGTATCCACGCTACTAGGATAGCTGGTCTAAGGTTGACTTACAACCAATCACCATAGGGTTGTTTGGAACGATACATAGTGGTCGCTAGAATAGCGAACGCTGCATATCGGGCCAACTTATCACATTGGTGAGCAGCGGTTGGGATTTGAGCTTGCTGTTGTTTTACCACGCGTATCCTAAGAATATCTTGTGAAAGATCACGTAAGTACTCCAGGTACATATAACTTAGCTTAGAATACTCTGAGTTCTACTGAACCAGCTGTTGTAGCTCCTCAGGCTTAGCACACCTTGGCTACAACTCTTAGCAAGGGATCAGTAGGTAAACCCATAGTGTAGGTAGGTGCATCACTTACACCACACTAGAAGCAGCATGTCGGACAAAGGAGGAAACTCTGAGTCTCCCCTTGTGTCAGTCGACCTTCCACAGGTCACCTCCAGATATGCTGCACTTAGCTTCCACGAGATGCGACAGATCTGTAAATCTCGGAAGTTAAAACAGGGTGCAAACCCTACCATTCCGTTTCTGATTGGTCTCTTGGAGACTTATGATGCTAGGAGGGCGGGTAACACCAACCCTTCTCATCCAGAAATGGGGATGCCTCCCCTCGAGGGAACCCGGGGTGACCCTGACCTTATCCATCTCTCCGCCGAGGACGAAGAGGAGGACGAGGAACCAGAGACATCTGGGGACGAGGCAGACAAAGGTCCAGTCATAGTTAGTCAGCTAACTCAGGACAACTTAAGCCGGCACGAGATTGGTACTAGGCATGAGCGAATTTTGCGGATCTCGCGTTCGCGAATTTTGCGGATTTGCGGATTCGCAATCCGCAAAATCCGCGAATTCCCGCGAATTTGCGGATTTTTTTTTTTTGTGTTCGCCCGTGTTTCTGCCAGTTCGCGAGGGTTTTGTACACTTTCGCAAATTGCGAACTTACCTGTCGGGTCGCAAGTTTCGCGAACTTGTTGTTTCTACGTGTCCAGCCTGTTTGGGACACTCTTCTTCATCACTGCCACTCTCTGTCACCACTGCCACTCTCTGACTACTCATGCCACCCTCTGGCCCACCCATGCCACCCTCTGTTTCATCACCACACCCTCTGGTTGTCCAGTGTACATTATTTTCGGCAAAGCACACCTTCCCTGCCTCAAGTGACCTGAATTAATTTGGGGCTGATTAATGTGTCACAGAATATTTTTTTAGCTGGCACCTGCTTCCTTAGTGCGCCCTGATTAGTGATCTTTTGCACTTGCTAAGTGCTTTCATTGTTGCAAAATTAGTTACAACACCTGCCCTGCCCCAACTGACAATAATGAATTAGGGGCTGATTAATGGATTTTAACTTCCAGCCTGGCTCCTGCTTGTCTCCCTTAGCTGTAATTCAGGACCTTTGTGGCATATGTGTAACTATTCTGAGGTTCAGAGCAGGGTCACATAATAGTTTCAACTGGCAACTGAACTCTGGAGGGGCCCCTCAGGAAGCACTACAGGAAATGGCTACTAATGATGAGCCTGAACTTTTGAACCTGGTAAGTAGTTACTTTCAGTTTTGCTAAGATCGTATTTCTGCAATTTTGCACTTATTCGCGGGGCGCGAACTCACGCGAACATACGCGAACAGTGCGAGCAGTGCGAGCAAAATCCGCTGCTCGCGGATTTGCGGATTTTGCGGGAGATTCGCAAATCTCGCGGATTGCGGATTTCCCGAAAATCCGCAAAATCCGCGAGCGGAACGGATTTTCCGCCCACCCCTAATTGGTACTAGGGGACCCCTGGGCCCTCTCTCGGGCCAGCTTAACATTGGGAACGGACGAGTTAGGTCTCTGTCGAGAGGCTCTAACAGATCCGCTCGAACCAATGGCTCTCGAGGTTCTGCTCGAAGAGGGATGACATCACCTCAGAGGAGAATGTACGAAGCAAAGGAGAGGGAAGTCAATCTGCGGATCGAGAGGGAAGAACTTGCCCTAGCCAAAGAGAGACTCGCCTTTGCTCGAGAGCAAGAGTTGAGTGGGACAATTCCCAGTGGTGGCAGCATCCCCCCACGGGAACCCAGGAGTTTAGACACTAAGCACCTGAATAAGATAGTGCCCCCCTTTAAGCAAGGGGACGACATCCACAAATGGATTACTGCTTTGGAGCGGGCCTGCACTGTACAGTGCGTCCCCCAGAGTCAGTGGGCAGCTATCTTGTGGCTCTCCTTTGAAGGTAAAGGTAGAGATAAGCTCCTCACTACTAGAGTCGAGGATGCTAACAATTACCAGGTCCTGAAGAACACACTGATTGATGGGTTCGGCTTAACCACTGAGCAGTACAGGTTGCTGTTCAGGGATACCCAGAAAACTCAGTCTCAGGACTGGTCTGACTCTGTCGATTGTGCCACTAAGGCTTTTGAAGGCTGGCTACTGGGAAGTAAGGTTACTGATTTTAAAGGATTGTACAATCTAATTATGAGAGAGCAAATCTTAAGTAATTGTCAGAACCAGGTATTACACCAGCACCTGGTAGACTCTGATCTGACCTCTCCACAAGAATTGGGTAAGAGGGCGGACAAATGGGTCAGAACCACGGTCAGGCCTAAGAACCAGGGTGGTGACCAAAAGAAGGAATTGACCAAGCCTCAAGAGAAGGGTGGGAATAAATCTTCTGATCAAACCACAGGGCCCCAAAATTCCTCTGAAAAGGGTGGGTCCCCAACTTCTCCCAAAACCCAAAAGAAACCTTATTGTCACACCTGCAAACAGGTGGGCCATTACAAAACTGACAGCAGTTGTCCCAAGGCCAACAACAATAAGGAGAACATACCCCCAAATAAAGCTTCCCAGCCTCCTGTTACTACTAGTAGTAATCCCCCAGGTGGTGGGAGTGCCCCCAAGAATCTGGGTGCATTTTCTTTGGGAGTGCCTGGGGACTCTGGCCTAACCAGGTCCCCTGACTTAGATACTCTTGTCTGTGAGACTGGCATGGGGTTTGCCAACTTCACAGCCTGTCCCAACACTTTGGCCAGGTACAGACAGGAGCCCCTCATCAATGGTTCAAAAGTTGAGGCCTACCGAGACACAGGGGCTAGCATCACCATGGTGGCTGAGAGCCTAGTCCCCTCAAGGCAACTTATGCCTGGTGCCACATACCAGGTAGTGAACATTGATGGAGTGCAGAGAGATCATCCCATAGCAGTGGTAAATCTCAGCTGGGGAGGTGTCACTGGTCACAAAAGAGTGGCAGTGTCCCCAAACTTGCCTGTAGATTGCCTACTGGGGAATGATTTAGAGACCTCAGCCTGGGCTGAGGTAGAGCAAGAAACCCATTTTAAAATGGTAAACCTCAATGGTAAGGTTAGTGGGGCAGTGATAGCCACAGCCCCAGTCCCAGAAGTCCTCCCTGAACAGGTCAGGAGGGCTGTGCCAGTCACCGCCCTACCCCAGAAAGATGCCTTTCCTGAACAGGTTGGTGGGGTTGTGATGGCCACAGCTCAAACTCAGACCGATAATAGTGTTGTGAAACCTGAAACAATGGATTACTCCACTCAAACAGAGAGCATTGAGGAGGAAAAAAAATCTTCCCCCTCCCAGACACTAGGTGAGAGCCAGCCTCCTCAGGGAACTGACTCTACCCCTGGTGAAGGAACTGCCCCAGAGGTAGTCAGGCCTAGCCTGGCAGAGCCCCTGAGGACAGTGGAACCTTCCCAGGTGGGACCCAGTCTGGAGCAGGTAACCTGCCCCTCTCTACCCTGCCTCAGTCAGCCCAGGGCTGTAGAGGTCAGGGAGGCCAGTGGTGGACCCCAAAGGGCCCCCTGTCCAAAAGAACTCCTTAATCAGCAGATTAGGATCACTGAAGCTGGTAAACCTAGCCAAGTGAAAAGAAATCAGACTCCTGAGGGATCCCCCTTAAAAGTAGTTAGGGACCTCCCACAGCTGGACACTGTTGGGCACAGCCAAACATGGGGCCTCACAACCCCAGACCTGACCTGTCCCTCCAGTAAGCCAATCAGAGGGACTCAGCCTCCAGCTTTAGGTAGCCAGAGGCTGACCCTGAGAGCACAGTGCATCTCAGCTAAGGAAAGAAAGGCACACATGATGGATGGTGATTGGAGGAAGTTGAGCCCAAAGGTAGAGGAGCCTCACTTCAGCACTCCATCCCAGCATCCGCCTTTTTCTTTCCCAAGACACACCAAAGACAGAGATTCCCTATGGTGGAGACCCTCAGATACCCTTAGGGTGAGGGGTTGCCTAGTGGACCATGACACAGGGGGAAACCAAGCCAGAGCTGGTCCTTCCTCATATGGCCACTTAGGTAATAGAGGCTTACCTGGACAAGGATAGCCTTATCTCCTTTCGTTTGGGGGGGGGGGGGTTGTGTAGGAAGGTACCTCCTGACTATGGTTGCCCCCAACTTTTTGCCCTGTGTTTTAGCTGGTTTACGACATAGTTGGCCTGGGACCCTGCCAATCAGGACCCCAGGCCTACTGCTCTCTCTGTAAAATGGATTCCATGTACCCTAGGTACATTTCCAATTGGTACTGGGCCACCTTGTCAGACCCTGTAACTCAGGGCATCGGTGTACCCAGGGCCTACCAGGGGCTGAAGCATGTATTATGCCACCCCTGGATGGCCATCTAAATCTGACACAACTGGCTGCACGACAGCTGGGGCCCCGTGGCGTACTCTCCCGTTGCTTTAGGTGTAGTATCCCTATACCTAACCTTAAAATGGACACCCGAGTTCCTCTCAGTCACTCCTATGGCAGGCCTTGACAGTCCTGAAGGCAGAGTGCATGGAACCGTGTGAATTGGGCTCTGGCACGAGCCGAGCCCGGTTGCAGCTTGCGGAACCAAGACCCAATGGCTGTTCCATGATAACGCGTATCATATCGGTAACTTCGGTATCGCGTTATCAAGACATGTCGAGTAAGGTGTCATACGAATCGGGCTGCTGCCCCCTCACCAATTCTGGCGACGAGGTTAGCATTCCGCCCTGCTAGAGGGACACGACATGTACGTAACTGTGAACCCCGGTTAAAGTTAACTGAAGCCTCAGCTCCACAAAATGGACACTGCCACCACAGACACGAGTCTGACCTCCTGCTGCTGGGAGTCCTTCCAGCGAGGGGAGCTTGGACAAAGGGTTTCCTGTCAAGGGCGGTGTTCGCACCGTCCCAGACAGGGTTTGTGTATTCTGGGTAGGTAGGGCTTTGCAAGAAGGTGACTGCGGAGTGGCACCCCGGTGCTCACTACGCATCTGCCGGCTAGAACCAGTTACAGGGGCGCACAGCCCCTGACCTGGGGAAAGTCCAGCAGGGGGAGAGGGGTGTAACTACCCCCTTCCTGGTCCCACCCTTAGGGCAGGACCTAGTCATGTACCCACCCCTTTCTTTAGGATAAAGGCAGGAGCGGGGACCCTTCCAGATTAGATCATCTTTGAATCAAGAATACTTTCTACGAAAGGACTTCGAGACTCTTCTCAAGATTTCTCCCTTGTGGCTAAGGAGTAGTCACCCTGCACCCGCAGGCACCATCTAAGAACTCTGCGGTTTGCTGCAAGTCCTTCCTCAAGGATCCGACGGCCCAGCTCGACAAGAACCGGCTTCCCTGGCACCTCTGACCTCTACCCACATCGTCAGCTCAGCTGAGATCTGTGGGTGCGACGAGACCTCGAGGGACCAGCCATCATCAAAACCTGCACGCTTTCTTAATCAGCACGACCATCGAAGCAATTCTCTGGTGAGTGCTCTGGGGTCCGAGAAGCCCCGACCCTGAGTAGCTCCAGCACCGAAGTGCAGTCTCCCAGCATCTCCACGATCTGCGTGGGGCCCTTCTACTCGCTGCTCAGCACGTTGTCTGGTCACTAGCCGCTGGCTTGTGCCCTTCTTTGACGACATCCGACAACCAACGCTGCTGGTCTGGTTGCTCCAGATCAGCCCTTGCTCCCTTTTTCAAGAGGAGCACCCCGGACCCTCCTGGTCCACTCAAGACGCCATTTTAGGCCCACCACGTGGCCCTGAAATCTGCCAAGGCTTGTTGCCCCAATCCTGGGCCCAGCGACGCCGACAGCATCAACCTTCGTGGGACAGCTCGCACCTCCATCCTGGTCGCCAACAACGCCTCCTGGTCCGTGAGACTGCAGAGCCTAGCGTCGCCCACTCACCTAGTCGAGGTGACGGCCAACCGGTGCCTTCCTGGTACCCTCTGACTACTGGCTAGTAGTACGAACTTGGTCCCCTCTGCTTTCAGGTATCAACGATCACTGATCCAGGCTTGGATCTCTACGAACTATTCGTCACTGGTCGCCGGCCAGCAACTCCTTTTCTTCCGGCTCCTGGCTCGTCAGCGAAGACCCCCGACGCCTGTAAGACTTGTGCAGCCGCAGCCCTCGTGGCTAGGTAACTTCGGCATTTCGGTGCCTGCATAGCCTCCTTACTCTAGGGTCCCGAGTCCCTCGCTTCCAACTTGCCTTATCGGGTCCGCCCGAGACCACTAAACTTTCCGTGCCCTCGGGCACTTGTTTTAATTGTGCACTTGAAGTATTTTCTAAGAGCTTTTGTTCTGTGCTTAGTACCCTGTCCTCATAAAGAGTACAGGGCTGTTGTGATTCTAATAAATATCCTGTTTATTTTCATAACACTTGTGCGGTGTCCTTTCACTTGGTGTTCAAGGGGTATGTGATGGTATTACAGCTGGCTGAACACGCCCTCTAGAGTTTAGCCCGAAGACTGCTCGTATCCACACTACTAGGATAGCTGGTCTAAGGTTGACTTACAACCAATCACCATAAGGGTCGTTTGGAACGATACATAGTGGTCGCTAGAATAGCGAACGCTGCATATCGGGCCAACTTATCACAGGGCGTGCCAGACACAAAAAGAGAGCAGGTGCCGCGGGATGCAACCATGATACCAAAATGGCAACAGTGGCTGCAGTGCAGCACCGTGACGCGCCCGAAGGAAAGAGGGAGGCTGTATTGCAGCCAGTCAGAAAGAAGCGGGCAGCACCGCAGGCTGAATCACGGTCCGCGGTGCAACAGAAAAGGCTAAATGGGAGGCATTATTGGCTGCATCTAAGGGGAAAGATCAACGCTCCTTTTGGCAATTAGTGGCCGACAAGGTCTCTCATTGTGCATCTCTGTTGTGTAGTGACATAGTGGCTGATTCTTGGGCTGGACACTATGCAGGCCTTTAGCCTTTAGCCCAAGATGGGGAAGGAATGAGGGACCCTGTTGCCATTGCTGGTCCGACATTGAGCCTGACTAGCAGGGCACATGAGGGACTGCCTTTGGCCACACATGCTGAAGGTCTGGCCACCCTAGGGGAATGGAAAAATGGGTCGGAGTCACGTAGTGTTTTCCCTGCCACTGGCCCATCGCTCCAGATTGATTGTGCTCCCAGCCATATTTCAATGTGTGAAGTTGTTGTGGAAATAGATTGGATTTCACTAGGGAAAGCAATAGGGCTTGATAAGGTGCCTGGGGACCTATTCAAAGCAAAGAAGGTGATTTAGTGCCTCCATTTTGCTCTTCTTTTTAATATTATTATGAATGAGTTTACTGTGTCAAGGACGTGGGTATTGTCCCAATATACAAGAAGGGCATTAGGTCTGCCCCGTCAAATTATTGCCCTATTGACAGCTCACAGAAGCTTTTTAGCTAAATTCTGTTCAGTAGACTGCTAGCCTAGATTGAGAAAGTGGATGTGTTGACTCCCCTCCAAGCAGGGTTTAGGGCTGGGACAAGCACTATCGATGAAGTGCTACAATTACAACTAATTCATTGCCAATATGGCTCACTGGGGGGTGGGTGCCTTTATGTCATTTTGTTGATCTACAGTCAGCTTTTGACAGAGTTCTCAGGGAGGGCCTATGGGCAGTTTCAACAAACATAGGGGGTCCCGAAATACCCAATTGATGTGCTCAGGAGGATCTATCTGGATAATTACGGGCAAGTTAGGTATGACCCGGCAGGTGAATTGATAGATCCCATTCCAATGACTCAGGGGGAAGACAAGGGTGCATACTAGCTCCCACTCTGGGCAACAGGAAGGTCCAGGCCCTCCTGTTTGTGGATGACATGCTACTGGTCTTGACATCCGTAATGGGTATCCAAAATCTTCTGGACCAGTTTGGAGTCTTCTGCAGCCAGAGAGGGCTGAAAATCAATACAAGCAAGACCAAATGCATGGTATTGAACTACTGTTAGACAGCCAGATTGCACCCGGTCCTTAATAGTAACCAATTGGAAAGGATTTGCAACTTTGAATATCTGGGGCTTACTCTCAATGACACTTTGGCTGATCACCTCAGACTAGAGCATTTTTGTGGTGACCTTGTGAGAGCCTTGAAGGGGTCCAGTTTCCGTCTGATGATACCTGTATTGCAATTGTATAACTTGCAAGCTCTGGGGGTGTCCATATATGGTGGCAAGCTTTGGGGGCATGCTAATTACAATGATTTTGAACTGATGGAAAATTATTTCTTCTGACTCCTTACCAATCTTCCCCCTAGTACTCCACTAGTGCCACTTTATTTAGATCTTGTCATTCGTCCATTCACCCACAAAGTAAAACTCAGACCCTTGATGTACTGGAAGAGGATCTGGCCCTCAGTAGATCTACCATCTTATCGGCTGGGCTCGAAAGAAATCATAAAACTCACTGAGGTCACCAGGATTCCATGGTTGGGATACATTAAGCATTCACTTGAGGAGATTCAGTGCAGTAACATGTGGGCTCACCCGGAAATGTCAAGTGGAATTTCTAAGTCTATGGTTAAGGAACAGTACTGCGGATATGTTGATGGTAGATTGCACAGGTCTGTGGAGGCAGGCACTCTAACCTTTACCTTTCCGGAATTTAAAGACACTTACCTTTTGGAAATGTATATGGATACAATTGAGCCTCTGGTTGCTAAGCCATTCTACATTAAGTTCCTATTCGGGACCTTGAGGCTTCGATCATTTACTATGTAGTGGCGGCGCCCCCTCACTGATGCTGAACCTGACCGACTTAGGTTGTCCATTTTGCCCAGAGTCCAAGGAAACTGTAGATCATGTCCTGCACTTTTGTCCTCAGTATTATGTACATAGGAGTAAATTGATCCTGCCATTGTGCCGCAGTCTGGGCATTAGGGACTACAAGTTTCCAACCTGGGTATTCAGGGCAGACATAGCTCGACCAATTGTCTTTGCTGTCTTCCGGTTTCTTACATATATGTTGAGACACAGACCGAAAAAGACTGCACTGTTGTTCTCTAATACTTGGTACCTAAGGTTCTTGTGTGTTCGAGTGTACTTTTATTGCTTTTTTATGATTTCTTAAAACATGTGCAAGAGTAGATAATAAGTATAGGATGGAATTTCACTTTACATTTTAAAATCGTGATGATCTCCTTATATGCTGCTAGTTTTAATTGTGGGTATTTTCATTATTTTATATGTCATGTTTTTAAGCGTTTAATTATTGAATGATTTTACAGTTTTAAGTTATTGTGTTTGCTTTTATGGCGGTTGCCAAAATAAAGTTATTATTGATGGATGGACTGTTTGCAAAGGAAGAGAGACAACAAAAAATGTATATTGAATGCGATAAGGAGGGAGTTATTGGAACAAAAATTGAGGTAGGCTTCACGTGGCCACTGGTATCTTAAACATTTCTCCCATTAGTCTGGTCACGTGTTTATCAGGTCACGTGTTTAGCATTACTTTAAATGCAGTGTTTGTTTGGGCCAGGTTCCAGAACCACTGACACTGGCAATAATTGTGTCAATTTGCAAAAAAATGTGCAACGTCTGATATTTTCAGATATCACTAAATTTCCTTTGTATTTGGCTATTTGAAGAGTCACAAAAAGGCATTAATGACAGAAAAGGGTGCTATGAAAAGAACCCATGGAAGCTCCAGGGAGAGTCAATTGAACTGTGCTGTTTCTTTCACATGGTTAATTGTGTGTTTCATGAAGTACAATTCACCTTCCACGGTGTTGATCAGGAACAGAAGATGAAGCCATTCATGGGTGAGTGTCATATAGTGAGGTCACTCAGCAGTACTCTGTGGAGAAGGTTAGGAAAGTTTGCTGCCAATCACAATGTCTATATCAAGCGGACAGCAAATACTGTCACTTCATGGAACACAAGTTTAAAGAGCCTTAGGATGACAAATAATTTGATGTACGCATATTGCGTAACTTAATTAATTTAACTTCCGTTTACTTAATTGAGTTGGTTGTTTTACAATTGCCAACATTTTCGAAGTTTTGCATAGGTTGTTTTTAATTACTGTGAAAAATTATTTTATTTACTTATTTTAATTGAGTTAACTAAGTTTTGATTCACAACGACCTTACCTTAAAAGTTAGATAAACGCAATATGCATAATTTTCTCTTCCTTCAAGTTACAGATATTTGACCTCGAAAAGAAAATAAGAAATAAACCCACACATCTTAAAATTGGAAAAGCCATCAATTACGTTTTTGATCGTTTACAGAAAGCTCGTGTTCATGTAATTGTTTTATGTTGTACAACATGTGAAATATACAATGCTCTTCAGGCACAGTGCTACCTCTCAGTTGAAAATGTAAAGCAGGTTAACCTACTTTTAGCATGAGAAACAGCTCGGGCTTCATTTAGAGGTTTTCCCAGATGAAACACCACAGATGGTTGCCTTAGCGCTGAATAGGGTCTGTCTCCCAGAAAATGCAGCTTGGTGAACAAAGCAGGATAACTGGTATGCTAATTTCCATTGAATTAGGCTGTCAATCTAATTTTCAGTCCCTAAGTGGGACAATTGAACTCGACCTCATATCAATCAAAGTCTGTTCTTACATTAGTTATGGATCTATGTGTTTAAGTTGTATGTGTGTGCGATTGTGTTGTGTCTATGAGTATGTGGGTGACGGTGAGAAAGAAAATGGGGGAGCGAAGAAAGGAAAACGGAGAAGGAGAAAAAGAGCAAGCAAGCAAAATAAAAAAGGAAGAGTGTGTAGGTTGAAGACATGGGTGCCGATTCATAATGATTTCTTTCTGTGAGTGTGGCTTTCTCTTGACTCACTCCTGGTTTTTCTGAAGTGAGTCACCCATAGTCATTTTTAAGTCACTGATTGGCATACAAGACAGCTTTGCGAGTATCAGCCAGATTCAGCAAAGACCCGTTTTGCGAGTCTTTAATAGCGATTCATAAGGAATCGCTATTACAGACTCGCAAAACGGGATTCATGTAGGGATCACAAAATAAATTGCGATTCCTACACATTCCTTATTTGCGATTAGCTAATTGCTAATCGCAAATAAGGAATAACTCCCCATTCATTCCTATGGGCCCATAGGAATGAATGGGGAGTATTCCTTATTTGCGATTAGCAATTAGCTAATCGCAAAAAAGATAGCGATTTCAAGGGTGCCAGGGGTGTCCTAAGGACACCCTGTAGCACCCCTGTAATGCAAATTTAAACAGGTGTTGCGCACACACATGTCCAAAGGACATGTGTGTGTGTAACATGCAACAGTAAAAAATGCACTAAAGTGCTTTTTACTATTTTTTCGCTATTTACCACGAAGTCAGACTTCGTGGTTAATAGCGACCAAATATTGCGAATTCGAAATTTAGAATTGGTTCATGAATTGCATTTAAGGAATCTCTAATTGAGATTCCATAAATCCAATTCCTCGCAAATATGCGATTTCGCAAATAGCGATTTTTGCATTTGGGATGATGAATCCCAAATGCAAAAATCGCACTCGCAAAGGGCCAGATTCTCAGAATCTGGCCCTTTGCGAGCGCAATTTAGTTTCATGAATCGGGCTGTTAGTGCTGCATAATGAACTATTAGATACACATGGCTTTTGGCATTTCAATGTTCTTAAATTATACTGATTTAGAAAACATTAGAAAATGTGCATGTTTATGTTATCACCTTGCTTCTCTACATCATCAGTTCAGAAGTAAAGATAATGCCATGGGCCGTTAGTTTTAAACAACACAGTGTGTTTTCCAAAAGAGAGGTTGAAACAAACAGTGAATGTGTGGTTAACAAGTCCACTGCATACAGCGATTGTCTCTGAAAAGACGCAGCACAGCTTTTGTGAGAACCAGAACATGTTTACAGTGCCCCCCTCCCACTTATTGCCCCCATTTTGACAACTGGGTGCTGGTTTTTGGCCTTTGACTTCTCCCTGGGCTCTGCTAACCAGACCCAGGCCCTGTATTATGTGTAAAAGTACATGGTAGTTACGTATAATTACAATTGGTACTGACAGCCTACGCGTAAGTCCCTAATATATGGGAGGACATGTAGGTATAGAGGTCATGTAGTCGTGATGTGTGCACTACTGTGATACCTGCTGTCATTTTAAAAGTCAGTCCTGCCTTATAGGCTACTTTTAAAGTAGAATTATATGCAAATTCGACTTTGGTATTTCAAAGTAGTAATTATCTTATTTTTACATATACATCAAACATCACCCCTAAAGTCTGACCTAGATGCCCCAGGGGTAGGGTCCCTTGTAATTATAAGCAGTGACATTATAAAATATGTTTAATATGCCCTGGTGAGGGAAAGTCTGCCAATTTTGTTTGTTCCACATTGTAATGTTTTGCCTCCATAGGCTAACATGGGAATCTACACTACTATAATAAAGGAAGAACTTTCAGCCTTTGAGGCGGGTAAACTCGGGAACCACAGCGCCAATCCACACACCTGATACACCGTTGGAATCGTCAGGGAGTGTAGATGGTTATAGGCTATATAAATAAAAAAAAACGTTATTTAAAAAATGTACAGAAAAAAAAAGTAGTCCCTCCGAAGTAGCGCTGGGCGCGACGTGCGTGCTCACGTCAGGAGCGCGGGGAGGAGCGGCGTCCAGGAGCGCGACGAGGAGCGGTGGACATGGCCCGGGGGGAGGAGCGGTGAAGTGAGGAGCATCGGATTGGCCAGTGGCGGTGCGAGCAGCGGCGGCTGAGGTAAGGGAGCGGCGGACATGGCGCGGGGGAGGAGCGGTGGCGTGAGGAGCAGCGGACAGGCCAGCTGCGATGCGAGCAGCGGACAGGCGAGAGGAGCGGTGGCTGAGGTAAGGGGACCCATGTCAGGGCAGGCGCGGGTCAGGGCAGGCGGGGGTCGGGGCAGGCGGGGGACGGGCCGTGCGGGGGCCCGCGCTGCAGGACAATGTTGGGGCGGGTAGGGGTATGGGAAGCCTGTTGCTCCCGGACAAGGTCGGGACGGGCTGCTAGTTTCTTAATAAAGTATAACCATTGATAGAAAGGAGCTAAAATGCAATTAAAAGACTTACAATTATATTTATGATGAATCCAACAAATTGCCAATAAGCCAAAATCCAGACTTACAGCAGCCCTCTCCTGATTGGCCAGCCTCTGCCAGGCTAAGCCAAGCTGTCTTAATGAGGTGTTAAGTGGCCTGCTAGAGAGACACATGATTTACTGTGGGAGGAGAACTGAAACTGCAGAAGGCAGGATGGGGGTGGAGTGGTCAAACTGGTCTTCAAAGGAGAATGACAATTTGGACAGGACACAGCCTCACCCCACATCCTGCAGCCCCCAGCAACGCAGGGGCTACTGTAATTAGATTAGTGAAGGGTCGGAAGGGGAGTGTTAGAGAATCGTAGCCACACCAGTGGGTTGGCTTAGCGACATCGAACTCTTGAGGAAAGACTTTCTCCATCTTGGATATTCGAGGAATAGTGCTTTCTGTTACATGAATATGCCACACTTTGGAGGAAGTGGTCATACCTGAGGATGGCACTGTGACCCTATTGTTCAGGGGTGCCCCCATGCCTCACACCCATGAACAATGGATCAAAAGGGGAGAGCTGCCAAGCAACTCAGATACGCTGCCAGAAACAAAAAGGATTAGAAGGATTGTCCTGCTAGAACCCTGATCTGCACCCAAAACACTGCACTCTGAGGAGTGTTCCTGCTGCACAATCTGGTACAACAACCATAAGGACTTTGTCTGGCTTCACAAGGATTGAGGAGTGGACTCCCTGAAAGCTACAGAATAACAGAGCCCACCTGCATCATCTGCACCAAGAAATCACCATCCTGGAGTGCTTCCAGTGGGCATTTAAGGATTTGGCCTGGTGGGAATTGCAGTGCCAACCTCCCAAGGAGCATCACATAGCTTCTAGACCCTTGGATTTATGTTTTGGACCATTTGAACTCACAAGAGGAACTTCAAGAAGAAATCCCAGAAGCTATCTGTAGTTTAGAGCAACTTGTGTAAAAAGCATTGTGGGAGTTGTAGTCCCAGACCCTAGAGGCACACCTTACCATCTGAACCCTTGGCTGGTGCTGTTGACCACTTTCATGCATCAAGAAAAACGTCTGGAAGTAAGTGTAATAAGTGTTACATCTGGGGTGGCCTGAAATCTGGACTGTATCCTGGTCCAGCGCAACCTTTTATTAACCCTTTGAGCACTACTTGCTTCTAAGCTCTAGTTTTACTTTTAAGCTTTAAAAATGGTATATACCTGGTTCCGTATAATAGATTTTTGTAGTTTTGGTGTCTGTTTGTTCATACAAATATAGCCAATTTGCATAAATTGGTGTTGGGTGTCTATTGTGTGTTGTGTCTTACTTATTTAAAGTATTGGTGTTTTTAAATGCTTTACACGCCTGTCTCCTCATTTAAGCCTGCCTGCTCACATCCAGATACCAAGGGTTGTGCAAGGGAATAATTTATTGAGACCTTGACTGAACCTTATATTGTGATTATAGCCTTGTTACTAGTGATAGGAGCCTACCTACACCTACTAGTAAACCATTTTCCAACAGCTTTCAAATAACTTTGTGAACACAAAGAACCGTGCTGGGTAGAGACATGAGGGGTATCGTGCTCCAGGCATTGTGCAGCCAGCCTCATGTTGCATCTTTACGATGAGTGAGCGGCCCAATATTACTGCATTTACATCCTTAGTCCTCACACTGTTAAGGCCCATAAACTATGGAGGTGGGTGCTGCAATTTCAGCCTTTTAATAAGGATGACATAGTTTAGAGGCCCAAGCAAACAGTGCTGGCTGCATATCATTGAAATAACTCACCAATTTTCTCAAAGCTTTAGACATGATTCAATGCCACTCTCAAATGTCCATTTCTAGCCTTAGTTAAATGAGTATTTTCAGTGTCTCTGGAATCTGCTGTTGACTTCAGATTCTGCCATTTACTCATGTGTGAAACATTTTCCGATTAAAGAAGATGTAACAATCTACACAACCATCACTTCCATGTGAAGGTTGCATTTTTAACTGAGCAATCAGCCAGTGGCGGCTCGCCAAGGGAGTGCTGGAGGGCAATGAGGCGGGCGTGGGAGGGGCAAGGTGGGGGGTAGTGGACTCTGACATATGGTGGAATTGAGTAAACTAAGTAAATAAATAAATACAACTATTTATATTGCGCCCGCTGCATTGCCAACTAAGGCATACAGCTCCAAAAAGTACAGCATAAGGAGTTCATCTGTCTCTTTGCGCTCATTAAATGGCATCCGTGCTTACCTGTGTCTGCAAATAGTTTGGTTGGACCTTTTTGGCTTGCTCTTACAGTGAACTTTTTTAGGCTTAGCGTTCCAGGTATTGATGATAAAAACATGCCCTATGATATGATAAATTCACTGGGGTAAGTCATCATTTCCGGCGAGCTGCAGGATATATTCTAGGAGCACATCCCAGGCTGTGAAAATGGGGCGATTGCGGAGGTGCCTTGCTCCTTTGTAGTACAGGGCCTCGCCTTAAGCACTATCCACGTCACAGCACCCCTCGCCACGCAACCACCACATAGCCCTGAGTCGCTCTCCATTATAATACGCCTGCCACCTATAACAGGCACTAAAAGTGTATTCATCACGGATTGCAAATCTCTTTGGTTTGAGTATTTAAATATTAATAAGGCAAGCTATATTAGAAATCAGATGACGTTTCACATCTAACAAGACCATTGACGTACAGTTTATAATATCCTTTAAAGCTAGAAGAAATAGCATTGTGATTTCTCATTCTAACCATGTGATGTTAACATGTTATGATGTATTTTGTAGCTTTTTCTACACCTCTAGAAAGGTTAAGCACCAACACAAAATAAGGGGCCAGATTGACTGGTACATATCACAAATCTACAGCCGATTATATTTTCATCATTAGCCCATGGTTATTGGAATTCACTAAAATCAAGGAGCCCAAAACACAGTCTTGCATATTCTCTCTTAATATCAAATGGCACTGTCTCTAATAAATGTGGTTGACGAAGCCTGATTGAAAGCCACTGTATTACTAAGATAACATGCCTTTTTCTCTAACAGTCATTAAAATATGTTGCAAAGGACTTCACTGCTTTAATGTCTAATGCATTTAAACTGCTAGAGAGGTAAACCATAAATTACTTCCAACGGGGATTAGGGTCAGCAGCTCAGGTCACATTACCGCTTTCAGAATGCCCTTTTCAGGCTTCGGCCTGTGATTACTGTAGCACGACAGAGTTGCATCCCACACACATGATTGCTGAATTAGACAGAATTCTAGGCTAATATAAGCCTCAATTGTGGAAGGTGGCGAAGGAGAAGAGTTTTTAACCCTTTCGATGCTGATGACGAGCTCAGCTCGTCATCACCCACGGGTGTCGTGTGCTGATGACGAGCTGAGCTCGTCATGGTGCCACTAAAATGGCATTTTCCAGCACAGGGGGGGAAAACGCCCAGCAGCCATGTGGTTAAAGAGATGAAACCATATTTGTTCTGTTATTTTTCATCTTTACTGGGTGGGCTTCACATCCACGTGGTAAAGATGGTACCCATTTTTCAATAATGGAATCCCCGAGGAGCTTCATAGAGGAACCCTCCTACTCCTGGAGAAAGAAAATAGGAGGGAGTCACATTTAATTTTAAGGAGGCCATCTTAGTTTGATAGCTACCTCTGTAATTTAACCAGGCCCCAAATGAGGCCCCTATCAATTCCTGGGCTATTCATAAGCACGCTCCTTTTCTTTATTAGTTTAAAACCAAACAGATTATATTTCGTAGCATGAAACACAGAGTTATCAACACCCATATATGTTCAGTCTAGCAGCACTTTATCATCTAAATATTCTAGTATGGGTATGGCCACACTCTCAACTATGGCTGTTCATGTTCACCTATGTACAATCAATATCAGCAGCGTATAGCTTGAACACTAAAGGCATGAAGTTCAGTACTACCTTCCCTACATTATGGTTGACAAACATTGGTAAGACATGTATTATCGATGGCTCGCTGATGGTTTAATAGAACCTCATTGTCACTATCTTATTAGTTCATGAAATACAATTATCTAATGGAAGTAACATATAATGGTTTGCCTTTACATCCAGCAGAGCAATTAACCTATAGTTATGCAATGTCTGTCAAAAATCCCTTTTAGTATAATTTGCAGCGTATACTTGCCTTGTATGAATGAGAGTGAACTGAAGAAAAAATAAGCATTTCATACAAATAATAAGCCATTGTTGCTGAACATTTTGTGTAATTTTTATTAAAAGATTGAAGAGAGTGAATAATTCCCATAGGCACAAATTCTCATTCCACATTAAAATATGCTCCTCACCCTTTGATAGAGAGGTTTATTTGTCCTTTGTTTGTTTTTGTTGGCCTCAGGAGTCTGTGCACTTGTGCTCTCTTCTTTAAACATGTTAAAATTGCTTACACCTGATTGGCATATTTAATTTACTCCTAGGTCCTTTGTAGAATGGTATACAATAGACCCAGGGCCTGTAAGTTAAATGCTACTAGTGGGCCAGCAACACTTATTATGCCACACACTTCAGCAGTTCCTTAAAACATGCTGCTGCCATTGCAGCCTGAATGCAGTTCTAAACTGCCAATTTAACTTGCCAATTTAACCCCCTTGCAAAGCCTTTTAATGCATTTAAGTCACCCTTAGGGTAGGACCTTGCTTGCTCATAGGGCATGGTACATTGTAATTAAATGTTTGGATGTCTACCTTTAGATTTTGCATGTCTTGGCAGTGAAATATCCCTAAATTCATTTTTCGTTTAGGTGAGGCCTACCTCTCCGATAGGATACCATTTTGTTACCGTATTACATTTATTAAGTGATAAAGTTTGATTGAAAACAGGTAAGCATGTCATGTTTGGTGTCTGAGAAATTGTACTAAAAATCATCGCTAATGATAAAGTCAGATTTTAAATAAAAGTTTTGAAAATGACACTTCTACAAAGCTGGCATTTTTCAGCTCTAAACTATTAGGCTCTTGCAGCCTATCCTACCTCACATAACTAGGTGTAGTTGGCAGTTGGACTTTTTTTATTCCTCCCATATAGCCACACAATAGAGGGATTATAATTTCTTTTAAAATTGCTCTGTGAAACGGAGAGAAGACATTGGCCAACCTGCTTGTCTATCTGCCCAAGGTGCATCACTGATCGACATCACTTCACAGCAGCTCCCATTACGTTTTTCTCCACAGGAACAAATCCTGCTTAGTGGACCTTTGGCAAAGGAATATTAGGTCTCATGGAACGCTCATCGGCTACAGCCTCCAGCTTTTTACCGATGGTAATTTTACAAAAAAGAGACTATCTGAATGCAAACAATCTTCACCCCAATTTCATCTAGCGTCTCCTCAGATACTGTCTGCAGTCATGTCCCATGGAAATTTACCTTCTCAGAACATTTTCTTCTACATTTTTTATAAGTCTGAAAGTAAGTGCCATGGGGCCCAATCAATTTTTTGTATCTGACTCACAGTGCATCACAGTCGGCCATATTTTTCTACTTTGACCCGGCCTCATGCAACTAAATGTCCTTGGTAGGAGCTTTAAACCTTTAGGCTCCTTTTTTTTTACCTAAAACTTCAAAAAGTAATAACTCTGGTTCTACCGCTTGGCTTTTTTCTCATTTCAATACTTTACACATTGCCTCTAAGTTAATCCTGACTGTTTTCATGCCAAGCTATCAAAGTGTTAAGCACAGGTTAATTTTGTGACTTTTGTGGTTTACGCTGACATTGATAATGGCTGTTGCTTGAAAAGAGGTCGACAACCATTTAATCAACAACGCAATTTCTCACAAAAAATCACCAACGTTTCTAAAATGGGCATGCGTGCAATTGAATTGCTCTCAATGCACAGCCCAGTGATATAGTACAATGAAATAACACAGAGGAGATTGCATACTGCAGGATTTCTGAAGAATACATTATGAATGTCACAAAGCCCTTGAACTCATAATTTTTTATGTCTTTTTCAGGCTAGCACATTCATTAAGTACATTAAATAACTTGAAAAGATAGAATCCCAAAACTGATATAAGAACATGAATTGCCCCAAAAACGTTGTTACTCCACTGAATTGTGTTTGCAACGTTTGATTAGTAACCACGATCTTAATTTGGGCTGTTGGTATTATACATTGTCTGGTCCTGACAACATGCTTAGGATCAGCCACACATTTTGCCATGATTAAAACTGATGAGTTAAAATAAGCAAAACTGTTCAGGAATCACAATGACTCAGGAGCAGAAGTCTTGGATAATAATGCTTTGGCAGTGTTTTTGTAATATGCATTCCTTATTCTGCAAAGTTTTCATTGTATGCAAAACTAAGTCCAGGTTGACTTGATTTGGCCAGGTCGCCACAGCTGTTTCTTGTGCATCACCTTCTATTGGAAAGGGTTATTTAAAGTTTGCTTTTGCAATTGAATTGGACCTCAAACTTTTCTGGTCAGGATTAATTATAGAAGTGGAGGTTGATCCACTCTACTTACATTAGTGAGCAGCCGGATGTATGACGTGACAACGCATACTGTTACCACGCATACCTTTACAACGCGGTATTTACAATGAATACCGTTACAACGCATAGCGCTTAGAGGTGCTGGATAGTGGTAAGTATAATTTTATATTCCAACTCCAGTCCCCGTGGACACTAGGGAAGGTGTTGGATATAAAATTATACTTATTCCCTATCCTAGAGCGCCCCCCAGCGCGATGCGTTGTAATGGTATGCGTGGTAATGCCTGCGTTCTAATGGTAGTGCGTTGTAAAAATTCCGTTGTAAACGTTGCGTACCGAGCAGCCCCTTTGAGTCCCTATGTGTATTAAAGTAAAGTTAAACGTCGTGGGTGAGGATTATTGGTGTTTGAAATAGGAGGACTCTAATTTCCAAAAAATTGTTGTACACCTTAACTGAGACTATAACCTTACATGGGGATTTCAACCATTTTCGTCTTGCAAGTGTGGCCTTATATGCAATTGGCTTTATCGGCAGAGCCTCATTTCCCTAGGATACATACCACATCTCTGTCAGGCATTAATCTTGCGTAACTTACTTGAAGTCTTGATGAAATTATTGGCCGCATGGTCCCTAAATTCAAGTGATCTGGCTAAATGATGGTATAAAGTTATCAGCTTGATTTAGAAGCTGCTTACCTCAGCATTTCTAACCTTGGCACTTACATACTTGGCCAGAAGTTTGCTGAAAATTTTCTCATTCCAGCAAAGATAATAAGAGGTTACTATTTTGCTATCAAATATTTACCTCCTGATGCTCCCCTACACAATAAATAACGTTGTACTTAACATGTGAAAACTATCCTTTATACATCTATTTGCTCCTCCTCTAATCAAACTGCAGAATAATTAATTAGTTTTGAGATTTCTGCTAAATGTGTGATTAAGGTAGGCTGTAATCTTTCTCTGATATACGTTTATTATGTTTATTCCTATTTTATTTTACATAACTGGTTGAAAGTCTTAGTGGCACATGCATCAATGAAAATTGCATTCGCAAAGGGTGCGAATCACAAAATTCGGCCGTTTTGCGAATGCAATTTCATTATTAGTAATGCGTTACAATTTTTGTATTGTTCGCAATTTAAGAAATCGCAAAATACCGATTTCTTAAATTGCGATTCCATTTAAGGAATCTCAAAATGAGATTCCTTAAATGCAAAGCATGAAACTTAAAAAAATAGCGAATTCGCACTTAGGGGGAGCAAATTACCATGAGGTTGAACCTCATGGTAATTTGCGAAAACTTTTGTGCATTTTTCAAAGTTTCATGTTGTGCACACACAGGGCATGTGTGTGCACAACATATGTGCACAGATTGATTTCAGGGGTGCAACAGGGTGTCCTTTGGACACCCCTGCACCCTTGAAATCGCATTCTCAATTTGCGATTCGCAAATTGCAAAACGCAAATTGAGAATGTCTTCCCATTCATTCCCATGTGCCTCTAGACCCATAGGAATGAATGGGGAGCTATTCCTTAATTGCGATTCACAATTTGCGAGTCGCACTTAAGGAATTTTAAGAAATCAAAATGTATTTAGCAATTTCTTCATGCATAGCCATTTGCGATTCCTTATTAGCGATTCCTTATTTTTCGCTAATAAGGAATCGCAAATGGCCATGTTGATGGATGTGGGCCTTACTTATATTTGCCATGTGCATGAATCATGCTCTATTTCCTGTAAATGACACAATTGGAGTACATATATTGTGCTAATTTAATATAATATATATCAAGACTAAAAAATATTGTGAAACAGAATTTCAAAGGCAAGAATATCATTTTGTGTTTGGTATATCATACCGTTCTTAAACATACGGTTGTATTTATTGTTGGCTACTTTAATATAGTTGTAATACATATTGTTTTTGTATTCATTTCATGTATATCAGTTAGTTTAATTATTTTAGGTGTCATTATTGTTAAAAAAGGTTATGGTTTTAAATATAGTTTGCATTCTGAATGTGTAATGTAAAAATAATTTTTTAATTTTTAATGACTGAGCGATTTAAAATGCAGCAGCAGGTTGTTGTGTTTGTAGAGAAATCGGGTGGGTAGTTAACTAAATTATAATTAATTTTAACTTTTTTACTGTAAAGTAAATATTTAATTGTTTAGACTTTAAATACATTATTTCAATGTTCAATATTTATGATAAGATTTTAAGTTTATTTTTTATTTTCTCATATATATATATATATATATATATATATTTACATATAAATGGAAAACACATAAGTATATATATATATATACATACACACCCACACATGAATAAACATATAAACAATTACATTATTGCTTGAAACTATTTATTTCTATATATATATTGTTAAACTTTAAAATTTAATGAGTGTTTTGCTCCCTTTTGATGTAAAAAGACTAGTGAATACAGAAACAATCAAAACGTAAATTAAAATTAAGAGTGTGACATGCACCTGCCTTCTGACCTACCTGGCAGAAGCATGACAGCAACACAATTTGCATACCTTGCATGCAACATACACGCCACCATTATGTCACCAATACACAGCTCTCCTGTGAATGTTGAACTTACCAGTGCTTGCCTCCCATCTAGTCACTGCTCCTTTTGTAGAAACGTTCACTTGCATTGCAATTTAACAAGACATTGGGGACTGGAGAAGGAGAAAAGTACCCACAAGCTAAAGGGGTAATGAGTAGTGCAAAGGCTAAGATAAAGTCCAAGAGTGCACAATCCTTAAATGAAAATCCAATACCTGCTGTAGAGTTTTGAGCAACCTGGTGCCGATAGATGAGGTAGAGATGTTAGAGAAGGGCCAGTTAAATGACATTTCTTTGATCTTTATATAATAAAAATACAACAGATTGTTGTGGAGGTATTTTATCTGATCAGAGGCTCTACTTGAAGGCGTATTGTTAGACAGAATATCCAATGACCAAGCCAAGTCACCTTGCACAGGAAACATCACATTTGCACTTATTGAACATTCACCTATCAAACCTCCCTACCCACTTCCAAAGCATCAGTTAGTAACTGCTCTTATATCCTATAGTGAAATTCTTACTTTATGAGCAAAGCATTGCACCCGACAATTTTCACTAGGTAAATTACAGCAGGTAAAATGTATTGATGCAGATTTTGGCGCAGTAATCATAAAAATCTGCATGATATGCCCATTTTTCAGGCAAATATTAGCACAACCAACAAATTACAAGCATTTTGTCAGGAAATTTTGTCAGGTGCGATACTTTTTGTGATCAAAAAAGGACTCTAAAAATCGAGGCTTTTCTCTGGCTAACCCAATCCTCTATTCATTGCAGTCTTGCCCAGAGCAATATTTGAAAAATAAGAGTATACACTGTTTTAGAAAATTATATTTCAATTGGTCCTCTGTAAACTTCTGGTTTTCCCCCTATTCTTCAGAAAGAAAAAATCATTAATTTGGCAAAAATTGAGTCCGCTTCTTGATAAATTTATCAGATTCACCATGCTGGTTTACCACAAGTCTTGTAGAGCATTACATTGAACAACAAATATGTGAACCATTAAACATGTGGGGGCATATTATCAAGAACGGATTTAAGATTATCGCCGCTTTAGCGGCAGGAAACTGCAGCTAAAGCGGCGATAATGGACTTGATAATATGCCCTTGAGAATGCCCATAGAAGCCCATGTTCTGGTGTGAACCTGGGCTTCTATGGTAATTCTCTACAGCATATTATCAAGTCCATTATCACCGCTTTAGCGGCAGTTAACTGCCGCTGAAGCAGCGATAATTGTAACGCCATTTCTTGATAATATGCCCCATGTATTCTTACCTGAAAGACCAGGGATGGATAAGAAAATGCTGCTTCTCAGAAAACTACACCCTGTGTCAATATTATACAGTATGTGGTCCCACACAGTGGGGCCCAAAAAACTATTTGCGGGGGAAATACAACTAAACACTAAACATTGTGAGGAAAATGTAAAGGGAAAAATATTTCATATAATTAGATTCGAGAGCATACACGTATGCCTAAAAAGCAGAACATTTTAGACCGGATTTATGTACTAATGGAGTGTTACAATTCGTACAGCATGGTGTATGACGAAGAGCGTAGAACCTGCAGAAGCTCAAAGATGAACAGATCCGAGGATCGTGCAACGCTCAGGAAAAGTGTCCTACGTGGACCACAGTCTACAAAGAATGACTTCATGGATCTTTCAAATGGAGAATTGAACGTTCCATTGGTTCTCCAAGCCCTCAGCTTGAGAGACATAACGTAACCGCATGTAGGTCCTCAATTCGTCCAGAGTCTTGTAGACATCACACTGGCTCTTCGCCAGGGCAACACAGCACCCAATGAGCCTCAACCTCCAAATTCAAATACCAACATGTCCACTACATACGCACCCAGGTGTGGAAATTACTCTTTAATACAGGTTACGGTACAAAATACTACGTTTTTGTCTGCACAGTAAACAGTGGTGCCCTTACTGAAATAGTACAGATTGTGAAGGTGTGGTAGAAGTACAAGGGAAATCTTCTCTGACTCCTGTCCCTTAGTTATCGCTACTTGTTTTGTACTTCTGAAACACCAGGGGTAGCTGAATTAAAGTTCATGTAACTGAACGAGTCTTGTAGATTTGAAAAACAAACGTTTATCTATAAGATCTGTCTTAACATAAATTGCTTAACAAAAACCATAAATTAGTATTGCCAGTGAAATGTCCGTTCCTATAACATGCAAAGCCTTGATTAATGAGACATCATTTTAACTGACTGGGTTCACAAGTGTTAAATAAAAATGCTACTTTCCAGCCATGTCTCTGCCTAAAAATCCACCTGCTGAGCAATGTTCCCCCATCACATTTCTGACACAGGAAATACACATTAGCATTATAAAAGGGGCTATATAATCCATTATTTATGGGCAAAAGCAAGGACCCACTGGCAGTATGCACACATTTGCAGAGGAAGGAATCCAATTACTTGTAGCCATGCTGTATATTTCAAAGAATGTACATGGGCAAACAAACCTTGAAATTAAAAGGGACACACAAAATGTATGTCACCCAGGAAGTGCACTGCATTCAGAGCTGCCCTGTGAATTCCCTTCAGAAACTGACCCCAACCTTCTCTAGCGTTTCTATGACGTACTCTAAAAAAAGGCTCTGGAGTATTTGTGTGAAACTAGTGGCACTGAAGCAGGAACCCCTTTTATTATCCATGTAGCGTTACAGAACTTTTATAATTGTATTCACTGTTTTGTGGACTTTACGTCCCATTCAAGTGTCAGAGGAAGCTGTGCAATAAGCAGTAGGAGCTGCTGCTCATGTATTTGCGCTGCACAGTATTACTGAGCGTTTGTATAGAACATTGCAGTTTTTGTTGATGGGGCAAATGGCCGCAGCCAAGCAGTGCTTTTGTTAGTCACTCTCTTTATGTCCTAAAGTTTATTTCTATATCCTCTCCCATTGCCACAGAAAAATGTTTTATTGTAGAGGCTAAAATAGTGTCTCTCTCTCTCTCTCTCTCTCTCTCTCTCTCTCTCTCACTCTCTCTGTGTCTCTCTCTCTCTCTCTCTCTCTCTCTCTCTGTCTCCCCCCACCTCCCGATTGGTAGGATCCCTTCACCATCCCAAAATTCTCTGTCATCCCGCCCCCCCCCCAGATTGGTCCCTTTACCATCCCAAAACCTTTTGTGTCACAACATGCCCTTACACTGTATTCCTATCTGGCACTCTCAGTGGAATTTACTTTCTCGTGAAATTTACTTTCTCTATCAGTTTCCAACGGCACTCTATACAGGGTGTGCTTTTAGTCCTTGTATAACTCCTTTCACTACTTGCAGGAACAGTGCAGACATGCTTAGTGCTCCAGGAGGAAGTTAATAATAATAATAAAACTAATAATTATAATAAATGACGATGATGATTATAACAACAACAGTACTAATAATAATACTAATAAAAATGATAATAATAATTTAATTAACCACTGTTATGTTCCCCCATGTACCCCAATACAGGCCTAGGTAGGTACACAACATTTTACCTACATTTTTCCTACCTTGCTCTGCATAACGGTTCTAGCGCTGCCATTTTACCCAGTAATGTGCCTAATAAATGTGGATCAGTTTCTTGGAAATTAGACTAATTTATTATGCATGAGGATTCTTAGAAAAGTCCCTGCACATGACATACGTAACAGCATGAACATATTCTGTGTGAAATGTCGTTGTCATCTTCATCCTAGGGGGAAAGATCTACTTCGCATAATCGCAGGTATTGTTCTAGGCTCATTTGCAAATTTGTGCTTACAACACATCGATTATGTAAGGAACCCCAAGGCTATCTTTATGGTATAAAAGACCTATATCAACACTAGTAAGGTAGAGGAAAGACTTTAATGCTGACTCTAGATGCTGAGGTCCCAGCCTGCAGAAGAGCAAGCACACAATGGTTTAACATCCCTTGCGGGGGGTCCAACTCGAGACCAAGACGGGGTCCAATGAAGCTTATAACAATAATAGTAATAATGATAAGGATGATAATAATAACAATAACAATATTAATTCTTGTGATGATGATGATGATGGTCACAAAAATAACATCAATAATAATATTAATAATAATAATAATAATAACAGCAACAATAATAAAGGTGATAACGATTCTAATAATGTTGATGATAGTAGGAAAGATAATATTGAACTTGTTTTTATACTGTGCCTAATATCACACTCCTACTGTTTATAGTCACTGTAAAAAAAATATATATATTATATCACCCAGCTCAGTGGTCCTTAGTCAACTGCCGTGCAAGGAATCAAACTGTGTAAGGCACCAACGCTGGAACATTGGACAGGGCATATGTACAGCACTGTTGTTCCAAAGGCTAAAGTAATATTTAAATACAAATGTGAACATAATTTTATTGACCGTTTCAGTCATTCAAAGGAAAACCACTTCAGCAAAAGGCAAGATAAGGCCGCAGTGCAAGCTAAATAAATACATCTATTCAACTATGAGATAGTGTGGCTTCGCTTTTGTGTACATTTTACATAACATCAAAATCTGAACAATAATATGCTGACTCATTAAGGAAGAACTTTTTTTGATTATAAATGATTATTTGTTTTCTGAAAGCAATAAATAGTTGACTACATTGAATTTCCATGCTTTCGTTATCCCTGTATATTTGTCACCCCTTATTCCCAAATCTTTTCTTTTCCATCGGCAAATAAAAAGATTAAAGCTATAAAGTCTAATCGCACAAAAATGCCTTGCTCAGAGTTATCAAATTTATTCTTGCCTAATTTGGTACTCTGTCTAAATATAATTCAATACACTTCAAGTTAAGGAGTGCAATTAGCTTGAGCAATTATATTTTTCCAGGAAGCCATATTGCATTTTCAAACTGCAGGATTTTTTCTTAGCTTGTCATACAAAGTGCTGATTGCTTTTGTTTTTCTTTTTGTTTTGCAAGGTTAAAAACAGGAAACAGGAAAACAGGTTGGAAATAAGTGAATTACAGAGTTGGTAACACCTTTGACAAAAGTATTGATTTATGCCCGTAATTGCCCATTCATAATGGGTTTTGAATTGAATTAGTTATTTAATTACATATATTCATTTGACGCCCCACCTTTTGGTACTCTTGTTCCTACTCTCAACTCTATCCCTTTCCTGCCTCCCCTCAACCTTTGTCTACTTCTTCTTTCTGAATTGATGATTGAATTATGTTCCAAACCCAAGATTCGCTACTATATCTACAATTTTCTATGCTTTTGAAAACAATATTTTTTCCTTTTATTTGAAATAGTTACTTGCAAAATACTTAGAGGTGACCAATAGTGGCAATTTTTATTATATCACAAAACAAATCAAAGCAAGCGGACATTAATTCCACTCTGTAGATTCCCCCCAAATTATTCAATGCAATATATCGAGAAAGCAAGCTCATGACTTGAGCAGAGGTTGGGCAAAAGGGAGTATAGCACACATCAGGAAACAGGTTCAACCATCTAAACTACTGTGAGACTCAGGAGTATGAGCAAATATGGGATATTTCTCTGTTCTCTGTCTAGTCGTAATGAGGGCATAATTGTTGGGGGACATATATTTTATCTAACACATTGAATTGTGATCTAGCCTGAAATGCCATTGGATTTGTCCAAACAAATGGGAGGGAGGCCAAGGATTGTAAATCCACCAGTGCTTTGACTGGAGATCCTTCTATTTCAAGAATATTATATAGTGTGTGTTAAGCAAGGTGGCAGTGTGGAGGACATTAGTACATATGCAGTAATAGTTGTAAATTAATCCACAATATCAATAGGGTTGCCCACTGCAGTCACATTGTCAATTGCCCCACTCAGACTTGGAAGGAGAGCTGACGGAGAGCATAGTCAGCCTACTATAAGTCCATAAGGGTAGTTCCAAATGGCTTTGGTACTTCAATCAGGATAAGGTTCAAGCACAGGCATCATGAACACCCCCTCCCCCCGGTTTAGCAATTACAGATGGGATGGGGTACTTCATGGGCCGCTTTTATAAGCAACTTGGTACATAAAACACCTTAATTAATGCTAAAACAAAAGAAAAATGAGCTGATAAAAAAGGTAAGAAAATTGCATGAGTAAATACAAGAGTGGGTTAAAGGATGGAAAGATGAATGGGTGGATGAAAGGATGGATACGTTTCTGAAATGCTGGGCGAATGATAGGATAGATAAGCAGGTGAAAAAATGGGCAAATAAAATATGGATTGATGCATGGGTGAAAGGGTGGATGAGTGAAAGGATGGATGGGTCAGTGAAATAATTGGTAAGCAAAAGTATGAATGAATGGGTGGATGAAATGATGAATGGATGAGTTAGTAAATGGATGGATGTGTGAAAGGATGTACGGTTAAAAGGATGGGTGGGTGAAAGGATCAACGGATGGGTGGGTAAAAGCATGGATGGGTGAAAGGATGGATGGATGGGTTAGTGAAAGGATTGAGGTGGTAAAAGTATTGATGGGCGGGTGAACAATTCAGTGGGCAAAAATATGGGTAAATAGGTGTGTGAAAGGATGGAAGGATGAATTGATGAAAGGATGGATGGGTGAAAGGATGTGTGGTTAAAAGGATGGGTGCGTTAAAGGTCAGATGGATGAGTGGGTGAAATGATGGGTGGGTGAAAGGATCGATGAATGGGTGGGTGAAAGCATGGATGGATAAAAGGATGAATTGATGGGTGGGTTAAAGGATAGAGGTGGTAAAAGCATTGATAGGTGAGTTAAAGATTCAATGGGTAAAACGATGAGTGGATAGATGTCTAAAAAGATGGAAAGTTGAGTGGGTGAAAGGATGGCAAGGTGGGTGAAAGGATGGGTGAAAAATTGGGTTAAAGGATGTGTGGATGACTAGGTGAGAGGATTTGTAGATGGCTGAATGAAATGATGACAGAGTAAATGGAAATCTGAGAGGAAGGATGTATGGGTGGCAGAAAGGTGACAGAGAAAATGGGAATCTCACAGCTTAGTTGGATGTTGAATGGATGGATGGATTGATGAGTGAAAGAATGACAGAGTAGATAGAAACTGAGCGGATGGATGGCATAGTAAATGGAAAGGAAATCTGAGAGAATCAATCAATGGCAAAGTAAATGGAAATCTGACAGAATGAATGGATGATGAATAGTGAATAGATAAACAAAAGGATCAATTGATGGCGAACGCTTTTATTGATTGATGGGTTAGTCTATTAATGGATGTATGGGTGGATGGATGCATGGACAGGTTATAGCTGTGTGAAAAGATGGGTGGTTGGAATGCTAAACAGATGGATAAAATGGTGAAAGACTGAATGATGGATGAAGGAATGATTGGATGACCAACTGTAAGGTGAAATATTGGATTTCAGTGGGTGGAAGTAAGAGTGAAAGGATGATGGCTAGATACTTAGATGGAAGAGAAACAAGAGCTTTGTTCTTTTAGGGAGATTTGCGTCCAATTGCTGCATTTGCTGCCTGGTGACATGAGAGCTTTGATTCAAAGTGAGGGATAATTTAACTTTCCGGCTACTCCAGAGCTAACATTATAAGCTGGAATGTAATGGCTGAGTCTTTGAAGGTAGAATGTTGGAGCTGTGCTGTGAATTGGTTCATAGACTAGGAGTATTTTAAAAGTACAGCATGTTGTCTAGTCAGTATTTACTCTACTTACTCCCAGGAAGGGACAGTAGGACTGAAGCTGGCACATTACACAGGCTTAACCCGCCAATGTCAATGATTGTTTCCAAAGATCACTGAAGTTTACAAAGAAGAAGGCTATTAAAATATCTTACGTTTTGTGCACTTTCAGCTCCTGACACCCATTAGCTGTAGCTCTTTTGATATGCATGCTAACACAGGAATTCCAAAGTGCAGCAAGGTTACTGTCTGAAGGAGGAAGAGCAAGTTGGCGATTCCAGCCTGAAGGTGGGTCTACGATGATTGAAATGAGATGAACATGAAAATGTGTATCACTTGCATACATTTGGTAGGAGAAATATACGAAGCAGGTTTACAAAGAATGTGAATTTAGTACTAGTATGCAGGCATTAAGATGGGTCTAAGCTTCCATCTGATGATAAGAGGCGTGATTATGATTGTTCTTGTGTGGATGTTACAGGCACGCATAAGAACCTGTGATAAAATAGTGAATGATCAAAGGGCTGTATGTTAAAATACTGACAAAAAAAAATCGAAAACTATAGTCACCTAAATATTGTTTACAAAAGTAATTCTAACGAAGCACTGTTTTTGACACTATATTTAGGACACAATCTAATCGGGTACCATATACATCAAAGATGCAAAGAGACCAGGACAATGAGCCAGAATTGAATATTAGTTTGGACAGATCACCCTGATGTAAGTAGGGCAACACAGGTGTTAGGCGTGACACAAGATGATTTGGACACACATTGGGGCAGATTTATGAGGCCCTTGCGCCACGTTTACGTCGCTGTTGCGTCACGCAAGGCGGCGTAAACGTGGCGCATCCCTACGAACGATTTACAACGTGACGCATCTAGGCAGATGCGTCACGTTGTAAAGCCCTGCGCCGCTTGTGGGCGTTCCGGCGCAGGGTGGGCGTTCCGGGGCAGGTGCGCCTCGCAAAAGTGGCTGAGTGAAATCTATGAGATTTCACTCAGTCACTTTTAAGCCAATGCTGCGTCAAAAGCCTGCGCCTGCTTGAAGCAGGCGTAGGTCTTGACGCAGCATTGTTAAAATGGGGCACCCCCGAGCCTTGCTGGAGCTGCGTCGCGCTTGCGATGCAACTCCAGCAATGCGCCACATTTCCGGCACAGATGCGTCACGCATCTGTGCCGTTTTTGCACCATGGTGCGCCGCATTATAAATGCGGCGCACCATGGATGGCGTAGCTGTGGCGCACTGTGGCGCATGTTAACTGTCGCATCCCTGGGGATGCGCCAGTTAACATAAATCTGCCCCATTGTATGTTGTTAATAGTTGACTAGGTAATCAAGTCATTGCATGGTGTGGGGGATGGAACTGACAAAGAGTTCAGAATTGCCTGCTTTAGACAAATTTCCAGTGACACCAAGAGGTGGCACAGTCAATAAATGCAGGAAAGCTGTCCACTCTGGTGTACTTCAGGCGGGGGAGGGAACATTTGATGATGGTACATTTATAAGCTATATAGGGAACTGGAGGTTAAAGCGGGCAGCATTCTGGCAGAAAGAGATTCATGGGTAATTGTGGCAGGCAAGGTGTGCAGATCAACAAATGAGATGGTGTCCAAAGGGTGTAGTCAAGTTCTGGTGATGGCGTGTGAGAGTTGAATGGGTCAGTGATTAAAAAAGATCTTGTTACAGAAATATTGAGCATTTCATAGGCAGTTCAACATAGGGACGATTTTCTGTTGTATATCTTTAACATTAAATGCTTGCTATGTGTTCCGTCAGGAAGAAGACATAGGGTTGCTCATGGCACTTTGGTGGGCATTAGAAAAAAGTGCTGGAGAGCCGTGATTAATTTGTATGAGTGAAGTGAGGAGGCCTGATGCATGGCAGCTTGAAGAGCCAGGAAGACTAGGAATGCTGAGCATCAAAATGCAGAGCAATAAGGCTAGTATAGTTGGATAGAGAAACTTGTTCAGAAAACATGGCGACCTGATCATGAGAAATGTGAGGATAATTGATTCTTTTTGTAGTCCATAGGGGCAGTAATGCACAACTAGTCAGGCTCCACAGCCACGATAACAAAAAATACACATATAAAATATGGCAGAAATCGTTCGAATCATTCAAATTTTAAAGGTCAAGATATGCATGAGAAAATGAATGCATATATGGAAGAAGGAAAACAGAAACAATCAAAATTCTTAGTTACAGTTATGCAGGGCAACAGACGTAGGAATGTCCAATTATGGGAAATTGATTTTTCTTTGAAATGATTACAATTAATCGATCTTCACAATATAACAAGAATGCCTACTCCAAATCAAATAATGCATCCAATTAAACTAACCTTAATGGGGCAATTATAGATATACGTCTACTGAGTGATGTAGAAAGTGGGATTCGCATCACCAACAAACACACCTGCGACAGATCCAAAAACACATTCCATACGGTATTAAAGTTTAAGAAACTAAAGTCCTTTGCGATGTCTCTGTTCGTGTTATATTCACATTTCATACCATGGTCTTCATATGATAATTATAATTACGGAGAATGATCAATATATGTTAAACACCATACGAAGATTCAACTATGATTGCTATCTGTATATGTTCAGGGATGCAATAATGTGTGCATGGTCTGTTGAAACTTCAGAGTATCACAGTAGACGAAACTGTTTTTCGTGCATGCACAAAGGGACTGTACCTTTCATCAGACTTTATTTTCTTGAGTGTGACAATGTCCTTATGTGCCCTGCTCCCAGACGAAATAATATTTTCCATTTCGAACGTTAGAGGTCTTGTGCCTGCTTGATAATCAGTTCAGGCTTGTGTAGAAAGTCCCCTTGCATCACACACTTCTGTAGAGAGTATATTAGGATTTGAGTGCACCCAGACGAATACTATTTAAAGTTGAATACAAAAAAAAATCCAACATATTTTCAGAAAATTCAAGGTATTCAAATCAAATGTGGAAAAAGACATTTTCATCTTAAAAAATCAGTTTTTTTTCCTATGAGAGGAATAACTACTCTGCTCTCTAACCCCAGTGAAATATTGATAGTTCATAAGGTAGTGGCATATTTACAAGAGCTTATCACACCAGAACCAGTAGCGGCGCCTGGAGAGAGTGCTGCGGGGCGGTGGGGCGGGGCGGTGGAGGGGCAGGGTTGGAAGTAGTAAACTCTGGATTAAGGCCGAACAGAGTTCAGTAGATAAATAAATAAATAAAACTAATTACATTGCGCGCGCTGCAACACCAAACCGGTGATGCAGCGTGCAATTTAATTAATTCTATTTATTTATTAACTGAACTCCATTCAGTGTTAATACAGAGTTTCCTACCCACCAACCTGCCCATCCCCTGTTCCGTCCCATTGCCCCGCAGTATTCCCTCCAGGAGCCGCTACTCACCAGAACGTCACTTTTTTTGATTTTCTGTTGGGAATAAACCCTTTGCGTTATTTTCAAGGTGGAGATAATCCACTTAACATGGCTAAAAACTGCCTTGAGAATAAGGCCCCCTTTCACGCAGCATTTAGCGTGAAAGTGGCAGGCAATGGGTGTTGCAGGGGGCGTTCCGCTGAAGCACCCATTTGTTTTACACAGTTCCCTATGTACAAGGGTGGCATAAATATGGGGCAGAGCCAAAAATAAGACCGGGGAAAAACTGGTCTTAAACTGGCAAAACAAGGAGAAATGTCTCCTTGTTTTTGCTGTTTCTATGTGTGCTGCATTCTACCACTAGTGATTGTTCATGTGCAGGAAGGTGTCATTAGAAAATTACCAGTTGCTTACAGCAGCACACGTAGAAGTTACAAATCGCCATTAGTTATTTCTGCGCGTTGTTTCCTCTTCTGGATTCTGCAGCACATCTAGAAAGATGAGTATACCTCTAAGGATTGGATTTGTGCCGGAATGTGTCCCTTCTTGAACAAAAACTATCTTTCCTGTAATGCAGGCATCTTTGCTCCATGGGGCAAGGGTGCCTGCATTGGTGCAACGCTGCTGATTGTGCGCCAGCACAGGCAGGTGACAAGAATGAACCATATCTTAAAAGATATGGTCCATTCCTGCCCTCTCCCTGTCACGCATCACTGCACAGAAAGTTGTCCTGCTGCATTAAACTGTGTTAAGAATGATAAATATGGGGTTTACTGCATAGTGCATATTATGCATTGTAGTGCACTTGCCTTGTGGATTTACTCAAAGGTTCAGAATTAACACTGGTTTGACATGTCTACACAAAAGGGACCCACTTAGAGGCTGAATATGATGCCTATCAGACGCACATTGAAACCGAAGTTAGGAGTCCTAACTTTACTACTACTAAATTGAGAAAAATCGTAATTTTAGGACTTTCGGTATTCACAGAAGGCATTTATGAGTCCTAAAGTTAGGAGTCCTAACTTTACTACTACTAAATTGAGAAAAATCCTAATTTTAAGACTTTCGGTATTCACAGAAGGCATTTAGGAGTCCTAACTTCTTTAAATACCGAAATGTGTAAGTTCATTCTGTGAATACCAAAAGTAGTAAGTGCATTCTGTGAATGCCAAAAGTAGTAAGTTCATTCTGTGAATACCAAAAGTAGTAAGTGCAATCTGTGAATACCAAAACAGTAGTAAGTTTAGGATTGAGTCTTAAGTTTATTCTGTGAATCGGGCCCCTAGATGTTATCTCGGACCACAGAGTAGGCATTTAAGAATGTGGATACCCTGACAATATAAAAACATTGAGAAATTTGAGATTTACGTCTGTTAAGGGCATGAGTAAAGTAATTTCCCATGTGGTAATAGGAAAGAGATGGCCCCAACATTGGCTGTGATGTGGCAAAAGGTGTTTCTCCAATAGGAAATAATGATGACCAGACGCCTTACTACATGCTGACACTCTTTTTGCGGCTTTTACTTTCTATAAACCATCAAAATTTGAACTATTCGTACCATGGAACCATGACGATTTCTTCGTTCCATGAAATTACTTGAATCTTCATGTGTGAAGACTAACGAGAAGCTTTGCTTTATAAAGAATTTTGACAAAGCCCTGAAGAAGTCCGGTTTTGGACGAAACGCCTTGGCTATTGATTTTAATCATCATTTGTGAATAAAGAATCTCTTTTGTTGAAGAACTTGACTTTGGAATTCTTGGGAGAACGACCAGAAGAATAATTGAATTTTGTGAATAACGTTGTTGAAACTGCAATAATATTGTATTAACATTTGAAGGGTGTTGGGTCACTTTTGTGCAATCTGTTCTGAAAGCCAGGTTCCTTGGCTCTATATTATTGGGATCCAGGGGATTGTGTCCCAGACCACCAGCACCTTCATATTTCTAAACTATAGGGACTTCATTACTAGTGCGGGCAGAGTAGCCCTAATCCCCTTTTCTAGTTTGATTACAGGAAATAATGTTGTCCCTGGAGAAAATAGCACAAATAGTTTGAAGAAATTACTACTCCCACAGTTGTACACCTAAACACAATTACTTTTGCAGAAAAGCCATTCAAAGTATACAATTGTGTCTTCACAAAGCAATTTAATGAGCACGCATGCATACCTGTCATTATCTCATATTTTCAGCAGTCCTCTTGGAGATCCTTGTGAATTAAAAAACAAAAGTGAATCGGCAGCCAAGGAACAGAGTAAGCCTCAGATGTAGAACAGCATTTTCTTTAAGAATCAGCACTGAATTAATAATGTGTGAGGCTGTATTGATTTAAGCTCCTGATGGTAAGCAAGCTGGGATAAGTTGTATAGAATACATTTTTCTGGTAATGAATATGTTTTACTCCACTGTTTAGTAAGAATCAACTCTACATTTTGATGCCTGATTCACAGATCACTTGTTGTGAATAGTTGTGCTTATACTAAGCTTAGATGTGACTTATGACACTCAATAACAACATTCTGTGACTCTTGTCCTTGATCGATTGTGTCTTTCCTTAGGGAATTCATAAAGCCTGTATCCAAGTCCTGTGAGGTGCCAGTCCCCCACTGCGCATGGCCGAAAGCATGATCTTGCCTGCAGCCAGTACTTGCACTCAGGGTCACTGGAGTTATGCTGCAAGGAAAGGCCAAATTATACAGCAAGGTTGAGTAAATTATGCGGCAAGAAAATCTAAATTATGTGGCACTATATGGCACATTTTGTGAAAGTATTACTTTATTATTGTGTCCATTTTAAACTTGTTAGCACTATTAGGGTGGTAGTTGTACTTCTTTAGTACCAGTTTATCACCCAAATATAGGCAATAGAAAGCTGACCGGTACAACTTTGTACGAGGTCCTTCTACTGTGCAGCAACATATGTCACTGCGTTTTTAGTAATGTATGAACCGTTTGAGCTAGAAACTATTTTTTTACTACAATCTGCAGATTATGCATCAGATGGTGGATTATGTGGCAAATGCAGCGAATCTATACCTATATGAAAATTGCTGCGGTTGCATATTTAATAATTCCAGTGGCACTGCTTGCACCCAACCTCCTATGGATGATCAACATCTCATTTTCTTATTTATTTTGACAGGGAATTGGGCTGCACTAGTGCTACCCAACTGGACCTGGGCTGCATTAGAGTACGGGAGGAGATTTTTACTTTAACCTGAGTGGGCCTGATCTGCTTTCAACAATGCTGTCTCCGCCTTCTGCCAGGAAGTTGCACCAGCGAGGACAGAACTGGTTTTGGCTGGGTACAGACAATCTCTGCCTTCAGAGAACAAATGATTTTTGTGTATAAAAAAAGGAACCCAGACCCCGGACGTTTACATCACTTCTGGGAAATCAAGATGAACCTTTGGCAAAGAGAAGAGCCGGAGAAGCTGAGGAGAAATACTACCCCTGTGCTGATTGCTGTCTGGGGTTGGCCTGCAGTGGCTTCTTGCTGCCAAGGAAATGAGAAAAGGACTTTGCTGCTTGCTTTGTCCCCTGCTTGAGGAAAATATCTCCAATGGCTTGAACTGAGCTTGCCCCCTGTACTAGATGTCCCTGGAACAGCAAATACCTCACCATGTCTGTGGGCACTGTCTCTGATTGTCTCTGCAGAAGAAAAAGGGTAACCAACTCTGTCATTGAGTCCATCTCAGGATTCCATGTCCTGAAAGCACCGCCGAGAGAAATGTCTTGCTTCGCAATACAACTCTGGTCTAACCAACTTCGTCAATGAGCCACTGCTTGCACCACGCACTATGCAACACTTCGCTACATGCTGCAAGGATGTCACCAACTCCGTCGATGCCTGAGACCGGTAAATGTTCGGATATTTACTGGTTCCATCGCCGCACTGTGACCTGCTAGCACCACAGCGAGCATCGTCTCACCCTTCAATGCAAGCCCTGGTATCACTGTCTCCGTCAACGAGCTGCTGCCTGCACCGAATCGTGAGACCATCTTCTGCCGCAACGCTCAGTTTCACAACGCGTCCACGACATTAGCCCCGACCGACTCGCACTGACGTGTTGGTCGCAACGAGAAAGGTACTGTACCAAGTCTGTTGACCCATTCGCTGGCCAGCATCAACGCGATGGGCTGGAATTGTTAGACTCTGTCGTATTCAATATCGCAGAAGCCCCAGGAGGTGCTACAGTGTCGGAGGACCTGTGTTTTGTTGATTTTCCCTGAAATTTAAAGGTTATTTTGCACAAGTACTATTTTTCAAGCGTATTGTGCGTTGGATTTCTATTGTATTTTGTATTGTTCGTTTAGATAAAGATTTACTATTTTTCTAAACTGGTATGGTGTCCATTTATAATGTTTTCACTGTATTACAGTAAGTGTTTACAATTGCTTTACACACTGCCTCTGAGATGAACTTGCCTGCTCGTGCCAAGCTACCAAGGGGGTGAGCAGGGGTTATTTTAGGAGTATATCCCCCTTACCCTAATAGAATCAAGGGTCCCAGTTTTGACAAAGGTACTTATCTCTGCCAACTAGAGACCCCATTTCTAAAATTGGTGGTCAGCGGTGAGGATCTGGACTTGCATTTGTGTCTTACATACAGTGATTGGTGTACACTACTAGTATAGTGCAGACCATTACGCAACCACATACTGTTTTTTCTATTTTCTGGTATCCCCATGGAAGTATTTTTTTATACTAGAACTCTGGTTAGTTGTTTCAAAATGGAACTTGACTTCTGGCACATGTTCATCTACACAATGAAGGAGCTACATGTGTTCAGCAAGGAAAAAGGGCTGCCTGTGAAAAGAAGATCCAGGGAGGATCTAGAGGCATCCCTATTTCATTATGAGTTGCCCTGCGGAGGGCCAACACTACAAGTGGAGTCTGAAAAGGAGGGCTTCCCTGAAAGTGAGGGAGAAACAGAAAAATATGTCTGGCTTCTAGCTTGTGAGCAGAGTCTGAGAGAACTTGATGAGGGGCTCCAGAGGGCTTTGGCCCAGAGGTCCTTAACTCAAGAAAAAAATATGTGTGTAGCTCAGGAAGTGAGCTTGGCTGGGTTGTAAGTGGAGTTCAGCTCAGATGGTGGCAGCAAAATTGAGTTATCCAGTGCTGAGGGCGAAGTACACAGCCGGAGATGTGGCGCATGGCTTGAAGGAGGGTGTTAACATACATCAGGGTGTTCAAGGATATGAGGTAGCTCCAGTGGTGTGCAGTGTCCCTTAGGTGGATTAGGGAACTGGCACAAGGGATCATAGTCCTAGTGGTGGGAGAGGCCCTCTACTGACTCTAGATGAGAGGTACGGCAAGAGGGGTTCCCCCATGGTAGAAGTTCTGGTGTGTGAGTGTGGAGACCACCCAGAAGAGTGTGGGTTGCGTGACAGGGACAGTCAGACACTGTCTTGAAAATCTCAGGAAAGTGGTATTGGGTATGTGTGTGAGGCACTGGATGGTAAGGCAAAGGATAAGTTGGTTGACACCTGTGTTGGGCGATGTGATTCAATTGGTGGAGAGCATATTTTAAGTCCCTGTTTTCAAGAGCTATGCCAACACCTGGTGGAGTGTGAGTTCTCTGACCCCAGGAAGCTCACACTGGAGGCGGACCTTCTGGTGGTTGCCAGAGGGTCTGAAGAGGCATCTGGGGGTGATCCTGATGGCTGTGGCTCGGATATTTCCCTAACCAAGGGATATGGGAAAGGTTCTTAGTAGCCCAGTTAGGTCCCGGTATAGTGGGAGGGGTGTAGGGACTCACTTCCTATCTCTGTGGAGAAGTTGTAAGAATGTAATTCCTCCCAAGGTGCCAAAAACCCTTCCCAGGGCCTGGAGGATTACCTAAGGGATTACCAGGTGGGAGCCTAGGTTGTACCGGGAGACCATCCCTGCAGGGGATCCCAGGGTGTCAGTAGAGCTGGGGTAAAGGGCTGTAACTAGCATTCCACCAGCCCTGGTGTCTGGCAGCTCCTATCCAATAGGGAGAGGGCATGAGTCCAGAGAGAGGGGTGAGAGGGTAGCGCTGTCCCCAGTGGGAGGACCAGTGGGCCAGGGGTTGCTAGCTCTAGAGTCAGAGCGCCCAACGACAAACCCGGGTGAGGCCACTTTTGGCATGGGGACTCTGTATGCTCTGTCAGGTGGGCAGGAGGCTGGAAACCTGCGCCAAGCAGACTCTTACACAACTGGGTGTGTTGGTGTCCTTATCTGTGTTGGAGGCAACGGGAAGGAGCTTCAGGCCTCCATGGGCCCACCAGCTCCCTTGCTAGCACCCATACAGGGTGCTGGCAGGAACAGGTTATGCCTTCTCATTTTAAATTGGTGGGGAGGAGAAACAAAATGTACCCTGCAGTTTTTATAATGCCTGGCACAGGTCCAGCCTAAGGATACAGACCCTGGGCTGGCGGCTCAGGTTCAGAGTGTCCCTCCTGACATGCAGGAAGTGGCAACTGCTAACAGTGCCCCTACCGGTTTGTCTACTGGGGCACCGCTCCAGGTGGGAGAATGCAGGGCCCCAGTAAGGGCAGCGTGGAGAGGGCAGCCTCACTCCTGACCCCTGCCGAATCTAAGGGTACAGACCCTAGGCTGGGATCCCTTGAAATGGTGGGTGAATTGCAGAGGAGACCGGCCACAGATGCCCTGACAATTCTGGAAGGGGGAACCTCTCCAGGTGGGATGGTGTAGAGCCTCAAGGAGGAAGACTGGGTGTGGAAAAGTCCACCCCAGTCCCCTGTCCAGCTGCCGGGTACAGGCCCGGGTGTGGTGGGTTAGTGTCAGGATGTCATATCTGACCTGACAGGAGGGAGAGTGGACATATTGTGCTAGGCATCTGGGGGTACTGCCCCCGCTCTCTGTCACTACAGAGGTTTGAGAGCCCTGAGAGGCATTAGACTTGGGTCTCCTCACTGACAATTGTCAGTGGCCACCGTGGCCACAGTGGCTTGTTATCTTGGGGGACAGAATGGCCCCTGGGGGGCGGAAGGAGTAACACTCCGGGGTAGACTTGGCCTCACCACTGTGTTGGCCATTTGGGTACTGCCTGTCTGTTGGGACACACCGGTGAGCAAGCTAAGGTTAGGAGCTACATAGATGATGTCCACAGGTGAGGAGAAGGGTTACCCATGGGTTAGCTTAGCGGGCCCTGAGAGTATGGACAGAGGTATCCAACTGTGTTCAGGAAGGCATAGAACCAGAACGTGCCCCCGCTGTTGTGGGAGTCTATCAACCAGGGAAGCCCATCAAGAGATTGATTTGTCTACCTTGGCTTTAGGCTAGTAGGGGTTCATGTTAGACCTGGATTTTTCAGCAGGTTTATCCCCAGACCTTTTTGTTTTTTGGCCTCTTGTTTCTGACCTGTTTTTGTTGGTTTTATGAATCTGGGAACTTTTCCACTGCTGATCAGTGCTAAATTGCATATGCTCTCCCTGTAAATTGTTGTTATGGATTGGTGTTTCCATAATTGGCTGATTTGATTTACTAGTCAGTCACTGGTTTAATGCATTTTTCCCCCCAAGGCCTGTAAATCTAGTGCTGTTAGTGGGCTGCAGCACTGATTGTGATACCCACAGAACAAGCCTGTAAAATGTAACTCTACCTGCCATTGTAGAGCCTGTGTGCAGTCTGGGACTGCCATGTCGACTTGGCAAGTGTGCACATACTTGCCAATCTCTAAACCTTCACTTTCTCTACAAATTAATCACCCCTGAGGTAGGCTTGAGGTATCCCTGTGGGTAGGGTGCACTGTATGTGAAAGGTAGGACATGCCCTGATGTGTGTGGCATGTACTGATAGTGAAATACTACCAATTATGTTTTTCACCATTGCAAGGCTACCTGTTCCCATAGGACTGAATAGGGAGTTTGCTTACAACATCTTATAAACATAAATACCCCTGGGAACAAGGTAGGAAAATAAAGATTAGTATGCCTGAACTCAGAATGTTAAAATGCATCTTTTAGCTAAGGTGATTTTTACATTCTGTGGTTTAAAATACCACTTTTAGAAAGTAGGTATGAACAATAAACATTAAGTGCATTGTGCTCTGTTTGACCAAATTATTGCAAGGGGGGTTAGTCTCTCACACCAACCAACCTGTTTGGGATAGGTCGCTAAAAAGTGCAATGTGCCAAGTCTTAGTCTAGTCATCAGAAAACGCGATTGTACATGCAAAGTAAAATACAGGTAACATTTCTGATGAGTTAGCAGCCCACCAGCCACCATTCCCCGATCCTGGTTAGACATACTTGTTTCAATACCGTGTGCATTTTTAATAACCATTTTCCAGTTGTTCTGCATAATTTCTGGGATATATTATAATATTCTTCTAGACCAATCACCCAGAAGGTATTCTTAACATATGATAGCCAAGGGAGTGACATTGCATTGTCCAAGTTCATACAATCCCTAAGTATACTCCTAGAGAATATTAGGTCTTCTGAGGACCAGATGTTTCCCCTTGGGATAAGTGGGCCAATATTTATCCAGTCTTTTCACATATTTCAGGCCCACCTCAGAATAGCAAAATAATGTTGGTGAGCTACTAGGAATCATTAATCTTTTTTAAAATGTATTTTCTAAAATCTGAATCTGGTAGCTCTTATGATAACTGTTATATCCTATGCTTCCTAGTCCTGGCTGCTCAGCCTGCATGACTGTGATGTCATAGAATGTGGTGTGTGTGTGTGTGCATGCTTTGAATGAGTGATCAGTTAGATTGAGTGGGGGCTGAGCAGCAGGATGCTGCTCCAGGTGGGGCACCCTGTATCAACTTACCTTAACCAATAAGTCTACTGAACTACATCTCGGGCTCCTGGTCTACCTATCTATGACAGAACTTCTTCATTTACAAAAATGGTAATGATTTTGAAAAGAACCACGCGTGAAGAGCCTGAAAATTACAAAAGGAACTAGAGAAGATGGCCAGAGTCTGAAACGAAACCTGAAAATTAAGCCTGTGAAACACCTTGAATGCCCCACCGGTGTCTTTTCCAACAGACACTCCACATAGGTATGTGTTTGGCATTGGACATTATGTGGCTGGAGTGGCTTGGAATCGAAATTTGCCTAGCTTAGTGACGGTAAGTTTCAATTCTATTAAGGACACGGAGGCGAGGATTATGCTTTTCTCTCTTCGCTGTTTATTCACATAAAACCATTTAGCAGCCAGAAAATAAGCTTTGAAAAAGCATAATCTGAAGCCTCCAGTCCTGACATAGAATCGAAATTTGCCTAGCTTAGTGACGGTAAGTTTCAATTCTATTAAGGACACGGAGGCGAGGATTATCCCACCCATACCTCCTGCGGATATCCCCCCCGTACTGACGTAAGTAAACATTTTTTCTGGATTGGATTCAGTGTAAACTGTTCTCTTTGGTTGCATTTCAAAGGATTGTTATAGTGCAAGTGATGCTTTTGCCTTCGGACTTTGGCGGGTCTGGCAACGCTCACGCTGTTGTGTTCTTTCCCGCCAGGTAATGATGGTGCGAAACAGGATCGTTGAGACTTTGGCGTGACTCGCGCGAAGAAAGAGGAGGAGTTCACGAGATGGACGCCCTACCTTGGGACTATGGACACTATGGAAGGACTACCGAGTGTTGGACTGATGGGATTTGTAGTTCGAAGAAGATGTTGTTATTATGTTTTTTCCTGACTATCCCTGTGTTGGGGATGTAAATGAAAATTTTTCAAGTTCTGATTCTTTTCTGGCTGCTATGTGGTTTTATGTGAATAAACAGTGAAGAGAGAAAAGCATAATCCGAAGCCTCCGGTCCTGACATAGACTCTCCCTGCTCACAGACTGCTAACTTTGAATGTTTGGATAACTGATCCTGTTTGGCCACTTTATAGTCTGCTTACACATTAGAGTTTAGCCATCTAATTTTAATATGATGTGATGCCTGAAACTAGCTGAGAAGAAATGGATTGTAATATTCTAATGAAAGCTGCTGTAATGTGACATCTAAGATAAATCTCTTTTGGTGTACGGTGAACTGTGTCCAGTTTGACTATTTGCAGCATAACTTGGATGAGGATTTACAGCAGAATGTCCTTACATAAAGTTAAAGTCCCTTGCCTATGCTCAAAGTGTGAATTTTCATGTTGTGCAAAGTTTGACCTGGTGCAGTCAACCCTGCATGTAATTTCTGCTGTGAAGGAAGCAGATTTATAGTCTAACAGCTGTGCCGCCGGTTTCTGGTAAAGAAATAAATGAAATAGTGAAAACTATGGGCGAGCGGAGCATAGTGTGTGCCATATGTTTGTTCACGTAATGCTGGCTAAGTGCGTGTTAATGGAGAGCTGATATGAAACGTATTAATATAAGTGAGAAGGAGTGGCATTTGAGCACATCTAAGAGACTGTTGAGCGTTTTTCAACCGTAATATGTGCAGTTAAGAGAGGCACATAGGGGAGTTGGCTGCAAGGTTGATCTACTGCATGGGAGACACGTGTAGATCTGTGAAAAATTAGTGCAAGCAATATGGAGGAAAATGTGGGGAAGCAACTGTTGAGTACTGTGAGGAGTGCTTATATCCTCAGTCTTATTTACATTGAGTATGTTTATTTTCCTTCAATAAAGTTGCCTATGCTCTGTAATGTTCTCTATTCCTTAATAAGTACAGGACACCACCTTAGATTCAAGGGTGTTTATTTAGCGTAATAAATCCTCAGAGAGCGCCGAGCCGATATGCTCGAGGCTCCGGCACTCGCGCTTCTCTGGTGTGGATGCACGCGCATTCACAAAATGGCCGGGGGGCGCATCGCGTCATCACGTGACGTGCGTCAGCTAGAGCGCTGACATTACATGCTCTAACATTTCCCCTTTGCGGCAGTTAAACAGTACTATTTCCTTTTAAATCTGACATGGACTCGGTGCACACGCCACTGACCTTCACTTTGCTCCAGTGTGCCTTCAGCGTCATTGTCTTCTTGTGACGTCAGCGTCATTGTCTTCTTGTGACGTCAGCATTATTGTGCAGGGACAGTGAATGCACGTTGGTGCAGTGAGCCACCCGCCTCTGCGTTTGTAATGTGCCGCCATCTTGTGGATGCCTGCAGTGATTAATTTCCTTTGTGCCCTATGTATTATGCCAACCATGTTTCTTTTAGGTTGTCAAGGACAGTAAAGTTTTGGAAGCATCGTTGTTACAGTCCAGCCACGTGTGCTATTCAAATTTTGACTCAATTTGTTGATGATTTGGTGGGATCAGATGAATAACTTACTAAGAATTGTTTTGAGATCCGTTCTTGAAGTGGTTTCTGTTTCTGCATGCTGAGCTCCTCATCGGTGCATGGCACATTTTTGAAAGCAGAGGACCAGCGATTTCCTCTACGTTATTTAAAACTTCGCCAACTGGTTGGGATGGTGTTCAAACTACTCTTGTATTGACGACAACAGTGACTACTTTGTGTTGTTTTAGTTTATTGTTTTGTAAAAATCTGCTAAACAAGCAAGAAGATATTTACATGTTGTCTCATGTTTTGTTTATGAGACACCTAAGGGCACTCTCACCTGCCTGTTAACCCCTCGTGGCCCCGTTCCGCCCCGTCTTGTGCCGTTTGTACGGAGGGTCAGTTCGAGGCACCACACTTCCTGGCAGTGTCATCACTTCCGCCCTGCACTGAATCCTTGCAGGTCAGCGGTCTAGTGCTGCCGAGCCTTCCACCTATTTAAAAACCTGTCTACAGCTTCGCCTCATTGATAAAACGCGGCGATCTAGGCTGCGCATGCAGGCTTTGCTGTGTCCTTGCTGAAAAATCGTAAATCTTTTAAAAAGCACTGCTGATTTACCAGCACGCTGGTCTTATTATTTTTAAAACGCTAATGTGATTTTCCTGTTGTACTTTATGCTGATTTTAAAAGCACGGTAACAATTTATCTCTGCTCACATTGCACTTTGTTTATGAGACACCTAAGGGCACTCTCACCTGCCTGTTAACCCCTCGTGGCCCCGTTCCGCCCCGGCTTGTGCCGTTTGTGCGGAGGGTCAGTTCGAGGCACCACACTTCCTGGCAGTGTCATCACTTCCGCCCTGCACTGAATCCTTGCAGGTCAGCGGTCTAGTGCTCCCTCCCCTCAGTATTTAATGGCGGCATGGAGGATGCGCAGCGGACGAGTGCAGCGGGAGCGCCGACTTCGCGCCGAAGTCGCGCACAAGTCAAGCCCGTCTGCGCCCGTCCGCAGCCGACCAGGCCCAGGGCCCCGTCGTAATGCCGATTTGATTTATTATACCCCTGCTGACCTAAAGAGCTTTAATCACGATGGCCCCATTCCCGCCCGAGCCGCCAAGGCCGCGCTGACATGTGGCATTCTCGTTCCTTCTGACCTCTCACCAACGGTTGGTTCGCACGACCCCACCCCCCCTGCTCCTCAGCCCACCACCTCTCTATTGATCTATTACCTCAACACCCGCTCCCTCATTCGACACCAGCTTGAAATTTTTCAACTACTGCACCAAAGCTCTGTCGATATCCTCCTCTTAGCAGAGACATGGATCACCGAAGACTCCGCCCCCGATATTCTTGCTGCTATCCCTACGGGATATTATATCATGCACGCCAACCGGCCTGCTGGAAAGACCGGAGGCAGTGTGGCGGCTATCATTCGCTCTATCCACACCTTCTCGGAGATCACGATGGCTCCCATCCCTAAAACAGAACACCTGGCGCTACAATTCACCTCCCCTAAATCATCTTTTGTCTGTGTCATTGTCTATAGACCCCCTGATCCTATGCCTCTCTTCCCCAAACTCTTCAGTGACGCTATCGCTCAACTGACTATCAACCATGCCAATATTATCGTAATCGGCGACTTCAAATATTGGCCAGCGGATGTCCATGAAAGCCACTTATCAGTGGAATTCACTGAACTTCTCAAAGGCATGAACCTTTCACAACATATTCACTCCCCCACCCATCTGAAAGGTCACACTCTAGACCAAGTCTGGACATCCAATCTCGACATCTCACCCCCCTCAGTTTTCCCATGCTCTTGGTCCGACCACCATTTCATCTCCTTTCACCTTCATCTTTACACCTCGTGTCCTTCCACTCGCACTAAGAACAAGATGGCTCGTAATTGGAAAAGGGCTAACCTTCCCGATTTCCACGCCTCACTGGCATCCTCAGCACCATTGCCGCTATCCTCAGTAGAGAATCAGGGTGAGAAACTCAATGAATGGTTACGCCTGGCCAGCGATAAAGCTGCCCCTCTGAAAACAATCAAAACAATGCGCCCCCACGATGCTCAACGCTGGTATACGGACCAACTTAAAGCAGACAAACTCGCCCTGCGGCAAACAGAGCGCCATTGGCGCCGCCACTACAACCCTCAACTTAAACTCATATACATTGAGTCCTTAAAATCCTATAAAAAATCTATTCTGGAAGCCAAGTCAGCTTACTTCTCACAAAAAATTCTGAATTCGAATAATAAAACAAAAGATATCTTTTCAATTGTAAATGAGCTCTCCCTTCCAGATCGAGTCACTCCCCAACCTCAGCCGTCACAAGCTCTATGCGATTCACTTAATTCTTATTTCATAGAAAAAATAATAACCATAAAACATAACATCCCTACCCCTGCATCTCCTACGCCTCCTCCTCTGCCTCCCCCCAACACTAGCACCTTGACTAAATTCCCACCGATCTCTCTACAAGAATTCTCATCACTTCTTCACAAAGTGAGTTCGGGATCCCCCAATGACTGCTGCCCCCCACAGGTCCTCAAAGGAGCCTTTCTTGCTTGCCCGGGCCCCCCGCTAGCATTACTCAACAACTCTCTTGCTACCGGAGTGGTCCCATCTTCCTTCAAGCAAGCTGCCGTTTTACCAATTCTGAAGAAACCTAATGCAGACCCTACCATACTCAGCAATTATAGACCTATTTCCCTCCTCCCCTACTTAGGCAAGATTCTGGAAACTTATGTGACCCGCTGCCTGAGCTCCTTCATAGAACAATCATCGTTTCTAGACCCTCAACAAGCTGGATTTAGACCCCTCCATTCCACCGAGGCGGTCATAGTGGCAGTCATGGACACCCTCAGGAAAGGAGCTGACAAGAACATCACTCAAGCCCTTGTCCTATTGGATCTCTCGGCGGCATTCGACACGGTCGATCACACCATCTTGATCGACCGTGTCTCCAACGCCGGTATCCAAGGAGTGGCCCTTGACTGGCTTAAATCCTTCCTCCACCAGCGCTCACAGTCCGTCCACCTTTCCACCTTCTCTGCGCCCTATTCTCCCCTTCACTGTGGTGTCCCACAAGGCTCGGCACTATCCCCTCTTCTTTTTAATTTATATCTCCAACCACTGCTAGCCACTCTCCGCAACTTCCCGGTCACAATTTACAACTACGCTGATGATCTGCAGTTAATTTTCCCTGTCGATTCCCTCCCTTCTTCTTGCACCAACTTCCAGTCCACTATGCTAACCATAGCTGAGTGGATGTACCACAGCCACTTAAAGTTAAACCCCACCAAGACTGAGCTCGTCTTGGTGGGTGGCCCCAATCACCCATGGAACGCCTCCTTTTGGCCTACATCTCTGGGGACGGCACCAATTCCCGTGAGCTCTGTCAAAAGCCTGGGGGTGACCATCTCCCAAGATCTTTCTATGAGACCCCACATCAACGCGGTAACTTCTGCTTGCTTTTTCCATCTCAGGCGAATTCGCAAGATCAGTAGGTTTCTGAACAAAGAAGCCCTGACCCAAGTAGTCATTGCTCTCATCACCTCCAGGCTTGACTACGCCAACATTTTGTACGCAGGAATTCCCGCATGTCACCTTCATCGACTTCAGTTGGTGCAGAACCAAGCTGCCCGCTTGATTTTCTGCCAGCCCAGACACCAGCACGTCACCCCCCTACTCCGCAGTCTGCATTGGCTCCCTGTCTCAAAACGGTGCATCTTCAAACTGGCATGTACCACCTTTAAGGCCCTAGAGGACGCAGCCCCTAAGTTCATTTCATCAGCCTTATCCCGTCATATTCCTGCCAGAGCTCTACGCTCAGCATCTTTGAATCTTCTCGAGGTCCCCAGATTTAAAAGAAAAAGGCATGGAGGCCTGAGCTTCTCTGTTCTGGCTCCCGCTACTTGGAACTCCCTACCCCTCTCTCTCCGTCTCTGCCCTAAGTACGATAGCTTCCGTACTCTCCTAGAAACTCTGCTCTTTCAAGCAGCATATGATTAATTCCCCCTTCCTGGATCACCGCTATCTTTATCAAGAGCGCCAAGAAACCGAAGGTGATAGTGCGCTGTATAAATATTTTTTATAGAATTTAATAGAATAGTTGTACCTGCACAATTAATGCATGTTGTACTGTGGTAATGTTATGCAAGACCTTCAACCAAAATTTTATGTGAATGTACTTATATTATTTTAGCAGCTACTGTTATTTACATGCTGAGATTTTCTATACATTTCCTGGGGGTATGTACCGTGTTTTGTCTAAGCATGTTTTGTGGGTTGTGTACCCCATGCTGTATTTTTTTTTGCTTTTCCCTCGCACGTCAGGGCTGCATTGGGAATGTCCCTCACATGTCAGGCTTGTGTTGGGAATGTGCTTTGCTTCGCCCGTCAAGGTTGCGTTGGCAGTGTCCTTTGCACGTCAAGGTTGTGTTGGAAATGTGTTTTGCCTCGCACGTCAATGTTTCGTTTGGCAATATTCCTCGCAGGTCAAGAATGCGCTGGGAATATCCATCACACATCAGGATTGTGTTGGGAAGGTGTTTTGTCTCGCACGTCAGGGTTGCGTTGGCACATTACTCAAGAGTTAGTGTTGTCATTGTCGTGTGCATTATTTTTGTCTTTTTCCTCGCACGTCAAGGTTGCGTTGGTAGTGCACTATCAATTTAAGCTGTAATGTTCGGTGTGCATTACATTTTGTTCTCCCTCGCACGTCATTTATTGTGCGTTATTACATCCATGCTGGAACATGTGCACTTTTTTCTTTTCATGTTCTTTGGCAGAGGGAGATAGGTGTTTTGTGATGTTCTTCAGAGTGTACTTGTTAAGTGTAGTGATTGCATTTTCCCTGTGGTGTTCTTCAGAGTGTACTGGGTAAGTGTGGTGATTGCATTTTCCCTGAAACATTTGCAATCTGTTTTGATTGCATCCTGCCTGAAACATGTGCAATCTTTTAATTGTGACTTTGCAGGTTTCATTACCATTCTATATGAAGAATACAATTATTTATGCTTTATGTTCTTATGTGAACTAGAGAGGAATCATTTTTCTCGTATCATCTTATTGGACCTTATTGACTTTAATATCCTAGAATGCAATTTGATTAATATTGTGAACTAAGAATGCATTTACTTATCTAATATGATTTTTGTGACCTATTTTGATTTAATTTCCAAGTAACAGAATGTGATTATATTCTTCACTTTGCTTCTTCTTGTTTTATTGTTTCTAAAAGAAGGAGATATGTTATATCCTATGCTTCCTAGTCCTGGCTGCTCAGCCTGCATGACTGTGATGTCATAGAATGTTGGGTGTGTGTGCATGCTTTGAATGAGTGATCAGTTAGATTGAGTGGGGGCTGAGCAGCAGGATGCTGCTCCCATCGGGGTACCCTGTATCAACTTACCTTAACCAATAACTCTACTTAACTACATCTCCGGCTCCTGGTCTACCTATCTATGACAGAACTTCTTTATTTACAAAAATAACCCCATACTCCAGCCCCAAAGGTAGCTACAGATAAATATTTTGATGTATATGAAGTTATCATCTCTGCTACCAGCTTGTGTCCCAATTTGCAGACAAAACAGCAAAGCCCCTCCATTATTCTACTACTCTGTTGGGCCCTTACCATAGCGAGGTCATCCGAGTTTAATTAATTGTTAAAAACATTACTAAGTAAGTAAAACTGGGCACCTTCTCGATTATTTTTCCCTTCACCATAACTTCCCTGGTTTTAGTATTCTTTGGGCCACAGACCATAACAAATGATTTGCTAAAATTTACTTTGAGGTCCAGGGCTAACATAAAGTCGATGAAGGCCGTCAGGAATTTTTGTAGGCTATTGGCCGTCAAAGTAATTAACACTGTATCATCGGCATATGATAGCAAGGGACCAGTTTGCCATTTATTTTGGGAAAATCTAGTTGCTGTTTAATCAGGAATGCCTCTAAACCATTTGTATATATATGGAATAAAACGGGGGCCAGGATACAACCCTGGTGGACCCCCTCCGTAGAGGCAAGCAGCCTGGTCTTCTCTCCTCCTCAACCAAAGCGACCGCTACAGAAGTAGACTCATGCAACCTACGTAGGAGGGTGAGGAGGGGTTCTTCAAAGCCCTTTTCCACCATCAACATCCATAGCTTCCCCATACTAATAGTGTCAAAAGCACTGGACAGGCCTCCGGTGGATCAGGACCCTCCGGTGGAAATATGATGGGGCTACGATGGCAGGTGCATGCATTTTGTACGGTATATATGTAAAGAGCTGGAGACGTGTGATGGAGACCGTGCGACGGGGTTGGGTGGGGTCCGGGTGGTGGGAGGTCTGGTGGGGAGGGGGGATTTAGGAGGGTGGGGGGTTATTCTTGCATATTCTTTGCATATGCCCTTTGATTTTCTCCTATAAGAAAATTGGATTGCAATCTAATTGTTGTGGCCTAATTGACCTGCAGATATATTTGGGGTACAGAGCTCTGCGTAATGTATGCAATCTTGAATAAATTTGTTGAAAAAAAAAAAGCACTGGACAGGTCCATGAAGGCCAGGTGAATCGAAACTCCCCTGCCCCTGATGTACTTTACCATAAAAAGTGACAAGTTAAGACACTGTTCGTTTGTTCCCATCCCCCTTCTAAAACCATATTGGGTGTTGGCTGTCAATCCCGAGGCATTTACCCATGACTCCAATCGTGCCAGAATCACTCTCCCATGACTTTACAAAGTGGCATCTATTTGGGAAATAGGCCTGAAGCATGTGGAGTCATTCCTATTTCCTTTTTAAAAAAATGGTACTTCCATGATGATGGAATATGGCCAACTATTACTGCTTCAAAAACATTAAGTAGTAGAGGTTCCCATAATTGAAGATTACTTTTAAGTAAATCTAGGGGACCCCCATCTGGTCCTGGCGCTTTGAGTGATATGCCCTTGGCTATCGTATCTTCGACCTCACTTAGGGAAAGGGATAGACTTAGTTCACTAGCAGTTTGCAAATTAATAACTGTCTCATCCCTTTGTTCTGTTATTAGTAGGCCCCCAGGATTGAAAATTTTTAGAAAATGGGCTTCCCAGGCTTCACCTGTTATGGTCAAATCAATGCTCCTGGCATCGGTAGAGAAGAGAGGACGGTTTATAACCTCCCAAAAACTCTTAGAGTCCTTAAGGGAGCTGGCTCTCTCTAGGTCCTCCCAGGCTGTTCTTCTTAATTTGTTTTTCCTGGAATTAATGGATTTTTAAAAAAACTGTCTTGTTAACTTTACCTGGGCCATATTCCGAGGGACTACTTGCAAGGCTTTCCTGAGGTCTCTTTGCGCCTTGAGCACTTAGCGTTAAACCATCTAATTTCTAGTAAGTCTTTTCCTAATTGGCTTATTTATATTTTTAGCCACATTTGCACAAATTGATTTAAAATACTGTATTACCATGTCTGCAGGAGAATCAAACGTTAGGCAGGTCATAAAATTACTTTTGTTTTCTTTTAGAATGGTCTCCTCAAACTGCTTTGAGTCCATCGAACTTCATTTCAGCCTTACCCCTTGATTAAGGTTGTACTTTAACAGACAATCATCCCCTCTGACTTTCTGTGCTATGACATGCATGGATAGGGTAAGAGGATTATGATCGCTAGCGGGGTGTGGTTCAACAGCAAAGCTATCTGCAAACCAAGTGTGTTTACTGGATATTAACATAAAATCAATTGTACTCGCACTACATCCCCCTGATATACGGACAAATGGTGCAGTTGAAGTCCCCCATGATCCATGGCCACATTATCAATCTCCTCATTTGGTGTATTAATGCCATAATTATTATTAGGGTCAAAGATATTGTAGTACCAATTAATTATTAAAATTGTTACATGCGTTAAATTAAAAATTAAAATAAGCTGGTACCAGTGGGAGTCTATTATGCTCTCTGTCCTAATTGAGTCATACATAAGTGAAATAAAAGTCACTCAACCTCCCTTAGCCCTCCCTGCTGGTGATGGGTTTGCGTGTTTATTTATCGAGCGATATCCATCAATAGTGATATCAATCCGACTCCAGGTCTCTTGGAGACAGATAATATCAAAAGTCTTCATATATTGCAACCAGACCTCATCTATTAGTTTTAAGGAAATGCCAGCAATATTTCAAGATACAAACCTAAGAGGACATATAGTGATATTTTGAACCCCAGGTATCTCATGGTCAATATCATTGTCATTAGGACTCCAAGCCAAAGGCTCTTTTCCAACAATATTATTAACAATTACATCATGTATTTCAATAATGGAATCCATCCTTATATCACCTGCATTCTCAGTATGCAGATGCTGGTAAGAGTAAGAGCTTGTGTCATGACAATTTATAGATAATGTAGCCCCTATGCAACCTGATTCCTTTACAACAGTCTCTGGAACAGTGACAGAAATAACAATGTCCCCTGGATTATTTCGGGCTGTGGTCAGTCAGTCTATATTTGCAAGATCACTCAAAGCCTCATAGCGGTTGGGATGGAAGCAGGGAGGAGGAAAGTGTAGTTGTGCTCCTACAGGTCTACCTTCTTCAACAATATGCCCGCTAGCTCTTAACGGTCGGTAGAAAAATCCCAAAGGCAGGACAGACATCCCCTCCCTGTTTTCAAACCAATTCTCCACCCTAATTAATATGGTCCTAACCATGCCTGGAGATCTAAAGGTCAACAGAATGCAATCTCCCTGAAAATATTTATTAGATTTCCCCACCCATCCTATACGGCGGGCCATTTTAAATTTTGCGAATAGCAACCTATTGCTGAGGCCTGATGTAGCACTCAGGAAGTGAAGGGATTTATTCCTCAGGGTTGACCAATGCTCCATAACTCCAGTAGCTAATGTTGGAACATTGGCCAGCACCACACTGTATGTTGTTGCTTCTGAGGGTCAGTGTAGGTTAGAGCATGAGGGACCAGGAGATCTTTGACCACAGGGTTGACTATTTGGGGGTTCTTATGTTTCGGTGTCCTTTTACAGAAATATTGCCAGGCTTAACAGTCGGTTGTTTCTTGAGTCATACACCGTCTGATCTTGCCTAGGTGGTAGCCCTTCTGGCCGATGTTGTATATCAATAACATTTGTGGGTTGGTGTGCAACCCTTAAAATGGGAAGAATCAACCTGGCTCCCTGATCTAGGGAGAGGTTCAGACCTCCCCATCCCTGGCAACACCCCCAACCACATCTGATCCACTGGCTATAAAAGACACAGAAGTATTAGGCATAGATTTTGCAAGACAGTTTGATGCACCATTGGCCTAAAGGTGACTGAGTGAAATCTTGTAGATTTCACTCAGCCACTTTTAGGAGGCGTTCCTGCGCAGGAACGCCCTCCCCTGCGCCGGAACGCCTCCTGATGGCGCAGGGCTTTACAACGTGACGCACCTCTCAGATGCGTCACGTTGTTAATAACCAGCACCATGGCGCATCTTTTGTGCTGCCGCTGCTTCACAAAAGTGAAGCAACTGTGGTGCAAAATGAGTCGCAAGCGGCTTGTAAATCTGCCCCATAGTGCTTTTACTACACTGTAGCTGCGTAAAGGGCCAGAAGATGTGTCTCCAGTGACCATGAATGCCTGTGCCTGTGTTACAGGCACACATGGTCACTGGAGACACATCTTCTGACCCTTTACGCAGCTGCAGTGTAGTAAAAGCACTATACATTTACCCAATGAGGGAGCACTTACTGGATTAGCCAGTACAAAGTACTCCAGGGCAAATTGCAAAAAAATCCGCGATTTCGTGGGAAAATTCTCGAATTCGCAGATTTTTTTGCGATTTCGCAGGGAAATCCGCGAATTCGCAGAACGCAAATTTGCAAATTTCACCCATGCTTAGTGCTGCCACTCGCATTGCTTGAGTAGTTCTCATAGGCTTTGTTTTTTGGCACTAGCCTCCCCTTTTCCTCTGGATGGATTAAAGATTTGGCTAAAAGAGGAGGCTTAACGACACTTGATGTTGCGGGTGGGCCTTGTTAAATCAAGGGGAAGTTCAAGACCAGAAGCTAAGGGCATGTTCAGAGCCAATCGTTTGCCCAGTCACTCACCCATTCAGCCACTCACACCCACTAACTCAACAACACATTTAATATTATACCAAGTCACTTATGAACACATGTACTACCAAATGCACTCACTTACCCATGCAGATACCCACAGACCAATTTAGGTAGTCATACAGGTACTAACTTATGCACTCATTCACCCATTCACCCATCCAGTCACTCATATATCTGCTCAATCACCCTTACAATCACTAACACACCCAGTCACTCTCCCATGTAACTACTGGCACATCTAATAACTCATCCATACCGCTAGAACACTTCCCCACTCACTCACACAAGTAGTCATTCATGCACCCACTCAGTCACCAATACATCTACTAAAACACGTATTTCCTCACTCATACGGCTAATGACACACTCTCATACAGGCATGATACACTAATTCACTCACCCATACAGTCACTCATACACCCAGTCACTAACCCATACAGTCACTCAGATATGCACTCACACACCCATACAAATACTCACACACCTACTGAAACACCCACTCACTCAACCAATACAGTCACTGACATAGCCACTCACTCACACAGTCACTGATATACACACTCACTCACTCACCCATAAAACCACTCACACACCCAGTCACACTTCCATACAGTCACTGACACACTCACCCATTTACCTGTACAGAACTAATACATGCACTCACTCAACCATACAGTCTACCACATACCCACTCACTCACCCATACAGTCACTGACACACCCACTCACTCAGCCATACAGTCACTAACACAGCCATTCACTCACCTATACAGGTACTCACATCCACTCTGACACCTATACACTCACTGACGCACCCACTTACTTTATACTCATGAACCTACACAACCAAACAGCATGTCTCACATCCACTCACCCTTACAATTAATGACACATCTACTCACTTACCCACACAGTCACTGATACACTTACCCACTTTCCTATACATCCACTCACTCTCACACCCATATAGCCACTGACACACCCACTTACACTCCCATACAGCTATAAACACACACTCACCCATACAGACACTCATGCTTCCACACACTCACCCAAACAGCTACTCATGTACCTATTCATGCATCTGTACACTCACTCACACACCAACTCACTAAACAGCTACTGATGCACCCACTCTCATAGTCATAAAACACTTACTCAGTCGTTCAGGACCCATACAGCCTTTGTTACACACGCATATCCACTTACTCAAACACTTACACATCCACTTACTCACTCATCCATTCACTCACTCACTAACACAGAAACCAACTCATTTATACTCTTTCTTATACATGCACACACATACAGTTTATCTTTTTTAAACGAAGAAAGGTGGTTCTAATGAGAACTTGTTTAGAGTCTTTTTACTATCATGTGTTTTAAAAAAAATGGCCACTAGAAAATATTTTAAAAGAAAAAGATGAAAACTGGGGAAACAAGTGTAATTACAAACAAAAAAATGTACACTGATGCACTTTTGAAGCGTCCAAAAGTGCAGCAACAGATTGTTCCACTACAGAACGAACTTTCCGCAGTCCAAAGAAAAAGTGCTAACTCTTTGGAGATCCAGTGAGTGCTTAAGAAACTGCTGCTGGACTTCAGATGGTAGAGAGTCTCGCAGAGCCATTAGTGTTGCAGTTGAGATGGACAAATCCCCTGCAGTTTGCTGCCTCTTTGCTCTGGTCAACACCTTCAGATAATACAACATACTCATTGTACCACATAAATACTTCTTGGACATACCCCTAGAGAGGTTGTTCTCACATATTGAGAGCGTTACATGCTTAGCAACCACTTCTTCCTTCTCTCTAGAGGGGATAGTAAAAAAACTCCCAAGCAATTGATTACCGCTTTGCTGGGGGTTCCTAACAGTCTTTATCAAGGTGTGGTGCCTGATCTTCACTGACAACAGATGCAATTTCAATAGGAAATAATTTCCCAAAAGTAAATCAAATCAATATTCACATTAAAAAGAGCAGGTGCTGACATGTGAACCTTCAACCTTAGCACTTGAAATCTGAACAAAATAAAACAGGGTGGGGACCTTCTCTCTAAAATATTCAAAAGTGTCCTGTCCAGTGAAATCCCTTTCTTTCATAGTCATATGATATTCAAGACATTGGTGCAAAAGCTGACGTATTTTTGATAACAGGTAATAGAATAAAGCAGTGTTCAACCATAAACTTATTTAGGGAAATCCCTCTTTATATGTAATATTATTAAACTACTAATCACAATTATTAATTACAATGTATGTATACATGTTTTTTTTATTTCTAAAAATCAAGCTTTTCAGGCGAATAACTGCCGTAGGGGAATAAACGTACCGCAACTGAGCAGAATATTTTGAGAATATAAAATAAAATCCTTCTGAGGACATCAGTTTCTTGATGCTGATCAAAAGTATGCCACATTCTCAAAAGCCCAATAAAACAAGGGCATCTCCACCAAACAAATAAGCATTTGCTCCATATAGTAAAATAAAGTACCTTTGTTTGGTTGAGATTCATCCGTTTGTAGTCTTGTTGTCTTCTGTATATCAGGATTATTATTATCACAGATTTCTGAATAACGACATGTGAGGAACAATAACATTGCCAAAACGCAAAGAAGGTAGTTGAAGACATTTCCTCATGAACCATTATGCAGCTATCCGGTAAAATTCCACCTAGCATTGCCAAATGAGGCAACACTTACTCATTAACCAGTATAATCTACTTCAGCTGTGTAGACATTTTATGCAAAACTGGGGCTCGTGTTGGATAAATGAGCAGGTGATGTCCTTTTCTGTCCCTGATACTTATTTCACAGAAATTAAACCTCAACAGTAAGAACTTCAACATATAAACATAGCAGATGCCCCAGTTGACGCTCCCCTTCTGTAAAGGGCAAATGATCCAAACTTAATGGGCTTCACAAAGGCAAACAAAGTATGTTTTCTTGGCAGTTGGACATTGCAAAACAACATGATATCCTTGGTAACGTCAAATGCAAGATTCATCTATCAGAGGACACTCTGTAACGACTGCAATAAATGGGTTCTTTCTTGACCTCTTCTGGTGAGAGTAGAGTAAATTGTTCTTCCTTTCAATGACTACAAATATGAAAAATTCCAAAATCACCTGGAGGCATAGCCCGTTTCGCCCCCCTACCCCCTCCACCTTAGCAGCATGCAACTCAGACATTCATAAACTCACTGACAAACAAAATCACAGATAGAAAAAAACTCACATGCCCACTCAAACACTCATACAGCACTTACACATCTAGTCACCAACCCATAAAGGCACTCAACTACCCAATCAGAGATGCCCGTCTAGTCACTCACACGCCCATTCACAGACCCACATAGCTCCTCACACCGACAAAACCACTCACAGACCCACACAGCCACTCACACACCCACTCTCAGACTTATACAGCCACTCACATACACACTGTCAAATCTACAGGTTACAGTTAGGAAATAAAAATGTAAAAACCTAAGCAATTCACAAAAAAAGAAAGGTTACAGGGATGGTATAGTTAGAAAATGGAATTAAAAAAACCTTCAAAATTCACTGAAAAAACTAAAGGTTACAGGGACATATGAATGAATGAATTAATGAGATTCTTATATAGCGCAGACTGCCACCCTACGGGTATCCTGGTGCTTTAGACTAAAGACAATTGACCAGAGTATAAATAGATCAGAATATCAGAGAAAAAGGAAATCAGACCTTAGGAAAGAGCCAGGTTTTAAGACTCTTTCAAAACTTAGTCAGGGAGATAGTTTGTCTGATACTCTGGGGTAGCTCGTTCCATAGGCGGGCACCAGCCACATTAAGTGCCCTTCCTCCTATTCTAGAACGTTTGAATCTAGGAATCGTCAGTAAACTGGCACTAGAGGAGCGAAGCTGCCTTTTGGGCTGGTACCAGGTGAATTTTTCCTGCTGTGGGACTGGACCCAGATCGTGTACCGCTCTGAACGCCAGACAGAGTGATTTAAAATGAACCCTTTCCTTGATAGGCAGCTAGTGTAAATCTCTCAAGGTCAGGGTAGTAGATGAACGACGCTGCCTATTTAGCACCAGTTTTGCTCCTGCAGATTGGACTCTCTGCAACCCCTAAAAGATGTACTGTGGTGCTCCAAAGTACAGGGAGTTGCAATAGTCCAGCCTGTTTATCACTGTGCTTCTCACTACAAGGGAGCACAACTCTTTTGGTAATAGTGGGAGTATCTGACATAGCATGCGCATTAGGGAGAAGCACACACTGGCGGTCTTATTTGCCTGTGACTCCATCTGAAGATTATCATTAATCAGAACCCCCAAATTGCGGGCCTTGCTGACCGGAGCCAGCGGTTCCTCCCCGGGAGTAAGCCTAAACTCCAACGTTAAATCTTTAGATATCCTGACAGAGGAGCAGTACACCACCTCAGTCTTCCCTCCATTAAACTGTAGGGAGTTTCTTCGGAGCCAGCCAGCCGTCCGATGTATACACTGCTGGAACATGTCCAGGGATACTGCATGTTCTCCTTCAAAGGAGAATGCCAGTTGTGTATCGTTGGCATAATTGACTATGTTGACTTCAAATGATTTAATAATGGGGAACAGGGGCTGCAGATAGACATTGAAAAGAATAGGGCTAATCGCAGAGCCCTGCGGCACCCCATGGACTACCGGGGATGTGCAGGAGGAAAGCGGTGCCAAGGTTACCACCTGCTGTCTCCCCCCTAGATAGGACTGCAGCCATTGCAGCGCCCGTCCCTTCACCCCTATCTTCTCCAATCTCTCCACTAAGATTGAATGGCTCACCGTGTCGAACGTGGCCGACATATCGAGGAGCACTAAAACAGTGGCTATCCCGTTGTCGGCCCGCATACGTAAGTTGTCCAGCATGGTGGCCAGAGCCGACTCAGTGCCATGACCTGGGTGGAACCCGAATCGGTCTCTGTCAAGCAGATGATTGTCCTCCAAGAAGCACAATAGAGTCCTGCTAACTGCCTTTGCCAGGATTATAACCGCATATGGCAGGAGAGGGATGGGTCTAAAGCTTGCAGGCATTGTCCGGTCCAGAGAGGGCTTTTTGATCAGTGGAGTTACCTGCGCTTGCTTCCATCCCTCCGGAACAGTTCCTTCTTGTAAGGACTGGTTGCAGATCTGCAGCAGCCATGGGAAAGTTTCTTGGCCAAATGTCTCCCAAATTTTGTGGGGGAGTGGGTCAAGGGGGGAACCCGAGGACACACTATGCGCCAGATTATTTAAAGCAACATCAGTAAGTGTCTGAAAATTATCCAGGGCCGTTAACTGTCGTGGATCTTCATCCATCATCAGATCAAGATTATCTTGATCGTCGATATTATTAGGATGGAGGGTACCGACAATTTTGGCAATCTTGTCTTGAAAATCTTAAAAAGGGCATTTGTCCCATTAAGCTCTTGTATAACAGATTTAGCGTAGGAGCCTGCCTTAGACTTGAGAATGAGCTCCTGGTATTTCAACTGTGCTAATCTCAGATCTTTCTTGTCTGGCTCAAGGTATCTCTTTCTCCACTTCCTCTCTGCCTTCTTGCAGAGCATGTGCTGCTGTTTCAATTCTTCATTGTACCAGGGGGCCATCATTTTCTCCCTATTTTTTAACTTCTTTACCTGAACTACCTGATCCAGGATATCAGTTATATAGTTATGATAGATTCTATAGTTTTCCTCTACTGTCGCGGTGGGTACAAAGTGATTAACATTTGGGAGGGTCACATGGGTTCTAGTTTTACCTAATTTTGCCCATTCCCTGCCTCTCCAATAGGTCGCTAAATGATTGGTATTATTCTCTGGACAAGGTAGCCTAATGTTAAAATGAACTAAATGATGATCAGGCCAGTTCTGTGGTATTATGTTTAACACTTTAGTTGTAGATTGATTGGCAAACAGCAGGTCAAGAGTGTGACCCCCTGATGGGTGGGATGTTTCACCAGCTGTGATAGGTTGAAATTTGTGCATGTGTGCCTCAAATCTCTCAGATGGCTGCTTAAACTCCTATCCTCTCTCAGGTTAAAGTCTCCCAATATAATCATTCTGGAGTGTGCCAATGTTAAGTTAGTAATGGTATCTAAGAGAGTTTGATATTGTGTGGTACACCCTGGGGGCCTGTAGCATACCAATCATGTGAGTATGCTGCCTCTGGGTGCCTGCAGCAAGAAGCCCATAGTTCTATCCCCACAAACTCATCTATCGCCAGTGACACAAAATTCAGCTCCTCCTTAAAAATCACTCCCACTCCTCCTCCTCTACCCGCTGCTCTTGGGTTGTGGAGGATTTTATATCCATTAGGACAGACAAGTCCCATTTCCACCATAGACTCAACACTAGTCCACGTCTCTGTTAGAAACAATGCGTCCAGCTTCAGATCTTCAATCAGACATGATGCCTCCGCATGGTGTTTGACAAGTGACCGGCTGTTAATCAATCCACAGGTAAGGGACTTTTCCACGATTCCCATAATAGCCAGCGGGTGAGTATCTTTACATTCTATCTTACCAATATTCATCAGCTGTTCCCTGGAATAGGTCATACGCCCTTGGTCGCCATTGAAACAGACAGAATGGCTGGCGCTGAGCACGTCCGGGGCACGGACGGGCGCAGACGGGCGCAGACGGGCTTACCTCTGGCGTGCCATCGGCGCGCCCGCGGCACATGCACACTGCACGCACGCTGCACGCTTGCATTTCCCTGTTTAAATATACAGGCAGGTGCAGTCAGCCCAACCCCTAGAACGCCTCCCAATATGGTGCTGAGAAATAGCAAGAGGTCTCGCACTCCCTCACCCAAAATGGCGCTAGTGATGAAATTGAGTGCTTTGAGCCCCACTCGAGCAGCGGGTGAAGAAGATCGTTTTAAGGTGCGGGTAAGTGGATTCCAACTATGCAATTAAAAGATCGAATAAACAAGCATTCTCAACTGATTTTAAAATAGTAAAAAACAATTTACGAGGGTGTTAACACCATACAGATCCCTGATATTCCTTTCTACACAGCCAGCGTGGCCGCAAATCAATTCTGCAGTTTATGTAGCAGCGCGCTTGCGCTTCCCTGTTTACATATGCAGGCAGGTGCAGTCAGCCCAACCCCTAGAGCGCCTCCCAATATGGCGCTGAGAAATGGCAAGAGTCTCGCACTTCCTCATCCAAAATGGTGCTAGTGCGTCCGGGGCACGGACGGGCGCAGACGGGCGCAGACGGGCTTACCTCTGGCGTGCCATCGGCGCGCCCGCGGCACATGCGCACTGCACGCACGCTGCACGCTTGCATTTCCCTGTTTAAATATACAGGCAGGTGCAGTCAGCCCAACCCCTAGAACGCCTCTCAATATGGTGCTGAGAAATAGCAAGAGGTCTCGCACTCCCTCACCCAAAATGGTGCTAGTGATGAACTTGAGTGCTTTGAGCCCCGCTAGAGCAGCGGGTGAAGAAGATTGTTTTAAGATGCGGGTACCAACATATAGTTAGCCTTACATTTCACTTGTACAAAAACAGAGGAATTCAGTTGTTATAATTAGATAAGCTAACAATATCTTATGACCCCCGCAATGCACTACTAATAAATTAATATATTATATCACTCATGAGATGGTCAGTGACATCACTGAAAACATCTAATTACATTATCCAGTGATTGTTAGTGTTTTGTAAGCCTTTGTGAGACTTAAAGATGGATACTAAGCTACTGCATAAGTTAAATTACTATTCTTTTTGTTCTGCCAATGAGTGATAGTAGTTCTAATATATGTCATCTAAGTGGCTGTGTGACTGTATCAGTGTGCAAGAAGGTGGCTGCCTGGCTGTATGGATCTGTGAGTGGATGTGTGAGGGGCTGTATGGATGTGTTAAGTGGGAATGTGGGTAGCTGTATGGGTGAGTGAGTGGCTGTGTGAGTGGCTGTATGAGTGGCTGTATGTGTGAGCCAATGGTTTTGTGAGTGGCTGGTGGCTGTATGGCTGACTTAGTGGTTGTTTGACTGGCTGCATTGGTGTGTGTGTGTGTGTGTGAGTGAGTATGTGTCAGAAAAATGATTTTATTACATAGACTGGTTTTATTAACACAATGTTTTGCACTTGAAATGTTTATTTGTATGGTTATTTTTTTTAATTTGTACTCTCCTCATTACGAGATATTCATACTCAGCTGATATTACTAACCTTTATATATTTAGAACTGGCATGTTTGAATTTGAAAAGCAGTGTTATTGATTCAACTGACTTGTGTTTGAAGTAAACAAGTTGCAACATAGATAAAGTCCTGTTTTTATTGAGTTGTGGTTGCTTTCATTTTGATGTCTTTAAACGCTTCTTTTGGTAGCAGAAAAGTTCAGCAAGACATGCAATCAAATTTGGTCTGTAGGTTGCTCCTCTGAGGTTCCTTCTAAAATAACACATTTGACAGATGATATTTGAAGAATACCAGGTAGACCATTCATTCCTTAATGTGTCTCCTTTGATAACAGGGTGTTGTATTTCTTTATTAAACCAAGATCATTTCATTCAAGCTGATCTCTCGAGGTTTCCCTTATCTTAAAAGCAGACCTCATAGAAGAGATGAGTAGGAAAATCAATTCTTTGAACTCTACGGGAAGCTTTGTAATCAACACAAACTGGATGATGAATGTTTTTGAGCAATTTATAGCACATGGAAGTCAATCTTTCTCGACCTATATGATATTTTTTTAGTTTTCATTAGAACTATTATGAAGCAAGGGGATCTTCTTCACAGAAGTAACTTTAGAAAGTAATTCAGATGATCAGATTTTCTTTCTCAAAATTAAAAACCCATAATTCATGTGCGAAATATGGATTGATCTCATCTTGGTTTTATAACTTCTCTCACCATTCCACGTCCAATCAAACAAGTTGCTGTATTTTGCGTAGCCAACTAAATTGCCCTTCTTTTACAAATACTTGTATATGGTGCGTGAGTTATAGTTTTCATGGCTTCTGTGAAAGTTATGAAGTGCTGAGTAACCACAAATTGCCAATATCAGTATGTTTTCATTCATAATCGTAACCATAACATCATTTAAATAGTGAAGTTAATTTCTAACTTGCATGTAAGCCATTCACTTCCCTGCTGAGCATGGCCTTCCTCCAAGAATTGCATGGCTTGGGTGAAAGTCCTGGTCTTTGTCAAAGTCCTGAGCTCAACCTGCCACAAGCAGCTGTGAAAAGGTGAATGTAGTATATTCCCAGAACCAAGCTCAGAAGGGAAAAGTGCCTGAGACAGAAGGCTTTGCGGTTGGAAGGGGACTGTTACCACGAGGACAGGAGATCATCATCAATAAGAGAGAACACTAAGTTGTAGCATGACAGAACTAAATGGCTATGTTTATTTTTCACCAGAATAACTGTTGCACAATCAAGAGAGAAAACTCAGTTATCTGGTTAGGGAGAATTGGCAGGTTTGAGGGAGCAGGAACAATCCCTATAGCAGGGAGACAATAGAATCCTGAGGAAGCCATGTACTGTTGCTGAAGAGAAGGAGGTATGGTCTTAAATTGTGTAGTGGATGATGCAACAAGAGAGGAGGATCCATGCTGGAGGAGAAAAGAGAAGCACAAATTTACTAGACAGTAATTCCATTATTGAGAATGGAAGGGAAGGGACAAAGGAAGGAAGGTTTTCAAGCACAGGCTATAAAAGCCAGGTTTATATCAGCAGAGATAGAGTCTGGCCACGCTAAAACATCCTTTCTTAGCATAGGCCCTTTTTGTTTCCTGGCAAGTACAAGAAAAAGAGGATGGGAAACGGTCCTTCCTTTCGTAGGTGGATGGCACTAGAGCCCACCAGGAATTAGAGAAATACACGGAGTGAAAGAATAGGATGAGAAGCCAAATTCATGTGGCTCTAGGGAAGTGGGGCATCTATCAACCACATGGTAAACATTAACCACAAGGAAGCCCAATCACAGAGTATGAGAGAATGAATTGACATTCATAATCAAGACAACCCTGAATGTGAAGATTAACAGTGGAGGAAAAGACTCCTGAACAACGGATAAGTAATGAAGTGTATTACATCTGGGAATGAATACAATAAACTTGTTTGTCAGACAACACAGCCTATTTCTGGATCTGTTATTGGTCTTTTGACAGTGACCAACCTTGCTGCACATGGACTGCAGTCATGTGCAGTTGTGGTTGGCCTCAATAGCTGGCCTTCTGGTAGGCCCTTCACTCAGTGTGCCACAGGTAACCTTGTTGGACCTATCAGATAAGAAAGACAAGCTCTTTCATTCAGTTTCTTGATTGGTTCTCAACAAACACTTTTCCAGTTTTTAGTTTTTCATGTTTTTGGGAGGTGGATTTAAATTTTTTTGTGTGTTTTAACAGAAACTTGATGCAAATGTGGTAGCAAACACTTACAAACATTTTTTTTTAATTGTCTGAATTTTTATTCCCAATGCTGGGGTTCTGTTCTCCACATTGAGCATTTATTTTGCACTACATACTGTACAGGTTGAACATTTTCAGATGGGGATTGTTTTTATATTTCACGTACTGCAACCGCGGTTTAGGAAGATGCTGTGGAGTATGAGTATCATTGTAGCTGGTGCTTGGGGTTACTTTTATTGCTTACAATGGAACTAATGGGCCTCCTCTTTGTTCTTTGTCATCTCATCCTCATCAAATGTCCAAGGAGTACAGACAGCTCAAATTTTGGTTGCACAGCATGTCTTTAACCTCCTGCCAGTAAATATTTACTGTGGTTTGTATAAATGAAAATCTCGCATGCAGTTGAGTCCTATGATGCTTTTCTCCCTAAATGATCTCAACAGTTCGTGTGACTTCCTCTTAGGATGCACTCCCAGTATTCTAAATCCTACAAGGCTTAAAGCGCAGAAGAATTGAACTGTAACTTTTTAGTTTTAGGTATCCTCCACCTTTGAACTAGATTACAATTCATTTTCTCACTAAACCAGGGCCATATATTGTTTTCATGCAACACAAATCAGCAAGAGACATTGCTGTGCTTCGTGAAAGGGAGATGGCAGGAATGCATTTTATTTATCAACATATGTTGCATTCCTGCTCTTTCTTTGTGTTAGTGCACTTTTGTCTGTCTAGCATCAAGGCAGGCATTCTTGCAGCATGATGCAACGGTAACTGCCTTGCAGTCAGGATTGTGTTTGTGCAGGAAGGGGCACCATCCTGCACAAAAAGCTATTTTTTGAGTCTCTTTTTAATTGTATTGCAGAATGCGGCACATCTAGGAAGAGAAAAAATCAAGGAGATCATTCTCTTTGTTATACCTCTCCTGGAAAGGTGTAGCATTTTTTTTCATTCCCAGGTACATCACTCATAGTAGATCTGGGAATATACCAAAATACATGGGGGTTGCGTGGAAGCACTCACACTCCACCCATTGTACGCCTCCCTGGAGTAGAGTAACTCATGGCAGAGACATGCACTGTTGTGCATTAATCCAGATTTACCAAGCCATGCAGGACCATGCAATGTGGGGTTGCAAGACTTGGTATATCTCATTCTAGGTTTTGTGTTGCCCAGCTTTCCTTTGCTGCGCGCTATTAAATGCCAAAAAATGATACATATGGGCCACTTTTTCTTTAAAACATATGAGGTTCACTGAACACATGTTTGATTCACAAAGCTCAGAAAGGAAGGCACACTTCTGCGATCATGAGAGAGTAGCAGACTCAGAAAAAAGTTTGAAGAACGATAGTATAGCTTTTGTGGGTGGAATCTCAGGGAATGTACTAATTATGATGCCATAAAAAGTGAAAGAAGATGTGTGATTGGACAACAGTGTCACACACAAATTAAAGCCCACTTCCTATAGACAATATTTTCAGTTCCACTCTGTTCAGATTAGAATATTGCAAAACAGCCACATAACAATGCGAGAGCCACTAAGCATAATAAGGGTGCCAGTCTAACCAGTTGTCCACCATGTTCTGCACATAAAGAAAAGAATGAAGAGTTTGTGGGAATTTCCACTACTTGCAGAAGAGAAGAAAATACAGCCAAGCAGTTGTAACAGGATTTTTTTCACTGACATCTGAGAGGAAAAGCAGGTGAATGTAAGTATAGTCAACTGCAGCCTTAGTGACAAGGTGTTCTACAAAAGAAAAAGTGGCAGATTTTCATTCAGGACTACCGGCATGAATAAGTATCTTCATGCTATTTACTCTAAAGATTTCTCTTGAGTAGTACAATAAACCATAGAAAAGGGGAATATGTCATTCTTTTGCTGCTCCTTGAATAGGAAGAATGTATACACTGACCTGCAATGTTGCCACCTACTGTAAAGAATGCAAAATAAATCACTTCCTCTGGGGTACAAAATCAAAGTAATTTTATGTTTAACTTAAAAAAAATAAGTCACCTATTTCAAAGAAACTTTAGAAATAAAAAGCATGAGAGTCAATAAAAACGTAAGAAAAATAAGGTTCCATTTTGCAACAAAAAAACTGAAAGAAAAAAAAAGAAAAGTTTACTTAAAAACTAAATGGAGATTCAGTTAAAGAACCCCCCAATGATAGTCACTTTCTACTCACAGACCTTTGCATGTAGGGCCTTGCTGTAGCCCAAATCCTCTGAGGAACTCTGCCTTTCACAGTGGAGGATGGTCACTAATGGATTGTTGGGTACAGGGCCTTTTTAATTACACACTTAGGACCTGATTCACAAAGGTAAACTGTACTTATCTGTAAGTTTACTTTTTTGGGTATTCACAAAAGACCAGTTTAATTTTGTTAATACTGATTTTATGACAGTCGAGACTCTGCAGTCAATGTGGATAACTCTATACATTTAAGAGATAGGATATATATTAGATGTTTTATTAATTATTTTAGTAATTTGTAGGTGGAGTTTTAGGATTTTTGTATAAAAAGTTACGTTTTAGGGTTTCTTTCTTGAAATGTTAGGTATGGCAATCAAAGGTTTGATACATTTATATTTCTTCTGAGACTATAGATGTAGGGACACATCTACAAACATTTTGCATCAGATTGCTTCACAAAAGTGTCATAAACCAGGGCTAAATGTTTACTCTGTGTAAGAAACTAGGTTATTGATTGATGGGATAGAAGCTCCACTCAGGTAACAACCACGATCCTTGTCAGAGTGAACCACAAAGGTCACAAAATAAACCTGTGCTTAACCCTTTGGTATTTTGACCCAAGGCAGTAGGCTTAACTTGTGTAAGGCAATGTGCAAAGTATTTTTGCAGCACACAAACAAAACTCAAGTGAAAATAGATCACAAGAAAAATACCAAATCAAATATAAAATAATTGAGTACATTCTAATAAATAAGATGACACCAAAACAAATTAAATCAGATCAGCAGTATAACGTTATGATTTTTGTGTGTGTGTGTGAAATCTGGTCATGCAAAACTGGGCCAAAGTCAAAGGTTATGGCCAACCGCAAAGTGGTGGATTGGGCCAAGCCACATCTTACCTTTTGACTTAAAAAAAAGTTTCAGAAGAAAACTCTAGGAGAAGGTAACATTCAACAGGCTAAGGCAGCAGGTTGTGTCTGAGGAGGCATCTTCATCAGGGAGCCACTAGAGGAGCCGTCGACAAGGGGCAGAAAATGCTCTGGGGCAGGCAACTGTTCCCATGAACCCCGGTGAAGATTTTTACATTCTGACTTAAGACAACTTTCTTTAAATTAAGAACCTCCAGCAGGACAAAACAGCAGGATGTTGCTAAAGAATGCTCGATGAGGGCAAGCCTGGACAGAGCTGGCGTGGTGCCTATATGCGGAGTTTCGAGAAGTTGAAATAAAACTCAGTGGGACTCCGCTCCCTTCCCCCTCCCTAATTAATTGTTTTTTTTAAAGGCTCCTCCTCGCTCATCAAGGGAATGCTATATAGGAGTATGAAATCTAAATATTGCCGGACTGGATTATTTCAAACCTCCAGCTTGCTTCCCAGTGTGGCGTAACATAGACATGAGGTTTATTAATAGCTGGGGACGGACTCAGTGATCTAGGGGTCCTATTCTCATTCAAACATGCATGAGCAACTGACGAAAAGGGAACGGTAATCTAGTAAACCAGTTCCCCTCGCTTACATATTTGCCACTTACTTCATCAAGGTGCGGCATTGCCACAACCGTCTCTCTGCATCCTCCGACGGTGTGAATCCCATCTCGGTACGACTTGTTCATACTCTTCCACTACACTGGAAGTCTCTCATGACTACCTATTAGTGGTACATGAAGGCTCAACAATACACTCAGTGTGCTCATTGGAGTAAATATCGGTCATCTCGGAATTCTCTGCCTATTGAGGCTTACTATGTTGCAGCACATTCCCGTATAATTAATTAGGGAGGGTGAAGGGGCCGGCTAACAGGGGGCCCGATTCACAGAACAAACTTAAGACTCAATCCTAAACTTACTACTATTTTGGTATTCACAGAATGCACTTACTACTTTTGGCATTCACAGAATGAACTTACTACTTTTGGTATTCACAGAAGTTAGGATTTTGTCTTAAGTTTGTCTTAAGACAGACTTAAGACAGACTTAAGACAAACTTAAGACAGACTTAAGACAGACTTAAGACAGACTTAAGACAAAATCCTAACTTCTGTGAATACCAAAAGTAGTAAGTTCATTCTGTGAATACCAATAGTAGTAAGTGCATTCTGTGATTACCAAAATAGTGGTAAGTTTAGGACTGAGTCTTAAGTTCATTCTGTGAATCGGGCCCTGAGAGTTCTGCCTAAACTCTGGAAATGCAACAAAGTGCGGAGTAGGCAAAACTACCTAAACTCCGCTGGTGGAGCGGAGTTACCCACCCAGGGTTACGTGAGACCTGGCAGTGTTGTTAAGAGGTCCAGCTGAAAGGTATTTGCTGCTGCGGAGAAGAACTTAGAGGAAGCTAGTGAGAAGTTAGGCCGAACAGCGATGCACCTTGCACAGACTGGCTGGCTGGAGGTAACTGTCTTTTGTCGGTTCTTCCAGCACTTTTTGGCAAAATATCTTTTAAGTCCCAATATTTAGGATTAGGCAGAAGGTGCTCTCTAACACCGCTCCCAAGGTTCCAAGATCTTGGGCACACCACTTGGGGTATTAGAACTCACTCTATCAAAGGCTTGGTGCTGGGTGTAAGACCTCAGGAGGTTGTGCTAGTCGGACGGCCCACACAGTGGGCCCTCCGACTAGCCCTTGGAGTCCTGGCTGGTGGTCCTGGGTTTCAACGAGATTGTCCAGTTTTTCAAGCAGCACCCAGGACTTCACACAGTAGGGCAGTCCTCTGGTGGCATTAGGGCAGTCCGCTGGGGGTCCAGATAGTCCTTCAGAAATGTTCCACATCCACAGGTCCAGGAGTGTACTGGTTACAGCTTTTTAAGTCGTTGAGATTCCAGATACTAACCCCACATCTGGTTCTGAAGAGTTCTTCCCTTCCCCTGTCAAGGATTCAAGAAGTCTGAGGTGACAAAAGACTAGTGTCAGGTTCAGTTGTGTGTGCTGGAGGCAAAGCCCTTTGAAATGTGGCCAGGTACACTTCACCACAACTGTCCTGGCAGGTTAGCCCACCCTGTCCCCACCTAATCCCCTTTGTGACACTGTTTGGAAAGAATACTCAAACCCCAACAGCAGTGCTATTTACAGTCATGTGACCCAGGACACTGGCAGAAGGCACAAATGATTAGGAAAAGAAAATGCCAACTTTCTAAAAGTAAAAGACACACAAATGATTAATGGAATGCGGAACAAATCAAACATTCACCCCAGTCAATAGATCTGGATTAAATCGATAATTATTTTGCTCACCATGCCACCCCAGTTTAGACTCGACCATAGTTAAATCAGTTCTGACCCTGCTCCTCATGGGATCAGTCCAACCAAATTTCCAAGCCAGGCCCACCATGGACCAGAAACAAGCACCCTAACTTTCTAGAAGTGGCATTTAAAATCCAACTTTACAATTAAAGAGGATATTAAATTACTATTCATTTAAGTCTACACAGCACATATCCATCTGCTTCCAAAGAGAAGTGATCACGTATTAACTGTAATAAGGTAAATCAGCGTTAGTCAATGGAAGTGAAAGGCATTACGGTAGCAAACAACTACTTTAGGAGTATGTAAATAGAAACCCACATGTCCTACTTTTTAAATACAATGCACACAACCCTATGAGCCTCTAGGGCCAACATTAGAGGTGACCTATAATATTAAAAAGTAAGATTTAGGCCTGGCAAAAGGTTTATTTTACCAGGTCGAATTGCAATTTAAAACTGCATACAGACTGTAGAGGTAGACCTGAGGCATGTTCTAAAAGGCTATTTTAGTGGATAGAACAATGAGTGCTACAGACCCACTAGTAGCATTTAACTTACAGGCCCTGGCTACATGTAGTACCATATACTAGGAACAAGTAAATTAAATATACCAATCAGGTATATGCCAAAAGTACAATGTGTAAGGTAGAGAGCACAGGCCCTTTTTCAGTGGTGAAGACGGTTCTAATGGCAGCAGAAACCGGTTCAGAAACAGAAGGCAAACATCTGTGGGGGGAGGAGGGGGTCCTGCAAAAGGAGCCAGGTAAAACATTTGGGATTGACTGCCCAACACCCAACTTTATTTGTGCTGGAAAGTAGCCAGAAAGTAATGCAAAGTAGAGATAGTACTGCTTTGTATTTTTTTGTGCCATCAAACCCCTAGGGACATGGTTCAGAGTGGGGGCACTAGTCAAGGGATTTGAGTGAAGACCAGGGGTCTTGGACAAAATAGCACTGTATGCTGACTATGTCCTCTTTTTCCAGGCGGACCCAGGTTGGTCATTTTCTACTGGCCTACAGATCTTTGGGTACCACTCATGCCTACGCTTTACCTCGGCAAAAACATCACTATACTATTTGGGGACTCAGATAAACTCGGCTCCTTAGGCACAAGACTTAATGATGAATCTGGGTGGGTTTCAACACCTCTGGGTTTACATTACAGAGACCATGAAAGGGCCTGGGAAGAAAATTGACAGCCTCGTCTAGCTAGACTGCATGGAGACTTCAATTTTTGGTCCACACTTCCCCTCTCTTTAATGGGAAGACCAGCTATCTTCAAGATGGTTGGACTTCCTCAGAAACTGTACCAACTTCATAATTTCCACTACCCCATTCTTAAGGCATTCTTCACACGACTCAATGCAGATTTGCAGAGTTTCCTTTGGAACCGGCGGCCGCCCAGCATTGCACTTGTTGCGTGATTCAAATCCACATACAATGGCGGTCTTGCTACGTCCAATATGCTCTCCAATTCTAGAGCACTCAACTGGTGGTACTCAAAGACTGGTAGTTTGCTGGCATTCACTCCCCCGCTTACGCCTCAGAGAGATGGGCCTTGCATGGTATCCCTGTCACATAAGGCCTGTACCGGTGCCCTTTACCTTAAACTTCATCCTACGATGGAAGTAGTGTCCGAAGTGTGGCATAACACTCTTGATGCACTTGACTGGGATAATCGCTTGACTATAAGACCCCGCTATGGACTGGGGACATGCTTCCGTATGTGACTGCGCTAGAGGGTTCTATAAATGAGACCTCATCCTTATTTCCTCATTTGGAGTGCCAGGATACCTTCACTGGTAATTAGCGCTCTTTACAAATCCATGGTTAATTGATTGAACATTTGAAGCGAGCAAGTAAGAATCAAAACGTCTAAACCGATCCAACCTACAAAACATCAGCCACTCTGCAAAAAGAGACAAGCAAACTGCATCGTCACGTGACTGGAAATGTGAAGGGCAGACTTGATTCTCTAATGCTGCTAGAACCAGCAATACAGCTTTTTTTGACCAGCTGTTGATGTAGCAACACGCACATCTATTTAGAGAGATAGAGAAACGGTTGACTGTCTATGTTAATGGGTCAATCAACAGCATTGCTGTCATTTTGCTTAAGTGGATTATTACTGCAGCCGAAGAACGACGTTTGTTTACAAGTGTTCGAGAATGAATGCCATTTGGCTAAGTGCAGATGTGCCAATCGCAAGAATTTGAATATTCGAGACATAATGTTTGAAGAAAGTTAAAGTGCTTTTTGGAAATCAGTTTTGATTGATTTCTGTTTTGTTAACTGTAACTGATGGCAGTGTTAGTTCAAAGAGAGTAAGCCGTGCATGGAATAAGTGAATATATGCAAACAGAACGCATTATATTGAGCTGAAATAGAATAGGTTGGGGTTGAGATGGCGTCAAAAAGCCTCAGAGAGTTAACGCTAGCCTCAGACAACTGCTAAAGGTCAAAGGTTTAAAGATTAGCAAAGGCTGATTAAGCTTTTTATTTTCCCGAGTTTGAAAAAACAGTGTAATTGGGTAGTCGATTTTATTATTATTTGCTGCGCTTAGAAACGCAGAAGGGTGGAATTAAGCACCATAATAAAACAAGTTATTACTGGTGATGAAGAAGCGGTGAGGAGAGCTGGCTAGCAAGAATATGTCTATCTTTAAACGCGATCATCATCGATTTAATATCGAATTCAAGAGGAAATTACAAAGTGAATGCGTGACTTTACCTTTCGGTGTCAGAATGTATACCACCGAACACCTGTAGGGAACATTATGGAGTATTCCATAATCGTTGCACATCATTTCCAGCCATAGCAAAATCGTTCCCATCTAAGCAATTTCTAGGCACTAAGCCAGGTTGAACTTTATGCATTGCTTTTAGCACAAACAATCGACCCTGCCTAGGACCCAAGAGTCTCAAACTTTCCTGATCATAAAGTCCTAAGAATATGATCAAGTATCTTACGTTTTATGCTCAACAGGCATCACTTTGGGAAAAACATTATACTTCAGGCTGTGTGCTGAAAACCCTTAAAATGGTTGCTTCAGTTTGATGGAGATCAAAGAAACGAAGATCTGTTGACTAGGAGTGAGTGTTTGATTGGTTCAGATGCTCCGTCCATCACCACCCCCTTCTGTACCGCTTTGTTTGCCATAAATTGGCAGGGTATGCTCAGACGTGAGTCCCTTGCTCACTTTGCCACTGGATTCAAAGAAGCCTGGCTGAAGACGGCTGTAATGCCAGAAACCGGTCCTAGGATGCTTGAATCCGGTCCAAGGAAGGCAAGGCTTGGCAGTTCGGGCTGGACTGTTCCCATGAGGCACAGGGTCAGACTGATTTGCATATGGCCATGTCTGAACTGGGGTGGCAGAGTGGGCTAAAGAACGGTGATGGACTAAACCCAGATCTGTTGACTGGGAGTGAGTGTTTGCTTAGTTCAGATGCTCCGTCCATCACCACGCCCTTCTGTACCGCTCTAATTCTATCATCAGGAAAATATGAAATACAGCAATGCTTCCCATTAAGGAAGGATTGCTGTAGTTTGTTAACCGTTGAGGCCCTGGCAGTGGATTTGCGAGCCTACATATAACTAGGATTCACTCATTTGTTAAAAAGTAAGTTTAGAGTTCAGTTTTGCCACCTGGTAGGCCACCTGGTAGGCCTCAACATCGTGCCATATGCAGACGACACCCAGCTCATCCTCTCCCTATCCAACGAGCCCAACACCGCCAGACGCAACTTTCGAGAAGGCATGGAAGCCTTCGCCAAATGGATGAAAAACAGCTGCCTTCAACTAAACACCAACAAAACAGAAGTACTCATCATGGGCCCAAACCCCGACGCCTGGAGCGACACCTGGTGGCCCACCGCCCTCGGAAACCCGCCAACCCCCACAGACCACGCACGCAACCTGGGAATCATCCTGGACTCCGAGCTCAAAATGGACCGCCAGATCAACTCTGTCTCATCTTCCTGCTTCCACACCCTCCGCCTCCTTCGTAAGACCTTCAAATGGATCCCCCTCGAACACCGAAAGACAGTCACTCACGCCCTGGTCACCAGCAGACTCGACTACGGCAACGCACTCTACGCCGGAATAAACAAAAACCTCATCCGCAAGCTACAGAACATCCAGAACGCCGCCGCAAGACGGGTCCTCAACCTGCCAAAACACTGCCACATCTCCCAGCACTTGCGCACACTCCACTGGCTCCCCGTCGAGGCAAGAATCACCTTTAAGATGCTAACCCACGCACACAAGGCCCTCCACGGCACCGGACCAGCATACCTGAACAGCCGACTTAAATTCCACGCACACCAAAGGACCCTACGATCAGCCCAGCTTTCCTACGCCGTGGTCCCCCGCACCAGAAAGACCAGATCGAGAGGCCGCTCCTTCTCCTTTCTCGCAGCCAAAGCATGGAACGCCCTTCCGCTCCACCTCGGACAGACAACATCGCTCCCCATCTTCGCAAGAAACCTCAAAACCTGGCTCTTCGACAGACCCCCTCCTTGATGGAATGGAACCTGCACCCCCACCCCCCCACTCCTAGCGCCTTGAGACCCTTACGGGTGAGTAGTCGCGCTTTAACAAACTCCTGATGATCTAGGAGTAAAATGCTGCAGATAATAGTTGCATAGTGTGTTGCTTAGTGTTTCCAAAGACCACACCCTTATCCCTACACGGCTGTGAAATAATTACTAGATCTAGGATCACCGTGTTTGATACAAACACACTTGGTACACACATGTAAATCTGTAGCATGACTGACCACTGAGGTATTGCTTGGAGGGGATGGTTGCAGTCACATATTCATTTTAAAAGTAGAGTAGTTCTACCTTTTGAAGTACAGAAAACTAAGGTGCCTGTCTGTGATCACATACCGTTTCCAAAATCCACTCTTAATAAAGTATTGTTTGCTATATCACCCCTTAGGGGCGCATTCTTCGGTTGATACCATGAAGCCCGATGCATAGTTCCTGTGTAACATTGATATATCGTATTACTCTCTAAGAGGGCATGGTGAATACATGAACATGCTCGGAAAAATGCATATGAACACTGTCGACTTGGAAGAAGGTTGAGAAAACCCTCCATTTTTTTATTTTTGTATATTAAATACTCTATTAAAAATTTGTTTTGAAAATTCAGCACATACTGTTAGGTGTTCAGTGGCACAATTTGTACAAAGAAACAAAGCCCCATGGATTAGAGTTACTATCTACACTATTTTGTAGATTGTAATGGGCACATCATCATAAGGCGCTTTCTATACTAAATAGAGCATAGGAAATAGTAAGCATTCCCTTGAGGTGAACCAACTACTGTCGACACAGCAAACAAAAATATCTGTGGTAATTATTGACTAACTACACTAATTAAACTACTATTGGGTGACAGTCTAATTTGTTTTGAACACAGATGATGACTTTGGTGTATTGACTCAGATGCATAATATCATTCTGTGTGGTAGTGGGTTTTGAGTTCAAGCACCCAGGTTTCAGAAGAGTGTCAGGTAACATTTGATGTTAAATTAGACAATCTAGTCCATTTCTCAAGCCTTCAACAAATTGCATTAATGTCCTCTTTGTCATAGGTTACTGAGTGGTCCATGAGTATGAGACTGAACTTTTTTTTGTAGATAATGTAAGAAGGCATTTTTTTCTAATGTTGATCTGGACGATTCAGTGACTCTCCCAGGACTGAAAGTTGATTGATGGTCACAGTGGGTATGATTCAGTTCAATAATCTCTTGGATTGTCTCATTTTCCAAGACTTTGCAGGCTCATGGCAAGTTAGATATAGGGCAATAGTTAGATAGCTCCCTCAGGTCAGTGGTTGGTTTAATAAGGAGAGGTGTAATTAAGGCAGCAATAGGAAATGTGGAAAACTTCCCCAAGAAAAGAGATATGGACTATTGATGTGAAGTCCGATTTGAGAAGTTGCTCATCATGGCTCAGCAGGGCAGGATGGATGCTTCTGTTTTTGTGCAGACACTCCTCCATATGTAGGAAAACAGTATTCCATTTGTTTATGGGGAAAGTGTACACATTTGTCCAATTCTATATTTACGGATGTGTGTGTTCACTGAAAAAAACAAAGGTTACAGGGATGTTATAGTTAGGCTCAGAATTCACTCATGCCAAACCATTGAAATTCAGCAGTTACCTTAGCTGATTGCAACTTAGTTTAAAACATTAATGTTCACACTGACCAATTCAACTAAATATATTTTTACTTTAACCTTTAGTTCTTTCAGGGAATTTCTAGGGTTTCTTTTAAAGTAAATTAATTATTTTTGTGAGTATATGTAAGGTAGAATGATATCAAATATATGCTGTGTTCTGATATTACATAGTAAAATAATGTTTTAATAATTTTATTGTAACAAAACAGGGTAGCAAAAAGTTTGTCAAATATGAGTTTTAAACAGATAAATATTCAATAAACTGTTATTATAACTCTAATATCATCATGCCACCAGGAAACTTTTTATGAGGTGTTATTACTCTCGTAATTATGAGTCTGTCTAGTAGGGTGTGTAGAGGTACTGGCCTATCTGCTAAGACCTGTCAGCTATAGGGTGGTCTTCCCCCAAACTTTATGCCTGGCTGGCTACAATTTTTCTGGTCTGTTTTTGTTGGGTATAGGACGTTGGGCATTTTACCACTTCCAACCAATGTTTAAGAGCATGCGCTCTCTCCCTAAACGTGGTTTGATAGACTCATCCATAATTTACATATTTAATTTACTTATAAGTCCCTAGTAAAGTGCACAATAGGTGCCAAGGGCATGGAAATAAAATGCTACGAGTGGGCCTGCAACTATGATTGTACTACTGAATGTGTAGCCCTTTAAAACATGTCTCAGGTATGCCACTACAGAGCCTGTTTTTGCAGTTTACACTGCCATGTTGACTTGGCTTTTAAAACCCCTTGCCAAGTCTTAAACTCCCCTTTTAATATATAAGTCACCCCTACGTTAGGCCCTAGGGAGTCCATAGGGCAAGGTGTTAGGTAATTAAGTGGCAAGTAATGCACGTTTACATTTTACATGTCCTGGTAGTGAAAAACTCTAAAATTTGTTTTTCGCTACTGTGAGGCCTATCCCTCCCATAGGTTAAGTTTGAGGATTACGCATTACCTTTAATAAGTGTAATTCCCAAATTGGAAGGAGGTGGGGCTGTCATGTTTAGTACCTATAGAATATTAATGATAATTCATCTTTAATGGTAAAGTCAAATTTATCATTACAATTTTATAAATGCTATTTTCAGAAAGATGGGAATTCTCTGCTCTTTGCCCTGTGTGCCTGCTGCCTGTCTCCAATATATGATGGGGTGGCTGAACAGGTGGGCCCTGTGCATTCCTTCTAGACAGCAACACACAAAGGGAGCTTAGGTGTGACTGATGCGCTATCCACTTTCTTAACGGCCATCCTGGGCAGGATGGGAGAGAGGAGCGGGGCACAGCCTCACAACTTTACCTAGGAAAGGGGAACCGGGAAATAGGGTGGCAGTTTTTGGGTTTAGTAGGGTCAAGAGAGATACTTTATTCTAACTGAGTTTTAGAAGGCAATTACATTTTGGATATATTCCAAAATGGCTTCAGGTCCAATCACAGTTCTGAATCGGCTCTGCTGACTGTAACAGAGTCCCTAGAAAGAGCAGCAGATGAAGGCGGCTCCTCGGTCTTTACCCTTTTGGACCTGAGTGCCACCTTCAACTCTGTTTCACATAAGGTGCTCCTCCAGGGCCTCTGCGAAATAGGTGTCAGCAGTAAGGCTCTATCCTGCTTCACCTCTTTCCTTAGCAACCACTAATTGCAGGTAATTTCTCCTCATTTCTTATCTTCTCTTAGAACACTGGAGCATGTGGTCTCACAGTACTCCTTTTTAAGACCTAATCTTTTGAACATTTTTGCCAGGCCTCTGACGGTATATAGCATATGTAGATGATACCTATTGTCTCCTCCCCTGCTGCTGATGCCTCTCAAAACATTGTTCAGTTTCAGGAATGTATGCTGGCATGGGCAGCTGGATGGATGACAATTGTCTTAAACTTGAATCAAAGAAAACTGAGATCCTGCTGTTCAGTAAGCACACCCAGGCTTTGGGTGAACACCGGTGGCCGCAGGGTCTGAGGCCTACTGCGTCACCCAAATCATCTGTTAAACACTTAGGCATTTGGATTGATTATTCCATCTCCTTTGAGACTCAAGTGAGAACTTTAGTAGGCTCCTGTTTGGTCTTCATAGAGACCTCCAACCTATCATACGCTTTTTCCAACTCATTGATTATTCAATCTTTCATCCTGTCCAGCCTCAACTATTGTCACATCTTGTATCTGGGTTACGAGAAATACGTTTTAAACAGGTTGCAATCTGGCCAAAATGCTGCGGCCATATTACTGTTTTCCCTTCATAAGTTCTGCTCCTCCTCTAGGCTCCTTCAGAAGATTCACTGCCTGCCCATCAAGAAGCGCATTCAGCTGAAGTTTCTAACACTGCTCAAAAGATTACGCAAACCTCAGGAGCCCCAATTCTCTTAGAACTCATGCTGCCCTATTTGCCTGCCAGAGCACTTCCCTCTGTGGAACTTAATCTGGCAACGATCCCTCGATTGAAGAGAAAGAAGCTGGGAGGATGTTTCTTTTGGGTTCTGGTGCCTGCCCGCTGGAACAGCATGCCCCTGATTTAAGGAATACTCCAAGTCATATTTGCTTCAGAAAAACTGGACTTTTGAACCTACCAAGTCAGTACTAGGGACAGGCGGAGTGGAGTTACTGAAAGACTCAGCCAAATTCGGCGGAGTATTGTTCGGTCAGCCTTCCTTTGTAACTGTTGTATTGAGTTTTTGAGATCTAGAGTAAAGGTGACTCCATTACAGAAAGACAATGTGAGTTATTGATTTGAGTCTTCCTCCCAGCAGGCAAGCCTTAGTCTTAATAATTAGCAGTAAATACAGCTCTGCCAGCCCGGGTAATCATTGCAAGCAGTGAACCAGGGCTGAATTCTAATTAAATCAATGTGAGCATGACAGCCTCTTCTCAAGAATCCCTCCCCCCTTGTACAGGAGGGGAATAAACCAGTCGAGTGCTACGCTGTCCTTACCTTTCTGCAGGGACCCAGTTTTCAAGTGTAAATCTATTCAAATGCCATCTTCATAGCAAACAACAGTACGTATGGGCACACAACTCCTAGCACCGGCACCTGTGCGACTGGGCCACATATTCCTGATCCTCAGGCAATCTCTTCCGGTTCATTCTTTAAGGTTAGTGTTTATAAATTATTTGTTAATTTCTAATCTCAGTGGAAATTGGAATGTGCAGCAGAAGGGAAGGCATGGAGTGCAATATAATTTCTTGTGGCCCATCTGTTTGCCACAGACCTATGATGAATAGTGCTTCCTATTAAAGCCATTTATCACTAAAGTTACCTCTTGATATAACATCAAGGCTTCATAACTCGCTCCAAATACAAAAATATAATCAAACTGTTCCACTCGGCCTTCATCATCATCCATATCATCACAAAGGCTGAGGAAGAAAAGATCAGAGGCCTGGTGGTGCCCGCCCCCATAAACCTTTGCTAACACCCCCTAACAATAGTAAAATACTTTATTTGATTTGTTAAAATCATAAAAGGGTGGGACTTACCACCATATAATACATTAACATCTTTCAATCAGAATAAAACAACGTAAAATAGCATCTTTAAATCAGCATAGAACAACATAAAACAACACTAGCCCCTATGTCCTGAGCTATTTTGCACAAATATGCATGAAAGTAAAAACGGGGAGAGAGTTTTTAAATGTTCAAAAGTAAAAAGAAACAAGGGTAGGACTTTCGTAAGGCAGTCACCCTCTCGTTGAGATGTAGGGGCCTACAAGTGACTGTTTTAACGGGGGTGCTGCACAAATAGGGGCTTATATTTGATTAGATGTAACTGTCCCCTCTTATCTTAAAAAATGCTTGCCATATGTAAAAATAACAAAGAACAAAAAAGTTGGAGGAGAGAAAAGTGACTGTAAGGAGGATAAGGGAGGGTCTGTATCCAGCTGCGAGGAGTACATAAGTCCCAGTTCCTCTTATGCTGCCATCTTCATTTCAATCTCTTGAGCAGCAAATGCCAGGAATTTTACGGTTTTACAAGAAAGTTGTATTGAGGTCCCACTAAGGCATTTTATCACAGCCGCCCTGCAGGTCCTGATTTGTAATTCTCTTAAGAGTGGCTTCAGGAGGATCTTGTAAGGCCGGGCAAATACATCTTAGATGCAGTAACGACTCTGCTCCCTTGTTACAGAGGCTACAATCCGAAGTTGGCCAGGTCGGTAGCCAAGTAGGGGTAAGGTCTTTGCTCGGGAACCACCCAAACCTCAATAGACTTAGTTTCCTCTTGTAGTAGTCCCTGAAACATTCTTGTAAACAGGATTGTTGTTTCAGTTGGTTGTAAGTTGGCATCATGAACCAGGCATGGCTTTTGCCAGCCACTAATCCTTTGTCTTTTTGCAGCGATGTTTGTTTGACAACTTTGTTGGTGATTCGTTTAAAAGCAGAATATGTCATTGGTGAATGCCAAGCTTCTTCCAGATTTAGCGATAGGAGCGCTTGCCTAAGAGACTTCCATGTGGAATTGGTCTGCCTGGCCTGTTTTTCGACCTCTTCCCAACAGAGGTGTGCAAGCCTGTCCTCTTCAGCATCCCTCATGCGCCAGTAATATTTGGCCAAACCCCTTGTCTAGCCGAAATCTAATTTGTTAAACCATATTCCAGGCGTAATTGTGTTTGGAAATACGTCGCGGAATTGAGAAAAGTTTTTTAAACCCCCCCTAACAAAACAGTTGGGAGAAACCCCTTTTCCTGTGGGAAACAGCAGCAAAAGTGCTGGAGACATGCCCCCAAATACACACCCAGTCCTTGCCCTATCTCCCCAAATGGCACACGTGCTGCCATTGATTGGTTTTGTATGGTTGTTATTTTGAACTTTTACACATTCAAATAAAGATTCGACAATACACATTTGACAGATTTAGGTATAACTGCAATCCCCTGCCTAAATTAAACTGTAAAAAATCAATGTGTATGTGCTGCATGTAGAGAATAATTTAAATATGAAAGGCAGGAATTGCTAAGCATTACTTCAACATGCAGCGCTGTGATGACAGATCTATAACCAAGAATCTTAATGCAAAATAAATGCTAACCCTTAGCTCCCACATAGTTCAGATACCAACCAAATCAAGAAATACCACACCCTTTTGACTCTCTTGAAACCTAAAAGTGCACAGTTCCAGAAATAAAAGTAGAGCTACAACTGGAACTGACGCATCATTTCCGTTGTGGCAGTCGCAACTGGCGCATCTCCCTCTACACCGACAGATCACCGCTGCTGCGGGGACCGCAGTCATCGCATCGCTGACTGTGCAGTGCATCGTTTACAGTTTCGATGCATCTCCAACTTTGCTCGACTTGGCGTTGACGCATCACATTCAATCCTAGACTTCGAAGATGACACATTGCCTTTTGCTTCACCCATTTCAAATACGTCTACAACGCATAAGGTACTAGTCAGAGGGCCAAGGCAGGTCCCTGGATCCAACCTACGATTCATCACAGTTGGCCTGAGCTTTTGGATTTACAGATTCAGGCGCGACTGGATAGCACCGGCTGGCCGTTTTACAGTTTTAAGCACTACAAATTCATTGAAAATTTAAAAATTCATAACTTTGGTTATACTTATTGGAGTTTTGTTCATATAACTATAATCTAAAGTTCTAACCAGTTGTGGAGTCTTTTTGTGATGTTTTTCACTGTGTTACTGTTTGAACTTTTGCACAAATACTTTACACTTTGCCCCTTAAGTTAAGCTCTGTGGCAAGCTACAAGAGGGTGAGCCCAATTTAATTTAGGTTGTGAATCTGACTTACCCTGACTAGGATCATGGTTCCTGCTTGGACAGGGTGTATACCTCTGCCAATCATAAATGCAATTTCTGCCAATAAATGTACATAGCATGGTGTGGGGAGGGAGTGGGCTCTCCTTTCAGATCTCTCTTTCTCAGATGAAGGGTGTGCGTAGTAGGGTGTGTAGATGGACTGCCCTCTTTGCTGACACTGATCTCTGTAATGATGGGTGTGCAAATTCGGATGTGGAGTGGACTAATCTCTTCAGACTGCTCTTGTGGACTGGTATCTCAGATGATGGTTGTGTGTAGTAGGATGTGTTGCGGGACTGGTCTCTCCCTTCAGGACTGTCTGTCACATGACGGGTATGTGTAGTAGGGTGTGGCAGAGGAGTGCCCTCTCCTTTCAGACCTGTCCCTCAGATAATGGGTGTGTGCACAAGGATGTGTGGGGTGACTGGACTCTGCTGGGCTCACTACTCTTCTCAAAGCAATGATGATCAATAGAGTCTGGTATATACCCTCTCCAGTAAAACCTTTTTATACAATAACAAGTGTGCATTGTGTTTAAACATCAATCCACAGAGGAGAGTGAGGAGTTATACACTCAATTACATCCTCCAATACGGCAGTGGATGCAGGCCTGAGTAGGTGAACAGATGGCGCCAGCCTCTTGACAAATGTGTGACTACAGAGGTGCCACTCCCCCACACTGACCATGAAGCCTGTAGTTTAGTAAAACATGGATTTCATGCACCTTTTTTGACTGGCTGACTTATTTATTAAGCATGAGAATGCTGAGGTGGCTTAGCGCTGAGTGAGAGAATGCTGGGCCACTCTGATTAATCTGCCAGTTTGGGAAAAAGTCAGGTATTTTTTTCCTATAGACAGTCCTGTTTGATTGTAGTATTATCTGTACGGGGAGTATGTTCCATAGCTTGGCTGCCTGGTACGAGAAACCCTTGCCTCCCTATCTAACTTTTTTTTATCTTGTGGATCAGGATCAGACCTGTATTCATTGATCTGAGGCAGAGTTGAGGAGATTACTGTTTGAATAGCAGCTGCACGTTGGCAGCTCCCCCATCAAACAAGGCCTTGTGTACAATACAGAGAGCCTTGAAATCCACTCACTGCTGGCCCGGGAGCCAGTGGCCAATGTTTGGGAAGAACATAAAGCACCTGGGCCGCCGCGTTCTGAATGGACTGTAGTTTGGCAATCTGGCACTTGTCTGCTCCCAGGTAGAGGGTGTTGCCATAATCGAGTCTGGAAAGAATCAATGCCAGATTAACGTTTTCCTAAGGGTTAAGGGAATGAACTGAAGGATTTTGCACATGTTTTTCAGTGTGAAGAAACAAGCAGATGACACCTGATTAGATTGTTGGCAAATTTAAAATTACTGTCAAACATAAAGCCAATGCTCCTGGTCTTGGTTACAGGAGTGGGGAAGTTCCCAGCCTCAGTGGGCCACCATACTTGGCTCCAAATTGAGGGCTTCTGCCCGAATTCAATCACCTTCGACTTTTCCGTGTTGAGCTTTAAATTATTTGAGCTCATTAATTGCATGACATTCTTTAGGCAGTTCCTAAATCTAGTAGCTGTCTCCTCCACACTTTGGGTTACTGATACCACTATCTGGGTATCGTCTGCGTACAATACAAGCATCAGACTATGATACCTTATTAGTCTGGCCAGAGTTGTAATGTGAAGGTTAAACAAAGTGGGTGACAACGCGGATCCTGCAGGATGCCCCACGGAAGGCCAACTTTTGCAGACTTGAGACCATTCCAATCTATCAGTTGTTCGCGAGATGCCAGAAAAAATGTTATTAGGAGTAATGCTGAACCTTCAATACCTGCTGCCCTCAGTCGTTGCATCAATACCTTTTGGTTAACATTATCGAACGTGGCTGATAGGTCAAGCAAGATGAGGATGACCAGTATAGTTAGGGAGTTCTAGTACCCTGATAGTCTGTATTTGTTTAATGGTCAGAAAAAGCATTATATTTCATCTCTTGGCTACACTTCTTGGTTTTTAATCAATTCTAGGGGTACACAATAATAAAGGTAGTTCCTTGGGTATACCCCTACATATTTTTAATTCATAAGACTTTAATTGGACCAGTGCAAGTGCCCTAAATGCCAGGACTACAGACTTCAATCAAGTCCACTGGAGGGGCACTGACCCACCCGAGTGTGAGACGTTGTCGAAGTCTACAATGATACATTATGAGTGAGATGACCTCTCAAATATCTTTTCATGACCTGAGGCAATGGTTTCTTAACTGAGATAGGATAAGTGGTACCATAATTTTTACTACCCATATATTTTGTGTGATAAAATTATATTTAAACATCACCTACTTCTTCCTATCATTCACGATCCTGCGAGAGTCTCGCAAGATCATAGCATTTAAAAACAGATTTAACCTTCCAATCATCACAGTACTTATCTCTAACACACTTCCTCTCAAAAACAAGACAGATCACCCTCAAACTCTCTAGGGTGGATCTGAGGTGAGCGAACTTTTTTGGGAATGTTTCATTAAGATTTAACAAATGGGGCTAAAGATATTAGCAAACCAGAAAAATGCTCTGTCTGTGGAAAAGCAGACATAACTACGGCTACCTAGTGGTGACAAACACTAGGTAATATATATATAATTTGTTGAACTCAAAAAAATAAAAGCCTGAGTCAACTCCGATAATATTTGTGACCTACAATCACAACAGATGCATGCAGCCAATGCTTAGCAACATTAACTCACTCATTGCAATGAGGTGACATCCTATTTTTAGTGAAGTTGAAAAGACAAACTAAGTCTCAGCTTAAAGGTCAGCAGGATAGAACCTCTCCACCAGTGGCTCATGGGAGATGTCTACCTGACCCCCCTCCAGCTCTTGGTACCAGAACTGCTTCCACTGAGATAAAGCAGTAGTTTAGGCAACTTCCAGACTGAGTGAAGAAAAAACAATACAATGCAAGAGTACCCTCTTTTAATCAAAGGCAAGAAAGCCAAACTCCACAACCCAGACATTCCAGCTCATATCTGCTGAGGCTGGGTGTGAGACAGACTCTTCTTCTGATGTTTTGCAAATAAACAATTCTGGGCTAATGGCTAGTATGAGGAATTGGGTTACTTGATGAGTGGGGTGAAGCCCTACTCAAGCAGCAAGCACAATCCATGTTAGGGTAAGACACAAGCAAACCACAAATTAACCTGCACTTAAACTAATGTATTTCCTAAATGGGAACAAAATATAGAGACCATCTCTGGCATATACAAGGTCTGGAGCAATGTACGAAAACTGCTGGGCGTAGGGCGATTCTCACACTATACACCATTAAATAATAATGAAGACCTCCCAGTGATTGTCAGGGATAGCTGCATGGATAGGGGCTACAGGTTGGGATTACACAGCTTGTTTGTCTTTATATGTCTATTGGGCTGAAAACCTTTTACGAGATGACTATAAACTTAGCCATAGGGACTTTTCTAATTTTTTACAGGTTAGAGATTTTTTGATAAAGAAAGGGAGTGGTACTATACAATTTCAGGCAATTCAAACTATGGAGAACCTGCTTAAAAAATGTACCATGACTATCAGGGAAGTTTATGAGTCTATGAACTCGCATTATCCAGATGATATGGAGAAATGGATGGCTAAACTTGGTGTTTATCCCAAAACTCCCCACCACTCCTACGAACTTTCTCAGACTTGCTTAATGTCTATAAAATTACAATGCACATTCAATAAAACCTTCTTCTCACTGTATTACACCCTAAATAAAATAGCAAAATGGAAGTCCTGAAAAGGAATGCCATGTCATGCTGTTCACTCTTCGAGGCTGATAGTGTGCACATATTTGCCTCATGCGATGTATTAACAAATTTGATTAATGAAATATCAGGCTTTCTATCAGAGATTCTGAAAACAGGAATAGTTATCTCAACGGAGGAAATATTACTAGGCACAGCGAGCGACTCTAGGCGGCCAAAACATATGCAAGGGTTAATTTTCGTGGCAATGGCTGTTTAAGGTTGTGCATCGCTTCAGCATGGCTAGACCCAAATCCTCCGGTGTTCCAACAATGGAGAGCCAGATTATTGGCAACAAGTAGCCTAGAGGTGGCTATCTACAAAACAAAAGGGCGTAATAAACATAAAAAAGTATTATCAATATGGGACCCACTATTGCAGTGGATGCAAAGTCACACTGGGGACGGATAGATGCTCCTTATAGATCCGTTGTACCATGATAAATGCTAGCCCAGATTTATTTACGTAATATAAGATTGGATTGTAATGTATATATGATGAACTGCTTTGCACCTTTGAATTCTACGCTCTGTTTTCTTAATTTTGGTGAACTCTGCAATCAAATTGTCGCTCTTTTTGGTACGGGTAACGTCTGAAAAAGGGAGGGCGGTTGGTTCTGGGGTCGAGGGATGACATATATGTATAAAAGCAATAAAGATATTTGTTAAAGAAAGGGACCTAAATATAGTGGTTATTTGCACATTATTTGAAATTATGGGTATCCATATTAGCATGTGAATTAGAGGACATTTTTCAAAATGACATCTTTTTTACACATTATCTTAGAATAGTAAGGCAGCAATGCGTAGAAATTCAATTGGTGAATACACTTTGTTCTACTATTCTGTGTTCCCCCAAGTGTCCCAATAAAAATCGACACCAGCTGTGTGGGTAGGCATAGTGCCAGTGACAGGAAACGGCCACAATGCAACATGGACCCATTATATTTTTACAGTGAAATGTGCCCAGCTGTGGATTTTGGACCCTAGCTCAGCCAGCACCTAGGGAAATCTAGCAAACCTGTACATTTTTTAAAACTAGACACCAAGGGGAATCCAGGATGGGTGACCTGTGTTGCTCTCACCAGGTTTTATAACCCAGAATCCCTTGCAAACCTCAAACTTTGTCAAATAAAATCACACATTTTCCTCACAATCCTGTGATAGAAAGTTCTGGCATCAGTGGAGAGCCATAAACTTCCACACACCTAGCATTCCCCAAAGTATGCCGATAAAAATGATACCTGGGTGTGGGTAGGCCTAGTACCATGAGAGAGTGCTAGATAGAAATTTTATTGCACAATCAACTAAAATCATCATTGCAATCGCAACTAATGAGCAACAGAATAAAAAGCATAAGCATAATTTTTTTTTCATATAGATGCCCTTGACAGGAAACAGCCCAATGGCCCAAACCACATCATAGGAACATGACATTTTTCCAGGGAAAACTGACCCTTTTCTCACAGTGTGCCTAGCTGTGGATTTTGGACCCTAGCTCAGTCGGCACCTAGGGAAACCTAGCAAATTTGTACATATTTGGAAACTAGATACCGAGGGAAATTCAGGATCAGGTGATGTGTGTGGCTCTCGCCAGTTTCTGTTATGCCGAGAATCCCTTGCAAACATTAAACATTGTTGCAAAAAACCACATTTTCCACACATTTCTGTGATGGAAAGTTTTGGCATCTGTGGAAGCCACAAACTTCTACACTCCCAATGTGGGCACATCATATTTTTCCAGTGAAAACGTACCCCCTTTTCGCAATGTGCATAGCTGTGGATTTCGAACGCTTGCTCAGCCCGCACCTAGAAAAACCTAGCAAACCTGTATATTTTTTTAAGGTAGACACCCAGGGGAATCTAGGATGGGTTGACTTGTTTAGCTCTCATCAGATTCTGTTATCCAGAATCCCTTGCAAACCTCAAACTTTGTAAATAAAACACATGTTCCTCACATTTCTGTGATGGAAATGTTTTGGAATCTATGGGTAGCCACAAACCTCCACCTACCTAGCATTTCTCCAAGTCTCCTGATAAAAATGGTACCTCACTTGTGTAGGTAGTGCCCATGACAGGAAACGGCCTAAAACACATTTTTCCAGTGAAAAACTGATCCTTTGTTCACATTGTACATAGCTGTGGATTGTGGACCCTCACTCAGCCGGCACCTAAGAAAACCTAGAAAACCTGTATTTTTTTTTAAAACTAGACACGTAGGGAAATCCAGGATGTGATGATGACATGTATGGCTCTCACCAGGTTCTGTTACTCAGAATCCCCCTCAAATCTCCAGATAAAAATGGTACTTCAATTGTGTGGGTAGGCCTACTGCCTGTGACAGGAATCAGCCCAAAATGCAACATGGCTGTCTTTATCAGTGGAGCTTTGAAGACAGTGTTACCTGCAAAGGGCAAGCGCTCTGTGGTAGCAGTCGGCCTTCCTCCTGGACTCAACTTTATCAGCTTCAGGAGAGATGGAGTATTTGACAAGTGTAAAGTGTTCTGTTATTAAGAAGAATACAGCTCACCCTTGCGTTTTCCCTTGTGCTGCTTCTATAAAACCTGTCAATAGTTAACACAGACTCATTGGCACCTTGGTGCAAGGGTACTTGCATTGGAGGGATTATTCCCTGCAACTCAGACACCCTTGCTCCATGGTGCAAGAGTATCTGTGTTGCAGGGATGGTTGTTTATGTACAGGAAGGGACACCTTCATGCACATAAACAATCTTTAAAGGCGAATTGGTCCTTCTATGTGTGCTGCAGAATGCAGCACACATACAAAGAGCAACATAACGAGGAGAAATAAAAGTGTTTCTCAAGCTAATGCCTGCTATTAAGTGTGTTAGGTTTTGGCACTGCCTCAGATTTAAACATTCTTGTATATTTGCTGCAGCAAAGGGTGTTGTGGTGGAACGCCCACAGCAATACTCATTGCAGTGGCTTAACATCGCTTTGTAAATATGGAGCAGAGAATTGAGCCACCGGAGCATCCTGAAAAGTGATGCTACGGTGGCGCAATGCCCTTGTAAATATGCCCTTCGAGGCCTAATTCTGAGTTGGTCAGTGTTTTCCAACTTCTGCGCAAACCCATGTTTGCAAAGGGGATAGAACTCTAAGTAGGCTGTTATTTACTGCACCTTGGAAATGCAGGGTGTGGTAAATATCTCACCCTTCCTTAAATTTCAGCAGGGCAATCTTCCAATGTTTAACAGGGGATACGTGTATAATATTTACTGTACAATACAGATTTTGGCATAGTAAGCCCCAAAATCTGCATGTTATTCCATAGAACTCAGAATAGCTGGTATGTATTTTTCCAGATAAATAGTATACCTGCCTTATCATAATTTATCAAAGGTAGTAACTAGCATCTATTCCTCCAATCAACTCTGTACCAAGGTCTAAGTTAGACAGTAAAGCTTTGACTAAGATTGAGTTGTGTGAACTCCGCTCTATTGTGGTTGGCATGAAAAGGTGCCTAGCTCCCAGTCAACTAAGAACAGTGAATACTGATTGGTGCTTTACATTTTCTTCGTCCTTTTTTACCCAGACACTTTCAAAATTCATATGTATAGTTCCTATTTTTGTATTTTAGTCATTGTTGTGTTATTCTTTATTAATATGTTCTCTATATTTCGAAATGTGTTTTCTGAACTTTGTTATGTTGTGTTGTGACCTGTAGATATCACAATTTACAACTGAATATACTGTTGCACCTATCTTCCCAGGCATCCCCTGAGAACTGGTTTATTAACAGAAAACACTGAAAACTTCCTTTAAATAAAGATGATAGAAATGTATCGTCTTGATGTATTTGGCACAAAGAATTCCAGAGATAGGTGAAAGATTGATAACAAAGCACCCTTTCAGTAGCGATTTCTTTTATTTTAAAAATACATTTAGGGCTCACATTTTTAATTTCCCTAGAAAACGGATGTATTATTAGTCCTTTATGGGTGGGAGGTTGGTATGAGTGAAATAGAAAGAAATCTCAAGCAAGAAGAATGTTCCTCTACAAAGAAAAAAGATGAAAAAATGCAAGCCTTGGTTACTAAATGAAAGCAGCTAATGCCCAGAGAAAATGGGTGGAATAAAGAAACTATTCGTTCTTTGTCGGTACAAATGTATGATGAAATGATAAGATGTTTCAAACATTATTCAGGTGAAAATGACAGTGCTTACAATAGAGAAGGTGCATAGGGTCAAATGAAAGACATGAGACACAGTAAAAAAATGAATATGTGGTAAGGTGACAGCTGTAATAAGACAGACAGCCATTCGTATAGATAAAGTGTAGAAATGACACTACAAGAGAATAAGAGGATGCCACGAATGGCCGTGCTAAATAATAAAACAAAAAAGCCAGCGCAGAATAGGAAAAATCACAAACGTGATTAGCTGTAATTGTAAATGATCTCACCAAAGATATGCATCATTAAAAAAAATACCAGTGCTAAATATGCTAGAGTCTTATTACCAATGAACAGCATGGTCGTAGTTCAAGGCTCTGAAATCCCCGACGCACCTTCACGTTTGTGAACTGATTTCTCTTGCTAAAGCTCCGAAATGATGCAGAGGTACCCTTCTGCTGACTGCTTCTTCATAAGGGGTGCACTGGCTGACCCAGTCAGAGTCACTATGTAGACAATGAAAGCCCACTTATCCTTAATGACCTTAATTACATATTGCACTTTTGATTAGTGAGGATCAGTTTGCAAGTTTTCGCAGTTGCAAAGTGTGTACTGATGCCCAGATATTCAAAGCATTTGTACAATCAAAGTCACAAATAATCTGAGTCGAAGTTTGAGCCACTAAAATGTTTTTTATATGAACTAATCCCTTGTTAGGAATCAGTAAAGTCTAACAATTAGATTGTGACTACATACTGGCTCAGTATTTGGAAGGGGCATGGTGCAGGCACACTTTACAAACACTGAGTCGGTATGCAATTTATCAATGTTTTGTGACTGAAATCCATCTGCAATATTTGAAAAACATCAGACTATCCAGTAGAATCAGAAATAAGAAAGAGGGTCCCCTTGGGACACCATCTACTTAGAAATGTTTTTTTAAGTGTGTCTAGAAGCAGGCAGGCATCTAGGGTACCATTGTCAACTCTTGAACAAACCTTAAAAAAATTAAACTTTTCTATTTAAATTCAGACCCATTTCCTTGAAGGGAAATGGGTTGCATAAAAAAATGTTAATTGAAAGGCGATCAGAGACATGCTGATGTGTTGAAACTGTTTGGCCACCATCCCAGAGATGTCCACCAATCTCAGTGATCTCTATTTATAACCTACTTCTTTGATATTCATGAGGGAGGTCAGATTGTGAGCCAAAAAGAAAGAAAGACAATGAGAGAGACAGACACAGACACTATTGTTTGTCAGCAAAATTGCACAACAAAAATCCGACCAATATTAAACTAAATCCTGGACTTGCTTAGAAAGTCCTGTCGACAGGAATAAGTTTGGTCTCGTGATTGTGCTTGTATGGGCATTGACGCGTTTCGATGGTTTTTAGTAGTTATATACCATCTTTGTCAAGACTGTATGATGTGTCTCTCGTAATAAAGCGCACTGGATGGTTACCACTTTAATAAAATCCTGTAGATAAACACACTTGAATCAGTCATATGCATGAAATCATATTAATATACACTTTCGTTTTAAGTGCTAAAGCTCTAGAATGGGAGAATTAATCTTCCTCATTGTGTAGATATTGTGATTAATGATCTTAGTATCTTTTATATATCACTTTTCCAAACATAGGACAGATAGCTGTTCATAGGTATTCTACATAAAAGGTCTATAGTGGTTACAGAATATTCGAATATATCGTTTGACCAGATACACATTGTTCATTTGTCAAGATACACATTATTCAGTTGTCAGTTCATTGTTCTCTCCTAAGTACTGAAACAATCAAGTACCAATATATGGACTTCATATGCCGTACTTTTGTATTACCACTGCCCCCTTTCCCTTGTTTATGGGGATCACATTGGGCACCACCCGCTCAAGTGGATCTAAATGATAAAGCATTACTCCACCATGTGCACTTAACTTCAGACCTAATTTAGGATGTCCAAGGCTCATTTTATATTTATTGGTAAAGACCTATTTACCTTATTGCATGTTAATCATGTGCGTTCGCTTTGGTCCCTGTAACTTTTGTGCGTATCTATTATATATTCAAACTGCAACAAAAAACATTTAAATTGTAACTAATATTTGTTTATTTGTCTGTCACCACTTTCTCTGTATTTGAATTATTTCAATAAGCCGTTACCTTTGAGGTTCTACGATTTCAGATTTCGTCCCGTATCTAGCCGCCATTTTGAGTCCTGTCGCCATTTTGTGTTGCCCTCACTCAGGCAGCACGGCGAACGATGTGCTTTTGCTTTTTCCAGCTGCTCTGTGTCCTTTCAGTTAAAAAGTAACTTCATTGTCCTTGTTCATGAAACCCGATGTCAGGGTCTGGCTGAGTTCGTTAATCCATGTCTAGTTCGATTGATCCCTCTCTCGGCCGACTATTTGCTATTCTTTGCTTATACTATCTTATCCGACTGGCCTTCACTATTCTCTCCGTGTATGCTCCTATTACACAACCATCCTTTGAGACACACAAGTACGTCCTGCCACCTGCGAGAGGGGATTGTGAACACCATCACTGATTAATTTGTCGGGAGGGGTAGCACACTGGGTCCGAGAAAGGGTCGTATTTGAGACACCTGATAGCTTGTTATCCAACTTTTTCATTGGTTCATTTTGTATGTGCAGGGAGTAAGCATGGGTGAATTTTGCGAATTGGCAATTCGCGAATTTTCGGATTTGCGAATTGGCAATCCGCAAAATTCGCGAATTCGCGAGGCGCTTTGCGTGTTCGCGGGTGTTCGCGATACGCTTTGCAATTTCGCTGTTTTTTTTTGCCTGCTTAATCACTGCCACCCTCTTGTTTTTTATGCCCATCTTCCCTCTGTACCACTTGTTTCTGTGCCCTTCTGCCCTCTGCCCCACTCATTTTTTGTCCCCTTCTGCCCTCTGTCCCACTTTTGTGCCCTTCTGCCCTCAGCCCCACTTAAAATGGCGCCGGCAAGCTGCCAGCTCCATTCTAAAATAGCTAGAAATAGCATCAACAGGAAGCACTAATAGATAAAGTAAAGCAGGTGCTCCAGTGGAAGGTCAAATTAAGTTACACAATCATTAATCACCCCAAGTTTGGGGTGATTAATGATTGTGTAACTGAATTTGAGCAGCACCTGCTTTACTTTATCTATTAGAGCTTCCTGTTGGAGCTGACTTTTGTAACTATTTTAGAGTGGCTCTGGCTGCTTGCTGGCGCCATTCTAAAAGAGTTACAAAAGTCAGCTTGAACTTTTGACCCGGTCCGTTCCTTTCGCGGATTTTCGTTCGCGGATTTTGCGGGAAATTCGCGTATCTCGGGGATTGCGAATTTACCGAAAGTCCACGAAATCCGCGAGCGGAACGGATTTTCCGCCCATGCTTAGCAAGGAGTGAGATATTGTAAATGTGTTTGCTATAAAAGACTGTGCGCCACGGATTGTAGTGGCAGTCTCCTTAGAATCCACCCTGCGTGTAACTTCTGGGACAACTGTGCTTAGCTGCAGCTAATAAACCTGGCTTCCACGCTCAATGGAGTGTCTCGTGTCTGTTAGTTACAAGGCAGGTGAATCCGGGGATTTAGGCATGCCCTGCACCACCCGGCCCATAAGGCCCAGTTCTCCACCTGTTCTTGATTATTGATAGCCGGCACATCAGCATATTTGTTGCTCGTTTGTATTCTCCTCTTATCTGTGGAGAGATCTGCATTTAGATTATATCTATATGCCCTCTCTTTAGCATACTCTTTTGGTATTAGAAATACTGTGGTGATACCTACTTAAAAGGCACACTCTCATGGGGTCTATTATTCGTTTGATAAACGTGGTGTACCTCCTCTGGTCCCTTCGATCTTCTAATTATGTCACAGCCTATTAAGTCTCGTGCTCTCCTCTGTGAACAGAAGGGGGCAAAGGTCAGGGAACCTATTTTTGTCGCAGGAATGACACTCAATCTATTAATTTGCAGATACTATTCGTTTTGTCAACCTACCTCAATTGAGGTTGACTGAGAAGTCTCTTGTGTGGATAGTGGTTCCTGTCCTTGTTTGTCTGTGGGTCTTTTTTTATGAAAATCTAAAGAGAAATCACATTATCTGTATTACTATTTAATGGTCCTTGTCATGCTTTCCTAGTACTCATGACCCCGTTAAGCCTTCCTTACCGTTTATTTCCTAGGACCTCGTCTCTCTACAACCGATATCCTTCTGGTGCAAGCTCTGTTTGCCTGAAAATGGTGAAATGATTTGCCTCTAAAATCGCGCATTTTTAAACCCCTTTAGTAACGCTATCATTGGACGGCCTAAGGCAGGCTCAACTTCACGAAAAATATATGCAAATTCACAGATCTCTATGTTTCCTTTTTTGTATATGTGGAAGTGAGAATATGGGTAACGCAGAAAATTCAATTTAATGCTAAGTACAGTTAATATCTCCATTTCAAAAATACCAAAGCAAGTAGTATTCACAATTGAATCAACTGTATAACGCAATGAAAATATAATTCTATTGTATACTTGTATAAATTGTTTTCGATATGAATAAGTATGTAACTCACTTCACTGCAGCCTCTCTTTCAATCTCAAAGGAATTTGCACAGGTTCTGCATAGTTTTTGTTTAAATGATGCCAAAGTGCAAAGGATAAGAAGAAACACTCTTATAGAATATGCAAGTGTTGAAATGTCTCTTTATTATTAAGAATACAAATATAACAAAATATTACTTTCATTGTATCTTTTTTTTATTAAAGATGACCTATACTTGAATAAATGTCAGCGCCGGCTGGCATTCGAGAAACTGTCTCATACACCTAGCAATAGGGCATGGAAAAATATATGCAATAGGGCATGAAATAATAAAAGCTGTTATATAGAACTAATCAAAGCACACGTTTTCAAGCTTCTCGACATGCAGTCTCTCACTCTCAACATAACCATGGCTGCAGGCGCTGAACTGAAGTGAGATGCCACCTGAACACTGAACCTTGAGGCTTAAACGTTGACTTGATTGACTAATAGAAGGTTTTACCTCATGGCATTATTAAATTGTACACGGTCCAAAGGCCACAGTTAGACTTTTTGTTAGGCATTATTGTAACCACGTATATGCTTCTGAGTTGCAAAGCACATTTCTGCCTTCTGGGCATTGACTATTATTCTTGTGATTTTGCAGGGAACAATAATTCAGGGATGCCGAGCACACCACAATTTTGTATGAAACTCTTAAAGGACAATGTACTTCACATACAATTGATACAGAGTGTTCCTTATGATTTAAAACCATTTTTTAAAACTTTTTTTTCACCATGATGTCTTCTCTACATAAGCATTAGGTTTTATTTTGTTTTATCATGCAAATGTGCATTGATATAACCTACTATAACCTACTATGGAGTCTTCTTGTTGTAATATCAGTTCGGAATGCATTTTATTATACAGGAAAACTGGTAGCTGCAAAGGAAATACCATGCGCCACCCCATGTTTTTAATATAGAATAATCAGTTGGTTTCATACCAATGAAGCTAAATGACTGTTTTGTAGTGCTAATCACTGGCAAAACCTGAACGCTATTGATCAAAGTTGTAAAAATACATACTAATTATGAGTATTTATTGGTTTTCGGTCAATGATTTCAGGTATCTCTTAAGATACCATTGTCCCCCATTGTCTCTTTCTATACAGACTCGACGCATCATCTGTATGTCTTACTTGGTGTCTTCATGTATTTGATTTAGGTCCCCTATACTTTAAGATGTCATTTCCATTAAATCATCAAAAATATTTTATGAAAGCAATTGCTAATAATAGGCAGTGCATTGATGGACATTTTGCTCGACTTCAGTAACATTTGCAAAATAACGGAGGATGTATGGAGATATACAACAAATGGTACTACTCCTGCAACATACTTATTTTAAGTGAGAATTTTAAATGTTGTCAGAGTTAATTTCACTTTCAGTATAAACTAAAATATGAAGTAGTATACTGTGATAGTGAGTCACAGGTGACACAGAACCTTCGAAGAGTGTTTTGAACATTTGTGCCAAGTCACAAAGGTGAGTTTACATGTGGAAATCTACTCACGTGGAGATGTACTCCTATAGCTTAGTGTACATTACATGTTTTTTACTATTTACCCATTCTGATTTGAGATTTATATCTAGATGAGGGGGTGGAGACTTCTACGACTGAATTCATAAGAGTAAATTTAAAATTTACTTTCCACCTGTTTATGTATCTTTCTCCTACTGGAGTGGAGATTTCCCTATAGTAAAAAACAGGAACATTTACTAAAGTGTATTACTTTTGTTTAAAAAAATGAAAAAGTGATTAAATGCAAATAATTAAAAAATGTATATGACCTAGGACTACATAAAGAAAAAGATACAACATTTTTAAATTATTTTTAACAATACTTTAGGAAATATATATCACCTACCTCCACTAACATTTTTAATTGTATTTTAATTTGCATGAAACCTGGTTAGGAACTAGTTATAATAATGTGTAGACATTTTAAACAAAATTAACATTTACAATAATTAATTTAAAATCTAAGTATAATATTACATTTTTAAAAATTATTAAATTTAGCATTAATTATACTTATGGGAAGTATTGTTGTACTAATGATTCCTAACAGTGGTTCAATACCGACATGGAGCAACGCCTGTTCTGTCACTGTTAGGAATGTAGTAGACTTAGAAGTGGATGGTATCTAAACAGATTTTTGTATTTTTTTGCTGATGAGGGTCTAGATGTTCGGTCTGTTCTAATAAAGGCAGACAAAGATTTTGCAACATGTACCTCCAAAACCTGAGCTAAGTAAGGAAGCAAGGAGATGGGGCGATAGTTAGATGGCTCTGATAAATCGGCGCCGACCTTTTTTATAAGGGGGACCACAGTGGCATCCTTAAATGATTTTGGGACACAGCCTTGAGTGAGTGATGAATTTAAAAGAGACAGAGCAGGTTGAGGAATAATGGAAAAAACTTCTCTCATAATATGTGGGGGGCAGCAATCCCGGGGGGATCCAGATTTGACCTTGGACATCAAGGAGATGAGTGAATCTGCATCGATTGTAGGGAAACTGTCCATAGTATGGGTATTCCTGACAGAGTCAGGAGGAATCACAGCTGACGGTGGACACGTGATGCTGGCTTTAATAGCTGTGATTTTTTCTAGGAAGAATGTGTTAAGTTTATCACATAGTTCCTGCGTGGGAGTTGATTTAGGTGAAACTCTGTCAGGGTTGGAAAGTTCATCCACGATTGAGAAGATCTCTCTCGATTTGTTAGTGGACGTTAAAATTTTTGAGGAGAAATATTCAATCTTGGCTACCTTAATGGCTTTGTTGTATTTTGCTTGTTCTTGTTTGTAAAGGAGCTTATCTTCAGGGTCATAGCAGGCTCTCCATTTCCTCTCTTTCTGACGAAGTAATAGTTTCATATCCTTTAATTCAGGAGAGAACCATTTATGGGCTTCTGCTTTCCAGTTTATTTTGATCTTTTTAGGGGGGGCCAAGTGATCGCTTGCTGTTTTTAACCAGTCATCGATCTGTATGTCAAAGAGATCCACATTCTGGGCTGGACTAGGGGTAGATCCGGCCAAGAAGGTTGTGAATTCAGACAAGTCCACAGATTTCCAGCATCTAGCAGTTCCACCCTCGACCAAGGGGGATTTAGTTCTCATAGCCAGGGTGAGGTCAAACGTGACCAGAAAATGGTCAGACCATATACATGGGTGTACCTTCATAGCAGAGATGATGGGATTTGTTGTCCAGACTTGGTCCAATATATGGCCCTTATTGTGTGTTGGCCTGAGGATATGTTGTGTGAGATTGAAATTTGTCAAAAGGTTAGTAAATTCCAGGGAGTGAGGTCCACCGGTTTGGTCCCCAAACCAGTAGTTGAAATCGCCAATCAGCAAGATATTGGAGTACTTTGTTGCTAGATTGGCTATCTGTTCGCTCAGAGAAATGGGAAAGAGCGGCATAGGCTGAGGCGGTCTATAAACAACTACACATATCAGAGATGTGTGATCCGAGTCAAGTTTAATCACTAGGTTGTCTACGCTAGCTAGATTGAGGGAGTCGATAGATCTGAAGTCATGTTTACGATGAATAATGGCAGCAACACCTCCTCCGGCTTTTCTTGAAGGCCGGTCAGTGTGTAGTATGTAATAGTCGGTCGGAAGTGCTGCTAGTATATCAGGGGCAGAGTCAGGGGTTATCCATGTTTCGGTCAGAAACAGGATATCAGGTAAATCAGAAGAGAGTAAGGTGAAGATTTCCAGTTGGTGTTTGACTAGGGAGCGTGTGTTTAAATAAAACACCCTGAAGGTTGTATAATTGGGGGCAGTGGTTACCTTGTGATTCCTTTGGATACCTCGTATTTCCGGGAATGTGTCACGTTGTTGCAGGAGTCCTAGACTATTGAGACGGTTCCTGGTGATTTTGTCTAACCGATGGTGTACTCCATGTAGGTTGCATACATCTATAGCGGTGTATTTCAATAGAGGCACAGAGTGCCGTGCCCCTTGCCCCGTACTGGCGCAGACGGGCTTGCCTTAGGCGTGCCCGCTGCGCCTGTCCGCTGCGCTTCCTGAATGGGAAGGCCATTTTATACTAACGGATGCGTGAGGGGCCGAGCACTAGACCGCTCGCCCCGATTCCCTACCAAGATGGCGGTCGCCAGGAAGACGAGGCAGATCCACGCAGCGTTTAATCAGCTGCAGTGGGTTAGGGCATGGGCTAAGTGCGTAGCAATCAATTCCCAGCAATTGTCGTTTTAAAATGCAGTTTTTAGTGCAAAACAAAGAGATAAGGGTGCAGTTTTAAAATGCGGCGTAAATTCAGTAACAGCACACCAGTCCCGGCTTCTGCCTCAGGACAGACACTCGCACACTCTCAGTCAGGGATACGAGTGATTTTAGCAATGTTTTTATGCTAACGGATGCGTGAGGGGCCGAGCACTAGACCGCTCGCCCCGATTCCCTACCAAGATGGCGGTCGCCAGGAAGACGAGGTCAAATTATATTTTAGATTACTAGTTTGAAAGTTACACTTTCAAAAAGATATCAGTTTCCTGTCTTAAACCAAAAGGCGTTCCTGCAAGTGTCCAGATGCCACCTGTAATCTGATGGCTCCCCTGTGGTGAGATGCAAATTGCTGCAGGACAGAAGGCAGAGGGCCCTGGGTGTGGGGAGAATGCATCCCTTGACAGGACAGCCTGGGGGCTGTGACTTGCCCCTTCTTGAGCTTCAAAGGATGCCTATCCTGACATTGCCAGATGAAGTTCACACCTGGATTTGCCTTCCTTTTGTCTTTCTAGAAAGGGTGCCTCCAAACCTAGTAGGGGGCGTGAGACTGACCGGAATTGGTTTATGGGATGGACAAAGCATTGCCCTCCAATCGCTAGCTGACATTGTGTATACATGTGAATCCTCAGACCCCTCCTCATAACACTAATAAGAATCAGAGGAAGGACTGCTCTTTCGTCTGAAGAACCTGAACCCAAGACCCCTGAAGTAGCTCTAAGGGTCAGTTGGCTAAACTCCTATTTGAGCTGTACATCTTTACCCAATAACAAGATGGCAGAACCTTTCTTGCCCATTGCAGAGTGCCATATCCCCACTTAGTAATGTGGATATGGGAATGGACAAACCCTCCCTGAGGTCACTCTAAACCAGTTCTGTGGCGGCTCCCTCTCAAGTTGGAGCCAGCCTCACTAGGAAAACAAAAGTCAGACAGGTCCAGGAGTGAGCTGCATCTAGCTCTGACAGGCATACCTTAAATGCAGCTGGGCATTCCCTCATTACCATCCTAAAAAGGGGAGACTAACCTGTCCCCACAACCATGGCTTTTGTCTCAGTTCTGGGAGCAAATATACACCTGATCAAGGAGCCATTCAACTGCTAGGTGATAGTTGGAAGCTCCTGTACATGGGCAAACATACTTCTCATGGCTTTTAAATGGGCAAAAGGGTACTTTTTAAATATACCTTTTATAAAATATGTTGATGAATTCTGACTTTACCAATGAACTGGACTTGTACTAAAGGGCTTATTTATGAGAGGATTGTGTCATGTATGCACCACACAATGTGGTACAGGGATGACCTAAACCTCTAAGTTTGATTTGCCCTGGATCTGAGTGGGATAAAAAATCTGGAGTAACACAATGCAGCACAAATTCCTGCATTGTGTTACTCTTCCTTGAGTAGGCATTTCAGGGGCATTGCATGGGTGTTCCCATGCAACTCCCCTGGATTTTGACACATCCCTAGATTTACAACAAATTACACCTTCCAAGGTATAATGAGGAGAGATATCTCTATTTCTCTTTGTTTCTTTCTCTTTCTATGTGCGTTGCATTCTGCAGCACACATAGAAAGAGCAATATGCCTCCAAGGATTGTTTGTGTGCTGGAATGTGCCCATTCTGCACAAAAACAATACTACATGCAACACAGGCATCCCTGTAGCATGGTGTAATGGTGCGTGCATTGGCGCTAGGCAGTCAAAGAGAGCCAGTGCAAGGTAAAGGACATGATTGCTCTGTGTTGCCTTAAATATGACAAATTCCTGCCTTTTTCCTGTAAGGTAGTCTAGGACAGCAAGGTGACTTGCTGCACTGCATGGCTTTTTCCAATTCCAAAAATTCTTTATTTCGACCATATAGACCATAAAAGATGCAATGCAAACATTACAAACATTAAATACATTATTTTAAAATACATTTAAATAAGGTCCGCTCTCCCAGCGAGGAGTAATTTAAAGTTACATAAAAAAGTTCAGGGGGCTTCAGTGGATCTTTTCTTTCTGATCAACCATATGGCCATGAGAAATTTTGAAACAGCGAACACAATGTGACCCAGGGTGCTGGTTTTCAAAATCCTGTATGCCTGTGCATACTCTCTGAACCCCAGGTTCTTACATAGCGGCGCTATCCAGTGTTTTCTGGGCCTTTGGTATGCGGGGCACACAAACAGGATGTGGGGGTCATCTTCCACATGGTTGTTACAGCAGGGACATATTTTATCGCCCCCATTTGTCCACTTACAAGTGTATGAGTTAATGGGGAGTGTGCCAAGCCTCGATTGAACATACAGTTTCCTCGCCAGGATGGGAAAGATAAAATCCATAAAAGGTTCAAAGGCATATGAATTTTTGGATTCTAAAAATCGCAAGGTTAAGGTGCCGCTATTTTGAGCGTCCATCAGGTGAGCAAGGGACCTGGCTTTGTAGATTTGTGCCAGGGCTTTGCGCGAGATTGATTGGCAGCATCGCGCGGGGTCCTCCCACAGGTCGCGGAGATTGATGGCAGACAGTTCATTTTCCACAAAGGTGAGCCAGGGGATTTTGCCACTGCGGTTTAAACTCATGACATGGATAAGATCCTCCCTATAGTGATGAAGTTCGTCCGTAGACCAGAGCCTGTGCCAGAACTTCACTGGCTTTGACACAAGCTCCTCTGCAATAGGGGGGAGACCCATGTCCATTCTCAGAGGCTGAAGTGGCGTGGAACTTGGAAGGGCTAGAAGGCGCCTTAGAAAACTGTTTTCAACTGTTGATAAGTCCTTCACCGCTTTGTACCCCCATAGTTCACTGCCGTACATGGCCGCAACCTTGGCCTGGGTCTTGTAAGTAAGGCTTTTTCATAAATGCCCAAAAAACAACTAAGGGGAGGCTCTAATCAGTAAGGCTGAGCCAATAACCAAACAACAAGGAGAAAGCGCCAGTACTGATAACAAGACGTGATTTACAAATATTGTAACACAGCACATGAAAAATTCATTCAAGACTGGAAGCTCATTAGTAGCTTTTATTATTCTTTTAGGACTTTTATCAGAAAGAACTGAGTTTGTTTTCATGTAAAAAATGTTTTTTTCAGAAAAACATGAGCAACTAATACATGCTAGGGACAGGACTTGGAAGATCATTCATCATATCAAACATATCACAAGCATACAACAGTCAGGCATTCAAAGGTGGTAAGGGATAAATAAACTAGAAGAAACTACAAAAGTGCATATCATACAATATTTACAATAGAGTTGAGAGAGGCACAGTCTGCAAAACAGTTTTCAAAAAGATGTCACTTAGGGAATTATTTAAACAAAAGGTACACTTCTTTATCAAAAATGAAAGTATTCACAATGTTTGATCACATTGAAAGATAATGTACACAGGGCAGTGATAAGCAGCGTAGAAATTAATAGATCCGCTTATAACCCAAGCAGACTGCAGTGTGGCTGGGGCCTAGGCGTTTCGAATCCCGCTGGTCTCGGGGGATTCTCCTCAGAGCCTCGGTCCTCTATAGGAAAAAGGAAGGGGGGACAAAATTATAAAACACTAAACAAGGGGATTTGATCAACATTCAATAGATCAACATCAGATTCCTCCTTCAGGTCTCTCCTCCTCCTCAACAGACTTACCAAGAGGCAGATATGCTAATGTTTGGTGAAAACTTCAACGCCTTAGCTGGGGGGATTTTAGTTCTACAAATAGAACAGTCATGACAGAGAAGGAATTAGTTGACCAACTAAATGGGGTGGCTGCAGTGTAGGAATGCTTAAGGTTAGGTATTACCTACCTCAGTACTCAATGTGGACGTTTTATATTAGAATTATAACCAGAACGAAGAGACTATCAAACGTTGTACCTGTGGTGTAAACAACAAGCCTGGGGTCAGGATGGGTTACCTCTTGGTGGTAGTAAAATTAATAATAGGCTATTATACCAGAAACTTACCTAAAAGGTTTCAACCTAAGTTTTCAAGGAGCGCCGCCGCGGAAATGTGAAAGGTCACAAAGGGTCTGTTTAGAAATGGTAAGAGAAGAAATTTAGTATATCAGGCAGCACAAAATACCGAGGGTAGCTGAGAATAATAGTTGCCGTTTCTTACCCGAGTGACTGAATGTAAATAGTTTCAATGCAGTTGCACGAGAACGTATCTTCGTTGCTTTTAAAAGGGTCTGAAATAAACCAGCAGGAGCCCGTACGATTAGAATAGAACTACGGGCCATCAGTTATTTAACAAGTCAATAGAATCTGGCGGCGCGGCTTACCGGGAAAGATTCATAATGCGCGTGGTCCGCGGATTGCCGTTACACAAGAAAAATCAAAGGACCTGAAATAACAAAACCTCAATGTTACCGTGGTGTGATTTTACGCGGGTAGATCGTTCAAGAAGGGCGTTTCTAAGCATCTTACCGTCATGGCGGTGATACACGCTGTAAGCGTGTAAGAGCTTTTTACTGGAAAAAGGAAAGAAGAAAACACGGTGGAAATTACTTTCAAGGCGGACGGACGCGACAATTAAACAGGGGGGGTAACACTAGGCAGACCAGCGTTTATTTCAGACCCTTTTAAAAGCAACGAAGATACGTTCTCATGCAACTGCATTGAAACTATTTACATTCAGTCACTCGGGTAAGAAACGGCAACTATTATTCTCAGCTACCCTCGGTATTTTGTGCTGCCTGATAAACTGAATTTCTTCTCTTACCATTTCTAAACAGACCCTTTGTGACCTTTCACATTTCCGCGGCGGCGCTCCTTGAAAACTTAGGTTGAAACCTTTTAGGTAAGTTTCTGGTATAATAGCCTATTATTAATTTTACTACCACCAAGAGGTAACCCATCCTGACCCCAGGCTTGTTGTTTACACCACAGGTACAACGTTTGATAGTCTCTTCGTTCTGGTTATAATTCTAATATAAAACGTCCACATTGAGTACTGAGGTAGGTAATACCTAACCTTAAGAATTCCTACACTGCAGCCACCCCATTTAGTTGGTCAACTAATTCCTTCTCTGTCATGACTGTTCTATTTGTAGAACTAAAATCCCCCCAGCTAAGGCGTTGAAGTTTTCACCAAACGTTAGCATATCTGCCTCTTGGTAAGTCCGTTGAGGAGGAGGAGAGACCTGAAGGAGGAATCTGATGTTGATCTATTGAATGTTGATCAAATCCCCTTGTTTAGTGTTTTATAATTTTGTCCCCCCTTCCTTTTTCCTAGAGAGGACCGAGGCCCTGAGGAGAATCCCCCGAGACCAGCGGGATTCGAAACGCGTAGGCCCCAGCCACACTGCAGTCTGCTGGGGTTATAAGCGGATCTATTAATTTCTACGCTGCTTATCACTGCCCTGTGTACATTATCTTTCAATGTGATCAAACATTGTGAATACTTTCATTTTTGATAAAGAAGTGTACCTTTTGTTTAAATAATTCCCTAAGTGACATCTTTTTGAAAACTGTTTTGCAGACTGTGGCTCTCTCAACTCTATTGTAAATATTGTATGATATGCACTTTTGTAGTTTCTTCTAGTTTATTTATCCCTTACCACCTTTGAATGCCTGACTGTTGTATGCTTGTGATATGTTTGATATGATGAATGATCTTCCAAGTCCTGTCCCTAGAATGTATTAGTTGCTCATATTTTTCTGAAAAAAAACATTTTTTACATGAAAACAAACTCCGTTCTTTCTGATAAAAGTCCTAAAAGAATAATAAAAGCTACTAATGAGCTTCCAGTCTTGAATGAATTTTTCATGTGCTGTGTTACAATATTTGTAAATCACGTCTTGTTATCAGTACTGGCACTTTCTCCTTGTTGTTTTGTTTTCATAAATGCAGCCCTAAATGTTTTTAAAAATCCAAGAGTAAACTTTTTAGCCGGTCTCTAGGTGGAGATAACTTTATTTAATTTTAATATCCTATCACAATGCTTTCCTATGGAACATCCAACTCTGTTACATTTAACATAGTTTTGGGGGCTTAGTCACTGGAAGGACCGACCAGTTTTACATTAAACATTTACAAGTACCTCCTTTACATGCCTTGCACCACACCTTATCGAACATCAAGGGCTACTTAGGAGTGACTACAATATTAAAAAGGAGGGTTTAGGCCTGCCAGAAAGGGATATTTTGACAGATTGAATTTGCAGGTTTAAAACTGCTCAGACAGGCTACTGTAGTAAACCTGTAGTCATGGTTTGCACTGTCACTCTAGTGGTGGCACAATGCCTGCTGTTGTCCACTCGTGATATTTACCTTACAGGTCCTGGGTACACTATGTACCATATACTGGAGATTTAAAGGTAAGTTAAACATGCTAATTAAGAATATTCCTTTTTTCAACATGATTTAAGATTCATAGCACATGCACTGTAAAAAAAACCAGCAGCAACACCTAGCAAAAAACTGGGAGTAAGCACGAAAAAGGTTGCATTTTCCCACAGCGTGCAATCAGTAGTTAATTCAAAGTATTTGCTGCAAACTTCAAAAGCACTTTAATTTGCTATGGAAATAATCTCTATTTCCAATCAGGTGATTAAAAGTGCCAGAACATTTTCCTTGTCTGGAGAGTTTGAGGACCACCAAGGTTTCTCTTAACACTGCTTTCTAAAACAGACTGTAATATACTTTTTAATTTGGGATATTGGTTATTTATTTTAATGATCATTATATGTTGTAACACAACTTGTAGAATGTATTCTGATACAGTAAGGTTTATGAGAAACATAACATTTAGAAGCCAATCAAATGTCATTTAGCAACTGTGATCCAATTACTGATCAACCCATTAAAATAATATAATGCGAGGCCTTTTGCATTATATTATACTATACGCTTTCGTAACCATTTTCACATAGCTCCTTCTTAAAAAAGAAATAAAATCATACATTTTCCCTTCAAAAATCTAAACACTACATGCCCGACTGAATATGGATTCATAATAACATAAAAAAAACAGTGAATGATAAATACTCATTCTCTTACTTGAGGGTGTACATTTGGAAGATGATTGTCTCGTAAAAAAGAAATTCATTTTCACAAAGCCTCACAAAAAACACTCACATCTGTCAATGCTGGCGAGTCTTTCCCAAAGATATATCCATTGTGTTCCAAGACACATTCCCTCAGCAGCAGAGTGCATGCATATTTCTTTCCATGTGGGACAGGGTCGAAAGACAAAGACGAACCGTGCCTGCCTTTTCTGTAGAATTGCACGTGCACAGATCTCACCGAATTTCACTTTTCTTAGAAATGATTCTTGCTAAAGAAGAAACACGCTGCTAACTTCTCTTCAGCTTTAATGTGTGCAATTTTAAAACAGTCGACAAAACATCTTGCAAGTGCAGCTGTTGTTCAGCACCAAGGGGCATCTGATTATTTAGCAGCATACGCTTTTTTATTCAGCAAAGCAACTGGTTAGCTTTCTCTTAATATCCCAGCTGTGAAAAAATAATGCTAAACATTCTGCAGTAGCACATTTTTGGAATAGGTATAAATGTGTGTGCATTTTGGGAATAATTATTACTGAACGGAGGTGTTTTGTTGCATTTTATCTTCAAAATATGGCATCTGCTTTCTACTATTAAACATGTCCTTTCAGGCGTCTCTGGATCTTTTAAACTTACCTTGTGTGTTTTTCATGGATTGTTAACTTTCAAACTTTAAAATGTGCAAGATGAATTGTGTTAATTGTACTGTAATAATCCAATGGCTATTTTTGGATTAATGTTCATAGACTGATCACATAACGCCTAAATCGAAGATAAAATAAGATAACCACATACGGCCACGTTTATCAAACGTTCATGCATCATAGCAAGCCACCTTTCTGCGCTGCTTGAAAGGGCAGGTATGCGCCATATTTAACATTATATGGTGCATTCCTGTATTTTCCTTGCACTGGTGCACACACTGCTGCCTAGCATCTAAGCAGGCACCCCTTTGCTATGGTGCAGGGGGTTCCTGTGTTACAGAAAGGTGTTTTTATGCAGTAAGGAGCACCTTCCTGCACAAAAGCAATCATGAGAGGCATTTTACTTTTTCTAAGTGTGCTGCAGAATCGGTCCTTAACCGAAGTATGAATGTTGCTCCTGTTTCAGGTACATTCCCTAGTATGCTGTCTGTGGGGCATGGATGTTAACCCCACCGCCACGGCCTCAAGCACTGTTGTCTTGTCTGCACTGCTGAGGGACTCTGGCATACTGTACGGTCTCACCTTCTGGGCCTGATCACCTACCTGCATCCTTTCATGTCAAAATCCTCAGAACCTTCTCGTCAACTCACATACATGGAAGCCAAGGCTAATGTAGCCCAGATCAAGGAGCCAACCACTGACTCTTCCCAGGACCTGCTTTTCTAGATACAGCACTCGCTATGCTGCTGATTGAACTGGCTGAGATTAAAGGTTCTATTGGACAGATGTCCTCTGCGTTCCTGCAATGATTTAAGAAGTATAGTCCCTGCAATGTGACATCAGCTGCTTCAGGCCAGACTGGCTACTGTTGAGGGGCGGCTGATGGATGCAGAATCGCGCCTTGATTCAATTCCGGTCTGGGGTGAAGACATCTGGTTTCTTCAGCAGAAGGTCATTGACTTGGAAGACTGCAGCCAGGACAACAGTATAAGCATCATTGGCCTACTAGAGTGCATTTACAAGGATGATATGTCCCACTTCCTGGGCGCTTTGATCCCCAATCTCCTGAATCTTACCTTTATCCCTCATACTGGAATTCCATTGAGCCACAGGCTGTGCTCCAATCGTGCCCGATGACCATTGTCCATGCCATGTTTCGGCATGTTATGAACTGCATCAGACTGCTAGACAAATCCTCCAGGAAGTCAAAACACATGGTCTCTATTGCCATGAGAATGCTCAAATTCTGTTAATAGCTGACATTTCCGCCCTACCATCGTCAGACAAAAACAGTTCATGGCACTCCACCCTCAACCTGAGAAGAAGGACATTCACTACAGATTACTGGAAGCTGCTACCATGCTCATCACCTTCCAGGCCAGAATGTACGAATATCACAAGTCAAATGATCTGGGGTTCTTTCTCAAAGCCTTAGACACTCAAAGCCTTAGACACCACTAACATGGAGACCGTTTCCTCTCCAGCTACCTAGGCCTCATTGACCCCGACCCAGCAGGACTCTGTCATGCAGAATTGGTCTCAAACTGCCCTGCCATGATCTGGAAAGTCTTCCCAACTAAGAGATAAATGAGGATCCCCTCTTAAGACTTGATGGGTACTCGCCTATGATGGCATCCAGTCGTGCTTGCTCTATAACGTACACTTAAGCTATCTTTGTGTGACTGGGCATTTTTCCCCTTTATTTTTCTCATTTCTAAATTGTATAATACGGTGGGTGGTTGATGTTGTAGACTACCTGGCATATTGTACATTTTTCATTGTTGATGTTGCTTCTCTGGGGCAGGAGGCTGAGGTGTGATGGTGATTGTACAGATGTTAATTTGAGTGCAGCCCCTGGGCCCTGTGGTGATCTGCTCCCAATCCTGCTCTCCTAGGCTGTCTCCCTCCTTACCATTTCTCCTCCTAGTGCTTTTTCGCTGCCAAACAGACCACACCGGGTTTTCCTTTTAGGGGGCAGCCAACTCCCTTTGGTACTGGCACCTCCTCTTGCGCCCCATTGACAGGTTCAATATTTGTTTCTATCAGAGTCCCTTCATGGTCCAAGGACCTATCCCTGCCCTAGACACAGGCTTCCTTACAAGGTAATCTTGGTAGCAATCTTTTTCCAATAGTCCCTCCCATCACATGCGTACTTGCTCTATCCCTCGGCCCTTCCAAATTCTGTCCCACTAGCTCTATCCACCTTTATATTGCGCTCTTCCGGAGCCCCTATCCTGCTGGTGGACCTCCCATCAGGGCTTGCCAGCGCAACCTGCAGCTCATATCAGCCTCATGCAAGACCCCTGCTTCTACCACCATTGAAAGTATTTCCCTCAACGTACATTGTTTAAGGCACTTCATCAAACAGAAGAAAATTTTACCTTTTTTGGATCCACACAAACCCGCCATCACCCTTCTTCATGAGACCCATCTGTCCCAACAGAGAGCAACAAGCTATGGAGGGACCGGGTGGGCTGTCTTCCCAGTCTAGCATCTCAGCCATATCTCAAGGTTGGGGTAAGGAAGGTGTCCCCCCTAGGAAACAGGACATTCCTGTACTTCCCCATAAACACCACTTGTACATACTCCACCAAACTTAGGGGCATATTATCAAGACAGGCGATACCATTATCGACGCTTTAGCGGCAGAAAACTGCTGTTAAAGCGGCGGCAATTGGCTTGATAATTTGCTCTATGGAATTCCAATTGAAAGCCATGTTAAATGTGAAAGACATCTAACATGAGCTTCAATTGGAATTCCATAGAGCATATTATCAAGCCCATTATCGCTGCTTAAGCTGCAGTTTACTGCTGCTAAAGCGGCGATACTTTTATCCCCTGTCTTGATAATATGCCCCTTAGTTTGTTACTGAATGCAGCTATGTGTTTACCAAACTCTCAATACAGGAAATAGCTGTACTCCGAATCTGTTGTCCTTTAGGAAAAATTTAAAAACTTGGCTTTTTACTCTTTAGTTATGTTATCGTGTTTGTCTGAAAGACCTTTTTCTGCTATGTTCCTTTTTCTTTGAGCTGCCAAATCAAAGCGCCGGGACACTCCGTTGGAGTAGCCGTGCGCTATAAAAATAAAGTATAACATAACATAACATAACAAGCTGTTATCTTGGACTCTGTGTATGCCCCTTGTACTTCCAAGTCTGGGTTTCTCTCCCGCATCAGTAGGTTATTGACATCCTTTTGCACTTCTGGAGTCACCAATGAAGGAGAGAATACTCTGAGAGTAGGGGTTGGTGAGAAACTAAGGGTTGAGTAAGTGATATCATGACGTCGTCTGCATACACATCCAGTTTGTGGTCCCTGCCCTCATCCAAATTCCTGTTATCCAGGGATTGCCATGTATTCTTTCAGCTAAGGGTTCCATATATAGGGCAAAAAGGAGGGGGGACAGCTTTTTCCATTGCCACAAATGACAGGGAGGGAATCTGACTGCATGCCATCAACTCTAACCTGCACCCAAGAGCAGCATAATTACCCCATACTCATTGCTGGAAACAGGGCTTCTATGCCGAACTTGGCTAGTACCCTCCATAAATATGACCAATGAACCCGGTCAAACGCTTTTTCAATGGCAACCAATAATAGTATAGCAGGTATTCATGACCGATGGGTGTGTTGATATTGCTATAGCCTTGTTCGGGGATGAAGCTCGCTTGATTGGGGCCCTCTAAGCCCTGCATGTAAGGGGCCATGCGGGTTGCCAATATGCCAGTGAAAAGTTTTACATCCACACTCAACAGCAATATGGGACAGTAGACACCACATTGGATCAGATCTTTCCATGGTTTTGGGATCACTGTGATACCTGTGTCTCTCATAGTGCTGGTGAAGGTGCCCGACGAGCTAAAGGAGATATATAGGCAGGCCAGAATCATGGCAAGTATGTGTGCAAGGTAACCATCTTGACCAGGCACCTTCCCTGGCTGGAATTGAGCTATAGCTGCCCAAACCTCATCTGGTTGGATATCAGAGTTGAAACTGCTTAACCTCCCTGGCAGAGATTTGTTTTACCAGGAGATGGCAATGTATCGAGCAGCTTCCTCCACATCAAGCACCTCAGCTTTGTTAAGTGTAGCACAGAAGCACTCAAATTCCTGTGCAATTTGTGAGTCTTGGTATACCCTGTGTTCCAGTGGTGTTTCAGTTTCTGATAGCCACTGCTTACATGTTGGGCATGCAACTTGTGGGTGAGAAAGCAACCTGCCTTGTTACCCCCAATGTAGAATTTCTGTTTAATATGTAGTAAGGCATACTCATCCTTATCTGTATCTAAAGCCTTAAGTTCCATACGAGCTGTCGTAAGTTGGAGTTTTACCTGAAGGGTGCCCAAGCATTTGTGTTCTTTGTCCCGGTCCCTCACTCATCCCTCCTGCGCCTGCCTCTCCTCAGCCCTTTCTCCATTATAACATGCAGCTATGGCAATAAAAGTACCACTTAGTATAGCTTTCGAAGTGTCCCCTGGTACTGGGGTATCATTGACAGCTAGGAAATTGTGCTGTGGTGTGGTTATCTCGTGGACTGTGGAGTGCTGTAGAAATCTGGAATTCTAGGTACCATAGTGTGTGGGGCGATATAGGGTACGTAGAGTGATAAATATAGGAGAATGGTCAGATAGGGCAGCTGTTCCAAGCTTGACACCCACAACAGCCGTGGACAAATAAGGGGATGACAAGAAGAGGTCTATGCAAGCACATGTTAGATCAGCCACTGAGTAAAAAGTGTACGCCCTGTGTATGGGATGTTTAGTCCACCACACATCATTAACTCCCATATCCCTTGACCAGTGTATACCGGCTGCAGAACATTTTCTGGTTTGGCCTATTATATGCCCTGATCATTCCATAAACTTATTGGGCACTATATTAAAATCCGATAGGATATCAGTGTCTGGAGACATCAGTACCCGTCACATAGTCACCTAGTATCTAATAATAATGTTTTTTGTTGATCATTGGGGGCATAAACTATGGTGACTGTAAACGTGTTGGAGTTTAGATTAAACCTGAAGGCAAGTCTTTGACAAGTGAAGTTGGCATGTGTCTGTATGACCCGACCTGGGAAATAGATGGCTAGGAGGATTGCCACTCCAGCGCATTTCTGAGACCCTGTGGATAAGAACTGACAATCAAACCAGCAAGAGAGTAGGTGATGGTAATCCCTATGTAGGAGATGAGTCTTCTGGAGAAGACATTCATCAGATTTGGTTTCTTTAATTAAAGAAAGGAGCACCAGAATCTTCACTGGAGAGTTGAGGCCCCAGCCATTTAGACTGAGGAGTGTAATCATGAGATATGGTAACCCTAGAAGACCTGGGTATTGGGAGTGACAAGCATAATATATGAGAGAGGCAACATGCATGTCTCCTATGAGACTGATTGTGGGGTCAAGTACTGCTAAAGTGGTTAAGAGAGAGCCATCAAGGAGATAATAGGGGAAAACAAAGAAAACAACATAAAAGTAGTGTTCCCACTCCTGGGACTCAACAATTCCAATACACAAGGATCCATGCTCCAGGTAGCCTGCCATCTTTGCAGCAATTCTGGATTAGTGGATGCATTAAAGTTCATCAGGTATGGTGGTGTCAGCACCACCTGGTGTGCAAAGGCTCAGTGCACCACTGTAACTGGGTCTCTGTAGAAATTGTCTGCCACAATAGGTTAAGTTTCCATCATTCTCATGCTCATACAAACTACCTTACTGTTGCAACTGCTGCAGAAGTGCCACTCATTCTTTATGGTATTAGAATCCTGAGGGTTTGGTTGCTGTGGACTTCATTTTGACCTACTGGCTGAGCAGGATGGCAATTCAGTACTTATAGCGATGGATTTCATCTTCCGAAGTGAGGACCCAGGCTAGAATCGATTGCACCTCTTTAGGGTTTTTTCCACAGATTATTGAACACCTTTCTCTCCCAGAAAAGTTGTGGCCAGCCATATTGCTTTGCATTGCTGAAGAGTGATTGGCGAGAGAGCCTGAAGATGCTAACATTTGCACCTTCAAAGGTGATGTCAGGCAGGTCTCTGACGGCAGCCATGATCAGTTCTTTTTGTTTATAGGCATGGAGGTAGGTAAGTATGTCCTCGGGCAAGCCTGGGGTTTTTGCAGGTCTGCCAGCCCTGTGGGTATGTATGAGAGGAATGTTCTTGTTCATCAGCTCTGGTACCACCTGCCCGAAGAGCCTTGCTGTGTATTCCTCAAATTTTCTGCTTGCAAAGGCACACCTCTAATGTGAATGTTGGAACGTCGCAACCTATTTTCAAGGTCCTCCAGGCAGTAGTATAAATCCTCATTTTATCTCTCAGGTCCAATAGTTCCCACCTGTGCTCACAAGTTCTTCCCCTACTTGGTCACTGCATCGCATCAAGGTCTCTAGTCTTTGCCCCAGTTCTTCTAATTTTTTCTTAATACCCTCGACATCGGCTGTTACTTAATGCCTGAGGGCCATACTGTTGGTCTTCAGTCGCCAGAGCAGCAACATCAGAGGATATGTCCTGGGGAAGAGAGTGGGTGGCATGCCAGGACGGTGCCCAGGTTTCTTGGTGGGGGTTTAGCTCAGCATGTCTTGAATAGCCGCATCTTTTTGGGTGTGATTTGCTGCCATAAAGCTGCGGGGAGCACCCTGGTCTGACAGCAGTTGAGTATGGTGTTGAACGCTTTTCAGTGGAGGCCAGGAAGTGGCGCATTCTGGTCAAAATGTCACACCAATGGCACAAGTTCTACAGGGAGATCCAGCTTCTGTGCTTTGTTTTGCCTCAATCACTGGGAGTGAATCCTTGCACTGTGCACTGGAGTGCAGGCTCAGGTACCAACAGTAGCCACGCTGTAGAAAAGGTGAAGGCCCCGGATCCCCCTTGAGGCTATTCTTCAGGCCAAGAAGCAGTCCCACTCATTTAGGGTGGAAAGGCCTAATGACTAAAGGCCTCCAATCTCCCAAATTCAGCCATTGTATCAATGGGCCATTCAGCACATGCATGCACCATAGAGAGTTCTACACCCCTGACCGCTAACACTGGGTAGGAGGGGAGACCAGAGGAGGTGGCCGACCAGGTTATGTTGCTCACACGGGGGCCCGTTTTGCGTTCTGAGTGAGGTAGACCTACTTGGCAACAATCACCTCTCAGCCACCAGCCTCCAGGTGAGACCTTCTTCTTCTGTTTGTACCCAGCCCCGCCTCTCGATCCTGCTACTTTTCTGCATGTGGGTAAAGTCTCTGTGCTGTACAATCATTGCATGCATGCTCATATAGAAGCCACCATATTTCGGCTTCAGCTGGCGGGTCTACAGCCGTGTCCTCCATGGCATTGGCAGCCAATGGTGGTCCAAGAGCCAGACTCCAGCTCTCCAATCACTCACCACGCCGTCTGGAACGGATCAGCCCCATCACTGCTCCAGTTCTGGTGCTAACGGCCTATATGAGCCCATATGCGGCAAAGCTCCACAGAAGAGCTGTTACATCACCGCCATCTTGGCCACTCTCCCTCCTCATTCCTTTAAAAAAGGTAGTTTTACTTGTTTTTGTAGCTTTGAATACAACTTATAAAACGGATTTGAAAATGGTCACACTCATGAGTTCCTGAATGTTTCATACATTGTGCAGGAAAACATAACCTGTTTTTCCCTCTTTCGCATGCAGGTCTATGATGTCAAAATCACTACACTGGCCCATTGTCCACTGTTGCAAGTTTACCTAACCCTTCAAAAATTCAACCAATCCTGAATATTGAATATTCATACACACAATTTCAAATAAAACATTGTGCTGCTACACACATACGTGCTTCGATTTCCAACAAGAGCTCCAGTATGCACATTAGTTGTCACTGAGAAAAGTGACAGCAGATTAATGCCTAGTAAGAATTGGGGGGCATATTATCAAGGAACGGCATAAAAATAGTGCCCCTTTAGCGGCAGGACACTGCCGCTAAAGCAGCGATAATGGGCTTGATAACATGCCCTTGTGAATTCCCATAGAAGTCCATGTTCTGGTGTGAACATGGGCTTCTATTGGAATTCTCAGGGGCATATTATCAAGCCCATTATCGCCGCTAAAGAGGCGATAATGTTAACATCGTTCTTGATAATATGCTCCTTCGTAACACAATTTACTACATTGAGTGTGACTGAGGTATAACCCATTTTTCTTCATTATCAAAAAGGGCTAACACATGAAACGAACACTTTCTGATATGTCCCCTATGATTTTCAAATTTTGTTAATTTGATAAAACATGAAACGATTAAGAGATGGACTCTGTAATGATGCCTTCTATAAAATGTCAGAAAAATATCCACAGTGTGCAATACTTTAATAAACAGGTTTGGCCTCGCGGGTGAACATCAATATTTGAAATTGAAGCATGTTTCTTGCGAGCATAGGTGTGTGAAATATGTATGCCAGTGTTGATAGATTGACAGCTGCCAGACTGTAGTGCGTGTTCATCATGGCACTGCTTGATGCATTATGGTGAACACATACTCATTTACAACATAAGTATTTCTTTTATTGTACAATCATCTATTGAAAGTTTAATATCTATTAGAAGTTCATATATCTATAGGATGTTGTTAATATTCAAAGAAATGAACACAAACAATATGACTGAATTGAAGGGAAAATAAATAGCTTGAAAGGTCATCAAATGCTGACAACTGCTGTTTCCAATGGAAATATTTCCAGAGCGCATCTCCTGAAAAAGCCATTTTTTCTAATCAAAAGAGAGTGGAGGTGACCTGGCATTAGAGCATTATCTAATGCTTCTTTTTCTTTAAAATAATGAATGTACAGTTTGAACAGCTTGGCCATAAACAACAAGCTGATGAGGCCAATGGGCGCTCAAGCATGAGCTCAGAAGTGGACACTTTCGAAAACAATATACTTTCGGTAAAGATATACAGTGAAAGGGAAAATGACTGTCTTTAAGATAAAACCTTTACCTAAGAGGGCGGAAGCCATGCCAAATCCTCAAGTAAAGAGTTGGCTATATTTGAATTAAAACGGAGATTAAAATTGTCAGTAAGGTGGCAAATGGAACTGAATAGAAAAATATCATTCAAAATAGTAATTAATGTGAAGGAGTTTAAAAAAAGAAGATTGTAAGCAATTGGAGGTCACTCTATTAATATTGTCACAATCGGTTTTTTATGCTGAGCTTATATTAACACAGTGTTTGATATTGCAAAATAGAAACAGCAAAATACGCTGGTTGGAAGCAATAGGCCTGAAGGATGTCCTATGGGGACAAAAACCTATAACAAGAGACATGAATAGCTAATCAATTGTTGTTACATTATTTGGAAGGTACATATTTGTGAACAGCCGTGAAAATATGTCATCAAAACGACAGACGTTGTAATAATTAAGTTGCAATACATTAATGTTTAGTTTAATATTTTGTTTGTAAAAGTTATAGAAGGATCAAATTCTGTGGATACGGTGGTCAGGATCATTGAGACACATTGCATTTAAGGACTATTTAAGTTGAATGTTGCCAATATTATTTAAGGAGTGATAGCTGACATTTTTAAAATTAATCAGATAGTCAAGTATAATAACAGCCAAGAAAGAGTGTTGATTAATTATTTAGAAATCAACATAAAACCTAGTCTTATCTTCTCACAGGACCTCTAATGACCTGTCCAAATGTTGGTCACTCATGATTTGACGGTCAACATAGCCTCTGCATTTCAGCGGCTTATAGCGTCTACTATACAATGAATACTGTTACATTAACTGTAATTTCCTATTGAGTGTCTTTGGCTTTAATGAACATACATTAAATTTGTATGAGCAAACGTTACAATACCTCTCATTTAGGAAATGTTTGTGAGTACCTGTGATGGTTTTGTAAATACTTAGCCCCTACCAAACTGGTGAGATGCCCGCACTGAACATAAACTTCGGTAATGCACTGTACTATATACAATGCACAGGGACACTGTTCCTAGTGGACAAGGCTATCACCTGTGCACAATAGATTAAAGGGGGCATATCCTGCCCTTCACAAACGATGTCTATGATCTCAGTATTTGCATTGCCTTTGAAAATGTGCAATGGTGAATGAACAAGGAGTATGGCCAATAGCTATAGTTATTGTCGTGCTACAATCAGTCTTCCATATGCTGCGCATGTCCTTCAGCTCTGAGTGAGGGGCTGTGATAAAGGACCTGGCATTTGTAAAGGTTGTGCACCCATCTCTTTGCCACAGAACACACTTCACATATCATCTAATCATCTGACTAAGCCTTGGGTGGGCTTGGTGCTCAGCCCCCGTAAGCGCACAAAGAGCCACACATAGTTGGTGTTCATGTACAGCAGTCCCTGAGTGCACAGCCTTTTCAAAGGCAAGGCTTAGACCCAGTCATCATATACAGTGGACCCCCAGCACACTGTCTTTCACCATGTACATTGATACTGTAGGCATACCTCCCCATGTGCACTGTTACTGCTAGGTACAACCGTTAGCAGTGTGAAGCCCGGTCATTGTGCAGGGCCTGGCCTTCAGTCCCAATGCACATATAAATACACAGAGCAGATATTGAAGCTCGGTGTTTGGTCATTTTCCATACCCTGCACTCTGTCCCTGCAACAGCCACACAAGGTGTCAATGGCATTTGACCAAGTACTAGAGACTCTTTGTCTGAACAGAGCCCTGTTCTTTTGAATCTGAATGCAGAGTTTTGCCTTTGACCACATATGCCAGTGGAGACTTCATAGGTGTTGGCTGATGTGTTCGTGTCTGGAGAAGCCGAGGACGTGTCTGGCGGTGGTGTTCTGTTTTATCTGGAGTTTGCAGAGTAGGGACTAGTTGATGCCGGCGTAGAGTGCGTTTCCATAGTCCAGTCTGCTGGTGATGAGTGCATGGGTGACTGTCTTCCTTGACTCAGGGGGGATCTACTTGAAGGTCTTGCAGAGGATGCAGAGCGTGTTGAGTGATGAGTAGACTACGATTCCGAGGTTTTTGGTGTGGTCTGAGGGGGTAGTTGGGCTTCTGAGGGTGGTGGTCACCAGGTGCTGTCCCATGCAGAAGGGGTGGTACAGAGGACGAGGACTTCTGTCTTCTCGGCGTTGAGCTTCAGGCAGATGTTGGTCATCCAGACTGCGACGTCTTGCATTCCTTTCTGAAAGTTAAGTTTGGCAGTGGTGGGGTCTTCATTGAGCGGGAGGATGAGCTGGGTGTTGTCAGCGTAGGATATGATGTTGAAGCCGTGTTGTCGGACGATGGCTGCGATGGGGGCCATGCAAATGTTGAAGAGGGTATGGTTCAGTGATGAACCCTGTGGGACTACACCCTAGGAGATTATCGTGGGGTCAGAGAGGAAGGATCTGATCCTTTGGCTTCTTCCAGTGAGAATTGATCGGATACAGTGCAGGGCTGTTCCTTGTATGCCGGCATTGTGTAGTCTGGCGACAAGTGTGCGGTGGGAGACAGTGTCGAAGGCCTCTGTTAGGTTGAGTAGGATGAGTGCTGTGGAATGGCCTTGGTCCAGGAGGGTGCAGATGTCATCTGTGGCCGCGAGTAGGGGGGTCTCTGTGCTGTAGTTGCTTCGAAATCCAGATTGGGACGGGTTGAGGACTGCGTTCTCTTCAATGAATCATGTCCGTTTTCTATTGACTTTTTTCTCTGCAACTTTGGCTGAAAAAGGGAAGAGCAAGATGGGCCAATAGTTCTTGAGGTCGTGGGGCCAGATGTGGGTTTCTTGAGCAGGGGTCTGACTTCTGGGTGCTTCCAGTCAGCTGGGAAGGTGCCTGTTTTGAAGGTGGTGTTGATGGTGCATTGTAGTTCGGGTGTGATGGCGGCCGCAGCTCTGTGGTAGATGTGAGGGGGCAGATGTAGGTGGGGGCCCTCGAGCTGATGCTGTTCATGGTCGAGGTGGTGTCTTCGGCCGAGATCGGTGTCCAGATAGAGATGGTGGGCTTGCTGGTGTTTCTGGGGAGCGGGCCATCTGTGGCACCTGGTGGATGGTCGATGAAGTTGTCGTAGAGGTTTTTGATCTTGAGGAGGAAATAGGTTCCAAGCTTGTCGCAGGGGTCTTGGGATGAGGTGGTGTTTGTAGCTTCGCTGCTTGGGTTGATGAATTCTTGAATGACAATGGAAAGTTCAGTGGAGTTGGTTTTGCTGTGGAAGAAGTTCCTCTTGTTGCTCTGATCTGGTTGTGGTAGTCCATCATGGTGTCCTTGTAGGTGGTGTGGTTTTTGGTTGTTTTGGTGATTCTCCAGTTTTTCTCCAGGCGTATGCAGGTGTGTCTGGCTACTTGGAGAGCGGTGGTGAACCAGGTGGCTTTCCTGGGGCATTGTCTGTCTGGGTTGCGTAGCTGGGAGAGCTCGTCTGCACAGTTGGAGATCCAGGTGTGGAGTTCTCTGGCTGCATCGTTTGCGTCGGGTGCCCAGGTGTGGTTGTCTTGGGTGAGGGTGGAGTTAAGTTGATCATCTGCACCCTTGCTCCAATTCCTTCGTGGTGGGTGTGGGGCTGGTTTGGGTGCCTTGGGTTTGTTGATGGTGAAGTGAACACAACTGTGGTCGATCCATGGTGGCCGCATTGTGTGGATGATTTGGACGCTGTTTCCTGCCATGAAGATGGGGTCGAGGGTGTCTCTTGCTCTGTGGGTCGATGTGTTAACGAGTTGTTTAAATCCGATGCTGGCGAGGGTGTCACAAAGGATAGTGGAGTTGAGGTCGCTGGCGTTGTCAAGGTGGAAGCTCAGGTCTCCAATGAGTATGTAGTTTGTTGAGGTGATGGTGTGGGGTGCAATAAAGTCGGTGATGGTGGTGGGGAAGGGTGTTCAGGGGCCGGGGGGGTCTGTAGATGAGGATTCCTCGGAGTGTGGCTTTGGGGGTGGTCTGGATCTGGAAGTGCAGGTGTTCAGCGGAGGGGGATGTTTCACAGGAGGCAGTGAGGCGGAGGGTGCTCTTGTGGGCGATGGTGAGGTCCGCAATTGGGTGATTGGTTTGGTCTTTCCTCTGGATCTTGTATCCGACTGGTATGGCAGTTCTGACGTAGGGGGCAGAGGATGCATTGGTCCAGGTCTCTGTGAAGAAGGCAATGTCGAGCAAGATAGAGTTGAGTTGGTTCCAGATTTCCATGGCGTGTTTGTGTATGGAGCGTACGTTGAGGAGGATGCTTTTTAGGGTGTCGCTGGTGCTTGCATCGGTGGTGTTGGAGGCCGGGTTGGCGGTAAAGGTCTGGCGGCAGTGGAGGCAGGAGAACTGGCTGTGGGTCATGTTCGTCAAAGCCTGTTGGCATTCTCTAAGTCTTCCAGGGTTGAGTCCGAGGAGGGTGGTGGTGTTATAGTGATGAGTGGAGGGAGGTCCAGAGTTCCTTGCACTGGCCGTGGTCGGGTTGCAGATAGGCACAGACGGGCTTACCTTTGGTGCGTCTTTGGCGTGCCGGCAGAATGCCTGCTGCGCGCATCTGCTGTGTGACCGCGTAGCGGCCACCATTAAGAAGGGGGAGGTGGGAAGGAGGAGAGACTGGGCGACAGGAGCCTACCTCTCCCATAGGATAACATTGGGTTACCTTGTTACATTTAATAAGTAATAACCTTTGCTTGGGAAGACGTGAAAATATCATGTTTGGTCACGAACAAATCGTAATTTGAAACCCCTTTAATGGTAAAGTTGGATTATAAGTCAATATGAAAATGACACTTTTTGGAAGTTGGTATTTTATGGTCCTGACCATTTGAAGCCCGCAACCTGCCCACTGTTTCACATGAGTTTTAACAGTTGTCATTTTTTCCTGTCTGTATTCCCCAAAAAACTCCCCATACCTTCACCGATCAAAGGTGCGAAAAGCATCCACCTGACAAGTAACCTTCTATGGGCGTGAAATTCAAATTTCTCCCTCTCAAAGATTTCCCGTAAATTGTCAGCAGCTCCACTGAGACCTCATCCAGTGGTTTTTATACACAGAAACAGAATCAGGGGCAAAAATAAATATTTATTTTTAAAACATGTATTGTCCAAGCACAAATCAGCCAACACAAGATAAAAATGTGTTTCTTCAGGGCCTATATAACAGTTTCAGTAGTCCAGTAACTGCATTCAATCAACCATATACAATATCCAATAAATTCATGTAAAAAGTAAAAAAGACAAAAAAATGTACTTCCTCAACAACATATAAATATCCCTCCAATCCACTCTAACTGTGCAACATATATTGACACAGTACAAGAGAGCTGATCATTTCCTCACTACTGCTAGAAAATGTAAACACTTAGTTGAAAAACAAAAAGGTGTCTCCTAGTTACATTCAGATAACAATATATCTAGCAAAACAACACACATCCCAAAAGAAAATGTATTTAAGAATGTTCTTTCCGTTAATTACATTTATATCCATAAGATATCACAGTATAAGTCACACTTAAATATAAGGTAAAAACACATCAAAATGTACCTGTTACACCAGTAAACATTCTCTAAAGGCATGTGTGAAGTTCCGCCCATGTCATGGTTGAAAACCAAATTACATCAAATATATCATGCCATTGTTAAAAACCATATTATATCAAAATTACTATTCTTCATTAAATTAAATATCACATTTTCAAAGAAGACTTTCCTGATAGAAGTGATGTACTCAAGTTTCAAATTAAAGGCAGTTTCAGGATGAAAAAAAAAACATAAAAAAGTTAGTAACCATAACAAATTTAAGTGTTGACAGGAAGGAATTTTCATAACACCTAAAACTACACTCTTTGCCCATGAAACGGCTCCTCGCCTAATATAACGAGAGGAGATACTAACATATTGCAGTTCCACAATCAGTGTATCGGCAATGGAAGGTTTCTGGTATGCAGAGGTATGCACTCTGTACTAGCAGGAACCACAATCCTAGTTGGAGTTAGTCACAACACACCCTAAATGATCCTATTCTCTCACTCTGGTAGCTTGGCACAGAGCACTCAGGCCTAACTTATCAGGCAATGTGTAAAGTATTTGTGCAATACTTCAAACAGTAACACAGTGAAAACAGCACAAAAAATACTCCACACCAGTTTGGAAAAATAGAATTAATTTCATAAATAAGACATAAGACAAGATAAAAAATACAAGAATCAGACAAGTGGAAATTGTGATATGTGAAAAATAACCTTAGAAGGAGTGAGTGCTTAAATGAGTTATCTGGTTGTTACACTGAGGCAGAGTCAAAAGTTCAGCTCAAATGCGATGGAGCACCCACTTGAGCCCACTGAACCAAAGTACCTTGACCCGGTATGCAGTGTTGTCGACGAAGATGTGAGGTGCAGTCGAAGTGATGCATTGGTGTTGAGCTAACGCAGTGGATGAGATATGTTGACTTTTTTCACACAACTGCAGCAAAGCAGCGGTTCAGAGCGCAAGGTGCTGGTTCACGGCTGCTGCTCCCACAGTAGGAGATGCATCTACTCCGAGGAGGATGTGCTGGTTCCAAAGGTGATGCACCAGGTCTGATCCACATAATTATGAGTATGCACTGATTCCAACACATGTAAAGATGAAGATGCACCTGTTCTGATGAGGATGTATAGGTTCTGGATGTAGAAGCACCTTAGGCCTCACTTCCAAGGGTCCAGAACTGGGGTAGCAGCACTTGGCTGGGCAAACTCACAGCTTGTAGAGTGCAAATGCAGGTAGTTGAGGTTTTTGATATCCCTGAGACTTATAACAGGAGGCAAGCCAGTAAGCCTTTGGAGGCACTCTGGGTTCAAGTGATGCAGGTGCAGTCCTTCTCACCCAGGTAGGAGAACAGCAGGCAGCAGGGCAGCTCAGCAAGGCAAGAGCACAGCAATGCAGGAGTCCAGCAAAGCAGTAATCCAGCAGAGTGGCAGTCCAGCAGCAATCCAGCAGCTCTTTTACCAGGCAGAGTAGTCACAGGTCCAGAAGAGTACTGGCGTCATGGTGTCAGCGTTCCAGTACGTATACCTACTTATGCTTTTAAAGTGGGGGAGACTTTAAAAAATGCTCTGAAGTGCACTGAGGGCCATCCTTCATGCCCTGGATCCAGACTCGCCACAGGGGGTATGCAGCACTTTATGTGGGGACAGAACACAGCCTAATCAGGTGTAAGTTTTAGCCACTCCCTACCATCCTGCCCACCAAAGTTCCGTTAGTGTGTGGTTTTCCAGAGAGGATGCACAAAGCTGAGCTGTCACCCACCCCAGACGTGTATTCAGGCACAGACAGTAAGCATAGAATGGCTAAAGCAAGTAAATGCCCACATTCTAAAAGTGGCATGTGATAAACTGTAACTTAAAATCCAGGTTCAACATAAGTTGTGATTTTAAATAGTAAATTCAGTGACACCAAACTATCCATTCACAATTGGGAATTGCATTTAAAAGATGTAATAAGGTAGTTCCAAAGTTATCCTATGATAGGGATAGGTCTTGCAGTAGTGAGAAACAAAATAAGAAGTTTTCCACTTCTGAGTAAAACTTAAAAGTACATGTCCTGCATTTTAAATACATGGAAGCCTGCAGTGTGGGTCCTACAGCGCTGACCTTAGTGTTGACATATACGTTTTAAAAGGGAAGGTTTAGGCCTGGCAAGAGATGTATCTTGCCATGTCAAAGTGGCAGTGTAACCTGCACATACAGGCTCCAAAACGGCAGGCCTGAGCCATGGTTAGAGGGCTACTTAATTGGGTGGCACACTGAGTGCTACAGGCTCACTGGTAGCATTTCATTTACAGATCCTGGGCACATGTAGCGCACTTTACTGGGGACTTATAAGTAAATTAAATATACCAATTGGGTATGAGCCAATGTTACCATGTTTTAGAGAGAGCATATGCACTTTAGCACTCATTAGCAGTGGTAAAGTGATCATTGTTCTAAAGCCAGTAAAAACAAAATCAGAAAAAGTGGAGGAGGAAGGCTAAACGTTTCGGGTGAGCCTTCTGAGAGGGCTATATTCCAACAAATACCTTACAAAATGGGTAATTTATACAGTTTGACACTGTCCAAATGGAGACCACAATGTTCATCTCTGCTTCTTACCATTCTGTGGTTCAAAAAGAAGACTCTATGATCCCACACATAAATAAATCATACACAAAGAATATAACTAAATACAGATAAGAATGGCAAATTTCAACCACAAAGACCTTAAACAATTAAAAACCCATTAAAGCATTATTGCATTATTTCTGCATTACGAACGACCTGATTGTCGCATTACACATTGCATTATTTCTGCATTACGAACTGCCTGATTGTTGCATTACGCTTTGAACTATTTATACATAACAAACTACCTGATTGTTGCATTATGCATTGCATAAGATTGCATTACAAACTGCCTGATTGTTGGGTTACGCATTGCATTATTTTGGTATTACGAACTGCTTGATTGTTGCATAACGAACTGAATTATTTTTACATTGCGAAGTGCCTGATTCTTGCATTATGAACTGCATTGCATTGCATTGGGACTGCAGTGGATCATCTAGAATTGCTCATTAATGCCGCCAAAATCTACAAGGGCCGGCTGGCCTAATAACCGGTCAGGAGGAATATTACAAATACGTATATGGTGTGGTCTTATCGTATATCTTTTTATATAAACATATACTTGTTTTTCTATGAAACTTGTGTGGAGTCCTTTTGTGGTGTCATCATTGGGTCACTGAGAGCGTGGTTACAAATACTTTACACATTTGCCTTGAAGATAAGCCTGGCTGCTTGTGCCAAGCCCATGAAGGGGGTGAGCAGGGGCTATCTGAGAAGGTGTCCTTCCTTTCCCTGACTAGGAAACGAGGTTCCCTACTTGACATAAGGTACCTAACACAGCCAACTACGGAATCCCGCTTTTGAGAAGAGCTAATCACAAGGACTCAAAAATTGTAACCTGCCTCAAGCATATAGCTCCAAAATGACTGAATTGGCTAACTCCAAAACAATGATAGCAGACTGAGGAAAGATCTATATTCATGCCACGTTTAGTGTATATTCATCCAGTATTTTTTGCTGTAAGTGAGAACAAACGTTCCCATGGAAAATCACTTCTTCACTCCCTTTACTTGTTTCCACCTGTAAGGAACTCTGTGAAAATTGGCCTGACCTTAGCTGACTGAGTTACAAAAGTGTCAAATTTGGTGCAGATCTGACCAATGCAGTTATTACCAAATGTATAAAATGCTTTTACTATTGGAAAGTAAAATAAACTAACAATAGTTCATTAAGACATATTTATCAATACCTTTCATTTGCTTTTGTGGTATATAATGCAATATGTATAATGTTATTAAATTATCAATTTCATATTGAATACTCCAAAAAGTGAGTGTGCAACACCTTACTTTTTCGTTTACACGATTCCTTAATTTGCTTTCTAGAAACTATGTAAAATGTATACAATGCAATGATAGAGCAGATGTCACAGGGCTCAAACAATAAACATATATATAAATATAGAATGCGTACACCTTTCTCTTTCGTGATTGGCTAGTTAGTCGGATGAGAAATGTCCTGAAAAGACCCAACAATTAGACAGAGATTGAAACATTGGCACCCCCTCCCTTGGTTATTTAGAACTATGGACTTTGCTAGGAGTTATTGTATACAAACAGATAATATCGCGTTCCAAAACTGTTCTGAATCATATTGAAACCTTGGGCTTTCCACAGTCACTTGTATGTTTTTGTATATATGTTTACTATTTGATATAAATTGTACCTTTTTCTTATAAAGCAAATTAAGGGTTTGTGTATTCAAACCGAAAAAAGGGTCTTGTACTCACTTTCTGGAAGTATTCAGTGCGAGATGACTGATTATATACCTCAAAAGCATACGAGGGGTATTGAAAAATGTGTCCCACAGGACAATCGGTATATTAAATTATGCTTACTACAGTTCAGATTGGCAGATATGGTTGTCCTTGTATTCTTTACATGTTTTTTTTGGAAGTGCTGTTGAACCATAAGTACAGTAGCACGTGTTGCTGTGTAATATTTGTATGTAAAACCACAAATGAAAGTGACTATGTTCCATGTAGTACATCCTTTTTTCTCTTTTCAATGCAAATAAACATTAGACATTCACTAAAAAACACAATTAAAGCAATGTTATGGTTAATTTGAAAAACTTCAAATTCCTGAAATGTACCAGTTCTGGTAGGCCACTACAACTACACCCTGCCCCTCTGGGATGCCATATGTGTTGCCATCTGTGAGATCCTAAATTATGTGACTAGAGATGGTATAAGTAATGGAATGTGTGAGTGCTTGAGCAGTGTATGGCAGAGGTTATAAATGATGGTTCTCGTAGCATATGTACATTTCAGGGGATTTCAGTTTTGAAATTGAGTGATAGTCATTGTATGAAGATTTATTGAAGCTGCGTTGATATTGGATGATTGGTGTGTGGGTAATACCCACTGGGTATATGAAGGTAAGTGTGTAGTTGATTATAATGGTGGCTGGCACGCCTTGTTAGATCTAGAATAAACTTGGCTTTCCCACATTTAATTTTACTTGTAAACTACATGACAAATATCATGAAGATTGATCAACAAAGTTAATATTTATTGCATTTCCTTCCGCCCTTTGAACTTTGGCCCACCAACGAATCTGCCAATGTTTACGCAGATTAATCACATGGTGCCAAAATGTTCAGGAAATAAACAAATAATTGAATCCCCTTTTAAACATGAACACTTTGAACAATTCTGATAGTACACAACATGCGAAGAGCAAGCTGTCTGCTAAATGTTGTTGTAATCCCTCAAAAAGTGCCAACATAACTAGAAAATCTAAGACTTTTGACACTCCCCTTTAACTTTGCCCTCTCACCCCAACTCCATTATGATAATATGGCCTTTTTTCTGCCTAGCAAATTTCGTGCCAATTCCTCAAACAGCACGAATGATATTAGAGAATTAAACGTTCCAGTTTTCTCATACCTACTCAGGGAAAAAAAAGTAAGGTGACCTGGTATTGATATCCTGGGTAAAAAATATAAAGACGTAAAATGTAGAAAAATAAAGATGTTTAGTTTAATTTACAGAAAAATAGGATGTCAATATGTGTCCCACTGGACAGAAATGACCCCTTATAACGGAGGCATATAGCTAAGATTGAGCCACAAAGAGTGCTGAAGAATAAATTAGTAGACCACTGCCAAATTATACCGAACTGGACACAGTATAAACATTATATACTAAAAATATGCCGTTGGTAAGGCTTGAGATACTTACAGTTGATTCATTTGCTCATTGTAATTCGCAATAGACAAGTATGTGATCGACTCCAGAAAGATCTTGTTGTGCTGCAGGATGCAGACAGAAAATATGCAGCACTATCTTAAGCTAGCTGGGCAGCTTGTTGAGCAATTGCACATCATTTAAAGGATATTTAATTGTATCAGAATTCAACATAAAAAGTACAATCATACCCTGACTTGTAAAAATGTGGCAAGTATTGACACCATAGATTGAGACCTGGTCGCACAAACAATTTAAAGTACTTCGGGGGTAGGGGCAAAAGTTATCGCTCTAGCAACGGTGTAGACGCGAGAATAGCATTTTCCATTCACAGAAACAAACAGTGGAAAAATCGAGTTTTATCATGATCGCTGCGCGCATGCGCAAAACTAAGCAGTGCACCTATGTGATTGATGTGTTATCTTATAAGTGCTAAGGTGAAACCATCGATTTAATGCATGGGCGACAGTAAACACAACTCATGCTAGTTCATTGCAATTTCCCGTTTACCAGCTCATTTGGCCTTCATGTACCAATTCCAGGAATTAACAAACTAATTATATGCCCATGAAATGCTTTAGACATCATCACTACTTTCTTAACAGCAAGTGCTTGGCTCTGTGTTGTGTATGCGTACAGTGTCCTGACCCTGACTTAGAAAGAGGACAAGCCCAGCACGCGCCTCCCAGAGTGTGTGTGAAAGCCAGGAATTATGCTACTGCCGTAAAAGACGTAAAAATCTGTAGCAGCTGCTAACAGTGAAATAAACTGGCACGACGTTTTCAGTTCCATACTAGAGGACATTATTGCGTTTCTCATTAATCCATGTTTAATTTTAATCAAAATGCGTGACATTTAAGAGTAGCAACAGGAAAACTGAAGTCCAGAAAACAGAAACGTGTTATCAGCACACCGCAGCTACGACGAAAAATATTTTCCAACGTTAATAGCTAATTTGGGATTTTACCCTCTTCATTAAGTAAAGTTAAGTGTTTTGGTTTTTCATCTTCGCTAATTCACCGTTTTTTTTCCCTTTCATTTCTGTAACTAATGTGAGGACGCATTTGAGGGAACGGTTGATATAATTGCCTTTAAATACACTTTATTCATCAACCTGCCAAGATACGATGCCAAAGTACTGCATATGCATTCCTCTACCCCACAAATTTAAAACTGAAATTCTACGAGCCAGGCTGTGTAATCATGGTTTTACATATTTTATTAGAAATCACTTCAAAGTACAATTCACAATCAGTATTATTGAAAAGAGAAAATACAAAAAAATGACAGCACATTAATTAATAAAGAGAAATAAAAAAGTAGCTGTAGCTTATTCACCACCACAACTAAATCAGAGCGAAATACAGACATTTCAGAAACAAAAAGAGCTACCTGTTCTTTAGAAGAAAATGATACTATACAGATACAATTTATCCGTTGTATGCTGGTTGCCAATAGAGCCTATTTATGCCTTCTGTGTAAGTAGTTCTTCAAGAAGCTCCAGATCAAGCGCAACCTATCCTCCTTGCTGATCATCCTATACAAATATCCTTCATTAGTATATTGATCCACCACCTTGGTGTTCCATTGATCACATCTTGGAAAAGTAGGTAATTTTCCCTTTGTCCTCAGCAATATTTACAAATATCGACCAACGCCTTCACTTGCGTCAAATCCATAGAATTTAAACTGATTAGCCACATTCAAGCGTTTAAGTGATAGCGGGCCTGATAAAGGGTTTGGTGAATAGCACACCATCCATCAGAGTGATAGAATACTTTACTTCTACACCACCGATGAGGTACTGTCTGCCACATTTTTATGCAACTTGAACTGCAGGACCAGTGATCTTCTCTGTACCTTGACAGGAACCATTGTCACAGTGGTTCCATTCTTTTAAAATGTTTAACAAACTCCCACATCAGGAGTTTGGTTCTGAAAAGCAAAAACCAAATAAACCCCACACCCTGTCAGTTTTCATTATGTGTTATTTTTATCCCTCACCACCAGTTTTTACATGGCAGTAACAGAAAATAACAAAAAATGAGGACATTACGCCTAATAATGGCCGGCGGTGTAATGCCTTTCCTCCATTGGCCCTTGCTCAGTTGGGTTATCAGTGGAAGCTTTCCATTGATGGAAACCATGATGGCTCCACTGGCAGAGCTTACACTTCATCCGTCACTTAATGGGGGAGACGGTCCAAGAATTTGACAGACCAGGGACGTAGTCACATTTGCGATAGAGTAACCTGTCTTACAAACTCTAAATCAGCCCGAATTTCTTCAGTGTTTCTCCCTTTTTTTGGGGGCGGGGGGGGGGAGAGTTTTTATATAGTGCGAACTAAACCCAAGATATTGGGTATCAGAGCGCTTTACATGAGCACCAGTTTTGTTAAAGATGGACACATTCATTTTTGTTAGGCGCGGGGAGATTGAGTGATTTGCCATTGCACAGAATGTTGAGCATTGTTGCCAAGACTCGAACCCGGTTCCCCAGCTTCGTGGTCAACTGCTCTAGCCATAAGGCTACACACTAATCTCAATGTTGCATAAGTGAAAGTGAAATTTCTCTTTGGCTGGCTGCACTTCCAAACAGGCACAGAAACATGGTGGTCTACTGAAAGATTTAATTCCTCAATGCAAAGGAGTAAAGTGAACTTAATTCTTGCAAAGGAATCTTATGGTGACACACTAACTCAGTGACAATTTTTATGCTCTTCAAAAGTGGCACTGAAGAACAATCAAAAGGGGCATTGAGTCGGGCCTTACCTTTATCGCCTGGAAAGCAAGGATGCCATATTGTCATATTTTTTACATTGTTAAAAAATCTACAGTGACAGGCTTGTTTTAGTTCAGATTTTGTTTCTCTTGAGGGTTCTTTAGCTAAGTAAAACCACAATGGGCAAAAATATTAACCTAAGGCATTTTTTCCTCTTATTGCTAATGTCTCCACATGGTTAATACGTTGCAATTCATCACTAATTTCTTTTGACACAATGTTCTTGTCAATGTCTGTGGTAGAAGATGCTCCTCTTGTCTTGCTGCTGATTTTCGCATCACTCTTGTTACATCTTTTTGTTATTGTAAAGGTGGCCTCAAGAACAGGAATAAAGAGACCTCTGATAGTCTTTGGCTTACTTTCTAAGGGCAAAGAGTGATATAAAGGATGGGACAGACATACCTCAGTAATCACCTAGTCATTGTTATCAAAAGTAATATAATGTCCTCCCTCACTCGCGATGTAGGGAAGAAAATATGCATATCATCTACCTCTTCCACCTGGTAGTTGCCATATAGCAACTTTTCCAGATAGGGATTAGAAGTCATCGTGAGGATTCATCTTCCCTTGGACCAATGATTAGGGCTCTCGGTTTTATGGTATTTTTTTTTTACATTTCCATCTGTATTAATCCATATTTATTTTTTTCTAATCTGTATTTATCCATATTTATTTTGATCTTTGTGAAAAAATGAAGCTCAAATTAGTATTTTTCCACATTTATTTAAAGGATAAATATGTACTCATGCTTGAATGCTTGCCAGGTTTCAGTGCTGTGAAAGCCAGCTGAAGTTAAATCAATACACTTTTATGAAAACAAGGGGGCATATTATCAAGGGGGGCGATAGGCAATTTTCGCCGCTTTAGCGGCCGTTTTTGGCCGCTAATCGGCGATAATACTATCTCCCTATTAGCAAGCTGTCGCTAACAACAGTTAGCGACAGCTTGTAGACGATAGCGAGCGGTTTGGGGCCCACTTTGCATGTCAGCGATATTTATCGCTAATGACATGCAAAGTGAGCGTAGCCAACCTGTTAGTGACTGAAAGCAGTCGCTAACATCGCTATTGCCTATTAGCAACACAGGCATAGCAATGAAAATATTCGCGCTAAGCGCAAATATCTCCAAAAACTAACACCTGCTCAGACCAGTTCTTAGCCATTATATCCAATGGGAGGTGGATATAATGGCTAAGACCCTGTTAGCCATAATGCGTGAATATTGCTGTATTCTCAGTGATATTCCCGGATTTTGCCGCTATCACCGTGAATTTTATCGCTTTTGAGATAAACGTTGCTAATAGCATGTTATCTCAGCGATGAAATCCTGTGATGCGCGGCAATAAAAAAATTGCAGCTAACCCTACTTAGCGATAAGTATTGCTATTTGTTGATAATATGCCCCATGGTTCAGTATCAGGCTTGTGTAGATCTACGGTAGTTAAAGCCACTTTACTAAAATCACTTTTTTTACCACTCTTCCTATCGACCCACACAGCTGTTGGCTTGGCAGTCATGGCAGACAGAATTTTGAATTAGTCAAAAACAACCCAATTACCGTTTTTATCAACATTTAAAAATAAATACAGACACGAAAATAAATCTTTTATGTCTGTATTTATTTGCAAAAATCAGTAAAAACAGAAAACAGGGAGCTCTACAATGGACGTTTCACAGCAACCCTGTGTGCAACCGTGTCTTTGCAAGGGAATGCACTTTCCAAAGCTGAAGTAGACAGATGGTGTACTCCCTGAGTTTAAAATTAGCCCAAATGAAATTTGTATACTTTTCTATCTGCCATACTTTCCAATTTCTCTTCTTCCACATTTGTGTCTACCAGTAAATCAGCTGTTTGTCTACATTTTATTTTACATTCTTTTTTTGTAAATAAGATTTTCACACTGCTTTGGTGTATTGGGCTGCATAACAAAACTGCTACCATGTACTTTTCCCATCAGATGTTCAGATGAGACAAGCTTCAAACATACTCTTACGCTCCACGGGGAACAAGTAAGCTGCCAGAAAGGAAAATACAGATTTCATCTTTACAACAGGGATGATTGTCTGTGTTTTGTGTGAAACATCCTATTTTTCCGAGCGTAGGATTCCCTGAACTTCTGACTAGAGCAGTCATTAAATAAAGGGTCCATCATTAAACATTCAGATATAAAGATTCCTTCTCAAGATATAAACAACAAGTGCACAGCAGGTGCCAAATAAAACATTTTGCTTAGGGGAAAGGAGCTCATTATTTACTGCCCAGTGGGATAGAAGGGCAGGCCAGAGAGCCACGGGCGCTAAATAAATTAAATGTATGCAATATTAAAGAGAGAAAACAGACCACACAACAACTGTCATGACTTTTGAAAGCTAAAGATTGACAGCATGGAATTTCAAATATGAGCAAAAAAAAACTATTGGTTACGCCTACCTCAAAGACAACTGCAACTGTATTCTACAATTAATTTATCAGAGAAACGAACTAGGTTTCATCAACCCTGTACCACTCAAAAAACTTTTTCGCAGAGGGTCGCCTATATTTTTGGTCAACCACCCCACTCGTCAGACAGAGTATTTGGCGCAACTAGCATTTTTTTTTTTTTTTACTGTACACCCATGCTTTTTACAACCTGGCTTTCTGGCATCACACATTACCTTTTGTATGTGCAATGTAAATCTCGATGGAATTTTTCTTAAAATGTATTTCGTATTGTATCCGTTTTAGCAACAGGCACGAGGAGAAATGATCAGTTGAAGACCAGGTTTTTCTTGTTCTTATTTTTGGCACTGACCCATATTTATGGCGTACTTGTAAATAGGGGGCAGCGTAAAAAAAGCAATGGCTGTTGTGGGGAAATGCCCATTGCAACACTGCTTGCCCGTCCCTTTCATGCTAAGTACTGTGTGAATAGGGGATTGTTTACAAGGAGGCATTCAGCAATGTTAAGTGGTTTAACGCTGCCTTGCAAATAAGGTAAAGAGGTTATCGTCACCAGATTGTCAAAAAAGTGACTTTCTGGTGGCGATAACCCCTTGAACTATGCCCCCTAATTTCTGTTGACTGAGATGCATGTACTCGCAAGTGGTGTCTCCTAATGATAATAAGCAAGCCTGCTCTTCTTGCCCTTTTCTTGGAGTCCTGAGATCCCCTGGGATGACTGTCTTGGAGCTGTTTATCAATCTTCATCCCCAAATCTTTTCTCATTATGATTACACAATGCTGATTAGTCAAATGTTAGGTGGCAAGGCAGGTTGCTGTTTACTGCCCATACAATGTTCATCGGAAAAGGACAGATAAGAGATTCAAGGTGGGCTGTGCCACTTGTAAACCTCAAATTACCATATTCATAGATGCACTATCCAAATTTTAGGCGGGACAAATGGGATGCAGTAAATAAAAAAGGGATCTTTAGAAAGGTTCCCCTTTTATTTCGTACCATGTACATTGATTGTGCTGAATCAGTCACAGGCACAATGTCAGTCTTATGGTCATTAGACAGCAAATTTTCTAGACATCTGAATGGTAACTACAGATGACTGCAAGATAAAGGTCTGCAAATGAATTTTTAGAAGTTAGAGTTGCCATCTCGTAACCACTCTGAGTGAGACATCTTGTAATACTGGCAGTTACTCTGACTACAAACGACAAACTACTGTATGCAACTTTAGCCTCTGTGTGATGGGTGTAGAGTTTTGTTAGGAGTTGCACCTGAAAGCCTTAGTATCTTTCTGTGTGTTGAGGATGTGTGCAGTTATACCAATTCTTCCTTTTATGAATTGTTTTTTCGTATGTTTGAGTAAATTAGTTTTCTTTGTGAATGCTCATTCTACATCACCACCTCTTAAATCTGGACAGATAATATTATTCCCAAAAGTCAAAACCTCTCAGAATATTGATTTGGTTTGAGAGGGCATAGCAATATAAAGCCTTCACTATCAGCTGGGAGGATAATTGAACTAAAAAATTCATTAAGCGGGAATCAAGTGAAAATCACAATCAATAAATAGAACCACAGGTTTCAATCATGTTGGACTTAGAAACAAATTGGGGAGTTGGGACATCAATCAAAATCTACTTGACACCTCAAATGAATTGCATAAAGACACATGTGTATGTGTTAAATAAACCTCATCACATGCTTGTTCGCCTAAAATGCAAATGCATACTTCAAATAGCCCTAAACAATGTTGCATTTTAGCTCTGTTAACATTCTCTCTGGATATATCAGATCTTCCAAAGTACTTGAAAGGTCCGGCGGGTCCCTCCCATACTCAGTAACCATGGAATCACATTGAAATTCGGTGTACAGTTACGGTCCCGTAAGCAATGAGTTTAGGTATTTAGGAGTAAAAATAGTAAAGGATTTAAATAAAATAACTTTGATTAATTTGAAAACAATCAAAAAAGATATAGACTATCTTCGCCAGGAGGAAAAACCTCCCTTTATCGATCTATGGGAGGGTTGACCTGGTGAAGATGTCTGTATTGCCTAAACTGACCTTCCTTTTTAGTGCGGTCCCTCCTATCTTTCCACAGGATAGTATTAACAAAATTCAAGGGAAGATAGGCAGCTTTACTTGGGGGCAGAAAAGCGCCAGGCTATCCAGGAAGAAACTACGAAGGAAGTTGTTGAAAGGTGGCCTGGCACTTCCTGACATAAATTTATACCTATTGGCTTTCCAATTTAAGGGCATGAGGATGCTCCTCTCCATTCCGTTATAAACCCCTTGGGGCAGACTTTGAGGGGAACTTGTGTTAGTGGAGGGTGGTAGCGGGATGGTGGGGTTTTTATATAAGTTCGGGGCTCCTAGATTTTTTAAGAGGATACGCCTTAGGTTTTAAAAGTGGGCTTGCATATATGGTACAAACTAAGGTGTATCATGGGTGTTGATTATTTTTTCCCATCTGCACCAATCTGGGATTCACCGGGAACTCCAACTTGTTTAGGCGATAGCTTAGCAATCCCGATTAGAAGAGCGTGTCTGGAGAGGTGGCTAGATCTTGTCGACTCGGATGGGGTTCTCCCCTGGGAGATACTGTCAGGAAAGATTGGTCCTAAGTTCTCAAGATTTAAGTACCTTCAGTTAAGGTCATGGTTTGAGGCGGAGGCGGGAGATACAGTAGGGAATGGGGAGCTAGTGCAGCTATTCCAAAATGTACTACCTAGGAAAAAAGAGGTATCATTGTGGTACAAAAGCCTTTTAGAAGCAGTAGATCATGAGGTCCCCCCACAGTCAGCTGTTTGAAACTCCATCCCACTTCTCCAAGATACTGAAAACCTTTTTGATTTTTCTATAAGGTTAATGTATAGATATATTAAGCCTGCGAGCTTAAAGGAAAATCACTTCTTTGTACTAAATAGGTTATACTATACCCCGGCTAAGATCGCCAAACTTGTAGCCCCGACTGCCCCAGTCCCAGCCTGCCCAAGGTGTTCTATCAATAAGGTGGACGATACTCATATGCTTTTCAAATGTGCAGAACTGGGAGGATTTTGGAAAGAGGTGGGAGACACTTTGGCAGACATTTTTCAAATACGTATAGTGGTGGATCTCTGTTTGGTGTTTTTTGGCCTGAATAAACATGGTATTAGGACATCTTTACAGCCCCGGATGGGCTTACTTCTTTACCTGGTGATTTTGGCTAGAGGAGCGATTTGGATCAGATGGAAGGACCTTGCCCTCCCGACCAGAGAAAGCTGGATTAAAACCGCCCTACGTGTGGCAAATTTAAACCAAGAAGAATTGCCTGTTAACATCTGGTCCCCTTTGATAATTTTGGGATGCGCCATGATAAACAGTTAAGATCTTGAAATTGGTACGCTTGTCCACTGATTAAACCAAGTCCTCGGGATGAAGAGGAAGGCCATGGATGGCTAGACGAAAGCAGTGAGTCGAGTGGAGCACAGTTAGTATAAAGCGACGTGTCAAAACTGCTGATTCTGTGGGGAGATGAGGACAAAAAAAAAAAAAACATGGACTCACTCATGTTGCATAGGCGGATGATATTGTCCTGCTCTCACACACTGCAGAATGCCAAAAGATCCTAAAGATTCAGGGGCAGATTTATAAGGCTGTTGCGCCTGTTTGCGCCGCAATTGCGTCACTTTTTTGTGACGCAACTGCGGCGCAAACAATGCGCCCTATTTACAACGTGACGCATCTAGGAGATGCGTCACGTTGTAAAGCACTGCGCCATAAGGAGGCGTTCCTGCGCAGGGGTGGCGTTCCTGCGCAGCAACGCCTCCTGAAAGTGGCTGAGTGAAATCTATGAGATTTCACTCAGTCACTTTCAGGGCAATGCTGCGTCAAAACCCTGCGCCTGCTTGAAGCAGGCATAGGTCTTGACGCAGTCAAACAAAAAGAGAGAAAGGGATTCGGGCACTCTTGGTCCCCAGTCAATTAGTAAATAAACAAAGGAAGAGTGTCCGTAGAAAAAGCGTTCAGAATGATTATAGCACGTGAAATTGAGGCCAGGTGTAAGTGGTCGTATGGAAAGACCAATTTCAAGAAAAAATGTAAGATTTTTTCAGGAAACCCTCACTCACCCTAGTGGTGACATGCTTCATCATCGGGTCCACCGGGAGAGATCGAATACCTCCCCGGTGTGCTGCGACGCCTTAGCGAGCCCAGACCTGTCAAGGTGACACTTGCAAACTGGACCTGAAGAAAGCCCTGTAAAGTCACACATAATACGGGCAGAAACATGTTGACCTTTCCTTAAAAAGGGAAACACCAGTATACATTATTTGGTTAGATTTCCCCACACATAGTAAGCTTTTAATATGTCAGGTTGACCAGCCAATAAATGATTTTTTGGTACAACCTTGGAAATTTTTACATTCACCACCTTTTTCACTCCCTACCCTCACGAAAACCTGCTCCGCAGTCTCCTGGCGTCGCAGCACACCGGGGAGGTATTCGATCTCTCCCGGTGGACCCGATGATGAAGCATGTCACCACTAGGGTCAGTGAGGGATTCCTGAAAAAATCTTGCATTTTTTCTTGAAATTGGTCTTTCCATACGACCACTTACACCTGACCTCAATTTCACGTGCTATAATCATTCTGAACGCTTTTTCTACGGACACTCTTCCTTTGTTTATTTACTATAGGTCTTGACACAGCATTGTGCAGATGGTGTACCCCCGACCTTGCTGGAGCTGCGTCGCGCTTGCGACGCAACTCCAGCAATGCGCCACATTTCCGGCACAGATACGTCACGCATCTGTGCCATTTTTGCACTATGGTGCGCCGCATTATAAATGCGGCGCACCATGGGTGGCGGAGCTGTGGCGCACTGTGGCGCACGTTAACTGGCGCATCCCTGGGGATGCGCCAGTTAACATAAATCTGCCCCTGAGTTGTCAAAGCATTATGCATATAGTTTGGAAAATGACCTTCATGTCAATTTTACAGAAACAAAAGTAGTAACATTTAGAAAAAAAGTAAATCTGTGATTTGGGAGCTGGGAAAGGTAATTATAGAGCAAAAAGACTGTTGTGTATATCTGGGTGCATCTATCAACTGCTCACTTTCTTGGTCTTTCCATCTAAAAGCCAAGAATCAAAATCTATCAAAACTACAAATACATTGAGAAGATTCTCAAAGCTCTCAAAAGAATAGCAATAAGTCAATCATTGGTAGTTCTGAGAGGAATACTCACTCCTCTTTTACTATATGCATTGCACGTATTAAATCAGGCAACACTAATGCAATTCAAATGAATCTACATGTAAAGTATTTTACATTTCTTGAACTTGTAAACATCACCCCTCCATTGCAAAATAAGGCTAACGCTAAATATAAAGGCCTTGCTAAGACTACATAATGCCTCAATAGTGAATTATACATGTGATTCTGGTATAGCTAACCAACTCACATTAAAAGGATTGATTGGGGGGAATTGAAACAAAAAAGGTATACCGAGTTTCTACTCAATCTTGAGGATATTGATAAAGTAAAGAAACATCTTAATCTTCCAGATTTGAAAACACTAACAGCCATGACCAGAACAGAATGGATAAACCAGGTTAATAAAACATGAAACTGAATTACTATACTGAAGACCTGAAGTCCATACTAAATTTCAGGCACAAAGAATGCCTTTGAAACTCATATCTGAATGTCAAGCAATCATATCTGGATTTCAAACTAGAAGCAGCTTTAACTAAAAGGAAATTCCAGAGATTCAGACTTCTTTATATTCCTTTGGCTCAATTTGAGAAAGCTTGGAATTCCACCCCAAGGAAAAATAGCTCCTGTCATATTGCTTGTGCTGTTACAAACTGTAAACATTATATGTCATATTCCAATTACTTTATTCAATTTATCATAACAAATCATAAAAGCACATACAATAAATTATCATTAAGAACAGTAAAAATTACCATAGACATTCATAGAGAGAAATAAAAATCTCCTGTTAGAATCCATGAAATATATATACAGACTTTATAGCTCTATAAAGGTTGCCTTCCAAATGAGTACATGCTAAAATCCCGCCGCTACTCAAAAAACCATTGGCCAACCCTAAGGTACTTGCCAACTACAGGCCGATTCTCTTCTTCTGGCTTTTTCAATACTGTTAGAAAAACATATGAGTTCTATCATTTCAGGTTATCTTAAAAGTAACAATCTTCTGCATCCAAGTCAATTGGGCTTTCGATCCAATTGCAGTACTGAAACAGCTCTGCTAGAGGTACCAGACTACATTAAAGACAACCTTGATAATGGGGGCAAGGCAAATCTGAATAAGCTATATTTATCGGCAGCCTACGATACGTCCCCCATGAAAGACTGTTGCCTCTTCTGCATTCTATTTGGTTTGAAGGTTTGTCATTGAAGTGGATGACCTCCTTCTTGGACAACAGAAGCCAAGAGGTATGGATCTCCTCATTTACATTCCCACTTTGGGACTTAAAAGGGGGAGTACCTTAGGCTAGGCATCGATCCTTACTTTAGACAATTCCTATCTTACCCCTCTAGCCGTTCTTGCGGAGGCATGGGGAGCCAAAGTAATATTGTATGCCGATATTACTTAGCTTCTCTTTATCTGTGAAAATGGGGCAGAATTTGTTGGATAAAATATTAAATCCTGCAATCCCTACAAAACTGAGATTGTTTTTTATGCCGCTGCTCCATCAGAGGTCTGAAGATCTTGTTTACCTTAAGATATCTCTCCTCCTGTCACTCATCAGAGCTCGGTAAAAAACTTGGGAATCAAAATGTACAGTGCTCTGAACTTGCAACCCCAAATTCAGGCTCTGGTGGGCACCTGTTTGGGACGCTATGCCCTCTCAAATTGTTTTGACCTCTTATGTCAGTCGAAACTAGAAAAACAGTGATTCAGGCCAAGATTACTTCTTTGCTTGACTATGGAAATGTACTGTATTTAGGTGTGCCTGACTATCTCTTGAGTCATCTGCAAGTTGTTCAGAATAAAGCAGCCAAAATAGTCCTCAATCTCGCTCCTAGAATCCATTTGTCCTCACAACTTAAATCACTCCACTGGCTACCCATTAAAAAGAGGATTTGCTTTAAGACACCGGTCCTGGCTCGTAAAACCATGCTTGAGAAAGGAGCAGGGTATCTGAGGAGGAGGATCTGCACTTATGCCCCTCCCAAGACACTACTGTCAACTTTTGGCCATTTAACCATCATTGCCGAAATTCACAGGGCCAGAATTCTTGAAAGGTCCTTTTTTATCTCTGGGATAGGTCCTAGAACAAACTCCCTCTGAAACTTTGTGCTATCCCTGAACTTTCACTTTTAAGGAAGAGGCTAAAAAACAGTTTTTTCCAGCAAGTGATGTAATCGTCTATCCCTATTATGCAGGAAATCTTATCTCCAGCTCCGGGACACTCCTCAAAGTATGTGTGTGCTTAACACATGCTTTTTCATTTAATTTCATTTCACTTGAGTAAAATCCACAGACAACAGTAAAAGGCAAATATACTTAGATCGAAGATTTTTAATAATGGAACACATAAAAACAATGTGTAATTTTTCAAGTGCCATACCATTACCATAGGTACAAAGTGGAGGCTCAGAAGGTCAGTGGCCGCTTAGGAGGAACAGATTTAGGTGAACATATAATAACAGTCTCCTATGGAAGAACTTCATGCCAAGTGTTAGGTGCAATTCACAATCCCTTGAGAGTTTAACCATCATGTAATGCCTGCATGCTTTTTTTGATCAGGGACCTGGTTACCCTTTTTTCTTGCATAAATACCTGATATGACTCTCTGACCCTACTCACATGACATTTGGAAATTGTCTCCGGGTGAGAAAACATGTCTGGCCTACTAAGGGCCCCTAAAATATCTTTACACTCCGGAACCCATGAGATTAGAAGGCCATATTTCAACCCCAAACAGTCTTTCAAAATTCGTCTTAAATCTCAAATCCTTTTTAGCTAGACAGGCAACCATAATAGGACAGGGTGGATTTGAATATGATGTGAAATAAAACCCACTCTCAGCTATTCATGGATGACTTCTGCAGGTACCGACTGCAGTAACCTTAGAGTCCTTCTGAGGCATTTGTTCTCTTATAACCTGAATACGGTGGCAAGATTTATGGCCACAAATCTCTGAGCCAAAGGATACTGCTGGAACACACTTGGCTCTAAAGAGAGCTAGTATTGATTTAATATGTGATTGTCCTAGTCTTCTTGCAAAGTTATGGATGCATTGAGTTGTTCTATTAAAAGATTGCATCTGATCCCTAATTAGCACGTACCAATTCAATTTTGCATCTATCTGGATGGTTAATAGCAACATTCATTCACCCTGCTAATATGCGGACCCTAATAAGATGGGTTCTCATTTTCACTTTCTTATGCCCTAACACCATAGCATAAGATTACGATGAATTAAGTTTCAGACCTAAGTCACCCATGAAATCATAGAAACAATCATTAAAAAGCTGTAGACTATTGGCTGCATGAGCTTAGAGCACAGTGTCATCTGCATTTAACAGGGCTGGAACCCTCCTCTTACCTACCATAGGGTCTTCCTTCTAATGAGGCACTAAACACAGGCCCAATTGTGTATTTGTTTTAAAACATGTGTGCTTTTCCTATCTGCCCCCAGGAAAAAACATACATTTCTATACATACTGCATATGCCATATAAGTCAACCACCTGCATAGTAAGCAGCAGATGGTAGATGTGTTTGGTATATGCAGTGTATATGTGTTGGCATGCAGTAAAGGAAACTGTGCAAAGATTGACAGGTCATCTTTCAGTTGCTGATTTCTGTGTGTAATTGCTATACTGGTACTACTGAGGTGAAATGTTTGGTCAGACAGTATGCAATGCAACAAATAATCAAATGAAAAAGATTAAAGTAATACTATAAAAAATGTGCTCCATTATGCTGTATAATTTATTCAACTCTGGCTCATAATTTGGTGCTCGTAACAATAATTCCAGTAAACTTGGTCATAGCAATGTGAGACTTCACAAGGAGCATGCCTGTGCACAAAATTGCAAGAGCTCCTATGTGGATGCGTACTTCTTGAGAAGATCAAAGGTAGATTTGTAGCATCAGGAAATAATGTTTATGTTGGCAATGGCCCAGCATATCCCCCAACCTTAGTATGCTGTTGAATTTGGTATGCGGCAAGGTGAAGTAATACGGTGTATGTGTTTTTGTGCCTTTGAAAAACCTGCAGATTCATCAAAAAAGTACATTTTCATTTTTTACTAAAGCACACACCCGACAGATGCCCACACCCGCCGACTGATTTATAACAATACTTCTGGCTTCTACATAGGACAGACTTTTAGAAGAAAGGTGTTAACAAGTCAGCAGAGATAGCACCTTGGTAGATTACTGCTGCCCAGACCATAACTAGGGTTTTGGAGGACAACTCTGAGGCAGGATCACAGATTGAGACAGCAGATACTGAGACTGCATCTGAGAGAGAGAAAAATCGGTCAGCATTTTTCCATCAAACTACTCTTCTTCCAGCAATTCTGAGGGACATGATGATGGCAGTCTCAAGTACTGCAGGTGCATAAGAGAGATTGTAGCAGGTTACATCAACCCAGGAAGCAGGTACATAGGATAGGAAGTACAGAGGGAGTGCTCTCTTGGAAGCTCACCAATTTATTCAAACCCTAAATTCTATCTTTCACTGGCAAATCTAGATCTATCTTCACACTATACATGAGCAGAAATCAATTTTTGCTGTTGCAGCATATGCGGCGTTTCAGTGAAAATTCTGCTGCATTGCCCCGGGGCCATTCAGATCATAACAGGCTGTACATAATTTTGACAGACATTGAACATTTGTCTACCAGGTTTCTAGAGCTGAAACGAATGTAGTGATTGATGACTCCTTGACCCATGTACAAAGGGTGACTGCTTTCAAGCAGTATACTGCGAGCAAAAGAGCTCACTATGGCATCAAGTTATACATGCTGTGTGAGAGGTCTACTGGCTATGTATATAGCTTAGGAGGATAAACATAGATGGATTTCACTTTAAACCCCCTTCCGCACTAGGAGTCACAGGAAAGATTGTATGTGAGCCTGTCTAGTCACTCCTTCTCAAAGGCTTAGGCTTAATGTGGACAACTTCTATATGGGAGTAGAGCTGTTCAGTGAGCTGTACAAAGCTGCCACTGCGGCATGCAGCTCAGTTTGTTGTTGCCACAAAGTAATCCTGCAGAAGCTTGTTTGTTAGAAGTTCTTAAAAACCCATAACACTGAATTGCATTCCAATGAACTGCTAATTTGCATTCCTCGAACACCTAAAAAGACTCGAGCTTGTTGTCTTTGTAGATTTTGCCCTAAGCACAGAAAGAGGCAGGAGAGTTGTGTTTACTGTCCCCAGAGCCGGTCTCAGCCAGCCCTGTGTTTTCTTAATTACTTTATGCTGTACCATACAAAAGTGAAGTATTGGGACATTGACTGAGGTGGAGCTGCCGTAAGGTACACCTTTCAGTGGCTGTGCATGGATTCCTACCTTACATAGGCCACTACATCACTAGGCATGCAGCCATAACATTTGTGTTGCTCTACTTGAGGAAATCATGGACTTGCTTAGGACCTGCTAGACACCTTTATCTGCCATCAGAACCTAGTAGATTTCTATTTGTTGCTGACAAGTGCATTATAGTCCCAACATTGCACATTATGGTGGACAGTATATAAGCCACTTAGTCACAGATTACCCTGTGTTGCAAAATCGTAAAGTCTTGACTAGTTTTTGAAGGTTTTTTTAGGGATCTGATGCACCCAACTAAAGGACTACCCAGATTGAGCCAGAGAACTAGAGTAATTAAAAAAAGCCAAACAAATGTCCTCTGGGACTCATTCACCAACACTTCTACTTGCTTTGAAAGTGTGCAAACTCAGTTAGTAACTTGAATCATAGTCAATGTTATTGAAAAAGGATACCGGACACTATATTTGATAGCAATGATTTGCTCAATTTTAGTATTAGGACAATATACATTCCAGTGTGTATCAAAATTAGTGCAGATGATGCAGGCTCGGAAAGTGAACTGATATGTGTGTAAAAACCTAGAACAAGGCAGTTTACAGATCCCATGGTTGTATATTATTTTATATCATACAAAAGTAAACAGTGATCCTGTCTGTTGATATATGGTATTCCTGGCGAACCAAAGCATGCTTTGAAAGCAACGTAGGGAGGAGACTATTCAACCTGTAGTTAGTCTTCAGGTCTCATCAGGACAATAGTCATTTGACCAAAGTTCCCTAGAAAGTGAAATATTGGTAACTTCAATAAAGCATCCTAAAAGCAATATGTGCAAGAATACTTCAAGACAGAATCTACGCTGTATATCAGGTCACGCGGTTAGTCAGACAGCTCCGGTGGGGAAAACAATTCAGGAGACATACACCTTTGCATGTGTGTGGAGAAAATAGTCACACTTACACATACAGGAGAACTACAATGCTAAATGGGACTCTTGTTACCTTAGACTGTCCCAAGGGAGGTAAATGGATTACTCTGGAAAAACCCACATTTGCATTGTGTCTAATCCATCATCATTCTTTAGCTCACTCCGCCACACCAGTTCAGACATGGCCATATGCAAATCAGTCTGACCCTGTGCCTCATGGGAACAGTCCAGCCGGAACTGCCAAGCCATGTCTTCCCTGGACCGGGGGTGTGTGCTTGCAATGTTCAACACTCCATCCATCATTCCCTAAGGGAACTTAGGCATTATTCCTCACCATAGTTGCCTTAGTTTCAAAGGTAGATATGCTCACTTAGTTCGAGAAATGTAGGCCTCGGAAGGCATTCTCAGACTCCCCCAACTTGGATCTCTAAACTAGAAGGAGTTGATTTGCCACACTGAGTGCAACAAAGTCGCATGTAAGACATGTTTTGCCAAGTCTCATGTGGCTGTCAAGGAAGCTGTTATTAAAGGTTAACTAGGCATGCATTCTGTATTGTTGAGAAAGTAGGCGGCTACTTGACAGGTGGTAAAAATGTATTCAAACTGTTTATTCATTTGTGAAGGTTGTGGCTGTGCCAACTGTCAACATATCTGGGCATATTTGTTTATAGAAATTTGTTTATGCAGTTGACTTCCTTGAGCAAATAGTGAAGCAAACAAATTTGTGTGATGACATTTTCTGAAGGGAGCAAGGAGCCATTGTTTGTGTACAATTTCGTTGATGACTGGTTGAGAGGTTGCCTTGAATGAGATTTCCGTCCTGTGGTAGGCATGTGAATGGCAGTGGTATGTTAATGTGAGTGTACTGATCTGCTGGACTGCGCCAGTGGGTGGCAATATGAAAGTCTTGTTTGTGGTGCATGAATGGCATGTGAATGGACCATAAAGCGGTTGGTGTCTTGAAGTGGCAGTATGGCTCACCCTCAGTACTATTGGTTTAAATATTGAGATGGTTTAAATATTCAGATACTTTGATGAGTATTGGTGCTTTGAAGCTAGTATTTGTTGAGGTGCTAAAACCAGCCAGTGTAAGCAGTTGGTGTATGCAAGGGGACTACTACTCCTTCTCTGGTGTGGTGCACCCCTCCCATTTCCCAGTGGAGTAAGGGGGCTTCTGCGCATGACCTCTATGTCCATCTACCTTTTTAGATGTATAGACATACTGGTCAGTTTTCACTGGCCATCAACACCAGGGGACCGTGGTGGTAGGGTGCAGTGTCTAATGCTCCCCTGGTCATGAGAGATAACTCCTATGGTAAGAGGGGCATTTGTTTTCAAAATGAAAATATGGATTCAGGATTTTGTTTTTGAAAATTTAAAATAAAGATGGACCACTCCGTCATCTCCGGCCCCTTGTCCCTGGCTGCAATTCCAAGCCACTGCCTGCTTTCTGTTGTGTGTGAGTGCATGTTGCGTAACCCCGTGACCCTTATGCTACGTGAGGAGAGCGAGAGACGTGAGTTGTGAGAGAAGGAGAATCTGACCCACGGCACCCGAGCCAGGAAGAGACGCAGGAAGAGACATCTAGGAAGATGTCGCTTGGGTAATTACCGTGCATGAAGCCGGACTGCCTCGGGGAAGGCGCAAGGTGCGAGGCATGAGGTGCTTGCAGCACCTGGCCCCCTTACCCGGCATTACTTGACCACGAGTCCCAGACTTCAGGAGAGGCAAGGAGAAGCAAGGGACAAGGCTGCAGGAAGACGGGGTGAGTGAGTGGCGAGGACGCAGAAGAGGGCGCCTTTTTTCAAAATGCTTCTGGAAAAACAAAGCAGCAAAATAAAGCAAGGAATTGTGTGTGCTGCCTTAGGGGGGGCATAACAATAACAAAGGAAAATCGTTTCCCAGTTATTCTCGCTACAGCAAAAAAGCGAGGTTAGCAGCAAAAGGAACGCCGTCCACCAGAAGGGTCCCCCAAAGTGCAAGTGGGGAAGGGCACGGGCGCTGGCATACGCACAAAGCACAACAGAGGTAAGTGGAACAAGGGAGTTTTTTGTCTTTTCTTCCTTTTCTTTTTAATAGTACTACTGGCCACCCCTGTCCTGAGGACTGAGTTTGGAAACAAGGGATAGTACCAGGTAGGGTATAGAGAAGTTGCTATATACAACCCGAAGAGTCTAAGAGATGGCTCCAAGGAAGAACAAAAGCGCACTGGGACAGACCCAGAAGCAAAAAGACCTCCCTATAGACCAAAAAGCTTCAGGAGAAAGCCTAGTGTGCCCAGGGACAAAATCAAAATCTAAACGTGTACAGAAGAAAAAAGAGAAAATATACAAGGAGTCATCTCAAGTGGGACAAAAGGGGGGTACAGCATCAAACTCCCTGAAAGACTTTGTTGGGAAGCACATTAACAGGTTTTCTCACCCGCCAAGTCGCCTGCAACTGAAGCAGAAATAGTAGGGGAGAAATCAAGGAAGGGGGCTCCTCCCTCATCTTTGACCAACAAATGATGGACTCTGCAAATCTAATTAACCAATCCCTACAGTCCTAAACAGGTTATAAGGGTCTAATAATGTCACCTCAACTATCCTCATCTCCAAGGTTGACCTTACATCATGATCCCAGGAAACAAATAGTGGGGTCTTAAGGCAAGAGGAGGAAGATAGTTCAGCCATGGATGGAAGTTTGAAGGGAGTAGAAAGACACAGAGAGTATGGTGATCAGATTTAAGTGTCCAAGGGAAGTAATGACTGTAATCAATCCCTACAGTTTAACTTAGAATCTTCTGTAACACCAGCCTTTTCACAACTGGAATTGATGTTAATGCTTTAAAAATCATTGCAGGGGCTCCTGGAAGTTACACTGCTGAACCACGACATCTTAAAAACACAGAATTCGCACCTTTCTACGATTTAGGGGGAGCTACAAGGAATCAGGGGCCAAATGCCTTTAATGTTAAGACCTGTCCCTGACCCCAAGCCTCTAACCCCGACTGTGGAGGGGGGAGGAGGTCAGGAATATAGAATCCCCAATTGCCAACCACGAAGTTTATATGTCGAAGTGGCCGATGTTGGTAAAAAGAAGGGGCGGCTATACTAGACATGGCTAACTAAGACAGGGGAGACCCATAAGAAGAGGTGCGCAAAGAAAAGGTATAGACAGAGTTGTGGGAAAAGGGAGAGAGATGGAGGAATTGCCAGGATTAGCTGAACAAGTGTCAAAATTAAAACCTTTTAATACCATGAAAGAAAGAGTGAGTAGAATACGAACAGGAAGCACTGAGAAACCTATTAAGAAGCTAGCGAAAAAGGGTATCTGTAGTAATAATATGAAATAATAATAATATGAAAATTTTAAAGCACCTGGTTACACTAAGGCCAGTGTGTCCCTGCGCTGTGGTACAGCTAGCAATAGTTATGAGTTCCAAGTACCTCTGTCCCCACAGTAGAGTCCACCCCGCTCTACCCTAAGGGAAAGAGGTGTGTTGTCAGTTGTTTAGGAAACATCAATTCTGAGGTCTACAGCCGAAGGCTCGTGGGAGTCTGTTCCAGTGTTGGGCTGCCTGAACCAGGAAAGAGCGCCCTCCCATCCTAGCTCTTCTGATCTTTGGAACTTTGACCAGCCCCACACCACTGAATCTCAGTTGACACAAAGGAGTATAGGGGGCAGCAAATCGAGGAGATAGGTGGGTCCTTTCCCCTGAATAATGCGATGACTTATAGATAGAGCTTTAAACATCACCCTTTCCTTAATTGGTAGCCAATGCAGTGTTTCTAGTGCCTTCTTGGACTAGGCTCTCTTTGGCAGCATCAAAACCAAACGGGCTGCTGCATTCTGTATACGCTGCAGTCTCGTAATACATTTAACATTAGCTCTCAGATACAGGAAATTCCCGTAATCCAGCCTAGATGTAACGAGAGCATGGACAAGGGTTTTCCTGGCTGTGGTGGGAAGGAGATCAAGAGTCTTCCTCAGGCCCCTCAAGATACCAAAACACAGGCCTGCTACTCGCCTTGAATGGTAAACAAAATTACCAGGAGAAGTTGACAAAATACATAAAACATGTACCGTGTAATATAACTAGAATACCTGGTACTACTACTACCCTTAAAGAGAGGCATCTTTTGGGCAATATGATGGGGCTAGAATTAATACTAAACAGTCACATAGGTGACCAACACCGTTAGGTATGGAGTATAAAGAGACCCGGTGGCTGTATTTTGAACAAGTGAAAATGGGAAGGGCGGGAAAAAAAACGAAGAAGAGATCGAATCTAAATAGGTCCCTTCTTCTTAATTCATTCGCCCATTGCCCCAACTTGAAAGGAAAGGGCTCAAAAGATCTCTGACAGGTGGGTTTTCAATCAACCTTCGATGGAAAAGAGCTTACCAGGGTACAAGTGTACTCTGATCTGGTAAAAATTGCCATAGAGAAGGCAGAGAGTGAGATACTAAAAGCAGGGATTCAGCTAGGACCTAACGAAGAAGTAGAGGCAGAACATAGGGGCATATTATCAAGGGGGTTTATCTCTGCTTTTTTGGCTTTAAAAGCCAAGAAAGCGGAGATAAAATTATCTCCCTATTACCTAGCTGTCGCTAACACCAGTTAGCGACAGCTAGTAGGAGATAGGGACCATCTTGGGCCCCACTTTGCATGTCAATGATATTTATCACTAATGACATGCAAAGTGGGCGTGCCGAGATGTTAGCGACTGGAAACAGTCGCTAACATCGCTATCTCCTATTACCAACTTATGGAGATATTCGCGCTAAGAGCGAATATCTCCAAAAGCTAACACCTGCCCTGAGCAGTTCTTAGCCATGTTATCCAATGGGAGGTGGATAACATGGCTAAGAGCATTAGCTCAGTAATGCATGAATATCACTGACTTTTCAGCGATATTCATGCATTGCGGCCGATTTTTATCGCATTTGCGATAAACCTTGGTAATACCAAGGTTTATCTGCGATAAAAATCGCCGCAGCTCTGCGGTAAATTTTTGTCTCTAACCAAGCAATAGCGAAAATTATCGCTATTGCTTGGTAATATGCCCCATAATGTTCAGCAAGAGAAAGCCTTCCTAAAGTACCATGCAGGGCTAGGAAAGAGGCAAGTGAGACTACTAGAAAAAGATGTAGATTTAGGCTTGGGAAATCTTAATATAGTAATCAATAATTCTGCTCTGGAGGATTCCTGGAAGAATTGGAGCCATGGTACAAGTCCCCCAGGCCCTTCCCAGCGTTACGTAGAGGAATCCAATGGGTATGGGCTCTTTAGCGACGTAGAATAGGTAATGGGGCTGCCACATGGCTTAAAATTGGTGTCTTGGAACTTAAATGGAGTAGGCAATCAAATAAAGCATGAACGGATAAAAGAACTGGCAAAAAATAATGAGATCATTTATATCCAAGAAACCTGGCTATGTGGTGAGACCCCGGTAGTTGATGGGTTTTGCCAATTATATTGTCCGGCAGTAAAATCTAGGTCCGGCCACCCGCAGGTGGCTTATTGACATTGTTATCCAAAAAACGAGTGAAAAATGTACTCCAGCTCACTGTAACTTGTAAATGGCTGCTTGGTTGTAGAATAACCCTAAACGCTGCTGGTAAAAAGAAGGAAAATGTGTTGATTTTAAATGTATATATGCAAGGGGGTTCTCAGGAGGAATATGGTGTTCAAATGGGACATTTTAAGAATGATTCAGATTTACTGTGTGAAAAGTATGATTCAGATATGATTTTGTTGGTAGGAGATTTTAATCATAAACTAAACCAAAAGCAGTTAGATCTTTTGTATTTGGAAATCTTGGAGTCCTATGATATAAATCAAACAAAGTTTCCTGAAAGCCTTTGTTCAATGTGTGATGCAAAGTTGGGAAATTATCTAGCGACAAAAAGCCTTTTTTGTTTGAACAGTAGGTTACCCCAAGATTGCCCGGGAGGAAAACTTTTAAACAAGGGACACAAAATTGCCCCATAGATTATATTTTTATGCCAGCATGGAACTTTGCTTTAATAAAAGCCTTCAGGATTAGCCATATAGAAGGCCGTGATCACAATATCCTAGAATTAGAGCTGGCAAACTTCAATCACATTATCTGCGAGAAAGTAATTATACAACAGATGGATTACCCAAGGCGCATATCAACTCGGTTAACTCAAGAATATATAGAAAGGTTAACCAGTCTCCAACAAAACATTGATCTAGGATGTATGAGTGGTTTAAACTTGGCTTGGTATATTGAGAAAATAAATCAAGTGGTACAAAGTATCAAGGTAGAACTTAGAACGGATGCAAGAGCCACTAAGAGTAAACAAAATACACTGGTTAGGCACGGAAACTGGTTCAACATAGACTGTCTAAACAAGAAAAGAGAATTAAGGAGAGAACAGCGTAGCCTGCATAAAAAATTCGATAAGACTAGGGCTGAAAATCTTGTCAAACTAAAGAAAGAATATACCACGCGTCTCTAAAGTACCAAAAAGAACCCGCAAGGAATCCTGTTGGGGAAAACATTTAAGGCCATTGAATCCAAGAACATACAACAGTTCTGGAAGTTAGAGCGCTCAGTTGCCTCAATGAATTGTGTGGTCAAAGGAGGATTATTTGAAGGAATTATATACCCCGGGTAGAGAAATTGAAGAGGAAGTATTAGGGGAATGGAGTGGCCTGGTAGATGATCTAAAATTAGATTTTTCAGTAGAAATTGTCTGTAACACGATAAAGTCCTTAAACTTAACAAGAGCTGCAGGTCAAGATAATTTGCCAGGTCTGATAATGAAATCAAGGCCATCATGGTGGGCTGAATTCTTTTCCCTAATGTTCTCAGTAATCCTAGAATCAGGGACGATTCCAACGAACTGGAAGGGTGCGATAATCAGGCCGATCCATAAGAAAGGGGATGTTTATGCACCAAAGAATTATAGACTAATTAACTTACTTGATATTGGTGAAAATATCTTTGCTAAAATAATATTAGCTAAGTTAAAAACTTGGGCAGAACAGGGATCAATCATCCCAGTTGAACAGGGTGGATTTAAAGAAGGCCATTCCACAATAGATCATTGCTTTGCCCTATGGGCACTGGCCCAGAAATCGATAGAGCAAAATGGGAAGTTGCATTGTTGCTTTGTATATTTTCAGACAGCCTATGACTCTGTGGACCGTAACAGACTCTGGGAAGACATGATAAAATATGGAATACCGGACTGTTTGTTGATGATCCTGAAAGAGTTACAAAGAGGGGACTGGGCCCAGGTTATTAGAGACACGCAGGGGTCATTAACTCATAAGATGCCCGTAGGGAATGGCCTTAGACAGGGTGCTTCTTGGCACCCCTGTTATTTGCAATTTTCTTAGCAGATCTCCCTGCAGTATTAGAAGTAGAAAGAAGTGCAAGCCCAAGAATGAGTGGTAATAAAGTGCCCTGTCTCCTATACGCTGATGATCTAGTGATCCTTGATCAAACATAAATAGGACTCCGAAGGAAATTTAATGCTTTTAAACATTACTGTGATAGAAAGTTCTTAACTGTAAACATGGAAAAAACAAAGGTTTTATGTTTTGGGAAGAGTTATAAGAATTGTAACTGGTTTTTAGAAAAACTGGAGGCAGTTAAAGAATATAGATACTTAGGCCTCTGGTTTTATAGTGCGCTAAAATGGTGCAACCACCTGGGCTCAGCAAAGGGGGAAGGTCCAGTAGGTAAGGGGTTGATAATAATGATAAGAATTCTTTCCATGACATAATTCGAATGCCCATTGCGCTAGGAAATAATCTTTCTGAGAAAATATCCTGAAAAATAATATGCTATATGTAAGACTTTCTAGTGGGAGGTATTTTGCCATGAGCAGTGCTACAGAAATTACTACGTAGTGGTAGACCAAATTATTTAGCAGGGTTGACTTAATTATTCACCAAGACAAAGAAAATTAAAAGCGTAATGCTGCACATCTTGGATGGTTTATTTGGTATTTTTTATACATTCTAACACTATCTGGGGGGAGATGTCTCCTCATTTCTACTACTTTAACAACCAAAATAGCAATAGGCAACTAATAGATGACCAGTCAACCTTTTAGAATCATTTCCATTGTTCGGGGACATGTTGACATGTTTTTAATACCTTCTGCTCTGTTTGAGCTAGAAACTGAATTTTCTGTTAAAATCTGCAGATGTCGCAGAAAATGATGGATTATGCGGCAAGTGTGGCAAATTCATAATTATGTGGAAAACACTGAGTCACCAAATAGCGTAATTCCAGTGATCCTGGTTATGACCAAAAGGAGAATGCAATATTACATGCATGTTTGCATTTGCCATTGTGCTTGGGAGCGTCTTATTCCAATAAGGTAAATCCCACATTATTTACCAACCTGGGAAGGGAGTAAAAATGAAGGAGGAGCTGAGAACCCTTTCAAGCAGACAACCACCTGGTAATTAAATGAAGGGACTTAATTTGCACTCCTTATTGGGAGGGTTTTATGTTTATATTTTCTAGCTGAGATCCAGTGCACACAACGCATTTAGGGTCAACGCCTGTCAATGTAAGCGATTGCTTGCTCGTTTAATTTCCCACTGGGGTAAGAATGCTTCCAGAAAATATGACATGGTTCCCCTGATTGAGTCCTTAGAAACATAGCCCCAGCACTATTGTGGAATTTATGAGGTAATCTGCTCCAGGACCTCATATTCGTGCATCTTCGGCTCATCTTTATCCAGGGGAATTTGTAATTATAACTTGTGACATCTCTCGAAACAGTCGCCTAAAGGGTATGTACCCACAGTCTGGTAGAACTTGGCTAATGGAACGAGTCATATCGAGACAAACATGCAGTTTGCGTTAGACTTGTTGCTTGGCAGCAAAGTAAAAGAAAAACCCAACTGCAATTGTATCGGCTCATAGTTCTGAATTCTTTCAAACCTATTTATTCAGTGCTCCTTATTGACTGTCAGCCTGACTTAGGAAATGCATTGTTTCTCATTTCCTTCGTAGAGCGTACATATGGCAATACTTTAAAATGTGAAATCTTCTTCAGCCCCACCCCCAGGCCTTTGTTAAAATATCGGCTTGGCACTGAAGCGGGGTTCTGAATAAAGGCAAACCACATTAATAGAAATCCTGTAGGGATCAATGCATCATGGGAGGTATTTGGCAACAAATTATTGGTTTGTTCGAACGCTGGAACTGTATTGGCATTAGCAGCAACCAATCCACACGACCAAAGTCGAGGAGTGTACAGGACAGGATCAACTAATCACCACAAAAACATTTAGAACATTTATTGCAATCATTCACGTTTCAATTGTGGCACATAAATGATTCAATTATTTCATGAAATCAGCAATACTTCTATACCTACTATAGGTATTCTTAAATACCTACCAGGCTTGCTATTCATAGATGCACAGACTTTAGCTGTGTATACTTTTTGTGGGTCCTACAAAACGAAGGTGGCAGCCACATTTTCTTCTGAATAACTGCGAAATTTAAGCAGACCTTCCAGGATTTCGCAATTTTCAAACAAATTGCGAAATCAGAACTTCTGTAAAAATCCCTCGTAAATTGATAATAAAACCCTTTGTTTAACCTTCCTGTTATTGACCCTGTGCTGCTGTGTTGGCCAATAAAAGGAGGTTTGGCAGGTGAGTGGTGCTTTCCTACTCTCTCTGCTTCCATAGCAAGGCTCAAAACAAATGACTGCAGGAGAATGGGACTAAACAGGTATATTAATGTCCCAGCCTCTTTTGGCAGTCCTTGGCCCTTCTACACTACCGCGGCACTCATCTGCACTCACCCGCACCCCTTGATAACATCTTCCTCCCCAGCTCCATGCCTCGACGCCACCCCCTGCCCCCAAAAATCACCCATTATTTAAAACTTGCATGAAATACATTGTGCTGGAGGGGAGCTGTTTCTTTAGTCCCTACCTCACACTGTAATTTAAGGTGGGAGGAACATAGAGTCGGCTGAAGAAACAGTTCCCTCCAGCAAAGTGTATTTGATGCTGGGAAGCATGACAGCAGGGTGGTGACAGACAGCGTGCAGCTTTAAAATGCAAATCTGCAGTTTCTCTGTCACCAAACATCTGTCTCACTGCACAGTGATGGTCTGCTGGCTACACATCTGGGCCACAGCATTCTTGTGACAGGCACATTTAGTGCCTTTTGCAAAAATACTGCAAATTTAGCTTCTTGGGCCTCCATTTTTAGGTCGAGCCTAGAGCAGCGCATGCGCTGCTCTAGGAAATCAACCTCTTGGAATCACTTTGGCTTCAGTAGAAAGTCGTGCGTGTGGTGCTCACACGCCTTTGGCCTTTGCGTCTGGCTTTAGCACGCAATTGACCAAAGGCGCGTGGAGGTCCCAGCTTCTTGGGAAATGTTTACTCCCAGAGCATTTTGCTCTAGGGAGCCAGCAGGGGCGTGCAGGAGCCATGTGTTTTTAATTTGCGGGGCCGCGGCTGTTAGTTACTGCCGATTCTTAGCCACTGAAGGTCGCCTAAGGCCCTGCTCACAATAGTTCTCATCCTGTTAGTCTACCTGACTCATTACAACATTGCTTCTCAACACATCATATAAACAGAACAAGCGTTTCGCAGAGGGGAATGTATTTATTTCTTATTTTGTATGAGGGACAGTTACACTAAAGTAGGAAACAATCAGTTTGCTTAGAAGAATATTGTAGTTAATGTCCTCTCTACTGTTCTTCTCTGGCTAGACTGTACTACGTTATCTATGACATCATAGAATTCCAGGGTGTCCCTCTAGCTCACTGTGCCTTTCTATTACTTACTGGGCAGTTGGTCATCTGAGGCTGAGCTGGTAACAGCTGGCTCCTGGTGGGGTTTACCTAACATCTTAACTTGTCTATCTAACCTGGAAGGAACCTGCAATAAAGGATCTTAACCTATCAAGTGAACTCTGCATCTTCCTTTACTACATTTCGGCGACGTTTTGAACTGGATTAATCTACGCGTGCAGTTATCAACAAGGGATTAAGCAACTACTAAGAAAAGAACCCAAGACATCAAGGATTGTGGAAAATCTCGAACTTTAATTGAAAGGTAATGCCCAGCTGGCCCCACCAGTGTCGCGTTCCATCTGGACAGCCTGCACCCTGGGCATGTGTTTTTTTTGATTGGATGTCTACTGTCAACCTGCGTCAGTTTTGTTCTGCTTTTTCAGCAACTTGTCTGTCTCACTAGTTATATATCTGATCAGCAGAAAACAGTTTGGCAGCGTTTTTCCTCTGTGGGAAAAAAGCAACAGTGACATTGCCCGTGTGTTTCGCAGTGGGCCCGTTCTTCTCCTCCTGCTTTCTGCAAATCTTCAGCATCTGAACGAACTCGAGAGTGTCTGGAAAGCAGCGATTTTGGTGAGCTCTTGCGCTTGTGTGTTTAGCATTACTCTGTGACTGGAGTACTTTGCTTGCCGTTGCTGTGTTTTTTTTCGAAGCTTTGGTCACACACAGCGCCTCCGGTCTGCTGGGGCGTGTCTTTTGATGAGGCTGGTCAGGCTTGCGTACTGCGCCTCTGGTCTGCCGAGGCATGTCTTTGAGAAGGCTGGATTGTAAGCCGGTGAGTGGGTGGACAATTTTATTTGCTATTCACTGCACTCATCGTACATTTGACTTCATGGCAGTTGAACCGGCACATTTTGAACGAGTCACGAGCTCTGCCGCGCTCACACTCTCGAGACATACAATCTTACCTGTCTTGTGATGCCATCATCATGGACTCTGCATCTTCCTTTACTGTGCCTTTCTATTACTTACTGGGCAGTTGGTCATCTGAGGCTGAGCTGCTAACAGCTGGCTCCTGGTGGGGTTTACCTAACATCTTAACTTGTCTATCTAACCTGGAAGGAACCTGCAATAAAGGATCTTAACCTATTAAGTGGACTCTGCATCTTCCTTTACTACAAATATCATACCCTAAGTGCTTCCGGCTGAGTGACTGCCAGTGCTCACCTAGAAGCATCCAGGCAGGCAGGAGTGTCCACTGCCCTGGAGCGGAACTCAACTTCGGCGGCCCGTGGACTCACATTACCCGGTGACTCGGAATCAAGAAGCGGCAGCGCTCACTTTCACCCTCCTGACTGTGCCTCATTAAATTGAACTACCATTTGGTTTAGCTTGCGATATATTTCCCCAATCCCTCCCGCACAGTGTGACCCTGGGGTTGCCATACTCAGAGTTAGGGGCTGACGAGGAAAAGGTTCCCCAATTTGTAGCGCCTGGACTCGGGCATCAAACAGTGTGTGTTTCACTTCTATGCTGACTACGTTTCACTAGTAAGTGACCATGTTTTAATACCCATTGGTGCCGGGACACTGGGCAATGCTTACAGCCTCTAAACCCCCACTCTCACCTAGATTAGAATGAAGGGAGCGTGGTGTGTTTCATTGTGGGGTGAGACGATAATACATTTTAGGGATTGCTGCGTGTTCCAGTGAAGTGTATATCCTACACACATATGTGTGCGCGTCTTTGTAGGCACTGTTTCACAATTACTAAACATCTATGAGGCCTGTAGTTAGATAAACAGTCCCGTTCATTAGAACTGAGAGAGATTTGACTTTATCTGTTTTCCATTCCCATCCCCCACCGAGCGCCAAGACTAGCTGGGCCTATCAGGGGGCTCAGAGTGTTGTGAGTCCCTGTTGTTTGCCTGTCTTCTAAGTTCACTGCAAGTGCAGAGTAGGGGCTTAATTTGTGACGATTTTTATTTTTTATAGATTAGGAGTTATTTTTCGCTTAGAGTTAGAGATAGTGAAAAGCAGAAACATAGGCAAAAATAATTAAGTGAGAATTAGGAATCCAGTGAAGAATGCTTGAAAGCTGGGGTGAAAATGCCTTTAAAGAGTGAGATAAAGAGAAAATGGTGGGTCAGGAGCAAAGAGGCATTTGCTTAGAATTAAGACCAGGCCGCCTTTGTAATCAGCAAACACAAATTCACAGCCGACGGCAAGGTCCCAAGAAAACCGTGGGCTCTGCACGTACTTTATTTTATTTTATAAAATTCTGAGTAACTCACTAGCTAACTTTCTAAGAGGAAGAGGCAGGGACCAGAAGGCCAAGGGTGCTTTTCAGATCCGTATCTGAGGCCTGGGCCGAACCCCTTGACAGGCAGGTTGCCTGCTCGGCTTGTAGCAGCCTGAGGGTGAAACACATTAATTACCCTGTCACGGCAATGACAGCTGACATCTGCTTTCAGGTTTCGCCTTGACCTTCTACACGGCTCCCCAAAAAACAAATCACCCCAGGAGTAGAAGACCAAGGCCTCCTCTGGAAAGTTCAACACAGCTAGTGAGGCACATGCAAGTTTTCAGTTTTGAATGGTGATCGGGTGAAAACATTCTATTTATTTTTTTACTGCTTATTATTGACCTGTGTAGCATATAAACAACACGTCAAAGACAAAATCCTCTAGCTGACAGAAATATTCACCTTAACTAACATAATAAAGCTAGCTCATGTTTCAAATATGTTTATTCTATTTCTGGGAGGTAATAGAACTCCTGGTGCACTTCTGGTTGGAGGGATGAAGCCCCATTGATTGCTGAGGGTTGCTGGGGGCCAAAAAACCCTATTGTTGCCACAAGTAAATCCCCCACAACGGGTTTGCTCAGACCTCGCTGGAGGCCCGCCCACCCCCTTTTTCAACCACTTGCAAAGCGATGTCATCAGTGATGTAGTTTGAGATGTAATCAGTGATTTCACTAACCATATCATAAGTGATGCAATAAGCAGTGCATTGAGGGAATGTAGGTTAGAGTTAGCTCAGGTAACCATAAATGCAGAAATTCCCTGGATTTGGTCGAGTGTATTCTGAGCCTAACTATAACATCCCTGTATCCATTGTTTTTTTTCAGTGTAGATAGATAGATAGATAGATAGATAGATAGATAGATAGATAGATAGATAGATAGATAGATAGATAGATAGAAAGATAGATTGTGTTAACATTTCAGACCAGGCCACAGTTCTCACTGGAAAAGTGAAATAAATGAATTCATTTGCTTCACATGTCTCAATTCTGAATAATACTTCATTTAAATTTGAACTATATATAATACCAAAAAACAAAATACTTTTTTGTGGGTTCATTTAATTAATTTGTCTTATTCTAATGGATGTAACTGGTAAATTTTCAGTACTGTAAATAGTTCAACATTGCAAAAAAAAAAAGAATAATTTCTAGCAATGTCAAATCAAAAAGACATCAATTTTGCATCCAGCCCTTGTGGATGTTGCACTATTAAAAGTGAAATTAGACTATTTTATTTCAGGACACATTCGTCTTTATTAGCACAGAACATTACAGACTGACAACTTCACAGTGTCCCTACACTGAAGAAAACACTTGTGACGTTAGATGAACACGACAACAATGATGAAACTGTCAAGGAATAGCCTCTTTATTTCGACTCTCATACTGCAGGCTTGCGGCTCTGCCGAACCATTATAAACTAATTCTCACTCAGATTTCTGCTTACACATAATGCAGATCGTATACATTATTAACTGCACTGCTTTAAATTGCCAGTTATTTATTACACTCAATTATAGGCCCTTAACAATAGTAGAACAATGAGATACTTTAATGCTTAGAGACTGCCTAGCACTACACATGGCTTCCCCCTGGTGCTTACATTCGAACTCCCCTGATGACTCGCTGTAAAGGTTTGCATAATATATTAGACACGGCTACTAATAAGCCAGAAATAATTTGAATAAGATTTAGTGCATGCGAACCGACTCAGGCCTTTAGATTATTGCACATTAGAGAGACGCATGCAACGATAATTGTATGCATTAAAATGGCTTCTGTGTGTTGCGCCAATCACGTGTTCCCAGCAGGAGCCCGCAATGGACCCTTTAAAAATGTATCAGCGGCTGCTGTGTTACGGCGTCTTCGCAGCGGCGGCGTGACTGTGGCACAGAACACAATTCTGTTGCCAGGCCTTCTCCAGCTGTTCAGCTCAGTTTGCCAAGACCATTTCCATGATGTTTTGCTTAAAGCTAACTATTATCTCTGATAAAAAATTGAAAGGATCATGGTGTGGAGAAGTTACATTCAAACTGTAAACGAAAGAGATAAAAACATAAAAGGGACGATAGTAGTGTTTTTGCTTTCGATTAATATGCAGTCAACCTCACTGTTCCTAAGTTTGTAGTCAGGGTGGGACAATGAGTTGCGCTGCGAAACAATAGGTTTTGTGACTTTTATGAGCATTGCATCTCTTTCGTCTCTGCCAATCTTACTTTTAATAAAGTCACACTGTAAATAATGATAGTTTTGTTCCACAGGCATTTCAATTAGCATCCAAACAATGAGGAAAATTAAAAAGTCAGAGTTCCCATGATAATAACCTTTGTTCAGTATTCAGTAGCAGTAGTCATTGGCAATAAGGTAGGACATTCCCACAGGAAACAGCAAATTCAACGACCGCCTAACTACGTGTTGCCTTTGCAACGCGGGTGGAATAACGAATGCGTCTGAACCTTGTATTACATATACAACGCAACCTGTTACAACGACATGCGCTAGGTCAAGCGGCAATGGACTTCAAAGTCAATGCTTTCCCTGCTGTTACGGTGACTGGAGTTGGAATAGTAAATTATACTATTTCAAAGTCCAGCACTCTTTAAGGCAAGTCGTTGTAACGACTTGCATTGTAAATGGAATGCGTAATTCAGACGCACTCATTCTGCCTGCGCTATGGAATGCGAGGAAAATGAATGTGTGGTTGTGTATTCCAACCCATTCCTGCTATGTTGGCTTTCAAACAAAGCTGATGTGAGCACATCATAAACATCATTCTGAAAATGACCAATCCCAAGACGTATGCCTTGCAGTATACCCCATAAATAACTCAAAATGCTTTCAGATAGATCCACAATTATATTATTATTAGTAGTAATAACAGCAGTAATAATAATAATAATTATCATAAAAACAGAGATACATATGGGAAACTGAATCACAGGGATGTTTTTGAGGAAATGGTTTTGAGTGACATTACAGCCAATAAAAGTGAATCTTTTACCAATGTCATACAGAACCACAAGGGTCTGGGTGACATGGACAACGATTCTGCATAAAAAATTATGAACAGTTGTTTAGTGTTTAAAGCAGTAATCTAAATGCCAAATTAAACAATTTTGCATTAAGCAGTCATGTAAATCTGCCTATTGTTTGAGCCTGAAAAAGTAATATATTTTCTTACATTCAGTCAAAGTATTCTATTGCATTGAATCACGTTTTACTAAAACAGCTGTGACTAGCTTTAGTTTTAATGAGTACAATTTTTACTAAGGCTTGTTTTTGCTAGCTCCTGTTAAGAAAAAGCTCGACATATATGTTACAGACGGGTTCTCTCGTTGGCAGTGGTTTGCACTCTGTCCAAGTAGGGACCCTCACTCTAGTCAGGGTAAGTAAGGTACGTGCTAAGAATAACTTGTGCTCATCTCCTTGGTAGCTTGGCAAGAGTAGTCAGGCTTATCCCAGAGTCAATTTGTAAAGTATCTGCGCATGCATACAGCAACGCAGTGAAAACACCACAAAACTACTTCACACCAGTTTAAATAAATATGTAATATTTATCTGAGTAAAACAAGAATAAATTGACAAATATAATCCAACATACACAAATCAGAATACGTATTTTTCAATATTAAATGAAGTATAACTTTTTAGAAACACATTAGCTCCAACGGGGCTCTCTGATTGCACTTGACGTTGACTACTACACAAAGTCAGTCAGGCCTTGGAAATGAAGTCCAGTGTCGGGGTCACGCAGACCTGGGTCAGGTACTGTACAGATGCCAGATATAAAAAACAGTGCTAGTTGCAGAAGAGGAGCCGTGTCGAAGAGGGAAGTGCGTTATCAGTTCCTTACTGTAAAGCAGGTTGTTTGCCCATCATCACTTGACGACAGTGCAGTGCAAAAGTAGGTGAGGCATAACTGAACAAGTGAGGTGTTGGTTCCCGGCAGCTGTGCAGAGTCGGGGAGTCACTGATGCCTGGGGACTTTGCAGGGCACCATCAGAGTTGATGCAGCAGTTGCAGAGATGACCCCCAGTTCCTTACTGCGGAGCTATGTCAACGATGAAGCCAGAGGTCAAGCCACAAAGCTTTGGGGTGTACGACATTGAGGTCAAACCTCAGTGCACAGCTACGGTGCTGGTGTCGACATCAGTGATGTGGCGCTCAAGAAGACTCCTGTAATGGTCGTTTTGTAGCTGAGCTGCAGTATCGTTGAAGCCTGTGTTGTAAGTCATGGTCGCTGTGTCACGTGGGGACCGAGGGCCAGATGTAGGTGGCCGTTTGAGGCCATTTACCGAGCGGTAACGGCCGATTTTGGCCGTTACCGATCGGTAAATGGGTGACAGGTATGTAGGGGGCATCATTTTACCGAATCGGTAAAATTACCGATTCGGTAATTTTACTGATTCGGTAAAATAGAAATTTGGTCATTTTACCGCTTCTGAGGCACCCAGATGTAGGTAGGACTCTTCAGAGTCCCAGAGGCCCCACCGAATCGGTATTTTACCATCAAATACAATTTGATGGTAAAATACCGATTCCGGTGTGCATGCACATGGGTGCATGCACACCTATGCCATGTGACAGGCAGACCTGCCCTTAGAGCATGTATGCCTGCCACATGGCACCCGAGCCTGCTTTGGGGGTGCCAGAGGGTGTCAAAGTGACACCCCCTGCACCCTTGTGAAAATCGGTATTTACCGATTCGTTAAATACCGAATCGGTAATGCCCATTCATTCCTATGGGCTTCAAAAATTCGGTAATTAAAAATCGGTAAATCTATTTTACCTAAATCTGGCCCCTAGTCTTGAGTGCAGGCAGTGGCACTGCATCAAAGTTAGAGGTAGGTGCTGGTTCTGCCATCGCTTGGTGTCAGTATCTTCTTGAAACACGGAACTCACTTCTAAGGGCCTGTAACTTGATTTTGCACAACTTGGCTGGAAGGACTCCCAGCATAGGAGCCTAGGTGCTACAGGTGAAGTCTTTAAAGGCCCTGAGACTTCCAACAGTAGAGAAGTTCAACTCAAGCCCTTGGAGAACCTTAGAAAGCAGAATGTGGAGAGCAAAGCCCAGTACTTCCACTCCCAGGACAGAAGCAGCGGGCGGCAGGCCATTAAAGCAAGCAGAAAAGTGGTAGTTCCTTCTGGTGGCACAACAGCTCTTCTTCCTGGCAGAATGTCCTCAGTCTAGAGTGTTCTTAGTATATGGTGTCAGAGATCAAGTACTTATACGCATATTGGCCCTTGAAGTAGGAAGACTACAAAGAAAAAGCCACTGCCCTTTCTTGCCCTGGCACCAGGCACACTACATATGGTGGCAACTCCTATGTGTGAGGATTGGCACAGTCCTATTCTGATGCAGGTGTCCACTTCTCCCACCACTCTAGCTCACGAAGACTCATCAGCCTGGTGATAGGCGATCAGGATATGCAGGGCACACATCGGCTCCCGGTGTGTGACTGTCCAGAGTGAATTCACAAAGCTCAATTGTCATCCAAACCAGACGTGTATTCTAGAGACAGGCAGAGGCACCGAACGGGTAAGCAAGAAAATGTAAACTTTTTAAAAGTGACATTTTCAGACCTGCAATTTAAAAACCAACTTTACTAAAAGATGTACTTTTAAATTGTATGTCTAGAGCCACAAACTCCAATTTTGTATCTGCTCCGGATTGGCAGATATGCTTGTACGAGGTCACAAGGCAGGTCCAATGCTAACCTATGGGAGAGATAGGTCTTGCCATAGTGAAAACAAATGTAGCAGTTGTTCAATACCAGGACATGTAACACCCATGCATACATATCCTACCCTTTAAATACACTGCACCTTGCCTACTTGGCTACCTAGGGCCTACCTTACGTGTGCCTTAAATGTAATAAAAGTGAAGGTTTGGGCCTGTCAAGTAGGCGGACTTGCCGGGTCGCCGACACAGCCTGAGACTCCAAACAAAAGCTCTGCAGTGGCAGGCCTGAGACAGGTTTGAAGGGCTGCTCAGGTGGCTGGCACAATCAGTGCTGCAGCCTACTAGTAGCACTTGAGTTACAGGTCCTGGGCACCTGTAGTGCACTGTGCTAGGGACTTACTTGTAAATCAAAAACGCCATTCACGAAGAAACCAAATGCCATTACGTTTAAGTCACAGACCACATGCACTTTAGCTCTGGTCAGACAGTGATAAAGTGCAGAGAGTCCTAACACCATCAAAAACAAAGTTCAGCACAGTCATAAACATGAGTTCAGAACTAAAAGAACAGGGGAAATCACACTAAAAGATGCTCTGTCTGGACATCTTTTGTCTCAAACAATGTTGGGGTTGTTGCTGAAATACCTGCAAATCTGTAAATGCCAATGTACAAACCTGTCAATAAATGCACTCCCATTAACCAGTGTGTGTTATGTCTGTTGCAGATAAGACTAACAAGACTATGGTGGGTGTGTATCTACAAAAGCCACTTCTGAGCATATCACTGAAATACAATGACAGTCCTTATCACCTGCTCTGGTTGACATGCTCATGCATCATGTACATCAACTGCTTTGGCATTCTGCGTAAACTCTCATTTCACTATAGAACATCATGTTGTGATAATAAGAATCAGTTACTTCCCTGGCACACAGTGAAATGGCGTAACTAATCACACAAATGCCTACCTGGGTTCTGTGAGGCATGTGATTCATGAACACAGTTTCACGCATATACATATCTCTTGCTCAGTGATCGTGACAATGTCATCAAGCACATTTGATAGCCTCAATGCTTTCCTGTAAGTACTCTAATTAAGTATGCTCTGACCGTATGCAGATACGCAAAGCCGCACTCTTTCTGACTTAGCATCATGATCATACCTATGCCACTCAAGGATGTAGAAGTTCAGGCAAACAGTTTGGGTGTCAGTAATCATGAAATGTAACTAATAAGTATTTTAGTTCCCATGTGAAATGATACATGGTGTTGACAGGTACACTGGATACGTAGTGTAAATGTGTTCCTCTGCCTCTGAGAGCCCTCACATGCATTGAGTGTGAGTGTAAGCGCACATGACATTGATTTGCAATATACACATATCAATAATTGAGAACCAGAGCACAGACCCCGGAACACAGCTACACATCTCTAGAGTAAGAGGTAACATGAGAATGACAGATTTCAAACTTAGCAAGTAGTTGCACAAAGTCACGTGCAGGAAGTGTTACACATAGTAAGTAACCAATTTCAAGGATCATTGATGTTTTACAGGCAGGTGGGTGCCACATATGTGAAATATAACAGCTAATAACAAGTCACAGCATGCAGACTGGTGCATGGGTGTGTGTGTGTTTGTGGCAGGCAACAGTGTGTTTCCCAGCACAATCTGTATCCTGTAATATGTTTTCACACAACCATCCAAATTGAACATGGTGAATCTCTTTCTAAGTGCTACAGTTGGTGAAAATCTGTATTGGGCTGTGAGTCAAATAACACTAAGATGACCACCTACAATGCATTAATATTGTCATTTTATGACTGTCTCATATATGAAGTACACAACCTGTTGACCATAGGCCTCTCACAAAATAACACACACCTTTAAAGACTGCAGGGTAATAGCTGCAATGTGTACTCATCTCAACACAGTCAAAGTTAGAAACTCACAATGATGCAATAATTATGAGGTTGTGAAATTATGAAATGTTTTACTGAAGACATATCTATGAAGCAAAACTAAACCTACCTAAACTACACTACCTAACCTAAAAACTACCTTATATTATGTAACGCATCCTTAACTAATTACATCTATATATCTATCCTAAACTAACTATCCTTAATACTACCTAACACTAACTTAACTTATTCTACAGTTGCATAAATACTAAGCATAATAGACATGTTAAACATAAACTCCACACTCCCCTTAACACACATAGAGCGACACAATAAAAACATCAGCTACACTTATACATAAACTAACTTCACATGTAAACTCAAACAGATATATAGATTTGTTTTAAAAAAAATATTTGCATTTGGTTTGAAAACAAAGAAGAAATATTAACACTCCCACACTAAACCAGTAGAATGAGAAAAATATATAAAAACATGGCCCCATAAAATACAATTAAAATCTAAAACCTAGCTAATATAAGCATGTCCTATGAACTAACTAACTATTACCTTACCTATAAAAAAATACATACAATGAAAAAAATTCAACAGTAAGAATGTGAATGCAAGTTAGGAGAGCTTCTCTATGGCCACCACCATATTCCTCATTCGCTGACATAAGCTGTCTGCTCCATACAAATGCATCAAGTTTTTGCAAGTTAGGAGAGCTGCTCTATGGCTCCCTCCATGTTTCTTATTTGCTGACATAAACTGGCCTTCTCCAGACAAATGCATCAAGTTTTTTTATTAACCTTCCACAGTTCCTTAAAAATGGTATACTGGAATATGTATTCCATTGTTTTGGGCCTCCTGACTCGTGTGGGTATTTGCTGTGTGGCTGCAGGAATAGCCTGTGGTATTAGTGTTCAAGGTGCCTATAGCTGGCTTGGGCATGGTCTGTTCTGGCTAGAGGCAGATATTGGCAGTAACAATCACGTTGCATTTCAAATGTTTGTTTTTCTGCAGCTGTCATGTTGTTTAGATTGATAATGGAAACAATAGCTAGCCTATGCAGTACATGTACATGATGTCTGTGAGAAATAGTCTGACATTGTAACACAATCATATGTCCCTGACCATACCAATACCTGCAACCAGCAAGGATATATGGACAATATCATGTCACTACATGGACATCTCCTTCTTAAGCCAGGACAAATTAGTCGGGTGCCATCAGGGTAGGTGCACGAAATGTAGCAGTAGGCACAATGAGATACATAGGCTATCATGCAGAACAAATATTTACACTCGTGATTATGACTGTATCTAAAATTGGACACATGGGCCTGTGTTATCTAATTTGGGATTTAGAGCATTGATCATCAACATAAGTGTAAACGGATTAGGTGATACAGACCAGGTAGTGTGGCTTAGCCTTGCATACCCATCTGGAGTATCACAAGGCTGCACACATTTCTAGCTTTATTTACTCTGTGTTAGATAGTTAATAACTGGATTGTCGGGTGTTATGTACCTCTTGTACACCATGATTAGGGAACACTACTAACATTTTCCCTCAGGCAATTGCACAGAAATGTAATAATTATCTCCTTCTTCAGACTTGTAGTAAAAATTATGAGGCGTCATACTTAAACATGCTTATGTACACACATGCATACATCCAAAATTGTACATAGAATCTCAGAGGTGTATTTGTGCTTGTCGGACTACTCATCTCGTCTAAAATAATTTTGTTTATATGATGCATGGACTGTTGCATCATAACTGTGAGGGAGACTCAAGTTCCACTGAGCCTGGATTACAACAGACATACCTCATGATAGTCTAATACATCGAAGATCTATATGTGTATCCATTAATTAACAAAAGCATGAACAGACACACATGTAGGCATTCTATTTGTTGTCTATCATGTCCCAAAAACATTACTTATGAAAATCTATGTCCACCCATCACAAAAAACATATGCATTAACTGCCATATTCTAATTTGGTTAGATTGTGATGCCAACCCGGATGCCAAGTCATACATGTTTAGATATTTCTGCTTCAGTTGTGTAACAGAGATACAGGGACAGTTCAAATTTCTATAATCATATGTGTAACACAGCACATATGTTTGCTTCACTTAGGTTCAGTAAAAGTGAAGTAACTCATCTGGAGTGCACTAAAGCAGTCTGAACCTATTATCCTGCATGTTGATGGAACATATGTTTTATAATCACACGGGCCATAAGGATGAGTTCCTTGTGCTGCCACAGCATCAGTGTATACTGCCATCAGATGCGCATATAGAAAGAGTAACACTCACCCCAGGATTATTTTTATGCAGGAAAGTGCCCCTTCCTGCACAAAAACAATCCTGCCCACAATACAGGCACCCTTTCACCATGGTACAAGGGTGCCTGCAGTAGCTCTACACTACAGCAACTGAGCTGGTGCAGAGTAAAATACAGGAGTGGACTGTATTGGATAAATATGATGCATTCCTGCCCTTACACTTTGACGTAGGGAAGCACAGGACGGTCACTTGCTGTGCTGCTCCTCTCCAAATCCCCACAAATGAGTCACACAGTGTGTGAATCTGATTCCAAGATACACATCCTATCCATGCTCGGTAGCAGTGCCTGCATATGAATTTTGCACATCATCTGCCCTTGGGTCATGTACAGTTTTGAACATATACAACATATCTCTGCTCAGACTTGCTTAGCAACACAGAAATCACAGTGTTACTTTTGGTTTGTGCCATTTGATGTACGATTTAATGTGTTTATGTGGAACACATGCAGAGTTTTTGCTAGATGAGGCGTACTGTGCCCAAAGCATCATGACTATAAAAAACATGTAAAGATGTATAGTTCCTGTGGGCCCGCTTACAAACACCTTACAGTCTTGAAGATTTTAATCAGTGAATATTCTTAAATAATCTGTGGCAGGTTCATTTATGATTCACTGACTAACAGCTAATGATGGTAGCTGAATGCTACCTTCAACCACATATCACAATGTAGCATATCACATAGATCACACACAGACATCAAAAATGTCCACATAGGAGACATGAATGAGGACATAGCATTGCAAATATGGCTTTACTGTATGCTTTTTTTTTACAAAATAAACTATGATAGCCACAGTATATCAGTAGTAAACTACAGCTTAAGCACACATATGTCAAAACGGACAGATTATTGCACACATCTAGTCTACTTGCAGGGCTGAGCTGGCACGTTACTGAAATTCAGATGTCTCCATCTGGTCTGGAGTAACATATCCCTCACTCACCACTTAACGTTGCAAGCACGAGCAATCAAAAAACATATATATATATATATATATATATATATATATATATATATATATATATATATATATATATATATATATATATATATATATATATATATATATATATATATATATATATATATATTCACATAAAAAACCATAGGTTTCGCACCAGTTATAGTGAGCTGGAAATTTTACTGACATAAAGCAATTGAAATTCCCACGTTATAGTTAGTTGGACTCACTATAACTTGCGCGTGCAATGCACTGCTGATGACGTCACATATTACATCACTCATGACATGGTCAGTGACATCACTCATGACATCACTGATGATACCATTCTTGTGACTTAGTGACAGATCTCCTTTCACTGTAATTTTACCCATTTCAGTTACAACAACCAATTCAGTGATTCCACCATCTATATACACATTCCACTCATTCACCAACAGTTCTCTGTAGTCACTCATACATATACTCACCCATCATATGAAGTGATACACCTATACATCCTGTTACACACCGACAGTCATCCAAAAGTTACTCACACACATACTCACACATGCAAGTAAACTATTGATCATCCATTTATTTGCATATAGAGCAATACACACACTACCACCTTACTTCTAATGAAAATTACAAATATTTATTCTCTTAAACAATCACTTTTCGAAACACATACTTATTTAAACAGGAACTCTTACAATCTCTTACTCTCACATATACTCACTGATATGCATCAATATTCACATATTCTATATTGAAACATATGTCGTTACTGTTGAAAACACTAGTGAGACAGTCATTTACTCACTAACATACACTTATCCACACTATTCAACCATGCAGTCCTGCACATATGCAGTCTTTAAAATACATACAAAAAAAGAGTCAGTGTAGTAAGTAATTCCCACACTAAACAAAACAGTCACTCATACTGATACTAAAAAAACATCTAATAACCCATACACACACACATGTAGTTACTCACCAACCCATGCAGCCACTTATGCACAAAGTGAAACACTGATACATATTTTTTAATTTTTAAACATTACTCCCTAATATATGTATTCACTAAAATACACTTAATAAGCCAGTTAACCAATCATTTAAAAAAAAAAAAAACATCCTTTAAGACACTTTTTTAAAAATGTATTGTTCCATCGACCTTTCCAAATACATATATAAAACATATTTATTTTTCATAAAGTCACACATTCACTGGATGGTGTCATCAGTGATGTCATGAGTGATGTCACTGACCATGTCATGAGTGATGTAATATGTGACGTCATCAGCAGTGCATTGCACGCGCAAGTTATAGTGAGTCCAACTAACTATAACGTGGGAATTTCAATGGTTTTATGTCAGTAAAATTTCCAGCTAACTATAACTGGTGTGAAACCTATGGTTTTTTATGTGAATTTAATAGGTTTTTTAAATGCAAATTCCTAACTATAACTGGTGTGAAACCTATGGTTTTTTCAGTGAATTTCATAGGTTTTTTAAATGCTAATTCCTAACTATAACTGGTGTTAAACCTATGGTTTTTCCGTGAATTTCAAAGGTTTTTTAAATGCTAATTCCTAACTATAAATCTCAGTTTATAAGTAAGACTGTTAGCGCACTAGTTGTTCTCTGGGACATTCTGTTATTGGGCTATATTTTGACTTTTTTTGGCTGTTTTTTTGGCTACATTTTTTTTTGTTTTTTGTCTCTGGTGGCCATCTTTGGGCTACATTGGGCTACATTGGGCTACATTGGGCTACATTGGGCTACATTTTGGCTCTAATATATATATAGCCCAATGTAGCCCAAAATATATTTTTCAAAGTTCATTTTCGTAAAAACGACGTGAGCATATATCTTGAGACATAGCAAAGGCACATCGGGCTACCAGTCCCTACAATTTTGCCTATTTTTAAAAAATATATATATAAATATATTATTATTATTATTATTTTTTTTTGCCTTGGTGCGCTCCCGGAGCGCGCCCCGGGGTGCACCCCAGAAAGCGTAATTAATTGAAGCGCCCCGGGGAGCGCACCGGGGAGCGTCCCGTAAGCGCCATTATTGTTTTCTTAAACATGATAGTGACGTATCGTGTAGCCGCGTCTGCGTGAAACGCACGCCGTAAGCGCACCCGGAAGCACTCGTGCGAATACGATCGCGCAATGTAAACTTCCGACGCGCTTACGCGACGCGACCCGGGGCGCTCCCCCGGGCACGCCCCAGGGCGCGTAACGTAAGCGCGTCGAGTCATGTGACCTGAAAATAACACTTTTCATTGGTTCATAACAGTTTTGGTTTCATAATGATGAAGCCCCTGGTCATGTGACCTGAAAATAACACTTTTCATTGGATCTAACTTTTTTTTTTCCTTCTGATGAAAGACCCCACCTTTTTCCTTTCTTCTGACTTTGTCCTTTGACTGAGGAAGACCTGCTTGTACCTCTCTGTACAATTTTCATCTTCATAATGGCTTCAGTAGCAGCAGCAGCTGGTGCATCTGCACCACCACCACAACAACCAAAAGGACCACCACAAGTGTTCATTGGTGGTCAAGAAGAGGAGGAAGAGGAGGAGGAGGAGGAGGAGGAAGAAAGAACGAGAACATTTCTCCAAGAACACAATACCCCATACCAGCCTAGACCACACATTATTTGAGAGTTTTTTTCTCTTCCACAGGGGAAGAAAAAGGTAAATGCAGCCAAGGTGACTTGCCTAATCTGTGGCATGGAACTTTCCAGAGGGAACCCTCTTAAAAAATATTCCTTTGGAAATCACACAATGATCCGCCACATGCAGCGCAAGCATCCTATAAACTATTCTGCTGCAAAGATGAAGGAACTGGCCAGTAACCCTTCCCCATCAACAAGAACCAGCTCAAAAAGAAAGCAACCCCTCCCTCAACACCAGAAGAAAATGAAACGATGCGTTGCGTTCAGCCACGATTTGCAGATTTCAGAATCACATGCAAATATTGTGGGAAGACCATCTCCTACGGAGAACAGAGCGTAAAGCTCATCGTCCTTGCTGGGGACAACCACAAATGCCCCAATCGACCCTAATTATTTCATTTCTTTTTTTTCGCTCCAGTTGAGCCATTTCCAATTCCCTATTTTTTCGTTTCTCCCCATGAAAAATACAATAAAAATATAAAAGTGTTCTGAAAAGCCAAAAAAAGTTCAAAATGTTCATAAAACATCAAAAAAATATAAAACAACAAAAAGAAGAAAAAAAACAGTTCTTTTCAGAACTACCTCCAATTTCTAATAAAAGGCTACTTCTTTTTAAAAACTGTCATTCTTTTTTCCCCATGGTAAGCTCCCCGGTACGCTCCCCGGTGCGCGTACCGGGCGCTGCCCCCGCGCAAATCAAAAAAAAAAATAATCTTTTGCCCCGCAGGGCCCTTTTTTGGCACAAACATCAAACCTAGGGGGTCAGGGGGGGTCTATCCCTGCCCCCTTATTGTCATTTCCCCCTTTGTTTTAGCCACCTCTTGTGTCTCGATTTTACCGAGACACAAGATGGCGGCCGCTCCGGACTGTTTCGAATGTTTACAGACACCCGAGAGCCAATCAGCTTTCCATGCGCAAGTCGCTTAGCACGCCCGGTGCGCTCCCCAGGGCGCGTACCGGGGCGCTGCCATAGATATATATATTTTTTTGAACCTAAATTACTCAAAATCCACTGGAGCACATATCTTGAGACATAGCAAAGGCACATTGGGCTACCAGTCCCTACAATTTTGCCAAATTTGGTCGAAATCCATTCAGCCGTTCCGGCTAAAAGTGAAATCGACCGCCCTATGGAAATTAACATGGGGAAAACGCATTTTGGGACCCCCCTTTTATCTCGGCCTCGCTTGACGAATCCCCCCAAAACTTTCAGGGAAGGGCCGGAACGCCGCGAGGCCATTTTGAGGAAATTTTCAGTCAGATTCGACGACCAGCGCCAAAGTTATTCCAAATAGAATTTTGAGATTTAACATTGAAAAAAATCCTAACTATAACTACCTACTGGCGACCGCCAGTAGGTAATATATATATATATATCTATATATATATATATATATGTATATATATATATATAGATATATATATATATATATTCAATGAAAAAACCATAGGTTATAGACCATATATAGTTAGGGATTAGCATTTAAAAAACCTTATTTTATTTGCACAAAACCATTGAAATTCCATATATAGTTAGAAGCGCTAACTATATATCGCGCACCCGCAATCCACTGCTGATGATGTCACATATTACATCATTCATGACATGGTCAGTGACATCACTGATGACATCACTGATGACATCTCAAATGACATCACTGATGACATCACTGATGACATCTCATTTGACATTACTGATCACATCACTGATGATATCATTCATGTGATAATACGATGAACCTCTTCAGACTCTAATATAACCTTAGATACAATCAGTGTAAACAGACACTCACAGACTGTCACTCATCCATGGAGTTACTCACACACCTAGTCAGTCATGCAAAGAATCAATCACACCTTCATTTCCTCAACTATACAGTTATACAAACTTTACTTCTTCAAACATATACTAACATATATTTACTCTCTTATACAATCCCTGATACAAGTTCACAATGATCCATACAGCCACTCACACATTCACTGGCTCTTATGCACAGTTATTTATATATGTCAACTCTCACATGTACTGTGTTTTACATATGTACTTACTTTGACATGTAGAACTGAGATATCATTCACTCACCAATACACTCATGCACACAGTCAACCGCTCATAAAGCTGTTTCCACATGCACTTTTGAAACCATACATCTAGTGAATCAACTGCTCACACATCTATGCACAGAGTCATACACCTCCCAGCCACCCACACACACACTCAGTCTCCCATACAAATACTTGGGCAACCAATCAATAATCCATATAGTTACTCATATAGCTACTTATCAACACATGCAATAGTTTACAGAACAACAGACATAATGATGCACAAATTAAGACAGTTTAGTCACTAACCCATGCACTCAGTGAGACACATTTAATCACTCACTCATACAGTCAGTCATGCACCTACTAAATCCTTCATCCAGACACTTATACATCCACTCATTCTTCAATATGTAAGACATATTTTAACTTTACAGAAACATACAGTCACTGGATGTTGTCATCAGTGATGTCATCAGTGATGTCATTTGAGATGTCATCAGTGATGTCATCAGTGATGTCACTGACCATGTCATGAATGATGTAATATGTGACATCATCAGCAGTGGATTGCGGGTGCGCGATATATAGTTAGCGCTTCTAACTATATATGGAATTTCAATGGTTTTGTGCAAATAAAATAAGGTTTTTTAAATGCTAATCCCTAACTATATATGGTCTATAACCTATGGTTTTTTCATTGAATTTCAATGGTTTTTTAAAAGCTAATATCTGTAGCTGTACAATGTATTGTTCTTTAAATTTTGAAATATATTTTTCATGTTCTTTAGACAATTTTTTTAAAACATTTTTTTTTGTTCCGCTCCCAGTCCGCGAACCGGTCTGCTTCCCGTTAGCTCAATTTAAAGCCGCGGCTTAGTACGCGAACCGGTCAACGTTCCTTTAGCGTAACTGTTACGTTTGCATGACGTTTCAAAGAACACATCCATGCACCCTAACTTTCTGTTTTCAGAAATGGAAATCCACCAATCACTGCTAATGATTCATTAGCATTGTAAATCCACAGTTTTTTTTCTTTAGAAACTCCTACTGTTTCAACTGCCCTTTCATTACCACACTTCATCTGACTACAGAACAACCTTCAGCCACCATGTTTAACGTCTGGATTGTTGGACATAGTTACATCCACTGGGCTCAAAGGTATGCTGAGAACAGAAATTTACCTAACCTCAATTTACAAGATGTGGAAATTAAGTGGTTGGGCCAAAGAGGATTAAAATGTCACCAATTGATACCATTGGTGAAAACCTTTATGCATTTGCCAAAACCTGACCTGTTAATAGTGCACTGTGGAGGTAATGATTTGGGCACTTTGACAGGGGTAGGTCTGGAAATGCTTTTAAAGGACACCTTTGAGCAATTAATGGCACTTTTTCCTCAAACTGCCTTGGTATATTCCAATATATGCCAAAGACAGAAATGGAGGTGGTCCAACCAATTTTGTCCACAAATTGAGAAAGCGAGGAAGCATGTAAACAAATCTGTGTCAGCTTTCATGAGAGACCATGGAATGGGCTCTCTGTACAACAATAACTTGCGTTACTACATGCAAGATATCTACAGAGGAGATGGAGTTCACTTCTCAGATGAGGGCAACAGAATTTTCATTCTGAATTTAAGACTGTGCATTGGTACCTACTTATAAGTACCTAAATGTACCATAAACCCAAAAGCTCTTCTCAGAGCTACCCTTCATCTGATCACACACTTTTATTATTTTTTTTCTAACTTTTTTCTGTAATTTTCAACAAACTACGCTTAAAGAGCGCTATCCGGTACGCGAACTGGAAGCTAACCGCGCAAAATTTCAAAAAAAAGTTTTTTCTTCGCAAATATAGTCCTCCTCAGCCACCCTCAGAAAACGTAGGGGGGCAAAATACTTGTACCATGCCCCCTTCTACCCATTCAGAACATTATTTACCCTCCATTTTATACCTTGATTCGACCGAAACACAAAATGGTGGACTCCCGTTACGCTCCAAGTACGCGGACCGGACCGCTATCCGGGAAGCGGTCCAAAAAAAAGGTGGGAAAGTAATTTACAGAAAAACGACTAGAGACACTCTCACCAAATATAAATTAGCTCATACTACATAACAATCCCTTTCATTCTCACAAATTTGATTGAAATTTCATTTAGCCATTTAGCCTTTAGACCTCTCCAAATACCGTGAGGTAAATTACTTCACAAAACACATCTGAACTGTTGGAATTGACAACCAATGAAAATGTTACTTTCATTTTCTACTTTTATTACCTGACATTTGATTGGTTATATACTTGAATATATATAAAGGAAGAGAAGAAAACACAGCCATTTTGACTACTACTTCTTGTTGTACAACACCTTTTAATAGCTTCCAAAAACTTCAACTTCTTTGTGAAGGTAAGATATAATTTTTAAAAACGAAATATATTGTGCACTATAACTTAATATAATAGAATTTTTCTGCTACATATACACTATCCCTCTGTAGTAGTAATGTATTTAGATAGACTTCTCTGTTATAGTTATGAATGGAGTTAGGCTTGTCTTGGTTAAATCACATACACTTTTTTATAGTCCTATTTCCACTCTGATACTATACACTGCCAAAAGATAAATTCACTGATAAAAAATGACTATCTAAAATTAATCCCAACAGTGCCCTATCTCTACTAATATATATTTTCTTATTCAAAATTTCAGGCAAAATGGAAGGCGAACAACAAATTTCATTTTCGATTGAACTGAAGGAGAGCAGCCATGACAAACTTGATGACTTTATGGATGACAGTAGAGACCACGAACTTCTACAATGTGTTGAAGCAGTAGACAACTTGCTTCAAAATGAAAAACAATTACACCCTATAATAAATTATGACATTTCTGACAATGAAATGTTAGAAAATTTAATAAAGTATGAAAAACAATGAAAATAACAAAAATAACTTTAAAAATAAAGACAACAAAAAAAAAAAAGAAAAAAAAACAAACAATTAACATACAGTCTTTGAAAAGTGTATCATTCTATTATCCTTATAGTACGCTGCCCAGAACGCTTTCCGGTTCGCGTACTAGACGCTCATCGCGAAAAAAAGAAAATATATATTTTTTTGGACCCTGCTGGGCCCTTTTAAAAACACCACATAAAACCTAGGGGGTCAGGGAGGATCTACTATGCCCCCTTATGGAAATTTCCCTCTTTGTTTTGGCCTCCTCTTGTCTCTCGATCCTACCGAGAGAGAAGATGGCGGCTGCACCGGACTGTTTAGAATGTTGACAGACACCGAAGAGCCAATCAGCTTTCCGTGCGCAAAGTTCCGATAAGCGAAAAGTACGCGAACCGGATCGCTGCCCGGACCGCTGTTACAGATATATATCTTGATTTAAACGTTAATTTCTCAAAATCCACTGAAGAACATATATTGAGACCTAGCAAAGGCACATCGGGCTAACAGTCCCTACAATTTTCCCAAGTTTCGTGGAAATCCATTCAGCCGTTCGGGCTAAAAGTGAGGCCAACCGCCCTATGGAAATTAACATGGGAAAAACGCGTTTTGGGACCCCCCTTTTATCTCAGCCCCCCCTTGCCGAAACCCCCCCAAATTTCCAGGAGCTGCTCAGAAACAAAATGTGCCATTTTCCAGAAAATTTCAGCCAATTCCGTCCACAAACGCCAAAGTTATTAGACATAGAATTTTCAGAAATCCCATAGGGAAAAAATCCTAACTATATATACCTACTGGCGACCGCCAGTAGGTAATATATATATATATATATATATATATATATATATATATATATATATATATATATATATATATATATATATATATATATATATATATATATATATATATATATATATATATATATATATATATATAAATAAATATATTTATTTATTTATTTATTTTGTTGCTTATATAGCGCCGGAATCGACCCCAAGAGGTATCTCCGCGCTTTCGGTTCTTCCAAGATGCCAGATGATAAAGCCATGGTCATAGGCGCCCTAGATATTACACAGCAGGAAACAGATGAGTTTTTAAAGATCTCTTAAAGGCATGAAGATTGGTGATTTGTCTTAGAGTTAAGGGCAGAGTGTTCCAGAGAGTGGGGCCCTTATAATACAAAGCCCGAACTCCTTGTTTTGCCTTCTTAATCCGTGGGATCTGCAGCAATGATAAATTGCTAGATCGCAAAGAGCGAGTCGGAATATATGGCTGAAATAGTTCAGCCAAATATTTTGGACCAGATCCACAAAGACATCTGTGAATTATACAACAGATTTTAAACTCAGTTCTCTGGTGGATGGGCAGCCAGTGGAGTTTATGCAGGAGAGGGCGGGATGGGGACCTATTTGGAGCACCAAGGACTAATCTGGCCGCCGTATTCTGGACCACCTGCAATCGACTCAGTTGCTCCTCGTTGGCTGGGAGGAGCAGTCCATTGCAGTAGTCCAATCTACTGACGACTAATGTCTGAACCAATGTTTTCCTATAGCAATCATCCAGGAGAGGGAATACACGCCTCAGGAGCCCAATGGTCCTGAAACAAGTTCCCGCCACCAGATTTACATGTTCCTTTAGTAATAGTGCGTGGTCAAACCGCACTCCCAGATTTTTTACTATCTGTTTAGGGCATGGAGCAGCTCCTAAATCCGTAGGCCACCACTCAGGCGACCATAGGAGAGGGGCTTCTCCAAAAAGCACGACCTCCGTCTTGCTCACATTGCATTATAAGCAATTGGAGGTCATCCAGTCGGATACTGCTCTCATACCGGTGGCAAATGCATGTTTAATTGCCGGTGTCATGGTGTGGAAGGGAAACAAAAGCTGGGTATCGTCAGCATACGATACTGGGGTGAACCCATATTCTCTTACAATATCCGCCAAGGGGGCCACATACACGTTAAAACGTGTGGGGCTTAGGCATGAGCCCTGTGGGACCCCCTTAGTGAGCTCCCTGGAGCTCGAATAATGGGAGCCCAACTTGACGGTTTGTGACCGTCCCAAGAGAAAGCTTTCCAGCCAGGCCAGAGCCGAGCCGCCTATTCCCACCTTCTGCAGACGACCGAGAAGAATGTCATGTGAAACCGTATCGAATATATATATTTATATTCATGATTGATTTAATTTTTTTTTAAAGCGCTCGATTTGCCATAAGGAGCCTTGGCGCTGCTTCTGAAGGTGAGAGTCCCAAAGGTGAAATGGAGCAATATTAGTTAAGGAAAACTAGCAACATAGCAATCTCTGTACATGTGCAGTAAAATGCGGCACACATTGAGGAGTACAAATACAAGCTTCATGAAAATTGATCAGCAGCTGGGAATTCAACATTAGGTGTTCTCGGAATTTGTAAGCATCCCCAGGTCATTTCTGTAGGTTACCTAGGGAAATGCCCATAAATCTAGGTATTTCACTTATAAGTACAACCAACTAACCATTGAATAACCCCATGTGGAAGGTATTTGGAACTGTGCAATTTAACCTGGGCTTGCCTTACATGTGTTTGAGGTAGGCACTCTGAGGATCACTAAGTTCCCTGACTTTACATCATCTCCTTATCTATACTACTATCATAAAGAGAGAACTGTGTCCTTTGAGCCAGGTAAACTCGAAAAGTACACCACCAATCGCAACACCCAATACAGTGTTGGAAAGGGGGGGTCCTGTAGATGGACATAGGCTATAAAAAATAAAAATAAACGTTATTTAAAAAAAATACACAATAAAAAAAAGTAGTCCCTAAGAAGTAGCGCTGGCCGTGTGCGCTAACAACGTGGACGTGTGTGCTGACATCATCTAGCGAGGGGAGGAGCAGCGGACAGCAGCGGTGAAGTCGGGCTGAGATACATGAAGCGCGGGGAGGAGCGGAACGTGTGCGGCTCAAAGAAGCGATGGGAGGAGGCGGGACGAGGAGCGGTGAAGTCGGGCTGATGGGAGAAGGAGGAACAAGGAGCGGTGAAGTCGGATTGATGGGAGGAGGCGGAACGAGGAGCGGTGAAGTCGGGCTGATGTGAGGAGGCGGAACGAGGAGCGGTGAAGTCGGGCTGAGGTAGGTGAAGCGCAGGAGCCCTGGGAGGAGGCGTAACGTGTGCGGCTCAGTGAAGTGCTGGGAGGAGGCGGAACGTGTGCGGCTGAGTGAAGCGTGGGGAGGAGTGGAAATGTCATGGTGGGCGGGGGCCGGGGAGGGAGTGCACGCAAGCCTGAAATGCTGCCCCCAGCCCCCTTCTGCCCCGGGTAACGCTGGGGCGGGCTGCTAGTATAAATATATTTAGATATACATCTTGCACAATGTAATATGGAAAATAAGAGACATTAAGTACAATCCATTCTTATGTTTATCATTACTGATAAAGGTACATCATTAACTGCAGATGGAATATATATACATACCTATGGATCCACCAATCTTTAGTCCTAGGGAATTGATTACATCGGCCTCCCTTGCTATTACATCTGCCCATCGGCGCTTCCTCTGTATGGTGGTTTGGCAATTTTAAAGCTCCCATCTGTCCTTTTTCTCCTTGGCAGCCCTGACTCACCCTGCCACCAGCAACCAGTATTCTTGGCAGATAATGACATATTAGCCATATCAGCCCTCCCAACTCAGCCTCAGAGAAACTACTACCCATACCAGACATTTTAAAAACCCTCCCAAAATACATGATACCCAAGAATAAACCCCCTACAAACTACCCCAACAGACCAACCACAAAATTACTTACTTCCCACTTTACAAAAGACAAATATTACAATTCAGTGACACAGGACCAAATATGTATGGCACAGAGACAAATTATGGACAAAACACACAATGAAAAGACCAAAACACTAGATAAACTCTCAAACACTCTCAAAACACCTCCTACACCAAGCAAAGACAAACAAAGAGTAAATGAAAGTGAAAGTAATTTCATGCTACCTAATTTGCATGCTACTGTACGGTTTGGTTCTTCAGTAGAGACATTATAGCCCTCTTGACATCATAGTTCCTCCACTAAAGTTGAATGTTGTGGATATAGTGATTTCACTTGTAAAAAGCAATTGACACCTTCCTGACAGAACCAATACTTCATATATCAGCCGTACCCATTGCATCAATTCCCGAATGTATCTTGCCTGTTTTTGATCACTTTGGCGTTGATGCGCGGCGTGCGACCTGCACAACAAGTGCAATGGATGCACAAATGGATCAATGGGTTGGATCTAACCCACGCAAATGGGGTATTGTCCTAATCAATCAATCAATCAACTTTTATCAAATGTGGCCAATCGCCTTTGTAGGGTATCCAGGTGCTTGCAGACCCCGGAGGCTTTTCGAACAGCCAGGAAGAAGGACTATCTTTGGTTTTGGTAGATGCGGGAAGTATGGTCAAGTAAAAGGGAGGCAGAGCATAGTCATCTCGATGGATGGTGTTCCAAATGTCACTGAGTGCCATCTGTTCTTCACTTTGCTACTGCACAGTACAGAAGGCCTGTTAGCTTTGCAGCTCTACACTGCTCAAGTGCAAGGGAAAACCAATGATCAATTTTGAATCGGAAATGTGGCATGGCTGGCCGGTCTCTTTATTGCAGTACACTGCTTCACATTGTATTTCTGAATATGTGGAACTGATTGATGAGACAACAGGTTTGATAACATGATGAGTACATTTTGAGCTCTACTTCTAGTAGATGAAATGTGGGAGAGTTGATGTTTACTGGGGCTGTGACATAAACGCCAAATCAAATAATGGATTCAAAAATGTATTTCCAATAGTGGAACTTTCTATTATGTTGAGACATTCTGTCCATTAAAGTACATGTGCTTTAAAAAAATATATTTTGCACAATGTGATTGTGTCGCCGACTATCAGCCACTGTTTGTTGGATTTCTGCTCAATCCTCATTCTCATCCTCCATTGGGTCCTGCTCATCATGGACCACGTGCCATGGGACATTTGCTTGTGCGCAGATGTTGTGGAGACCATAGAGGGTGACCATAACTACCTCCCAACTGACACGTCCAGGCATCTGAACCAGGACTTCAGCACACCAAAAGTTTGTCCCACGATATTTCGAGTCTGGACCAGTGCTTGGTTGTACTGTTGTTCCAGCTCAGTATGGGGATGTGCAATTGGGGTCATGACCCATGGCTGGGGACCATATCCTTGGTCAACTGAAAGTAAATTATTACAACTGTCAATGATTTTCCTCTTTGTTACAGTTACATAACTGTCCATGCGTGTTAAATAAACTGAATAATTCATAAACATTTCTAACAGTATTTCACAATATGTATTACTTTCACAGTTGGCCATTGATTTAGACATGTCTCTTCCAGTTCTCTGTGTAATAGCAAATGATAAATGATAAGCATGGCCTTATGCATTGGACAATTCTACAGCTTGACTTTCATCTTTATCCATTAGCTTCCTGTGGTGGGTATTTGGATATGTTCTTGATCACTCTATGTTATGTGCACTCAATACATGTGTACGGTGACAGATTATTGATCATAAATTTGTCAAGTTGGTCCTCCCTAGGTAGGCTGTGACCTTGCCGAAAATCCTTTACAGTCACACATACATATGTCCATGTTAAACCACTGATGTTGTTTTTGGCCTACATGACATTGGCACATCCATTTCATAGTTCACTTACTTAACCATGTGATTCAAGTTACATTGAATATTATGCAATTTATTGTCAGGCTCCAACTATTGTTTTTGCAACAGAAGGTGTCATTGTGCACCTCAATTGACACATATGGATAGCAGTGGGGGCCATCTTTTTGTGGGACACACTGATGTTGTAACAAGTAACTGTGTACTATAAAGTAGACACACTACATTGGTTTTTCACATGTAGGCGTATGACTCTAACCTGTAGGAGATTGTGCAACTTCTATGACTTGATTGTTACCATATTGTTGTGGAACATTAATGTACAGATTGGTATTCTGAGTACTTTCTGATACCTTGTCCAGGTTGGATTGTAGGTCTATGATGATGACTGATGTATGACATGTTTGGCAGCATTGTGTTTGTCATTTGAGTTTCACTTTTCTAGATTATGATGTTTTTCATTTGGACAACTTACTGCACACGACTGGCAAGCCATCACATTGGTTACATCAGTCAATGCGGTTGTCAGCCTATGGGTGTGTGTGCTTGTAGACTGTTAGTATTACTGAGAAATATGTGTGTTCTGTACTGTTGATAACACAAGTCTGTCAAGTATTAACATTTACATATGTCTGGGGCCTTCACTGACATGGCAAAACACACATGGCCTTTCCACATACTTCTCCATGTGTTGCTCTTAAAACTTTGGTCAATATACAAGTATACTGTCATGTGTGACACCCATGCTCATTTCCACAGTACTTGTTCTCGTACTACTGACCTTGTTGAACTTAGAATGATACCAAGAGTGGCTAAGCCATTGTGGAGGCACTTATCTCGCACTTATCTCTTGTGTCACCTTTGTACTCATATTGGCTTGTCTGTCATCTCACATGGTTTCTTTTGTGATTCATTACCAAGTGCAGGTGATGTGGTGCCCTCCATCCAAACAGAGTGAAATGACACATTGCTACTCACTGACTTTCTGTCACTACTGGCATTGGCAGCTTAGTAAAAGCATGTCAATGTGGAACATCATTCTTTACAAGTTACAGTGCGTTGTTCTCATTATTTGCACTACACAAGGGTCCATCTATTTGGGTAAATGAAACTGAACAGTGCAACAAGTCACTTGTCTGTACTGCACTCTGTCACAGAGAAAGGGCAGTTATGCACACAATCTAAGCCATATAGCACATACCTGAGCTTTCACTCTACAATGGCACACAATATGCTACTTTGCACAAACACACGAACACTTGCATCATTATGCTTGGGTGCCTGCATTGAATTTGGGATTGTGTTTGCGCAGGAGGGGACACCTTCCTGCACATGATGAATTATCAGAGCACTGAACATGTATGTAGGTGTGCCATTGATTGTAGCACACATAGGAGGCTGAAGTGACTTGACTGACTTCAGATATTTTTCGTTGTTTCACATCACCTGGGTAGACCAATTGATTTGTCACATTTCAAAGTTCACCTGGTGTGGAATACATGACATGCCTGATGAACTATGGGAGTTGCATGGAGACACCCCACAATGCCCCACAATGCCCGGGGAGCCCCACCCTTGCATCCTTGCACACAGTGATGCTAGACTGCATTTTGTGTAGTGTTGCACTGCTCTGTACTTTTATGTCATTCAAAGGCACACAAAGTGACTTTGCATGTCTTAACATGTGTGCCTGGGTGGTTTGCATTACATGTGTACCATGATGCATGGTGCATGTATGAAGCACATCCCTCATGCATATGGCCCTATCCCTGTCAACAGACACAGAAATGGCTATTATATCATACATTCCTTACTGTTAGTAGGTCTGTTATGTACTTCAGATTAACATCATGGACACTCCCTGGGTATTTGCCTGCACAGTGGTGAACATCCCCTGATGGTCCATGATGGCATGGACTTTGAGAGAGTATTTGTGCTTCTGGTTCCTGTACACATATGATGTTTCAGCAGGGGGAACCAGTTGCACATGTTTGCAATCCATTGCACGAAGCACATGTGGAAATCGCTCAATGGCATAGAGACTCTGCTTGGTCTCAAACTGCTGTTGCTGTGTCTTGGGGAAGAGGATGTACTGGGGTGTCAGGCAGATGATGGAATCCAGGACAGATGACAGGAAGGCAAAAAAAGATGGTTGTGATATTGCTGCCCTCTGGCTGTTGTGATCTGAATGAACCTAATGCTTTCATGTGGAGGACTGCCATCAGCTTGACCTCCAGAGGTGGGCCTGGTAGCTGGTGGCTGGAGCCTTGGCACTATCTGGTTCAGCAGTTATTTTATGACGTTCCTCTTGAGTTTGTAGTACATGATGGCCTCATCCTCCCTAAGGTCAATGAGGGAACACAGCTAGCAAAGAACATGATCCTTCTCCTGCATTGTGTACATGGTGGTTGTGGTGGTGGAGGGGCTGGTCTCCATGCATCTCCCAGCTGCAGAATGAGCACTGCCATGGTGTAATTGAGCTTGCTAAACTGTTTTCAATGGTTTTTATTTCTGTGCCACAGGACCTGCTTCATTTACTAGGCTTGGGTTGCCAATTCACAGGAACTTCGACACATTTCAGACTCTGAGTGAACCCTGGTTGCCGACAATGATGTACACACATTGACACAGCCATAAATATCACAGCCTTAGTTTTATGTTAGATCTTACAGAGGAACGCCTTCCTGCATATTTTAATTTCTGCGTGGTGCTGTTGGTTCTGGCTCAGGTATTTTCTTTTGCAGGCCTGCAAAACACCAGGCATTAGGTTGCATGCGTCGACATATTTATGGAGTACTGTCTGCACCCCCACCGCATCAAAATCAGTGATGCAACGGCAGCATAAGCTTCTCATAAATATGCCATGTGTGTTTGGGTTTACGGTGAGGTGGGCATGGGAAGTGCTACAACAAACCAACTCTATTCAGCCAGCTGCACTGCCATTGCCAAGGGGCATCAGATTGCCTCTAGAAGCATACATTTGCCTATAATACCATCTGAAGCATGAGGGGCTGTCTTTTTTGATTTAGGGTGAAAAATATCCTACCAACGTCCTTGACAGGGGAGGTAAAACTCAAGAAAGAAGCTTGATCATAGGGAACCAGCCCATCAAAAACGAAATCAGAAAACTGATGCTTAAATTGGTATCTGAATGAATGTATACACTGTATTTGAAAGGCTAATGATGTGAAATAATGTACATTAGAAAAAATAATGTTATCATAATAATTTACGAAAATGTAACAGCCTACAGGGATTCTGGAAGCAAAACAAACTTTGAAATGATTGCCGTTATTGTGTAGAAATACAGTCACAGCAAGCTATGTACACGGTTGTTTGTCTGCACTCGTATCGCAAATGAAAACAGCATTTGAAATAACCTCCAACAGAGCTATCAAAGATTTGTAGACATTCTAAGAGCTGGCAAACAGCTTGGGGTAAGAAAAAAATCAATTCTTACACAATGAATTTTGAAAAATAAATCGGTGTTCCTTTTTTTATTGCAAGTAAAATACATGTATTCCTAATTCAACATAATTACAATCCTAGGTGTATATCCGTATGTATTTGTGTGTTAGTTCTTTACATGAACACATGTTGTTGAATATTTAGCATGCTTTTTGTTACTTTAATATTATATTGTGTTATTAAGGGGCGATGGCACTTGTTTGTTCCGACGTGTTCCGACACCGTCTAAGCATGTGCATATATTGTCAACTACAACTATTCAGAAATGACAGTTTCCTTCATTTCTTACCTGCATGAGGGAGAGAGAGTCATTTACATACAACTATTGTTTAGTGGGATCCATTCTTTGTAAACGTTGTCCTTGATCTATTCCAAATCACATTAATGTTCACCTCAAATTGCAGAAAATAAAGCAAGCTGAGAATAAGCAAAACAAAAAAAAAAACAGCACAATACTTCAAAGTAAATATTGAGAGCTGCGCTATTCGTTCAAAGGAAGATGCTAAAGTAGTGTCAAGCTTAGTTGGTGCGACATGTGAAAGTCCCACTTCTGCTACTCGCAGGGCAGAAGGAGAACTCAAAAGGAAGATTTGAGTTGATCTGTAGGAACATCTCGCGAGGTCTGCTAGGGTTTTCACCAGTCACTATTTCAGCCCATTGTGAGCTGTAAACAAGGTGCCTCTGCGGGGCTGTTTTGGGAATATGCTGTTTGTGTTTATTTCCTCCGTAAAGCCTCTTTCAAAATGCACAAATATTGAGAGATCAGATACAGAAGCAACGGGAAAGTGTGATTTGACCAATATCAAACAAGTTGGTAAAGTTGGAGACCCAAGATTGCAAAGTACTATCGCTTATCCTATTGGTTGTTCCTTTAGAACCATATTTTGTTTTGATGAATAGGCCTTGAACCACAAATTTACTACCAGCTTTTACATTGATTCTAAATGCTCCCAAATCTGGACAAAAATAGGAGTAGAGGAATACATTAAATTTCAATTGCAAAAGACAACACAATGATGGCCAAGTAGGATGGTACGGATTAAAAACCGTACCTCTTGGTTGCACAAAAAAACACAAGTTAGTGGCAATCATTCTGATGGAAATGGCAAGGGACTTTTCTTCCCAGAGAAAAGGAATGGGAAAACCAGGATTAAATGTTAAGCAGAGTGGTGTTGTCTGCCAGTTACACTGTATTGCCCGCCTCAGTAGGGTAATGTTCATTTAGAGGACCAGAGCACCACATCACAATGCAGTAATAGTACTCTTCTGTTTCCAGAATCCTTCTACATCTTACCACTTGTTTACTGCATGCTTGCATTTGAGCTTGTTGACTTCAGGTTGTGAGACAGTATTAATTTTGTAAACTTGTCTCTCCAAATGTGGCACTATTGGGTACTGAAGTCTTAATTCAGGAGGTAGTAAATGCATTGAAGCTACAAATACAGTAAGGCATAGTGATCACCCTTAATATGCTCGAAATCTAGAGGGTTAACACTTCTAACATTGCCTAATTAGGATGAGGGGTTTCTTGAATGAAGCCCCACGTATGTGACTCACTCTGCCAACAGCTCTTCAACACACATCTTCTGATATCTCCAAATGCTTAAAGTGATTCCCCACATACAAAATCTCTTTGCTTGTTGAGTGTCGTCTCATTGCACACTAGGGCCCAGATGTCCACAAAAAGCAAAGAATGCAGCACAGCAGCCAAAGGAATGCTGTGCTGAAATTAGTTGCATGAAAGGGGGAGCAGGAAAGTGCCATATCTACAGAAATATGTATCTCTCCTTCCCTCTCCCTAGCATCAAGCACTGATTTCAGCTGCTGTGCTACAGGCACAAACTTTGGTGCCATAATGCTAGGGTGCGTGCCTGAATCTGCCATACTATGGCTAGACACACTTCAAAACTTTTCCTGCTTTGTATGTGTGTTCTACAGTGCAGCACACATGCACAGTTGGATAAGAATGGAGAAATAAAAAGATTTCTCCTCTTAATGTCTGCTTTGAAATGGCATTAACTTTTGGAGCTAAACCCTGTCTACTATTGTTTGTAGATAGGGTTTTGCATTAAAAGGCATGGGTGGTTGCATGGGAACTCCAATGTACCACCCAGGTGGCGCTAAGTAAAGCAAACCAGTGCTTTGCACTGCTTTACATTACTTTCAGGATACTCTCCACTGCAAAATAAGGTTTGCACTGGAAAGTAATTTAGGAAAAAAAATGTGTGATGTTTAGGGTCACATTTGTGATGCTAATCCAGCACACATGTTTGCAAATCTACTCCTGATCTCCTGGGACCCTGGCATCAGCCCTATCACAGGCACTGGAGAGTGCAGCTGTGGCCTCCTGGGGCCTATTCATAGTTGAAGTTGCCCCCTCCTAATGTGGACGACCGGGAAGCTTCGGTGAGGTATTTATTTACATCACGCAAGATGTTCTCTTTCGAGCCGGAGTCCTGTTGGGAAGCTAGACGTCCATCTCAATAACTGGCAATTATTGTCTTGATGAGATGCATGTAAAGACAGCTAATGATCCCCTGGGGGCAGACTCCTTTGGGGGTGCATTATTGTCCTCACACACAGTGCATCCATTTCCACATTCATGCATAGAGTGATAGAGTGCCACCATGCCTGTGTGTGGACCATGATTACACACCATGCACCTAGAAGTCGGGCTCAGCCACTGACTTGAAAGAAATGGCTTTGTCCATCATTTGAGACAAGCCTGACCAACATACACTATGGGACATACTTACAAGCCCCTATCACCACAGGAACATCACTTTTAAAGATGTACCTGTGGTGATAGGGGCTTTGCCTTATTTGCACTGCAGCATTTAGCCACTTTACCTGTCTTAACGCCACATTGTAAATAAGGCCCGATTGGGGTGGGCAATGGGTGCTGTGATAGGTGTTCTACTCCACGAAGAAAAGAGCACGCACATGAAGAATTAATTCATTTATTTCATGGGGCCTCCTCAGACTCTGCAACACAGAGAGATGTGTTTCGGCTGTCACATCAGCCTTCCTCAATCTGGTAAGCGCCATTTTTACTGAACCATTTATATGTTGAGATCATTGACTTAGACAACATCTATTGCTTTAAATTAAGAAAGGGTACACCCATTACAAACGGACATGCAAGTGCCCTCTCTTGGAATGCATTAAGTAGTATCATGCACAAAGCGGTTCCAGTTTTGCTGCTAACGTGCTATAGCACACTCTGAGACAAATAAGATTCTATTAATTTTATTCCACAGTATACCAGGATGACAGACCTGTTTCGGCACGGTCGCCTTCCTCAGTGTCAATTACATGAAATAATTTGAATTTTGTTGAAATAAAGTTACTGCAATACAAATGAAACAATTCAGTGAAATCAGAAGTGAATTCACGTATTCACAACATTGCTGATTTTTTGGCGGCCATCTTACAACATGTTACTTCCCAACTGAATGTATGTTTTGATGGCAATTATTACACACAGTGCTGTTCACAGGCATGATACTTTCCCATGCTGATGAAATTAATTATGGAGTGGTGTAACTCTTCTTAAAAATGATGTCAATTGCACCCTGTATGGGCCATCACATTCTGAATGTATCTAACCTCATCAGATAGTATGTACTGGGATTTAACTTAGATGCCTGTATCTTTTTATGTCCTCACCACCATCTCTACATACATCATGCCCTCAATGGGCTATTTCTCTAATGTGATTGTTTGCTCTCTCTATCAATTTGGATTGTTAAAGTTATTTCTCATTTGTCCAATATGGATCTATATGTCTTCCTCATTGTTGAATCCTCTTGGGGCCTTATTCTGTAACTGGATTATGAATTTAGGTGCTAAGGTACGGAGTTTCCTCACTCTATCTCCTCCTCTTTTATTCTTGTCTATTTGGTCCAGACAAAAGAATTTCAGGAGACTGCTATTGTGTTCTTTTTCAAAATGCCTGGCAACCGGATATGTATGATCTTTATTCACGTTTGCCTTCATGTGCTCCAAAATTATTTTCTTGGTGTTGTGTATTGTGCTCCCAAAACTGGAATGGCAAGCAAAAAAACAAAGGATTAAGGCCCAGATCTCTGTACTGGGGTGAATGTATGACATTGTTCTGCATTCCTTCCATCAACTGTTCTTTTTGCATCTGTCAGTGGGACTGGTATGCCCAGACGTGGGTCCCGTGCTCTCCATGCTACTGGAGTCAAGCTATCCTTGCTGATGAGGGCTGAAAGCCCCAAACCGGTCCTAGGAGTTCCCTTTGGACCCCGGGTCAAGACTGATTTGCATATGGCTGGGTCCAAACTGGAATGGCATGGTGAGCAAAAAAGCGATGGATTTAGCCCCAGATATCTGTACTGGGGTGAATGAATGACATTGTTCTGCATTCTGTCCATCAATTGTTCTTTTTGCATTACCCACATAGTGTTTCCCACACAGGCATATTAAACAGTATACTGTGTGGTCAGAGTTACAATTTAAGAACTTGTTTTTCTGTGTCTTAGACTTGCTATCTGGCGCTGTATACTCTTGTAACTTGTGGGTGTTTTTGCAAGCTTTACATTGTGTGCATGGGAAGAATCTCCTAATTGGGTCCATTTTCTTGGTCTTCTCTGTGAAATGGTGTTTTACTAGATGTTCCTTTAGTGAAGTACCTCTTCTATAAGTAATTCATGGTGCATCAGATATCAATTTCCCGATTGTGTTGTCAGATCTCAAAATTTGCCAATTCCTTTAAAGAATATGGAATAATTTAGATGCAATTTCAGTATAGTCTCTGATCATTCGTATGTTATTTTTGCCCTGTACACTCTCCATTCTGCCCTCTTGCCTACCCTCTTTCTCTGTCAGTAATTGACTTCTTGGTGTTGAGAAACTTCTATTTTCTGCTTTATTAAGCACCTCTTTGCCGTAACCCCTTTCCATGAATCTTCGTTTGGTGCATGAATCTTCATGGAACCGCTTTGTGCGTAATTGAGACTGCAACCCACCTTACCTAGAGCGGCAGCTGCAGCATGTGGTGCTCCAGCTAATGGATTTGTGAAAGGATATATGTATACATTTTGTGTCAAAAAATAAATAAATATATATATATATATATACCTATTGTGCTGCAAACAGCCCACCACGTCCATACTTAAACTGCAGCTGTTGGCCTACAGGTGCAGTATGGTTTCTGAATGTCCACAGCTTCTCCCATCAAGAGAGGAAAAAGCCAGCACACTAGGTTCATCACTTTCCAATTTTGGGTTATTTCAAGCTCCGGGTTTCAGCAGCAGCCTGTGTAAAATGTGGAATGTGCCTAATTGCCTCTGAATAAGAAAACCTACTAAGTGATTGTAACAAAATGGGGATGTCCAGTAATGCGGAATGTGATCAAGATGAAAAGACAATACGGACAAACTCTGCCTTTAACCAATTGTACCCTCTACAGAACCCCAACACAAACGCAGACTCGCAATCAGAACTCTGGCCCTTTAACGAAGACTGGGATTACCAATGGGAGGAGTCACGTCAGGACACGGAGACGTCATATACGGCACAGAACCTATCAGGGGTGTGCTTGTTCACCGAGGAGGAGGAGACGGAGAAACGGAGCGGAGTTGGAGAAGACAGCGAAGCGGAGCAGAGTGAGGAGAGACGAGACGAGAACCGAGCCGGAGGAACGAGAGAGACGACTGAGGAAGAGAAGCCAGGAGGCCACCGATACTACGAGTCGCCCAGCCATACACCCGTGGGAGGTGTATGGCTATGCCAGGTACGTGACAAAGTACGGGGCTGGGTCACGGGCAGAAATACACGTACCGACGTACCCTGAGTCAAACCCTAACTGGTCCTGGTGCCCCTCTCCCTGAGCACAGATTCCTTCCTCCCCTCACTACGGCGTTTGCAGTAAACAGGTGCACGGTTAGGGTAGTCCTCACTCCTTTTCCCTGTAGGTATTAAAGCCATTGGCGCAGTCCGCTGACACTTCCTATCTTTCTTTCCCACTGGGTATTGATACAAACGGCACGACGGAGGTTGACGAGCCTGTCCCGCGACGGAGACTCGACCGGGACCATCGCGCCTCAGCTGCGGAGTCTGGGATCAGAAAGGCAGCTAGAAGCCGATCTCCGAGGGGAAAGACAACAGCCAAGAAGAAGAGTTCGGACTCTTTGTTCTCCAAAATAAATCCTTTGAAAACTAGGATCAGTGTATTGCCTATTCCTCCCGCAGCCTTAACAGTGGTGGAGAATGCGGGCATAGGCACCATCTGTGGAGAGAAGATGGAAACAGTAGTGCAACAACTAGTGAAAGGACAAGAGCGGATCGAGTGGGTGTTAGAGCAACACTTGGTTTCAGCACAAGCTGACAGAGAAGCTATAAAAAAAGCGTTTGAGGGAAAACCTGATCAAGCCTGGGTCGACACTAGTAATAGAGGAGGAGCCACGGAGAGAACAATAACACACGGAACACAATCAGTTTCCCTGCAGAAATACCGCTCAGGTGAAGATCCGGATTCATTCTTATTAAATTTTGAAAGGGCCGCCAGAGCTTCGGGATGGCCCGTAGCAAAATGGCCATTTTTTTTGGCGCCGCTTTTAGGGGGAGAAGCACAGGCAGCTTACCAAGTGGCCAATCCCAATGGGAACACACCATACAATGAGGTAAAAAGAATAATTCTCGACCATCTGGGGCTAGATCCTGAAGCCTATAGGATAAGGTTTCGAAGGGAAAGAGGGTCAGTAGGAGAAAACCCCAAGACTTTGTTTGTAAGGCTTAAAATGGCAGCAGACAAATGGCTCACCCCCGCGACGAGTAGCAAGGAAGAAATACTCGACCGTATTTATTTAGAACAGTTCCTAGAGGCACTCCCCTATGCCACACAAAAGTGGCTAAGGCAGCACCATAATTTAACTACTACTCAAGCGGTCGAAATGGCTTCATCTTTTTCACGGGCTCAACCGAAAGGTTTTCCCTTTGAACCGGATCGGGAGCGAAAAGCTGTGATAAGACCTGAAAAACCGATTGCAAGAAGAAAGAGAAATGAAGAGGAACCGATGGAGGTTGGTTACCTCCCCAAGGCGGTCATGTTTTCGGCGGAGATGGGCGGAACATTTAGAGTAAGTGTCACAGCAAATGGATACCCTCTGTTAGCACTATTAGATTCAGGGTGTCGCCAATCAGTAATTAAAGCATCTTACGTCCATCCAAAACAGTACGTCCAAAAAGGGGTGGTTAACATAAAGTGCGTCCATGGGGATATAAAACCCTATCCAGTTGCCAACATTGTTATAAAATCCACTTTAGGGACTACTCCTGAAGTTAGAGTGGGGGTAATGGAAAGTCTGCCTGAAGATTTGATAATAGGAACGGACAATCCGGCGTTCCTCAATATGTTTAGAGATAAACTAGCAGATACAACGGGGCTTCCCTTTAAAACTAATACAGGAACAAGAGAAAAGCCCACACCTGACTGCCTACGGTTTGTAAAAATATCTAAAAATGCATACTCTCCCACGAAAGGTTCGGTCAAGGCAGCCGGGTATGATCTATATAGCGCATATGACTATATAGTGCCCAGTAAAGAAAAAACTTTAGTTAAAACAGACTTACAAATTGCAGTTCCCCCGGGGTCCTACGGCCGAATCGCTCCTAGGTCGGGTTTAGCCGCCAAGTATTTCATTGACGTAGGAGCAGGGGTTATAGATGAAGATTAAAGAGGTAATGTGAATATCCTCCTCTTTAATTTTGGAAATGAGAACTTTAAAGTCAATAAAGATGACCGGGTGGCGCAACTAATTTGCGAGAGCATAGCGTCTACCACATTGTCCGAAGTAAACAGCCTGGAAGACACTGATAGGGGGGCAGGAGCTTTCGGGTCCACTGGGGTACGCGGTGAACCTGTACATACGATACTCCCTCATGATCCGTGGGTCTTAGACAAAAGCTTTAAGTTTGCTCAAATCAGTGATCCAACTCTGATGAATGCATGGGAACAAGCACATCAGAGCGACATAGGCTCTAAAAATTGTCCCTGCTTCGTCATAAAAGATGACCTGCTGTACAGAGTTGGGAAAGAGGGGGCCCCGGCTCAGCTTCTTGTACCGGTGTCATTCAGGGAGCAGGTTCTTTTTTTTGCTCATAGCCACCTGGTCGCCGGACACACCGGTGCTGAGAAGACGACCCAAAATGTGCTCAGACAGTTTTTTTGGCCTGGGATCTATAGAGATACTGAATCCTATTGCCGTAAGTGTGACATTTGTCAACGAATGAATATGGTAAGACCCCCTGCCGTCCCTTTGCAACCATTACCGATTATTGGGAAGCCTTTTGAGAGGGTCGGGATGGATCTTATAGGTCCATTACCCAAAACTAAAAAGGGGTTTCAACATATTTTGGTCATAGTCGACTATGCCACCAGGTTTCCGGAGGCATTTCCCTTGTCAGCTGCCAACTCTAAACAAGTGGGGGATAAAATGATTGAACTGTTTAGTAGGGTAGGGTTCCCGAAGGAAATCCTAACTGACCAGGGCACCCCATTCGTCTCTAAGCTGATGCAGGAAATTTGTGGTACCTTGAACATCCACCAGCTCCGTACCTCTGTTTACCATCCTCAGACGGACGGACTGGTGGAACGATACAACCGTACCCTTAAATCAACTCTCCGGAAAATGATGGAAGTTAGTGGGTCCGACTGGGACAAAATGCTGCCGTTGGCTTTATACGCAATCAGGGCCCAGAAACAGAGTAGTATGGGGGCCTCTGCTTTTGAACTCCTCTACGGCCGTCAACCCCGCTCGTTGCTGGAAATGACCAGGGATGCATGGGTCAATGAACAGTCTGAGGAGGTCGCCACTACCCTTGATTACGCCACGGCCTTGAAATCCAAGCTTGCTAAATTAAGGGAACTGGCGGTGGACCATCTTGCGGCCAGCCAGACAGTCCAGAAAAAGGCGTATGATAAGGGGAAAAAGTGGAGACAACTACAGGTGGATGACTGGGCCTTGGTTCTTCTACCTTCCTCCTCCAATAAGTTTAAGGCGGAGTGGATGGGCCCATATAGGGTTTCGGCTATCATAGGGCGTACTAGCTATAAACTGCAGATCGCTCCAAACAAACACCAGTCATATCATATCAACCTTTTGAAGAAATGGCTGGGGCCGCCCCCTGCCGCTGTTCACTTGGCTGACAAATCGGGATCTGAGAGCTCCACCATTGACATGCTGGTTCAAAATGATGAATTGCGAGGACAGCAACAAAAGGAACTGAAAGCTACCCTGAATAAATTTGCGGACGTCTTTTCCAGCCAGCCAGGGAGAACTTCTCTGGCTGAACATTGTATAGATACTCCACCAGAAAAAAAAGTGAGGATCAAACCGTACAGAGTCCCCGAGGCCAGAAGAGCGGCTATCAAGGCTGAGGTGGAGGAGATGCTCCGGCTGGGAGTAATCCAGCCATCCAAAAGTGATTGGTCTAGCCCCATCGTAATGGTTCCTAAACCGGACGGCAGTCGCCGTTTTTGCATGGACTTTCGGGCCCTGAACGATATATCTCTGTTCGATGCATACCCCATTCCAAGAGTGGACGAATTGTTTGAAAGGTTGGGCAATGCTAAGTACATTTCGACCCTGGATTTGACGAAAGGGTATTGGCAGGTGCCCCTGCGTCGGGAGGATATGAAAAAAACGGCATTTTCGACTGAAGATGGTCATTTTGAGTTTACAGTCTTGCCGTTTGGCCTCCACGGGGCGCCAGCGACATTCCAGCGTTTAATGAACAGAGTCTTAGCCGGGTTGAGTGACTTTACATCCGCATATCTAGACGACATTGTCATCTACAGTCCGGATTGGCGCTCGCATCTAAATCATCTGGCCTCTGTTTTGGAAACATTAAGGAATGCTGGCCTAACAGTGAACGCCAAGAAATGTAAATTGGCCTTCCAAAAGGTTAAATATCTTGGCTATGTGTTGGGACATGGAATGATTGAGCCACAAATCGAGAAGGTGAGGGCTATTTCTGACACCCCTTTCCCGGCAACTAGGAGAGAAATGAGATCTTTTTTGGGGCTTGTCGGATATTATAGGAGGTTCATCCCACAGTTTGCCGACATAGCCGCGCCTCTTACAGATGCACTGAAAGATAAGGGGAAACCGTCTACTCCGGTACATCCTACAGAGCGGATGCAGGAGGCCTTCTTCACGTTGAAGTCCATTATTACGTCAACACCTGTATTATCTTCTCCGGATTTTTCTCGCCCGTTTTCGTTGCACACAGATGCATCGGATTACGGGATTGGAGCTGTGCTTTCGCAAATAGGACCTGATGGGCTTGATCACCCAATTCTGTACGTAAGCAGAAAACTCTTCCCCAGGGAATTAAAGTACGCTACCATTGAAAAAGAATGTCTGGCGATCAAGTGGGCCATCGAGAAACTCGCTTATTACCTAGAGGGGAGACATTTTGATCTATTTACAGACCATGCTCCACTGATGTGGATGGCCCGCAATAAATCAAATAATGCGAGGGTACTTCGATGGTTTTTGTCCCTACAACCATTCTCATTTGCTGTCCATCATCGGAAGGGTATCGAAAATGTAGGGGCTGATTTCTTGTCACGGCATCCACTCACCGATCGTGAGTGTCCGGAGGGGGAGGTATGTAACAAAATGGGGATGTCCAGTAATGCGGAATGTGATCAAGATGAAAAGACAATACGGACAAACTCTGCCTTTAACCAATTGTACCCTCTACAGAACCCCAACACAAACGCAGACTCGCAATCAGAACTCTGGCCCTTTAACGAAGACTGGGATTACCAATGGGAGGAGTCACGTCAGGACACGGAGACGTCATATACGGCACAGAACCTATCAGGGGTGTGCTTGTTCACCGAGGAGGAGGAGACGGAGAAACGGAGCGGAGTTGGAGAAGACAGCGAAGCGGAGCAGAGTGAGGAGAGACGAGACGAGAACCGAGCCGGAGGAACGAGAGAGACGACTGAGGAAGAGAAGCCAGGAGGCCACCGATACTACGAGTCGCCCAGCCATACACCCGCGGGAGGTGTATGGCTACGCCAGGTACGTGACAAAGTACGGGGCTGGGTCACGGGCAGAAATACACGTACCGACGTACCCTGTGTCAAACCCTAACTGGTCCTGGTGCCCCTCTCCCTGAGCACAGATTCCTTCCTCCCCTCACTACGGCGTTTGCAGTAAACAGGTGCACGGTTAGGGTAGTCCTCACTCCTTTTCCCTGTAGGTATTAAAGCCATTGGCGCAGTCCGCTGACACTTCCTATCTTTCTTTCCCACTGGGTATTGATACAAACGGCACGACGGAGGTTGACGAGCCTGTCCCGTGACGGAGACTCGACCGGGACCATCGCGCCTCAGCTGCGGAGTCTGGGATCAGAAAGGCAGCTAGAAACCGATCTCCGAGGGGAAAGACAACAGCCAAGAAGAAGAGTTCGGACTCTTTGTTCTCCAAAATAAATCCTTTGAAAACTAGGATCAGTGTATTGGCTATTCCTCCCGCAGCCTTAACAGTGATGAAAGTGAAAAGGACTGCAACATTTACAATGGATGTTTGCATAACACTTCACCAAAATGGGTAAAATATCACAGCTTCAATATTAAAGCAATTCCCAAAAATAACTTCCAACAATTAGAGTCCGGATGTAATAAACTTAATGTTCCATAATGAAATCACATATAACTAAACCATATATTATACATTCTTTTCTAAAGATGGACAACAATATACATCAGGCACAATGCATTCGTACATTAACCGAAAATGCCACATGTGAAAATAAAGTGTTCGTAGTGCAATTCTTTTGATACATAGTAACATAAATGTCAGAAGTACCAGTCATTATACACATTATCTGCTCATTGTCAATATTCTTAAATGCTGTAGGCTCAATTATTTATTAATACATCCACAAAAAGTATATTTCATAAATGTTTCTAGTATGATTCAAGTGCTGTGATGGTTAAGGATGGCTAAAATTCAATTACAAATCTATGCAGTTTTTTATATCCAACTGTGAACAAGGTATACCCAAGTGAGTGTATTAGCTAGGTGTATTATGGTCATCACCTGCATTGAGGACTAGTGCAAACAGCCCTTGCCATGCCGTCAACTCACATATCAATATATATATAGATTTCAATACAGCAAGAGTGGTATAATGCAGAAATGAGACTACTCTTTTGTGCTCTAACATATATTCATTAACCAAAGAATACATAATAGCAAATCTATACCAATGTTGCAATCAGAGAAAAACTGCCATATTGTGTCAATCTATACTTGGACTAACTACTACACTAATCTAATAGTTAAAGCAAACCAACAACCTATTTAGATGTGTCTAAATTTCCTATGGAAAAATGAATGGGGAAAATGTATTTTGGACCTCCCCTTTTATTCAGCCCCTGCTTCACAGATCACCAAGAAACCCTCTAAGAAAGACTTGGGGGGGATAATAAGACTTATTTAAAAATATTTTGTGAATATTTGCCAAACAGCGCCATGGATAACTATTAGGAAAATAAAAAAATGCTTTTCACATGGCAACATGATCCTAACTATAACTACTCAATCTATACATATTTTCTTGCTAACAAAATGTTACTATTTAAAAATATTGACCAAGTTTTTCAAACTCTAAGAAAATGGTTAGGCTCAGTTAACAGATGTAGAATAGATATACTGTAACTATGCAAAAGTATAGCTCTTTAACTATTGTTAGCTCATTTAAAAAATCATTATGCCTCAATTTCCTTCAAACGCATAACTCCTCTCACATTTTTACCCTCCGGTTTCGTGTGCTAGAATCTCGTGCCTCATATACCTCAGCCTGCTCTTCAGTAACGGTAACATTCAATAGCTCGAATTCCAACACAATTGTATCTAGGAGTGCCTCTCTTTTGTCGTGAATACAAAATGTGAGTGCTCCAGTTGTCCAATAGAACAGTGTGGCACTACTACAGTGGATTTCTAGGGTGTTAATTGATGCACTGCTGCTTGTATTGATAGTAAACCTTGCAGTAAACTGCGCCCTAACTTTTTTATCTGAGGACCCATGCCCAGCTCAGAAATTTTGCAATGCTGATTACAATTACTTTAGTAGTGTCATTCCTCAAAATTCTACTTGCCACCTGTGCCAAGCTTCTACCCATAAGCCTACACACAGGTTTAATCCATACATGCCTAGGTTGGTGGTATGCAGGACAGACAAATAAGAAGTGATCGGTGGTTTCGATGTGATCTGTGCAAAATGCACATTTATCACTGCCAGCAGGATTCCATCTACTGGTTAACCAACGTAGAGGTAGTGAGCCTACTCTAAACTGGTGGTACAATTTACGATCTAGTGGCTTTGTAATGGTGTCCCAGTACTCTTCCAGGTGGGAACCTTCCTTGACATTAAGGACGATAACACCTTTCTTCTCAACCAGAGCCTCTTTTTGAAGGCAAATTCCTCAGAAACAACTAGATGGATTACACCAAATAATGCTCTAACTTCTGCCAAATTTGTTTTAATTTTGTTGAGGCTATTTTTTCTGAACCACCTCTCAAACTTTCCTATGGAAAATCAATGTGTTGGGTCCCCCTCTTATTTCTTGTCCCTTCCTGCAATACCCTGAAACTTTCCAAGAAGGGGCTGAGGTGAATGAACTTTATTTTGGAAAGTCTTGTGTGTAGATTTTTGAAAAAGAGTCAGATTTATTAGCAAGCAAAACGCTTTTCATTGACAACTCTCACCTTACTATCAATAAACAATGATACCGTTTCCTGAATCCACAGAATAATTTTTTTTACTTGAAATTTTGGGGTGATCCTTTAAGTGAGATCTGAGAAAAAAGGGTCCTAAAATGCAATTTCTCCATGCAATGACCCATAGGAACTTTAGTGCTACAACCCAAATGGCTGAACAGAATTTCACAGAATTTGGCAGAAAGCTAGATCCTTAACCCGAAAGTGTGTTTGATTTTGTGTCAGTCTGTCCAGAAGTTTTCGATAAATGAATGTTATTGACTGGACTGTTGGGTATGGAGGACTCTCAAGGACATGCAACTTCAAGAAATGGAGCAATCTAATTAGGGTCTTTTTTAACATCAGCCATTGCACTCCTCATGCCACACACAATCGAAGGCACCACTCATGACATTATCAGTACCATCTATTTGACATTGAGGACAGCACTGTGCATGGAGATGGTGCAAGTTATACCTACTTCAATCATCTATAACTGGTGAATTTCAGTTTGATATCTTAGGTTAAAAATGGCATTTTCAATGAAAAATAATGCAACTTAACATATGTGTTTTTCAGGGAATTTCTAATGTTGTATTCAATGTAAAGCAAGACATTGTTCCCATGCCCAACATACACACACACACACACAAAGACACCACTAAAAGCTATATGAATCATTCCTTTACATAAAAGAACGCCTGATTAAACAAACCAAGTTAGCTTTGCAGTCCTTGAAATAAGTATCAATAGAGAAGCAGGATGGACCACCATAACACCCTGTAAAAATATTTAAATATAATTAATGTTATTATATAACATATACATTTTTTTTATTTTTTTTTTAGATATCATCATAAAGTGGAAAGCACAAACACAGAAATGTGAAGGGCTTTTTGGAAAAAAAATGACAATAAATGTGAGGTGGTCTCTGCCTTACAGAATGAGTTTGAATTGTTTGATGGTAGTATTGAGGTACCCTATATTTGGATCTGGGTTAGGGATCTTAATATTGCAAAATGTGAAATGGGTATTGATGAAGTGTGCGGTTACACTGATGATTCTGGAAATGGTCTATCCCACTTTTTACATCATGCATATGGGGAGACTTTGAATAAACAAATTTATAAGTATAATATCAAATTATTTACTCAGAATATGGGACTGGAAAATGCTATGCTCCCTACTTTTCAGAGCGGGGGTGTCCACTTCTCGATTATTTACCTTATTTTAATCTCTAGGAGGGCCCTGAGAATGTTTGACTTAGAGTTGCCCCTAGCCCTTTTAGCTTTCATCAACCATTGCAGTTAACTCTCAATAAAAAGACCCAATACAAGGATGAAGTAAGATTAGCAGAGCACATTGTAACCGAAGGTTTAATGTGATTAGATTAAAATGGACAGGCATTGATGAAACAACCCTGTTAAAATTTTTTTATCAAAACCAGCAAACAGGAATATTTTGCTTGTACCGAATGAGATCTCTCCCCTCACAAAATTCATATAGCATTCTGTAAGCTCACAATGACAATTGCAGTTGGGTTAAAACTAGAATAAAAACTGATAACTCAACCAAATTGGGCTGGTTTGATCACAAATGCTCATGTGCAAAACAGAATTTAAAAAGGGCCCTACAGGTATCGCCAAAAAATAGAGAGGAAGTGAAATACTTGAGAGCACTATATATATATATGTGCATGAGAGAAAAAGAAGGCCCATCTATGGGTAAGGGCATGGGAAGTTCTCAAAGTGGAAGCTGAATGCAGGGATAGTACCCTGTTTTGGAAGACAATAAATCAAAGGACCTCCCCTATAATTGAGACTTATGTCCAACCCAAAGGCAGGCTAACCCATTGTGGTAGGATGTTTAACCCGAATTACATAACTGTGGTTCCCATTTATACAGAAATATTTGGTGTTGACCCCCTTGTCTAACTCCAGCTTCCCTGGAAGTAGTGAATCTAGCACTAGAAACATTTGCAAAACGAAAGGCCCAGCTGGGGTCCCTGTAGAAGCATAATAATTGCAACCAGAACTGTTGGACCATTTCAAAATAATTATACATACCAAAGTAATATAGTTCCGATTTTTCAAAAAGGGAACAAAGGGAAATGCACAGTTCTATGGACCGATTTCCCTTCTTGATACATCTGTCAAGTAGCAGGGCAAAATATTATTGGAAATATAAGAGGCTTGCGCAGCTGAAAACCATGTGCTTACTGATTCACAATTTGTTTTTAGGACTGAAGGTAGCACCTTTGAGCAATGCACTAATCCGTACCTGCTTGTGAGTAAATATACTATTGCAAAGAAAGGCCATTGATTTTTGTGATTTGCTGAATTATGCAGCACATTTGATTTAGTCAACCATGCTAAGTTGGGGGAAACTCTGGTGCAGCTGGGTGTCCCTTCAGATGTTATTTCCTTTTTAACGCAGTTATGAAGTCACATGATTGCCCGTGTTCACTATGGTGCATATGCCAAATGCACCTCAGGGTTCAGAGTTAGGAGAGGTATATGACAAGGGTGCATTCTTGCACCCTTTCTGTTCTCACAAGATGTAAATGGGGTAGATGACATTTTACAACAATTGAATGCAGATCCCCCAAAGTCAGCAGACGGCATACCCAAATCCTTTTCTATGCCAATGACGCAGTATTACAAATGGCCTACAGTGTTTATTTGACGGTTTAACTACATTTCTGCAAAGGCAAAGATATAAGACTAACTCTGACTAAAACCTATCTTATGGCCTGTAGCACAGGTAAAATGAAGATGAAAACTCATTTTGTTATGGGCCAAGACTAGTGGAACTAAACACTTTCTCCTATCTGGGTGTTCAGTTTTGTAAATCTGGCTCACGGAGTTGTCACTTTAAAACTGGTACACTTAAATATATTATAACCTTGGAAGCAATATTCAAATTTGCATCCAAATTGGAAAAATACCTATAAAAAAAGATGCTGCTTTTGCATAAAACGGCAAACAGCCTTTAAATTTCGGTTTGAACCACGGAAGCGACTTAAGCACGCATTCCTTTACCATGCAAGTTGTGATAATGACTTGCCTTAAGGAAAGCATTATTGGTTTGATATTGGACTTTAATGCCACCACTTTCTCTACTGTTGCACAGACTGGAGTTGGAGTAGTAAATGATATATTCCAAAGTCCAGTGCTTTCCCAAAGGCAACTCGTTGTAATGACTTGATTGGTAAAGGAATGTTTTTTTGTGAAAAGTGCTTTCGTGGTTCAGACCATGTTGGTAAGGGAGGCGTGGTAAATGCCTGCATGGTACCGACATACAACTGTATAAAAGAAAATGCATCAACATTGATATCTATGTGGCTGCCTTGTGGGGAATGTTAAACAGCTTATCACTACAAACATTGGAGTATAACGTTTTATGCCAACTATTGACAGTACCCAATCTACTTCTTCATACATTGTTCATAGCTAACTTGCTATTCCCCAGATTCACCTTAATGCACTTTTGTTTTAGCATAGTATTTGGTACAAGTCTATAACTCAATTCACTAAGGAGATAATTAAAGAGTGCTTTGCTCTTGATTGTTGAGACAAAATTCCTAGGTTTGTTCATTTGAAATGCCTCTTAAATGTAATAGACAAAGATCTTCCCTGGATGATCCAACAAGTATTTAGAGTCATTGATGTTTCTCCTGAAAGGAATGGTTATTTGGAAAAGTCCATGTTAGGAGCCACTGCTGTTGAGCCCTCTAAGGAACAACTCTAACTGCCATCCAGTGGATTGTTTCCTTGAATGCTCTATTTGTGGAACCTCTAACCCCTGTACAATCTACATAACTAAGCACACTAGACCACAACAAAGGCGTCCATTGGGTTCATTTGTGAATGTGGACAAAAACTTCTTTTAGGAGCAGGCAGCGGGTTTAGGGACCACTGTCTGCTCCCCAAAAACATTTGTATTAGTTTTCACTTTCTTTTTTAAACACATCATGTTTTGCTTTTAGCAAAGTTAGATGCATATTTTTTTTTAAAAGGCGTATTTATTTTGAAGCAAATACAGACATGGTGGTTTCTTGATCCCAGTGTGCTACCTTGCCTTTCAAAGCAGGCAATCGTAGTCGGTTATGATTTGGGACCTACCGCATTATTATTTATTAGATAGGTTGAATTGTGACCCACTGCAATTCATTATTTTGTTAACTGACTTATTACTGCATAGGTCGGTTCCTAAAATAAAAATGTATTCAGCAAAAGTCAGCGTGCAAACTGCAACCACTATTACTGAATCCCTTTCCGGTACATGTAGCCGTAAGGTATGAATTAAAAATGCAGCAGTAAATACCCTAGCTTTCCCACTTTTCCAAATTGTGTACTTCTGATAGTGTGATTGTTGGGTCAATCTCTCTCTCCCTGTCCATCATTTACCACATGTGACATAATCTGGATTATTTAGAATCAGCCCAAATATCGATATTAGACCCTATAAGCAATAAATAAATAACTTAGCAAGAAATTAGGCATTTACATTCATAGTCTCAATTAGAAGTATCCAATTAACTGGCAATATATTGAGGTAGATATTATTGAAAAGAATTATGCGTATTGCATACTATATGCGTAAACAGATTATTAAAAATCAAATTATATGATTTCTATGATACTATAGAAACTTTACAAAGAAAACAACATTTAGCACAGTTGTTTTAGACAAATGTTTCCTTAATCACACATTCTTATGATAATAAATCTTTATTCGGCTTAAACAGCCATAAAAGAAGATATTAATAATACAGATACCTATAAAACCAACCACAAAAGATTGACAATCATAGGATCCAAAAACAGCATACAGTCAATGGTCATACATTAATATTACATGCATCATTTAAAAATAGCATTCAATGGTCAGTTGGAGTAAAATCGACTAACAACCTACATTAACTGGCCACACAATTAAATGCATCAAAAAGATAACTGTTAACCATTTTGTTTCCTAATTTAAAGTGCTTTTCTAATAACATGTATAGCAGCTGGGCAAACAACCTGGGTTTCCAAGTTAGTTAAAGATCCATAACCTTCATAATATGAGTTGCTGAAACTAACTGAAAATAATTTACAATCAATTCAAAGCACCCTTAAAATTTACAACAATTATCCTATGGCCCGTTGTAAACATTAAATTAAAAACAATTCATAAAATTCGAGGGACTCAAAATACTTTACATGCAGTAATAATTTAAAACTGCAGAGGCGATCTTATTCATAGCGTTTTCTATTAGCCATGGAAACTTTTATAAAATAGGCAGCAGCAATGAAAATATCAGGGGTAGCCAATGTATGCAAGAAAGTAAAACTATCAATATGTGTACAGTGGTGAGTTTTCTTTAACAGTGGGACTACAAATGTACTTCTCTGCAGAATAGGGTAAAGTGCATAGTGGTTTCACTTGTAAAACTGTCACACAGACTGAGTATAAGTTATTCCGCCCACCCTCTCTGACGTGGAAATATCAAGAAAAAGTACACAGTGCATAAACGGAGTCTAGTTAAGTAAAATCTAGTCTGGAAATTAGTGGTACATGTTAGATAATATCACAATGAGGCGGCAAACATCTGCAGTGGGGCCATCTCAGCATGGTCGGGATAACGTGTGTTTCCACTTGAATAAAACACATCTTTCATAATAAGCATGGCATTCGATGAAATGATTTCTGGGTTATCATAAAAGTGCCCCAATCCTATTTCATGATATTAGTCCTTCAGGAAGTGAAACCATGGTATTTTTAGGGAATTGGCCAGCCTTTGACAATCTAAAATTATTTCTTGTGTGATCACTAGTTCTTCAGATAGCCAAATGTTAGCCCATAGAAATTGCAAGCTATACAATCCTCTATGTACTCTAGACCCAGTTCCGTGTGGCAGGAATGGGTGGGGGCACTATTTGGGGTCAATAGAAGCCTTTTAGTAAACTTATGTTCCACTGCCTTAAATACATTTGTGAGCAAGGGTTCACACACTTTAGGATTGATTTTAAAGAGATCAAGGAGCACCCCATCTGGACCTGGAGCTTTCAGTCAAGTTCCCTGAGCTAACGCTTCCTCAACCTCAGTTACTGTGATGGATTGAATGAGTTGGGTGGCTGCAGGTAGATCCACGGGAAAGTCCTCTACCCTCTTACCTGAGGGTTAAAGATGCCAGTAAAATAATCAACCCAAGTGTCTCCCAGGATCAGTGAATCCATCTGCCTGACTTCTTCAGTGAATAATGGGCGATTAATACAATTACCCCAGATTTTCTGGTGTCACTTAGGGCTCCTGCTCTCTCCAGATTTTCCCATGCTGAACTTCTCAAGTCTGCTTTTCTACCCCCAATTGTGATTTTATATTTATACCTTTCAGCTTTATTTAAATCTTTATTTCCCGGCGTAGCATGCAGGGCCCTTTTTAAATCCTTGTGGTCCCTGGAACAATCAGAGTTGAACCATTGGGCCTCCTGGGAGAGTCATGCATTCATCTATAAAGCCATGGAGGAATTCAAATGAATGTGAACTTTTGTTATGGCCTTGAAAACATATGGTAATCAAGCAATAGGAAATTAAGCTGTCTGGTTAAGATGCGGTGTAGGTATTTCTGGATAATATACTTTGAAGCAGCGGAACATAATTTAACCAGTGTTTCACACACAATGATGAATGTGCGTTGGTCAGAGGGTCCCTGCAGAATGTAATTGTAAACGGTGGGAGTCCATGCTTCCAGACATTTGCTTGACAATATGTTTTTAAGGTTGAGGGACATAGGGGAGAAAAGAGGATTGTTATATCTTAAATAAAATATATGTCCATGCCATAGGTCTCAACACATCTGCGTATAAGTAAGTCCATTAAACCTTATATATTATATAGATGTAGGCAAATTGTACAAGCCATATACATCTAGTTTTTTTAAATAAAAAGAACAAATGAAAGTGCATTGAATTCTGTTCCTGATATTGTTTTCCAAGATGTGTGTGGTACTTGAGAAGATATTGGTAAACCTCACTGCTCACAAGTTTATCTTTATCATCAAATTTGAAATTATAATTCAATGTTCTTATGATTTAAGCAAATATATTCCATGGTAAAATAGACACCTAAGCTGCCTCAAAAGTAACTGCAGCATCTCTGGTTTATGTTTGCAAGTTTGAATAATTTCACAAATCCATTTAAATCCACACACTTATTAATGTCTTTCGAAACACCTCTGCATTGAAACTGAGTCAAGTTCACCATCTGTTGAAGATAGAAATATTGTAATATTGGAGGATTTTGAAGTGCATCTTTACTTACAATGTCTTCCTTACAAACTGTTCTTGTCAATATGAAAACCATAGTGATGAAACATTTTAATATGAAATCAGACTAAAAGTAAAGAGACACATATGTGCACAATAGATCACAAGCTGTTGCTAGTAAATATGTCTTAATTATGTCTCGTCAGGTTCTCTTCCATATGAAGGTGTTAACTGCACCATCCAGAGGCATCCAAATGTAGTTGTCGTTTTAACAATACAAGTACATCCATGTGTCATTATTTATTTCCATTGGAAGAGGTGTATGGTTTTCTGTAGTTGAGAAACAAACCTGTTGTACTGGCTACACTGACTGGCACATTGAAGCATACTTATTCATTGACTTATTTACTTATTCAGAAAGCTCTTGCTTAAACTCATGATATTTATTTGTGTTAAGTATTAAAATGTTTGGCTAAACCTGGGCTAGGTTCAAGTTAGAGGATATCAAAGTGATTTACATTAAAAGAAACAAGAATGTGGCCCTCATTACATGTTAAGCAGAATAGGTGAAGTAATTACCACTTTTTAACTTGCAAATGAAGCATAGCATGCAGAATCAGTATTTAACTCAATGGTATATAGTGGAGTGGTGTACACTGGTGTGGCGTACAGTAGCGGTCGGTGGTGGAAGTGCTGCCGGACGGTGACGTGGGACAGGGGTAGTAAACTACAGAATACATCCAAATGCATGTAAGTAAACATATAAATAAATAAAACTAATTTTGTTGCATGCACTACATCACCAAATTCACTGCAGTGCGTGCAGCTAAATTTGTTTTATTTATTTATATGTTTACTTACCTGTATTTGGCCATATTCCGTAGTTTAATACCCCCACCCTGCCCCTCCCCTGCCCACGTAATCGCCCAGCAGCACTCCTACCACCGACCACTACTGGGCATACAGTGTAGTGGAGTACAGTGTAAAAGCATTGGTTGAAGTACCATAGAGTAGCATAGAGTCAAGTGGCGTAAATCGAGAATAAAGTAAAGTGGAGTAGCATAGAGTGGAGTTGCATAGAGTTTAATAGCGTAGAGTGGAGTTGTAGAGAGTGGTGTACAGTTGAGTTGCATAGAGTGGAACGTGGACTAGCATAGAGTGGAGGGGCACAGAATGGAGGGGTGTAGAGTGGAGTGGGATAGAATGGAATAGCCTTGAGTAGAGGTGCACACAGTGGAATAGCGTAGGGTGGAGTGGCATAGAGCGGAATAGCTTACAGTGGAGTTGCATGGAATGGCATACACTCAAGTGGCATAAAGTGGAATATCCTAGAGTGGAGTGGCGTAAAGTGAAATACCATAGAGTGGAGGGGAGTGGAGTTGTGTACACTTAAGTAGCGTAGAGTGGAGTGGCATAGAGTAGAGTGGCTCAGAGAAGAAGGGCATAGAGTGGAATAACTTAGAGTGTAGTGGCGTACGGTGGCATAGAGTCCAGTGGTATACAAAGGAATAGTGTAGAGTGGAGTAGCGTACAGTGAAGTTGCATAGCGTTGCAGTACCATAGAGCGGAATAGCATAGAGTAGAGTGGTGTAGAGTCAAGGGGCACATAGTGGAATAGTGTAGAGTGGAATGGAGTAGAGTGGCATAGCTTAGGGTGGCGTAAAGTGGAGTGTCGTTGAGTCTGATAACATAGAGTATATTGGGGTAGGGAGGATTGGTATAGAGTTTAGTGACATACAGTGGAATAATGTAGAGTGGATTAGCATGGAATGCATTGTAGTGGCACACAGTACAGTTGAATAGAGTGAAGTGGTGTAGATTTGAGGGCTATAGAGTGGCATACAGTCAAGTGGCTTAGAGTGGAACGGCCTAGGGTGAAGTGGCATTCAGTGGAGTGCATACAGTAGAGTAGCATAGAGTGGAGTAGTGTACAGTGCAATATCATAGAGTGGAGTGGTGTGCATTTAAGTGGCATACAGTGAAATAGCATACATTGCAGTGTATAGAGTGGGCAGCGTACATGGTGTGGTGCACAGTACAGTGGCTTATATTAGAGTGGCATGGAGTGGCATGGAGTGATGAAGAGGTGAAGGGTGGAATAGTGTAGAGTAGAGTGGCATAAAGTCAAGTGGCATACATAAAAAAAATCGAAGTGGAACTTATAAAGCACACAGATACTCTAAGGAGTGTCCCAGCAATGCAGGTGTAGCTGACTAATCACAATGTGTATGTGAGGGGAAACAGACAAAAAAGCTTCATTGAAAGCCAGGTTTTCAGGCCTCATTTAAAAGAGGCCACATTCTTAATAGCTCCCAGGTGGAGAGGGAGAGCATTCCAGCTGGCAGTGGCTAGCGCTGAAAAGGAGGATCCTCCCCAGTTTTTCCTACTTCTCGTAGACACCGCAGCCAGCAGTGTGTCAACCAAACGTGGGGTTCTGGAGGCCAGATAGTGAAAGAGTTGCTTAGATTGATATTTAGGACCTAATTCATAAATAGCTCTTGGGGCAAGCAGCTGTTCATTAAACTTTACTCTTGCCCAAATGGGCAGTCAATGCAGCTTCTTGAGATGGGCCTGAACAGAATCTTTACTCTGGAGATTCAGCAGGAGCCTTGTAGCAGCTTCTCCACCAACTGGAGTCTCTTGAGTAGGTGTAGGCACAGAAGGAGGCCCCAGAAGTATGCATTGGCATAGTCCAGACAAGACATTATAAAGACATGGACTGCAGAAAGCAGGGAGAATGAACAGAAGGAACAGTAACATAAACATCCTAAGGAAACACAGGATGTCGAAGCAAGTCCCCATTGTGCCTCCACTTGTGGTTTGAAGGACAAATTACTGTTAAACTTCACTCCGAGGTTCTTCACAACCATAGTAGGGGTCGGAGCAGCTGAAGCAGAACTTGGCCAGAACTCACCACCCCAGAGAGGGAGAGGAGATCCAAAGACTAGTATCTTTGCTTTGCTTGTGTTGCACTGAAGGTTGCTCTGACACTTCCATTGAAACACAATTGACAAACGCTCTTCAAATCTACTTTAGGCACTAGAGACATTCCCATCCCAAGTAAGAATAATATGTGCGTCATCAACATAGGAGATGACCTGCACTCCAAAGGATTCCACCAAGGTTGCCAGAGGAGACATATAGATATTAAACAATGTCAGACTCAAGGCAGAGACCTGGGGAATCTCAAACTCAATGGGCTTAGAGTCAGATGTAAAAGGAGGCATCCACACTGACTGAGATCTGTTTGATGGAAAAGAATGCAGCCAGGCGGTTCCACATATCCCAATGTACCGCAGATTGTACATCAGGCTAGGATGGGAAACTGAATCAAACGCTGTCAAAAGATCTAAAAGCATAAAAAACACCTTCTACCCCTGTGCTACTACCATTTAATAGTATCTGGGATCTCAAGCAAACTCAGTGCTGCAGCCGGGGCGAAAGCCCGATTGAGAGGGAGGCAGGAACTGGTTGGCATTGAGATAGCTAGAAAGTTGCATGTTAATTATTTTCTCAGGATCTTAGAACAGGCCGGGTGCAAAGAAATCAGCCTTTAATTAGCCAGGACAGATCTATCTGCCAAAGGTTTTAAGTACTGAAATCAACCCAGCATTCTTCCAGCCGCTGGGAACATTGGCTAGGTACAGTGAGTTATTTAACAGCACATTCAAAGTAGGATTTATACCCTCCTCATTAGCACCCAGGACTTGAGAGGGGAGCATTGTCAGGGAGCCAGACATGCAAGCTCTAAGAACCCACTTGAAATCCTCCGATGAATTAGGAGATGAAAAAAGCCCTGACAGGGTCTGATCACCAGACAGAACAGTCATAGAGCTATCGATGGCAATAGATGGACTGACGCAGTGGAGTAAGTGCTGCTATTGGTGATCACAGTCTTTGAGGACTCTACAATTCCCAGAAAATCTGAAAGTTGAGAGCTGAGTTTCAGAGATGCTTCCAGCAGCTGAGATGAAGTAGAAGGATTGATACTTGTTCGAGTGATTTCAAAAGCTTCCTTAAGTGTATTAATAGATCTAGTAATTTTATCAACAAAGTACTTTGCTTTGGCTTATTTATGCCTCAGTTATAGATGGAAAGCTCCTTTTTGTAGTGCTCCTTTTCCAAGGGTAGATACAATTTGTGCCAAGCTCTTTCAAATGTTTTAAGTGATGCTGTAGTAGTTTAAGGCCTTCATTTAAATAATGGATCTGATGGAAGTCTCAAATCACCAGGACCAAATCTGATGGGTACCACCTGATCAGCCCTCTTTCCTAATGAGGCATTAACTGTCAGTGCATCAACTTTGATATCACTAGAAAGCACCGGAGGACTATTGCTGAGATTAAAGGTACTATCTTCAGACTTAACTTTAGCTCAGTGGTGGTGAGAAAGCGACAATTTCAGCCTCCTGAATCTGGGGCCCTGCTCCAATAGCCAGTGGAAGTATGCTGTAGAATGATCTGACCCGGTACTACTAAGCACATCCACAATCTTGATACAACCATTCAAAAAGACAAATTGCTTCAGGTTCAAGCGGATGGAATGTCCAGGAGAAAAGAGGCTTGCTGGTCCTCTGACTTGTCCAAGTGAATGTTGAGGTTGCCCAGAACCATAAAATTGTAGTATTTTAGTAAATAACTGGACAGGCAATCATGAAATGAGGAAAAAATAGGTAGTCTGAACTGGGGAGATGGTAGATAAGTATTTCAGACACAGATTTGTTTGAGGAAGGAGAAAGACATAATCCAGCGAATCCACCCCCTAGAGTTCAGATTCTCAAAAGATATGATTTCTCCGGAAGCATTTAAAAATAATGGTGATGCCCCCACCCCTCTTACCCACTCTGCCATTGTGAGCTATTGAAAGCTTGCGGGAACAGCAAAAGCAATATCTGGAGCTGAACCCTCGTTCCTTCAATAACTAGCTTTTCCTCCCTAAGAAGCTCAAATATATGTAGTGCATTTTTCGGATAGATTGCACATTCACCAGGGCTGCCTTAATCCTTACATTAATAGAATTAAGGGCTGATGGAGGAAGATTGCTGCTGCTGACTAATGGCAGCGGACGTACTCTCCCGGGTTTCGCATAGGTGGGCCTAAATGAGATACATCTTTTACTCACCTAACGTACTTTTTCTTTTTCCTGTTTCCCTGTCCTTTGTGGCATGCGTTGGACCCTCATTCAGTCCGGTTGCTCCTCCACGCTCCAGCTGACCCTCATGCTGGTATCGTTCTGCTTTACCAATTTTCAGCTCCCAACGCTGCATTGTCCTGCATTCATTTATTTGCTAGCGCTGCACTGTCGCTCCATAGCGCTGTACTGCCGATTTAATTTGTACCTCCTGAATAGCGCTGCACTGTTGATTTAATTATTTAATTGTGCCGCACTGTCTCCTTATTTATTTCATTAGCAGCGCGACGTCGCTGAGGCAGTAACTCTGACTTCTCAGCTGTCTCGTGCGTGTAAGGCTTTCATAACGCTGTGCATTTGCTGGCCCTGGCTGTGCTCGCCTTTGACCCTCCATTTTGTGTATTTGTTTTTCCCCTGGTCCGCCCCTCCTCCCGCCACCGCCTCCTCCCAGCTGCTGCCCCTCCCACCCACGAGTAATACCCTTCCTCGCTCCCGAGCTCCCTGTGACCGCCTGGACCCTCATTCAGTCCGGTTGCTCCTCCACGCTCCAGCTGACCCTCACGCTGGTATCGTTCTGCTTTACCAATTTTCAGCTCCCAACGCTGCATTGTCCTGCATTCATTTATTTGCTAGCGCTGCACTGTCGCTCCATAGGGCTGTACTGCCGATTTAATTTGTACCTCCTGAATAGCGCTGCACTGTTGATTTAATTATTTAATTGTGCCGCACTGTCGCCTTATTTATTTCATTAGCAGCGCGACGTCGCTGAGGCAGTAACTCTGACTTCTCAGCTGTCTCGTGCATGTAAGGCTTTCATAACGCTGTGCATTTGCTGGCCCTGGCTGTGCTCGCCTTTGACCCTCCATTTTGTGTATTTGTTTTTCCCCTGGTCCGCCCCTCCTCCCGCCACCGCCTCCTCCCAGCTGCTGCCCCTCCCACACCCACGAGTGATACCCTTCCTCGCTCCCGAGCTCCCTGTGACCGCCTGGACCCTCATTCAGTCCGGTTGCTCCTCCACGCTCCAGCTGACCCTCACGCTGGTATCGTTCTGCTTTACCAATTTTCAGCTCCCAACGCTGCATTGTCCTGCATTAATTTATTTGCTAGCGCTGCACTGTCGCTCCATAGCGCTGTACTGCCGATTTAATTTGTACCTCCTGAATAGCGCTGCACTGTTGATTTAATTATTTAATTGTGCCGCACTGTCGCCTTATTTATTTCATTAGCAGCGCGACGTCGCTGAGGCAGTAACTCTGACTTCTCAGCTGTCTCGTGCGTGTAAGGCTTTCATAACGCTGTGCATTTGCTGGCCCTGGCTGTGCTCGCCTTTGACCCTCCATTTTGTGTATTTGTTTTTCCCCTGGTCCGCCCCTCCTCCCGCCACCGCCTCCTCCCAGCTGCTGCCCCTCCCACCCACGAGTAATACCCTTCCTCGCTCCCGAGCTCCCTGTGACCGCCTGGACCCTCATTCAGTCCGGTTGCTCCTCCACGCTCCAGCTGACCCTCACGCTGGTATCGTTCTGCTTTACCAATTTTCAGCTCCCAACGCTGCATTGTCCTGCATTCATTTATTTGCTAGCGCTGCACTGTCGCTCCATAGCGCTGTACTGCCGATTTAATTTGTACCTCCTGAATAGCGCTGCACTGTTGATTTAATTATTTAATTGTGCCGCACTGTCGCCTTATTTATTTCATTAGCAGCGCGACGTCCTTGAGGCAGTAACTCTGACTTCTCAGCTGTCTCGTGCGTGTAAGGCTTTCATAACGCTGTGCATTTGCTGGCCCTGGCTGTGCTCGCCTTTGACCCTCCATTTTGTGTATTTGTTTTTCCCCTGGTCCGCCCCTCCTCCCGCCACCGCCTCCTCCCAGCTGCTGCCCCTCCCACCCACGAGTAATACCCTTCCTCGCTCCCGAGCTCCCTGTGACCGCCTGGACCCTCATTCAGTCCGGTTGCTCCTCCACGCTCCAGCTGACCCTCACGCTGGTATCGTTCTGCTTTACCAATTTTCAGCTCCCAACGCTGCATTGTCCTGCATTCATTTATTTGCTAGCGCTGCACTGTCGCTCCATAGCGCTGTACTGCCGATTTAATTTGTACCTCCTGAATAGCGCTGCACTGTTGATTTAATTATTTAATTGTGCCGCACTGTCACCTTATTTATTTCATTAGCAGCGCGACGTCGCTGAGGCAGTAACTCTGACTTCTCAGCTGTCTCGTGCGTGTAAGGCTTTCATAACGCTGTGCATTTGCTGGCCCTGGCTGTGCTCGCCTTTGACCCTCCATTTTGTGTATTTGTTTTTCCCCTGGTCCACCCCTCCTCCCGCCACCGCCTCCTCCCAGCTGCTGCCCCTCCCACCCTCCGCCCCCTCCACATCCATTTATGACCAATGCCCTAACGTGCAGCGTTCACGCGCAGCGACCGCGCCCAACCCGCGCCGAAGGTGCGCCAAAGGTAAGCCCCTCTACGCCCGTCCGCGCCTGGACTGCGCCCAGAGCCAGACCCCCTGCCCCTCGCATGCCCAGCCCGCCCGCATTACCTATGATGCCTCCTCCCTCCTAGCCCTCAACCCCGGTCGAGCCCCCAACTGCGTCCAAGCCGCCCCTGGACACACCCATGGACCCTTCTCCTGCATTTCCTGCAAATTCATCGGTACCGTCACCAACTCCGCTACGCTCACACCTCTGATTCCCGACCCCAACCACCTACAATGCATCCTGCTCAACACCCGATCGGTACACAGGCACGCCATTGACCTATGGAATCTACTAGACACCATCTCTCCAGACGTCGCCTTCCTAACAGAAACATGGATGAACGCTTCCTCTGCCCCAGACATCACCATTGCCATCCCTGAAGATTATAAGATCACTCGCAAGGACCGTACCGGCCACACAGGAGGAGGAATCGCTATCGTCCATAAAAAATCAATCCGCATCTCAACCAGCTCTGACGCCTACCTCGCCAACTCCGAACACCTTCACTTCCAGATCCACATCGACCCCAAGACCACACTCAGAGGCACCCTCCTCTACAGACCACCAGGACCCCGCGCAAAATTCAGTGAAGACATCACAGACTTAATCACTCCACACGCGCTCCCCTCCAAAGATTACATCCTTCTGGGAGACCTCAACTTTCACCTTGAAAAGATCAACGACCGCAACACCACCACCCTCTTGGACAACCTCACCAACCTCGGACTTAAACAACTGGTCACTTCCCCCACCCACATCGCAGGTCACACACTCGACCCCATCTTCACTTCCAGCAATCATGTCTCCTTCAGCCACACTACGGATCTCCTCTGGACTGACCACAGCTGCGTTCACTTCACCTACAACAAGCCGAAACCCATCAACCACCTCCAACCAACTCTGCAAGGAAACTGGAACAAAATCACCATCGACCAGATCTCCTCATCGCTCCTTCTAAACACCCCAGCCCACTCTTCTAACCCAGACCAAGCCGCCGCCAACTTCACCCTATGGTTATCCAACACCGCCGACACCTTAGCACCACTGAAAAAACGTCAAAGCAAACCTGGCAGCAAGAAGGCCTCATGGTTCAACGATGACCTTAAGAAATCCAAGAAACTCTGTCGCTCCCTCGAGAAGGCCTGGAAAAAAGACCCAACCACCAGCACCAAGGATGCCTTCAAAAACGCCACCCGCACACACCACCAACTAATCCGAAAAGCCAAGAAAACAGCACTCAAGGATCGACTTGACAACAACGCCCACAACAGCAAGGAACTTTTCAACATCGTCAAGGAATTTACCAATCCCTCGGCCAACTCCAACGACATCACCCCCTCTCAAGCCCTCTGCGACTCCCTAGCCTCATTCTTCCACAACAAAATTACAAACATCCACAACAGCTTCGACAACCAACCCGGAGACCAACCCACCCAACCATATGCTGAACATTCTCCCCCCTTGAACACCCTTAACGACTGGAACCCAATCTCCACTGAGGACACCATCCGCCTGATGAACTCCATCCACTCGGGATCCCCCACAGACCCATGTCCTCACCACATCTTCAACAAAGCAGACTCCGTCATAGCACCGCACCTCCGAGACGTCATCAACTGCTCCTTCAACTCAGCCACCTTCCCGGAAAGCTGGAAACACGCTGAACTCACCGCCCTTCTGAAAAAACCCACAGCGGACCCCACCGAACTCAAAAATTACCGCCCCATTTCGCTCCTTCCATTCCCGGCCAAAGTAATCGAGAAAGCTGTCAACAACCAGCTCGCCGCTTTCCTCGAAGCCAACAAATCCCTCGACTCCTCACAATCTGGCTTCCGAGCAAAACACAGCACTGAGACCGCCCTCATCGCAGCAACAGACGACATTCGAACTCTACTGGACAATGGAGACACAGTCGCCCTCATCCTCCTCGACCTCTCTGCAGCCTTCGACACAGTCTGCCACAGCACCCTTTTACAACGCCTCAGAAACATCGGAATACAAGGAAAAGCACTTGAATGGATCACCTCGTTCCTCACCGGAAGAACCCAGAGAGTCCGTCTTCCACCATTCAAGTCCGTGGCCACTGAAGTCATCTGTGGTGTACCACAAGGATCCTCACTTAGTCCCACCCTCTTCAACGTATACATGAGCCCCCTCGCGGCCATCGCCCGCCAACACAACCTCAACATCATCTCTTACGCGGATGACACTCAACTGATCCTTTCTCTCACCAATGACCCCAGCACCGCCAAAACTAACCTACACGAAGGAATGAAAGAAGTTGCCGAATGGATGAAACACAGCCGTCTGAAACTGAACTCAGATAAAACAGAAGTCCTCATGTTAGGTACATCCCCCTCTGCATGGGACGACTCTTGGTGGCCGGAAGCCCTTGGAAAAGCACCCATCCCGACTGACCACGCACGGAACCTAGGCGTTATCCTGGATTCTTCACTTTTAATGAACAGACAAGTCAGCGCCGTATCCTCATCCTGCTTCAACATTCTTCGCATGCTCCAAAAAACATTTCGCTGGATCCCCACCGAAACCAGAAAAACAGTCACCCATGCTCTGGTCACGAGCCGACTGGACTACGGAAACACCCTCTACGCAGGTACTACCGCTAAACTCCAGAAGAAACTCCAACGAATCCAAAACGCCTCAGCCAGGATCATATTAGACATCCCGCGCAACGAACACATCTCTGGTCACCTGAAAGACCTCCATTGGCTACCCGTCAACAAGAGGATCACTTTCCGACTGCTAACCCACGCACACAAATCACTCTACGACATCGGACCAGAATGCCTCAACTCACGACTGTCCTTCTACACCCCCTCCCGCCAACTACGTTCTTCCAGCCAAGCCCTCGCCACTGTACCTCGCATCAACAAGACCACCATGGGAGGCAGATCCTTCTCTTACCTGGCTGCTAAAACATGAAACTCACTCCCCACTTACCTTCGCCTTACCCAGAACCACCTAGCATTCAGAAAGCAACTTAAAACGTGGATATTTGACAAGTAATCCTCCTCCCCTCCCTAAGCGCCTTGAGACCCTCTGGGTATGTAGTGCGCTATATAAATTCTTTGACTTGACTTGACTTGACCCTGCTCCTTATTTGATGAGATGGTTCGGCGAGTCCTGCCGCCCTCGACACTCACAGCGTCCGCGTTTGCGGTGGTGGCAGTGGCAGAGGAGCCGAGCCGGGAACACGGAGCTGGAGGTGGGGGAGAGTCCACGTATGAGCGGAGACACCAGGGAATTGCTTCCTTGTTGCTCCGGTTGGTGGGAGGAAAAGTCTGCATCAGTCCAGGAGCATGTTCGTGTTGACGGCTTGAATGGGGTTTCAAGGAGGATGGTGAGCAGGTAGGGGGGGTCACAGAGGCCAGCTCCTGCAGAGGAGATCAAGGACACCAGTTTTTTTTTTACTTTCTACCCGACGGTAAGTCAGAATTTGGAAGCCTGACTGGGAGAGACAATGTCATGAGCAGTAACTCTCTGGCATCTTGTCAAAGGTGTGTACCTTCAATTCGGGAGGGGGAGTTATCTTTGAACTGTATGGAGTGTATTGATGGGATTTAAAAAAGGTATTTCCCTCCTAAAATAAGCAGATACGCCCTGCGAGCCAGAGCAGCTCACCTAGCATCAAATACAGTGATTACTCAGTCAAACCTGCCTGCATGGGTCTACCCCATCTCTGAAGTCAGAGCATTCATTCAACAACATAAGCAGGGTGGAAATATAACTGACACGGTACTCCTGCAAAAATGAGAACAACCAAAGGTAAAGGGAAAGGCTAGCATAAGAAAACACCTACTGCAAAAACTAAAATTACCCCCTCTTTAAAATCCTTCTATCAAGTCATGTCTTTGCCCACGACCACACCAATATCTACATCCACGTCCTCCTCCATGCCTGCAGTTTCATCCAGTACAATGAAGAAGGCATCAATCTTTAAAGGTAGTGAGCCTCCGAATAACATCACGCAGACAAGCCACGTGGTAATTGAATCTCAGGCCCTCTCGATCACCAGCACGTTGCTTGATACTGGAACTGAATCTGCGGTTCAGATACTCAGTTTTGGAATTACATGATGAACCAGAGCAAGGGCAGGAGTGGGGACATGAACATCAACAAGGGGCAGAAAGCTCTCATTAAGGGGGTAGAGGTAGTTTGAATGGATCTAGCCCCCAGGAATATATGGTAAAGGATCATGTGGTTTCAGCTCCTAATACACATTCATTAACTGATTTATTTCTGGCAATGAAGGAAAAAATTACCAGCAGGTTTATTGTGTCAGAGACGAATCAAGCGGAGTTGGCTAGTAGGTTTTCTGTGTCTGAAGCGAATCAGGCTGCAATCGGATCGTCATGCGAGGTATTGGCTCGGAAGCTGGAGAAAGTCACTTTGGGGACTGAAGCAATTGAGGCTGAATCCCCCCAACTGAAAGAAACGATCAGAACGACCATTGCTGACCTGGCAAAATTATCAACTCAAAAAAGGAACTGAAGGACGATCTCGAGCGATTGAAAAACCCCTCCAGAAAAAAACAACTTGAAGTTTCAAAATATCCCAGAAGCTCTGGAGGGGGAAGACATAAAGGGGTTTCTGATTTCCCTAATAAAAAGATCTGTCTGCAAAACTTTTCCAAATATTGATCTAGCATATGAGATCCAAAGAGCCCATAGTGATCCGTTTAAGAGTAACCCAGGAAGACAGAAACCCCGGAAAATCCTTGTAAATTTTCTGTCCTATTCAGTTAAGGAGATGATCTTGACAGCCGCACTTATGGAAGGGATGATATCTTCTCCTTTCTCGGATATGCCCTCCTTTTCCTTCTCCATCAGATCCGATATTTCACACAATACGGCTGCAAGACAGTGGGAGTTGGGGAAGAGATTAGCAGCGTTAGATAGTCTTGGGGCAAAGGCCCAATTGAGATTTTCTGCCACACTACGTGTGATGTGGAATAATGATATGCTCTGATCGCTATGATTCAACATGAAAAGGAGGAAGGGAAATAGGGGTAGGATTAGAGGTTTAGGAGGGCTTGGCTTCAAGCACCCAAATCTCAAGGGTTAAATTTAAGTAACATATAACCCAAAGGAGTGGTGACCGAATAGGTTTAGCCTATTGGAAGGGAGGGTTACTCAGGGGGTAAGGGGTCACAGGGGGGAGGGGGCTGGAGGAGGCGTCACTGGGTGGGGAGCAGAGGGTGAACATTTTTCTAAAATCCTCATCTCAGCTGTACTTTAAAGAACGCTGTATAATTCAAAGAAGGAGAGCATTAGCTGATGGCAGGCAATACCAAAAGGGACAGTAGCATTTATTTTATCTCCTGGAATTTGAATGGTTTGCAATGCCCACATAGGCAATGGTTGATATGTATCTAGAACTCTCCAGTCCAGGACTGTCTTTTACAAGAGACACATCTGACCTCTATTGAATCACAAGCAATTTTCTTAAAAATTCCCTGGATAAATTATTTTTGTTATTCCCAGCAATTGATTAACAGCAGGGGTGTTGCAATCTTGGTGAAGAAAGGGACTGCCTGTGTGGTTAAATCAGTTCAGACAGGCCAAACAGGGAGAAGGATTGTGGCCCAGTTGGATTTTGGGGGACTGGCCCTGACTTATTCTTCTTATTATGGCCCCAATGTAGATGATCCCTCATATCACATAAATTACAATATAAACTGATGATGGCAACTCCTCCTTTAATAATAGGAGGCGATTTTAACGTCAGTCTTGATCCACTTAAAGATAGGTCTAATGTGAGCCGTGTAGTAAGGACCCCACATCTCGTGGGCCATGAAAAATATGTTAATCGATATGAACTTAGCAGACCTTTGGAGTGCCAAGAAGGGAGATTTCCCAGGGTTTACTTTTTATAGTTAAAAAAAATCACCATTCATCCAGAATAGATTACATTTTAGTCAATATGGAAGTGTTAGTTAATCTTTGTGATGTATCCGTCCTACCCAGCCACCTTTCTGATCATGCCCCTGTTATGTTTTCATATTCTAAGGAAGGCAACAGGCCACAAATTAGATGGACATTGAAAAGATTAATGTTGTCAGATCCTGGTATTGTTCAGTCCATCAGATCCTCCACGTTAGAATTATTTTCATTTAATTTGGGTTTCCCGTCTATGGATTATGTATGGGATGCCTATAAAACTAGTCTGAGATGAAACTAGTCTAATAAGCTCTAAAAATAGAGCAAAGGCTTTGGAACTACACTCCATCGAGAGTAAGATAACTGAAATAGAAATGTAAAGGGATAGTCTTAATCAGGAGAACTTAGGAAAATTGACACAAGTTCAGAAAAACTTGGAGGAGGGTAGGCAGCAGCTTAGGAACTTGTTGGACCAGAAATGTAAGGCACAATGGCTAGTGATGAATATGGAACATTTCGATAATGGGGAAAAAGCAGGCACTCTATTATCCTGGAAGGACAGGACTGATTGTTCAAAAAATAACATCAATGAACTAATTATTAACAGCAATGGAGATAAATCCAGTAAGGCTGAGGACCTACAAAACTGTCTTCTATCTCTTTTTTCAGATCTGTATACGGAAAACTTGGTTCCTTCTCAGGATAAAATACTTTCCTGGATAAGGGATAAATCTTTACCCACTTTAACTGAAGCCAGTCGGGTTTCCCTTGATGCCCCTATAACTACAGAAGAAATTAGGGATCAAATAAAGAGGTCTAAAAATAATAAAGCCTCCGGCTTGGGTACCCTTCCGAATGAAATTTATAACCTTCTTTCGGATGAATTAACCCCAGTACTCCATACTCTATTTAACACAGTTGATAGTTCAACAGGTGTGGTACCCAAATCCTGGAAAGAGGCCACTATTGTTGTGATTTTGAAGCCAGGGAAGGATCCACTAAAGGCTGATTCCTACCGCCCGATCTCCCTGCTGAATGCCGATTATAAGATCTTTATGGGCATTCTGGCAGGGAGAGTGGCGAAACTGGTTCCGAGTCTGATTAACACCGACCAGAAAGGTTTTGTGGTAGCGAGTCTTATTCAGGAACAGACCCAACTTTTGATTGGGAATATTGGCTTGGCTATGGTGAGAGCGGATCCTTTAGCAGTAGTGGCTTTGGACGCAGCTAAGTCCTTTGACCGGGTCTGTTGGAGTTTCTGGGTGGTTCTTGAGGGACTGAGTATGGGCCCTCTTTTTGTCCAGACTTTAAGGAATTGTTACCAGGGAGCCTCCGCAAAGATTCTGTTGAATGGCACCATGGCCCCTAGTTTTGACATCCAGAGAGGGACTAGACAGGGGTGCACTTTATCCCCCCTTTTGTTTAGTATCTATATTGAGCCTTTTGCGCAAGCTATTAGGCTAGATGATTTTATCTGTCCTTTTAAATCATTAAACTATCAGTGTAAAATAGCACTGTATGCTGATGACGGTATTATCTATACCAGCGACCCGGAGGCAACTATCCCACGGCTTGGAAATCTGCTGGAGGAATTTGGCTCTATAGCTGGGTATCTAGCCAATTCCGCTAACACAGAAGTGATGCGCTGGAACATCGATTACAGGGGAGGCCCTAATAGCAAAGGATTTATGTATAAAAAAATTTGAAGATCTGAAAATAATTCTCCAGATTAATCTGGAGAAAACCATGAAGGAGATCGACCATCTCTTCAGCAGATGGAAAACTCTCCCCCTGACGATCTATGGGAGGGTCAATCTGGTGAAGATGACTATTCTCCCTAAGTTGAAATACCTGTTTAATGCTATTCCCTTAACTTTCCCTAGTAAGAGCATTAGTAAAATCCAGGGGAAAATTGGGAGCTTCATTTGGGGGCATAAAAGCACCAGGATGTCCTGGAAAAAGCTGAGGAGGAAGCTCTTAAAAGGTGGGTTGGCCCTCCTGGACATCAGTTGGTATCTAATGTCCTTTCAATTTGAGGGTATTAGGATGTTTTTGTCTATACCAGAGGATACAACATGGGGTAGGCTTCTGGGTGAGATGGCAATGGTCGAGGGGGGAAGTTGAGGTTAATGGTTTCTACATAAGTTTGGGGCCCCAAGATATTTGAAACATGTCCATCTCAAGGTCCATAAAACTGCCCTAGAGACATGGCACAAAGTAAGATTTGGATGGGGTATTGAATACTTCTCTGATTTTGCCCCCTTATGCGATTCCCTTGGGACCCCACTCTGCTTGAGAGATAGCTTAGCGATACCAATCAGGAGAGCTGGTGTCAATAAATGGTCTGAACTGTTGATTGTAGATGGGTTTTTTCATGGGAGGTTTTAAGCACTAAAATAAGCCCCAGTCTTTCTAAGTTAAAGTACCTCCAACTTAAATCATGGTGTGAGGCAGAAGTGGGTGAAATATCTGGTAATTGGGAGTTAGAACGGCTATTACAAGATGTCCTGCCAAAAAAGAAAGAAACATCCATGTGGTATACAAGGCTTCTTGAAGTAGATGATACAGACATTCCATCTCAATTATCTGTTTGGAACCAATCACTGCTTGGTCACAATATTGAAGATTTCTTTGAGCCAATTACTGTATAAATACATCAAACCAGCTGGATTAAAAAAGAATCATCTCTTTGTACTCAATAAACTCTATTACACCCCAGCCAAGATAGCTAAGTTTGCTCCACTCCCCCCACGAACATGCCCTAGATATAAAATACCAAATGCGGACGACATACACATCTTTTTTGAATGCCCAGAGTTAAGATCATACTGGAAAGATGTTGGGGGCAACAATTCTACTAATGGGGTGATATCTCAGATCCACAGGGGATTGTTGTTATATCTTATACTGCTCGCTCGGAGGGAGATTTGTATAAAGTGGAAAGACCCTACTCCCCGAATACAGAGGGCTGGTTTATAGCCTCATTTGGTATGGCACGTATGGAGCAAGAAGGAAGCAAGGAAATTTTGCTTAGCATCTGGCCTCCTTTGTTAACTGGGGCCGGGTTCTGTGTTTGGTAACTTTTTAAGAGTGCTGGCTCTCCCCCCTCCGGGTCCAATGATTACACCAAGCCTCTACTACCTGGGGCAGGTCGGGCCGACGTAGACAAAAGCAGTGAGCCGTGAGGCGCCCAGTTGTAAAGTATGACAGATTGTTAAATCTGCAGAAGTCGGCTGGTGAGAGGAGGACAAACAAACAACAAACATTTATTAATAGAATTAAGGTAAGTAGCATTCCTTGGACAGTTGACCCCTTGGTCATCAATAGACAGCCAGCCGTGATATAGTTCAAAGGAGCACAGAGGGCAGGTAGGCAGCACAACTGGGATAAACAGATCAATCTGACCTGCACATAGCACACCAAGATTCAAAGCGTGAATCTCTGAGGAAGCGCACCTTCTATAGGGTCTAACTGAATGGAAATCTGAATAGCATGGCCGGTGCCGAGTGCGGAATGAGCATGGACTGTTGAAGAAGGGCTTGCCTTAGGTGCAACCCTATGACAGATCAGCGGCAAACCTGCTCCGCCTGTCTGCTATGCATCTGAGGACCGGATCTTCTTATGTCCCTAGAGGATATCCCCCAATGGCAACTAGACTGCACCAGTTAAAAAAGAGTGGAGTGGCATAGAGCACAGTGGTCTAGATAGAATTTTGAAGTGGCATACATACTACTGGTCTAGAGTCAAGTATCACAGAGTGGAAAAGTGGACAGTGGAGTGGCATAGAGTGTAGTGGCATAGAGTTGAGGGGAGAAGAGTGACATACAATGAAATACTGCAGAGTGGATTGGCATTGAGCGGAGAGGCATAGAGTGGAAGAGCATAGAGTGAAGAGGCGTAGGGTGGCGTACAGTTGAGTGACATAGAGTGGAATAGCATAGAGCAAAGGAGAATGGAGTGGTGTACAGTGGTGTTGTGAACAGTATAGTGGCGTACAGTGGAGTACATTATTGTGGAAAAGCATAGAATTTAATGGCATATAGAGTAGTGGCGTAGAGTAATGTGGCATGGAGTGGAGTAGTGTAGAATGTAATATCATACTGTGGAGTGCTGAACAGTGTACTGGCATACAGTGTAGGCCTAGGCAGAACTCACAGAGTTTCACTCTGCAGAATTCTGTAGAGATGCCAAACAACTCTGAGTTGCATGAACGAGCAGGGAAGTGATCGGCCACCCCTAATCAAGTGCCCTTGGCTACTGAGGGTCGTTGGTAGACAAGTAACCCCAATTGTTGCCACAAGTAAGTCCCCCACAGCATGATTGCCGTGACGTTGTAAAAGGCCCGCCCCTTCCTCAACCACTATGAAAAGGGCATCCTGGTGCACTACTGGTTGGGGGATAAAGACTCATTCACTGCTGAGGGTCGGTGTGGGCCAAGACACCCTTTTGTGGCCACAAGTAAGTCCCCCGCAGTGGGATTGCTGAGATTTGGTCAGATACCCCAATCCCTTTCTCAACCAGTCAGTCATTTGAGATGTTATATTTGATGTCATGAGTGATATCACTGACCATGTCATGAGTAATGTAATATGTGAGGTCATAAGCAGTGTATTGTGGGGGCATAATTCATGGTTAGCTCAGCTAACAATCACTGCTTAATTTCTTTAGTTGTGTACAAGTGAAAAGTCAGCCTAACTTTGACGCCTCTGCAACCTTTTGTTTTTTTCAGTGAATTTCTAAGGTTTTCTAATCACATTTCCTAACTATAACATCCCTATAACCTTTGTTTTCTTCAGTGAATGTCTATGGTTTTTTAACTAGTAGTTACATTTGCAGAATGGTGGAGAAAGGGGGCTCTGCCTCTGGCCATCTCTAAGGAATCCTGCATTGTAGGACTTACAGGAGATACCAGGAGGGTGTCTTGGTCCCCAAGGTCCCTAAGGAGTAAAGTGGACTTCCTTCCCAAACGAGTAGTGCACCATGAGCTGCATTTGCAGAGTGCTGTAGAATGGGGGTGTGGCCTCTGTAGACCTCATAGCAATACCTCTGTGTGGTACCTTTTGAGGATAACAGGAGGGGTAGTTGGCCCCAAAGAAGTCCTTGAGGGGCCAACTACCCCTCTTATCACCTCCAGTAAGTCCCACACAGCAGGACTGCTGAGACCTGGTAGGAGGCCATGCCCCCTTTCTCTACCACTCTGCAAACGTACTTCCTGGCACACTACAAATAGGGAGATGAACTCCCTATTGGATATTGAGGGTCCTTTGGTGCCAACTACCCCTCCTGTTACCTCCATCAAGTCCGACACAGTGGGTTTGCTAAGAGGTTTTCAGTGGCCATGCACTCTTTCTCCACCACTCTGGAAATGCACCACCTAGTGCACTACTAGTTGGGGGATGAAGTCCCCTTGGCTCTTGAGAGTCCTTTGGGGCCAACTAGCCCTCCTGTTACCTTCACTAAGACCCACACAGGTGGGAGGTGGTCAGAGACCATGCCCCATTTCTCCACCACTCTGCAAACATGACTCCTGGCACACTACTCATTTGGGGAAGAAGTCAACTTTAGTCCTGAGGCGCTAAGGAGGCTTCCGCTGAGAAGCACTTTTGTAGAGTGGTGGAGAAAGTGGGTGTGTCCTCCAACCACCTCTCACCAATCCCACTTTGTGGGGCTTACTGGAGGTAACAGGAGGTCTTGTTAGCCTCTAGGGACCCTTCACAGAGCAGGGGACTTAATTCCATAACCAGGAGCGTGCTAGGAGGCATATTTTCAGAGTAGTGGAGAACGGGGGAGGTGCTTCCGGCGAGTTGGCATTTTGATTTAGAACGGGGCCTCGTGGCCCCTCTTTCCTGGACCATTTTAGGCCCTGGAGACCCCATCCCCGGGCCCTAGCCCGGGGAAGGGGTGCAGAGTGGCCCTCCTCCCGGGCTGATTTTTGCCCCGGGGACCCAATCCCCAAGGCCTGGCCTTTCTTTATTAATTTTTTCATAATTCTAAGAGAATGAGGCCCCAACCAGGAGCATGCCAGAAGGCCCATTGGCAGAGTAGTGCAAAAAAGTGGGTGGTGCTTCTGGCAAGTTGCCGGCCTATTTTTAGGAAGGGGGCTACAATGCCCCCATCCCAAGGCTGATTTTTGACCTAGTAACCCCATACCCCGTGGCCAGACCTTTATATCTTTTTTTAAAAGGATGGGGGTGGCCCCTCTCACCATTGTTGATTTCGGCCCGGGAGACCCATCCCCATTAGCCAGGCCTTAATATATATTTTTTTAATGGAGAGTGTGCCCTTGGGAAGTGACAGTCCATGAGGCAGCAGGGTCCGTAAAGCCTGCCCCCCAGATTATTGACATTTTCCTAAGAGAGGTGGTGGTTCTTGAGCAGGTGGGTCCGAGAGTCCACCCCACACATATGGAATTTGACACAGGGAACCACAATTATATTTAAAAGTACACCGGGAAGATGGCAGTTCTCAGGGCTTTGATAGCCCAAAGAGGGGGACCCATACGTCCCCGGGATCTGCCCCACCTGGTTTTTAATTTACTGCAAGCATGGAAGCTCATGCTTGCTTTTCGTTTTATAAAATGTTTGCCGTAAATTTGCAATTATTACAATTTTGCGTCAACTTTTTGAGTTAAAAAAAGGATTTTATGCCATTGCAGTGTCCCACGAGGACCACAACACCATGGCTTGGGGGTCCCTACCCTGCTTCCTTTTCCTTATTTTCACTTTTTTGGGGGAACTCAGTGAAGCTGAGTTTCAAGATATCTGCTAACACATCTTATTTAAGAGTTGGCAGCCAATCAGAGCGGTGCATTTCCTTGCACAAGCTTGTCTTTTTTCGCAAAGTCTTCACGACCAGAGATATAACATAAGTTTCAACTTACATTTATGAAAACTACTGAAAGGATTTACACCAAATAACAAAAGCACACACTGGTTAACAACATCTACATTTCTGCCAAATTTAGTGTAATTTCGTTTTGCAGTTTAAGCTGTGGTTTGACAACACAGTCCTATGGGAATTAACATTACAAATGCACGCTTCATTTGTGCCCCTATTTCTCTGTCTTCACTGCACGGATCACCCCCAAACTTTCCATGTTACACAGAACCTACGTTGACACCTTTTTTGAAAATATCATGAAGATTTGTCAAATTACGCCAAAGTTATAGGAAAGTAAAACATGCTTTTCCTATGGAAACTAGGTTCTAACTTCAACAAACTACTGGTGACCGCGAGTATATATATATATATATATATATATATATATATATATATATATATATATATATATATATATATATATATATATATATATATATATATATATGTCCACCGCTTGGCTCCCTTTCCCTTCGCTAGGCGCTCCTTTGTTCTCGGTCGCGTTACTCCTGCGGTTGAGCCGACCGCTGGTAATTACAACCGGTTTTCCCCGGTCCCGGGGAGGAGTGGAGTCGCAGAAAAGACGGCTCTGACACGCTTATCTCAGTGAAGATTCAAGATTTATTTTCATCAATCCATGTGGGGGATTCAAACAACAAAAAGCAACCAACGCGTTTCGACAGCGTCCGCTGTCTTGATCATGCGATCTGTCGAAACGCGTTGGTTGCTTTTTGTTGTTTGAATCCCCCACATGGATTGATGAAAATAAATCTTGAATCTTCACTGAGATAAGCGTGTCAGAGCCGTCTTTTCTGCGACTCCACTCCTCCCCGGGACCGGGGAAAACCTGTTGTAAATATATATATAGGTATATATAGTTAGGATTTTTTCTCTATGGGATTTTTGAAAATTCTATGTCTAGTAACTTTGGCGTTTGTGGACGGAATTGGCTGAAATTTTCAGGAAAATGGAACATTTTGTTTCTGAGCAGCCCCTGACAATTTGGGGGGGTTTCATCAAGGGGGGGCCGAGAAAAAAGGGGGGTCCCAAAACGTGTTTTTCCCATGTTAATTTCCATAGGGCGGTTGGCCTCACTTTTAGCTCGAACGGCTGAATGGATTTGCACGAAACTTGGCAAAATTGTAGGGACTGTTAGCCCGATGTGCCTTTGCTAGGTCTCAATATATGTGCTCCAGTGGATTTTGAGTAATTTAGGTTCAAAAAAAGATATATATCTGGGCGGAGCCTAACCACACATCTGATCTGATTGGCTGTCAGCACTTCATCCAAGAAGTGTTGGCAGCCATCTTGGGACCAATATACATGATAGCACCTCATTAAAAAGCATTGTAGTTAATAGAGGGTTTTAGGACTTTAGTTACATTATAAATCATTTGTTGATGGTACCATACTCGTTTTAGGAATTGTGGTGGGTTCTAAGGTGATTTTACCATGTGAAAAAACCTTCTGCTGTGATATCATGAATATTGTTTGAAAGAAAACTAATATCTCATGATTTTCCCACAGTGGTTTGGAAGGGGATCTATAAGCTAAACTGAAAGCATATTTTCTGTAAATTCACATTATCTTTCTCAGTCATGTGAAAATGAAGTCTGACATTCTCAGTAAAACATGTACATCCAACAAGGACAGAGACTGTCAGTTGATTCCTTTGTGTTCTACTGCAGCCTCCTAGAGTGTTCTAAAGAACAACTAGAGCGCTAACAGTCCTACTTATTACAAAGGTATGGCACACCTGAAGCCATCTTGATTGGAATAAAGTGGTAACTCTTAAAACATTTAATTTAAAAAGAAACAACATGAGGGGGTATATTTTGCCATAGAAAGTATGATTAGTGCTGCAGAATGAAAAATTAGGGCACATTTTGAGTGACTTCCAAATCCTTTTCTATTTCATTAAAACATTCTGACATGCAGTCTCCCAAAATGGCCACCAGAGACAAAAGAGCCCAAATGTTGCCCAAATATCACCCAGATGTAGCCCAAGTATAGCCCAATTACAGAATGTCCCAGAGTGTTCTAAAGAACAACTAGAGCGCTAACAGTCCTGCTTATTACAAAGGTATGGCACACCTGAAGCCATCTTGATTGGAATAAAGTGGTAACTCTTAAAACATTTAATTGAAAAAGAAACAACATGAGGGGGTATATTTTGCTATAGAAAGTATGATTAGTGCTGCAGAATGGAAAGGGGCGACCACTCGGTCCCCCCGCATGTATGGCGGAGTGCCTCGATCCCCCCGGGAAGCCATTTTTGGGCGGGAGGCGCGTCTCGGCTGGTATGCCCGAAGCGGCGTAGCCGGGGCGCGCTTTTTCCCGCCCTAGAGTGGGCTGGCCTAGACACCGACGTAGCCAGCCACGCCCTCGGGGCAGGCAGGGGCGGGTTTACGCCCGCCCGGAAGACGGATAAAAAGGGACGCAAGACCAGAAGACGTCCTCTTGTTCTTGTGCTCCGAAGCTGCACCTCCTCGCTACACGTGAGCTCGGGACAGAACGAAGAGCCAATTTTGAGCGTTTTGATCTTTTTCTTTGTCTTCTAGATACTTCGTCGGAGAGATGCCCAAGAAAGGCGCAAAGAGAATGACGACCGACCAGATGGTGCGGGCCCTTTTCAAAGAGATGTCCGACATAAAGAAAGGGTTGGCGGAGCGAGACGGGGAGGAGGGTTCGGGCCCTGCGCCGGCTGGAGGGAGACCTAAGAGGCCGAAAAGGGTTCCAGCCGGTGGAGACGTCCCGGTTCCCTCTGCCCCGCTCGAGGCGCCGACCCCAGTACCGATGGAGGGGAATCCAATCCCCGTTGTCGTCACACCGACATCCAATGAAGACATGCCCCCCGAGCTGGCAGCACAGCTAGCAGCATGGTTGGGGGATAGTAGTGATGGCGCCACGGCTGCCGAGGCACAGGCGCTGATAAAAGGGCTGCGTGAGAAGAGAGATGCAGCTAAAGTGACTGCGCCGTTGGCGGGAATAGACAAGCCGCAAGCGGCAGAAGCAGCGTCCGGTTCAGGTAAGCGGCCATTGCCGATTGCAAGGGACGAGTCAGCACCCTCTCGTAGAGAGAGATTGGGACAACATGTGCCTTTAGCTATAAAGGAAAAGATCTGGGCGGGGGAGTATGTGAATATTTTCTCCTTGCTTGTTGATCATTATGAGGTGGAGCATGTTAAGAGTCAGAAGGACCTAATGCATCCGAGTGTTTGGCGCGCAAAAATGGCCGCCTTTAAGGTAAATGAGAATATTGGCAACTGGGGCAATGCGTGGGGTATTTTTACATCGATTTTGGGGGAACGTAGGCCCGAGTTGCTTCCTGAGTTTCCCATTTATCAATCACGAATTATGGGTTACTCGACAGCGTATCAAGGTAACCATTGGTTTTGTTATGACAATCTGTTCAGGAAAGAAAAGGAACATAACAAGAGTTTGACTTGGGATTGTTACGATTCCGTGACATGGGATAAGATGAAAGAATCAGGAATGTTAAAAATGCCATTGGTTGGGAGCAATGTTGTTGATTACTCCCGCCAAAATGGGGGGACGCCCTTTCGACCGAATACGAGCACCGACGACTATTCGAGACCCGCAGGCAATACAGGGAAAAAGGGTTTCTGCTTTAATTTCAACAAAGGGAAATGTACCAGGCCTCCGGGATCGTGTAAATTCAAACATGAATGTAGTACTTGTGGGTCGTCCCATCCTGAGTCATCGTGCAGAGCCAGAACGGGTGAGAATGGGGGTAAGGGAGGCGCCAAACAGGTCTAAGATAGTCCGAGGGGCGCCTTTACCAACCCCGATTGATACCTTGGCAATGATTCCCTGGCTCAGCGAATACCCGGATCGTACTTCTGCTGGGGTGCTGCGGAACGGTTTTACACATGGTTTCCGCATCCCGGTGGGGGACTTTCAGGGTGTAGGGACGTGCAAAAATCAACTTTCCGTTTTACAACATACCTCTGTAGTGCAAGAAAAAATTAAGAAAGAGGTTAGCCGGGGACGGGTCGCCGGCCCATTTAGTGTACCTCCGGTACCGCATTTTGTCTGTTCTCCGTTAGGGGTGGTCCCCAAGAAGGACCCAGGTGAGTTTCGTTTGATCCATAATCTGTCTGCTCCACATGGTCTTTCGGTGAACGATGCAATTGATCCAGAGCTTTGTTCGGTGCGATACGCATCGTTTGATGAGGCAGTAGCCATCTTGAATCGCCTGGGGCCCGGGACGTTGATGGCGAAATCAGATATCGAGTCAGCGTTCCGGTTGCTCCCGGTACACCCAGACGACCAGCGTCTTCTGGGATTCGGGTTTCAGGGGTCATTTTACATGGATAGGTGTATGCCAATGGGATGCTCTATATCATGTGCTTATTTTGAGAAATTCGGTACTTTCCTGCAATGGGTGTTCACTATGAAAACGGGTTTCCGAAATGTAATGCACTACCTTGACGACTTTCTGTTCCTTGGCCCCGCCGGAAATCCCGAATGTGCCCAGGCCTTAGCTGAATTCTGTGTGTTGATGGGTCATTTTGGCGTGCCATTGGCACCAGGTAAAACTATGGGTCCCACGACTTGCCTCGAGTTTTTGGGGATCGAGTTGGACTCTAGGGAGGGGTGTTTCCGTTTACCAGCTAGCAAAATGTTGAAATTCAGGGCAGCCCTCCAAGTATGTTTAACTGCATCTAAGGTTACACTGCATCAGTTGCAACAATTGGTGGGGAAGTTGAACTTTGCCTTGAGAGTGATCCCAATGGCCCGCCCCTTTTCCCGCTCAATCGCCCAAGCGATGGTTGGCCTAAAGGAGGGTCATCATCGCACGAGGTTATCGGCCGAGGTCCGCCAGGACATGCGTATTTGGTTAGCATTTTTGGCGGACTTCAATGGTCGAGTCGTCTGGAACAAACCAGCCGTATCCTCCGAAGAGCTTGGGCTATGGACAGATTCAGCGGGAAGCATAGGCTTTGGCGCCATCTTCGGCACAAAATGGTCTGCACAAAGGTGGCCCCTATGGTGGCATGAGAAGGGGCTGACGAGTAATATTGCTTTCCTTGAACTGTTTCCCATTCTGGTGGCCCTGAGAACCTGGCCTGAAGGGTTCAGAGATCATTCTGTCGTGTTCTGGTCTGACAATATGACCGTTGTAGAATGCATCAATAGTCAGGCAGCCCGTTGTAGACTGATTTTGAGGCTGCTGAAAGAAATTGTCCTACTGTGTATGCAACTGAACGTGATATTCAGAGCAAAACATGTCCCGGGGGTGATGAATCAGGCGGCTGATGCACTGTCTCGTTTTCACATGCAGGCTTTCTCGGGTTTCCTTCCTTCAGCGGACCCAGAGCCGGCACCCTTCCCCGAAGCTCTCTGGTCTCTCGGTGCCCCGAACTTCGTCACCTCGTGGGAGAGAGTCTAGCACCCAGGACAAGGAAGGCATATGAAGGGGCGTTTCAGGCCTATTTAGCCTTTTTGGGGACTGAGAGAGGGGGACTTTGGGGTCAGGAAGAATGGGTTGTACATTTTCTGATGTCCTTACGTAGGGCTGGGAAATCGGTGGCTACGGCCCAAAGGCATCGTGCCGCCATTTCCTTTGTTGCCAGGGCCCATAATATCCAGGACCCGACAGCGTCTTTTGCAGTACAAAAGGCGCTGCGTGGGTGGCAACGCCTTGAGGGTCGCAGAGTAGATGTGAGACGACCGATAGGTCTGGATAGGTTGTCCCAGTTGCTGGCCACACTCCCTACCACATGCTCGTCTCCTTTCGAGACGTGTTTGTTCCGGACTGCATTTACGCTGGCATTTCACGGGGCTATGAGGATAAGTGAGCTGGTTGCAAGAAACAAACAGGATGTGGTGGGGGGGTTGTGCCGGGAACACGTTCAGATCAGGGGCGATGCGATGATTGTCTCCTTTCTCAGGTCCAAGGCCGACCAAGATGGGAGGGGGGACTGCACGATCATTCGCAGGACCCCCGGGTCCTCCATGTGTCCGGTACAGTGTTTAGAAGATTACCTAGCACGAAGGGTGGCATCATGGGGGGGGGACATTGTTGAGGCATGCAGACGCCACCCCGCTGACGAGGTTTCAGTTTCAGCGGGTGCTTGCAATGGCCATTGCCGCAGCGGGCTTGGACCCGGGCGAATTCGGGACCCATTCCTTTCGAATAGGGGCTGCCACTGAAGCTACAGCCAGGGGTCTTACTGTAGAGCAAGTGAAACGAGTGGGGCGTTGGTCCTCCAATTGTTATAAGAGATATGTGCGATTGCACATGTTGTGAAGCTGTAATCATGTACTCACGCTTCTTGTCCTTTGTTTGTTTTCAGTTACGCAAGCCTACGCGGCAGGGCGGACTATGCAGTCGACCCAACACCAGGCCAGCGGTCAGACATCACCGGCTGTGAGAAAGGAGGTGTGGGTCGTGGGCCACTCATACGTGAGACGGGCCGCAGACGTATTCAAAGCAGGTGACATGATTCACGTACCTGGGGAATACGGGTACAGAGTGTCCTTCTACGGAAGAGGCGGTCTCTGTATTGACCAGTTTCAAACATTCTTTGAGGGTTTGTTAGGGCGGATGAGGTCACCGCCGTCCATAGTCATAGTGCATTTAGGGGGCAATGATTTGGTCACCACCGGTCGACGACTTCTCCTGGAGGCTATGCTTTCCACGGTAAGTTGGTTAGCGAGGAGAGTTCCGGGGTGCATAATTGCGTGGTCTCATATGATCCCACGAAAAGTGTGGCGGGGGGCTAACTCGATCCCTGCTTTGAATCATTCTGTTAGAAAACTGAATAACAAAGTGAGTAGGTTGTTCCGTTCCAAAACATTGCATTCTATCTCGCATAGGTGTATTAACGATGACAGTATGTATTTGGGGGATGGTGTGCATTTGTCGAAGGTGGGAAATGAGTTACTCATAGGAGACTTCTTGGCTTGGTTAAAAACGTTAAAGCATGACCTTTAGGTAGGAGTTTTGTGGGGGGTCCGGATAGCCGGTCAACTATCCGGACCTGTGGCGGTAAGGTCATGATCGGTGAGCACTAATTGGAAGATCCCTATGAGTGGGCGTCACCCAACACGGATGGGAGCGCTCGGGAGAGGTGGCCATTGGCCCCTCAATGGGGAGGCGGTCCCGTCTAAGGATGGGTCGCCGGAAGTAAGGGAAAGGCGGTCAAGGCCCCTTCCTTTGTAGGAGGGGTTACAGCCCCCTCCTGGTGAATTTCCCGGGGCCAGTGTCATCTGCGACGGCAGATGCTGTAAGTTGTGTGGGGTGGGGGGAGGTCCACGATACCTTCTAGATACCTCACACGAGTCTTCGAACGACCTTTAAATGGCGTCGAGTCTTAAGTGCCCCCGTCAAGTCAAGGGAAATTGTTAGTAGTTGCACTTGAGGTAAGCCTCTGTGCTGTCGCCCCTCCCAAGTGGGAGGGGTAAGTCTGGTTAGGGATCTTGACACCGGTTATGACCTTGCCGTTGGCCCTTAAACGTTAGGATGTACAATTTCAGTATTTCTAGAGAATGTCTTGTAGGATGCTAGTTCGGCTAGGAGAACCTCTGTATTAGAGAATATGTTAAGGTTAGCCAAACATCGCAATGTGGTAATGAAATTGTACATAACATGAAACGTTTAATGTTTTAACTTTGTTTTAATAAATACGGCCGCGGGAGGGTCACTCCCTCCCACTTCCAAAAACTTCAAGAACTGTTTCCGGTTTCCCTCCTTTTGGGGATTGTGTTGAGAGGGGGTGGCGGGTATCTCAGCCATATGGAAAGGGGCGACCACTCGGTCCCCCCGCACGTATGGCGGAGTGCCTCGATCCCCCCGGGAAGCCATTTTTGGGCGGGAGGCGCGTCTCGGCTGGTATGCCCGAAGCGGCGTAGCCGGGGCGCGCTTTTTCCCGCCCTAGAGTGGGCTGGCCTAGACACCGACGTAGCCAGCCACGCCCTCGGGGCAGGCAGGGGCGGGTTTACGCCCGCCCGGAAGACGGATAAAAAGGGACGCAAGACCAGAAGACGTCCTCTTGTTCTTGTGCTCCGAAGCTGCACCTCCTCGCTACACGTGAGCTCGGGACAGAACGAAGAGCCAATTTTGACCCACCCACCATGCCCCTGAGGACAGCCAGTTGTTTTATAATAAAGTGGATTTATAAGTATGTTTTCCGTTCGTTTACAGGTTGAGATGGTATCAGTTTTATGTTGATCACAATAAAGAATGGTGTCTGTTGTCTAGGTTTTACGATTAAAATGATTTGATACAGTGTTGCATTTTTTAAACATGCTCTTTCGGTCGTAGCGACCAATGTTTTCATAGGTTTGAGTAGAATTGTCGTATTTATTTTGGTAGGCGGTAAGGTCATGATCGGTGAGCACTAATTGGAAGATCCCTATGAGTGGGCGTCACCCAACACGGATGGGAGCGCTCGGGAGAGGTGGCCATTGGCCCCTCAATGGGGAGGCGGTCCCGTCTAAGGATGGGTCGCCGGAAGTAAGGGAAAGGCGGTCAAGGCCCCTTCCTTTGTAGGAGGGGTTACAGCCCCCTCCTGGTGAATTTCCCGGGGCCAGTGTCATCTGCGACGGCAGATGCTGTAAGTTGTGTGGGGTGGGGGGAGGTCCACGATACCTTCTAGATACCTCACACGAGTCTTCGAACGACCTTTAAATGGCGTCGAGTCTTAAGTGCCCCCGTCAAGTCAAGGGAAATTGTTAGTAGTTGCACTTGAGGTAAGCCTCTGTGCTGTCGCCCCTCCCAAGTGGGAGGGGTAAGTCTGGTTAGGGATCTTGACACCGGTTATGACCTTGCCGTTGGCCCTTAAACGTTAGGATGTACAATTTCAGTATTTCTAGAGAATGTCTTGTAGGATGCTAGTTCGGCTAGGAGAACCTCTGTATTAGAGAATATGTTAAGGTTAGCCAAACATCGCAATGTGGTAATGAAATTGTACATAACATGAAACGTTTAATGTTTTAACTTTGTTTTAATAAATACGGCCGCGGGAGGGTCACTCCCTCCCACTTCCAAAAACTTCAAGAACTATTTCCGGTTTCCCTCCTTTTGGGGATTGTGTTGAGAGGGGGTGGCGGGTATCTCAGCCATATGAAAAATTAGGGCACATTTTGAGTGACTTCCAAATCCTTTTCTATTTCATTAAAACATTCTGACATGCAGTCTCCCAAAATGGCCACCAGAGACAAAAGAGCCCAAATGTAGCCCAAATATCACCCAGATGTAGCCCAAGTATAGCCCAATGACAGAATGTCCCAGAGTGTTCTAAAGAACAACTAGAGCGCTAACAGTCCTACTTATTACAAAGGTATAGCACACCTGGAGCCATCGTGATGGGAATAAAGTGGTAACTCTTAAAACATTTAATTTAAAAAGGAACAAAATGAGGGGGTATATTATGCAATAGAAGGTATTATTAGTGCTGCAGAAAGAAAAATTAGGGCACATTTTGAGTGACTTTTCAAATCCTCTTCTATTTCATAAAAAAATTCTGACATGCAGTCTCCCAAAATGGCCACCAGAGACAAAAGAGCCCAAATGTAGCCCAAATATCACCCACATGTAGCCCAAGTATAGCCCAATGACAGAATGTCCCAGAGTGTTCTAAAGAACAACTAGAGTGCTAACAGTCCTACTTATTACAAAGGTATGGCACACCTGAAGCCATCTTGATTGGAATAAAGTGGTAACTCTTAAAACATTTAATTTAAAAAGGAACAAAATGAGGGGGTATATTTTGCCATATGAATTATGATTAGTGCTGCAGAAAGAAAAATTAGGGCACATTTTGAGTGACTTCTCAAACCCTCTTCAATTTCATTAAAAAATTCTGACATACAGTCTCCCAAGATGGCCACCAGAGACAAAAGAGCCTAAATGTAGCCCAAATATCACCCAGATGTACCCCAAGTATAGCCCAATGACAGAATGTCCCAGAGTGTTCTAAAGAACAACTAGAGCGCTAACAGTCTTACTTATGACAAAAGTATGGCACACCAGAAGCCATCTTGATTGGAATGAAGTGGTAAGTCTGAAAACACTCAATTTAAAAAGGAACAACATGAGGGGGTTAATTTTGCCATAGAAAGTATGATTAGTGCTTCAGAAAGAAAAAATTAGGGATCATTTTGAGTGACTTCTCAAATCCTCTTCTATTTCATTAAAAAAATTCTGACAAGCAGACTGAAACATGCACTTTGAATACCAGCAGCAGACGTCCCTGGTGAGCAGTAGCTTTACTACAGTGATCTAATGTGCAACTAGAGTGCTAACATTCAGAATTTATGGCAAATGTGTGACACATCTGAATGCCTTCTTGATGGAACCAAAGTAAACAAGCATTGAAAATGCAATAGATCTCACCCTCGTTTAAGTTAAAGCCATTCTGTTTGTAATGAGGTGGCTTTTTAGCTTTGCTTTTATTAGTGTTTTTTCAACTTTCATGTAAATAACATGCATCTGTATGCATATAAGTATATGTATGCATGCATTTATGTTTGTATTTATATAGATATACAGATGATATATGTTTATATATGTATGTATATATATATATTCACTGAAAAAACCAAAGGCTATAGACTATATATAGTTAGGAATTAGCATTTACAAAACCTTGAAAATTCACTGAAAAAACCATAGGTTATAGACCATATATAGTTAGGAATTAGCATTTACAAAACCTTGAAAATTCACTGAAAAAACCATAGGTTATAGACCATATATAGTTAGGAATTCACATTTACAAAACCTTATTTTACTCACACAAAACCATTGAAATTCCATATATAGTTAGTTGCACTAACTATATATCGCGTACCCGCAATCCACTGCTGATGATGTCACATATTACATCATTCATGACATGGTCAGTGACATCACTGATGACATCACTGATGACATCTCAAATGACATCACTGATGACATCTCAAATGACATCACTGATGACATCTCATTTGACATTACTGATCACATCACTGATGATATCATTCATGTGATAATACGATGAACCTCTTCAGACTCTAATATAACCTTAGATACAATCAGTGTAAACAGACACTCACAGACTGTCACTCATCCATGGAGTTACTCACACACCTAGTCAGTCATGCAAAGAATCAATCACACCTCCATTTCCTCAACTATACAGTTATACAAACTTTACTTATTCAAACATATACTAACACATATTTACTCTCTTATACAATCCTTGATACAAGTTCACAATGATCCATACAGCCACTCACACATTCACTGGCTCTTATGCACAGTTATTTATATATGTCAACTCTCACATGTACTGTGTTTTACATATGTACTTACTTTGACATGTAGCACTGAGATATCCATTCACTCACCAATACACTCATGCACACAGTCAACTGCCCATACAGCTGTTTCCACATGCACTTTTTTACAGTCAGTCATGCACCTACTAAATCCTTCATCCAGACACTTATACATCCACTCATTCTTCAATATGTAAGACATATTTTAACTTTACAGAAACATACAGTCACTGGATGTTGTCATCAGTGATGTCATCAGTGATGTCATTTGAGATGTCATCAGTGATGTCATCAGTGATGTCACTGACCATGTCATGAATGATGTAATATGTGACATCATCAGCAGTGGATTGCGGGTGCGCGATATATAGTTAGTGCAACTAACTATATATGGAATTTCAATGGTTTTGTGTGAGTAAAATAAGGTTTTGTAAATGCGAATTCCTAACTATATATGGTCTATAACCTATAGTTTTTTCAGTGATATATATATATATAGGAGAAAGACTCGTCCCAAAACCTCCAACACTGCCAGATATCGCGCAGTCCTGAAAAAACGAAGAGAGGAACCCAGAAATGGTGCCAAACAAAGTGCGTGTTTATTCAAGCTCAATCTTGCTCAGCATGCTCGCCATTACGCGTTTCGACAGTATCCACTGTCTTGATCACATGATGTGATCGCAAAGCCACATGGGAATTTATCCTCATTTACAATGACACAAAAGGTGGACTAAAATTCAACCACCATAATCAAACACAAAATGTTTTCAAAGGGTACATAGAAACAAACAAAGGACTAGACCAGTAATGCGTAGTCCTACTATGTCTTAAATACAACCCGAGTGGGTGAATGAACTGAAGTATATACATACATGCGCAATATCACGCAAATAAATAAACATATGCAAAAAACTTCATGAATATATACATATAAATATATAAATATATAGATCATAAAAACAAGGTGTTAATTTCATATTTCTTAAAGACTGTGTTTCCTGACCCTTTTAAAAAAACATTTAGAAAATACATCCCAAGTGGGAATTTCCAATAAAGTGTCAAGTGCTTCATGTAAACAAAATCTTATGTAAACATACACAATTAACGCCGTTTGATTCCCATAAAGTGGCAAGGAGCAGCCATCATCGCAAAGTGCAAAAAAAGAATAATCAAAGTGCCAAGTGCAAGTAAATTATAACAAAAAATTGTTTAAAAAGGGAAGAGCCCCTCCCTTTCAAGTTCATTTTGCTGACAGATGTTAACACACAGCTCTAACCGGAAATGCAAGACAATTCTATTAGCTTTTTTTCTTTCTTGTTTATCATACAGTGGCACGCAATTGCTAAACAATATGTCATTTCTTACTAATAGGGTGTAGCCACAAATAATATGAAATCTGGAACTATAGACAGGTGTACAAGTCCTCACTGGCGTTGAGACCTCCAGGAGTATGGCTATTTAATTCCAAAATATACCGAGTCTCAAGGACCCTGAGTAGCGCATCCCTATTCCCACCTCTTTTGAGGGGTAGAACACAGTCTATGACAAAATAGGTGAGGTGCTTGGGATCACTCCCATGTACCGCCTGAAAATGGCGTGCCACCGGATAGGATTGTTCGTTGTTGGAGATTGCTCTCAAGTGCTGCAGTATTCTCCTGTGAACCGGAAGTCGGGTACTCCGTACATACCTGAGTTCACAGGGGCACTGCAGCACATAAACGGCAAATTCTGTTTTGCAGGTTAGGTGTTTTGTTATCAGTACAGGTTCATCCTTGAATGAAGTGCTATAACGTGTTTTATTACATCCATTCTTACAGGCCTTGCAACTGGAACACTTCAAAAAACCTTTTTTCAGATTCATAAAGGTTTTTGATATCGGAGGTTCCAAATGGTTCTTAACCAGCTTATCTGACATAGAGGTAGATTTTCTAAAAGAAAATTCTGGCCTTCTACCTACCGAACCCCCAATGACAGGATCCCCCGTCACCAGGTTCCAGTTACGGCTGAAAATCCGCCTGATCTCATTATGCTGTTGGTTATATGTAACTATTACCCTGGAGCATTCTTTGGAAGTTTCAGTCTGAACAGCATCAGATTTCGGTTTAGGCGCCAAAATCTGTGCTCTTGTCATGTTGTTAGCGCGCTCCATGGCCTTGGTGATAGTTTTCGCAGAATATCCGCATGCCAGGAAGCGCAATTTGCTTTCCTCCATAGTTCTTATGCATTCTCTATCATCACTACAAATTCTTTTAATACGAAGCATCTCCCCAAAGGGGATGCTCTGTATCAAGTGATGAGGGTGTTGACTTGCCGCGTGCAGGATAGTGTTACCTGCAGCCGGCTTTCTATATAACCTTGTGGCTAGATTACCTGCATGTATGTAGACCTCTATGTCAAGGAAACAAAGCTGTGTTTTACTTACGGTGGAAGTGAATTCCAAATTGAGATCATTGCAGTTAAGTTTTTCTACAAGTTCCTGGGCTTCTAGCATAGTACCCTGCCAGATAAAAAAGAGGTTGTCTATATATCTGAGATAGACTGGGACATGCCTACTCATAATGGCCTGATGCTGTACCATAAGGACCTGCTCCTCCCACCAGCCCATGTGCAAGCACGCTAGGCTGGGAGAAAAGCAGGCCCCCATAGCTACCCCTCTAACCTGCTGATACACTTGGCTGTTGAACAAAAAATTATTTTGCTCCAGACAAATCTTAATCATGGCAGTGAGCATGGAATTATGAGCAGAAAAATTGATTGACCTCCTATTCAGAAAGTAATTCACTGCCCTAATACCGTCCAAATGTCGTATAGACGTGTCTAAAGATGTGACATCTAAACTCATAAGTACACAGTCTTCATTCCAAACAAAATTACCCAATTTTCTGACAAAGTCAGAAGAGTCCTGTACATAGGAATGCAAGTTTTTAACACTGTCCTGCAAAAAATAGTCAATATAGGTTATATATATATAAATTCGAAAAAGGTTGCCCTTGAGAGAGAACCCACACGCAAATCTTCTTAATCCTTTTTATTGGACTCCGCCTGCTGGTAAACTGCAGCGTGATTACCACTTCATACAAAGTTCTTAAGCACAATCTCCAGACGTGTTTCAAGAACCCCAGTCCTCTTTCTCAATGGTGGTGTGCTGACTGCTGCTAGTTCATTCAAACTTCATTGCACTATACTAATTAAAGTCCTGCCCTGTGTGGGCGTGGCTCCTGGCATCTTGGGACTTGCAGTGCAGGTGAGTGAATAGAACACCAGCAGGTAATTCACAAGTGTTGCCCCAGTGGGTGGAAGGTGTCTTCACAACTCAGCCTTTTACCTTGCTTTTCGACGAAGCCCTGGAATAGTTGCATCCATTTCGTGCTTATTCTCCTTAGAACAGCACTGGTCTGCCTTTCAGGCAGCGGGATCCTCTTGTGACCGGACCAGCCACAAATATAGATTCGAAAAAGGTTGCCCTTGAGAGAGAACCCACACGCAAATCTTCTTAATCCTTTTTATTGGACTCCGCCTGCTGTTAAACTGCAGCGTGATTACCACTTCATACAAAGTTCTTAAGCACAATCTCCAGATGCGTTTCAAGAACCCCAGTCCTCTTTCTCAATGGTGGTGTGCTGACTGCTGCTAGTTCATTCAAACTTCATTGCACTATACTAATTAAAGTCCTGCCCTGTGTGGGCGTGGCTCCTGGCATCTTGGGACTTGTAGTGCAGGTGAGTGAATAGAACACCAGCAGGTAATTCACAAGTGTTGCCCCAGTGGGTGGAAGGGGTCTTCACAACTCAGCCTTTTACCTTGCTTTTCGACGAAGCCCTGGAATAGTTGCATCCATTTCGTGCTTATTCTCCTTAGAACAGCACTGGTCTGCCTTTCAGGCAGCGGGATCCTCTCGTGACCGGACCAGCCACAAATATAAATTCGAAAAAGGTTGCCCTTGAGAGAGAACCCACACGCAAATCTTCTTAATCCTTTTGATTGGACTCCGCCTGCTGGTAAACTGCAGCGTGATTACCACTTCACACAAAGTTCTTAAGCACAATCTCCAGACGCGTTTCAAGAACCCCAGTCCTCTTTCTCAATGGTGGTGTGCTGACTGCTGCTAGTTCATTCAAACGTCATTGCACTATACTAATTAAAGTCCTTCCCTGTGTGGGCGTGGCTCCTGGCATCTTGGGACTTGTAGTGCAGGTGAGTGAATAGAACACCAGCAGGTAATTCACATGTGTAGATATATATATATATATATATATATATATATATATATATATATATATATATATATATATATATATATATATACATATATATATATATATATATATATATATATATATATATATATATATATATGTATATATGTATATATATGTATATATATATATATATATATATATATATATATATATATATATATATATGTATATAAAGTTTCCGAGGAGGAGGTGAAGTGGGTGTGTAACTTCTGCTATGGGCCTGTGAATGATTGTATTGGAGTCGGTGTCAGAAAGGTTCTATGGGGGTATGAGTGGATGTGTCAGTGATTCTGCTACTTATATCATCCTTCTCGGAAACTATATATATATATATATATATATATATATATATATATATATATATATATATATATATATATATATATATATATACCAAACTCCAGGTACACAAACGTATTCTGCAACATCTCAGGGCAATATCTAACCAGGACAACACATACCCGGTTGCCAGGCATTTTAAATCTGTGCATAAATCTAACAGCCGTGAGCTCAGTTTCTTTGTAATTGACTCGGTACGAGCCGATAGAAGGGGAGGTAACCGTGAGGAAAAACTACGTCAATTAGAAACTAGATATATCTTGGAGCTTAATACTAAACAACCAACTGGTTTAAATATGACGGAGGATTTATCCACGTGCCTCTAATCCTCCTCATGTTAGATTTACTGGCATATACAAGTACATATGTTTTTCTGTGTGATCAAATCCAAACACCTCATTATGTAAACTCAAATAGATGTATGTATTCTAATAGTCACCTCACGGTTGTCTATATAAAGTGTATGCAATTTTAAATCCTATTTTATCCATATTTATATTGATATTTATATTTATATGAATTTTAGGATGTATTTATGAATTTTATCAGTCATAAGAATGTATACACATTAGCATGCGATCATCCTATGAAGATCCTTGCGGTTCCCAAATGCGGACAACCTTATACCATTTTAAACTAGATTGGTTATAACAAGAGTGCAATAGAGATGATGAGACTATTGTTAGGATACAGATACTTAGACCACAAAACTGTCTAATGAGTGTGGTTATACATATTTTGGTCTTCCTTGGTCTATTATAACACAATAGATTTTAATCCTCACTTGTAGCTGATTAGTCAAACTAATTTTATTGGGGCTCCAACTGTCCATTTTTTTATGTCCATCTTAAGTGATGGTAAATTTCGGGTATTTATACCGTCATTCAAAACATCTTTGCGCACAACATCTGACCAATTTTGGGCTCAAAATTGTGATTACTCTTGTAGACATCATTGCGCCTCTATGAGAGGTTATTTGTTTTGCACTTGCACTTGCACTTTGTCTAAAAAAGTATTTATATTTTTATTTATGTTCAACACTGCACTGAATTACGCTAAAATCTCTTTTTAATTAACATTGGTTTTATGTGCCTTTTAAATGACATATAGAGTCAAGTTATTTAATGAATTTTGGTTGTGTTTAAATCAAACTCTTCCATGTCTATGGTCACGTTTACTGAATGTACTGTGCTGATGTCATCACTTTCTGCATAGTATTTACACCAATGTGAATCTTTACACTGTACAAAACAGTTTTTTAGTCTCTGTGCACACTTGTTTTTAGGATTTATTCCGATACTTAATGATGCTTGGTTTAGCGCTACGCGTTGTCACACGATGCCTATTCGTGTCTTTAAATTGAGGCGAATTGTGCGGAGGTTGATTAACCTTCACTAACCGTGCGCTGTAGTTCAACTTGAAACTTTAACTTGTTTCTTCTCCTGTTTTGAACCATTATTTACAAAAGTTCATGACTCCATTTTTTCTTTCTTTTGCTTAGAGTTTTATTGATCAGATACTTTTCTTGATTCATTCATGAATATTTGACATTTCATATCCTTGAGTAATCATAATATCCTTACAACTCTGCCCAATGCATTTCGGGTCAGGTCATGTGACCCTTCGTCAGGGGCCTGTGAATAAAGTCGTCTTTATTCACAGGCCCCTGACGAAGGGTCACATGACCTGACCCGAAATGCATTGGGCAGAGTTGTAAGGATATTATGATTACTCAAGGATATGAAATGTCAAATATTCATGAATGAATCAAGAAAAGTATCTGATCAATAAAACTCTAAGCAAAAGAAAGAAAAAATGGAGTCATGAACTTTTGTAAATAATGGTTCAAAACAGGAGAAGAAACAAGTTAAAGTTTCAAGTTGAACTACAGCGCACGGTTAGTGAAGGTTAATCAACCTCCGCACAATTCGCCTCAATCTTTACACTGTGTCATGTGATCAAGGTCCAAGGCGGGACCGAAACGTGTTGTGACGCTTAAGCACAAAAAATAAAGAAGAAGCACGAATTTGTGGTCCTGTGTTTGCTGATACGGAAACTGCGAGATATATATATATATATATATATATATATATATATATATATATATATATATATATATATATATATATATATATATATATATATATATATATATATATATATATATATATATAATTTATATATATATAATTTATATATAAAGTTTCCGAGGAGGAGGTGAAGGCAATTAGGAGGGATGCTATCCCTTATCATGGGGCACTTATGAAGTTCAAGGAGACACCTTGACCTCAGAAGAATGTAGCACTGAATTAGAAGAAAGAGAGTGGCTATGAAAGAAATACAATCCTTAATGAGTCAATAGAAGGAAGCAGAATGCAGTACCAAGGAGCATTGAATAAAGTCGGATCAAGCTATTTCACTAAAAAGCATAAAGCAAGCATTTACAAAGGAACCAATTGTTACAACAAAGGAAGAAAGCAACCTATAAGATTATATCAGGCATTGAGGTACACATACGAAAGAGATCATGTATACAAAAGCTCTGATGAAATACAGAATGTGGGAAACACGTGTTGTCAGTTTGGAAATGAATTCCCTGTGTGAATACAAGAAGCCATCATACCAGACTAAGCTGTTAGACACTGTTATTTCTTCTGCATGAACATTTTTGAAGATTAAAGCACTGCACAGGGTGATATGTAATTAATACCTTTACCCACAAGAAATTCCAACATAAATATTTCGTTAATAGACACCTCCTTATGAAACCGAAAAAATGAACAGAATGGGTCTACCCAGTTAGCCTTGCAATGAACCATGACGAAAAATAATAAACCAATGTGTTTACCTGTTTCAACAATCATGGAAATGCATGGAGTGACACAAAATTATCCCCTGCTAAATGTTCCCACACATTACGAGGCACTGGACAGTTTACACTTCAGTAACCCTAATAAAGGCTTGGTTGTCACTCATGCTAAACAAAATCAACTTGATCAATGGAACACACTCAACCACAATTGGTCTCCAGGAAGTGGTGGGCGTACCAGTGTACTGAGAGTAAAGCACCGGGCAGGGTGCTTTGTAATTCCCTGTTCCCACAAGAATTACCAACAATAAATCGTAATGGGGCTACCCTGAACGTCTAGCAATGACCCTTTAAGAAAAAAAATTCATTAAAGTGTTAACCAGTTTGAATAACCGTGGAAATGCATGGAGTAACTCAAACTGCAAAATGTCATCACGCTTTATGAGGCACTGGACAGTTTGCACTTGAGTGATCCTAATGAATGCACGGTTGTCATGCATGCAAAACAAAAACAACTTGAGCAATGGAACCCACACAACGACAATTGGTCTTCAGGAAGTGACAGAGATGTCTTTACAATTTATACACCAATACAGCTTTAGGAACAATACTTGTAATTCATATTTCGGCAGACTACATATCCATCATCACTATGACGAAGTAAAATGGAGTCACTTGACCGCAAACATCTAAATACAGCCCAAAATCTAACCACTTTAAAGTCCAACACTTTTACTACTGTTGCATAGATTGGAGTGAGAATAGTAAAGCTTAAACATAGTTCTTAATCTTAAACAACTTATGTTTCCAACTGTTGTTATGTCACAAATGTCAGTGACCTAATTGTGATCCGATTATTCATGAAATAGGCTTCCACCAGAAGCCTTATACAGCAATAACATTTTCTTACAGGGAGACGATGAGGTAGACTTATGAGAGTTAAAACACAGACTGAAAATTCACGTATAATATGTACAAAAGAAACACAAGCAGTACATTTTGATGGAAATATTTTCACACATTGGCATACTTTTCATCTTAGAGTGCTTTCATGCATACAGTGCATCATTAATAGTTGAGTATTCAAAGTTGCTCTGAGTGGGATCCATAATACATTTTTGAGATATCCACATAAGATATAGTTTTATGAAATTATTATACGTGGACATTTTGACATAGCCAATGGTTACTCTCCTGGACCTACAATGATCACCATTGAAATAATTCCTCTAACACAACACTATTTAAACACAAATGCACTGGTATATTTTGAGAAACATTTTCACAAGAGCAAATTTTATTGAAACTCACTTATTGTATGTTTGCTATAGCAGTGAAAAACTCATGATTATTTACATGTTTCAGTTCATGTTATGGATATCTAATCGGGGTCCATGACAGCTGGATATTGGCAAGTGTTTTAGACTATCGGCATAACTCATATCTGAATACAATGAATTAAATAGGTATAACCTTTATATTTAGTGATTATACTGAAATATGATGAACCTTGGGAATTTGCAGAACCTTCAGTGGTTCATGTCACATTTATTTGAGAATATTAAAACAAAGCTTACCCGGCTACTGGATCAACTGCTATTGCCTTTGCATTGAGAAGATCAATGTCAATCAATGTGATGCAAACACTTCCATTCTGATCACATGCAAAGATTCTGTCACTGACATGATCCACAAAGTAAAAATTTCCAGTCAGCCAGTCAATTGCCATCTGATGTATATCTAACAAAAATGAAAACAAAGTTATAATTATTTTGGTTTCATAACAGTAACATGGTATATATATAGATGCATTTGTGGGATATTGATCAGATAGCCACTTTGTCCAAATCAAATGAATTACATGACTCAAATCATTTAAACACACAGATTCTTTTATTAGGAAACAAATACCCACTGTATATACAATATGGGTGTCATTACAATAATCAACCTCATTATATCACACAAAGTACCAGTTAAAACTCACATTTAATCTTACGCCAGTTATAAGAATTGAATAAGAACAATATCACAGTGGAATCTTGTTTCTGCTCTGGTACTTTATTACTCATACAATGCATTTTCATGATGCAGCAGGAGAGAGAAAAAGAACATTAAGACAGAGAAAAAACAGAAACTAAATAAATGAGAATAGAATTAAAAGTGGATGACCTCTGAGTTAGTTCTAAATAACAGATATTTGTATAATGAAATGTAACACATGTGGCAAAACTAAAGCTACGTATGTCATCAAACTCTGAAAATTTGACTGAGATTTCCCACCTTGTTCAGGGAACCATAACAGCTTCCCTCGGCTTCTGGCTTCGTTGGTGTGAGCAAGACAGAAACCCGGTAAGTTAAAGTTATTTTGTGAAATGGAAGCTGTATTCTTTTGATACATTTGTTGAATTACATTCCATTCTGTGCTTGTTGTGCAACCACCTATTACAGGCATTTTTGCACAATAGTTGGTTGCAGAATTCTAACTAGAACTAACAGTTTAAATAGTAATTCTTATTGATTACATTATTTGTGGTGTTGGACCGAGTCTTCTTTCCAGAGTCACCCCCAAACATTTTGCCTCTATGCCCTCCATGTTTTGCTGAATTTTTTTTTGTTGGCCTTAGAATTATGTGACTAACCAGTGCTAAAGTGCTTGTGCTCTCTACTCTAAACATGGTTTTGGTGACTTAGACCCAAGTAGCATATTTAATATACCTTAAGGTCCCTTGTAGAGTGCTATACCATATACCCAAAGTCTGCATATTAAATGCCATGAGTGTGCCTGCAGCCCTTACTATGCCACTGACTTAAGTAGCACTACAAAATATGCTACACATCTTTCACTGCAGCCTAAATGCAGTTTTAAACAATCATGTGAACTTGGCATTCAAGCCCCCTTGCCATGCCTTAAACTCCCCTTGTATTACTTATACATCCCCCCTAAGGTAAGCCCTAGGTAGCTCAAAGGGCAGGGTGCCATGCAAATAAAAGTTTAGACCTTGACTTTTAGGTTTTACATATCCTGGAAGTAACAACAATCCTAAATTAATATTTCCTTAATGTGAGGCCTACCACTCCTTTAGGATTACACTGGGGATTCATTATTATATTAAATAAGCTTAAATTTCCAATTTGGTGCTGGTGGATATGGCATGTTTGGTGTCTCTGGAATTATAGTGAAGAGTCCTATTTAATGGTAAATTTGTTTTCTTATTACCATTTTTATAGTGCCAAATTTAGAAAGTTGGCTTTTTCCTGCCATTAGCCCTTTGTTCTTGCAGCCAGTCTTGGGTCACCTCACTGGATATAGTGAACAGTTAAACATTCTGAATTCCTCTGAGAAAGGCACACAATAGAGGGTTTAGGTGTGGGCCATCTACTGGCAGGATGGGGGGTAGATCTCAGCACAGACACACCTACAACTGAATAGCCGTGCTCTGCCTTAACACAGAGGAATTATCACTTTCATATTGTCACTGCAATCATCTTGGAGCCAGAGTGTGAGAAAATTCCATGCACTTCATAGAACCCTTCCAGAAGCTTCTTCTGCCTTCCAGGAGAAAGGCTCCAATGTATAAAAATTTAACTTTCAGACCCAATCTGCAGTACACTTCTGGACTTGTAGATGCTCTTCCTGAAAGAAGGACTGCTGTGCTCCTGGAAGAATAGCCCTTCCGCTAGTCTGCTGCTCTATAAGACTGCTGACCTGAATAGATTGCTGCTCTGTTTGTCCTTCTGCTCTGCTACCTTGTATTGGAGATAAGGTCTGGACCTTCATCTGTCACAGGACCTCCTGAGTGACTCGCAAAGCCTAGGTCACTGGTCCCCTGTTCAGAGCCGCAAGGACAAAACTGCTCTGAAGACCAAGAGGAGATGATTACCAACCTGCTCGCCTATCCGTCCAAAGTGCATAGCCAAAAGGATTGATTCACAGCTTCTCCCACTACATTCTTCTCTACAGCAGCAGATTTGTTTCAGTGGTCCCTCACCAAAGGGGTATCCGACCTTGTTTAACTCTCTTCAGCTACAGCCCTCTACCTCATCCTGCTGGAGATTTTTCAACCTCCATTTCAGAGAGATTGATTCCCCTGACTAAGTCCATATCCAGGACCAAAATTCATGATTGACGCACACTGCCTGAAGGTTCTCAAGATTATTTGAAATTTACAAATAAAATAGCAGTCCAAACATATGATGCAAGTGGTAATAAAATGTATGGAACATTCATAAAGAATCATTCATGGCACCATACTAAATAATAAAATCCTCATCAAGGAACTCCAAGGTGGACAATCTAAGATACAAGAAGAAGTGGAGGAAATTAAAAGGGATGTGATTCTTTTATCATGGGGCAGCTATGAAGTCCAAGGAAATAACTTGACCTTAGAGGAAAATACCACTGATATAGAAGAAAGGAAACACCTATGAATAAAACACAGTCATTAAGATGTCAATAGAAGGGAGCCAGTTAAAGTACCAAGGAGCATTAGATTAAATAGGGTCGAGTAGTTTAATTTATAAGCATACAAGCAAGCATTTACAAAGGCACCGATTGATACTAAAAAGGAAGAAAACAACCTTATACGTTTATCAGGCATTAAATTTCATATACGAAAGAAATAACATACACACTAAGCATTGAAGAAGGACAGCATGTGCAATACATGTGTTGGCCTTTTTGAAAATTAATTCCATTTGTAAATAAAAGAAGCCGTCATACACGACTAAGCTGTTAGACGCTGTTATTATTTTGTCAGTAATATTTTTTTTCTGTATCACACTTACCAACACTGGTCGGGTACCAGTGTACTGAGAGTACTAAGATTAAAGCGTCAGGCAGGGTGATGTGTAATTAATTACCTTTGCCCACAAGAAATTCCAACAGAAATCCTTCTTTTAATAGACACCTCCTTATGAAACTGAACACAATTAATCTGAATGGAACTACCCTGGAAGCCCAGCAATGACTCATGAAGAAAAATAATAAACCACAAATTTTAACTGTTTAAACAACCTCGGCAAAGCATGGAGTGACACAAAATAATCCACTGCCAAACTTTTCCATGCATTACGAGGCACTTGACAGTTTTCACTTGAGTGACCCAAATAACGGCTTGGTTGTCACTCATGCAAAACAAACACACCTTGATCAAATAAACCCACATAACCACAATTCGTTTCCAGGAAGTGGCAGAAATACCTCCATAATTTTATACACCAATTCATGTATAGGAACACTAAGGCCTTCATTACAAATGCATATGCGCGGGTCTGACATGTGCATTTGTGAGGAGGAAGTCGGCAATAAACCAAGAAGAGGGAGCCGCTGAATGCCGCATCTCAGGTAAGTCTTTTAATTACTTTTACAATGCTTTTAATGATGATAAGGGCATTTAAAAGAGGGAGGGAGGGAGGCGTTCAGCGCATAGTGGGGCTATGCGGAGTGTGAAGGTGTGCGTAGATTCCCCCCACTTCGATATGCTCAGCAGAGCCCCACTTCACCCACTATGCCCAGGGTTACTTATGTCACCTAATTATTAAATTACAAAAATAAAATCATTACCATCATTTAAAACTGTTAAAATCTGTTAAATGTATTACCCATTAATTTAAAAAAATATAAAATCATTAACAGTTCATCCAATAAACATTTTCAGTCGTTAGTAGATAATTTCAGCATCCTGCTTCTTAACCTCCAGGCATGTAACAAATATCTGGACATGGTGAAGATTAACCACTCTGTGTAATCACTTTTAAGGATTGTAATAATATATTTCAAGTGGTTCACAGATAAAATGCAGCTTATCGAAATTAGCCATGTTCTTCTTATCTGAGTGTACTTTGGACAAAAGAGCAACAAATGTTTTTCGGTTTCATGATTGACCTTGCATAAAGGGCAAGTGGACAAAAAGTTAACGCCCTTCCATTTCCGAATTTTTAGAACAAGGATTTTGCTAGTTGGGGTTCTATACAATTCAAGAACTCCGCTTTAAAATCCAGAAACCTCCTTGATAATCCCCCTGCAGTGCCTTGATTTAGCCATATTTCACTAGCATGAAGCCAATGTCTCTTTTGAAGATTTTCCAAGGTTTTTTTCCGTTTACTCTTAGGATTCGTCGAAAACTCACTCAAGCCCAGTCTGTACATCCAGCTCTTTATGTACTTGAGCCATGTATTTAGAGCCAACACATCAAGCAGGGATTGTCTCATGGGGAGTGATGAGATATTTGAACAAACTCAAATTCAATAAGTAAGCAGCATAAAGGCAATCACATGTGTTACATGTTTAAGTCCCAAGTCTAGGCGTTTAGAAGTCAAAGGGGCATTTTAGCAGAGATCCAGAATTGTTCTCCTAAACATGTTTTCAGTTTTTTCAATAGCCCCTACATTATTCTGGCCCGATAACTCTGCGCATGCAATGCCTCTCCAATACCCTTGGCTTGAGACACTTGGATTACTGGGGCAACTGGCATGTAGATTGAGGTTTTCAGTCTTTTTACTAAAGCAGAGCTTGCATTTTGAAGTTAGTGTTGGTTCTTTGCAATTTGTTGAGTCCACAATAATGAATTTGTTAGCCTGACCCTCAAGTAATCAAATTGCTTCACCTGTTCTATTGGGAGGGCTCCCAATGTAATCATGCCCCTAAAGGACTTGTCTGGGTTAAATGCCATAAATGTAGTTTTTGTGGCATTTATTTCCAACCCAAATTCCACACAGGATGCCAAAAAAACGATCCAGTAGACTTCAGAGCCCCATCAGCATTGTAAAAATAAGTAAGGTATCATTGGCAAAAAGCAAGGATGCCACTGCTTGGCCAGCATGTTTAGGGAGATCACTTTTACAATCAGTTAATGTTTCAACCAATCCATTGATATATGAGGTGAACAGAGTAGGTGCAAGAACACACTTTTGGTGCACATCTCTGTTCACCCTCAAGCGATGAGTAAGCCCGCCTTCCTTCCGCAACCTGATTTGAATATAGTTATCTCTATGGAGTCTAATAAATATCTTCAATAGATTTCTCTGGACCCCCAACTTTTATAGGGCTGCTCATAGTTTCTCTTGGAGGACTAGATTAAATGTGGCACATAGGTCAACAAACACAACATGTACATGTTCCCTTTTTGATTACTGCATATTTCTGTAAAATCATTAAAAACTGGAATAATTGGTTTACGGTGATTGTGTTTTCTCCTGTTTTGTGCCTGCAGGGGCGAAACTATCTTCCCTTCCCTCATCCTGTCTGGAAGCCTCTCCAGCAGCTGTCTCTAAAGAATTTTGTCCCTGTATCTATCAGGCTGATGGGCCGATAATTCGCTGGATCGCTTTTATCCCCCTTTTTAAATACAGGCACTACATTGGCACCCAACCAAGAATCTTGAAATCAGCACCCTTTAAGATGGCATTAAAATTAGGATTAGGAATCACGTACCAGAATTTAGGTTTAGAAAGATAAAGGTAACCTGTAATTGTATCTAGACCTGGTGCTTTACCCTTTTGTAAGTGACACTTGTCATCTGTGTTTCTTCAATAGTCAAGTTAATTGGATCTGCCTCTCTTTCTGTTTTGGGAAACATCACAAAGAATAGTTCACTAGTACTTGGCCTTAAGTCCATCAGCGCTGCATATAACACACTAAAGTGATTAACCCAGGTCTGTGGCTGTATGTGGAAGTCTTCCTCTTCAGTTAGATTTTTGGATCCTTTAGCTGTTAAATGCCAAAACTGCTTGCTATCTTTGGCTTGCACTACAGTAAGTAGATCTCCCGAATCCTTCTCACCACTTTCTTTTTGCCTCATTTAGAATTGATTTGTATTGTTTCCTTTTTAAAGCTGCCATACTCCTCAGGCCTATTGTAATGGCTACCATTGGTCAAGAGTACCTTGCAACACTCACTGTAACACTCATTTTTATTGGTTCTCATTACCTTGCCCTTCCCTGCACTATAAAAAAACATTTTTATCTTCCCCATAAGTTTATAAAATATATCCATTGAGGGTTGCACTTGCATACTACATTTACTCAGATCTACCAATGAGTTGGCTACAATATTGTAGATTTACACCAGAATATTGTCACTCCTTTCAATCTTGGACCATTTATCCCTCCTTCTATCATTACTAAGATTGATTGGTTTTGACAAACTTCCTTCGGGGAGGAGCTGAGATGAGATGGCTATATCAGACAGTTCTCGTATTAAAGCATTATGGTCGCTATCTAGTCTCTCAGTAACTCGAATAGGATGTAATTTATCCTAGTTTTACAAATAACTCTTATGAATGTGTATCTTAGTTCTTTGTCAGTGATTGAGCATCCATTGCGGCAAGAAGTACATATTTACAAGTGAGAGAGGCCACTTGAAATGCCGCCCTCACATTGTTCACGAGCCTGTCTTGTCTCAAACATGGAATGCCTTAATAAGCATCCTCTCATTTAAGATGTTCCTGGCTGCTTCTAGAGGTTCAAAAGCAATATTCAAATCCCCAGCAAGTACTAAATTAATGGAAGCCCCTTCCCTTTCCAGGAAGTCGTCAAAGACCAATATAGTAGGGTAGTCCTGATGTTGGGATAGAAATCTGTAAATATTAACCAAAAGCACTGAGCTCTTACTAATAGTACTTTTGATATTCAGGGCTAGTAAGGTGACGGTGCTGCTTCTGCACTGTAATTAGTAAAGCCCACTCTATACATTTTGTCAGTGGCCCACTTCTCCTGGAAAATACATGTATCATAACTATCAACATACTTCCCCCACTCCTGAAAAATAAAGTTTACACTTAAGGTATGCTAAATTCCAGGACAGTAGACCAAAGTTCTTAATAGGCTTTGGATTTGCAAGGGATTGCTTTGCCACGTCATTGGTCACGCTAATCATGATGGATTGTACTGGATCTATAAGTTCACAAGGTTGGTAGCCTTCCTCTGACAAACTACTCTGAACACTACTGGAAGTCAATTCCTGTCCCTGTCATATGTAAACAGCCACAGATTCTGTATGCCCCTTGAACAGTGTATTATGGGAATTGTTCAATTGACAGACCATTGATCTCCCATTCTTTGGGTCAGGTGCCTGTGCCTTGCTGGGTAGGGAGAATTTGAACTGAATCATAGATCCATCAGGAGGTAGGATGCGCAGGTTCAAGTTGACCAAACCATCCTCTATGTTCCCACTAACTAATTTCAGAATATTATAATGGTATTCTTTGCTTAAGGGGCAGTGCCTTGCAGCCCCTATATCAGATCATATGATTGAGTGGCATTGCCTAACCTGTTGTAGCCAATGGATTACTTTATTAATTAAAGATTTACTTGTTTCTCCTGTAGCAGGGGCCAGTTTAGGTACATTCATAATAAAAACTCTATTTCTGCTTCCACTGCACAGGTTCAAAGGGCCTTAGCATCTGTTCCTGAATCTGGACCTTGTAATCTCTTCCTCACACTCCCAACACCCTGTGAGTGTAAACATGACACTCCTTATAAAGCCATCTTGGAAGGCAGTGTCCCCCTAGCTTATCCTATAATCGAGCTCCGATCTGCGATTCTACCATGATCCCAGGGATCAGCACATAGAATGGCAGGTGCTATAACCCTTGAGTTAACCCCTCAGGGTTTAGGACACGGTGGCTCCTTGTTCTTAAAGTGTAGCATAGGGTCAAGGCATATTTTAGAGGTGTTGGGAATTTCTACACGCCTAGATTGCGATTCAGCATGTAAGCCCCCTAGCTGCCCATGCTCTGTTATAATGCTGGAGTTAATGTTTTCAATATTCCCTCTGCTTATACCAGAAGGGTGGGTCCTATTAAGTTGTTCAGTAAGGGTTCTTACCGTAGCTCCCCGTGATGACACCTCTGTAACTTGTTGCTTGACAATTAATATGAGCTCACTTAATTTAGTTACATTGGAGTGATAATCAGTATTCAATGTACAGTTCTCATCCCCTTTCTTAGCCTCCCCCTTAGAAAAAGTATGTGTCAATACTATCACCATTACAGCTATTATTGACATTCTCAATTAAGAGAGCTCAAATGCACAAGAGGCTCAAATCAGCTGGCACATACAATATCAGGAGCCATAGTTTGTCCAGCAGTAGAGGTATTTGCGGCAGAGTTAGTCAGTACTGTTGGAGAATTGTACCCCACCAGCTTATTGTTGATAATGTCTCTGGGCTCAGCATTACCGTCAACATTTTGAACAGGTGCCAAAGATAGAGCAAACATAGATGAAGATTTCCTCTGTTTATTTTCTTTAAATAAATATTAGCCACTCTCTGACTAGCATTAGGCAATTTATCATGGCCACTTAGTAAACTTTCAACTTCTTCAATTAATGTATCCATATCATCAACTGTACTGCTCAATGCCGAATTAGATGCAATCCATTTAACTAACTTAGGGACTCTATTAGGGTGCCCCTCAGCCTAGCTTTTGCCCATTTGTTTCGTGGAGACCTTTGACAAGATTGCCTGGCTTCACATAAACAAGGGAGTGGAGTTGATAGTGAAGATTACCAACTTATTGACTGTGATTCGTCTCTAAGGATGACTGGTCTAACAGTGCAAAAAACTATTTACAGGGAGAATTCTTGGTAGGTTTTGATGTGGGATTGACCTGTCCACCGAGACCTCTCCTCTCGAAAGGGAGAAGGCTGCGGATATTAAATTGATTTATACCATAGGCAATTTCAATATATAAGGCCATTTCCCATTTTAAAAAAGTCAGGCCTTCTGAATTTGTCAAGGAATCAACACAGTAATATATAAAAGGAACACCTATTGGGTTTGTCAAAGACTGACTACTTCAATATACATGTGTTAGACTTGGCATCCTAGGCGTGGATTCCCCTGACTTTTTGCCTCTATCCCCTGTATTTTTGACAGTATGCTAGATTTTATTTTTGCTGGATTAGATGCTTTGGGCACTTTGCCACTACTGATCAGTGTCAAAATGCAAGTGCTCCCTGTGTAAATTGTTATTATAGGTGGCCAATTGGCAGTTAATGCAATTTGTGGAAGATACCAATCTTCTACATCCCACCCAGTTTGGGTTCCGGCCTCGACACTCGACGGAGTCAGCGCTCCTCATGGCGACCGAAACCATCAGGCAGGGTGCCGACGAGAGCCATACTATGGCCTTGATCCTTCTTGACCTTAGCGCTGCGTTCAACTCTGTAGCACATTCCATCTTGCTACAGTGTCTGAACAAAGGAGGGGTAGAAGGTGCAGCGCTAAAATGGATCCAATTGTTTCTATCTGGCCGAGGCTTCCAAGTCAGGCAGGGCAACTGCTACTCCGAGCGAGTAGCCTTGGACCAGGGGGTGCCGCAGGGCTCGTCCCTGAGTCCAACTCTTTTCAATCTGTACGTTGCCCCGGTTGCCACCAATAGTGGAGAGTCACGGATTGCGCATGGTGTCGTACGCCGACGACACGCAGCTGGTCATCTCCCTATCGCGTGCACCCGGTCTCGCGGCAGACATCCTCAGAGCATGCATGCAAGACCTAGCTGCCTGGATGTCTGCCAACTGCCTTAAGCTCAACGGAGGCAAGACTGAGGTGCTGGGGGTGCGGGGAGACCGAGCGGCTTGGACGTCGGCGTGGTGGCCACCTTGCCTGAGACCAGCACCAATACCCTGCCAGGAGGCGAGGAATTTAGGTGTCTGGTTCGATTCCAAGCTAACTTTCGGACCCCAGGTGAATCGGGTGGTTGGTACCTGTTTCGGGATCCTCAAGAAACTCAGGAAGGTTCTGGAGCTCATTCCTATCAAAGCCCGCCAAACACTAGTGCATGCACTAGTCACGTCCAAGATGGACTATGGCAACCTGCTCTACCTGGGGACTCTTGAGAAGAATCTGAGCCGCCTGCACGTTCTACAAAATGCCGCAGCCCGGTTGGTTCTCAGACTGCCCAGAAGATCAGCTTCTAAAGCCGTGCTCCAGGCCCTGCACTGGCTTCCGGTGAGAAGCAGGGTGGAATTTAAAGCATTATGCACCTGTCATCGGATCGTCAACGGCAGGGCACCTCTTCCCCTGCAGGGTCTGCTGACACAATACGAGCCCTCTCGTTCTCTCAGATCTTCTGGCTCGGGGCGCCTGCTGTCCATCCCTAAGGTGTCCAAAGCATGGATGGGCGGCAGATCCTTCAGGTATCTGGCTGCATCTAGCTGGAACAAACTTCCGGTGGCGTTACGCCGGAACCCTCAGAGCCCATTTTCAGAGCCAAGCTAAAAACATTTCTATATGCCCGGTAGTGGGTTCCCACCTTAGTACCTTCTCCTGCTAGCGCTCGCATCCTAGCGCGGGGAAACGCCAATGTGCGCCACCAAGCGCTTTACAAGACCCCCTATTATTATTATTATTATTATTATTATTATAAAAAGTTATCTATGATTGGCATATTTGATTTGCTGGTAAGTCCCTAGTAAAGTGCACTGAGTGTGCCAGGGCCTGTAAATCATATGCTACTACTGGCATCTAGCACTGATTGTGTCACGCTCAGGTGTAGCCATGTAAATGTGTTTCAGACCTGCCACTGTAGTGTCTGTGCATGCAGTTTGTAACTGCCATGTCAACCCGGCAAATGCACATACTTGCCAGGCCTAACCTTAACTTTCCTTGCATGTTAGGTGCCCCTCATGTAGGCCAAATGTACCTCCATGGGCAGGGTGCAGTGTGTGTGAAAGGTAGGACATGTACTGGTATGTGTCACATGTCCTGATAGTGAAATACTGCCATTTTAGCTTTTCACTATAGAAAGGCTGTCATTCCAATAGGCTAACAGGGGAGTTGCTTTGTAACATCTTACAAGTATAACTTTCCATTGGGACAAGATAGAGAAATTCATTTTAGGCCCCCTGAACTCAGAATTTAATAACTCAACTTTTTTTAAAGTAGGCATTTTCTTGTTTAACCTGTCTCTACGCCTCTGCTATTTGTGTATTGATTGTTTGGTTTTAGAGATACTGGAACTGGGAATGTGCATTCACTGCAGACAGGCACAATATGGGGTTAGGTGTGTTCTGCCTTTCCTAGGTGAATCCTCTCTGGGCTGAATAGACCAAGGCTGCATTCAGAGTGGTGGGGGAGTTTCACTTGCAACTCATTAGGCTGTGTCTCATTTACGCAATACTGTCTCCACCTCCTGCAGTCAGACGCACCAGAGAGGACAGAACTAGTTTGGACTTGGCTCGGAGACCCTTGCTACAAAAAGAAAAAAGAGAAAATGGGGTATATGTAAGAGACCTTAAACCACAGAAATGTAGATCACTTCTGTACTCAAGAGGAACTTCTGCCAAAAACAAAGAGCTGAAAAGCTGCAAGATAGAGTACTGCCCATTTGCCGTTTTTGCTGTGCTAGGTTGGCCTGCAGTTGCTGCTGCTGCCAAGGAGAGGACACGGACTGTAACTATGCTGTGAACATGCTTAAAGAAAAAACCTCCAAGGGCTTGTCTGTGCTTTCCTCCTGTTCTGGAGTCTCAGGGCCACAAAGACTTCAACTGCCTCCACTGGCCAGCACCTGGTTTCCTCTGTATACTCTTGTATTCAAAAGGGTGCCAATCTCAGTAGCAGGACCCTGATAATTGTGTTGTTGGGGCTTCAACACAAGAAGAACAACTCTGACACCGTCAGCAGCGCCGACAACTATACCACAACTTCAACCGAGTCCGGGTGCAGCGCTCGTGAAGTGCATGATGCACAGCCCCATCTGCACCCCCGCACCCAGGCCCGATGATGCCTCATGCCTAATGCCGCCTAACTTTCCTGTCCCGACCTCAATGACTTGCCCCCTCATTGACTCAATGCCTTGCTTCCCCAGTAGCAGAAGGGAACCGGCTTCGCCTCGGCACTGATGCCTCACCTCCACGACAATGTGCATCATCTATTGACTGTGTTTCCAAGGTACTTTTGTTTAGGGGGTTTGTGTGACTTCATGCCTAGCCCACGCTCCTTGCGGTCAGTGCTGTACTTTGGATTGGTGCCTGTCACAAGGTTGTAATAGGCCCAGATTGGAGATATTTTGCTTCTACAGTTCTATTTTTGAACTAACCATTTTAAAAGTGATCACTTGGCACATGTATGTTGTATTTCTATTATTTTGGCTTAGATAAAGATACTTTCTTTTTCTAAACCAGTTATAGAAATGCTTAAAACAATCCTAAACCTTTCCTAGGGTCATGTTGGTTAGGTTGCAGGAAACATAGGTTTGCTGTTACTTAAATATTTCTGAGGTGCCGCTGCACTCTCTGCAGCCCCCCACAACATTCCTAAAACATGTTTGTGGGCAATTTACAAAATAGGGCACCACAAACCAGTAATAAATATGCTAGATAGACAAACATTTGCATAATTGGACACTCCTGGCTGGGAGCAATGGATTTTTCATTAGCAGCAGTTCAGCTTTCCTTTTTTCCTGTGTTTTTTTTTTATTGAGCGTTTCCCAGCTAGCTTTTTTCTTAAATTGACGGCTGCAGGGGAGCCCCAAAATCCCTGCATACCCACTGGCTCCCTGCAGCCTGCAGGAACAGGCATGCACATTGCTTGGAGTGCATCTTTCCCACCCGGAACACCCAGCTTTCATTGTTTTGCAGGAAAGCCATGGGGGGAACCCCAAGATCCCTTCAGTGCCACCAGCTCTCTAAACGCTGTAGGAGCTAGCAGTGTCTAGCTCCCACCCAGCAGGAGCACATTCTTATCTATTCCTTCCACGGGTGGGAGAACTGCAGTTCCCCTGCCTTTGAGGAGTGTGGGGAGGGAGGAAAAATTATTATATTGTCCCAGGGCTAATAATTTACAATGGGCCTGTGCAATGAGCGCCAGAAGCCAAAACCTGTCTCGTGGGGGGAGAAGTTGCATGTACACCCCCTCCACACTTCATCACACCATCACAGGGAGGATTTAAACAAAAAAGGAGGCCTGCTCTTTTTTTCTACTTTTTCTAGTGGTCCAGTGGGACCCCAGCGGGTCAGTAAAACAGAAAATGTTAATTTTATTTTATCCCATGGGGAGGGTTCCTTTGGGAATCCTCACAAGGGCTAGGGTGTCAGGTATCCCTAACCTGGCCCCTTGTGTCATTTTTTATAAACATTTTCCAAACAGGAGAGCCAGTCTAGAGTTCTTAATAGTTCTGTTCATATTGCGACCAGCTAATCAGAGCAATCACTCCCAAAAATATTTCTTAGTCAACCAGAAGGCTTGGATTTTGAAATTTGAGCCCAATTGTAAATACATCTATAACTTTTAAGCCTTGATTTCTGCAAAACTATTGAATAGATTTACCCCAAATCACAAACAGCACTGTTCTGGGTAAAGGTCGAGCTTGACAACTTTGGTGGAAGTCTGCTCAGTCTTTTGGGCTGCAGCACTGTCAAGGTGGACCAGTGACTGCTGAGTACCTATCCTATGATTGCAGCATCTCATTAAATGAGCCTCATGGTGTTGGTTCTTTTGTTTTAGTCAATGTACCTATATAAATAACCATAGTTGACAGTGAACAATAAATGAAACATGGAGAATGTTTCAGGGTTCACAGGAAAATATTGAATTCATTATTATGACAGTAGTGAAACCGATCTGTAAAACTATTTCATTGGGGGTTACTATGTTTATATGGCATAGAGTAGAAAATTATGTAGCTCTTTTAAATAAGAAGAGAAAGTCTGTTATCCCTGTGCACTCGCTGTACTCAACCAGGGATTGGGTTGACTGAATGAACAATAAGAAAGTGTGTTATCCCTGTGCACTCGCTGTACTCAACCAGGGATTGGGTTGACTGAATGAACAATGAGAAAGTGTGTTATCCCTGTGCACTTGCTGTACTCAACCAGGGATTGGGTTGACTGAATGAACAATGAGAAAGTGTGTTATCCCTGTGCACTCAACTTTTAAATAAACCATACAGTAAAAATGCAAACTATGCAGCTTAATCTATCAGATTATTGTCCTTCATTTAAGATGGAAATAACATTGTTTTGTGATGTCAAATTAAGTGGCAAATGCTCATAATTAAGCAACCCATGCTGCAGCTGAAGATTCACATACACCTGGTAGATCTAAATCAAGCCAGTGCCCATTGTTGGGTGCACTTTGAAGATAACAGCGTTTTCAAGTTGGGTACTCCAAAAAAAGCAGGGGAAAAAAAACGTACATAACAGATAGCATGATTAATGGGGATTTTATAATCCTATCTAAGGGTTCTGGTGGCATTTACAAACAACTCAACCTTTGGTCTTGTATTTTATGATGTCTGCAGGACCACGCTTGTTGCAATATTGTACCATATTTAACCGTTTTAATTATGCCTCCTTTCTCTGCATATATATGGAATGCAATCCCTATTTACAAGACTGACTGCTTGCAATTCAAATACGTGTAATCATTATAATTAGAAATGCAAAGGTGCTTGTAGGAGAGTAAGGTCTGCTTTCCTATGGTCACCCCACTTTTTGCTTTTTGCTTCACTGGTTTTCGACTTAATGTGGCTGTGGACCTGCTAATCAGACCCACAGCCCAGCTGCTCTCTCTCTAAATTCAGTACAATGCACTTTAGGTGCATTACCAATTGGATACTGGGCCACCTTATGAGTCCCTGTACATTGTACTATAGGTACATAGGACATAGGTGCATCCAAGGCCTACCAGGGGCTGCAGCATGTATTATGCCACCCCTGGCTGTCCATTCACATTGACACAACTGGCTGATCACTCAGCTGGGACAAGGTCATGTAATCACCCCTTGCTTAGATATAGTATACCAATATCTAACCTTATATCTAGAGACATATACACCTATACGTCACTCCTATGGCAGGCCTTAACAATCCTGGAGGCAGAGTGCTTGGTTTTATGTGAGATGGTGCTCTAGCATGAGCTGAGCCTGTCTGCAGCTTTCAGAACCATGTCCTTATAGCTGTTCTAGGATATTGCCATACCATATACTCTTAAGTGCATTATGAACCTCGCGGTTAAATGCTAACTCTGGTTTGGCTTTATCAAAACATGTCGAGTAAGGTGTCATACGATTTGGAATACTACCCCCTCGCCAATTCTAGCGACGGGGGTTGCATGCCACCCTTCTAGAGGGAGAAGACATGTTGTTCATACCATTCCCGGTTAAAGTTAACCAGAGCCTCAGCATTACAAAATGGATGCTGCTGCCACACACACAAGTCTGACCTCCTGCTACTGGGAGTCCTTCCAGCGAGGGAGGCTTGGACAATAGGTTTCCTGCCTTGGGAGGTGCTAGCACCACCCCAGACAGGATTTTGTGTATTGGGACAGCGAGGGCTGAAAGAAATGAGACACTGGCTGGGGCACACAAGGTGTCCCTTGCATTGTCCAGTTCAAACCGGTGCTAAGGCACTCCAGCCCCAGCTCTGGCGTGAAACTGGACAAAGGGAAAGGGGTGTAACCACCCCCTTCCCTGATCCCACCCATAGGAGGGACCTAGCAGGTAATCCAGCCCCTAAGTTTGGTATATAGGTAGGAGCTGAGTCCCAAGACTTAGATTAATCCTGACTGAAACTCTGAAACAAAACTCTGGACCTTTGACGATCTACTTGAAGAAGATGACTGAAGAATCTCCCTTGTGGTCAAGGTGTGACCACCCTGCACAAGCAGGCACCATCCAGTGATCAACGGCTTGCTTTGTCGCCGCCTCCCGCCGGAGCTCGAGCACAGTGCCTGACAAGAAACAGATTCACAGACATCCAACAGCCCGATCAACAGTCCCTGCAAAGCTGAGACCCGTGGAGACGACGAGAGACGTTGGACCGGCCATCTTGAAAAGTCTGCGACCTGCTAACTGTGCAGCCCCGAGGCCTCCTCGAAGCTGTGCATTGGGGATTAAGACGCCCCAGCCCCGAGCAGCATCTGCACCAAAGATCAGCCCTGCACCCTCCACGAGTTTTGCGTGGGGCCCTTTTGCATTTTCCTGCTTGACGCGTCTGCCCAGTCACTTGCCTGTTGGCTAGTGGCCATCTTGGCGATGATCCTTTGAATTTACACCACTGGTCTGGTTGCTCTAGACTGGCCCTTGCTTCCTTCAAAAGAAGCATCCCCTGAGACCTTGCTGGTCTGAGTAAGAAGCCTACTTCGTATCCTGCGTGGGTTTCCTTTGCCAAGGCTTGTTGACTCCAATCCTGAAACCGACACTGCCGACAGTGAGAGCCTTTGTAGAACAGTCCGTGCCTGACTCCTGGTTGTCGTCGACGCCTCCTGGTCCACGTGGATGCAGAGACAAGCTTCCCATCAGCACCTGATTGTTTCGCGACATCGCCTCGTTTCTTCCTGGTTCCTTCCTGGTCACTGGCTAGTGACCCAGACTCTGTCCCCTCTGCTTTCAGGTCCTCTTCATTTTCGATCCACCCTTGGATCCACCCGGACACTTCCCTCCTGGCCGCCTGCAGCATCTTTTCTCCAAGGCTCCATAAAACTCCACGACGAAACCGAACACACTTTGGGGCCTATGCACCCGCTTCTTGTGGGTGAGGTAACACAAGTACTGCGGTGCTCCTGTGAAGAGTTAGTGTCCTAGTTTCAAGTGGTTAGCTTCTAGTCCAGTCGGAAGACTCCCAAACCTTTAACTTTCTAACTTTACGCACCCATTGACTTCTATGTGTGCACGCCTGTGCATTTAGACACTGCACCCGCATCCCGTGGGCCTCCTGCTCCCTAACTATTGTTAGCCCAGTGTAGCCCCAGCGATTCCCAAGGCCCTAGGCTTTACCATTATTTTAGTATATGGTTTAGCAGGCCACCCGGGCCTATCCATTTTTGTGCAACTTTTGTATGCTATATTAAGTTACTAGTTATGCGCTTGTGCTTCTGTGCTCATAAAGAGTCCAGGGGATTGATTTAGAAATAAATCCATATATATTATGAATATTTAACCTGTGTGGTGTCCTTTCATTTGGTATTAAAGGGATTGCATATGGTAAAACAGCTGGCGTCACATGCCCTCTTGAGTTTAGCCTAAGACTGCTTTGTCCATGCTACCCCTAGGATAGCTGGTCTATAAGGTTGACTTTACAACCATCACCATAAGGGTTGTTTGGACTGGTGCAAGGTGCTCACTAGAATAGTGAACATCATATACCAGGCCAACTTCTCACAGTGCTTTTATTTACTTCCCATCTATAATTCATACGTGAATTAGCTTTGTACCAGCTGGGCACTATTACACTTCAGAAGAGTCCGCAAATGCCTAAACACCCCCTTTGTGAAACTGAGAGTGCCAGTTACATAACGTACTGGTGTTATCTTATGAGGGCGTTTTTTTTTCATTTACATAGGGTGTGGCCCATTCAGATGAGGGAAACATTTTGCCTCTACACCTGCATTGAATTATGAGCACAGGTGTAGAAGATGTCGGGAGGAATAATGGTTATATATCACACAAGGTTTTGCCACCCCTAGCTGCAGCCCTATGGAGAGGGTAAAGTGGCCCCATGGACCCGAACCAAACATGCCCCTGCAATCGGCTGCCCTGGCCTGCAGGGGGACTCTTGTCATCTCTTTGAAATGCAGACTTGCCAAATGTACCTTGAAAGACAGAACAGCTGCTTCAACAGCAGCTCTATCTTTTACTAATGCCCTGGCTCCAGGGCAGGTGGGAGTTTATATCTGCCCCATGGGCAGTGCATTGATGGTGATAGGGTACACTGCCCCAGCTTTGCGGAGGCACACCTTGTTACAGAAGCAACGCGCCACAGATAGGGGCAGTGTGCCCTCAACCCTAATATATACACACAGTATCTAAATAAACCAGGTTAAGGTGCTGAGAATATGCACACCATAATGCTTTGTGATTCTTGGATGCTTATTGAACTGTAACGCATCTTCTCTTGTGTGGAATTAGAAACACTTGCCTCCTCATTGAAATACATCCTGGGGATCATGCTATAAACTATCAATTACTAAGGCTATTTAGAGTAGTTCTTGAAATTGTCAGAATCCTACACAAAAGCCCTGAAGTGCACTCGTATGACTGAAGTTCTACGACCAACTGGAATGAAATGAACAGCCCATGTTTTCCCCACTCATCCTTTTGTAACAAAGGTTAAGATAATGCTTAAGATGTCGTTTTCTCCAAAGACTTGGAGTTAAAAGAACATTTCAACCTATTATTACTCTGCTGTTACAAGAGAATCAGTAAATAGAAGTGTTTGGGCCTAGGTTAAGTGTCCAATGAAGTAAAAGTAATTCATTTTCTCTGGTACAATGTACTTCATTGTGTCCTTCCCGACTTCCTCATACAGTAAACAAGCATTTGCAATGCAATAGGTCTCGCATTTGCGAGAGTTTAAGGTATTGGCATTGTAAATGACAATGCTATTTTATTTATGTGTTTGTTTTTAAAACAAATAAATAAAAAGCATTGTCATTTACTATGGCACTAGGTTAAACGAGACTTATTGCATTGCTTACTGTTGCAGTGGAAGAGAGGGAGCAAACATGGAGGAGGAGGAGTCAGCTGCAGTGAGCCGCACCGATTAAAAGAAAGGCACGGCTTATCGAAGTCTATTTTTTCAATATTGTAAGATTTTGGTAGGCAGCGCATCACGTCACATGTGGCGCACTGCTTACTATAAGCTTACAATTTTGGAAAAATAGACTTCGGCTTGCCCTGGCTTCCTTTTCTTGGGCGCGGCTCGCAAAGACTATTTTTTCAGTATTTTTAAGTTCTACTTTGACAGGACCAAGGAGTTCAAACATTCTTCACACCTGTATTGCTTTGGGCATTGCTTGTGTATATATGCTGAATTGATGTCCTGTGTGATGCAGTGCTTATGGGCATTGCATGTGCATACATGCTAAATGGAAGTCCAGGGTGATATATGGTGGGTGAGGCGTTGCATGTGTATATATATACGGAATGGAAGTCCTGGTCACGTGTGTTGTTCGGGTATTGCATGTGTGCCTCTGCGGAATAGAAGTTAGCAAAAGACTTTGATGTTGGATGTGGAGGGGCTAACAGACCCTTGACATGAGTCAGTCACCAGTCTTTAAATTGAGAACCCACTCATTTCCTGAGACTGACAGTTTCATGAAGACGCAGTGGCATATACTTTAATGTGAACCTTTTTATTACAGTTTTAAAAGCAGCTGTGGAAAGGAATACATCAACTCTCCCTCCCATTTGCCCTGACGCTAATGAATACCAGGAGCTATTGCAGAGGAATGCAGTCGGATCTGTAGGGAGGGTGTCCTGGCAAGCGCAGGACGAGGGGCTTGCCTTTCCCCTATGGTCTGCCGGTAGAGGCCAGTATTTCATTTGGCATTTACAGGCTGGTGCGGTTCTTACCCAGTGCGACATCTTGCTTGAGGAAACACTCTGGGGCTCGGTTGTTTTCACAAGGAAATCCTCTTAATTCATGGGCGCATATCATGGTTTGCACAGACGACCAGCGGTGACTCGGTTTGGGCCACTTCCCTGAAAGCTCATGAGAACCTTCCCAGCCCACAGCCACTGCCGAGGCACAGCTCCTGCCGGATTTACGAGCTTCTCAAGAAGCTGGCGGCTTGCAGCCCCCACCCTCTTCGGGGACTTTGTTCTCCAAAAACTAGTTTAGCGTAGTTACTTTATCATCAGAGGATGCATCTGTGTGGTGGGTAGCAGTGAATGTTCTAATGCAGCGTCAGTCCGCATAATATATTTTAGCATAGACAAAAAGGCCCAGTACGATTCGAAGCTAACAACTGAGCAATATTTCAAGGTCAAGGCTACCAAGTCACTTAAGTTTAGAGTAGTAAGTGCTTTTGGGACTGAAAGATATTGCCGCTCTCTTGCCCCTGTAAGACAAGCTTGTGAGATCTCCCACCCACTCTCATAACTACCTTATTTAGATCTCTGCCTTCCTAGGCATTTCTTGTGATTTCTCACTGTGCTCCTTTTCCGTCTGTCCTGAAAACTGCCGTAGTTGTCCCTGTAGCCTCTTGTAATACACATTATGTAAATAAACCAGCAACAAAACAAAAAAAATGCGTGGTGAAAACGAGGCCTGACACGCAAATAGCATTTCCGGCCGGGAGAAAGGAGAGGCGTGACACGCACCTGAAGGGGCGGAGAAACAACGGAGCGGGCTGCGGAGTCTGGACACGGAGGGACAGGACGAGAGGAGCCGGTGAGGGGGGGCATCGAGGGACAAGAGGGGCGGGTGAGTTTGCCTGTATGTGTGTGTCTGTGTGCCTGCGTGTGTGGGTGTGTGTGTGTGTGTGTGTGTGTGCCTGCCTGCCTGCGCGCGTGTGTGAGTGTGTGTGCCTGTGCCTGCGCCTGCGTGCATTCACCAACGTGAAAGCGTGCGCGTTCACGAGGTCAAATCTCCGGCAGGAGAAGCTCGTGACAGTCTGCTGTCCACATTCCCCCAAAAGTGATCACATAAGTTGTCGAGACCTAGACAGCAAAGCTTTCGCTTTGCTTTCGTCTAGGCTCGACCTAAAAAGGGAAATATATCTCTAAAACAACATAGAGTATGAGGGAGTAAGCGGCATGGCTTGTGTTGAGATAGCAAAAGATGAAAGTAATTTCTTGAGGGCTGTTCTGGGAAAATAAACATGATCTTATTTTAAGAAGACTGGACATACAACTCAAATATGCAGATTTAAACAAGTTGTACGAATATGGTAATGCACTTTGGGTTAACGCCAGAAAATCATGAGCTATTGTTTTCTTTGTGCATCACATACAGATGCGTCAGTTACACTGGAACCAAATAATGAATTGGCACAATATACACAAACTCACATCAGTACACTTTAGGGTACGTTTATCATGTTTTCACGCAATGTGGTGCAGCATGGGAACTTTTTGTGCTGCATTGCCTGAAAGGGGGAGAGGAGAAATGCTTCATATTTACAAAGATATCGGGCATTGCTGCTCTTTCCCAGTGCACTATGTGCTGCCTATCATCAATGCCAGCACCCCTACCCCGTTGTGTAATGGTGTCTGTGTTATGGGCACTATTGTTTTGTGCAGAGAGGGAGACTTTTCCTCACAAGAACAATCCCTAGAGGTGTATTCCAATTTCTAGGTGTGCTGCAGAATGTAGCACGCATGGAAAGAGAAAGTAACCAGGAGAAATAAAAGATATTTCTCCTTGTTACACCTCTAACAGGTAGGAACATCAAACCCAGGTTTACAAGCATTTGTAAATCAGGGTTTACATAAAAATACATGGATTGATGCATAGGTGCATCCATGTTTCACTCATGTAACACTTATCCAGCTCACAGTAACACAAGGCAGTGCTATGTGCTGTATTACTTTGTGTTTATTAAACCACAAGAAGTCATTCAAAGTGGCTTTGTGTTGATTAGCAAATGTCAAAAATGATTTTGCATTGGGGCTGCATCAGAAAAGTCTCATAACACTTATGCAAGAGCATAGTAAATCGTGTCCTATATATATCCAATGCAATGTATTCTCTCAAATAGTGTTATTTGAGATGTCATACATATTGCATGAATGCTAATTTTTCATATGGTAGAAGTGATGTAATATGGAAGGGTACAACCAGTTCTTGGAGAAGGTGTTAGTTATGCTTAATGTTGTGTGGTGAGTGAGGTGGTAACACTGTGTACAGAGGTGCATGACTTACAGTAATTTGAAGGTGATGCATACATTTGTAATGTAAGTTATAAATATAAGTTCATAATTTCTAATGTTTCTCTAGTTTAAGTTGGCTTTGTACAGAAATAATATTAGGAGTTTTTCTAACTATACCAAATCCCTAACCTTTGTTTTTTTCATAGAATTTTGAACGTTTTTATAATTTAATAAAAATGATTTTCAATCATAGTGTTGAGTGTCATTTATTAGGGTGTTTTTAACTGGAGTGTTGTAGAGTGCAGTGGTGTAGAGTAAAGTGGGGTAGTATAAAGTGGAGTAAAGCCTTATACAGTGGAATAGCATGGTGTGTTGTATAGTGCAGTGGAGTATCGTAATGTGGAGCGGTGTGGTGTACAGTGTAGTGCTGTGTTATACAGTAGAGCAGGGTGCCGTAGACTCACAATCAATCAATCAATCTATCAAGATTCTTTATTCAGTTAACAGCTAAACCATAAAAGCATACATAAAAAGACATTTAAAAACAGTGAGTATACATATCCACAAGGGCACTTAGCATTATAAACAAATTTAGAAGTCAGTGAACATCCTTAAAATTCACCAATTGGTCAAATGTTCATCCATTAGCAAACTAATGTATACAGTTACCGACCGATAAGTATCAGTAAGTTAAAAACAATGTCAGAGAAAGTTCATTTCCTCCTAAATAAAACTCGTACATAATATATACTTAATGCAATGTGGACTTTGTTCAATATATCAAAAACATTGTACCAGATATTTATACCTGCCCTCTTGATGGATACAGCCAAACTGTCTCTTAGACAACTTGGTGTAAATAGGTCCTAGGTCTGAGTAGTATCCTATCCCCCATCTGATTCTGACTTTGTACCATGTTTCCATGGCTGCCCTGAGAACCTTCAGACAAACTCACTTGAAATATTTTGGGGCCCAAACTTATATAGGAAAGCCTCGCCACCTCCTCCTCCTTCCGTTCTTACCATTTATCCCAACAGCCTTCCCCAGGCCAACTCTTCTGGTTTCGCAAGTAACATCCAAAGTCCTTTCAATTGAAATGCTACCGCATACAGCTAATGTCAGGAAGAGACAGCCCCCCTTTATTAAGTCCGCATCTCAGTTTCTTCCAGGACAGCCTTACACCCTTATCTCCCCAGATAAAACTCCCAATCTTACCCTGCACCTTGCTAATGCTCTTAGATGGAAAGTCCAGGGGTATTGTGGTGGACAGGTAAGAAAGCTTGGGAAGGATGACCATCTTTACAAAATTTTCTTTCCTGTAGATTGTTAAGGGGAGTCGAACTTGTTAGATTCAGAGGGGGATCCGCCCTTGGGAATTATTGTGGGCCAGGATTGGAACAGGGTTTTCCAGATTTAAGTATTTACAACTGGCATCCTGGTTCGAACCAGAAAAAGGGGAAGTAAGAAGGATTTGTGATTTTGAACGCCTTTGTCAATCTGTACATCCAATAAAGAAAGAGATATCAGTGTGGTATAACCATCTATTTGAAGCTGAAGATTTGGAAATCCCATCTCTATCCTTGGTCTGTCTTAGATTTAGATTTGGTATTATTCGATTTTGTTTTTTAAAATCATAAAAGCATACAAAAAATGACAGGCATTAAAAATAAATATATGCATTCAACAATAACATAACTTCACATTCAAAAAAGACATAACCCCAACCTCAGAGTTCAGTGGTGAGACATGTTATTCAAGGGGTTTATCCCTATCTGGAGTAAAGATACACGGGTTTGTCCTTTAAGGTGAGTAGACTCAAAAGTTACGACAGTTGTACAATGGGTCAAATCTGTTGGAAACAGAGAAACTAATACCACTGGGTACCTGGAATTCCCCACCCAGCGGGTGGTGGTAGGCTATTGTTGTTCCTAACCGGGGGATATTTAGCATACAGGGATAAAAATCAAGTAGATCCCAAATCTGTATTGGGCCATATCCTTCTTGGGGTGGACAAGATCTTAAATATGGTGCGATGTTCCGGTTCCTGAATCTAACCAGTACCAAGTCCCCTGAAATGTTTTTCGGTAGTGGGCCCAACCAGCCCACCCTTCTCACACTCAGGATTCCGCCGTCTTTGTCCGTTGGTAGGGGTCTATTTCTTCCCATCCAGAATATAACTTTGTTCATTAGGTCCTGCTGAGAGGAAGTGCTCGCCAGTGTTGCACTTCATTGTTTAACCTTTTCAGAGGACCCTGGAGATTAGCGTTGTTGAAGAGGAGTGGGTCAGGTGTGATAAAGACTCCAAGATATTTGAATCCTGTTGTTGCCACCATAATTTTCTGGTTGAAAGGTATTCGTGGCATATTCATGGCATGGGTCCCCGAATCCACAGTGTGGACCTTGCTGAATTTATCTTGTAGCCTGAGTGTTTGCCAAAGACCACAAATATATGCAGGATCCTGTGGATCAAAACTGCCGGGGCAGCTACACATAAGAGTATATCATCGGCATGTAATGAGATTCTGTCTTCATGCTGTTCTGTCCATTTCAGCCCTCTGATCATGAGTTCCCTCCTCACCTATGTCACCAATGGTTCGAACATCAAAGCGAATATAAGAGGTGACAGGGGGCAGCCATTTTGGGTAACCATCCTCCGGACGGTATTGCTGGGATGTGCGGTGATTGACAACTACTTGGTCTGTCAGATCGGTATATAAGAGTTTGATCCACTTGACATACGTAGGGCCGAAGCCCATGCGTTCCAACACCGCAAAGAGATAGGGCCATTCGATTGTGTCAAATGCCATTTTATCTGGGCTGCATCTTCCTGGATTGTGTCTGCCCTTCCCAGCGCTCTGTGCTGTCTGCGGAGATTAAGGGCAGTGTTAAGTCAGGGAATAAAGCCCGACTGGTCCGGTGTACAATTTTGCTGATGATAGGGATTAGATGATTGGCCAATGCTTTGGCTAAAATCTTTGTTTCTGCATTGAGTAAAGAGATGGGTTGGTAGGAGCCACACTCCTCCGCCAGCTTACCTTGCTTGTGGATGACCACTTTGATGCTAATCTTAGATCTCCTGGTAAGGAACCTCTCTGGAAACTTTCTTAGTACATGGCACAGAGGGCAGGTGTTTTCTTAGAGGCCGTCAACTTTAGCTATACGATGGGGAGCCTGTTAGGTCCCATGGCTTTCCGTTACTTTTTTACCTCGCATGGCCATTGATTTCTCCTCGTCAGTGAGGTCCCCCTCCAATGATTCTGGGTCTTCTGTGGTCATGGCAGGAACAGGGTTGGGGGCCAGTAGGTCTCTAGAGTCCTTGGGTGTGGTTGTAGTTGCAGATGTGTATATAAGGGCAAAAAAAGAGGCAAAGGCCTCTGCAATCACCTGTGGATCTCTCAACACTTCTCCCTTTTTTTCCTTCATAGTAGGGGAACCCATCTCTGGACTCAGTCCCGCTTTACCAGCCAGGCCAACAATTTGCCAGTTTTGTCACCTAGCTCGTATATTTTATGCTGTATAGCCCTCTTTTTGGCTCTGGCTGCCTCTGTTAATAGTTGCCTGTAGTCGAGTCGTTTCATATTATGAGTGTGCCTAGCTAATTCATCCTCAGTGTTTGCAATCTTTACCTCTCCTTCCATGATTTTCCTCTCTAGCGTCTAAATGCGAGCCCCTAACTCTTTTTTTGTTGCCAAGCTGTGGGAGCGAGAGCTCGGCCCTTGATCACTGCCCCAAATGCACCTCACAGGGTCTGTGATGACTCCACTGTGCCCATGTTTTCATTGAAATAACCGTCTGTGTCTTTTATGAGTTCTGTTTTTACACCCAGGATTTTCAGAAACCAAGGGTTGATCACAAGAGCAGTGTGTCCAGTGTTAGGGCGCGTTATTAATTAAATGACGACTGGGGAGTGGTCGGAGATACCCCTCGCTAAGCTCTTTGCCTCTGTAAAATTGGGGATGTATTCTGTGTGTGTCAGTAGGTAATCTATATGAGACTGGCTACCATGGGCCGGAGTGGAATGTATATTGGTATGCTTGTGGATTGAAGTGCCTCCAAATATCTGCAAGATGAAAAGCCAATAGAAAGTCTGCCAGTTGCGATGTGTCATGTTTCCCCCCTTGGGGGGAGTCGGCGATCTACTTGCAAGTTTACCGTTAGATTAAAGTCTCATCCTATCAGCAAAATACCAGCTAGGAGGGCTAATAGGAGTCTACTGAGATCTGCGAGTGTTGTTATAGCAGGTGTATATATACTGAGAGATTGTTTATCGATTTCCCTTCCCATGTTCCTGTGTGTCTGTCCATGTTTTGTGTATTATGTAGGGGCAGTTTGTTTTTCTGAATAAGTATACTGGTTCTTTCAGAGCCAGAGGTAAATCCCGAATGGATTGCTAGCTTATATCCCCTCCTGTCCAATTCCTTGCAGGTATTGCCCACCAGGTGGGTTTCCTGCAGTAGGACAATCTAAGGCTCCTGTCACTTGAACTTTGTAGTACAATCCCTCTTTTTAATTTGTCCCCCAGGCCATTGACGTTCCGCGTAAGGAATCGGAGGGATATGTGTCATCTGTCCTGTGTGTGGTGGGGACAACTGTATAGCGTGACATGCCGGTGCTATCTATGGTGTTTCAACTCTGGGACGAGAACTTACCCTCTGCTTTCCACTTGCAGGTCTGCAGCTGTGAGTTTTCCTCCCCACCCTGTAGACTGAAATGTTGATTAACTGAATACCCCCCAATGTGCCCTATCCATCCCCCCTCCCTGCCTCGCTGCGTGACGGGAACTGGACCTCCCGCCTCCAAAACTGTGCAGAGTGCTTATCGCCCACCTCGAATATAGTGTGGTGCATGATCCAACCCCCAACCCCTGGCGTCCATCAGTTCTAGAGCCAGGTTAAACATTGTAATCAAGTTGCTTCATTATACTTGCGTACAGCCATCGGATTCTCAAGAGTGTCCTTTTGTGTCTTTGTTGTCCTTGATCCATCTTCTTAGTCCAACAGAGTTCTAGTTTGCGTCAGCATCGGGGAGAGCCCACAGGATATTTCACCGCTGCACTTTTGGCTGCACTTTTTTATCCACAGTTGCCCCCGTCGAGAGGGTCTTGCTCCAGGCTGGTGCCTGACATGTTCGCTGTTCCATTTTCTGGCCTGGTCCTGTTTGTTTGCACACGCTAGTCCAGATTTGGCAGTTTCCCGACCCCGCACCATCCATTGAGCCAGTCCCAAGGTTCCTCTGGCCTGTTGAAAAAACACACCTTCTCCTATGACTCAACCCTTAATTTGGCGGGAAACATCATAGCATACTTGATCACTTTTTCATGCACTGCTCTTTTGACTTCAAGTACGCTGCATTGTTGCTTTTGCACTTTCAGCGTGAAATCTGGGAAGAATGTTATGTTACTGTTTTCTAGGTGGATCAGGGGTGCGATGCGTGCCATTTGCAGTATTGCATCTCTGTCTCGAAAGTTGAATACGCATGCTAAAATGGGCCTGGGTGTCGCTCCAGGTTTTGGTCGCCCCCGGGGACTCTCAGCACCCTTTCGATCGAGTAGTATTGGGATAGGCCTTTGCGTTGAAAATGCTTTGTTATGAGTTCTTCTATCGCCTGTCCTTCCACTCATTCAGGTACGCCTACAATTTGCACATTGTTGCGTTGATCCCTACCTTTTTAATCATCTAGCTGATTTTCCATCTTATCGTTGCTGGCTTGGAGTTCTTTGACTTGATTTTTGAGCAGGGCAGAATCCTTGGTTAATGCGTTGGAAGTTGCTTTCACTTCCTTAATCTTGGCGTTCAGATTGCGGATATCTGGCCTAATCAGAGAAACTTCGGTTGAGACAGTGTCCATCCTGGCTTCCAGGGATGTTCAGACCGTAGTGATGGCTAACATTATATCTTGTAGATTCAGATCCGATTGCTCCTCAGCTGGGAGCGTTATGTTGTGTGCACCTTCATATACTTTTTCTTTTGTGTCAGCCCCCTTTTGCCATGCATATTTGTCAAGTTTTGCTTGCATCGTTGCACGGCCACTTCTCCCTCCAGCCATTGCTGCTCTTAGTGGGCGCGTGAAGTTAGCCTGGCTTCTCTCCGCCACCTGCTCTAGGGCCTAGGCAATGTCCAGCCTGTCGGGTTTCACCAGCCACATCCTGTGTAGTACTTGGCGCTGCCCCCTTGTGTGCCTTACTCCCTGTTGAGGAATGCCACCTCTTCTGTCATGTTGCGGCGTCATGGATGCTTCTTTGTCCAGAGAGCAGCTCTGAAAGCCCAAGTATGTACCTGCCCCACTGCTCCCACATGGGCGGACATCCCTAATTTAGTCCTGGTGCGATTTTACTCCCAGGGGCATCTAGGGCCATGCTGTGCTCTTGTGCAAAGACACTGTGCTGTCCCTGCTCTCTTTGCTCTCAATTCGGCGGGACTAATTAATATCTAGCAGCATGGGCAAGATCTGGGCAGCCTGGAACTGACAGCCCCTCACCCTTTCACCGGCCACCTGTTTTCAGAAGTACCACTGGTGCTCACCGCCTTTCTCAGTTCTTGCTGCTGCTGGGGCCAGCACCACCGCCCCCATGTGGGCGGAGAACGCTAATTTAGTCTTCGGTCCATTTTACTTCCCAGGGCCTCATGGGCCCAGGCTGTGTTCTTGTGCCGCGCTGCCTCTTGTGGGTAGACGCCGCACTGTCCCTGGTCCCTTTGCTCTTAGATGGCAGGACCGGTCAATATCTGGCAGTAAAGGCAGGATCTATGCAGTCCGGGCTCGACTGCCCCCCTCCCTTTCACGACTGTCCGCCTTCAGAATTGCCACTGGCGTTCATCATCTGCTGCCGCCGGGGCTATCCGTCTTTTGGCGCTGCTTTAACTTTCCATTGCCAACGGGGTCAACCACAATTCCTTCTGCCTCTGCCACTCTCCTCCGTCATCACGGTTACTTCCCCCCCACGGCAGCCTCTCTCATGGCCACCTCGGCACCATTTATATGGGAGTCACTTCCGGACCACTATGCCGATACGCCGATGTCTGGGACGTATCTCTTGTCCTCGGCGCTCACGCTGCACAGCACTTTTATTGGGGACTTCCTGGTGCTCACAGGGCACTGGTGTCGCTGATAGTGGCTCTTACATTCCGGATTAGTGAACGGATTTTGGACAAGTGTGTGGTCATCTTCCTCAGCAGTTGGCCAGGAGCTACATCTTTTAGTATTAAGCCACCATGAAATATTATAATGGGTAGTCACTGACTACAAGACAAAAAGTTGCAATAAGTTTAGAGAAGCAAGGAGTCCGAGAATACATTAGTTAAAGGACTGGGCCACATCCTTGTTTGAGTACATTTGCAACCGAAAACCTTGAAATAAACAGCCCTTTTTACCTTGAAAGACCCTTACCCAAGTATTTGAAAGCAATGCAATTAAGATGTATATATAACGTATATGTGCGATATATATTTTGATTGTTGAGTGTCAGGAGGGGCCATAAGTAAAAACATGTAGAGTGTGGAGTTAGTTAAGATGCTCTTTTTCTTCATAAAAAATACATGATTATTTCATTTCAATATCCATGTGTATAGTTATATTGTTATTAAAAAATGCACTAAAACAAAACCAGCATGATTGGTATTACACGTGGTCCAAATACCATAATTCATTGGGCCACATTTCACTGGCATGGGTAAAATACGTAGTCTACTAACACACATTCACACATGCATATGCACACACAGTGCCATGACGCAAAATGGTACCGCCCTCCTGCAGAATGTTATGAAGGGGCCCTGAGTAACTCATATCTCACAGATAGTTACTGCCCTGGCACTTGACGCCGGCCCCTGTAAGTGTTGGGGGACCTCCTGAAAGTTTGAGCGGCCCTCCTGAAAGTTTGAGGGGCCCCTTGCGATGTAGGCGCTACCGGGGCCTAAACTACGCCCCTTCCAAGACATGCACATACACATATTTAATTACAAGATTAGGAAACCTTCCTTAGATTTTGGGAACGTGCAACTTGCCTCTATAGAGCAATATGAACAAATAATTTGATATAACTTGTTAACTTCTTTCCTTCATTCCTCAATTGCATTACTGTTGGAGCAAAAATGAAACATTGCAGAATAGTTAATTTTACATTTCTACTAAAACTAATTTAACATGTTTTGTCAAATGAATGTAAAAATGTAATGGAACACCCGCAGCTTCATATTTCATTTTAACTATGAACTCATATTTATTTGAGTTCTGGCTCAAATAAACTTATTTTACAGGCACATTAACAATGATTCGTGTGAATCCGCTCAGAGTCATTTCAGTAATAATTTGTATAGCGGAAAAAGGTATATTTAGTTTAAAATTGAAAAGCTAGCACATCGTTTTCAAGAGAGCCAATATTACCATAAAAATTGTATCACACAATATGTGGAACTAAATGTGAGTTATAATATACCAGAAAATAGCATTGCAAATGGAAACTAACTCGTTAAATAGAAGTGCTAGTGATTCCAGTTTTATCCTTCAAAATTAGATTTTCACACGTTTGCATCATAATTTAATTGCCGTCCAAATCCAGAATCGTCTGTCCATCTACACTTCAGTAGTTTATTGTCCAACAAAAAATGGGCACTCAGTGATGGAGGAAAAGTTGTGGTCTCCGGGCAAATGTAAATGCATACCTTGTGGCTATAAGCTGAAGATTGCATATTCAAGGCATATCACTGTGCAGTCTAGCACTAATTTGAAGTGTTGTTAATGATATGCAACACCTGTACGTTTCCTATACATCATCCATTTTGATCGCTTTGAATTGAAGATGCTGCTCTTCCTTATGGAAGGAAGAGCTCAAGAACACGTTAATTTATTACACAGTACAACATTTGTGCATGTGCAAATATTTACCCTTAGAAATTCCGAAATTATGTGCCAATATTTATGCATATATATACTTATGTTAATATGAATTAGAATGTATGGAAATCCCAACATCCTGATCACAATTCATAGATGTTACAGTGCTTAAATGTATAAGAGTACCACAAGCAGCAGTAGCAGCATTAGATATAGCATGCACCACTACCAACTTTGATAATGGATACACATGCGAAGCGGACCAATGAGATGGTCTGGCACATAATAAGTGGCTTCCTGTAGAGGAGAGCAGGCAGATGCTTCATCACCGAATTTTTATTTTCTTGTTTACCTGAGCAGGCCTACCTGAAATGCTTATAGTGTTATAATATGCAGTAGTACGTGTGCTCATTTATTTCTCATTTTATATCGTTCAACTTTGCCTACAATAGAGATTAGTGCCTTTACATTAGCACAAGGGAAGGGATCTGGATCTTTCATAATGTAGTGACCAGATGCATTTAAAAGTAAAATGGATGGCAAATAATAATGCTATATAACTGGCCTTACATACAGCATCAAAGGAAGAGCAGAAACATCTGGGCACGCAATTGTTCCATAAGAGGGAAGAGAGGAGCACAAGTAGCTGGGGAGCAGGTGAGAAAAGGAGAGCAGGGAAGATAATGTGGGTTGGGACAAGTTAAGTAGAGTAGGAGAATAGTGGGGATCAGTAGGATCAGAAGGAAATTGAGAATGTAGCAAATCTGCATGTAAAATAAGGAATCGCAAAATTTTCGATTCCTTAAATGCAATGTAAGAAGCACCAAAAAAGTGCAATTTTGCCTTAAGTAATCGCAAATTACCACCAACTTCAAGTTGGTGGTAATTTGCGATTTCTTTTAAAAATGCACTTTTTTGCATTTTTCAAAGTGCTATGTGAAGCATTTTGCGATTCCTTAAATGCAATGAAAGAAGCACCAAAAAAGTGCAATTTCACCCTTAAGGAATCGCAAATTACCACCAACTTCAAGTTGGTGGTAATTTGGTATTTCTTTGAAAAATGCAATTTTTTGCATTTTTTTAAAGTGCTATGTGAAGCACATACATGCTCTTAGGGCATGTATGTGCGCCACATGTGCGACCATGCTTATTTCAGGGGTGCAACAGGGTGTCCTTTGGGCACCCCTGCACCCGTGAAATTGCATTCTCAATTTGCGATTCGCAAATTGCTAATCGCAAATTGAGAATGTCTTCCCATTCATTCCTATGGGCCTCTAGGCCCATAGAAATGAATGGCGAGGTATTCCTTAATTGCGAATCGCAATTTGAGATTCGCAATTAAGGAATATGTAGGATTCACAAAATGTATTGCAAATCCTACATACATAGCATTTTGCGATTCTCAAATAGCGATTTGCAAAAAATCTCTATTTGAGAATCGCAAAATGACATTTTGATACATATGGCCCATAATCCCTACAATGGTTTGCAGGGTACATATAAAGGTGTTCAGACTAGCCCTGTGATCAATAGGTAGGGCATTTTACTAATGTAGTTCTCAGAGAAACAAAGTTCTTTACTGTAATAGGACAGTAGTTGGGTCACATTAGTGTGGTGAGGTAGATGATTGTTGTAGAGCTGAGGACGTTGTAAAAGATATAAAGAGAGAACCAGTGAGAAAGGTGGGGAGACCAGTTGCAGATTTCAGCACTTGCCTAACATGTTTGCAGATGATTTTTTAGACATCAATTTTGTTGGCAGTCATTCGGTTTGGGATTCATCACAGGAGCTTCAATGTAGTGCAGAGATGACAACTGGCAGGGGTGCAGTTAACATAGGTCTGAAGTCAAAGATGAGATAGAGCATCTGCTGGATATGGCCCTTTCTGCAGGGTCATCCCCAAACGTTTTGCCTTTACCCTTCTATTTCCTGAAACCATTTCTTTGGCTTTCAGGACTCTGTGCACTTTACCACTGCTAACCATTGCCAAAGTGCTTGTGTTCTCTCCTTCAACCCATAGGTAACACTGGCTAACACCTAATTGACAGATTTAATTTACTTGTAATCCCATTGCAGCCTGTATGTAAATTTTTAAACTGCCTTTTTCGACCTCGCAAAATTAACCTTTTGCAAGGCCAAAACCCTCCTTTTGAATAAATATAAGTCACTCCCCGGGTAGGCCATAAAAACAGCCCATAAGCAGGGAAGAATGTATTTAAAAAGTTGTTTAAATTTTACATGTCCTGGTAGTGAAAAACTTTTAGATTCATTTTTCACTACTGCAAGGCCTACCTCTCCCATAGCTTACCATTGGGTTTCTGTATGACATTTAATTAGTGATAACTTTTAATCAGGAGCAGATAGGAATGTTGAGATTGTTGTCTAAGGTATCATACCTCTCTGTAATGGTAAAATCCGATTTAATATTGCAATTTTGAAAATGGCACTTTTAGAAAATTGCCCTTGTCCTGTCCTATTTGTTGCCTGCAGCCTGTTTCTGGGTCACATAACAGTGTTTAGGTGGCAGTTGGTCTTTGGTTATTCCTCCCAGGCAGCCAGACAATAGAGAGATTAGGTGTACCTGGATGGGCCGTCACTTGGCAGGATGGGGGGGCGGAGCTGGGCACAGCCCCACTTGTAACTGAATAGAATGTACCCTGCATTCACACAAATGACTTGTCACCACTGTATTGTTCATGCAGCCAGCTTAGAGCCAGGGCAGGGGAGGCTGGAAACTTCAAGGACTTTAAAGGGAATTCTTTAGAAACATCTCCTACTTCAAAGAGGCTGTTCATGGTGAGCAAAGAGTCAGGTATGATGCTGAGGTTGCGAGAGTGGTCCATGGGGATGGATGGGATTCCGAGGGCAGAGGGCCACCAGGTGATGTCCCATGTGGAGGAGTTGGAGCAGAGTATGAGGACTTCTGTTTTCTCTGAGATGAGCTTCAGGCAGCTGTTGCTCATCCAGGTCGTGATGTCATTCATGCCTTCTTGGAATCTGTGCCTAAAGATGTCGGGTACCTTTGTGAGGAAGAGGATGAACTAGGTGTCGTCAACGTATGAGATTATGTTGAGTCCGTGTATTCTGATGATGGTTGCTAGGGGGACCATGTTGATGTTAAAGAGCGTGGGGCTGAAGGAGGATCCTTGGAGTACTCTGCATCTGATCTCCGTAGGTTTGGAGAGGAAGGGCGGGAATCTTATTCTTTGTGTTCGGCCTGAGAGGAAAGCTCAAATTGAGTCTAAGGCAGTTCCCTGGATGTCGACGTCATGGAGTCTGGCGGCTAGTGTGGGAGACGGTGTCGAAGGCTGCTGAAAGGTCTAGGAGGATGAAGACTGCTGCGTGACCATGGTCAAGGAGGGAGCAGATGTCATAGGTGGTGGTTATGAGGTTAGTCTTGGTGCTGTGGTTGCTGCGGAATCTGGATTGAGAGGTGTCGAGGATGTTGTTGGTTTCTATGAAGTGCACTAGCTGGGTTTTGATGACTTTCTCGTTGACTTTGGCAGTGAAGGGGAGAAGACAGATGATGTTACTCAACATAACCTGATCCTGATTGTTATAAGCTCTGTATTTCTTAACATTATCTGTTGAATAGTGTGTGTGGATTCGCTTGCCCCCTAACACTCACTGTGCTTCTTTCAACAGAGTGTGACTATCTCTTCACTGTCCTCATAAAATCTGTGTGTCTCCTAGTGTGTGTCTCTGCGCTACTCTCTCTCAGGCAATTTTTCTGTGTATCCGAAAACCAAGCGTGAGAAAAAAGGTGTGGGCAGAAGGAAGCAACCTCACGGGAGCTACCACCAGGGAACTGCTGACTGGTACTCGTCAGTATGTTCCACTTCTCATCATTGGCTCCTTCCCACCAAAACGAAACAGAATTTCAAAAAAGGAAAAAGGAAAAAATGCAAATGGGAAAAGAATGATAAATAACTCAAAAGTGTGTATACCTCATTGCATTCATGTGCATCTAACCCCCGGGTGCCACAAACCGCTAATCGGTATGGTACCCTGTCTAAAAAAGGAGTTAGATAACCCTAGCTCTGTGATATGCTTTATTCTGTGCTGGGTGTCTACTCCTGTTAAAACCTACACTCTCCAGTTAAACTTCGTTTTGAGATATAAGAAGCCAACATGTTTCGTTGCCTATCTGTGTTGGTCGGCAGCTTCTTCAGGGCTTGGGGTTTCCTTTGCCACACAGTGCTGGACACTGCCAGTGTTTTAAATCTGCAGACACTTCAATAAGGTGCCTGCCGGCATACGTGGGGTTCTTCGTGTACCCGTATGCTCTATTGGTCTCCCTCTGCGTATTGCGGTCGCTTTGTGTCAACCGTCATTGGTGTCGTTAAGTGTCTCCTATCGGGCTCCCTATCGGGCTCCCGTTCCCGTTACCATGTAATGGCACAGTGGCGACGGCAGTTCCCTCGTGCTGCTTTGTCTTACGGTGCTTTATGCTTTACTTCCCTGCTAAGCATAGTCCAATTGCTGTGTTGGTATCACATTAGCTAGCTCACAGTGCCACTAGAATCTCCTGTTATCAGAGAGATTAGTTTGTGCAACTTTAGTACACAATAACCTCAGACTCGTAGAAATAATATATCAATTTTTACCCAGTCACTCATGCTTGCTTGTTTTTACTCTCAGAGAGATACAGAGAAGAAACAGTTGAACGTGTTTGCAATAAGAATTTATTGTACAGTAGTTCTTCTCATGTAGAATAAGTGCGCTGTTACGACGGTAAAACAGTAACAGAGATATAGAGCCAGCAGTATAGTGAATAAGAAGAAATAGTATTGTGCTACTATTTTGCAACGGTCACAAACCTATATGTGCATATAGAATGCATTTATAAAATAAAGTGTGCACTCCTAAGATGCTTGTCTCGTCGTACGTAAGTGTACCTAGCATGTCAGTAGGTGTGAAAGAGCTAATGAGCCTATTAACCTAGAATCTAAGAGCCAAGAATCCCGCTAGGATTTCGTCCAACACCCATGCCTGACTAGTGAGAGTGTGGGACTACGTCCTGGTCTCAAGTTGGACACCCCACAACGGATTGTTAGACCACTGGCAACTGTACCCATGTCATGCGGGAGCCGTAGCGTCTCTGGTCAGTGTGTCGGCCTGGAAGTCTCAGGTCCCTCCTGCTTCATGATAGCAAGAGGTGCTGTATTTATACATTCTATGTACCTGTGTTACCCATTATTCAGTTTGAGGATGACGTTTAGGGATCAAACCTTGTGCGTTGATTAAAGAGGTGAAGTGTACCTCCTGGAGAGTGTACTCATTAATTATTTATATGTGCTAAGGATGATGTCTTAGCAGTATCAATCGGGCTGAACCCACCCTCGTCATGAACTAGGTGAAAGGTTTAGTCCATAAAAGCCTGCAGACCTTATAAGGCATTATATCCATACAAGGCAGTCTTTCCTTATTTGGAGTTATGACCTTATAAGGGTCATTCATATGAAATGATGGGAGCTGAGGTAGGGAAAGTGTATGCTGTTCCCTGGAGCTATATTAGGGTACAGATATTGAAGCCCACTTTTCCAATGCTTGTTGGGTTCTCGATCTACTCAAAGGCCTTCAGAATTAACCTTGTCAAACAGGTTCTCACCTCTTTCCGCTATGGAAGATAATGATTGACTACATACTACAGAATCAGCCCCTTTAGGTTGCAATAAGTCAAAAGCACATCCCTCTCCCCGTAAATTCCTTAGCTGGAATATTGCAGGTTTAAAGAATAAATGCACTGATGAGAGATGGAAAGATTTTGTCAAGCAACACGATATTATTGCTCTACAAGAGACCTGGGATACAGCTAATATATTCTGTCTAGATGGGTATTCTAGCTTTGTTGTGAAGGCAGTTCTGGGGTTAGGGGGCAGACCAAAAGGAGGATTGCTTATGTTCATCTCTTTAGAGCTATGTGGCTCCTTTAAACAGCTTGAGCTGCCCTCAGATAACATACTAATCCTGGAATCGACATGCCCCAATCATCCAACCACTCTCCTGATTACTCCTACAATTCTAAGGAGAAGGATTTGCGTAATTTACACCTTAACTCCCTGGCAGGCTTCTTAGAAGAGTATAAACATTTACATAACACTTTATTCGAAACCATACTGATGGGAGATTTTAACATTCATCCCTGTAGCTGGGATTGTCAGGCAGATCAGCAATTTGGACCTGCTGGATCCATGACCACACATTTTGAACATAGCCCACAGGGGGAATCTCTTGAGGATCTGTTGGCTAGCATGAATTTGTTTGAGGTAAACGGTTTTGGCGGGGAGGGCAGGGTTCCGACATTTAAAGGAAGAGACTCAGACACGGTAATAGACTTTATCTTTGTTTCAGCAGGTTTGACAAATAAGGCAACTTCATATGAAGTAGTAGTCTCTGTTTTTAGCGACCACAACCCCCTTGTTCTGGCTCTTGACTTGGGAGAGGTAATAATAATTAGAAGGGAGATGAGTACGATAAATACCAACCCTCTGACCCCCAAGGATCAGGCCAGAAGGCTTAACTGGTCTAAGGTAGTATCAGACACCTTTATGTCAGATCTCCTCACTAAGCCAGAGGCGGACTTTGAAGTTTTCCTAGATAGCACAGCCACTGATAATGACATCATTGGCGCTTATGTCGCCATCTGCACTAGAATTAACCAGGTCTTAAAAACCAAAACTAGGCAGAAACAGTCTAGCCATCCTAGGTGGTTTGATGCTAAATGCCCTAAAGCACATAAGGACCTTTTACATGCTCTTAAATTGAAACCACGGAACAGTGAGCTTATTGCCAGGATGAGAAAGACTTATAAACTAGCTATCTCCTGTAGGAAAAAGGCCATTAAAAACGAGGCCTGGAGTAATCTCATTTCCACAGATACCCTAAAGGATAGCAGCAAATTTTGGGCCACTATAAACCACCCTTTTTTCTCTGAGGAAGAGAACACAGTCATGGACTGTGTGATCCCCGATGATCTTTGGGTATCACATTTTAGTAAGATCTATGACATTGAGGAGGGCTTACCCGCTATTGCTACGGGTAATATTACATAGTCCTCAGTCCCCCGTTACTTTTTGAGATGGCCGAGGTCCAGAGGGTGATAGAGGAAACATCGAAAAATAAGGCTCCAGGCCCAGACGGAGTTCCTGCGGATTTCTATAGGACACTCCCAAAACTCTGGGCAAAGATTCTTACCAACGTCTTCAATTCCTCAAGTATCAGTGGTTTTCCCCAATCTTGGGCTACATCAATCATAATACCTGTGTTCAAAAAAGGTTTGAGGAGTGACCCCTCTTGCTACAGGCCCATCTCCCTGATGGACTCTGCCGTTAAAATCTTGGGCAGAGTCATTCTGCACAAGCTGGAAGATTACCTGGAGGAAAGGGGGGTTCTATCAAACCTTCAATACGGGTTTAGGGCAAAAAGAGGAACCTTAGATCAGTGTCTAAACCTGCAGATGCTCATAAGTAAATATACCCAGGCGAAAGAATGTATGCTCTATATGGGGTTTATGGACCTCTCGTCAGCATTCGACCTGGTAAATCCCCAGAAACTTTGGCTGATTTTATTTGATCTAGGTTTTGATCCTACCTTGGTTAACTTCCTGGCGACCCTTCATCAAGGACTCCTGGCGACAATCAGAGTCAACAAGGAGGGGGGTTGCACCAGATATTTTAACTCCAAGCGAGGTGTCAGGCAGGGGTGTATCCTGGCTCCCCTCTTGTTTACACTATATATAAACTCATTGGACAAACATTTAGAGGGGGCCTCCCTGGATTTTCCGCGTGTAGGAGACTCTGCAGTCCCAGTCCTTCTTTAAGAGGATGACGCGGTCCTATTAGCCCGCACTGGACTGGGGCTGCAGAGACTCCTGGATGCCTTTGGTGCCTTCATGAGGTCTTTGGACTACAAGTTAATAGTAAAAAGTCCCATGTTATGGTGGCAGGCAAACGTCCTAAAGCCCAGAAAATAAAACAATTTTCCTGCAATGGGGCGGAGAAATCCAGGGTACCGGTCTTCCCTTATTTAGGCGTGATTTTTGATGAAAAGGGTAACTGGGCCCCCCAATTAAATGCCAAAAGCATAGCCGCCGCAAGATCAACCTCAGCTTTATTGGGCTTCCCAAAACGATTGGGACCGAGGCCAATTTAAGCTCTATTAACAGTCTACAAAACCAAATGATTGGCTATAGCACTGTATGGTGCCTCACTTTGGGGTTACTTACCAGTAGATGAAATACAGATCATGGAAAATAAGTTTTTGGTTATTACTAGCTGTTCCCCAATCTATTCCAGTATTTTCCCTGCACTCGGAGTTAGGACTGAGATACATCACGGATCTCCTACAGTTGGCCCCATTATCCTGTTGGATTAAAACCTGGCATAATAGTGAAATCACATTGAACCACTCCATTTTAAAAGATTGCATGGCGTTAGACAAGGCTGGCAAAATACCCTGGCTAGTGTATATCAAAAACTCATTCTGTAAACTGGGCCGTCCTGAACTGTATTGGTCCGCTAATTTGTTGCAAAAGGGTGATTTAGCGTGGACCAAGAACAATTTTTTGAGTCGAGCGGAGTTAGAACGGGAGAGGATGGAAATGCTAAAGCCATCTGTTAGAGCAAACTATGTCCTGACGACCTCGTCACTCCTTGAACCATATCTAAAGATTGTGACGATTCCCTTCCACCGTCATCTTTTAATCTGATTTAGACTCAATATTGTTCATTGTTCATTTCTCCCATGGTCACTTTCCTGTATGGGGTAGACCCGAGTTATCTTTTCCCTGCAGTTGTGATAATTTTACTAGCCAAACCCTTATGCACTTTATCATGTTCTGTGATCACTATGCCGACATCAGGAAACAATTTTTGGAACCACTCTTTAGAGAGGCGGCGTTTGTTCAAGTAAGGCCTGCACTCATGTACTTACAACTTCTAGGCAGCCCCTGGGTTATCTACGGGGTTGCCTGTTTCCTGGTGGCTGCGGTTCAAAACAAAGTCAAAAGATTAGTGGCAATAGAGACTGTGAAAGGATTTTATTCCTTTTGCTACTTAATTTTTATCTCTTGTATTTTAACTTTTTATTACATTTATTGATTTTACTGTACTTTTAACATATGTATGAATTATTGTCACCACTTTTATGATTTTAATTAATCGAATAAAGTGGTATTTGCCTTGACTTGACTTGAATATAACAACAGCTAATGATGCAATGTCATCGTCATTGGCAGCCTTGAGTCAGCGTTGAGGGAAGAAGCATCGTTTCCGACTGTTGCAACAAAAGAGATGGGAGAATTTTGCTGGGACAGCACAAAAGTTCCACTTCCAAGGGTCCAGGACTAGATGGACACAACGTGGCAGGGCATGACTCACAGTTGGCAAGGTCCAGGTGCTGTAGCAGGGTTGTTGAAAGTCTTTGATGTCCCTGGGACTTCAAAACAGGAAGCAAGCCAGTAACTCCTTGGGATCTCTTTGGTGGTGGGGTGTAGAGATCTAGGTCTAGCCCTTCTCATTTCCAGGCAAGGAGGGCAGCAGGTAGCAGGGCAGACACAGCAAAACAGGAGTCCATTGTTGTCCAGCAGAGTGACAATCCTTTCAGCAGTACATCTGTCATTCTTCCTGGCAGAGTATCCTCAGGTCCAGAAAGTGTACTTCAGTTGTGGTGTTTGAGGTCCAGTACCTATACTCAATTGTGCCTTTGAACTGGGGGGGGCTTCAAAAAGAGGCCTTTGAAGTACACAGTGTACCTGTCCTTCCTGCCCTGGCTCCAGACTCACTACAGGGGGTATGCCGCCATTTGTGTGAGACAGCCACAGCCTATTCCGGTGTAAGTGTCAGCTCTTCCCGCCCATCAGACAAACCTAAACTCCATTTGCGTGTGGCTGTCTGGAGGGAATGCACAAAGCCAAGCTAACACTCGCCCCAGATGTGTATTCAGAGAAAGGCAGAAGGCACAGAATAGTTACCGCAAGAAAATGCAAACTTTCTAAAAGTGCCTTTTTCTGACTTGCAACCTAAAATCTAACTTAACCATAAGTTCAGATATACCAAACTTGACTAGTCATCTTTTTCCAATTGCAAATTACACTCATTAAGTGTAATAAGATAATTCCAATGTGAAACTACAGGCCTTGCAGTAATGAAAAACAAATGTAAGAGTTCTTTACTACTTAGACGTACATGTTCAACTTTTTGAATGCACTGCACCCTGCCCTCGAGCGTCCAATGCCTATCTGAGGGGTGAGTTATATGTATTAAAAAGGAAGGACTGGACCAGGCCAGAGGGTTAACTTGCCAGGTCGACATGGCAGTTTAAAATTGCACACACAGGCTCTGTAGTAGCAGTCCTGAGACATGTATAAAGGGTTACTTAAGTTGGCTGCACAAAAAGTGCTGCAGGCCCACTAGTAGCATTTATTTTACAGGCTCCCAGCACTTCACTGGCGGTCACCTGGCTGTTTTACCTGCCCGCATCACCTAATCTCCTGCATGCACTGGGGTGGGAGTCAGTTCCCCTGCGTGCATTGTTAGAAGGAGGGACACTGGGGCATATTATCAAGGACAGGCGATACATTATCGCCGCTTTTATCGGCAGGAAACTGTGTTCACATCTAACATGGGCTTCGATTGGAATTCATAGAGCATATTATCAAGGCCATTATCGCCGCTTTATCGGCAGTTTCCTGCCGATAAAAGCGGCGATAATGTATCGCCTGTCCTTGATAATATGCCCCACTATTTCTTAGTCCCCAGCTTCCCACTGTGCAGGAATATTTCACCGGCTGTCACCTGGCTGTTCCATCGGCCCTCATCAGTTAATCTCCCACACACGCTGGGATGGGGTTCCGTCCCCCATCGTTCATTGGGAGCAGGAGGGGCCTCTGGACTCTACTTCTTGGCCTCCAGCTTTCTGCTGCATGGGACGATCCCATACACATGCCTGGGTAAAGACTGAGCCAAAACAGGCTGCCTAAGCCTGTCATGGCCGTACAGAGACCAGGCCGGGCTTATTCTCTTGGTCTGATGGTTTTTGAGTCCTTGATCACGCTAAGCCGACCGGCCTGGCATCTTTCAAGGTACTGTGTCCCTAAATTGATATTTTGCATCCCTTACAATTTGGTTAATATGGAAAAAAGAAAGGCTGCTACAGGTGTTGCCCTGGGCTCCCAAGTTCATTCTTGTTCAACCATTGACACTTTTCTGTAGAAGGCAGTGGACCTTGTTTCCAACAAAATAAAGTTGGCGGAGCACCGACTCTCGCTCGTAACTGAAAACTTAGATACTTTGCCACTTCCAAAAATGCCCGATTGGCCGTCATGAGTAGGGATGATACCTCCATATCTATGGCTGAAAGTATAAGTATTTATAATTCTCCCATTAGGGGCATAGATGTTAAAATTGACTCTGCACAGAATGGCATAATGGATGGAGCCCCCCTTGCCAATGGTTTTGGTAATGGCTCTGCAAGTTATGTTTCCACACCCAAATCTGAGCCCATGGTGAAGTGAAGGAAAAGTACTCAGAAGTTAAAAATGCCTAAACCCAACAAAAACCGGTGACACTAGTGCTCAAAAACGTGACCACCTTGGCCCCATGAGCACTGACCTCTGGGATGGCTTGAGTAAGAGCTTAAGCAAGGTCTTGGACACTAAACAGTGCCCGGTGTATTCTCAGCTAGTGAGCTAAAGAATGATGATGGATTTAACCCAAATCTGTGAATGGGGGTGAGCGTTTGAAAAGTTTCAGCACTCCGTTCATCATCTCCTTGTGTTTGCTTTGATCGGCTAGCTGCCAGCAAGGCCAATTGGACTATACTAATAAAACCTGGAGAAGGTGGCATTGTCTCCTTGCAAAAGCCACCGTCACCTGCTGCAGGTGCCGCTAATCCACCAACTGGAAGCGCAGCATCAGCCATACAACTCCCATCTGATATAAGGAGAGCTCGGTCCAGAGGTGGTACTAACATTGCAACCTTGATTTTTGCCACAGTTGCATATGCCAACTTTGTGTCCCGAGGGCTGGTATCCAGGCTCTCCCCAGCAGACAACCCGAAAGTCAGCAGCTAAAGTCAGCCCCTCTCCGTGTGATTGATCTCCCGGCAAAATCCTTCCCCTTCGTACCTATTCTAGCTAATGCTCCTAGTCCCTTGACTGACTCACCTGATTCAACAAGGGCTCTTAAGAACAAAGTCACCCATTGGCTAAACAAGAAAATGAGTTGCCAGTGGGACTTCCACAACAAGATTCTCTATGCACAGCAGGTGGGTGGTATAGGCCACTTGGAGAGGTAATTAGCAGGAGACATTTTAATAATTAATGTCTGTAACCCTGCAGTTGCAGGGTAAGCAATGGCTCAGCAAGAGCTGGTATGGTTAAACCAAGTCCAATCAGAATCTTGCTATGTGGTTTATTCTATAGACACCTATCCCATCCCATCATCTGGAGCAATAGGTGTCAACCCTCAAATTAACCCCATAACAAGCAACAATTTCACTCCCACCTTCCAATCAAAATAGATGTCAGGTCTTGCAGGTCTGGATGATAATGACTAACATGCTGGAGTGTAGGGTGTTTGCACTGACAACACTGCTGCTAGAGTGATTCCCTGCTGCAAGACTGTCAGCCCATTTGGTTGCAAATCGACCTTCCAGAGGTCAGCAATTCCGGGCCCTCCATGTTTAGACACTTGCTCTTACCCCTTAAGATAAATTGTGAAGCCATATTATGGATACATGTGGGCCCCTATGCATGGGAGTGGAGCAAGGCATGATGTAGCAATGGATGATGGCCTGGATGGAACTGAGCTTGCCACAGTCCATGCTGATGACAGCGACAGTGTCCCCCAGGTGAGGATAGAGTCTGCTCCTTTACATGATGTTGCCAGGGAAAATGCATGTGTGGACGGGGTTTGGGTTGACTCATCGACCCTTGCTGAGGTTGGGGGTGTGGGTACAGATGGAGCTCAATCTACTCCAATCCCTGGGCTAAAATCCTGGAATGTATTTGGCCTGTCATCCTTGTTTTCCTAGTTATGGAGAACAAGGGTACATTAGTAAAACCTGGGGTTGAAGTATTGATAAAGAAAACAATGGTTTTGGGTGGCCTCAAAAGGTCCTCGTGAAGTGGAGTATAACTATGGTACTAAAATTAATCCTAGGAGAAAGTTTTGTAAGGTAGCATACACATAAAATACTTTTTTTACATTTTTACAATTATGTTTTTCAGGTGCTCACACATGTGACAAGGTGCTTATAGTGACTGAGTGAAATTTTATTTTTAAAAAAACAAAAACTATATACAAGGTGTCACAAACAAGGGTATTCCCCAAAGAAATATGTACTGTAGGGTAGGGGAGTTTCCTTGAATGGGTCGACAGCGTTTCGATCTAAACAATTGTAGATCATCATCAGGACGTGAGCTTTCTTCGCAAAGCTGGTCGAATTATTTTCCATCAGGTTTCGGAGAACAAGGTTCTTTGGCTGTTGTAACTAATTCCAACTGCTCGGCGTGTTCTTATCAAGGCTTGAGAATTAATTCTTGGTGAGGTTTGGTCTAATTATAAAGTTTCCAACATTGTCGATAATCTTCCGTTATTGGTTGCAGAAGTTTAATAATGAATATAAGCCGGTTTTGATCCGATAATAGTGGCTGTGCAACGTCCCAGCGGGAATTAATCTCCGCGGTACTTGGCTCAGCTATCTCTGCCTCGCTGCTTCGGCGTTCGGTAGCACAGCCACTATTAGCGGATCAAAACCGGCTTATATTCATCGAAGAAAGCTCACGTCCTGATGATGATCTAGAATTTATAAAATTTCACTCAGTCACTATAGGCACCTTGTCACATCCTTGTAATCCTGTCCTGAGTAGTTCACCTTTCACAATACTTATGATGTATGTGTTTTCCAGAAACCTTGGTCCACTATCCCAGTGCATCGCTCCGGGGTTGTGGCATTTAGTAATGAGGCCATTTTGCAGGGCCGGGGTGGGCCAGTAGGGGGTGAAACAATTTGGGTTAAATTACCTTTAATATATAGTATCAAGAAAATCACAGTTGGATTCCCCAGACCTGTTGTGCATTACTTTAACTTCTCTGGGTATGGCTACATGTTACATTTATAATATCTGTTGTAGGCCAACAGCAAGCAAATCCAGGTCTTTAGTAATCCAAATGTTATCCACTCACTTGGACAATCTCTCGGGTTATACCATTAAGAATGATGGGGGTTTACCTCAGTTCTCAGTTTGAGCCCCTGGACGCACATGTGGAATTCCATTTAAGCAAGGAAGATCAACTTTGACATATTGCTAAACTATATGCAAACAAATGGATTCTATCAATGTGTAAGGGTGAATATGTTTTTTGAAAAAAGTGAGGACCTAATGTCTAAAAGTGAAAGAATGCATCTCTGCGGTTGGCAGAAAAAGGCACTGGGTGTTTTTAAAATACCCCTCACACACTATGAATCCCATAGTGTCATTCTCCCATCATTGGGGTCTTCCCGTCCCTCTACCGGGCGGGGCGTGCTACAACCAATGAGGTGCGCGGGAGCACTTAGTTCTTGACGATAGGCTATGTGATTGGTGAGGACAGTGGTAAGTGATAGGGAGTGTAGGGACCTATATACGTGAGTGGATGTACAAAAAGTTAACAAAGTTTAAAAATTCCCTGGCTAGTCGAAAAAATTAATTTAATGGCTTCGCTGGCTGGGAACGTTAAAAGGGGGTTAGTAAGTAGATCAATATGTGTAGTTTACTATGTCGACATGACATGTTTCGTAGGCAGTCCCCTCCTGCCTACTCATCAGGACCTCTGCTGGTCCCTACAAACAAGTACTCAATTGTAAATATATGTAGTATGCCTATTGTCCTAAAACCGGGCAGCAAAAATCGGCTGCCTGGTTTTGCTTCTGGGCTTGAGTTGACCCGTGTGAAGCCTTAATGAAAAAAGACCTATTGTGGTCTATTTGAATGATTGATACGGTGCCTCATGAGCCTGCGTCTTAGGGCATTTGCGGTTAAGTGACCGCTTCAATTGTTCAAAGTTGTTCCATACCCTGCAGCAGCTCCGTGGAATTGAAAGTCGCAACGTGTTTCAGGCTCCTCTCGCCATTCTTCTTGGGGATGGCTGTGAGGAAAAGCAGCTCGCAGGTGTTATGGGCGAGGGGAGCCTGAAACGCGTCAGGAATTTTTGGCAGAAGCAATTACTGTACCTACCATTCTGCGGTGAATGCTGCTTTGCTGAATAAAGAAAAACGCGCTGTGTGAGGGCCTCCAAGTGTCTGGTTCTTTCATTTGGAATATTTTGCGGCCTGCCACGGTCAAGGAGAGCCCCTCCCTGCGGATGAGCAGGTCAAGCATCATCACGAGTACGGGGCTGCATTGAACATCGCGATTTCAGCAAGGTGAATATCGGCATGGCTACAGTATGGTGTGATGCAGCAACCCACTGTGGGAAGGGAAACACATTTAGGAAACAACAGCGGCTGGCCCTACTACAGGTTTAATATTGCAAAGACTTCAACAACCAGAGTGCATTGCCTGCACATGCCCACTGGGCGGGATTAACTATTGCTGTATGACTCATAACACCTATGAGCAGCTTTTCCTCACAGCCTCCATGTGTCTGGTTCTTTCATTTGAAATATTTTGATTTGACTCGATGCTGCCTGGTGGTCCATTGTTCCTGTATTGCCGTTCAGGAGAGGCAGAAAGTAGCTGCATGTATATGTATATATATATATATATATATATATATATATATATATATATATATATATATATATATATATATATATATATATATATATATATATATATATATATATACACATGGACATTCCATCCAAAATTGCTCCCACAATTGACGACACCACTCCCGATGTTTCTGCTTTCACCATTTATTGCTTAGCAAGCTGCAACATGAACAGGTACGGCTTCTCTGCGTGTAGTATGTTTCGAGGCTTCTCTTGATTACTGGCTTGGCTTCGTGGTGAAAGTACAGCCCGGTATATTATCCGCACCTGCGGTAGTTTAAATTGTCCCGCCCTCATTGGGCGTGTGCTTCAATGCACTCTGGGTCATGTAGTTTGTGCTTGTGCCTCAATAACAACGATGTAGGATTGAAATGTACACACTCCATAAGTGCCAGTGATATAGTGTTCCTGGAAACGTAGGTCTATGTGAATAATGGACAGCTGGAAACAACAGTCCACACAAAAGCTACAGCTACTTATAGTATCCTACATGGAAAAAGTTTTCATCCGGAAGTGCTTTAGAAAAATATCCCTTATGGGGAATTTATTCTTATGAATAGAAATTGTTCAAACCAAGGAGAAATGAATATCAAGTTTAAAGAAACAGCTGCCAGGTTTAGTAAAAGAGGATACAAACAAAGTGAAAAGAGAGCGAGAGAAAAAAGTGGAACAGAAACATTGATCCCCAAAAAAGAATTGCAACAAGAATCAACCATGAGGGAACCAATCAGAAGGATACTTACCTATAGCAAAGAGAGCCACAAAGTGCGCAAGATACTAGAAAAATACTGGCACATTCTGCAAAAGGACCCAGATATTTGCAAAGAACTTGGTCAACATCCCCAGATGACATTTTAGGAAAGCGCCCTCTCTATCGGACAAATTGGTCAAAATCCACTTTGAGAAAAAAAATCTAACAATTGGCTGCATGAAAGACAAAATGGTTTCACAAAATGCAGCCAATGTAAGGCGTGTCAAGTAGGATGCAATCTAAAAAAACTAAAGGACCCTAAAGGAAAGATCTTCAATGTGGAAAATACCATCACCTGTAAAACAACGCATGTGGTGTATCTATTGCAATGCTTCTGTGGCAAAAGATATATCGGAAGCACGATTTGTCCATTGAACAAACGAATACTTGAACACATACGAGCAATAGAAAATCGAGATAAAAGTTATGCGATGGCCAAACACATGTTGACCCATGAAAAAAAGTCATGGAAAGATATAACCTACAGTGGGATGGCAACGGTGCCAATAAAAGAGAGAGGTGGCAATCGAATGATGACATTACGATGTATGGAATCAAGACAGATCATTTGCTTTAAAACAAAGATCCTGTATGGATTAAAAGGGGGATAAGGAACTTTATGTGCATCTTTGAGTGAATCCCGACTCCATACTAAAAAAACCTGGCTAATATCTATTAACACACAACAGAGAACTTACAAGGAACAATGTAACTGCCAAAATCCTAGTGCACTAAGTCCCAAAATAATGCAATACTACAATAAAAACAAACTTTCTCCACCAAAATAAGGGATTCTGTAACTGAAGGAAATATTCCCGTAAGTGAATGGTGAGTTCATAAATGCAATAACTCCAACAATGGGAAAGGATTGATAAATAATGAACGCCATCTGACTCACTGAGAGACTATTTGAGCGTGGAGAAATAAGCGCCGTAAATTACAACGGATTAAATTGACAAAGAAGTATAATTGGATTATGGCAAACACATGCTCTTGTAAAATGTGCCAGAAACATTGGAACTTTAAACTGCGCACGGAACAAAGTCACGTTAAAATAAAAGAAATAAAACTGTGTAGTGAAAAAACAATAAATTCAAGTGTGAACAACAACTACCAGACCCATAATGCACCATAACAGTGCTAACATGATTGACTGCTATAAAAGACAAAAAGAAAAGAAGGACAAATGTTTGTAACCGTGAGCAAGATCGTGAGATCGAAACGCGTAGGTTGAAGTGCTGTGTGCTGTAATGGCATAATGATAATAATATATATATATATATATATATATATATATATATATATATATATATATATATATATATATATATATATATATATATATATATATATATATATATATATATATATATATATTCAATGAAAAAACCACAGGTTATAGACTATATATAGTTAGGAATTAGCATTTACAAAACCTTGAAAATTCACTGAAAAAACCATAGGTTATAGACCATATATAGTTAGGAATTAGCATTTACAAAACCTTATTTTACTCGCACAAAACCATTGAAATTCCATATATAGTTAGTTGCACTAACTATATATCGCGCACCCGCAATCCACTGCTGATGATGTCACATATTACATCATTCATGACATGGTCAGTGACATCACTGATGACATCACTGATGACATCTCAAATGACATCACTGATGACATCACTGAAAACATCTCATTTGACATGACTGATAACATCACTGATGATATCATTCATGTGATAATACCATGAACCTCTTCAGACTCTAATATAACCTTAGATACAATCAGTGTAAACAGACAGTCACAGACTGTCACTCATCCATGGAGTTACTCACACACCTAGTCAGTTATGCCAAAAATCAATCACACCTCCATTTTCTCAACTATACAGTTATACACACCTTACTTATTCAAACATATACTAACACATATTTACTTTACTCTCTTATACAATCTCTGATACATGTTCACAATGATCCATACAGCCACTCACACATTCACTGGCTCTTATGCACAGTTATTTATAGATGTCAACTCTCACATGTACTGTGTTTTACATATGTACTTATTTTGACATGTAGCACTGAGATATCCATTCACTCACTAATACACTCATGCACAGTCAACCGCCCATACAGCTGTTTGCACATGCACTTTTGAATCTATACATATAGTGAATCAACTACTCACACATCTATGTACAGAGTCACACACCTTCCAGCCACCCATACACACACACTCAGTTTCCCATACAAATACTTGGACAACCAATCAACCCATACAGTTACTCATATAGCTACTGATCAACATATGCAGCAGTTTGTAGAACAACAGATATAATGATGCACAAATTAAAACAGTTTAGTCACTAACCCATGCACTCAGTGAGACACATTTAATCACTCACTCAATCAGTCAGTCATGCACCTACTAAATCCTTCATCCAGACACTTATACATCCACTCATTCTTCAAAATATAAGACATATTTTAACTTTACAGAAACATACAGTCACTGGATGTTGTCATCAGTGATGTCATCAGTGATGTCATTTGAGATGTCATCAGTGATGTCATCAGTGATGTCACTGACCATGTCATGAATGATGTAATATGTGACATCATCAGCAGTGGATTGCGGGTGCGCGATATATAGTTAGTGCAACTAACTATATATGGAATTTCAATGGTTTTGTGCGAGTAAAATAAGGTTTTGTAAATGCTAATTCCTAACTATATATGGTCTATAACCTATGGTTTTTTCAGTGAATTTTCAAGGTTTTGTAAATGCTAATTCCTAACTATATATAGTCTATAACCTGTGGTTTTTTCATTGAATTTCATTGGTTTTTTAAAAGCTAATATCTGTAGCTGTAAAATATACTCTTTATTACGTGACGTATCACGTAGCCACGTGAGACGCCTCATGACGCGTCGCCTCTGCAGCGCAAACCAAACCCGTAACGTAAGCGCGCCGGAGCACGCTTACAGATATATATATTTTTTTAACCTTAATTAGACAAAATCCACACATGCACATATCTTGAGGCCTTGCAAAGGCACATCAAACAAACAATCCCTACCGCTCTGGACTGTTTAGAATGTTGACAGACACCGGAGAGCCAATCAGCTCCGCTTCGCAAAGTTCCGATACGCGAAAAGTTCGCGAACCGGAGCGCTACCCGGAGCGCTGTTACAGATATAGCTGCCCGGTTAGCTGCCGGTTAGCTGCCTGGTTAGCTGCCCGGTTAGCTGCCCGGTTCGCGTACCAAGACGCGTCTCTACGGCGAAAAAATCGAATCTTTTTTTTTTTTTTTTTTAGCTTAGCTGCCGGTTAGCTGCCTGGTTAGCTGCCCGGTTAGCTGCCCGGTTAGCTGCCCGGTTAGCTGCCCGGTTCGCGAACCAAGACGCGTCTTTACGGCGAAAAAATCGGATTTTTTTTTTTTGCCCCGCGTGGCTCTATAATATCCCCCTCATCAATCCTAGGGGGTCAGGAGGGGTCTACCTTGCCCCCTTTCCTTCATTTCCCCCTTCGTTTTTCACCACATCTTGTCTCTCGAGAGACAAGATGGCAGCCGCTCCGGACTGTTTACAATGTTGACAGCCAATCAGCTACTCCTCCGACTCACGTTACGCTGCCGGTTAGCTGCCCGGTTAGCTGCCCGGTTAGCTGCCCGGTTCGCGAACCAAGACGCGTCTTTACGGCGAAAAAATCGGATTTTTTTTTTTTGCCCCGCGTGGCTCTATAATATCCCCCTCATCAATCCTAGGGGGTCAGAAGGGGTCTACATTGCCCCCTTTCCTACATTTCCCCCTTTGTTTTGGCCTCCTCTTGTCTCTCGATCCTACCGAGAGACAAGATGGCGGCCGCTACGGACTGTTTAGAATGTTGACAGACACCGGAGAGCCAATCAGCTTCGCATCGCAAAGTTCCGATACGCGAAAAGTTCGCGAACCGGATCGCTGCCCGGAGCGCTGTTACAGATATATATCTTGATTTAAACGTTAATTTCTCAAAATCCACTGAAGCACATATATTGAGACCTAGCAAAGGCACATCGGGCTAACAGTCCCTACAATTTTGCCAAGTTTCGTGTAAATCCATTCAGCCGTTCGGGCTAAAAGTGAGTCCAACCGCCCTATGGAAATTAACATGGGAAAATCGCGTTTTGGGACCCCCCTTTTTTCTCAGCCCCCCCTTGACGAACCCCCCCCAAATTTCCAGGAGCTGCTCAGAAACAAAATGTGCCATTTTCCTGAAAATTTCAGCCGATTCCGTCCACAAACGCCAAAGTTATTAGGCATAGAATTTTCAAAAGTCCCATAGAGAAAAAATCCTAACTATATATACCTACTGGCTATCGCCAGTAGGTAATATATATATATATATATTTACCATGCATGGTAATGGTATGTATGGTAAAAGACCCCAAAACAGTATGCATGGTAAATGCTTGTGTGGTAAAAGCTGTGTGGTAAAGGAACTGTGTGGTAAATGCCATGCTGTAAAGGCTATTTCACAACTGACCTTACCAGTAGCAAACGCAGTAGAAGATTTGCTTCAGCCCTGCATCTGCACCCTACATTCTCAGTCATTCTCTGACCCTTGGTTCAAATCAGAATGTACATGATTGCATTAGTTGGTACCCTCACGTTCTGCAAGTCTCCCTATATCTTTCTTTCTTTATCTACTTCTGAGTTTAGTGGGGATCCTTCAATAGCTAAGGTTCTGGACATCTGGTGGCTTGAATGATTTTAGACTTTCCTGGAATATTTCTGGACTTTGCCAAGCATCACTGTCAGTCATCTGAGATGCTTGAACTTGAGATAAACTGTTTGATAGACGTTTACCTTACCATGATTTTACCTCTGGTCTTGCAACAGAATATGAAATCTATCTTCCTGTTGTGACAGAAGGTTTGGATTATATCAAAGACACAGGGTCAAAGATGATTCCTGACAACCACTCTTATGGTAATGGTATGGGATTGTTTTCTCCCAGTGTCATTCTCGGAGATTCAGGACAATCCTTAGGCGGGTTGTATCGCTTTTCAAGGGATATAACAGATTTTTATTTCCTTCTTTGTGTAATATGTGGAGTGTTAGACTTTTCTAATACTTGTTCAAGTCATAGAGTAGGCTGATCTGGTGTTATGTTTAACTGTGCACTTTTCGGCATCAACTATTCCCCAAATACAGAGAGGTATTTTTTCTGAAATAAACACCCTGCTATGAACCACTCAGCTATCTAAACTGCAATTTCGAGACAACCACTTGTTGTTTTGTCAGTTAATTTACTCAGTTCATTAAAATACATTTTTTCAAAAAACATGATTGTCTCTATAAGGATCTCAGATGTTGTGCTATCTTCCGATGTTTCCATTAGAAATATCAACCAATGAGGCTGCATGCCTTGAAAGTGTTCATGATGGGCAACATTTTGCCATAGGACGGTGAATCAGCGTTGCTCCAACTTTTCAAGACACCAGTCTGCCCAAATCTATGGCAATGAACATCTTAAATTAGCATTTGCAATGCTCAATGTATGTGACATAGCCCGTGGTGTTCCCTTTTCTATCTTTGAGCACTATATAAGTGCTTACAAGTTATTAGTGTCGAGAATTTCCAGCTTAAAATTTAGTCCTGTTTGACAACCATGCATAAACTGTTGCCTGAATTAAATGTAAGCAGTTCGAAAATTTCTTTGCATACTTAGTGTCTACTTTAAGTAAAAAAATACATTATGTACCACCCCATGGATTGTTAGGCGCTTGCAGTGCCACTTTAATATCTTTCGGAAAATTCAGTGTGTCATTGCCTTTTAACTTGTTTTTTGGCATACAAATAAGAATGTTATTTTATGTTTTAATGTTGACCACGATTCCTTTTCACAGGTGATGAAAAATGCTATTGGTTTTGACTGAAAGAAAGTCATGTACGATTTTTTCTCAGAATATCAATTTGCAACATTTCCATGAGTTTATAACATGTCATTATGCATGGCTTGACCATATTGACAATACAATGTTGCCCTTATTACCCATTCAACCCCTCAACAGACTCCAACTGGCTAAAGATGGGCCGGAGGAAGGACAAGATGTGGAAAATGCAAGTAGCAAACGGTACCCTTGAAGGTGTGTTCACTTCAAAATGATTGTGGAGACCAGACAAAGCAAAGGGGTACATTTTATGTTGAAAGTTGAAGAAAATATTGCTGATAGCCGTGTGTGAGGAACGTCATCATTCGTAGCACCAAGGTACTAACATATGGTAGTAATTTAACCGTCTTCGGGTTTGTTTGCTAACAATTTCCTGTCACCCTTTATCCACTATTTGAAAATGCATGATATGTATTACACGGAACGCCTAGCAGGTTTGGGTGTATTCAAAATGGTTTATAAATAGATTTTCCTGTCACTCTGGGGCCTCCCTTAATTGGTAGTCTGCTGTCTTCAATAGTTTGAATCTAATATGAAGATTGTGAGTAGTTTGAGATACATAGTTTTTGGGCTTCCACTTCAACATTTTGCTTTTTAGACCTACAAATGCCGAAGGCACAACAAATGTATTTGCAGACTGGGGATGAGTTGTGAAACGCACAAGTCATCATATGTCCCTGATTTACAAAGGGACACTGCAATATGTGTATGTTACCTTCAACCAGATTCTCTGATGTAACAGTCTTGCTTTCTGCAGTAATGTCCATGGTCAGCATTAAAAACTCCTGGACACTGACTCTTGCTCAAGAAGATCCATCAGCATGGTGATGAGCCATCAGGATATGCAGGGCACGGCGGAAGGCAAGATGGCGGTTTGTCACTAACCGCAATGCACGCACAGCACCAGAGCTACGAGTCATGATCGGAAGATACAGGCCCTATGTCGCCCAAACCCTGGCTTAATTCCCGATTATCTTGACGACAATGCTGAGGGAGAGTCAGAAGGCAAGCAGTCCCGATTCTAAACACCTAACGTTTCTCTACACCTTGATCGGATGGGCTGTCCTTAAATTCTTCTGGAATTCGCCACCCCGACTCCATAACGAGTCTGACCTCCCCACATACCTGGCAGATTCTACTGAAGGGATCACGATTGCAGCGATGCCTCCGAAAATCACCGCAGCCCCGCCTGTCCGCTGCAGCTCAAGCAAGAGCTGCCAGATTGGCGCTCCAAAAAAATACCGAGCGCCAGGTTCAGATCAGTGCTGGAAAAGCTCTGAAGCCCGCTGTGAAAGGGAAGAATGAGATGGCCCCTCCTGATGCCGCAGACAATAACTCACTGAGGCAGGACGCCATGTCAGCTCGAAAGAAAGTCGGCAAGAAGGACGCAGCTGGCTCCATCGGCCCCGCTGGCTCTTCTGTAATGGACCTTTGGCGGAGGACTCACGGAGCACTTCCGGATCGCCAGAAGAAACGCCCGACAGCATCCTCAAGTGATGCTGCAGAGACTGCAGAGACTGCTCCTGCCCCCAGAGGGACCATACAAGGAGAGGGAGAGGCAGAAGGAGACACGGGGGTACGCATTGAGGGCTCTAACACCAAAAGTACAACTCCCAAGGGGAAAAAGGGTTCCTCTGCCTTGGTACATCCAGCACAAATGACAGAAACAGTGCAGTCACCGACTACAAATGTGAGTACTATGGGGGCGAAAGCTAAGTCTTGCCTTACCAATTCTAGCATAATCCCTGATTCTGAAACTGTAGAAGCCATTGACCTCTTGGCAGCAGCTAGTGTTTCCAATCTCGCTAATCTCGCTCTGAATGGGGTTCAGGCTCAGGAAATGCATGATGCGCAAAAGGCCGTCTTAGCCGCGTTTGGATGTGAGGCAATTCAAGATAGTATTTTAGGGGCACATGGAGAACAGAGGCTGTCTAGCGCAGTCAATGAGCATGCGCAAGGCAATACTGACCATAAATTGGACCATAACTTGGATGGGCAAAGAGACTTGAGCAATATTGATAACGACCACAACCCTGGTGCCGAAAAAGAGGCGAGCGATTTCTTCTCCTTCTCCGATGAAGCAGGGGTCGAAGGCGAATGGACGGATGACTCTATGTCGTACCTGACGTATGAGAGTAGTAGTATCAATGGAAGGAAAGCAGAGATTAGCACCATCAAGTCTAAACTTGCCCAAAAACGGAAAAAGAAGCGACATTGTGGAGGGGACCTTGCTTGGGACTACACTCCCAACAACCAACTCACTCCTCCCTCATGCAGTACCAAAACAACACAGCAGCCCGCCTACCCCCCGGTCGGGGGCCCCCTTCAACAACACTAGATACCGTATTACAAGCCATAGCGGCCCACTGCGAGGAAGCTTCACAAGACGGGCGGAGGGCGCAAGCAACACTGCGCAAGGTACAAGGGGTTGTATGCAAGTTAACTAAGACTTGTAGCTCTTTTGGGGACAGAATCACAGAGATCTAATCCAGGGTGCTCTCTAATAAAACCGAGCTTGCCACGAACCAGGAACAAATTGAGTCCCATGAGTCTGAGCTGGCGGACGTCAGGTGGACGTTAGAGGACTTCGAAAACCGCCAACGAAGGAGCAACCTCTGTGTGCTTGGTGTTCCCGAGGTGGCAGAAGGTGATGATATCCACTCTTTTGTGGCTAACCTATTCAGAGACTCGTTGCCTGAATTATCAAACTGGGACTGGGACACTGAGATCCAGTGAGTGCATCGCATGCCCTTCAAACTACTAGCAAGACCTGGGCCTATCCCCGGGCCATTTTGGTATATTTCGGTAACTTTCTGCTTCGACAAGAAATCTTTAAAAAAGCGAGGCCTGAATCTAAGTGCACCAGCAAAGGTATCTCCTATTTTATCCGCCTGACTTTTGCCACACCACAGTGGAAAAAAGGTGGAGGCTGTGCATGTTAATCAAGCCATTCCAAGAAAAAAAAGCGCAAGCATATCTAAACAATCCAGCACGGCTTAAAATCATTTATGGAGGGCAAACAAAGTTTTTTCTCCCAGTGATTAAAGCTAAAGAGTACTTGGACGAACTAAAATGAGTTAGCTATAACGGTCTCTACGCTTGTTAAAAATGATACACATTTGGTTGCTTTTGTCTAATGCAGTATATATGCTAGATTTGAATGATTTAGGACAAGGTCTCCACTCGCTGGTGTGGGCTGGGTTCACCAGGGGATATGGGTGATATAGGTTTCTATTGATTTTGGGCTTTTTTTGTTTTGTTTTATCTGCAACAGTTACAGGTCGGTATCCTCCTGAAATGTATAAAGTGAGGTTTACTGCTTATGCTCTATTGCTGTGATGCATCACCATCAACCCAGACTCTTATGGAGTCTGTATGCCATAATTTGGGTTGGAATTGGGAGTGGGGAGTACGGGGGGAGCGGGTGGGGGGGTAAACATCAAAAAAAGAAAAAAATGGATCCAGATATGACAGGAGTCATCAATACTTTTACTTTCTTTTCAGCAATTCTAGAGAATACACTAATAAAAACTGAGGCAGTTCAAACAGGTCAGAGAATAAACCGGATATTGAATGTACAGATCTACACCGAAATAATAAACGTGCTCCTATGGGGAGATTAACCATACGTACTTGGAACTTACAGGGCTCCTTGACAGAGACATGCACCGGCGACTGAACGAGATAATCTACCAAAATCCTGTAGATATAATGTGTCTCCAAGAGACTCATCTGCCTTTGGATAAAAGGGAGTTATTAAAAATTAGAGGGTATAATTTCTTGTCATGCACTACCCAAACCTCTAACACCCGTGGGGTACCAATACTGGCTAAAACCTTTCTAGGCCAAGCCACCCGCAAGATAGTAAATCCTCAGGGCAGATGGGTCATCATAGAGTTGGCTCTGGGTATTACTGTATGCTCGGTTTATGAATCTAATCAAGAGGACCCATCTGTCTTTGAGAAACTTGAGCTTGAGCTCGCTTCATGGTCAGGCCCACTTGTTTTTTGCGGCGATTTAAACATGTCGCTCGGACCCCTATTCAATAATCAAACGCAACAAAAATATATGGGCCGCAAACTGCGAGTTTTCAAGGCAATCAACCGGCTCCGAGATAGTCTGGGCTTGGCCGACATTTGGGGTGCGAAAAATCAGCCAGACCCTGGGTTCACATACTTCTCTTGCCCCCACAACAAATACAATAGAATTGATTATATATTTACAACAATGGATCTCGTTAATCAAGCTACAATCACTAAACACCCTACAATTAATTCAGATCACAATGCCTTAACCCTCACAGTTAACGTAACAACCTCTAGTAGACAATGTAGGAGTTGGACCTTTGATAGGAAACTGTTGGCCAACAAGGAGTATATCAACTACATCACTAGCTGGGCCCAAGAATTTTTTATATAAATTGTTATAGGGCCCCAAGATGTGTAGTCTGGGACTGCTTTATGGCAGCTCTTAGAGGGGAAACGACGAGCTATACAGCCAGAGCCACAAAACAACGCAGTAGGGATTATAACCAGAAGATACATGAGCTAGCTAGGGTAGAAGAAGAGCACATCGCACAAATAACTCAAGGAGAGGATGGGAAACACATTATGTATCGTATGCTGGTGTTAAACACAGATTTAAACTCTGGTTTGACTCAGAAAGCTGCAGAGATCTATAAAACACACCAGAAAGATGTCTATGAGAATGTTGAAAGGGTAGGCAAGCAGATCAGATATAATTAATGGATCACAACAATACTATCAGAACATATACCAGAATGATAGTATAGCCAATAGGGTCGAGTCCGACATGTTTCTAGGTAACTTTTTAAACAACCCAGAGATGAACAGGCATATAGATGCTATTACCCGAGAGGACCTTGAGAAAGAAAATACTCTCACAGAATTACAATTGGCCCTCTTTGCTCTTGACCCTGGGAAGGCCGCTGGCCCAGACAAAATCCCCCTTGAGTTATATAAAATTCTGAGTAATTTTTTAGGCATTCTCCTTCTTGATCTATTCCTTGGGATTCAATGGAGTGGGACCCCTCCAGAGTCCTGGAAGGAAACAAATATAATCATCTTTCCTAAAAAGGGAAAAGCCCCAGATCAATTATCATCATATCGCCCAATCTCCCTAATAAATTTAGACTCCAAATTATACGCTAAAATGATGTGCAATCGGTTCGGGAGGGTTGGTGATCATCTGGTCTCCCCATGGCAACACGGTTTCATTCCTTGTAAAGGCACGACTGACCATACTCGAAGGGTTATCTCCCTGTTTGATACATGTCCTCAATGGGGGGCCAGATGTCAATGATCGTCTTGGACGCCGAGAAGGCCTTCGACTGTGTGTCATGGAATTTCCTTTGGGCAGTATTGATCTACAATCATTTCGGCCCGAAATTTGTAAAATCCATAATGGCGATGTAACTTGATCCTAAAGCTAAACTACAGATAATGGGCTCCGAATCAAATACAATCAAAATCTCAAGAGGTACAAGGCAAGGGTGCCCCTGTTCCCCAATATTATTTGCTTTATATATAAACCCCCTTATTCTGAAACTGTTAGAAAATCAAACAATCAAACCCATGGTGACTGGCCAATATGAAACTAAAGTATTGGCCTACGCCGATGACATTGCTGTCCTTACACCTAATCCCGCTGAAGCTATTTCGGAAATAGTGGCAACTACACAAACATATGGATACTATTCTGGCTATTCCTTTAATAAGGATAAAACAATCATGCTCTGTACCGTCAATATTGAACTTAATGATCCCAGAAAAGCCGAAAAAGCTACGTACCTAGGAGTAAGCATAAGCTCAGATGTTAAATCCATCCATTAATTATAAGCCATTAATGAATATTATAAGAAAGGATCTAGACAGAGTCAACAGTCATCATTTGTCAATTATCAGCAGGGGAAATTTTCTGAAGATGAATATTCTCCCTAGGGTACTATACCTTTTTCGAGCAATTCCCTTGATCATTGAAGAAAACATTTTAAAAACACTAGAATCACAAATGTCTAAATTTATGTGGCAGTATGGTAAGATCTGTTAAATTCCTCTCGCTCCCACAGCACAGATGTGGATTAGCAATCCCCAACACGCAATTCTACTTCTGGGCGGGTTTTCTCCAACAAATGGCTCCACTTCTTTATTCCACTCCCTCTACTGATGATATATGGGACACAGTAGTATCATCTATTTATGAGTTGTCAATTGGGCTGAAAGCTAAAGGTCGTTTTTTAAGACAAGTAGAACCAAGCTATTACAAGAAGATTAAGTTTAAAGTCATCTCTAATGCCTGGAGAATCTGGGCGAGAACGGCTAAGCACAAGCAAATATCGAAAATAAACAGCTATACCCCCCTATGGCACTCCACCTTACTCCCGAAACTAGCAAATGATGACATTGTGACAAAATGGGAAAATATAGGAATCAAAAGTGGGGGATTTCCTGGGGGAGGATATAACTACCACATTTATAGATTTACTGAGAAAATTTCACTTATCTAATGGTGATTACTTCAAGTTTATTCAGGTTTATACTATACTAAAGATAAAAACTCCTAACATTAATTTAGAGTGAACTGAAATTATAGAAATTATTACTAAAAATGCCACCAGAATCGGTCCAATATACTGATTGCTTTTAGATAAATTACAGGACGATATGGAGCAAACAGAAGCAGCCTCGGCTGACAAACTAGCGAATCCAAATGTAGATATCGATATGAGTTTATCTTAATCATCACGTCTTCTCATATCGTCTAGCTTAAAAGCCCAGACATACAAAACCATCTTTAATCCATATTTCACTCCTGCAAAAATTACATGCCTGGGGAAAAAGGGTAAACTACGAGTGCCCCAGATGCCTCTCTGGCCCAGCTACGCTTATACATTGTTTAGCGAATGTAATAAATTAACTTTAATCAAAAAAATGATGCTAGATTTTTGGGAAGAGGTGTTTGGCCATAAAATACCTAACTCCCCCACCCTCTATATGCTTGGTGTTGACAGTACACTAGACCTAAAAACGGATGAAAAAGCAATGTTATTTATTGGTACTACTGTTTACAGAATTATACTTGCAGCGCGCTGGAAAGCCTCAGACCCGCCGAGCTTCCAAATATTGCTGGCTCGCCTTCTGGGGGTATTTAACCAGGAGAGTGCTATTTATGCCACTAGGGGAAGACAAGCTGCCAGACCGGGCAACAAAATCTGGCTACCCATAACGACGATGAGTATAGGGGTTAGATCTCTCGTACCATAGCTATGATCTAAGCTGTCTTTTCTTTTCTTTTTCTTTTTTTCCCCCTGCTATACAAATGTAACCTAGTTTCTTTTTTTATTTTTCTTTAGCAATACGAGCTATGAGACTGCGATTTTCTAAAATATGCGTATGTATATATGTACTTTCCCGTTTTATTCCTTTGTATAATTGTATATTCAAATTTAATCTGGAAGTATCTATTGTCTTTTAACCTCTGTCATATCTGGTTCCAACAATAAAAAAACATTTAAAAAAATAAAAAACTCCTGGACGCCACTGTGCAGTCAGTCCTACTGAATTACATTTCTGCCCACAAACCTATGTTAGACATGCCATACAAAATATTGTAATATGCAGGTCCTGTAGGGACCCTACATGACATGGGAGTGCCCATGCATGTCAAGGGCACTCCCATGTTTCATTTGGTTGCAGGGAAGCTAGTCTTCCGACAGCTGCAATGCATATCATTTTGGCCAAGCATCTCATGTGAGTCAGGGTATCACGCGGGAGGACGGCGTCCCCCCACTTATTTTACCAGGAGCTCGATTACTGGAGCAAATGGAGCCACATATTTTGGCCTCTCTGAGGCGAGATCGCAGCTCATTCAGAACGCTGCTCACGAGCTGGCTTCTCTGATGCAATCGCAATAAAGGGTTGAGCAAGGGGGGGCAATGAGTCTGATGGTGCAAGCCACCTTTCGTGACGCCACTTCCTGTCGTGACATCAGCGTCCCCCACTTCTTTTTTTAGGACTTGTGCCCTGCATGTGAGGCATCATATAGTAGTCCAGAGGGTACACGCCTGATTCGCTAGTATGACCGAGGAGGGGGCAGTGTGAAGTGCTGGTACAGCTCCTAAACTTACACCCTGGCTGGCCTGGCTGCAAGTAGCCACTGTGACTACGAAAATGAGATTAAACATTAGTGAGTGAAATATTTCCTCTAGCTTAAATGTAGCTGAATGTTCGTGAACTGTGCCCACTGAAAGTGCACGGCTTAGGTGTTGAATGGTATGGAAGCAAACATCTCTCCAATAAAGTAATCCGTGGAACACTCCGTTGCCTGCACTAGACTCAGTCCTGCTCCGTCGCTTGCAAAATATCGCACTGATGGCCAGAAAGAGAAAACTCCCTTAAGTGACCTATGTGATGAAACACTGTGCTGTTTCAAGCCACTCGATAGGAATTTGAACAAAGCTAGCAGCTATTCTAGGCATAGTAGCCATCAATCTAATGCAGTAAAAGGGAAGATACATAAGTTCAACATCAATAAAAAAAACAAAGATTTTTAGAGCTGCGGCTACCCCAAGCTCTCATGATTGATATGTAGCAAGTGCTAAAATCAAAATTGCCTCGGTCAGGGTCTAGTTTGATATATTTATTGTTAAGTCACCAACAATAGGAGTGACTGATCACTTGGCTTTATGGGTCTTGTTAAAGGCGCACCATTGTTTACAATGCTGCTTTATACATTTCAAAGCTGTTGTTGCCAGCCGCGGCCTCCCATCAATTTTAAGAGTGGGAACGCCACTTGCTCTGTTTTATTATCTCCTCATCCCTGAACTTCATCGGGCGCGCTCTTAGCAAAGTGTTATCGCTCTTAGTTATGTCGCTGCAATTCAGAACATACAGACTCCTCAAATCTATGTATATTTCATTTCCGTGAATGTCAATCTTTTGTGACTATCCAAAAAGCGGACATCACTGTACAAATCCTCTCTGTTCCCACACTGCCTTGCGACCTGTTTCTGCTCAATTTGAAAGGGACGAGATTAACCTCTCTTTGAAGTTGATTTGAAGAGCAGACAGATCCGTTTGGTCAGAAAGCGGCAGTTGAAAATTCTGGTGCTGCGTCAGAGTTTGGCTGATTGTTACACCGTCACAAACTGGATAAATATCCCGACCAACTCATTACAAGTGACAGAGAATACAATACACTTGTAATAAGGCAGACAGAAAATGTGTCATATTTGGGTCGGAGTGTCCCATGCAAAAACTCTAAATCAGGACCTATGCTCTCTAATATTGAGGATATACAAGACTAGGCCGATGAATACGAAGATAGTTTACACTTCGAATCCCCCAAATCTATAAGCAGCAGTCTTGAGGGGATGAAGCCTTAATTAGGCAGCACATGTTTTTGGTCTCTGAGGGGCATATTATCAAGGGGGTTTATCTCCACTTTTTTGGCTTTAAAAGCCAAGAAAGCGGAGATACAATTATCCCCTTATTACCTAGCTGTCCCTAACACCAGTTAGCGACAGCTAGTAGGAGATAGCGACCATCTTGGGCCCCGCTTTGCATGTCAGTGATATTTATCACTAATGACATGCAAAGTGGGCGTGCCAAGATGTTAGCGACTGGAAACAGTCGCTAACATCGCTAACTCCTATTACCAACGTTTGGAGATATTCGCGCTAAGCACAAATATCTCTAAAAGCTAACACCTGCCCCTGAGCAGTTCTTAGTAATTTTATCCAATGGTAGGTGGATAACATGGCTAAGAGCATTAGCTCTGTAATGCATGAATATCGCTGACTTTTCAGCGATATTCATGCATTTCGGACGATTTTTATCGCTTAGGAGATAAACCTTGATAACAGCAAGGTTCCTAAGCGATAAACATCGCTGCAGCTCGGCGATAAAAATATCGCCGCTAAACCAACATAGCGATAATTATCTCTAGTTGTTGGTAATATGCCCCTATGTTTCATATGTGCTTGAGGCTGTCACCAATGTGGGCCTGAAAAAAATGAATAATTATTTGTGTGCTGAAATACAAAAAATATGCCCTCATCACAAATGGCCCAATAATTTCCGTGGTGCTAGTAATGCGAGTTTTCGGCCCATTTTAATTTATATGTTTACAGGGATGCCTGGAGCATTTCACCCAATTATTTAATCTGTTAGAAGCCTACGAAGTGTCCGGCGAAGGTCTGGGGAAAAACATGAACAATTCATTAGAGAGATACCAATTTCTGCTTGTTGTTCCAAAAATAGTTAAAATTCCCATTAATCTCTCCCCTTGGATACTATGAGCCCCAATATAATTTCAAAAGGGCGGGGGAGGGGTGACAGGAGGTATAATAAGAGGCCCCTTGTAATAGGCACCTTAGTATGAATTTAATGATTGAGGTTTTGTGACAGAGACATCAATGCATGTAAATAAATCCTTGCTTCTACATATTTATAACGTGAAGAACTGCTTGTTTGTTTGCCATGTACCTGCTCTCATCTGACAATATTGTCAAAGAGCCAGTATATGCCTGGATCTATTTCTGCTTAACCCCTTGGCCGCATCGGTAATACCGCCTCTGCGCTGGGGGGAGTCGAGGCGCATGGTGGCACCGCCATGCTCGTGACGGAACCACGCCATCATGAGCCACGGGCGCGCTGTGCTTATGACGGCTTGGTTCCGTCACGACTCCGCCCACTCACTAATTCGCCCGCACAGGCAGGGAATAAGTGTCGCGTGGGCGGAGCGGCCGCAGCATGACGGAACCACGTCGTAATTGTTCACACGGCGCCCGTGGCTCATGACGGCGTGGTTCGTCATGAGCAGGGAAGGGGTTAAACAATGCAACCAACTAATCCTACAAACACATCAGATGCATGAGGGTCTTCAGCATTGTAAGACATTCGATGTTATGTTATATTGATTTGCATAGCGCTGTGAGAACCCGAGAGAGTATCCAGGAACCCAGGAAGTTAGAGGGAGGCTCTGATGCATTGAGGGAGGGCATTCCATGTCTTGGGTACGATCAGCATTGAGCCACAAAGCAACAATAATCAATGCCTCAGCCTTGATAGACAAGTCTTATAAGCGCTACTCATTACCAAAAGGTAGGTCAATGGCAAGAAAAGGATCAATGTTGAGGAATATGTTAGGGTAGAAAAGATCAAGCCATAATGGAGTCCCAAAGCGAGCTCATAGCAACACGTTCAACAAAGTGAGACACCAAAAATAAAATCATCATAAGTTCCCATTGTAAAGCACTGTTAACTGAATGTAGATTGTGAAAAATGCATGCAAGTTAATTTTGGAAATAATGGCACTTCCTGGAGATTTCTTTGTATGAATATGTGAGTCTTCGGGAGGTGAACCTCTCATTTGATCTTTAATCACCTACTAAGTCATTAGTTCCTGAAAATCCCTTTGAACTACAACGAGTTAAGTGGTCTGTATCATACCACCTTGTGAACTGTGAGCGCTATGTAATAACTGTATTATCACCCCTGAAAAATGTAACCACCCCAAGGTATGTGAGACATTATACCTCTGTTAACTGTAAACACTAGATTGAGGAGAGTACTGTCTCCTGTGTATATGCAGTATCTTGAGATATTTTTTATTCTGCAGTAGGGATTGGGCTGGCCTAAAGTGCATTGAAGTGTTGTCCCATAGTCTGCATGTATTGATAGGGAACACGTGTTTATACTTTATTCATTTTATCGTTTATTTGAGCTCTTTATCTCTGATCTGGGGCTATCCTAGCTTTTTTAACGTCCTCACCCTTGAGATGGTCAAGATCATTTATAATTCTGTGCATCTATTGTTCACTACTGACTTCTATTTATTGCAGCAAGTCTTGAAAATTGTGTTCATAGCGAGAGTAGCATAGCTCTTTGAAGGTCAACAATATTGTCAAATTGTGTGAAACACCTTAGGAGTCAGAGAGAAACATGTTGGCGGAAGTTCTTTATCATAAAGACAAATGTGGTGTAAAAGTGCTCATAATAACTTTTCTTGTGGCTGTCAAAAAATTAAGGGTCATGTTTCTGAAGCAGTATTTGATTGTGGAGCTTAGCAATACAGTCGGGAATCATTGTCACACTAGCACATATTGACTCTTAAATCATGCTTCACGATGAGAAGGCTCAAGAAAGACTAGGGAAAGAATGAAGCCTTGATACAATCCTCAGGTCAACTGTAAACAAAGAAAGTGGGACATCTTCATTTGAAGGTACCAGTGAATTCAATGCATGTTGAGAGTATGCTGACAAGAGGTTGGTGGTAGACAGTGTTGATGACTGCTGAGGGGAGAAAGGGGTTTGGAGGCAGAGATCACCTTAATCTGTCATAATGTAAGCATCAGCTACATCTTGGTTTGTGGATGTACAGTACCAGATTACGATACGAGCTGTGACTGAGAACCAATAAGTTTCAAACAACCCAAGTCCCATAAATATACTGGGTTTAGTAAGAACTACCCAACATAAACAACATGCATCATGCGAGCGGGGACTCCCTTTAAAGTCAATAAACATATCATAGACCCGGAGGGTAGGTTTGTGGCAGTGGAAGGGAAATTGAAAGGCAAGGACATAGCGCTTTGTAGTGTGTATGCGCCCAACATTGACCAAGCGTCTTTCTTTAATAAACTTTCGGGTGCGCTGGCAGGGTTCTTAGCTGGCCCCATCATAATGGGAGGGGATTTTAAATCGGTGACTGATGTGAAGTTGGATAGATCTCATCCCCCTCTAGGGACGTCCCCTATGCACCGACTAGCGAAGTGTAGGTTGAGTTGGCAGGAGAGCTGAGAACTCCAAGACCTTACCGCGCCTACTCTATTATTTCCGCACACTGCCTATCTGGATACCCAGGTCGATCTTCCGGCAGCTGAGATCTTTGTTGATCTCTTTCCTCTGGGGTACGGGCAGGCGCAGAATCGCTTTAGCATCGCTGCTCCGACCGAAAGATGAGGGAAGCCTAGCAGTCCCTGATTTTGAGCTATATTATCTGGCGGCGCAGCTGCAGACCTTCACACAGGAGGTGGTGCGGACGTACCGAGGACCAGAGCAGGACAGAGAAACGGGCACCCCCCGCCATGTGCTGGCATTTATCACACTACAACAGAAGCTGTTTCTTAGGGAGCTATCGCTGGAAGAGCAAACATACAGAGTCTGCTGGAACCGGGCACAGAAACGGGCTGGGGTGCGACACATGTATGTGCCTGAGATACCTCTCGGTATGATAACGGCACTCCCGCATGGGGGCGACTGGTCAAGGCTACAGGGATGGGAAGATGCGGGACTGCAGATACTGGGGGACCTATACGAGAACGGGGAATTGATCCCCTACCAAACGCTGCAGGACTGCTTCGACCTCCCGAGAGGAGACTTTTTAATGCATGCAGCCGTAACACGCGCGATGCAGGCACACTGGGGGGAGGGGATTCAAGAGCCCCCGACATCAATGGCTTGTCAATATACAATGATGGCGGCCGGTACATATAAAGCTGTGACCTGCCTCTATTCGCGAATGTCACGCGAAACTCTGAAGCCCTTAACCACGTTGAAAGAGGCCTGGGATCTTGAACTGGAAACTGAGATCCCGGACACCACATGGGCACAGATAGTGCGACGGGCGAGAAAGAGTACCAGAAATGCCCGTTTTCAGTTGATCCACTTTTATATACTGCACAGGGCCTATCTCACACCCAGAAGGATTGAGAAGTACTTCGGAGTGGCAGATGCGGCCTGCCCCAGATGCAACACAGTGGGAGCAGACCTGGGCCATATGCTTTGGGACTGCACACACTTGCTGAGCTACTGGAGGGAGGTTCTTGAGACCCTGAATATGGTCACTGAAAGGGAATTACAAATCACCAAGGCTGTGGGCTTACAACATTGGTTCCCGCATACACCCAAAAACAAGATCTCGAGCAAATTTGTGGATATGGGTTTGATATTGGCCAAAAGAGAACTGACGAGAAACTAGAAGTCGAAACGATGCCCAACGTTAAGGAGGTGGACCAATGAAATGCTTAAGTGGGCAGCGAGCGAGAGCATGCTCAGGTACCAATTGGCCCGCCGCAGATCAGACGACAGGGCACTGGAAGCAGCAATGGAATGGGAGATGTTAGTGCAGGCTCTCTGGGACAGCACACTAGAAGAAGAGAACAGCCTCTCTGAGTCGAGTGAAGTGGAACCCCGTCACTAACCAGTTGCACAATCCCAACACGTTATTGCCATTCCTGATAGCACACACACATGTACCTTATGGCAGAGCTTAGGCGCAGGGTCGAGCACTCGGGGGGGGGCAGATGGGGTGGGTAGGGAGTTAGATAGAAGGGGAGGTTTGGGGGGAGGGGTGGTTAGAGGGGTGCGGGGCGAAAATGTTAAAAGCCGGTTAGATTACTCCGGCAACAACAGCAGTCATATGCGCATGATGGCAAGCAGATTGACCTGCTGACTGACGCCGCCCGACCCCCGGGTTGTGGGCTTAACAGCTGTGTATACTTTGAAAATGAAGGAGGGGGGGCGCGGCGGCACCTGTGGGTAAGAAATGCTGTACATATGTGAACTGCACTATTTTCCTGCAATAAAAACGGTTTAATAAGTAAATAAACAACATGCATCAGATTTAAAAACCTCTGATGCCTGCACAACAACTAGTCAAATATCTAAACGGTAAAATATCAATAATTTGAAGATCTAAACCAAGGTCGGACAATTGTCACACAATTGGGTAATTATATAAGAAAGGTTTTTAAAACTGTTGCGCAAAAAACATTAAAAATCACAGATTCAAAATTGTTCGAAAATAATTCTGTTATTCAATTCTGTCTGCAAATCATTTCAGATGATCTAGCCATGCTATATCACCCAAAGCATACTCACAGACAGAAAATGCCTGCATTGGACCCTCAACCATGAAAAGTCATTTGCCACGTACAGAATTAGAAGCGGAGTAATGCACAATGAGCCAAATCATAAGGTAGATGGATTCATTGGCCTTAAGTGTTGAACTGCTGATTCCAGTGGATTAAGTAGCTTGTCAGAAGATTCAGAAGAATTGCAGCTCATTGGTGTGAAACCCGTCCTTAAACGTACTGAATAATGATGTGGAAAGCAGTTCAGTCCTTTCAGACCTCTGGTTAGTCTTTCTAAAATGTAGATGTTATAATAGTGGAGTGCTTTTGTTCACGTAGATTTGAGGCAAAATGCAGGTTGCTGTGACTCAAGCTCGGGTGAAACTTCATGGATTAATAACTGGTTAGATGTGCCCCTTGCAGTAGTGGTTCAGAGCTCTTTTGATTAGCACAGTTCAAATAATACAGGTATTATTGATCACTTAAAATGTTACAAAATTATATTGTGAAAAGCAATTTGATTTGCATATGCTCTGTGCTGACTCCTCTGTACCAAATGTAGCAATCTCTGTGCTTGGGACCTGCTAATCTCATCAGCACAGATGCATCCTGCTGCAAGATCTGTAGCAGGAAATCTTCCTTAAATAGACCATCTCCTCTCATCACATCCCTTTTCAATCTCCTTGAAGTAATTTCTTACTGTGTATATTCTGTTATCAGGACATTATTCTGAGCATTGCTGTGGATCTCTGGAGGAAACTGACTCATGAGGTTCTAGAAAAATGCATTTGGGGCAAAAGTACATGTCTGGGTAAGGAACACTTCTTCGAAGAATCATTTAACAGCCAAGAAGTTGACAAGCATTGAGTGTTCATTATTGTTTAGCCCCAAGAAAGGCCTCGTCTTCCACTGAGACAAGCATGGATTTATATTGAGTACATTTCAATTTAGTGTGTTATTTAGATGGATTCCAAAACCAATTACAAAAACATTTCCATACTGCTATCTACCACTTTCACTAAAGTATATTATTTGAGGAATGTGCACTGGTATACTTAACTCTATAATGAGCGACACTACATTTGCTAAATTATTATTTTTGCCAGTTGGAATTCTGGAGCTGGGTCACGGTTAAATCCTCTATGTCGAACTTGGGCACATATTAATAATTTATTTTGGATTTGCATTTTCTCACAGTGCAAACTATCATAATATCAACTCTTGGGCCTTATTTAAAAGTTGGTCAGAATGTTCCAACCCAATGTTTGCACAATGATCGGAATTTCGAGTTGGGCACTATTTACTGCATCTGGAAACTACTGGATGCATTAAATATCCCAGGCTTCATTGAGCTGCGGCAGGACAACCCTGCTTGAATTTATTTTAATTTTAAATGTTTTGGCATTTACCTTGCCCTGAGGATTTTGCGGACCAAAATCTGCATGCTATTCCCCCACAAATTGTAATAGGGGTTAGTCATTGCACCCTTTAAAAAATGGACCCCACAGCAGTGTCTTTATCAGGTATGATAAAGAGCACCTGCCCTCGGAATCAGGGCCGAAGTATTCCAAAGATTAGTGCAGCCACACAACTATAATGGGTTTTTATATCTCCATCCGTTACCTTAGTCTGAACAAAACTGTGTACCAGTTATGCTAAAAATGTTAATGTAATTTCAATCTTTTTGCACATGCAAAAGCTTTTAAATTTAATTTAGCAACTTGCTTATCTGCAGTTTCATTTGAAAAACCTGCCCTCGAAACGATAGGTTCTGTGCAACTTGTGGTCCATGCAGATTCAAATTTCATGAGTGCATCCACAGTTTATAGATGGTATTTGTGGTAAAAAATAAAATAACATATTTTCCCCTTCCATATTACCCATGTAATACCTGGTAAATAGCGTCCTCTAAAATGCTCCAAATGGTATTCATTTATTCCATTATTGAGAACTCAGTGCGAGTGAACACACACCTAGAAATTCCAGATGTGGTTAAAAATGACAGCTCTTAAGTCAGAAGGACAAGTAGCAGTCAGTACATATTTGAGAGCAATCCCAGAAGTACCCATCCTTTTGACTGTCTTGTCATGAAATAAGCATGTGGGGGTATTAGGTACTGCTACTGGACACCCCGTGGCCAGAGTGATGGACCATGATAGGTCTTTAACATTAAACATAAGAGAAGGATTGCAAGGGGAGCCAGTGAAAGCAGCATTGAATGCCTGACTACCTGTATGTTGTGCAGCTAACAAGGATAAATAAGCTAGAGCAAATTAGCTGCGACCAATTCACCAACATCAACGCCACGGTCGAATGTTATCTCCCAGGATTACCAATGTCCAGTGTCTTCAGCTTCAATTAAACATTTGTGATGTAAACAGTTTTCCTGGAAAATATCTCGCTTTTTCCCATTGTCAATTGCTAATTCATTAATGAAAGATAGTATTCTTCTCTTTTCTCTCTCGCTTTAAGATTAACAGAATAACTATCTTCAGATATTTCTTTTATACCTTTCTTTCTGTATATAGCAAAATGGCATGATGACACAAATGCCCACTGACTGGATTCAATGGATGGCAACTTTATGTCTTGCTAATCCTTTAGAGACATAAAAAGTCCCATATTTATTAAGGTTTTCCAATGTCCCATATTGATGCAAAGTGACGCAAAGTGAAGCTTTTCAGGGTCAAATATATTTTGCGTTGTGAAGGAGCCCTTTTCTCAGTGCATGCATTTATTGGTGATGCTTTGCATCAGTTTGCATCAAGGGTCTCTCACTGTAGCGTTTTTTGGTTCGATCAGCACAAACACCCATTGGTTGTGATACACAATTTATACGATGGCCTGGCCACGCACTGTAACACAAATGAATGCCTCCTAGGGGGAAACATTAACAATGGAAAATATATACATTTCTAAAATAAAAAACATTCACAGCAGACATCCAATGTGAGGGGATCCTTTGCAAATGTGTCTATGCATAGGAATCTGTAATAGGAGGATATACTTCAGTACAAATCATATGCTAGACACCACACTCACAATTTGGTATCACGGTGTGAGGCTGTGTCTCGCACCAGGCAGCCTCATTAGAGTGTCAGTGTGGGAGTTGACAGAAGCAGCAGGCCTATCCTAGTAGATATGGCTTTGCGCTCTGTTCTTCCTCTTGTGTAATGATGTGCATCAAATTTGGTTGCTCCATTGTGCAGCGTTAAAAACTGCATGTGTTCATTTGTTTAAAACGTTTTTCAGGAGTGTTATATTTCTGAGGAGATTTCCAGGTACAAGTTTACTTTTGTAGTATGACAATGGTCAAAGGTTTATGCATTGCCTGCACATTCTGACAGAGGTATTTTAGGTTAATTTGTCTTTGATAAGTGAAAACAAATCTCTAATGAAGTTATTTATTTATTTATTTATTTGTGGGTTTATATAGCGCTTGAATCACTCCGCCAGGAGTATCTCTGCGCTTTTTGACCGGTAAATCAGCAGACATACTGAGGGGATGAAATTAGATTTCATTTTTTAATAGAATAGCTTTTAAGAGTTTGCGGAATGTTAGATGCTCTTTGCATTGTCTTAGAGCCAGGGGTAATTTGTTCCACAGCTTTGGACCCATAGTAGACAGAGCTATGATTTGTCAAAGTTGCAATGTCATCATTTGTGCTCAGAAGCAGCTTCATTTTACTATTCACATTTTCGTCTGAGTTTCATTTTTGTACTGAGGTTTTCACCAAGGTCTTTAAATAAAGATTTCTTGCAGCAGGTTTTCTGGAGCAATCAACACTCCCTTTGGGTGGGTGGTTGCGAGAAATGTGGAGTCCCAGGGTATTCAGAACTAGGTCCAATTGTAACAATTGCAGTCTTTCACTTTCGGTGTCCTGGGTCCACCATACTGCAGACCAATAAACTGTGAACCAAGTGCCTCATTTGTCCTGCGACTTTCAAAGAGTGGGGCAGAGGAGGCCGTTGCTACTGTGTGCTATAGATGCTGAACTCAGTCATACAGCAATCAATTCTCAGTAAATCAATACCCAGTCAATCTTTAAAATCGGGAGGTACAACAATTCTAACAAAATTAATACTATGCACAACATAAAAAATATGTACAGTGGAAATATGCACAGGTTGGATGAGAGGCAAGATAGTTGAATAGCAAGTTGAAAGATTTAACACAGAAAAAACGGGGTCATTAGCAGAGAATCTTGTTGTTTGTAGTTCTATTTCATTAGCAACAGCCAACGCGTTTCGCCCAAATAGGGGCTTCTTCAGGGTTTTATCGGTATTCACAGGAAAGGCAAAGTTCTCTTTCTTTCTTGCAGAAGTCAGGAAGCATTTCGGACACGGCTCGACATTATCCACACAGAGAATACCGATGGACCCTGAAGAATACCCTTTTTGGGCAAAACGTGCTGACTGTTGCTGATGAAATAAAACTACAAACAAGACTCTCTGCTGATGACCCCGTTTTTTTCTGTAATAAAGCTATTAACATGCTGTTTGATTATATTGCCTCTCATTCAACCTATATATATGTTTATATTTATGATTAAAGGGCAGCTGATCATTTGAGGTGAACAATAACATCACAATATGTGACTTGCCAGGTAGTGCAGTCCTTTACGACCCGGCTGCTCTTCTCTCTTCTGAATATGTACAATGGAAGGTGGAAATACTAATTGCAACACACATGAGAGGGCCTTGCAATGTACAGAGGTGCACAAAAAGGATATGTCACTGTTAACAAATAATCCCCCAAATGTAAATCCAACCCAACATGGTGGAGTCACCTTTAATGATTGCACACCAGTGGAACACTACCTGCAAACCTACAACATACCCTTACATGGCAAAAGTAGCATGAGGAGCAGTAATTAGAAAGCAGCCCTGCCAACTTTGTCATAGACTGTCACTATATAATCAGCAGTAGAATATAGGTCTTTGTAGTGTAATAAATATTTCACCAAGGTGAAACATTTTGGAATGTTACCACAAACATGCACGTATTTTTGCTTTTTACTATAAGTGAAGCCATTACTAACGCCTTTGGCAAATATTCCATAATAAACAACACAAAACAGAAAACGTTTCTAGAAAAGGTTTATTGTTTTCAGTTAAACAACATTGTTCAGAAAAGGAACAGAACCTAGAAACTTTTCCAGGGTCAGGTTTACTGGGCCCTGAGATATCTATTCTGCTAAATTTCAGCAAACTGTGAGAAGAGATCCTGTGGGAGATTACCATGCCTCTGGACGCCTCAATGCCTGCTTTTGAACACTTTGCGGGTGGCCTACCCATCTGGGGCACCACCCAGCAAAAGTTATGATTTTTATAGTCCCTTGCAGTGGCTTATGGGGTGAAAAGCTGACCTGCCATAGATATGGCCACTGTGGCTGGTAGTACACCTTTCCCTTTCTTTACTGCTGATTGGATGCCTTTGATGGGGACACCTGGCAGAGGTGCTCCTGTTCTCTGGCACATTCCACCTCGGTGTCTTGACCACATGTCATCCATTAGGCTGAAAGTCACATGGTTCTCTTACTAGGCACTTACACTCCTGTAGTTTTTTTGGAAAGATTGCTAGTCTACAGTCTCCTGAGCTCTCATGCAGGGAGAAGATGTAGCGTTATGGCTAGAGCCGTCTACTTGGGAACTGAGGAACCAGGTTCAAGTCTCGGCTCAACATCCTGTGATTCTGGAAAAATCACATTGGGCCTGATTAAAAAAAATAACTTACACTTTTGAGTAAGTTTAGTCCTTTTTAGAATTTACATACCAAGATTTAATGGATCTGGAGGCTGCCAGTCATGTTGAAAAACTGTCTTTTCATATGCAGAGGTCTCTGTACCGACTGCAGAGCCTCTACAATCATAAACTTAGTATTAAATCATAGTATGTAAATACCGAAGAAAAGTAAACTTACACAAACGTATACTTTTTTGCATTTGTAAACCAGTCCCTTAGTCTCGCTCTGACTGAAACATTTGACCTTTTGTGTTAAACTGGTGCTCCTATAAATTGCTCTAATACCTTTGGGGTGAGTTTGTGCTACATAAAACTGCAAGAAAATGCTGGAAAAGTGGGGATGAGTGGATGAACCCACATCTATGACCAGACCACAGACGTCCAAGGGGACCCTCTTCCACCAGGGTCCAAGAATCCCTCCCTGCATACCCCAGGAGGATGGTGGATAGCTAGTTCCACAAGCTCTAGATTAAGAGTGCAAGAAAAGTCCTTGAAATTCAAATATAGAAAGGACCTCCACGCCAAAAAGAGGTTAATTCTCCCTCTGCATCTACCCTTCTTTTTCCGGCTGTCCAGCACTTTTCGAAGACTCCTTGTGCACGGTTTTAAAAATAGATGTAGAGAGTTTCAGAAGATGAGAGTCCTTATCCAGTCGAGAGAGTCTACATCTCCTCTCAACTTCTGGCTGGGACTTCTTGAAATCAGTCCCTGGGCTGTCCAACCCATTGTGTATCATTAAGCAAATTTTCAAAATTGTAGATGTATTCCTGCTCAGCCTTAGTATATTGTGGGAGTGCAGTGCCCCGGCTTGGCACAGAGAGGGAACGAATCCCTTAGAATTGTCCAATTACTCAAAGAGAGGTTTAACCTTCCAGCTTGTCAGCAGTTCACATTAGGAACTTCTGTAGCTCTACTGTTTCAACCCATTTCTTCTTTTTGACAAGTAATACCTGTACAATGAATTCCCAAAATATGTATTACAGTAAGATACTGCAATCAATTTTTAGCTGTGTTCTCGCCTCATAAGGGAGCCAGTTCAGTGCCTTATGATCAGAGTGATGTGGTTGTTCTTTTTGGAGCCAGTAACGAAAGAATTAAAAAAAAATTACAGACATTGATGTTTCTAAAAAGAGCAAAAAACCCTGTAGACAATGTTAACATTATTTAGGTATAAAAATAGATAAACAATTAGACCGGAAGGTTTCAAGAGTTTAGTGCAAAGAAGGTAGCATCCAGGAAAGTGCAAAGTGTGAGGTATTTAGTCCTGGTGCGGTTTTGTAACTCGGGAGCCTAGCAAATGGGCATGTCGGTATATTAGTCTGGACCTTGCTGTGGACTGTGGAGAGTGGCAGCAGCTTGTGGGGATTGGATAAGGAGGGTGAAGAGGGTAAGGTACACTGCCAAAAGTTAGTATCACCCTGTAGGGGCATCGAGGAGTGCGAGATGGATGGAATCTGTGATTTTCCCCAGTCTTTCTAGGATTCTTGGTGTTTTGTCAGAAAAGTTCCAATGCATTTGTGCACTATCTGATCCCACTGGACCAGAAAAGGGAAAGAAGCAATTGGCGATGGTCATCAGCAAGTTTGAGTCACCAGCACAACAGATGGAGCCAAGTTTCGTTGTGATAGTTGCATAGCCTGTAAGAAATTGCCTCTGTGCGCTGGGCCCAAGCTGGGTTAAAGTTCCAGGTTTGCAGAGCGATGAGCCTTGTGTAATGGATTTTCTTGTGTGCCTGGGCTAAGAGTGTATATTGAAAGTAGGGCTGGGCCTCCCCCCAAATGTAGGATGCGTTGAATGATTTGGTAATGAAGCTGCAGCATAGTCTTTCAATGGCCTGCAGGACCCTGAGGTAGTATTGTATGAGGTCCCCCAGGCACATAAGGTCTGGGCGCGCGAGGCCCAGCTCGAGTCTCAGTCTTGTTCTACTGGCCTGTCAGGGGGAAAGCAGGACTTTCTTGTAAGTGGTGATCTGGGAGTTCTGAAGAAGCATATTGAGGGCCCCAAGGTAGGGTAGGTGGCTGTAGTTAAGGGCCAGGGTCAATTTTGCTCTTAAGACTGACAGCATTAGAATTGCATTCGAGCTTTGTAGTTGGATACTTATGTTTTTCAGACTGTGGATGACACAGAAGGACTTGTCCCTGAGGTGCCTTGGATGAGCTGCTAGTTTGGCCACATCCGTAAACCAGACACCAAGGTAATTATAGGTTGGAGATGTGAAAATCTCTATGCATTCAAACCGCCAGGGTTTTTAATGTATTTTTACCAAAAGGCAACGACCTTGGTTTTGCCTTGATTTACCTGAAGTTTGTTCTCCTGGCTGTATCTGTGAAGTGAGTTGAGAGCTCTTCGTAGACCGGCTCGGGAATGGTCTATGATTGCAATGTCATCTCCATGCTGCTCGGTTGGAACGAGCATGCTACACAGCCTTGGTGCGATTCAGCTTGCCCCTTCCAGAGCAGTAACCAGGTCTGCAGTGTAAAGATTAAAAGGAGGCAGACTAGCAGACAGCCCTGTCGGAGCTTGTTGTTGGTGGTCACCCTAGCGGTGGCTGTGGAGGGACTTGTTTTTACCTGAACCCAAGTCTCCTGCTAGTGAGATTTTATTTCCTTAAGGAGCAAGGTCAGGATCCCTATGCCATTAGCTTCCCCATAGCTGGCCAAATCCACCCTATCGAAAGCAGAGCTATAGTCAATAAAGCACCAGAACAGAGGGGTTGCTTGCTCTTTACGGCTTGGTTGGATAAATGCGCCAATGCTATTATGTTGTTCATCATTGAGCAGCCAGGCCTGAATCCAGATTAGTAGAAAGGGGGATTATTTTATCTGAGGCTCCGGTTTTTAGCTTCTTCAACAGGTTATGGGTGTAGGCTTTAGCTTCAAGATCGAGGAGGGCGATGAGTCTGTAGTTTGCTGGATTGTATTGATCTCCCTTTTTATGAATTGGGAGGAGGATTGAGCCCCTCCAGGAGATCAGTATCATTACAGCAGCAAAAGCATAGTTAAAAATAGTGGCACTAGGATTCTGGCCAAGAGGTCTTGTTACAATGCCTTCTGTGAGAGTGATGCCATCTTGGACTCAAGGATGTGGGCCAGTGTGGGTTGGAGGAAGTGTTGTTGCTGTCGCCTGGTCCATTGAGTATTACTGCTTGACATAGTTGATTCAGCCCCTTTCTGTCATTTCGTTCTCTTTGGTTGGTGCTGAGTTGCCCAGGTGGTTTATGAACTTGCAAAGAGTGGAATGGTTCTTGTTTTTTAATGGGGTGAAACTCTGGGCCACTCTACTTCAATGTGCTCTTTTTTGTATTTCCATGCTTTCTGCTTGCAAGCTGATCTAAGAGCAGTAAGTAATTGGGCGTCTTGTATTATGTTGGTGCTTCTTCTACAGCTAAGCCCTCCGAACAATGCGCTTACATGAGTTAAGCTACTTAATTTAATAATGCTGAAGTAAAGGAGCTCCTTCTCAAGGGTTTCTGTTGACTGGTCCATAATGCCTCTTGAAGATCATCTACTAATTCCTCCCAGTGATCTAGCAGTGTTATCATGCTCATTGGCTTGGTGCATGACTTTCTTTCCTCAGTCTAGGATAGAAGTTTGCCTCCAAGGTTTTCTGACCGTTTGATCCTGTGAAGTCCTTAGTGATATTCTTCCCCAGTTGGTTCCCCTGGCGATGATAGTGATAGTGAATCATTAGATACTAATTGCAAAATTGCACGCAGAGGTCTGTGATGACTTTCGTCCCTGTCGTCGACTTCGAAGTCTTGGCGTTTGGAAGCCAGCACTTTGCTAACAAAGATGTAATTAATGGTGGATATGTTCCTGAAGGTGGGAATTGTACGCCAGTGGGGAGAGCAAGCTTCCTTTTGGGTGTAAATGAAATTTATGTTGTGGTTGTGAAAGAGAGACTGTAGGGTAGCAGCGACGCCTGTCAAGCAGAGGGAGTTAAGAGGCTTACCCTAGGCTCTGATGTTAAAGTCCCTGACTATGATTACCTTATAGGCAATCATGGCTACTAGTGGGAGTGCTGCGGGCCAGTGGGGCAGGGTGATGGATAGTAAACTCTGGCATATGGCCGACCGGAGTTAAGTACATAAATAAATAAATAAAACAAATTACATTGCGCACGCAGCAACCCCATTTGTATTGCAGCGCAAGCAATGTAATTTGTACTAAGCTCAACAGAATGTGCCCCCTGCCTCCAGGGAGAGAACATGTGGATATTTCTTCGACAGGAGGAGTTTGATATCTATTCCTCATTCTGCCAGCTGTGGCACGTCCTTGATCACTTGGACTTGATGTTGCTGTTGGCGAAGTCCTAACAGAATTGATTCTCCACGGGTTTTGACACAAAATTTCTTGAATTTGACGCAGGCATGGATGGGGGCCAGAGATGGTATATGTTTAAATAAATGACGTATATTTCCAAGATTTAGGGTGTCATGTGGTCCTTTTATATAGTATCTTGGGGTTCACACTTACTCATGAGAGCACACTGCTCCTTATTTGCAACTTTGGGCGCAGCTGTTTCGGTTTATGTGCTTGAGTTGACCGTGTTGTTCCAGTGCCCAACTATCTATTGTAGGATATTCATTTTGGGTGATGACCAATGTTGCCAGAGTGTGGTGCTTACTGTTATACAATAAGAACACAATCTGGAGGGCCCATATGGTGTACTTGCTGGGCATTATGCTTGGATCGTTGGCAGCGGGAGTCCTGTGTGCTGATATCCACCCTCTTCTTATTATTCTGTTGTACATGTGTGGTTCCGGGGCCTTGCTTACCATCTCAGGGACAAGACCTTCCTGCGTGTTTCTGGGGGTGAGAGGAGTCTAGGGGATGTGTCCTTACTTTCTTGTTTTATCTCAGTTCAGGCCTGAAAATTTGGTTTAGCGACGCCTGGTCATTTGCTGAGGGGTTCTGGATAGTTGACTGCAGTACAGCTCTTTTTGTTTTGGTGGTCTTTTTGTACTGTTTTCAGGAGCTGGGCCTGGTTGATGAGGACAGTGAGTCGTCCTGTGCGGCGGGACCGAGTGGGCCATGATTTGGCTGGGGGCTGTCAGTTAAATGTGTGATTCAGCTGTGGAGTAGCCCCTCTACATTTGATGGCTCTTGGTTTAGCAAGTTGTGGGTGCTCTGGCTGCTAGGTGTGGGGGTGTCGACTTTGCCCCTAACTGTGGTGACAAGTTCCCCAAGGATCTTGGGAAGAGTTGCCTATCTGTCAATGAAGGCCATGCATGAACAGGCATAAGTCTTTGCAGACAGACAGCCTTGAATATTATCTTCAGTGAAGCTTATCTTGATGCTCAAATTTACTAGGCACTGCTCAATCAACTGGAGAACTATTTTTGTGGACTGCCATATCAGTGCCTTGATTCTGGAGTTTTGTGCTGCACTTATGACTGTCAAGTGCATGTCCTCCATCCTGTTGGTGTCTTGCGTGTCTGGGAGGGATTCCCTTGTCACTTCTGGTGAGATCCAATGTTAATTCTATTTTAGTCTCCAGATTGTGAACAACAGAGGCAGAGAAGTTTGCTATGTCGAAATTGTGGGCGATTGGGTCAGTTGTGCACAAGATTGTTCCTGGTGACACTGAGAAGATAAACTGATTTGGAGCATGAGTAGCGGGAGAAGTGTAGTGATGGATTAGCGCAGTGGTTACTTGCACATTTTTTAGAAACTCTCCTTGACATGCAGCTTTTTCAGCATGTATTGTTGCCAGCTTCGATGGCTCCATTGCCTGGGAGTTGAGGGAGATGTTAGGGGACTGCCAAGGTTTCAGTGTATCATGCAGAAGTGCACCATTGAGCCTAGGGCATGATTGTAACCTCTGCTTCACATTTAGCACACTGGAATTATGATACTCAGGCCAATCATGAAACAGACCGCTTCAATGCCTTAGAAGTGGCTGGAGGTGGATGGATCTGATGGAGCTCTGGGGTTGGAAGGAGTTAGGACAAACTGCATGAGGAGGTCTTTTTGGAGGGCCTTAGTGGATGATATCAGTGCAGGATGCACCTGTGCAGTGCACTGAGTGTACATTGCAGTGACTAAGGTCATGGTGGCTTTCACCTCTGTGGCTGAATTGGAATGGGTCATAAATTTCCTTCTCAGCATTGTGAGGGTTCATCTGAGAGCTCCCACGTATTGTGCTTCACTGGGGCAGAGGTAGTGCAATTTACAGGGGTGCTTGGGGCAAGGCTAAGAGGCATTAATTCAGTGTATGCACTTGAGGGAAAACCCTAGCAATATGTATGTAGGCCCAAGCAGGCCTTTTTCCAAATAAAGTTCCCACTACTTGCTTACTGCTGCTGGGACTGTTAGTAAGAACTGTGGCACTGCCTGCTGGCGATGTTGAGTACTGGGGCCTTGTTGCAAGGTGGAATATAAGGTGGTATGGCTGGGAGGACTTACCATACAATATTCTCACAATACACTGGGATGATCCTTGGATTTAACAAGTATAATACTTAGCTCAGTCCTGGTGGGGTGGCAAACAGCAGTCAGGCATTACTGGAGGAACACGTATTAAGCACTTTACAGAACCATTACAGTGTATAAGTAATTGAGACAACTCAAAAGAAATCCAAGACTAATTTATAAAAACAGAGCCTACTTTAACACAGACATAGACACCAAAATTAAATGTGTATCATATGTACAACCAGAGTTGTGAATTTTTTGAAGTGTTGCAAAATTAACAAGTGCCGCTGGTACTTGCAGTTTCTCCAGTAGGTGCTGCAGGCTTTCTTGTGGTGTGAGAAAGCACTTGCAACTTACCAGCGATCCTTAATAAAGAAAGGTTCAAGCTCCCCTGAGTGTTTGGCTTCTTCAAAAGGGTAACTTTGTAGATGTGTGGATTTTGGCGGCCGGCCCGGTCGCGAAGATGCCCCGCTGCCACGGTGGTTCTAGCAGTGACTCACTCGGGTTACTGTTACTTGAACAGGGGAGTTCCAATGTTAAGGACTTGTAAAAAGCAAGAAGCTGCTTCGTGTCGCCTCATCCCAAACCCACAAGGGTAACACTTTGCATTGCCTTTTCCTGCAGCACCTACTGGAGAAACTGCAAGTACCAGCGGCACTTGCTGTGCCGATGCCTGTCGGGGCGGGGCTCAGACTGTGATGCGGACACTTAATAATACATGCTTGCAGGTGAATGGACAATGGAGCCTTTGAAAAAGATCGATTGCCGTTCGAAACGCAGGCTTTCTTGTGGTGTGAGGAAGCACTTGCAACTTACCAGCGATCCTTAATAAAGAAAGGTTCCAGCTCCCCTGAGTGTTTGGCGTCTTCACAAGGGTAACTTTGTAGATGTGTGGATATATATATATTAAATGTAATGCACTCTATCTCCTGGGTCCTGCGCCTAGGAGTACAAGTCTATGAGTGACTTTCTTACATTGAGGCAATAGTATGGGTCTGCAGCACATGGTGTATCGAGAGTTACTCTCAAGCAGACAGGCTGCTCTTGGAGGGCTGCAATGAAAGACCTGCAGACACACTTTTACTTGGGTCACACAGGGTGGCACAACCAGTGCTGCAGTTCTGTTGATCCCTTTACCATCCTTGTCCTGTGTACCACTGGTACTATATACTAGGGACATATTACTGGTTAAACAAACTTGACAATCAGGTGTACCATTTCATATAATTTTTCGGGGAAAGGGCACTGCTACTGAGGCCTGGTTAGCAAGTCCCAGTGCACAGATTCAAAAACCACCATCTAACAGTCTAAAATGGGGCACAAGGTGGAGAAGGGGGGGGGGGGGCATTTTTAAAGAAGTCCGGTTTCCAAAAGGCTTGAACCTGCAGCAATCCTTATGATCCTTGGACAGAGAAGTACAGGCTTGCAGGCATGGAATTCAGGAGGCTAAGGGGAGAAACTCATGCGTGGGGCAAGTAGGGCTCACCTGACTCTGCAAGCCGCAACCAGCCTAGCTAAGCCACTTCTGTCAGACCTGGGGGTACTCACTTGGCAGGGGCTAACTATAGCCACTGCACTCGCCTCTCATACCTCCGATATGCACAGGGTGCTGGGCACCATGCTGGGGCCACTTTGATGCGGGCCCAGCTCAAGACTCAAGGCAGCTTTACCAGGGGAGTGAGCAAACAGCAAAAGCTGCAGGTGCGAGAGTTTTAGGCATGCAGGAGGGTAGTAGAAGCACAGCACACCCACCTCTACTGCCTGCCATGCTGCAAGATGTGCTTTGGGGCTACAGTGTGCTTTAAAAAGCACATCGATTCACTTTGGCGATCCAGGTCACAGTCAGCATGGCCTCCATGATCTCGGTTTCATTGGCTTCCCTGGTGGAAAAAAGACACCGCTTCCACTGACACACTGACTCTGCCCCTCTGCTCGCTTCCACATTTGCCAATGAAACAACGGAGGGTCGTAACACGCTTGTCACACGAGATAGTCAAGAGTACCTTGAGGGAAGCTTTTGTGTACATGTAGGGTGTGCTAGGATGTGTGCTAGTGAGAGACAAGCAAAATGGAGGTGCCTGGTAGGTTGCTGGAAGTGAATGCGGCTGTTCAGGTAGGTACTGCATTAAGGTATTCCTAAGTATTGCAATGGGGCTTCAGTTCACCGGGTATCAGGGGATTTTGGGATCCTCCATGCGGTGTATGCCCTATAAATGATGCCTCGATCAAGATTTAAATAAGAAACCTACTTTATCCCCTCAGACACTAGAGCTTAATGCTGAGGCCGAGAAGTTTCACTAAATATGCATGTTTAGTGGCAACCATTTCATCTGCATGTGATCTTCTGAATACAAATTACATATATGTATTAAAAATTACATATATGTATTTTAGTAATGCAAATTTAACAAAATCATCATACATTAATATGCAACTGACTACTGTTAAATAAAAATAATTTATAATACTTACTGTGAAGAAACTGAGAGATGTTTATTGTCCATTTTTCAACTATATCCCATGTTGTTGTTACTTTTCCGCATTTTAGTTGACTTGACTGTTCCTTGGCTTCAATCCAACAAACTGTTTGCCTATCATAAATAAAATCCAATGTCTGAATTCCAATTCCATTCACTGAGCTTGCCGTAGAGATATTACTCCCGTTGAGGTGCAGCACGTCAATAGATTCAGAGCTTGCAATAAGAAGTACTGGATACCTCTCTGCAGGTTCTAAAAAACAGAGCACACATGTTGGTACAATTGAGGTATCTAAGGGCACTTTCATAAAATATGATGTAAGTGAACTTCTCAATCATTAGTTGCATTGTTTCTGGTAAGCATGCTAAGCAGGTTTGAGGCTTTTCAAAAGTGGCTGTGCTGTTATCCACACTACTCATGTGGATCAGGTTCCAGGTAAATAAAATATCTGTTAACATTTTCTAACATATGTTTACATCTGACCTTGCTTTAATATTTTCCCACTTCATCAAAGGAGGAGGCAAATGAGGTCTCCAAAATAGTACGAATAGGAAGCATGATCAAAAACCTTTCCGTACTATATTAAACTCAACAATTAGACATATGTTTGCAGTAAACCGACCAATAGGTCACAAATATTAGGGGTGTGCAAAATTGTGTAATTTTGTGGGGTGAAGATTTTGATAATTTTCACAAAATGTATCCTGTTGTCTTGTGCAGCACACATTGAAAAAGCAAAATGCCTTGGATTGTTTATGTCTAGGAAGGTGTCCCTTCCTGCACATAAACAATCCTTAAAAAAAATGACATTTTGTAACTTCCATGTGTACTACATTAAGCAGCACACATAGAAGTGACAGCATGGCATTTCTGGATTAATCATGTGCAGGGAGGGAGACCTTTCTATACTTAAACGATCCTCCCCTGCACGCAGACACCCTAGCATAGCGTCAGGGCAGGAGGAAAAGCACAGCTACACCATATCCTTGTAAATATTGCAGCCTTGCATTTCTGAAGTGGCGGAGTGAGGCGTTAAACCATGACGGCTAAAGCCTCACTCCACCACTTCCTTGTACATATGGCCCTGAGGATCTAAAAATCATGTTAAATATTATCAAGTTAAATGTTACCAGCTTTGCTCATTTTCATGAAAACAAAATTCATGATTTCCACTAATTTGCTTCCATAAATGCATATCATATAATAGAAAGAGCTTTTTAAAAATATCAACATTTTTTGTACATATGTAATGTCTATCATGCAGTAGTATAAAACGTATATTGAGTATTGTGTGCTTTTGATTGGATCTCTGTTAGAAATTAGGTTTCTGGTTGGCAGAGATATGCACGCTCTCCAAGCAGGAACCAGTCCAACATAATCTTCAATCAGCATAATGAAGTGTCCATACACAACTGAAATAACAGAATTGTATGAAAAGGATGGCAAGATCATGAGCATGACATAACATTCCATAACTCAAAATAATATAACATGGCATAGCGTAGGATAGCAAAACATAAAATAACATAACCATAAAATATTATAACATAGCATAGCATCAGATAACATAACGTGGTACGACAAGAATTGACAAAAAGTGAAATTGCTTAATAAAGCTTGATCTGTAAACCACTTTTAACACAAATGTGACATGCAAGTATAAATGTAATACATTGTTTCTCATACAGTGCTTCATTAAACATCAATAATATCTAAGCAATGTTGACAGTGGTTGCATTATAGCTTGATTTACCTTTGCCTATGTTTGAACATAGATTTGCATTTCAGAGTTGTCACTGGTTGAAGGCGTGTAGCATGCAATCAAACCTTACAAAACCTAATGAACACAACATTTACTGAAGACATGGGTGAATATTTGCGAGGAACTAATTCAACAGTTTATATAAAATCTTTCGAACAGTAATCAAACTCATCTAAAATGATCTACGCAGCCTATTGAGCTCCCATACATGGATGTAAATGGCAATATAAACGTTGTGATTAGGATATATGCCTCTAGGAGGAATGTCAAAGCATAAAATACTGCAGGGCTTTTAACTTCAACGATATGGCTTATGCGAATAAAAACACTTTGGGTGTATTGTTATGATTCTCTGTTGAAAATTACATTGTCCATGAAATCTAAAGGAAATAATAAGCATTGGTATACTCGAACATGTACAACGTTTTCCAGGAAATCGAAAGAATGATAGTTTTTTTTACATGAAAGTTACTTTGGCATCCATTGGATATTTTTGCTGGACAAATTGACACACATTTGTATCTTAATGACTTCAAATATATTGACTAAAAAAAGCCTTAGACAATCATAATGTAAGCACAATAAAAAAAGTAAAGTAACTTGTAGGCCATTGTAGTGCCAGATTTATTTTTATATCATCATCATCCTGAAGCTTAAAACTGAAGAAAGCCTATGGATCCTTCTGCATCTTGCCCTCATGAAAACAAAGAAAGGACAAAAGACCTTCAACAAATCAAAAACATTCTCTTAGAGTTGGCCCTCACAGTCCTTACAATAATTTTAAATAAGGAGAATGTGAAACTCTTTAAAGCACCAATTTACTTTTATCCTCATGAAGGAAAGAACACGTGAATGACTTTCACCAAAGATTAGATGGGTTTCTAAGCAGTAGTAACACACCACCAAAGGAGGGTACAATCAATCAATAACCTCATCTTATATCCCATGTCAGCCTAATCCTATCCACTAGCTCAATTCCTCCAGTATATCATGCCCTTTAAACATTCTGCTTTCTACTGGACACAAAGAACTATCAATATGTTGTCCTGCAAAGACCTAGAAATGTCCACAATCATTTTAAATTATATATCCCCTATACAATCTGAAAATACCATCACAACAACAAAACTGACTACTCACACAGCACACAAAGTTCTTCAGCTCAGACTTATAACAGTACACAAAAAAGCTCTATTAAAAAGAATCAACTATTGCACAAACAGGAAAGCACCTTATGGTTAACCATCTTTTTTAAAACCCTTAAATTCCTTAAAAACGTCAAAATACTGTAAGGGAAGAAGTTAACTGTAAAAGTCTACAACCATCTAATAATAATAATAATAAGACCATTTCTTAAGCGCCTGGTTACACCTATGACGGTGTGTCCCCGCGCTGAAAAACTACTGCTCCCGGATGAGGCTAAAACCAAGTCACCCTAAAGTTCTAGAATGTGTCATAATGTTATTTACTTGGGAAAGAGGTGAGTTTTTAGATTTTGTCTGAATCTTGTTTCGGAGGGCTCCATCCGAAGGTTCAAGAGGAGGCTATTCCAATGCTTGCTAGCTAAGAAACGGAAGGAACTACCTCCCATTCTGGACCTGTGAACGCGGGGGAGTTTAAATAACATCACTCCAGCGGATCTGAGATTTCGAATAGGGCGATGAATGATAAGGAGTCTTTGCAGGTAGTTTGGGCCAGAGATGAGCATCTTATTACACAGCAATGGGAAAATCCATATCTAAACCTTGGCACCAACCTCAAACTAATTGACTCACACTTTAAAATGCTTTTAAGTATCAAACTTGGAGACCATTCTACCCGACTCTTTCCAACACACTAAAGGGACACTCACCCTCTTGACACCTCCATCACAGGTCCACATGGTTCTCCCCATACCCTTATGTTTTCCTCAATATCCTTGCACAATCATTGTTCCTCACGCTCAATCCCAACACACCTAAAGCTTCCAACCAGTTCCTTGGGTGAGTAAGAGAAGGAAGTACAACAAATCAACTGAGGAAAAGTATCCTTCTTGTCGGCATTTATTTGGTGTCAGGACTCCATTATTCTTTGCATTGCCATTTTGTGTCAAACAACTCTGCACAACCCTACTGGTTGTTTCTGCTAATGTCTGATGAAACTCTAACTGTCACAACCACCCTGCCCTTCCTGCTCCTTGTGGTTGAGCCAATTTCGAAAAAGGGAACAAAGAATTGGCCTCACCACCCTCGGACTGAACTCCTGCACACCCCACCCTGTTTCGCAAGACTTGGTCACACCACCGTCCCAGAACTTGTTTCATTCACATATCCTGCTGTTCAAGATCTGTCTGCTCTCTCACGTGCATATCCTGTTTTGCAAGACTTATCCATAATCTTTTGCACCATCTGTTGCAGCACCGTCCTGTCTGAACAAAGGATGGCGTAACTGCATTCTGACTCAGAGGGCACCAGGCCCCCATCCTAACTGGTTTCTCAAGGTGTGAAATGTGTATATGAGGCCTGTAAGCTGCGGAGTAAAGCAGCAGCCTCCTCTTTCTTGTCTCCGACAAGCTTGGGACTCTGTTCCATAGCCCGGGCTATTCAAATAAAACTCCTGCAGACGAAGGCTCCTGTGTCTCCTTTTTCTATATAAGGAGGGTATGGAAGACTTGGGCGGTTCCCCCGCAGACGAGACCCAGTAAGTGGGTAAAATGGTTCTTCACAACCCTCCAGGACCACAAAAAGTGTGGACATTCACCCTTGATCATCCAACACCACACCAGTTACAGACCATAACTTTTCCTCTCAAACATTGCCTCTCAAGGCTCAATAAGACCCCCATGTTCTCTCCACTCCTTCCAGCTATAACCCTCACTCACAATTACAGAATCATAAGTTACACCAAGACATACCTTTTTGGGGAGGAGGAGTGAACTGCCATGTCTAAGTGGGTGAAGCTTTCGGCTCCCCAGCCACTCAGCCCTGTTTACACTCATCCTGCCGTTGTAGACTCCTGCTGATTCTCCAAATGGAGTTGTGAGATCTTGTGCAGATGGTTGGTCCCACTAGGCTGAATCTGATTGCTCCAGAGCGGAGTGGGAGCAACAATGCAAGTCCAAAAATGCAACTGTCATACTTGATACTGGAGGTGTGAGAAATGACAGGGCCTAAAGGTGCTCGTAGGTGTGCTGACGAGGAGCTAAGGCAGTCGAAGGGTTCCACATCACAGAGCCCAGATACAGAGTGTAATTGTCGCCAAGACTGGTTACACTGGCAGAGATGTACTCATTTCCATGCCCAGGAGCCTAATGATGTGTCCTATGGGTTGAGGGTGCTGCACGTGCAGCTGAGAGCACCTGAAATTGAGGTGTGGGGCCACCCTTTCTGATTCTCCTGTCAGGCTGGAGTATGGGATATTGGACAATTGGTGTTGGGCAAGCCTCATGTGGACATTAGCAGAGCATCCCTGCAGGAGCTGCTCTCCCTGACAACGGGGCTATGTATATTCTGTACTTTAGTCATGCCTTTCAGTACCAGTTAAGCAATGATGAAGAGTCACAGGTGGCCGGAGGTCACATGTGCTTCTTGTGCACGGTGGGACTGTTCTTCCTCCTCCCAGACTTATGTGAGACAGGTCTTGTTTCAGTAGATGTGCTATGTGCAACAAAGAGCATATGAATAGTATCACACAAGATAGCTAGCTGGCTCTTTCCAACCCTTAAAGGATTGGGAGTACCCTCTTGGTACAAATTCCATCAAACATGTACTTTTGGCTGCTGATATCTTTTAGAGTTCCCTCATGCATGAATCACTGGTGGTGCTTTGGCTGGTCTCACCTTGCTTTTTCTCCTTTTATTGCCAGCAGTTAGCTGGATGGGACGTACAAGGTTTGCTGCCAGGAAGGGTAGATCACTGAAATATAAATAGCAGTCTGCTGGTGGTGGCATAGCTAGGAAATGCTTGTCTGTATTGGGGCCCTCTGGAGACAAATATTTGAAGCACAGGCCACTGTGAACACATTTGACACTATTACCACAATGAACTCCAACAGTGGCCACTTTGGGAACAAAATAGATTCAATAGTGGTAGAGCTAGGGTTGATGCAGACTGATCATGAGGAAATTGTGGTAAAAGTGAAGATGGAGGTCACAAAGCTGGTACTCACACAGAGACAGATAGACTCAAGCAGCCTGAAAGATATGTCAGATAAAACCTGGGTCCTGGCAAGTTGGGTGGATGATTAGGAAGGATGTGTGAGGTGCAATAACCTGAGAACAGTGGAGCTCCTTGAAAGATCAAAGGTAATTACATGGTACCCTTGTTGGGGGACAGACTACAGGATGTGGTGGCCCCCGAGGGCCAATCAAAGTTCTTCACCCAGGTAAGGACACTAATTTTACCCTCTTGTCCCCCCTGACCAGTAGCACTTCTGAGATTGGTTGTGGCTAAATTATTACAGTACTTGGATAGGGACGTCATCCCGACACAGGCTCATATACTGGGCACTTACTCAGTGGAAAATGCAAGTGTACACATATTTTCAGACTTTACTTTACTTGTTCACTCTCAATATGCTCTATGGGAATTAGGGCAGACCTGTGCTCTGCTGTTCCAAGCTTGGTTGATGGTGTAAGCAGAAGGAAAGGTTAATTTCTCCAATGACCCCTCTGAGGCATGTACCTGAATTGAAAGGTGAGACTCAGGAATAGTATCTATCTCACAGGAGTTCTCTGGTGGAGAGTGAGCGGGCAGGAGACAGCAGAAGGGTACACGACTGATGGAATTGCAAACTGAAACTCAAATTGTGAGAGCTGTGATTGCAGCTGAATCACTGAAAGAATTGTATTAGTTTCCAAGGACCAATCAACGGATTGCTGGGTGCGTAGCCTCCGAGATGGAGAGCACTAGGGAATCTGACTTGGCTGATGAACTTGCTATACTGATGACACTATTTGTCTTGATACCTCACACTTGTCCCTTTTAAACTTGAGCAAGCTGTGTGATCTGGTTGGGTATTGTTGGACCTCACACTTTTTGCAGGATTATCCCAATTTGTTTGCCTTCCTTTGAATGTTCTTCTGACCTGTTTTTGTTGGTGTAAAGAAGTTCAAAGGTGGGTTGTAAGTGAAATAAGTATTTATTATAGAATAGGATCCCATCCACAGGATAAACAGTCACCAGTAGCAAGGTCCAAGCTCAACTGCCTGGATACTCTAAAGTCAACAATCACAAAATCTGTACAGAGCATTCCAATGCATGTGGTAACCTGGCAACAAGCTGCATTGGCAGGATGCCACAGTTGGCTTTAGTACTCTGGGCATTTTACCACTGCTAACCAGTGCTAAAGTGCACATGTTCTATTTCTAAATTGTATTGGTGATTGGATTATCTATGATTGGCATATTTGATTTACTTCTAAGTACCTAGTAAAGGGCTCCAGGTGTGACCAGGGCATGTAAATCAAATACTACAAGTGGGGCTGCAGCACAAATTGTGCAACCCACATGAGTAGCCCTGCAAACGTCTCAGACCTACCTCTGAAATGTCTGTGTGTGCAATTCTAAAGTGCCATTTTGTTCTGGTGAGTACACCCACTTGCCAGGCCTAAACCTTCCCTTTTTCTACATGCAAGTCACCCCTAAGGTAGGCCCCAGGCAGCCCCATGCCATGGTGCAGTGTATTTAGAAGGTAGGCCATGTACTGGTTTATTTTACATGTCCTAATAGTGGCTATTTCATTTTTCGCTATTACAAGGACTCTCTCTCTCATCAGGTAACACGAGGATTGCTTTGCAATATCATTTAAGTGTAATTTTCCATTGGAAGCTGGTAGGGATTTGGAGTTTGGGGTCTTTAAACTCGCTATTTGAAAGTCCATCTTTTGGCGAAGTTGGATTTCAAATTGTGTGTTAGAAAATGCGACTTTTAGAAAGTGGGCATTTCCTTACTTAAACATTCTGTGCCTCTACCTGTCTGTAGAATCTACGTCTGGGTTAGAATGACAGTTGGGCTCTTGTAAGTCACTCTAGCCAGTCACACAAAAGGTGCTGCAATGTGCCTTGCATATCCTGATGGGCCATCACCAGGCTGCTGGGTCTTATTGAGAGTAGTGGGAGGAGTTGGCTCTGACACCTTAATAGGGCTTTGCCTGTCCTCACACAAAGCTGTCTCCGTTCCCCTATAGTGCATTTGAAGCTAGGTCAGGGAAAGGCAGAGTCTTGTGCACTACAAAGACTTTCCTTTGAAATGTGACTACTTCAAAGCAGAAAGGGTTAAAAGTAGTGGACCTCTGACACCCCCAAATCAGAATACTTCTAGACGTAGGGCATTCTCCTAGGAGGAAGAGATGGATGCTGTAGGAAAGACTGCCACTCTACCTCTGGCTTTATTGTGCTGGCCTGCTGCTTGCTTCTTCTGTCCTGTGTGTGAAAGGACTGAACTTTGCTTTCTGTATCCTACTTCCAAATTTCTCGAAGGGACTTCACCTACCAGTGCCTGGGCTCTTCTGATGAGAGTTCTTACTTGCCAAGTGGTGTCAAATCCAGTTTCTGGGGCCTTGGAAGCAGAATCTGGTAAACTGAATGAGAAAATCTACTCATCGACTTCCAGCATTTGTTTTTTATTGACCCATCTCTACAAACTTTGACCATCACCAATGTCAGCACTGGAGTGTGGTTCCCAATCTGTGCCTCGACCACAGCTTACACTGCTGACGAATCACCACAGCATGAGTTTCAACTACTGCATCATCGAAATCCGTGATGCACGGCTCCGAATGTGACGCAGCACCTGCTTAATCACTATGGAACAGATGCAGCACGTCTGGATTTTCAACCCATAATCCCTGGGTGTCAATTTCTTCATCAATGTTGCCCAGCAGTAAGGAACTGAGGTCGTGTGTCTGGATACATTACCTCATGTTCCTGTAAGGAACCAATGTATCACTGCCCTTGACGTTAAGGAATCCTTGCATCACCTCACCTGCATAGCAGTAAGAAACCGACGCATCACCTCCCATGGTAGTAAGTAACTGCTGTAACACCTTCCCTGGGAGTAAGGAACTGACCCATCTCTTTGATTTCCGATGCCTCAACTCCCCTGCGCATTTATTGTCTTTGAATGTTTGACTGATCCGAGGTACTTTGTGCTAAAAGAAACTCATCCATAGATTCCTATTGACAGAACTTATTTAAACTTTGAAAAAAGATATTGTTACTTGTGCATGTTGGATTTTTGTCATTGTGGTCTTATTTTATTTAAAGTAATATTGGCTATATTCTCAAACTGGTTTGGACTCATTTTGTAGTGTTTTCTCTGAGTTACTGTGTCTGTATGTACAAATGCTTTGCACATTTCCTCTGAGATAAGCCTCACTAATTGTGCCAAGCTACCAAAGGTTGAGAGCAGGGGTTATCTTAGCTGTGTTTTCCCTTATCATGACTAGAGTGAAAGTTCCTACTTGAACAAGGTGTAAACCATTGCCAATTAGAGACCCCATTTCTAACTGTTATCATCAGCCAGTATATTTTACAGGTACTAAACAGTAAACATGAGGCAGCAGAGGGAATGCTGCTAACTTAGTTTGCACCTATTGCTTCCACTGCAGTTTATTTATTTTAACTCCTACAAACAGCTTTCAGTGTGGGCTGTTTGAGCTGCGATGGTTGTGCATAAAAAGTAAAGAGTTATTCAAAGTTTAGACAGGAGGCACTGCTATCACAGGGGTAGGAGGGTTATGTAGGTGTGGTGGGTTGTTATTGGTATTTTGTTACCTCTGTTTATTGTTTTGAGTCTAAGGTGAAGATGTATTTGCACAACAATGAATCTTACTATCTAAGCAGGGCCAAACAGGGGATTATAAACTACAGGTTATTGATATGAAATGCCTATATTGACACAGGTTGGGGGGGGGGGGGTTACAATAATAACATTGAACATGTAGTGCATCAATTCCTGTGGCAAGTGTTATAAGGTGCAGGCATATATAAAGTGACATAGGGCTCCGATTTCCTTTTTTACAAACGTCTCATCTTACAGGGGAGAAGGGTCAGGCCCTCAAATATAGATGGAAAGTGTGTATTGCAATGGTTTTAATTACCTATGCAAATAAAAACTATATATACATATACATACATTGAAGATGAAAGGAACCCTTGTATTGAACAACATACTCTGCATTTGCCAGGAAAGCCTTTTATGGATGTGGCCAGGGTTCCATGTCAGTTGCTGTCTGTAGAAATATGTCCAAAGGGAAGGTTTGTAACGTTGATTGGTAGGCTGGATGGGAATGACATTGCCTTGATAACTATCTATGCACCAAATGTACACCAAAACTAAATTTCCCCAGGATACTAGAACGGGAGGACTTTAATTGTGTCACTGATGTTATGGAATATGGTTTGCAACCCCTGCTGGGGCCTTCTGGGAAAGACAGACATGCAGGCCCTCATGCCTTGCACGTCATAATAGAAGCTGAAATGATAGTTGGAGAGCTCACAAGCCCAGTGGAAGACAATATTCTAATTATTTCCTTCTCCACAACCTGCACTTTAGCATAGATAAATTCCTATATTTTCTACAAATGCATGTGAAATTCACAGATTTGGTTTACCTGGCAAAGACCTATTCTGGCCATAAGAGTTTAATTATGATGGCACAATGGACTGCCCCCAGACCAGACATCCCTAAGTGGAAATTGAACATAGCTCTGTTTGAGGACGCAGCATTTTTTTGGCTACACTACAGGAGGAGACAGTAAAATATTTGTGCCTCATCTAGTTATGTGAAATGGAAGGTTTTTAACATAGTTGAGAGGGGTCACTGTATTGCTATTGGGTCAGGTTGCATGTGCAACTCCATTCAGATGTACTGAAATAGGAGCAGGTACTGAACACTCTTGTGAGAGATGTGGGGGATGACGGGGAACATGCCTTTGGCCAGGATGATTTGTGACCTTTGGTTGGCTGGAAGGGGTACGAGGCAAGGCTTGCCCATCCCCTCTGCCTTGTTTTCTCTGGCCGTTGACCACAGGCACTGATGTTGAGACACGGACAGAGTTTTTAGGGATTATGGATTGGCATACTCCTACTGTACATCATTCTATATGCAGATAATATGCTTTTACATTTGCATGGTGATGAGGTAGGTGTACGGGGAGCTATCGGATTTTAGGAGGAATTTGGTTTCCCTTTTGCGACTGACGGTGAATTAGGACAAATCCTGTAGGTACATGGTTAGGGTAGATGGAGAAGGGTGCTGTCAATCCAAACTGGCAATGGAAATACATTGGGAACCCGAGATGATAAAGTATTTAGGAGGTCCACATTTATAAATTGGCAGAGATACTACTGGAAGGAAATATCATGGTTACAAAGGCATCACTTAGGTGGACTATCATGTTTAAGAACACACTTCCCCCACATCTGCTACCTCAGTTTGCAGTGCTGAATATTGAGATCCCCAGGACCATGTTCCAAGAAACAGATTGAATGCTCATGGAACTAATTTGGGGTGCAAAGAGACATAGGATAGCTCTGAATAAATTAAAAATCCCAACAGAGGAAGGAAGCTTAACCGTGCCTGATTATGAGTTTTATTATCTAGAAGAGCAGATGCAAGAGGTAGCCAGATGGCAAGGTGCTTGCTGGGATGGACTTTCATCTGGTGCTGTTGGCACACTTCCTTGTATGCTTGTGGTACAGTTGGTATTGAACCTCTTTAAGAGTAGAGTAGTTAAAACCTAATTGGTATTGATCAGGGCCAGACATACCTGTCATCAGGCATTTCCCCAGGAGGCTGGAAGGGTGTGGGCCGGTTTTGTTACTGGGGGTCTGTCCACTCCAACAAAAGCAGCAAGCAAGTTTTTTCATCCTCCAAGCACTTTGCAGTGCTTCCCCAGCGATTGGTTCGAGAAAACCGCCAGCACTGCTTTAGGGGCCAGATGTAGGTAGCCCTTTACCGGTCAGAAACGGGCGAAAATACCAATTTTCGGCCTTTTCCGACCCATAAAGGGCTATGGAGATGTAGGGGCTAAAAAACGTAAATTTTCGGTAATTTTACCGAATCGGTAATTTTACCGAATCAGTAAAATTACAGAATCGGAAATTTACAGATTCTGTACATTTTACCGATTCTGTAAATTTACCATTCGGTAAAAATACCGAAAATGTCTTTTGTGATGTAGGTAGCACGTCTAACAGTGCTACAGGGTCTTTAGAATTCGGTATTTACCATGCAATACAATTGCATGGTAAATTACGAATTATTGTGTACATGCACATCTGTGCATGTACACCTGTGCCATGTGCACACAGACATGTCCTAAGGGTGGTATGGCTCACTGGTTAGAGGCGGCAGACCCGGAAGCAGAAGACGGCCCGGGACCAGGGTTCAATTCCCGACGCGGCAGGGTCGTGAACCAGGGTCAGCGGACTCAATAATTCTTGCCTCTGTGCCTACTCTAACCAGGGATCACACTCGGCAACTCTGGGCATTAGCTTGCCTCATCTCCACAACGGCCCCCCACAAACCCCCACAAACGCCGGGGATGCCTGTTTTCACCTTGGAGATACCCAGGAGGCACATCTCACAGGGAAAGCCAGGAAGGGTTCCCCAGCGGTCTATAGCGCCAGGACGCCTCCGGGTAGCAGTGCGCTTTACAAGACACACACACACACATTGCACACAAGCCTGTATTTGGGGTGCTAGAGGGAGTCAAAGTGACACCCCCTGCACCCTTGTTGGAATCGGTATTTACCGATTCGGTAATGCCCATTGATTCCTATGGGCTTCAATGCCCATAGGAATCAATGGGCATTACCGAATCAGTATTTACAGAATCGGTAAATACCGAATATCAACGATTCGGTATTTACCGATTCTGTAATACCTAATTCCCCCCCTCTATTTTACCACTTCTTAAATACCAAATCAGTAAAATTCGGTATTTAAGTAGTGGTAAAATAACATTACCTACATCTAGGCCTGGGTTCCCAGGCTGGTCCGGTCATTAATCAAGATGGACAGTGTTTTCTGGAACCGTGCCTAGTATCAATGGGGCTTAGGGAGAGTCAGCTGACAGTTTAACCTGCCTTGAGAGAATATGGTGCTGCTGAGGAAGACCCCAGCCAAAGTGATTGCAAGGAGCCCAGACAGGAGAGCAGTTCTTGGGCTATAAGCAGCTACCTGCTACTGGAAGGAGTTAGATTGGTTCTGGAACTGTAACCGAGCGGTATACAACCAATGAGGCTACTAGGGACAAAAAGGGCCGATGAGCATGTACCAGAGCACTCCCAACTTTAGAGAGAGGCGTTTAAAATTAGCTCCAAGGAAAAGCTGAATCTTTTCTGACCAAGATGAACTAAATAGACACTCCTCATAGCTGGTGCTTACCAAATGGAGCAACACTCATTAAACTCCAGAAAAAAAAGCTGAACAAGGATAGAGAAAGGATGGAGAAATTCACTTTTGTTTAGCCCCTGATGGCATAAATTGGTGTTATTTTTTTCATACCACAACATGTATTTGCATTCAGGGCTAAAGAAAGTACATTTGGGAGGAAACAAAAAGGGCTGCCAGACCCATAATATTACTATGAAAAATAGGCTTGAAACGGACAGCTATGTAAGTACGTAAGTAAGTAAGGTGATTATAAAGTGCTCGAATGCCAAGGCATCTTGGCACTGGTGTTGCAGAGAAATGCAGCAAAACCAGGGGAAGTTCAGGTCACTACATTGGAGGGAAGAACCAGGTTTTAACCCCGCTCCTAAATTGTTATCTGTCAGTTTGAAGTCCAACGGTAAGTGGTAGCTTATTCCAGAGCTTGGATGCTGGGTAGGAGAGACATCTACCGCCTCATCTTGCCTTGTTAATTTTTAGGAATGTTGACCAGTGCTTTCTTATCTGATCTCAGCATGTGGTGGGGGGTGTACCATTGGAATAGTCTGTGATAGTCTGTTGGCCATCCTCCATACAGGGCTTAGTGAACCTGACATATTGCCTTAAACTCAATCCTCTGCTTAACTGGAAGCAAAGTAGGTTCCTAATAGTCCAAGGTTCCTAATAGCCCCAGAGGTGTGATTGAATTTGGGGATATTCAACAAAGGTTCGGGCTATGTAGTACATAATTTACATTTGTTAGGCACAACAATGTGTCCTGGAAACTAATGTTAACTTCACAGTTTGGTTTTGCAGTGTGCATGTGGGACACAAGGCTTACTTGTATGTACACATAAGCCAATATGATCTGACTCTAAACTACAAAGTCCTGGGTGGGGGCAAATTCACCAACTATTAATATGCTGTAGCACTGTGCCAGCAACTTGCTCTTAGGAATTACAGCATGGAATTTCCAGAAGAGTATAATGCACATATTTACTGCTTGCTCTCAGCAGGTGTTGAATGTGTGGAGGGGATTTCTGTTTGTGCCAGGGAGGGATGGTAGGCATGTTAACAGAAGGTAGGAGAGGATTATTTCGGGTAGGTTGGAGCCTTGGATGCTCTTAAACCCTTCCACGCTGGTCTAATTCCCCATGGTGCGGGCAGGAGGGGGGACGCGGGCGGCATGGTTGTCGTGGTGAGCTCAGTTCGTCATGCTGCACAGTGGAGCTGTGCTAATGATGAGCTGAGCTCGTCACAACTCCGCCAACTCAATGGAACGCCCTGCACAGGAGGGGAATGAGCCCCCCGTAGGTGTTCCACTGCTGCTATGATGAGCTCAGCTCATCATGAGCACAGCTCCACTGTGCCTCATGATGAGCTGAGCTTGTCATGAGTGTCGAAGGAGTTAACTAAAGAGAGGGAAAAAGTCAGAGTTGAGCTGTTGTAGCGAAAGTCTCCTGAACTTTTTACCGCCCAAATAATAGAAACTAATTTTGGGTCTGTTGTTCCTGCAGCTAGAAACAACTGTTGCAAGAACACATACCAACTTTTATCAGCTGGACTATACCATTTGATATGACGTAAAATGCATTCTATAGCATCACCATTGGAGCACTATGGGTGAGTAAATTTAATTTTATTGTATGCTGCCTCCACCTCATACTAATTTTTATATTGGTATTTGTTAGATCTGGGGTCTCTAGTTGGCAATGGTATTCACCTTTGTCTAAATCGGGACCATTACTTCTAAGTCAGGATAAGCCGATTACACTCCTTAATAACCCCTGCTCACCCCCTTGGTAGCTTGGCACGAGCAGACAGGCTTATCTCAGAGTCAGTGTTTTAAGCATGTGTGAATATACACAGTAATACAGTGATAACACTACAGATGGACACAACGCAGGTTTATTACAAAATAAGTATTCTTTATATAGACTTAAACACAAGACCACCAAGGACAAACATCCACAATACTACACTTAAGGTTACTTAAAAGATGACAAAAGTCTCTTGATTCTAGTTGTTGGTAAATGTGACAAAGTTCTCAACAAAGTACCTGGATGTGTGACGCAAAGTGAACAAAAGGCTCGCAAAAGAGGAGATGCATCGGTTCCATGACCCGGGGGAACGGTTGCGTCCTTCCTCAATGCTTGCACAGAGTAGGGGACTCGTCGTGAGCCTTACCTGTGCGGAGGTGATGCATAGATGCGTAGATCCTCAGCCTGCGGGCCCGTTGCGGTGCGCAAGATGGCGCATTGATGCGATGTGATGATCCGGTTGCGATGCAAGAAGATGGTGCCCTTGATACGGCGATGCGATGATGATGACACCCTGGCAGCCTTGCGACGACTCTGTACTTTGGAGCCGCAACAAGCCCTGTGAGGCGCTTCTCCGGTGATGCAATGGCGACTCTCTCAGTGGCGTCACGCTTCTCCAGGGATGCGACAGCAGGCAGCTTTGATGAACACACTCTTCCAGGGGGATGCGGCGAAGGCTCGCTTCTCCGGCGTTGCAACGATTTCAGCTGCGCTGGCGACACGCTTCTTCTCGATGCGTCGTGCTTCTAGCTTCCAGCGGCACGCAAGTGACTGGAGTCAGAATTCCCAGCAAGGAAACTCAGGAGGGAGCTGGAGGTGAAGTCTTTTGTCCCTGAGACTTCAGCAGGAGGCAAGTACAGTTCAAGGCATTGGAGAATATTCTATAGATGAAAGTCCTTACAAAGTTCCTTCTCCTTTCCCTTGGTGTGGAGTAGTGTGGCTCACTGGTTAGAGGCGGCAGACCCGTAAGCAGAGGACGGCCCGGGACCAGGGTTCGATTCCCGACGCGGCAGGGTCGTGGACCAGGGTCAGCGGACTCGATAATTCTCGCCTCGGTGCCTACTCTAGTCAGAGACCACACTCGGCAACTCTGGGCATTAGCTTGCCTCATCTTCACAACGGCCCCCCAGACCGCCGGGGATGCTTGGTCGCACCTTAGAGATACCCATCAGGGACCATCTCTCAGGGTGAGCCAGGACGGGTTCCCCAGCGGTCGAAGCGTGGAGATACTCCTCCGGGAGTGATTCTAGCACTATATAAACCTGCAATTAATTAATTAATTAATTGGCAATGAAGCAACCTTTGCAGGCCAACTCCCCATCAAACAGCACACTGGGAGAGGGGCAGTCCAAACTCCTGCAGCTTCATTGGTTCTTCTCCTTGGCAGAAAAGTTTCTTGTTCCAGAAGTGATCTAATTTCTTGGGATCAGGGTCCCAATATGTATACCCCAAAATCCTTTGTTCTCTGAAGGCAGAGAGGCCTCTGCCTAGTTTAAACCAGTTCCTGAGCACTTTGTTGACATGACTCTCTTCTTCCTTTCACCATGCAGGGCAGAGACATCAGCCGCCCCACAGGAGGTGGAGCCAGCACAGGGGAGGGAAGATACAGCTCTGGAGCACTCTGTTGACATGATCCCTCCTCTCCTTTCACAGAGCAGGGCAGAGACATCAGACAAGCCACAGGGTGTGGAGCTAGCATTGTAGAGGTAAGGCCCAGCCCTATTCAGGTCCCAGGTGCAACTCTTCCCTCCAATCTAGATGCAGATCTCTCTATTCACCACCGGGCTGCCCCAGCCTGTCTCCTGGAATCATCCAGCCCTGTCACACACAACCCCAGACAAGGAATACACAACCCAGCAGAGGCAGGCTCAAATGGTTAGGCGAGCAAATACCTGCTTTCTAAAAGGGGTATTTGCAAACTCAGAATATTAAAGTAAACTTTACTAAAAGATGTATTTTATTATTCTGAGTTCAGGAATACTAAAATCTAATTTCTACCATGTTCCCTGAGTCAGTTAGGATTATAAGAATGTATTAAGCTTAACTGCCCATTCTGGCCTATGAGAACAGGTAGCCTTCCATAGTGAAAAACGACAATGGCTGTAATTCACTATTAGAACATGCTACACACATCAGAGCATGTCCTACCTTATACTTACAATGCACCCTGCCTCTGGCCTACCATAGGGGTGTCTAATATGAAGCAAGGGGAAGGTTTAGGCATTGGCAAGTGAGTGCACTTGATCAAGTCAACATGGCAGTGTTAGACTGCACAGGCCTTGCAATGGCAGGCCTGAGACACACTTTAGAAGCTGCTTCTGTGGGTGGCACAGCCAGTGCTGCAAGCCCACTAGCAGCATTTGATTTACAAGCCCTGGGCACACATAGTGCACTGTACTAGGGGCTGACAGGTAAATCAAATAACTCAATCATGGAATAACCAATCAGTACACTAATTTAACAAAGGGAGCACTTGCACTGTGGCACTGATTAGCAGTGGCACAGTGGCCAAAGCAGAAATCCATCAAAAACATATCAAAACAGAGGAGACAATCCATCCAAATGGAAGGGAGGCTCACACCAATGATGACAGGTCTAACAGTATTTATTCAGGCCTACCCAGGGAGTAGGAAACATATTTGAGTTACAATTTAAAGACAGGAGGATACAGAGATGTTTCTAGATTTTCAGTCAAGTGCTTTGACCTGGCTTCAAAACCAGATACCTCTGTTCAAAGTCTACAGTATAGCCACTGGCCTGCATGGTCAGATTCCACAATTGCTGTATATTCTCAAGTTAAGACGTATATATATATATATATATACTGCTTTTTAAGCTTTCCAATGCTTTTATTCTATGATCAGTGCTACGTATATAGCTTAAAATTAGTGAGTCATGTTTAGGTCCTTCCCATTAACAATACCCACCACCTTTCTCCGCTATAAAGCATTTACTGAAACAACCCACATCAATAACATCAGCCACTGTGCTTGAAAAAACATATAACAGTACTAACTAGAGCAAAATGGAAAATCCATAAGCCGAAGACATAACCAACATATACTAGACAGAACAAATACCGAACCACATCTGTTAAACAACATAGGCACCTGTTCTCATAATAAAATCACATTTATCACCAGAATACCATATTTTATACCCAGTCGCATGTATCAACCCTATCCTCTTCTTCCTTACCATGGCATATTCATAAACCCAGGGGCATTTTTACAACTAAGAGACTCAAGGTAAGCCAGTATTTACGGAAATATGACACATACCTGGCCTTTCCTTTATGCTGGCACACAATTGGCTGCCTAGCATCAAAGCAGGTAACCTTCCACCATTTTGCAAAGGTGTCTGTGTTGTTTGAATTGTTGTTTTTGTGCAGGAAGGGACATCTTCCTGCACAAAAATATTTCTCCTTGTTAAGCCTCCCCTGGGGAGGCATAGGATTTTGACACATTTCAAGTTTCCAAGACCTTGTAAATCTGTGAATGCATCAAAATACACCTCAATGCGCACGGAACACCTCTTTGACACAAAGTAAGGCAACACAGTGAATTACGCTGCTTTGGCTTACTCCATATCTATGAAGCCATGAAAAGACATGTAAAGTGCCTTTGCGTGGCCTCGTAGATATGGGTCTGCACTCTGCTTTGCTGCTGCATCAAAAAAAGTGATGCCATGGTGGTGCAGGCTGCTTGTAAATATACCCCCCAGCACCTTAAGGGCTTTCAGACTATCAAGCACTCATCATGCCTAAATCCATGAGGTAGCCAATAATATAGGACTTTTCCCTGTAAGTTATTGTAATTCACGAGGAGCCCAGAAAGCCATACTCAACATTCATCTGGGTCTTTTTGGGTCTCATTACTCTCATTTCGAAGAAAGCTCCATTCAGCCATAACATTGGCAAAGGCAAGCTGAAAAACAATGTTATAACCTTACCACAATATTAACATTTTCTTTCGCCCAGATGTCGGTCTGAACAAAATGGGCAACACTTAAGAGGTCCACAATCATTGAATATTGTATTAGGAAAATGCTTGAAATGAAATGTAAATACAAATCGAACCAAATGAGGGAGGGAGGAAGAAGCAGAGGTTCAGTCAGCTTGCAAGAGATACTCATCAATCACAAAGAGGGGGAGCGTGAACTGCAAAGGTCTAATACCGAAGCCTCAGGAATATTTTATCAGAGACCCTGAACCACACATTCACAGTCTGCTGTGTACATAATCTCCGCTTAGTTTGATTTGGTGGATAGTGTAATCATAGATTTGGTCACTTGAGTTTCCCGTTCTCCAAGGGACTACATAACCTCCACCAGGAGGGAGACTGGGTGTATGTTAACAGTGGTAGCTGGATTGAAATAACCTCCTATCCTATAGGTGATTATTTATTAAGGGAAAGTAACAGGATAGGAATAAGATTATAAACAAAGTCGGTGTAAAGTGGATGATCCACTACACCTACTTGTTGGAACGACGTGTTGCAGCCTTTTTGGTATTGAACTTAAATGTAGGCACATTGTGATAGTGTTCAATTTCAAAGTCTTTTTAAGCACATAAGTTTACTGTTGATTGCACCCAAGTTTCAACACAAAAATGTATATGCTTTTTAGTGTTCCCTGCTGTGTCAAAAATCTACCTGTTGCCCCTATGGTCCTTCTTCTCCTAGTCTGCTAAGTATAGCCACAGACTTCTTTTTAAATGTATGTTCTTGCCATATATAATCCTCAAAGAAACCTGGGGCCTGATTTAGAATTTGTGGGTTGATATGCTCTTGCACAGTCATGACAGATATCCCCTCCTTATTATTAGTGCCATAGGATATGCTGCACTCATAATAGGTCAGACAGGATATCTGTAATGAAGTACCACCCACCAAAGTCTAAATTAGACACCCACTCTTGTCTCTACCGGATTCATACTCAAGGCTTTTTTGGACTGAATTGGCTTCAAATAGATGACAGTGCTTTCAATAAAATGTCCATAGTTATTGATGTACTGGATTTCTCCTTGAGTAGGTATGTAGTTGGCGGGATTCCTCCCTGACCGTCTATAGGTTTTTGCCTTTTCCACCTTTCGTGTTATCTTCCACCATGTTGATTCACCCACATCCACCAAATCCAGGGAAAACTTTGTGGATGCTCGGATTAGTTAGCAGCATTACCCCAGCTTTTCAATGTAGTTTGGCTGCATCACTACGCTAAACCGTCATTTCATTGACTGCAGTATCGCTTTCACTGACAATGGTATACACACCCAACTAGGGGTTCAGATGCACATACAGCCGATGTAGCACTATAGTAGCCCATTCCAGCAAACTCTCTTAGCACTGCTAATAGATAACGTCTCTACAGAAGAAGGCCTGCATCTCTAGATGGTCCTAAAAGAACCACATTGACAATGATGGAGTGACACTCTGCCGATGGCTGGCCACAACAATCTCCCTTTCGACTCACCTTCTACATCCTTTTGTGGAAGTGACTGCAGGTACTCTCCTTCACAGCAGAATCCAAAGACTCCACTTTGCTTGACATTTAGAGGAAACCAGTTACATCATTCCCTCTCTCAGGGACATAGAGGTGCCAATGGAGGCCACCATGAGAAAACCTAAGCGGTATCCATCACAAACAGCGACAAACTACACGCCTCAACATAAACATCTCAAATGAAAGAATAAAACTCAATACCATGCAGTAGACCCGTCTATGAAAACTGAGCATGGAGAGAATGAGTCTTAATCAGGACGAAGGGACACGAGTTAAAGAGGAAAGCTTCACAGGCAGAAAATAATATCTCTTTAAACTATCCCTTTGCACTCCTGCACTGTAAAACACAAAGACTTAAGGAGTTAAATAGCATTGAAATGCTGTTGACAGTTGCTGAACAGGTGCAGAACAGTTATCATCATAAAAATCAGCCCTTGCATTATCATTTATTACTGACAAATTATAACAGGGAGGGCCTGCTGCTTTTCATCATCATGCATCGCTAAGCAAGACGAAAATAAATAATCAATTCAGGAAACAGTGTCTAGCACAGCTGAAAGGGATGTGGATTAATTATACCTGACTGTGGAAGGGCTTCTGACAGTGTCTCCTGCCCTTCTTTGCTGAACATTCCCTTTGAGTTCAAGTTAGTTGATTTTATGCAAGAATAGAAATGAGGCATTTGTACTAAATCTAATGATTACTCTGGAGCGTATTCTAGTGAGGCATTTCATTGTACGGCTATTAAAATGTTCCCACCGAATTAATCATGATGTCCATGGGCAGACATATTTGATCAAATGGAGCAACCACAATGGGTTCAGGATTTTTATATTCATATCATTAAGCTTGCACTTAGCTATCAACAACTGCGACTGCCAATGATATCTGGTTGCGGTGCAATCACACACAGAGGAGCGTATTAAATAAAGTTCAAGCTGCATAATGGAGTTAAATCGAGTGCCCACAAAACTGCATTTTCTGATTAATGCAATGATGTGGTGCACCATTTCCCACAAAGAAAAGGGACGTGTAGCATTAAATGGACACTGCAACAGGTCATTTAAGACAGGTTTTTGCCACTGTTTTAGGCTCACTGGTATCTTGAATAGTTTCAGAGCTGGAGTAGCACTATTGTACCCACTTTACACCGTGCAGTATTAATGGCTGTTTGTCACAGGAACTCCTAATGCATGTGCTGCTTTTGGCTGAAAATGTAAATGCATTTATTAACCTATCGAACATAAACAACAGAATCTAATACAATAGTATACACAAAGCAATAAAACATCACAGTTGTAATATAACAGGACACAACACAAAAAGCAGTCAAAACAAAATGCAACACAACCACAGTACAAAACAGCATAGTGAAATTACATACCACAAAATCATACTTGTGCATAAATATAAAATAACTCATTAGCCTGACAGCAAATGCATATTACAAAAATGCATACGGTTGTGTGACATAGGCATGCATGGCTAAACTAAGCGTGCCTCTACCATGCAGCCAGAACCATGAATGCGTCCTAACCACGCAAACCTTTACTACGCTTGTCTTTACCACGCAATTCCATGGTAAAGGCATGAATGATAAGGGGGTATGCAAGGCTATGCTGGGCAACTACCCAATCCCCTCTCCCAACCCATCCTAAAAACTACTCAAGCAAAGGGACCCTTAGACCTACCCCGACTCCCCCAGCCTTAAAAACTCCCCCAATTACCCATTCCCCTTGCTCTGCTTGAGGCCTAAATCCTGCCCGTAAACATACACTACCCCAACCTCTCTACTCCCACGCTGTCCATGAAACTACCCCAACCCCTTCCACTGCTCTGAGACCTACCCCAACGCCTCCAGCTCTAAAAACTATCACGAACACTGATTCCCTACCCCTGCTCAAAGGCCTAAAACCTTTTCCCTTTACATGCACTACCCGACCCCACTGAGCTGTCCCTTAAAACTACCCGACCCCCAAACCCTGAAAAAAAACCCCAGCCAAGTTCAGCCCCACTTAACTCACCATGTCCTCTAGCTCTGCTCCTGGCATCTTTCTGCTTCCATCTTCACCACAGCAGCAGACAGCAGCTAGACCGCGCAATGCCTTAACCACACATATGTGTGGTTGAAGCATAAACGTGGGTAAGGCAAGCATGTTTGTGCTTGCGTAGTTGGAACATGCATGACTGAGGCTGCGGTCTTCCGACGGTTTCCCCATGCAAATATATCTAATTCACATCACAGTATAACATTGAATATCGTAAAGCAGCACAACCTAGTTCAGCATATTTAACAGAGCAGAGTATAGCATAGCCTAACTTTGCATAGCATAATTAGGGATAACATTGCATGACATAACATACAGAAAAGTAGCACAACATACACAAGTATAGGCAAGTGTATAATATAGCATGAAAAACGTACCATAAGACACTAGATATACTAAGACGTATAGTCAACATATATTTTAGGCTGCGTAGCATACAAACGTGCCATCTATTTCATCCTATCTAATTCTGAAAGCAATACAACAATCATAAAAGCATTTTAACTTAGGTCCAACATCAGATTTGCTATAGGAATGAAAGTATGTGTCTAAGGTGAAGGAATCAGAGGAACATATTTTTGGGTTGTTTCCAATCGAAGTGCAATACAAATGTTCATGTTAAGAGGTGTTGAAAGAAAATGCAGGTCTGCACTCTAACAAACAAAGAGATACTGTAAGGTAGGCAACTGTTCATCTTATCCTCCAGCACTTACTACTCTTGTTGACAACTCGCTTAAAAGATAACCTCTACTTCTTTAAATCATTTATTGGAGTTGAGTGAACAATAGCAAAACAGACGGCTTGAAAAATTGAATTAATATCAGTAAAAGGACAGTTGTTTACTTCTGGACCAAGGTTCAGGTACGAGCTGTTGGTGTTTTGTGGAGCTCCATGTGAAGGTCAGCCTGGAAACACCATCATGCAGAACGTTTCAAAATGGCTGCCTCTGTTGTCATTGTGAATGGGTCGTGTACGTAAGAATGATTCACTCAGAGGAAGGCTAGTGTTCCTCCAGTTCAAAATAGCATTTGCCCTTGATTGATATTGAAATTAACTAAAATGATGCAAAACAAGCAGATGTTAGGAAAAAAAGATTTTTGTGATACTCACAGGTACTTTTCACTAATATTTTAAAAGAAGTAAGAAGCAGATAACTGTTGTCCGTTAGGTAGCCTAGGAAAGGCAGCAGATGGAAGGAGAATGATTTATACACACTAGACTGCTGACCTGAAGTACAATGAAAAGAACTGGTTCAACCTGGTAGTCCTTAACAAATCTAGCAAGAGAGACAGACTTTGCACACAATGCAATGTTCTAGTAGTGGATGCAATATATTAGCAAATGGCCTGCAGCTGAAGGGAATGCCATATTAAATTTAGGACTATATATAGAGAAAATGGGGCTTGAGGTAATCCATGCTTTCGCAACCTTAGCAAAAAACGGGATGAGTCATCCTTTAAACTACTCTTACGTCATTGCTGCCAACTTTCTACCTCCCATTACATACGCTAGCTCGGCCGTAACAGGGAATGATGCTGCAATAGAGTAAAAAACACAGACTAACACCATTACTGGAGTGTTCAACCTACCCCAATGCGCATCACCAGCTCAATTTAGGCTTGAATTTGGGCTAATAAAGCAAGATCTGCGCAGAAAATCAACAGAAATAAAAAGTTGGTATAAGATCAGTCATGGTCAAGATTTTTAACTAAATAGAGCGTGATTGTCAGCTCTTCTAAGTGATCAGTGGTCTGAATACTATAAACCTGAACTTGAAATTTCTGCCTGGAACTAAATTAGAGTGTTTCTGTAGGAAATATGTAAATACATTATTCTTCAGATATTTATCCTGGAAGAAAGCATTATTAGTGACCTACATTCAAGGGCAGAAACAAATGCAAAGGGTTTCCTGTGTAATCACCGTTTAGGGGAAAACATGTGCTTAACGGGGGGAGTGGAATCTGGGGACAAGGAAAGTTATCCCAGCTCTGGCACTTGAATTAAAATCCTGTGAGCCCAGGCAAATCACTGATGTGCTGCCCTATAGTTTTTTGCCAAGTACACAGCTGTTCTTTTGAGTCTTAATGCAAAGTCATTTACTGTCCAGAAACAAAACCTCAGTGGTGGTCTGTTGCTGAAAAATCAGAAAATAATGGATCTGACGTGCATGGAGTTCTTGTGCTCAAGGTCAGGTAGGTTATTGACTTGCCTAAACTCGACCACCATGCTGTGCACCAATCTACCCTCACCCCATCTGTGATATTTAACACTGTAGCTTTAATAGAATCTTAAGGACATCACTAGCTATGTCACTGTATGTGTCATGGAAATGTTCTAATTGGTGTCATAAAGAGCACAGGACATCTGTCCCTATCACCAAGTGGTCCAGTGGCAGGTAGTCAGTCAGGTCTAAGAGTTGCAGTGATGTAACCATTTGAAGCTCTGTCATTGCAAACCCAGTGACTCCCACGTGTTTAAATGGGATTAAGGAGTGTACAAACTGGTGATATACAACTGAGTCCTTACAAACAAACCCTAAATTACCCCTTTTCTCCCCCTTGTTCTGAATAATTGTAAATATGTGTGTAATGTGATGCATTGATAAATTGTATGTTGTGTTGTTCAGATGTGTAAATTCTCAATAGGTGTACATAATAATCTCCCAAAAAACTCTTTATTCTACAGCTCCATTGCTTCCCAGATAGATAACTCCCAATACATAAATATAAACATACAAAAAAATTGAACGAAATCTGGACTCTGTGGCAATATTGTCTTCGAAAACTGATGCTGAAAATAATGTCCTTGCACCATGAGAAGCAGGTGAACAAGAGTGCACGAAAAAAAAGAAATGAGGCAACAGGAATGAGACTACAGTGACTGATATAAACTAGAAAGGTGAAAATTCAATTTCACCATGAAAATTTTGGCAAGGTAAAAATGTACCTTGACGAAACTGCAATATACTTAACCCCTTTGATGCTCATGATGGAACTGTTCCGTCATGACCACACCCGCGAATGGAAAGTTCAGCACCGGGTGAGAATCGGCACCGCAGGCGAGGTGTTAAAGAACAAATGAAGGTTCCAAAACCAAAAAAAAATTCCCCCACACATATATTTACAATAAGTACCCCCTATAAAAATATAGACTGTGAAAGACACAAAAGTTACTTTGTGCAAAATTTCCCTCTCTTTTTGGGTCTGATTATGATGTTCGACAGAAAGCTGTCTGACAGCTCATTGGAGGCATTCCGCCTGACATCATAGGTTTCCGTCTGATCGCTTGAATATGATACAGGTGATCAGAAGGGAAACCCGCAGGGGAATCCCGCTGTGCTTCGGACAGGCTCAGAGACCTGGTAGGGGTTGCGGTCGGAAGAGTAATTTTAAATTGACAGCGGAGCCAGTCTTGGCTCCGCCGTCGGGATTACAATGCCAGTTTCCATCTGCCCTTTCATGGCAGACCCCCGCCATGAAAAGGCAGGCGGAAAGTGAATTTGGGGGCCCTAGCAGGGCCCCCATCCCTCCTGCCCCTCCGCTACGGGGTCTGGGGGATACTTCTGGTGTGCCCCCCAAACATCCATGCATCGTATGGCAGGCACGGTGCATGGATGTTTTGAAAGTGTATTTTTTCTATTGTGGCTTGTAAAGCACAAGTGGCAAAAGAAAACATACACTTTATGACCACCGTGAAGGCAGTCACATAGTAATGATGGCAGTGGGACTGCCAACTCCATGCCGGGCGATCCCGTTTCCGCTACGGTTTCGGTTGGACACTTTTGTTGTTTAAAATCTTCACTAATTTGTGAAGTCAACTTAGATGGCAGAGTTTTTAAGAAAATAAGTTTGCAAAATACTTTTCAAACAGATTTAGCATAGACCTTTAGTCAGGCAATACAACTTTGCAGATTCTTTCACAGAGATGCAATAGTACAAACAGGTATTAAAAGACCGTTTTCAGTCAGTTACAATTACTTAACCCCTTGTATGCTCATGACGGAGCGGTTTCGTCATTGCCCTGCCGCCGCACCTGCGCGGCGCTGATTTCGCGCCGACGCGGCGCGTTTTATTAAGCGGGCGGGCCTTGACGGAACCGCTCCGTCATGAGCACAGCGCAACCGCGGCTCGTGACGGAGCGGCTCCGTCACGAGCATGTGAGCGGCCCTCGGCCCCCCCCTAGCGCTGCAGCGGACTTGCCGCTGCAGCGAAGGGGTTAAAGAATCTTTTATATGTGCAGTTATGCAACCTGTTAGTATATCTCCATCCTGAGTAAGGCACAAGACCTTGCAAAGGTGAGAAATGTTGCAACTTAACAAAATTGTTAAACGGTCAAACAAAACCTAGTTTGTCTAGGATTTCCAACTTAATGTTGTTTAAGAAAGTTAAAATATTGTGCAGTCAGCTTCAATTGCCGAGTTTTCAAAGAACAACGTGTTTTCAAAAATCCACTTAAACTTCTTGAACTGACACAGCATAGACCTTTAGACAGGCATGGTCTTTGAACATTCTCTCACAGAGGTGCAGTACCACAAACAGGTAATAGAGAGGTGTTTTGTATCAAGGACCATTCTTTAAAATCTCTTTCACAAAGGTGCCATACTGGAAGCTGTCACTAGTTGTCCCTTCGCAGATAGACACAAGTCTTTTCTGTACCACGCACCTGTACCTTAAGCGTATATGTCTCGTAGGAATGCCCACTGCCCCCGTCTTTGGAGGATATAAGAATATTATTTACAGAGAAGAACTGCTAAAACATCTCAGTTTGTTGAAAGTGGAATGTAACAATGGAATGGAAAAAACTTGAGTGCAGCTGCGACTTCTGCATGTAAGAGCGGGGGGGGGCGGTGGGGATGGCTTGGGAAGTGGGGGAGGTTCGCGAGAGACGACCAGGGGCGGATTGGCAAGGCCGGCATTCGGGCATGGGCCGAAGGGCCGGTGCCTCAGTGCCTTCTGTGGGCCGTTTTTTTCTCCCCTGTCCCAGTCCACAGAGAGTGGACTAGGAAAGGGAAGAAATAAAACCGGCCCACAGAGTGCACGGAGACAGACAGAGAAAATGAAAGCAGGCCGGACAGCGATTGTCAGCTGTGGCCTCTCCTTCACCCATGCCCTGTCAAGCAATCAAGCTGAGCCTGGGCTGGGGAGGGGTGATTGTTTGCAAGAATCGGCCTCCCTGGAGGCCAGGTGTTTCTCAGGCCTTTGAGCCATTTTCACCTCGGCCCCACTGGGGCCCATGCAGCCCAGAAACGGTGTTAGTCTTAGCACCTCGTCCACAGCCCTTCACATTCAGGACATAGTGGACGAGGAAGAATGGGTTTTGCTGTAGGGGCCAGGTGATGTTTGGAATTTTTTTATTTTATTTATTTATTTATGCGATTTTATATAGCGCGTACTTTACCCGAAAGTGTCAGAGCACTTAACACAAGGAACATCAATAATACATGAGGAGAGAAATTACAAGTGGACAAATTACAAAAGCAAACGTTAAGTTACATGAATCAAAAGTGACAATAGTAAGCAACCAAAATACAAGAGGTAGCAATCGGTACATTACAGGAGGAAAAAGTGATATGAATGCAGATTACAAAAGCGTACAAAGTACAAGTAGAGGTATAATACTGCAATAAATGGCAGACACTCCAGCACAAGAACAAACGTTACGTATTCAATGGTGGCACTTGTGCAAGTATCGAAAGCAAACAAAAGTGAGAGGTAGCATACAGTGTGATACCAGAGAAAAGTGACGTGTGCAAGTTACAAAAGGGTACCATACACAGGTACAAGGGTAATACTAAAGTAAATGGTAATCACTCAAATTGCCAGAACACACTGGGAAGGCATTTCCCATGCATCAGCTTCACCTCAGCCTGCTACCTGGCTACCTTGGAGGAACCAGAAAGCTGTGTTTTGTTCTCCCTGCCAGGACATTTTCCCGAGGCCTGGGGGGCTGATTTACTAATTGCAGTGGCCTTACCTCTGTTCATGTGCTCCTGAGCTGAAGGTCTGGGGAGGGCTAAGTAGGTTAGTAATAGCAGGGGCTTTGCTGCTTTTCAGGTGCTCCTGTGCTGGAGGGCTGGAATAACTTTGTGACAGAAAGGGGCCTTGCTATTTTTTTTAGTTGATCAGCATGTAGGCCATTGGCACCTTGGCCCTGTGTCCTGTGCAAGAACAGTATCCTCCCACTTTCATTCCTTGTCTGTGCAAATAGTGTTCCATGAAAGGGCACGCCCCTTGAATGTGGGTCACGCCCCTTAAATATGGGCCACGCCTCTTGAATGTGGGCCACTTTTTTCGTCAGTGCCCGGGCCGAATTGTGATCCCAATCCGACCCTGGAGACGACCACAAGGGAAAAGTAAATAAATAATAAATTTTCCCTCGTGGTCATTTCTTGAAATCCCCCCAAAGCTGGCCACACCGCCCCACGGCTCTTACCTGCAGTGGGCGAGCCTGCTTGATTGTGCTTTTCACATGGCAGACCAGCGAGAGGATGCACCTTCGAGTACATACATTTGCAATTTCACTTTTGTTCATCCAAAGATTTTTGCTTCTTTTACAACGACTGACTATGATGTCGCGATGGTGATAGTCATTTTCTTGCCTCTCAGTGCGCGTCCTATTAAGTTCGAGTAAATGCATCTCTCTTTTTATTTATAAGTCATCGTTAATAATGCACATCTGCCTTGTATTTTACATTTCCTTGTCCAAAGCCAGTCAAGATCTGCACATCTGTTTCCACAACAGAGAAGGTCTATGGCGTATTGCCCAGATTACCTCAGACAGACGTTACAGACAACAGGGCTGGCACAAAATCAAACAAGAGACTTAGGTCACTTGGCATAAATGGTGCGCAGGCCCCCTCATGGCAACAGTGCTTAATAATGAGGTAGAAACACATTTACCTTGTTTAAACTTTGAAGTAAAAACCATCTGCCGTTGGATCTTTAAAGCTAGGCAATGAACCTCATACTGGGATGTCAGCTCCCCATCCAGGTTCTAACCAATCCGGACACTCCAGTGCTTTTCAACAGCAGCGTTGCCCAGAGATGCCAAGCCCCTTAATTGTCTTACACTTTTATTTATTCAGGAGCACCTGGGATGATCGACCCTAGCCAACCAGACCTCCTGCCAAAACGTATCAGTGATAGCAGCTGCTACTATTTCATCAGTTCATTCTCAATTTCAAACCTTCAAATCTTCATCAGCAGTGAAGGGGGAAGTATCGGTCGATATTTTTCTTATAATAAGGGAAAGATTGATCATGGATAACTTGGAGCAAGTGGCTCGTAATTTAAATGGCATGTTTCATTAAATAAATGGAGTCCATTCGATGGATGCCCATCCTATATTTTTAATTGTTCATTGATTGTATAGGCACCATATTAAACTTTCTTCTGGTTGACAGTGGGAAAAACAGATACAACTCAAACAAAATAAAAAGCTGCTGATTCTAATACCCACGCACTAATTTCTACATTTATTTCAAAATGATGCAGTGTGGCGCTGCAAGCATTTTGCTGCGCCGAAGAAACTGCGTCATTTTAAAAAGCACAATGATACGTCATATTAGTTACAATACAACTGTGTGCCTTCCACTGCGCTGGTGCACAATTTGCTGCCGTGCACCAGTGAAGACACCTTTGCGTAATGCTCCAAGGGTGCCTGCATTGCAGGGAGGATTGTTTTTGTGCAGGAATGTATCCTTCTGGCACAAAAGCAATAATATATGACATTTTCCTCTTTCTATGCATGTAGCAGGGGGTGGGTTGGATGGCAGGGACACTCTTGCTGTGCTTTTGTGTGCAAAGGGCTGATAATGCAGCACTGCTGCAATACTGGCCCCCACCCTTCCAGCCCACTGGGGAAATGCCCGGTCCCCGTTCCGGCCAGTCTGGCCCTGAGCAACAACTATTGAAAGCTCCTTTCACGCAGAGAAATGCTTGAAAGGGGCCCATATCTTAAAGGCCATGAAAAATCACACAGGCTAACTTTATGTGGCCTTTTAAATATGGGAATGCCCATTGCACCACTGGTGTGTTGAAAAAAGTGACGCACCGGCAGCGCAATGGGCTTGTAAAAGAGGTCCAAAGAATGTATTATTTGTACCATAATAAAAAACTGCCACATAAACTTGGTGTTACCTGTCACTGTTTATATTGATTAGCCTACAGTTTTAGTACTGAGGAAGAATGTAAATATAATGCTGTGATATGGAGTAGGCACTGCCAAGAGTAGCATGGAAACAGTGCAGACTTTGGTGGCGGTGCTGCAGGAGGTCCGCCAAACTCATAATAAGGCACTATGTGTCATTTTTCACTTGCAGGCATGTTTTTACCTAGGTATTTCTCATGCTTTTGAGCAAGTGAAACAACTGAGTGAAAAATGATGAGTCATGGTATCTCAAGGTGTGCCCACATCGCTTCACGCACATGGTACAGGGCCAGATGTATGATGATTGCATATTGCGAGTCGCAAATTGCATTGCTTTGCGACTCACAGGTGCCATGCAGTGCCGCATGGTATCGATCGGAGGCAACTATGACCAACATCGTAATCGAGCGCTATGTTTTAAAACCTATCATTGAGATTGCTAAAGTTTTGGCAAGATTGACATGTTATCGTGGTCTTCTCTAGTTGTGCCTGTATTGTAAGTGGATCTGTCCAGTCTGTCCATAGAAATTTGATTCATTGAAAATAGTTGCCATACACTTAATTGTTAGAATTCTTTTCACCTGAGTGAGATCTTATAGCAGTGTCTTGAGAGGTGTATGGAGCATGTGCCTGGATTTAATTTGATGTAATTTGTTCAACATTACATGAGCTCCCAAGGATGATTGCTTCATCAATTTCATAAGCTTGAGTGCGTATTCACTATATATACAGGTGCTTATATAGAATATATACAGATTGGTGGTACAGGCCCAGTTATTTTCAAAAATGTTACCAAAGCAATCAGGAAGGATGGGTGTTAGCCCATACCACTGATCTTTGCACGGTGTTGCCATTAAGGATAATTGATTCCTACTCTTTCTTTTAAATTGCTTTTATTCAGCTACTGTACTGTCACAGTACATCACAGGTGCCCCTCGACTCTCAACCGGAGCCTGCAGGGAGAAGGGGGCCCTTATAGGGGCCCACAAACTTGCTTACTGACAGGCTTTCCATGTCGGAAAGCAAGGCATGGAAGGCCTGTTGAAAACTGAACATTGTAATCCCAAAAGCAGAAATGCCACAAATTGGGTTTACTTGCCGGTTTGTGACTGGCTGACAAGCTCCTTCAACCCGTTGGAAGCCAGCCAGAATTACCGTCTGGCTTTAGTTTTGTGAGCCCGCATTGTAAACTGAAACTGCAATGCAATGATTCTCGGAAAGCTTCATCATAGCAAGGCCCCTAATGTCTAAATGGCGAATGTTCTAAAACTATTAAATATTTAGTTAGCCTAATTTCTTCAATAGCACTCTGTAATATTTTGTGATATCCAGTTGGCTGCCAATTTCAAATACTACAGCATTTTTTAGGAGAGGAACATTACATCCAATTACAATAAATAGGGAACAACATGTTGGAATCAATGCTTTAGCTTGCAAAGTGTCCTGATGAAAATCTCCAGACCTACTGTGATCTTGGGGATTTTATATTGCTTATGGTGACTTTAACTCAAGTAACTATCTCCATTGACATTTACAGTGCACACACAAAGAAACTGTGTACAGTTTTTATAGAAAATGGTACTCTGCCAGCGTCACCAACATGTTAATGTATATTATTAATTATATTTAAAATTGTGTTATATCAACAAATGTAAGAGACAGTTGATTTAGAATTGTAATCAGGGCTGATGGATAGAGCACTATTTCTGAAGCAGGGGGATGTTGCAAATTTTATGACTAGTTAATCAGAGAGTCTGATATCTCTATTCACTTCTTTAACATGGAGTGACAAAAGGATTTTAGGTGCACAGCACATGATAAAATAAAAAGGGCATTACACAGTGGAGATTAGCAGGCAGGAATATTTTACACCCGGATTATTAAATGCCATGCTCTTATCATAAAGAAATAGTAGAGATCCTCAAATAATAGATTCAAATGTTGAAAGACAGTCAGGGGCTAGTCAAATTCTTATTAGTTGGTGTCAGAGAAAGCTGTCTATTAAGAACAGTCAGTTTTAAAATAGTTTGATGTGCCTATTACAGATACATAGTTCCTGGTGGCAATAAGAGAAATGTATCCCAGGGCTTGGTTCCCATGCCATTCCTTTGCCAGATTATTTATTGGCTGATGAGAGGTGTTACCTCGAAACCGGTCCGGTCCTCGGATGCTTGATTCCGTTCTGGGAAGGACATGGCTTTTGTAGTTCGGACTGGACTGTTCCCATGGGGCAACAGGGTCAGAGCTGATTTGCATATCGCCATTGTCTAACCCAGGGTGGTGTGGAGTGCAAAAAAACGATGGATTTGGGCCCAGATCTTTGGACTGGGTTGAGTGTGTGACATTGATCCACATTCGGTCCATCACCTGTTGTATTTGCATATTCTGCCCTAAGTGCGCTGGGGATGCCCAGACGTGGGTCCCAGGCACTCCACACCACTGGAGTCAAGCTAGCTGGGCTGATGAGAGGTGTTACCTCGAAACCGGTCCGGTCCTCGGATGCTTGATTCCGTTCTGGGAAGGACATGGCTTTTGTAGTTCGGACTGGACTGTTCCCATGGAGCAACAGGGTCAGAGCTGATTTGCATATCGCCATTGTCTAACCCAGGGTGGTGTGGAGTATCCAAAAAACGATGGATTTGGGCCCAGATCTTTGGACTGGGTTGAGTGTGTGACATTGATCCACATTCGGTCCATCACCTGTTGTATTTGCATATTCCGCCCTAAGTGCGCTGGGGATGCCCAGACCTGGGTCCCAGGCACTCCACAACACTAGAGTCAAGCTAGCCGGGCTGATGAGAGGTGTTACCTCGAAACCAGTCCGGTCTTCGGATGCTTGATTCCGTTCTGGGAAGGACATGGCTTTTGTAGTTCGAACTGGACTGTTCCCATGGGGCAACAGGGTCAGAGCTGATTTGCATATCGCCATTGTCTAACCCAGGGTGGTGTGGAGTGCAAAAAAACGATGGATTTGGGCCCAGATCTTTGGACTGGGTTGAGTGTGTGACATTGATCCACATTCGGTCCATCACCTGTTGTATTTGCATATTCTGCCCTAAGTGCGCTGGGGATGCCCAGACGTGGGTCCCAGGCACTCCACACCACTGGAGTCAAGCTAGCCGGGCTGATGAGAGGTGTTACCTCGAAACCGGTCCGGTCCTCGGATGCTTGACTCCGTTCTGGGAAGGACATGGCTTTTGTAGTTCGGACTGGACTGTTCCCATGGGGCAACAGGGTCAGAGCTGATTTGCATATCGCCATTGTCTAACCCAGGGTGGTGTGGAGTGCAAAAAAACGATGGATTTGGGCCCAGATCTTTGGACTGGGTTGAGTGTGTGACATTGATCCACATTCGGTCCATCACCTGTTGTATTTGCATATTCCGCCCTAAGTGCGCTGGGGATGCCCAGACGTGGGTCCCAGGCACTCCACACCACTGGAGTCAAGCTAGCCGGGCTGATGAGAGGTGTTACCTCGAAACCGGTCCGGTCCTCGGATGCTTGATTCCGTTCTGGGAAGGACAGGGCTTTTGTAGTTCGGACTGGACTGTTCCCATGGGGCAACAGGGTCAGAGCTGATTTGCATATCGCCATTGTCTAACCCAGGGTGGTGTGGAGTGCAAAAAAACGATGTATTTGGGCCCAGATCTTTGGACTGGGTTGAGTGTGTGACATTGATCCACATTCGGTCCATCACCTGTTGTATTTGCATATACCGCCCTAAGTGCACTGGGGATGCCCAGACGTGGGTCCCAGGCACTCCACACCACTGGAGTCAAGCTAGCCGGGCTGATGAGAGGTGTTACCTCGAAACCGGCCCGGTCCTCGGATGCTTGATTCCGTTCTGGGAAGGAGATGGCTTTTGTAGTTCGGACTGGACTGTTCCCATGGGGCAACAGGGTCAGAGCTGATTTGCATATCGCCATTGTCTAACCCAGGGTGGTGTGGAGTGCAAAAAAACGATGGATTTGGGCCCAGATCTTTGGACTTGGTTGAGTGTGTGACATTGATCCACATTCGGTCCATCACCTGTTGTATTTGCATATTCCGCCCTAAGTGCGCTGGGGATGCCCAGACGTGGGTCCCAGGCACTCCACACCACTGGAGTCAAGCTAGCCGGGCTGATGAGAGGTGTTACCTTGAAACCGGTCCGGTCCTCGGATGCTTGATTCCGTTCTGGGAAGGACATGGCTTTTGTAGTTCGGACTGGACTGTTCCCATGGGGCAACAGGGTCAGAGCTGATTTGCATATCGCCATTGTCTAACCCAGGGTGGTGTGGAGTGCAAAAAAACGATGGATTTGGGCCCAGATCTTTGGACTGGGTTGAGTGTGTGACATTGATCCACATTCGGTCCATCACCTGTTGTATTTGCATATTCCGCCCTAAGTGCGCTGGGGATGCCCAGACCTGGGTCCCAGGCACTCCACAACACTGGAGTCAAGCTAGCCGGGCTGATGAGAGGTGTTACCTCGAAACCAGTCCGGTCTTCGGATGCTTGATTCCGTTCTGGGAAGGACATGGCTTTTGTAGTTCGGACTGGACTGTTCCCATGGGGCAACAGGGTCAGAGCTGATTTGCATATCGCCATTGTCTAACCCAGGGTGGTGTGGAGTGCAAAAAAACGTTCGATTTGGGCCCAGATCTTTGGACTGGGTTGAGTGTGTGACATTGATCCACATTCGGTCCATCACCTGTTGTATTTGCAGATTATTTATTGGCAGCATACAGAATATGGTGGTATTGCATTATTTTAATAATTTTTTATAATGTTCTGGAGTATTGAAATAGTGTTGCTTAACAAGCATTTCCATGTGTAAGTGAATACTGCTTTATATTTGCACTCCTCCCACAAGAAATACCCACTGGTCTTCCAGTGCATATCTATCTATCTATCTATCTATCTATCTATCTATCTATCTATCTATCTATCTATCTATCTATCTATCTATCTATCTATCTATCTATCTATCTATCTATCTATCTATCTATCTATCTATCTATCTATCTATCTATCAATCTATCTATCTATCTATCTATCTATCTATCTATCTATCTATCTATCTATCTATCTATCTATCTATCTATCCTTCACAGCACATAAAAGTAAGTGTTGCAGTAGTGAACTACAGGTCCTGACGAAAGCCTGGAGAGGCTGAAACATGTTGACCAATTAAACATCTATGGTAAATAGCAAATATTTTCACTGCTATTCTCACTCTGCTTTTAACTATACCGTCTTGATGGGCACATGTAATAAAGTTTTCTTATTGACATGAAGATAGGTATTTTTAATCACGTTGAGCACTATCCTCTTCTCTTACACTTTTTCTTAGCACTGCAACTAAGCCTTATCAGCATTCATACTCTGTCATCTGCCTTGGTTGAGGGTTCAACCATTGGGTCCTAAGCTTGCCTCAAGGTTCATCTGAGGAAGGGCATATTGGACACCAATTTTTCAAACAAAAAACCCCAGATGACGAAGTTCCACTATTGAGTGGGCTGATGGGTACCTTTCTATGGGTTCATAATCTTTTTCTGGACTGAGTTCTTCTTTAGAACTATATTTCTATATTCACTTCTTCTCTGTGTGTCTCCTGTAGAATAAGAATCCTTGTTCTGTTCCAGTTACCTGTGTAGAACACTCAATAGGCTCTGCATTGTGTTTGGATTAACGATAGACCCTCGATGATACCAATATGTTAATTCTGAATTGTGTATTTTTAAGCATTGTACTGCATCTATACTTCATCATGTCATATTGGTCCTGTATCAGTTTAATAATAGGTACCTTGACATTTTTCCTGATCTATGGCACACCATTGTTGTCACCCACTAAGTATATCAAGCTGATATTTTCCACTGGAAAATCTTGCCCCCTCCATAAGAGGATAGTGGTAAGATGCCTACAGTATTGCACACTTGACACAACCTTCACTTGTGTAGAATTTTACTTTATAACTTTCACCGGGATCTCAACTTTTCTCTTTTTAGACTTGGATCTTTTAGTAGGTTCACCCATAAACTTTTTGCCTTTTCTGTGACCTGATATTAGTAGTTTTTGGCCTCTGCGCACTTTAGCACTGTGGCCTAGTGTAAAGTGCGTGCACGCTCTGAGTGCGTATGGTAAGTTTGGCCTGCCCTCCCATAGGAATGCATAGTGGATATGTGTGTCCCTGGTAATTCCTGGTATGAGAGGAGTGCAGGAGCAAGTTTAGTATGTATGAACTTATGAGAATAAATGCTGCACAATGGTGTGCGCAGATGTATGGTGACTGGTGGAGAAATGCCACTTTTGGCAGTTGTCGTTTCTGTGTGCTGTGTGTCTGCCTGCCTGATGTGAATTGCATGTCTGGCTTGTGAGTCACAGGTGCTTGATGGTGTGGGTCCAGGAGCCAGGATGAGTCTGCCCAGTGGTGAATAGAGAGAGGAGAGGGAGGAGTTACACCTGGGACCTGAATAGGGCTGAGCCTTCTCTCCACAATGCTGTGTCCACCCCCTGTAGTGTGTCTGATCCCTTAGCCCCCATCTAACAAAGGAGAGAGGAGCTGAGCAAAACAATGTTCTCCAAAGCTACCCTATACCAGTTCTAACTGGTATCCCTTAACCCTGTGTTGTGACACAAAGGGAAATTAAGTATAAATATAGGGGTTGTGAACCCATGAAAGTGGTCTGTTGGTGCTTTTGGGTGCTGTTCCTGACTTGCAGGAGGGCCTGCTGCTGGGCTGCAGGAGAAACCGCCACTAGGGACTGCCTCCCCGCTGGAGGGCCCTGTGAGCTGGCCTTCCTGGGCCCAGCCTATGCCCCACCCTTCATCTTAAAAGACTTCCCTGGACTTTGGTCTGCAGCACCTGTGAGCGCTTTATTTTTCATTTTTAAGAGCGCTTCACTTTTGGGCTTGTGAGCGCTGTATTTCAGCCCCACGAAGACTGCTTGTGGCCTGCAGCGTGAAGCTGCACCGTGTGGGAGTCCCCTACGGGGCATGGGTCAAGCGGGAGCCCACCCCACGTTATCGCCGCTTATTGGTGCTAAAGAACCGAGGGGCAACCCACCCCATATCGGTGCCTTGAGGGTGGGTGCCCACCCCGCAGTGTTGCCTTTTTGGGGGGGGGGGAGGCACTGGTGCCAATCCCGCCGCTACATTTAATTTCAGCGAAGGCGGGAACCCACCCTGCGCTTCGGTAAAGAAGAAGCCACAACTAAGTCACCGCCGCGGCCCGATTGTTAAGACCCGACCCGGAAGCCAGGCAGAGCACGCCTGATTCCGGGCGGGTCCAAACCCAGAAGCAGCAGGCCGGCCAATAGCAGCGCAGCCCCCATGAAGTCCCGGTCCCTGAAAGGGGGACCGGGTGAAAGAGGATATCGCTGCAGCTGTGTCACAGAGCAGAAGGACTCCTGTAGAGAGGTCTGCAGGGATAAGGGAAGCACGCAGAGAAGCCGCCAAAGGGCTACTGTTGTGGATGGCGGGGCTCCCGTAAGGGGAGGAGAACCCCAAATGTGCAGCAGACGGTGGAGAAGTGAGGCGGAGTGGGGCCTCAGGCACATGTTGGTGCCTACCCCACCGCATTAGAGTTCCCGCATTGCAACCGGAGAAAGGAGACCAGAGGACGCACCCCTCAAGAGAGGAACTGAGTCTCCAAGCAGCCCTGGTGAGTAGGGGATGCTGTTGAGGGACTGCTGGTGCTGGGAGTGGTCCCTGAAGTGTCTGTGCTGGTCTCTCTCCACAGCAACACCGCAGCTGTGGGCCTCTGCACCTACTGGGCAATTGTTTTATTCCAGAGTCCCTGAGTGGGACTCCAACGTACATCTGGTTGGTGCTCCTTTCTTTCCCAGCTGCCCTGTACAACATTGGGCAGCTGCAACATTTGCCCCCATTGTTCTAAGAGCCCCAGTGGGAATTCAGTAGGCACAGTGGTGCCAGCCCCATTCTTTTCCTCCAGCCATTTTCTGTTAGAGTCCCAGTGGGGGATAGAGGGCACAGGGAATGCCAGTGCCCATCCTTTTGATTTTACAGCTACCCAGCAATTAGTGGGCATCTGCCACGTTTAGGTTGTGAAATTGCAAACTTTTACTTTGATGCATGCGCACACAGCACTGCCATTCTGGACGGTGGGCATTTGGAAAGGCCCCTGTGAGAAGCCAGTTGGCCTGGGGTCTGTTTCTGTGTGTGAGGCCCTGATTACTGCGTAATGTGTCTATACTGGTGATACCTATGCCTAATGTGATTTAGTGTTTATGAGGTTGGTGCATCATGTATTTTATGCCTACTGTGATGGTTATTGCATAGTGTGATTTACGTTGCAGGATCTAGGCCTCAGTTCAGTATTTCACCAGTAGTTACTGGTTGTGCTCTACATTTACTATTTGTGCTACAATTACTGGTTGTGTTCTACGTCTATGATAAATCTTACTGTTACTATTTCTACTGAGTGATGATTCTGACAGTTGTTCATGTGGCCCTGTCATATGTATATAACCCCCTATAAATACTGCCCATTGCCAGTTGGCACGGTGTACATTGCATGATTACTATTCTAATGTGTTTCTTATAATACAAAGGCTATTTTTATATATAACCTTCTGTGGAGTTCCTTTTGTGGTACGCCTAGTGTGTTGATGCTGAGTGTGTGTGTGTTGCGCACACGCTTTACACATTGCCTCCGGGATAAGCCTGACTGCTCGTGCTAAGCTACCAAGGGGGTGAGCAGGGGTTATCCTGGAGTATAACTCCTCTGCCCTGACTAGAGTGGTGGTCTCTCCCTGGCTTTGGCGCAAGTCTTAGACAACCAGTTCAACTGTTCTTGCATACATTTGATCCAAGTGTGGTTCTGTGTTCATCATGTTTTGAATGTGTTTACTACAGACAGCAATAACTCACTGAGAGGCACATTTAGAGCCTCTCAGAATTCTTAAAGGGTTTGGGAACCTGGATTTCCTGGGTGTGTCCTATTTTACGGATGACACGATGCCCTCGTCTAGGAACCTATCAATGTGTACAATTTCCTCAAGGTTAGTCTCATTGCCATAATAATTTTTTCATTGTGGGACATTTGGTTCTATAGTCAAAAGAAATAGGAAACATGAAGTACATTTTCAGACTATATTATATTATTCAAAAAGGTATTTCTTCTTAGCAGATGTTAGGAATTGGTCTAAGAGAGCATTTAATTGAAGAGAGTTTTGACATGGAAGGATAGCATTTAGCCTTTATCAGGTGGTAGCCACGCCCTTTCCTTCTTATATCAATGATAAGTACAATGGACTGAGGTGCCCATTTGGGGTATTAAACATCTGTGAGAAAGCTTCCAGAAATTGTTCAGTTTAATAGTAGAAATGTTCAGATTAAAAAATTATGCAGATCAAGACATGTGGCACGCCTGTTAACTGTATGTGTAGCTGTGAATGCCTAAACACATGTACACTAATATATGTTACCACCCCCTGAGCACACGGATACAATAGCCAGTATTATCTCAACTGTATTGTAGTTGCACAAAAGATTAACTGGCAAGCCACAATGTATCAACATGATTCAAGTCCATTCATCAAGTGATTGTAGTCACTTTAAATCTTCAAAAGTTTATTCCGGTCAGATTTTTCTGTATATTCGGTGCATCAGTCTCTGTGTATAGATGGTACATCAGCCAACACGTGTTTCGTTGTGTAATAATACAACACATAGACTTCCTCAGTGCTGCAACCAAATAAACATTGCCCATAATTAAAATAAATTCTCCATATGGCAAGAAATGAAGAGAAATTTTAGTACCCTTCACCTAGAAAAGATATCATGCAGAACATATTATCGTGTAGGCACTTCCTGTGAGAAAGGAAGTACATTTACAACACAATTAGGGTTTGAAGGTTGCACTCAAAGTATATGTGAGTACCTTATAACCCAGTAGAAATCAACGTAGAATTAGTAAGGTATATTCACCTCGGAATATATAATTTATCCTGGATGTTTAACTTCCGCGTCTTGTTACCAGGTAAATCGTCTAAATAACAAAATAGGTGCAAACAATTGTCACCAAACACGGCTTCTGTGTGTCAATCATCACATTATCACAATAGCCTCCAAGATTCTTATCAGAAGTCTAGTACAACTATATTAAAACCCTTTTATGAAATGCCATGTTTATATCTTCTTTGAGAAGATTATCCTGTACCTGTCATGAACTCATGACAAAATATCTCAATCCACATTATATAGATAAATACCCTCGTTTTTGCCAAACCAAGTTGGTACGCACGCTTACAACTGTTATCCATAGTATAGTGTGTGGAGTAGCACTCACCAAAATTATCAAAAACACACAAATTCAATATTCTTCACAAATAATCCAATCCCTTCTTGGTCCTTCCTAAAAAGACAGAGCAACGAATATATCCTATTCCTTATTTATAGCTATAGTCCATTTTGCCAATAATACATTCAAATACTTGCTCACCTTCTTATAATATTCACACAAAGTAGTTTCCTTAGGTCAAGTAAGATTCAAATTCCTGTAATTTCTAAAAACACAGTATATACATTAACATCTTATCTCTTAAACACAGCAATAATACGAAAAATCGATGCGTGCCATAACTCACCACACTAACTAACTTCGAATACGATTTGAGGACGAGCGCTGTAAAATAAAGAAGTAAAGTCACCATCTAAACAGTAAATCATGTGTTCGCCTATCTAATCTATTGTCCTATATCTTAGCCTGTCTGTATAGTACTCTCCTTTCGTCTTCAATCAACTCGTCTGCTCACAATAAGGTGTTGTATGTCCCAGTTTAATCATAATAGATAAAACAAAAGTCGGAGGACTATAATCGCCAAAAGTCACTGTAACAACCAAAACATATAATCACTGCCGTGCTTCTTCATCCTAAGTCTAATAAACTTGTTACCTTCTACTGGCTTACCCAATATCTGTGTCATAAAGTCGTGTCCTCCACCAATTCGACCTCCTCCTGATAAATAATATAAGAGGAGATGCTTTAAGATCCCATATTTGTACGAAGATAATATTACATAAAGTTGGGGATAGAGTAATTGCCACAAGAGAATACCTTGAAATTAGCAGCAACTATCCTCGCTGCTCGTCGGCGTTCTGCGTAAGCGCCATATTTGAATATCTATTTATCCCATTTCATGGCGGGCGCCATCTTGTAATGGTAATTTCCTCCAGAATTATGCTAAGGATGTTCGTAAACTAGACAAGCTATTCTAACTACAGCTTCCACACTTATAATAATAGTATATTTAATCTTGGTGGTCTAGTTTCGATAATAGCACTCACGTGATGGTCACACTATAGTCAAAATTGTCGCAAATTCTATCAGCGTCCTATTGCTACACATTTCGGTATATAATCAAAGCTCTTCCCAAACTAATAAAAATAAGCTGTATCTAAATCTCTGAAACAATATATATATGTGCCAATCAATGCTATCTACAAAACCGAACGAGTCTAGTATGTTGATCCTATATAGCTTCAATCCATTACGATACTCCAAGACACCGTTTCTCCCTGTGCACCCATCAAAATATTTTAATCAATCTTAAGGGTAGTGTACATAACGGTTGGTCAAGCAACCAACTTAGGAATCCTATAGTCTTCTATGTCCTAACAATATTAGTAAGGAAAAATTGAGGTAAAGAATAGGAGAAAGAGGTGTGCCCGTGTATGCCAATAAAACCTAGGTATTTATACAGTGCTAAAAGTCCTATCTAATGTCAGAACAAAGCATTTATACATTATCCAAATTACCATATTTGTTGGAAATGTACATATGTTCATGTGAGCTGTCACGAGCGCTCAGGTGTGTCTGGTAGCTCGTGACAAGCTCGTGCATTGGGGACACTGTGTTGTCCTTTGAATGTGTAGAATGTGGGGAGTTAAGGCTGGGGACTGTTATCATTATTACGGACTTGGAACTGAAGACGAGAGGGACTGAATAAACTCCGTCTATCTTCTACTACCTTCCTGCGTGATTATTGACTTCCCTACAATATTACCATATTTTACGTTAATTATCACAACTACAATTTCTTACTGCATCATATCTCTTCTTCATTGTATTCAAATAATTCTCATAACGTTGGATCCTCAATATGGTTAACTATAAAGATAAAGCATTCAATCCCCATTAGTAACACGTAATTAATTTGTCTGAAGGTTATACTCAAAGTTCATAATTACTATTAGCAGAAATTAAAGCAACATATATAGGTATGCATTACCATCTATTAATATATACATGTTTCATGGCTAAACAAAGTCATAGCACATATACATGATTAAACATGACACTTAAACACTTAAGTCTTAATCTGATACTGCTGTCACTCTTGTCCCAAATAATATTGATACTCATTATCAATATTGAGACCCCTCTCTACCGCCTTCAGCTTCATGATCCAGATCACTTCTCTCCGTCTCAATCTTAATTGTCTATTACCCCCCTGGGGGCTTGTGTAACATGGTCAATCCCATGGTAACTAAATTGATGCTGTTGTTGATTATCATGATTATGTACACTATGGGCAGCAATCGGATATCTGGTATCTCCATTCTTCCATGCTCGGAAGTGCTCCATCATCCTGTCTCTCAACCTTCTAATTGTGCTCCCCACATAGATTTGACCACATGTACATGATATCACATATACTACAAACGTCGATTCACAATTGATAAATGTATCAATCTCATATGTTTTTGAGCCATTGTAGCTGAAGTGCAATACTATTGTCTTAGCCCATCTACACAAATTATATCGTCCACATTTGTGGAAACCCTTAGTTGCAGATGTCAACCAAATTTTCTTCGCCTTGTTTGGATAACTCGTGCTCAAATCATTGGCCAATGTTTTATCTAATGTGGAGCTCCCGATAGGCTTTAAGTATCCATATTCTGTACATGTACACTAATGAACACTCAGTGGGTGTATTCTTTAGCATATTCCCACATCCTCTAGTGAAAGTGTTCAATCAGCCAGGGTTGGGTACTCGATTAGGGCAGAGGAGCGCACGCCCCTCTGTCACTACTTCAACAAAAACAGGTTTTAAATCTGTTTTATTATTGCTGACGGGTCTTGGGGGCAGGTCTAGACGATGCTGGTGGGGGAGTGGTGCGTTCTTCCTTCACTGCACATGAGGATTAGGCCATCCAAACCCTCATTTTCAGTGAAGCTCTCTCCAGCCCCAGCTGCCTTGCTGGGGCTGGAGAGAGCAGGCACAGGCTCCCAGTCTGCCTGGGAGTGCAAGTTGCCAGGGCTCATGCCAATCTTGATGCTGCTTTAAAACAGAGTCATGATTTGCTGGAGTGCAGTCTGGGAGCCTGTGCCCAGAAGAAGGAATAGAGTGATGCGGCAGGCAGCGGCGACGTTCAAGGTAAGTAATTGTTTTATTATTAGTTTCTTTTTTTTCCCCATCAACTCCCCTCCCAACCTTTTTCCTCCGGACCACCCAGCCCAACCACTTTGGCAGGGGTTGGGCCGATACTGCAATCTGCTGTTTTTATGGGGTCTGCTGACTCAATGCTGTCTTTCATAAGGATATTTTCCACTTACTGTTGGGTTGCCACTTCCAAATATCTATCTCATACTTACGACGTGTGTCCTCACTTCAGTTCTCTAGGTAAATCAGAGCCAGCTAAGAACACACTGATGTGAAATTATTCATTTGGGTGACAGTGCAACATTTTGATATTATTGTATCCAAATATCTACATGATCTCCCATTGTGAGAGCTTGGCTTTCCATAATGTCCCATATTTTGCAGCTAACGAGAAAGGAGAGTAGGACCCCATGTTGATAACGATTGAAGTTTTTTCACTTGGACAGAATATATACTTTTTCCTGTGCGAGTGGCTGCTATTCAGGATTCAAGAATACAGGTGTCTTTACAGAGAAACCACATCCCCTCTTCCTCTATTTAACAGGGACTATTGATGTATTTTACCATTGATGTGTGTTAAATTGCACTATTTAGGTGTAGCTTATATGTTTGATTAGCCAGTACACTTTAGTTTGTTCATTTCTGTACCTATATATAGTTAAATGTCCAAAATACACATGCCACAACTAAATCATGCTGAACCCATTCAATCGACGGCCAAATGATTTTTTTTTACAGTTTTTGAAGGGGATAATTGCAGGCGCAAAGTCAATCATCGGAAAAAAATATCTTATTTTTCAGTCTCTTTATAAAGCTGAACCCATATACCAACACATGTCAAAATGAATTTCCAAATACCTGCTATAAAATATGTTTAATATGTCATGCATACATCTTATAAAGTCATAACTTCTAACTTACTTTAAATTTACTGTTTCGTGATACATATACACACATATATATATATATACATATATATATATATATATATATATATATATATATATATATATATATATATATATATATATATCTTCACTAAAAAAAAGAATAAGTTTCACACCAGTTATAGTTAGCTGGAAATTTTACTGATATAAAACCAATGAGATTCCACGTTATAGTTAGTTGGACTCACTATAACTTGCGCGTGTAATGCATTGCTGATGACATCACATATTACATCACTCATGACATGGTCAGTGACATCACTTTTAGCCCAAACGGCTGAATGGATTTCAACCAAATTTGGCAAAATTGTAGGGACTGGTAGCCCGATGTGCCTTTGCTATGTCTCAAGATATGTGCTCCAGTGGATTTTGAGTAATTTAGGTTCAAAAAAATATATATATCTGTAAGCGCGCCTCGGTAAGCGCTCCGGGGAGCGCCCCGGGCACGACACGCGAGGTGCGCACGGAAATCTGATTGGCTCTTGGGTGTCTGTAAACATTCGAAACAGTCCGGAGCGGGTGCCATCTTGTGTCTCGGTAGTATCGAGACACAAGAGGTGGCCAAAACAAAGGGGGAAATGACCATAAGGGGGCAGGGTAGATCCCCCCTGACCCCCTAGGTTTGATGTGGGGGCTTAAGTACGTGCACCGGGGAGCGTACCATGAGGAAAAATGAATGATAGAGTTTTAAAAAAATTTAGCCTTTTTTTAGAAATTGGAGGTAGTTCTAAAAAGAACTGTTTTTTTTCTTCATTTTGTTTTATATTTTTTATATTGTTTTTTTGAACATTTTGTACTTTTTTTGGATTTTTTGAACAGTTTTAGATTTTTTTTGTATTTTTCATGGGGGAAAACGAAAAAACAGGGAATTGAAAATGGCTCAACTGGAGCAAAAAACTAAAAGAAAAAAAATAGGGTTGATTGGGGCATTTATGGTTGTCCCCAGCAAGGACAATGAGCTTTACGCTCTGTTCTCCGTAGGAGATGGTCTTCCCACAATATTTACAGATAATTATGAAATCTGCAAATCGGGGCTGAATGCACAGCATCGTCTCACTTTCCTCTGGTGCAGACGCAGTGGGTTGTTTCCTTTTTGAGCTGGTTCTTGTTGATCGGGGAGGGTTACTGGCCAGTTCCCTCATTTCTGCAGCAGAATAGTTTATAGGATGTTTGCGCTGCATGTGGCATATCATTGTGTAGTTCCCAAATGAATATTTTTTATTTGGGTTTCCCCTGGAAAGTTCCATGCCACAAATTTTGCAACTGACCTTGGGTGCATTTACTTTTTTTCCCCCGCTGGGAGAGTAAAAAACTCCCAAATAATGTGTGGTCTTAGCTGGTATGGGGTATTGTGTTCTTGCAGCCATCTTGAACTCCCCTACTCCTCCTCCTCCTCTTCCTCTTCTTGAAGACCACAAATTATATCTTGAGGAGGTCCTTTTGGTGGTTGTGGTGGTGGTGGTGCAGATGCACCAGCTGCTGCTACTACTGAAGCCATTATTTTGAGCAAAAAAGTAGAGAGAGCTACAAACAGGTCATTTTCAGGTCACATGACCCGACGCGCTTACGCTACGTGCCCCGGGTCGCGTCGTGTAAGTGCGTCGGATGTTTACGTTGCGCGATCGTATTCGCACGAGTGCTTCCGGGTGCACTTACGCCGTGCGTATCACGCGGATGCGGCTACGCGATACGTCACGATCATGTTTTCGTTCGTGATATTGGCGCTTACGGGACGCTCCCCGGAGCGCGCCCCGGGGCGCTTTATAAAAGTACGCTTTTCGGGGGGCTCACTCATCAAATGTAGAGATACACCTATACATCCTGTTACACACCGACAGTCATCCAAAAGTTACTCACACATGCAAATAAACTTTTGAACATCCATTTATTTGCATATACAGCTATACACACACCACCACCTTACCTCTAAGGAAACTTACACATACTTACTCTCTTAAACAATCATTTATAGAAACACAAACTTATTAAAACAGGAACTCTTACAATCTCTCACTCTCACATATACTCACTTAAATACATCAATACTCACATATACTAGATTAAAACATATGTAGTTACTGATAAAGACACTAGTGAGACAGTCATTCACTCACTAACACACATATATACACACACATCCACCCATACAGTCCTGCACATATGCTGTCTTCAAAAGACATAGAAACAGTGATTCAATCATTGATGCACCTATGTGTTAAGTAACACCCCCACCAAATCATACAGACACTTATACTGATACTAAAAAACATCTAATAACCCATATACACACACATGTAGCTACTCACTAACCCATGCAGCCACTTATACACAAAGTGAAACACTGATACAAACATTTAAATATTTAAACAATTCTCGCTGATATATGTATTCACTAAGATACACTTAATAAGCCAGTTAACCAATCAATTTTTTTTAAAAAAAACATCCATTAAGACACTTATTTAAACATGTATTTTTCCATCGACCTTTACATATACATATATAAAACATATTTATTTTTCAGAAATACACACATTCACTGGATGGTGTCATCAGTGATGTCATGAGTGATGTCACTGACCATGTCATGAGTGATGTAATATGTGACGTCATCAGCAGTGCATTACACGCGCAAGTTATAGTGAGTCCAACTAACTATAACGTGGAATTTCAATGGTTTTATGTCAGTAAAATTTTCAGCTAACTATAACTGGTGTGAAACCTATGGTTTTTTCAGTGAATTTAATAGGTTTTTTTAAATGCTAATTCCTAACTATAACTGGTGTGAAACCTATGGTTTTTTCAGTGAATTTCAAAGGTTTTTTAAATGCTAATTCCTAACTATAACTGTTGTGAAACCTATGGTTTTTTCAGTGAATATATATATATATATACACATACATACATATATATGTGCATATATATATATATATATATATATATATATATATATATATATATACACGTTTATATACTTTAATTATGTTCGTTCAACCTTCCATGCTGAAAGGTGCCAGAATGGGCCATTGTGCTGCATCAAAGAACTGTCACCTATTCAAAGCATCATTGCCAGAGGGTCAAATGAGGCTGCTGGATACAGCCTGAAAAAGCCTCTTGTCAAGGAAATGAACTTGTGAGAATAACACATTTTCTACATCTCAGCAGGAATTGGGAATGGAAGACTCATGTCACATCACAAAGATGACATTACTTTTAGTGCTTATAAGAAAAGGTAATGGGGACATTGATGAAACGTCTTCCTGAAGGATAAGCTAGCACAAAACTACTCCTATTAAACTCATTAAAATATGCCTATTTCTGAGCAGGATATTCATTAAATTCAGAGATATTTTACTCAATGGATATTTAAAAAATACAGATGCATTTTACAGGACAAGATTACTGAATCAACCCTGACGCAATTTGAAGGTGCACATTAACGCTCCGTGTAAAGTAATACTTTAGTCCATTGTCATCGTGGAAGAGGTGTGGCCCAGTGGCCAGGGTGCCTGACTCTGGACTACAGGGTTCACAGTTCGATCCCTGGTGCCGGTGGCAGGTTAGTCCAGCACCAGTAACTCTGGGCAATAGCTAGCTTAAGCTTCCTGACAGCCCCCAGCGCTGGGACACCACTTCGGAGGTAGCTGTGTGCTTTACAAATACTGGTATTATATATCATGATAGGCAACACCCATGGAATCTGAAGCATTCCCAGATTTACGAGAAATTGTAAACCTGGGAATGCATCAGAAACTAATGCCACAATTGGGGTGTGAAAACATTTCTCCTTGTTTTGAAATTGACTGAATTGATTGATTTTGTACAAAAAGGTGTCCCTTCCTACACAAAGCCGAATCAACCCCACAACGCAGGTACCCTCTTACCATTGCGCAAGAATGCCTGTGTTAGCGCATAGCAGCCAATTGTGCACCAGCACAGGAAAAAGGGCAGGAATGCACTGTATCACATAGATACTGCGCATTCCTGCCCTTTTGTTTTGACGCAGGGCAGTGCAGCAAGATTCCTTCTGGCGCTACCCTGCGCCAAATCCTTATAAATGAGGCCCTGCAGGTGCAGAAAAACAGGTGCTTGGATCCACATTGAAAGAGAGCATCCCTTTATGATGACCCTTCTTTCTAGTTGATTCTAACTGATGAACAGCAATAGCAGTACAATAATGTCATCACAAGTATTCTGTCAAGATGTCAGTTCTTGGCCACATATAAACAGCAACTTCCTAACTTAGAGGTCTAATCAAAATAGGTAGTCCCCTGCAAGTTGCTTTATATGTGTAGGGTGCACTTTGTTTAAAAGGAAAGAAAATATTTCAGTAGTGTTGCGTGAAAGTATGGTCAGTCATGATAAAATGTTCATCCTGCAACTTGCCATTATTTAACAACTCTTTCAGTTGATTAACTTAAAGAAATAGTGCGTGAAACGTACTAAATATTGTCTGGCTGTTACATAAAAATTTAGCAAAATTAACGTCTACAACAATGTTCTTGCATGACCAAGTGAGTGCTTTGCCTCCTACTGGTGAGGGAAAACATGGCGGCCGGCTAGGAAGCGGGTCGCAGACGTCCGAGGAGTGGTGATGTCAGGTCGCTTGTAACGGTCTAGCGGTTTAGCAGGTTTCTACAGATCTGGGCGTCGCGGAGAACGAGGACGCTGTGGGGTCACAGCAGTATCAAGAATTGAGACTCTGTGGGATCACCGCTGCACTACGGAGAGCAGCGGAGCAGGCAATGTCGGCTTATAAGCTGGAGGCAATGGCGGCATAGCGGCATAGTGGCATAGCGGCATAGCGGATCTCCAAAAAAAAACTCATACCTGAGAGGATAGCAAACATAGTGGGCATCACGGCGAGCTACCGGTCCATCTTGGAGGCCGTGTGTAGGCTCGATTCGGCGGATCCACAACGGATGGCGGAGAGCTCAGCTCTGCAATCCGCTGAGAGGGAGGGGGCGGAGTCACGCCATCTACCGGTAGGGAGCTGGGAGAGAGCGGCGTTTGGAGTCAGCAGAGGGAGAAGAGTGCTGGCAAAAATCGGCACACCGACCAGTGGTGGCAGGGGTCAAGGAGTGGAGACCCTTACGTCCAGCCCTCCGCAGCAATGTGGTAGCAACCGGAACAAAGGAGCAGAAGGAGCAGATTTTGGCGTGGAGCAAGTAAGCAGGGGGCTGAAAGAGGGAATCAAAATAACTAGATATCAGTTGAGGAGTAACAGACTGGGGAGGCAGGGTGGTCTGCTGGAAGGGGACAATTCTGACAACTTACAAGGAGGCCCATTCTCTCTTTCAGGCGTGTGCAAGAAGGGTCTTAAAAACGAGGGGAAAAAAACGGAGACATTTTCTAAACCCACGTTCTCACCCTCAAAGAAAGAGAGAAGAAAGAGACAAAAAAAAGAAAAAGCTGGATTTAAGACCCCTATAACCCCCTCACGTAGCTCTTACTTTAAACCTGTCCCTAAGGTTTTGGTGTTGAAACCGGGTTCCACCCCCCAGCTCCAGCCCCATTTAAGGGCTGAAGAGGTAGTAGAGACGGCCGAGCAGGATTGGTCTACCCTCTTATCCTCTAATCCCTTTCAGGTTCTAAACACAGAGATGGAGGTAGAAAATGCTCTAGGCCCGATACAGACCCAGTAGAGACTCTTACTAATCAGATATTTCAAACTAATACATTAGAACTAGCAGTGGGGAGTCCAATTGTGGTTCCAGTTGAACTGCAAGGGGGTGTAGGAGTCGATATATTTATGAAAAGAGATGAAACGTCAGTCAATGGGGAAAAAAGTCCCTCAGAGGAAATTAGTCCTACACAGCATGAGAGATATGCCTCAGCGGACTTGACCGTTATGGATCTTTTAAGGAAACTGGAGCAAGATATTCATTTAGGCTTTGAATCCTCTAAAAAGAATCAAGAGCGTATTAGCGCTACATGCACTTTGTTAGAGGACAAGATCGACAAATTAACCATACGTGCAGGCCAGATGGAATCTGAGATAAAAATGGTACACGGAAGAGTGTTGGACAACCGCAAAGAGATAGAGACATTATACTCTCAGGATAGAGAACTAGATGAAAGGGTAGAAAGATTGGAAAATATGCAAAGGCGAAACAACCTCAAAATTCTTAAACTTCCAGAAGGGAAAGAGGGAACAGACATAAAGACTTTTGTGGTGCAAATGCTAAAAAAAGAGTTGTCATTAGATGAAACTGAGGAGTTGTTGGCCCAAGACATTCAACGAGTACATCGCGATCCCTTTAGGCTAAATCCAGATCGGGTAAAGCCAAGAAAAATTCTAATTAACTTTGCAACATACTCACTGAAGGAAAAAATTTTGCAACTTGCTTTAAAGAAAAAGTCTATTTTGATAGATGGAGCTTCAGTGGATATTAGGTCGGATCTATCCCCAGCCACGGCTAATAGGCAATGGGAGATGGGAAAACGGCTGACACCCTTAAGGGAGGTAGGAGCTACAGCTCAGTTAAAATTTCCCGCCTTCCTAAAAGTCATGTGGCATAACAAAATGTATACATTTCGTACTGTTGAGGAAGTTGATGCTTTTCTGGATGTCACCCAAGTAGCATAAAAAATAGCTTAGAAATAGAAACCTGAAAAAAAATAAAAAAAAAAATAAAAAATACACATTTAAAAAGTGACATCACCACTGAGACGTCCACTGGCCTGGGCCATGGGAGTAATGGTTGGGTTTTCCGGGGAGGGAATTGAGAGTGTGGGGAGGGGAGGGGAGGGAACAGGGGAAGGGGCAAAAAAAAAAAAATATTCCTCATGAGCTATCTTGCTGTGTCCTAGTCAGTAGGGAAATCTGGGTACTATACGATAAAGATTATGAGCAGGGCTAATAAAAAGGAGCTAAGGTTCCTTACCTGGAACGTTAACGGGCTCCGAGTTAAATCAAGGAGACTACTAATTTTGAAATATTTAGAAGATTCGCCAGCACAGATTAATATTTTGCAGGAAACACACTTAACACGAAAGGAATGTAAGGATATATTCACTACTCAAAAATGGATTGGGAAGGCTATCTACACATCGCAAGACTTGGTTACGAAGGGAGTGGCTATTCTGATTAGAAGAGGATCTGATATAGTTGTCGAAAACAGTTTAGTAGACAGTAGAGGAAGATGGGCGATTTGTAAGTTACGATTGCCAGGAGAAACGCTAGTAGTAGTTGGTTACTATGGCCCGAATACTGATGATCCTACAATCTTAGAGAAAATAGAAGTTGAATTATTGGACTTCTCAGGTAAGATTGTCATGGCAGGAGATTTTAACACAGTATTAGATGCTAAGCTGGATAGAACTGGTAATCCTAGGGCAATAGTGAACAGTAAAATGACTGCTAAAGTGAAGTCACTTATGGCTCAGTTAGGGCTGTGTGATATTTGGCGACTTAAAGCAGCAAAGCAGCCAGGATATACGTTCTATAATAAGAAATATAAACATAATTCAAGGATTGATTTTTTTCTTACAGATATCAGGATGAAAGAGCGAGTTATAAATGTAGAACATATAGGGGCACATTTATCAGATCACTCTGCTGTATGTCTAAATTTAAGCTTGGAACTAGAAGATACGACCCCGGTTTGGAGATTAGATCGCACAATTTTAGCTGATGCAGAAGTCTTAGAGACTCTTAAAGAGGAGATACAAATTTTTTGGGAGATTAACCTGGGATCGGCTAGGGAAGACATAGTTTGGGAAACATGCAAAGCCTTTATGAGAGGTAGAATGGGAGCTCTAGGTGCAAAAAAACGTAGAGTATATTATAGTCAAGTCTCTAATCTAGAAAAAGAGATCCGAGAGGCTGAACTTATTCGAATCTCTCAGGGAGTTACCACCTCAGATGGGTTATGCGAGAAAAAACTCTTAGATTTAAGGGTTCAACTCACTGCAACACTCACTCAAAGAGTTAAGGAGAGATGGGAAGCCAGCCAGTTGGCACACTTTTCATATGGAGAGGGATGTGGTAAGCTACTAGCGTGGAAAGCCAAGAAAGATGCTACATGGAATCAAATTAAGGAGATTAAGAAACCAGGGACAGATCAAGTTATCACAGAAAACAAACAGATTGTAGAAGTGTTTCAGCAATACTTTGCAGATGTTTATACAGAGGATCTCTGTCCAGATAAGGTTGAGATTGATTCCTGGCTGCCTCTAATACCACCCCTTGCAGATGAGGATATGTTGGAATTAAATAAAGAAATAACTCAGGAAGAATTGATGAAAGTCATCAAGGAAGGCAAAAGAGGGAAAGCACCTGGACCAGACGGTCTACCTGTAGAAGTGTATAAAGCTTTAGGAAATACGGTGGTCCCCACTTTGTGTCATCTGTATAATAAAATCTTTAGAGGAGAAGTGGCAATCCCAAGTTCATGGAACGAAGCTACTATTATTTTAATATTAAAACCAGGGAAATCTCCAAAAAGTATGGATGCGTATAGGCCGATTTCACTTTTAAATTGCGACTACAAATTTTTTTCCAAAATCTTAGCTGATAGGCTAGGTAAAATTATTCATAAATTGATTCATGAAGATCAAAGAGGTTTTATCAAGAAGAGGTACTTAAAACATCTTACTTTTTCATTGATAGGTATGATTGATGTAGCCTCTAAATATGAATATCCCTTGGCAGTCATTGCGTTAGATGCTGCCAAGGCCTTTGATCGAGTCAATTTTGTATATTTAAAATCCCTGTTGCACCATCTTAATTTAGGGGATAAGTTCACACAAGCTATTTTTTCTTTGTATTGCGCACCCACATCAAGAGTACTAGTAAATGGAACCCTCACGCTTCCTATCAAAGTAATGCGGGGCACCCGACAAGGATGCCCCTTGTCACCGCTGCTTTTTAACATATATATAGAGCCTCTTGCATGTAAAATCAGAGCTTCAGCAGAGATACCCCCCTTTGCTGTGATGGATTGGTCCAAGAAACTTGGGCTTTATGCGGATGACATTATTGTTTATTCTCCTGATTTAGTTGGAACTTTGGAAAATTTAGTGGATACGACAAAGGAGTTTGGCAAGATCTCTGGATATCAGTTAAATCAAGACAAAACTGAAATAATGACTTGGAATCTTGATATTGAAGGTGTTAAAACAACAAAAGAGATGAGGTATTTGGGAGTTAGGATTACTCAGAAAATTGAAGATTTGGCAAAAACTAATTATGATAGGGTCAAGAAAGAGGTTGGCGACATGTTAAAAGGTTGGATGAATTTACCCCTGTCATTATACGGAAGATCTAATCTTGTTAAGATGGTGATTGTACCTAAGATTACCTTTTTGTTCGAGACTATTCCGTTGGGCTTTAAAAAGGAATGGCTGGCGAAGCTACAAAGCATGATAACATCGTTTATATGGGCGTCAAAATCCTCTCGAATTTCTTGGAGGAAAATCAGGAGGAAAGTTGAGAAAGGAGGATTGGCGGCTTCAGACATACGAATATATGCATGGGCTTTTTGTTTAAAAAATTGCAGGATGCTGCTGGGTACCCCTGTTAACTCTCAGATTGGAGGCCTTTTTGCGATAATGCTGAAGAGATCAGGTTATCATGAGTTTGGTTTTTTGTATAAGTTTGGAGACCCTAAGTTTTTTAAAAAGGTGAAACTCAAGACGTTGAGAGATCTGGCGGAGACATGGTATAAGATCAGGAAATTATCTAATCTTTCGTATTTTAGCCATAGAGCTCCAATATGGGATTCTCCTGGAGCCCCCTCTTGGACACGAGATCTGCTTGCCTTAAGTTTGAAAAAGGAACCGAATCTGCAAAGGTGGAAGGACTTGTTTCAAGATGGCAATTTAATTCCTTGGGGTAGTTGCCGGCAAAAGTGGGGCTCAGTCTTTTCTAAATATAAATACTTACAGATTCAAAGTTGGGCAAGCCATTTGGAAGTAGAAATTGGAGTGGAAAATGAGTTTGAGTCAAAGTTGGAGACGGGGGCATTCGAGAAGGAAGTAGCTTTCTGGTATTGGCGAATACTAGACATGGAGGATGGAACATTTGATTTGCCAGAGACCCTGTGGAAAGAAAGCTTGCCAAGGATCGCCACAAAAGACCAATGGCAAGTAACTATGTGCATGCTATATAGAATTGTTAAACCGGCAAATCTGAGGCGAAATCTTCTGTTTACTATCCACAGGGCATACTGGTCTCCATACAGGCTTTCTAAATTTAAAGATGGAGGGATTGTTGGATGTCCAAAATGCAAAGCTCCAAATGTCGATGACCTACACATGTTTGTGTCTTGCCCAATTATCAAGAATTTCTGGTTAGATGTGAGTAATTCTCTCTCCAAATCTTTGAATCAACCCATCGAGGTAAGCCCTGAATTAATTATTACTGGGAGAATTGATTTACAAAATAGTTTTTTGAATAATAATGTCAGACTTATTTTTTATGCTATGTTGTTGGCACGTCGAGAGATATGTAAATTGTGGGTCTCACCACTTAGTCCCACTTTATTAGATTGGGTTTTAGCTATGAGGTACACGGCAAAGCTTGATATGCTAGACCGCTCTAAAAGAAACAGAGGATTTTGGTTACCCTTCCTGCAAAAGTTTGGTTAGAATTAATTTTATGTTAAAGTCCAATGATTAAGCCCGTGCCTGTCTCGCTGGTACTTGAAACCATCCTAGTACGATAAAGAGAGTTGGTGGAAGACACACATCTTGGGTCAGGCTGGGAAGAAGGATAGCTTAGAGGAAGGTAGGCCCAGAATATGTGTTGTCTATGCCCCATTACTCTAAATCCAGCATAAGAGATAATAACAGCCCAGAGGCGGATCAGAGAGAAGAAGGGGCGGCAAGACGGCAAATGAGGATAAAAAAAAAAAAACAATGTTCTTGCATACGAGTTAAGTCCTATTGAACGTTACGTTTTGGAAGCGGATCAATTAATTAATGCCAAAATAACAACAAAGGAGCGCACCAATAGAAAATTGCTACAGAAAAGAGAGTGAGCAAGTAGTCAAGCTCATAGTCTACATTGACTGCAAAAGAAACCTTTTTAGGTTGTTTTTAAAGCCCTCACTCACCAAACTGGTTGGTGACATGCTTCATCATTGGGCCCCACCAGGAGTGGCCAAATGCCACCCTGGCATGTACATCTGCCCATTAGGGTTTTAACCCTTTCGCTGCTGATGACGAGCTCAGCTCGTCATCACCCACGGGTGTCGTGTGCTGATGACGAGCTGAGCTCGTCATGAAAAAGGGGAATCTGAATAATTCAGCACAGCGCAAAAATCCCCGCAGCAGCCATGTGGTTAATGTACTGAATGGATTACTACACACTGATCAATGAGTCACTACAAAACTATAACAGGAGTCACAGAGTGTTTGGTGGAAGTGTAAGGATAGAGACTGGGGAATTGAACATATACAAGGCAAGTTTGCAAGTGCATAGAAGACTGCAAGCATAGTCTATAGGAGTTTCAAGCAGTCCATGGCCTCAGGCCTACTTTGCTCCATAATTACTTGGGTACTGACTGGATGATTACAGTTCTGCAAGGAGAGTGCATGACTGAATTTATAACAGCATCGTTTTTAGCACAGTGCATAGATAAGGACATTCTGCTGAATAAGTCAGTACAATACTGAATCAGCAATCACAGAGTGTTTGCTGGAGGTGTAAGGATACAGACTGGGGAATTGAAGGTCTAAAAGACAAGTTTGCCGGTGCATAGAACAGTGCAGGCATAGTCCATAGGCGTCTAAAGCAGTCCATTCCCTAAGGCCCACTTTGCTCCATGAGTACTTGGGTACTGGCTGAATGATTACAATTCTGCAAGGAGAGTGTCTGGCTGAATGTATAGCAGCTTCACTTTTAGAACAGTGTATAGATAAGCACATAGTGCTGTATGGCTCACTACAATACTGAAACAGAAGTGTGAAAGTGTTTAGTGGAACTGTAGGGATACAGACTGGGCAAATGATGTCATAGAAAATTGCCTGAGTGTTGTCATATGTGAGGTCTTAAGCAGTGCATGGCAGAGGCACAAGTTATAGCTATGACTGGTAAAATTCTAGTTTTTTTTGGGTTGAAAATGCACTGCTTGAGACCTCACGTATGACATCACATATAAATATATATATATATATATATATATATATATATATATATATATATATATATATATATATATATATATATATATATATATATATATATATATATATATATATATATATATATATATATATATATATATGCACAAAAAAGAAAAACAATAAAGTAATGCTGTATTTGGGTAAATGTTGAGTACCAACATTAGATTTTAAACTCTAAAAATCACAGACATTTACCAGTTATAGTTATCTCAAGTAGCTATATCTTGTGTTCTAAGGTACCTATAACTTAAGCCCCCACCATACACCATTTCCCTTCAATGAGTTAATTTCAAATGTTTTAATGCTGTTATCAATGAGGCCATAGTAGATGTCATGAGTGATGTAATATGTGTGGTAAGTAGCAGTGCATGGCAAGTGGAGAGTTATAGTTATGTTAGAACCCTTTGAACGCAGTCAACCCCATGCTGAGCACAACATTTATCCGTGCCCTGGGCCCAACCCCCCAAAGACATCCGATTCGACATTGTGCAGGGCCTTCAGACTTGTGTGAGGAGAGGTTGGCCTGAGGGCCAGGTACTGCCCTGCTGCCAATCGTCCTCAGGCTGCCAACCCCGTGGACAGCCATTGATGACACTGGGTAGGGTTGGCCTTTAGGCCCCAGGAATCCCATTTCCAGGGGTTAAAGCAAGTACATTAGGGGGAATGTGAATAGCAGCACCCCCCTAGGCAAGCCTTGATAGGTCCAGGACGCCCCAAATTCCGGGGCCAAATTCAACTAAGGAAGGGGGAGCTCAACCCCCCCAGCCAAAACCTCAATAAGCCCTGAGACCTCCATACTTCAAGGCTGAATTCTAAGGGAACGGGGCATGTGACCGCCTTACCTAAGTCTTATTAGGCCCCGGGGGACCCCGTTCCATGGTCCCAAAGCCCATAAAAAAGGGGAGGGGCCACAGAGCCTACCCTCCCATAGTCTTATTAGACCCTCTGCACCCATGCCCTGGGGTCAAGTAAATGTATTAACACAATGCCACTATGTATACAATGGCTGGCCGTTATAATGATTTTATTATTCATTTTTATGTAAGTGTGATTCTTGTTAATAGTGTGAAAATTTGAAGCTACATTTTATATGTTAAAGTTTAATTGATGTAAATTAACGCAATTTTTATAACATTATTTCTAATAAGGGTTGGTATACTCACCATTCTTGGCTTTGCAGGATTTGTTATCAGACTGCATGAGATACCCTTCCACGCAACTACAGGTATATGACCCAATTGAATTCATGCACTTTTGGCTACATGCTCCGTACACAGCACATTCATCAGAATCTAAAAAAATAGAAGAACACTGTCAGCAAATATACGTATTCATACATACCCTAGTTATTTTGAAAGTAACCCCCATTGTCCAAAAGGAGCAATACATTGCGATTCATATCTAAAAAAAAGCCTCAATTTAAGACTGATGAGAAGAAAACATAAATGTATATTAGTTTGCGTTTTTGCAGTATTCTGCAACTTTCATTTAACAAAAACTAACCCAAAGGCAGCTTATATACAAATGACCCCAAAAAGCTTCAGTCATATCGAGTAATTTTTGATTCAGTATTGGGGTGACCACCTGACATAGCAGGATTTTTTTTATTATTATTTTTTTTATCGAGCAGAAGAATAGGTACAACAAGTGACTTCTAATAATAGAACATAAACATGTTCTTCAGAAAATAATGATGTAGCACTTAGCAGTCTGATCTTAATCTTTAATCAAAATGTAAAATTTCGGACCATGTAATAATGTACAATGGGCGTTCATAATACTTCTATCACCTTAATAAAACACTAAATGCTAACCGAGTTCATTAAAGTGGCTTGACAAAAAAGTGCATTAGTAAGAAAAAATAAAGTGTTTACTATTAGAGTAGAACCAGATTTAAAACCTCTTTTCCAAAGCTCAGTCCACTTTGCTCCTTGTCAAAAACTTGGATCATGGTCTACAACATGTACAAAGAGCAATTGAAAGTGCAACAGTGCTATTTAAGTCTCGACAGTATTTTACAACTTCAATAATATGTTAATACATTGAACAGAGAAAAGTGCATTACTGCTTAAAAAGTTCAATTTAGAACGCGGACCAAATTTTGCTTCAGGACATCTTCATATAGAACAGAAATAGGGTTACCGGAATTTATATGATCTTTTTACAAGTTTGGGTTACAAGCTAAAAAAAAGCTCTAAATGCTCTAACACCTTAGTTCCAATATTGCCAAATGGCATTACATCTTTTGAGTACCCCACCCGCTGTGGATAAGCCTCTTCGAAGTACGTAGTGCGAGATATTTTATTCTTCCAATCCGTGACTGTCGTACTTTGGCAGTCCCCCAATTCTGGGGAAAACAGGTTTGTGCACTCGTCAAAGGTACTGATATAAAATATTGTTGATCATTTATTATTTGTTGGTTCTTTTTAGAGACACCAAGTAATACTAGGGTAGCATAGGGCAGAATTGACCACTCAGTAGCCTGACCAATTGCCTTAAACACTTCCTACCAAGTGAGATGTGTGCATACATAATACATAAAACGTTAGGAGCCAACCTACGCCTTGTTGATGACAATGAAAACAACTTTTGGAAACTGCAAGCTGTAGTTTTTGGAGAATTTCAAGGGGTATAGAATACCTTCCATGTAGACAGAAAATACATTCTTTTAAAATGATCTGCCTGGAGAGATTAGCTTCCTATCTCTGCAATTAAATGTCAGTCATTCACTGATAGATGATATTGCGTTTTTTTCTGATACCTTGGAAAGAAAAAGAGTTAGGTCAGGCTGCTCATAAAGATCTTTCAGCAGTCTGTACAAATTTCCTATTCCTTGCATTTGGCTCTTAACCAGAGTACTACTAATCGATTGGGACTCCTGAATCTTGCTTTTGAAGTTAACCTGCAGAAAGTGCTTAATCTTGTTAAAGCTCAAAGAATGTTGCTGAAGGCCACTCCTAGCTATTAGTTCTTCCCACGAAATATCTTTCCCCCACCTGATGAAGTCAACAAAGGTTTTGAAGCCTATGGAAATCCAAAATGTAACCTCCCAATCTGCTAAAAAAAGCCCCAGATACCTGCCCTTCTGCAATAGCTATAAAAATCAGTCCAAAGGCGACCTGTAGGATTTGCATAGGGCACTTATTCACCCAAAGGTATCCCATAGAAACTTATATCTAGTTTTCTTTGTTTGATAGATTTGCTATTTTCATAAAATCTGGTAGGCTAATTTCTAATTCCTCAATCTTCTTAGTAAACAAAAATGTATCTAATGCTCTGCATCCACTTTAATATCTTGAAAGAAGGTCCATTAAAGCCGCCCAATAGTAGTTTTGCATATTGAGACACGCCAGCCCTCCTTGCTATTACTCAAGTTGTAAAACCCCTAACTTTACCCGAGAAGATTTTCTGCTCCAAAAAAAACTCCTAAAAGCAGAATCTAATTCCTGAAAAAAACTGTGAGGGATTTTTATTGGCACATTAGAGAAGAGAAATAGCAACAGTGGCAGGGCCGACATTTTCATCAGGGAAATACAGCATATTATGGTCAAAGTGAGCAAAGACCACCTATCATTCAATTGCTTATTTTACATTAAAATCATTCATAGTTCAGGTAGAACAGGCTAAATTTGTCACTAATATCGCCAGATTGCTAATTGGGGACGCCATACTTGCTCAAGGCTGTGGTGATAAAGGGAGGTCGGTAGCTGTTACATTAAACAGCAATAATTCTGTTTTGCTTTGATTTATGTTGTATCCTACTATTTAAGTGAAATCTGTAATCATATGTACAGCTCATTTGAGGTTATCCTCATCAGGCAGGAGATATAAAATCATATCATCCGCAAATAATTTAAGCATAGCAATCCCTTCTATAGGTGCCCTAATATTATTTTTTGAAGTTGTACCAGCAGGGGTTCAGCAAAAAAGGTGAATAAAAGGGGGGAGAGGGGACATCCTTGCAGCGTGCCTCTTTTAATCATGATTGACCCAGGCGTTTTGGAGTTCACCATCACCTTAGCCCGGGCCCCACTGTAAAAATGTGACGGCATTAAAATGAACTGGGAGGAAAAACCACATTTTTGAAGGCTGTAAAACAAGGTATCCCAGGTTACAAGATCGACATTCTTTTCAGCATCTACCATAATAACTAGGGCCTTTGTATGATTCACTGAAAAATAATCTATTTCCTGAATTAAAAAACTGTGTATTTGCAAAAATTAATCAGCCCACCTCGTGATCTTCATCCTGTTCTGCTGGCATTGTGCGGGCCGCCCATAGCTTGATCAGCATTTTTAATTCCATATTAAGCAGACTGATCAGTCTATATGAATAGACAGATTTCAGATTCTTATCTTTCTTAGGAAATTAAACTATTGTTGATTCTTGAAATGTGGGAGGGATTTCTCCACCTCCTTTAAAGCAGTTGAAAAGATACGCTAAAAATGGTACACGGGCCCTGGAGAATATTTTAAAAAACTCAGTGGGTAACCAATCATTCCCACAGGCTTTAGCAGTTAGCATTTTCTTTAGTACTTCCTGAATCTTGGTGGGTGATATAGGCTTAAGCACTATCTGGGAAAGAGAATCCAGTAAAACGGGGAGGCACATGGTATCATAATACTGTTTAATGGTACTCATTGACACCATGTATTGAGTCTGATAAATATCACAATAATGATGAAAAACTGTTTTGCGATCTCTTCCTGGTCTGTTACCATTTTTCCTGTGATCTGATTCTCTAGAGATTTGATCATTGCCTTTTCGCTCTTAATTCTAGTAGACCAGGCCTGGAACTTGCCAATATTCTGGTTTTCCTCATACATTTTTTGTTGATAGATAATGGACTTATTAACACCTTGGCTGCTAGGTGTTTTCCCCTCCTATGCTACCTTTTCATTATTTCTATTGATTCATGACGAGCTCAGCTCGTCACCAGCACAGCTCAACCGTGCATCATGACGAGCTGAGCTCGTCATGAGCATGGAAAGGGTTAATCACTTCTAAAATGTAAAAATCTCTAAGATTGCATTTTGCTGTTGCGACTTAGCCCCCCTTCAGCTCAATTACGGAGTTTCGCTTTCTAACTCCCATAGCATTATCTAATACTGTCTGCAGGCTCGCAATCCGCTTTGAGGGTGCATTACTTTGATTCGCTTTAAAACCTATAATCCTCCCCTTAATGCTTTAACAGCCTCCCAAATTGAAAATAGTGAAGTAGTTTTACTATTGATGGAGAAAAACTTTGGGATAACATGCTTCATTTCAGCAACCCACTGGGGATTAGAGAGCAACAATCTATCAAGTTGCCATCTGGGTCTATTCCTATTATTATCTGGGTCTATTCCTATTATTTGAGCCAATATCTGCCACTAGGGAGACCAATGAATGGTCTGAAAAAGCATTGGCCCAGATATAGGTCTGCCCGCTGCTTAATATTTTTGACAATAAGAAGAAATCTATTTGAGAAGCAGTTTTAAATCTATGGGAAAACCTGAATATTGTTTGACCTCTTGATGGTCTTCTCTTCAGGGATCAACTAGCTGATAATTTGACTTTTTCTATTACTCTTTTCCTTCTTGTTTTAAGCTGTTTCTTATTCATATATGAGGTATTTTTAGCCAAGTCTTAAATAAAATTAAATTCCTCTCCCCAGAACAGAGGACCCACTTCCCACAGGGCAATATTATGGATCTTGGTAAGAGAGTCTGTATCGTCATTTATAGGGCCATAGTAATTGATCACATTTAAATCCTGGGAAGCAAAGTAGGTCCCACCATGCTCCTCGTCTAATGAGGTCACATCCGGTTAACGGTCAACATGCAGAGGGTCGGAGCGATGCATCACGGAATCATGGTTTTCTCTACGTAGTACACCGTACTGCACAGCACCCCAGTGCACTGCACCACATTTAAATGAGGAGTCTTGAAGCCGCGTTCGGAGATTGCAGGTGTCACTGTCTCCCCATTCTGATTTTTTGATCAGCAGTTTGGAGCTGCAGTGGGGAGGAGAAATGTGCAGCGTTCGCAATGCTATTCTGTGAATGGTAGAAGAGGCACAGAGAGATAGTAAGACGTGTTAGATGCCAAATCAGGCAGATTTAAAGAAGATGCCATAAGGCATCAAGTGACTGGATTGTTTGTTAAGAACTGGGCTGAAAACTGCAATCACTCCACAATAGACGGTAGGAGGGGTGTAAAGGGATTTAGGCAGAATTTCTCAAGGGAGACGATAACAACAAAAAATTAAAATACATTCGAAATCCATATTAATATAAGCACCGCTGGCAACCAAGGAAAGGCTTTCAAATATTTCACAATGATGTCTGTTCTTTTGAAAATACCTCTGTGGTCCTTCTTGCGCCCTTTAACAGATTAATGTTTTCTAGTGTTGTAGAAGTTAGTTCTGTCTGTTCTGGTAGATTCAAAGCGGGTTAAAAAGACATCATGGGAGCAGCTAACTGCACAATATGACACAAACCTGTAAATTAGAATCTGACATTATTTGAAAATGATGACACCGGACATTTGGCCAAATTATGAACTGTCAGTGTAATTAATAGACAAGTGGTCACACTAATCGATATTGAAATACCGACCTTTTTCTGGAAAAAAATTGGGATTCCTATAACGGTTTCTAATAAAACCATTTTTTTGTGAAAGCCATCCATTCCAGAAATTGTTTCAGTAAAGGCTCAATCTGAGGTCAGGTTACTTGATAGTGACTGACAGATTTTGATTACTAACTAAGGAATTGAACAAGTCAGTGGCAATGTGAGAAGAAATTGTTGTATTTTCACTTACAGATAATACTGATTTTTGACAAAATTACATTATTAAATGCTATCAATGTATTTGAATAAATACATTTGCCTAACATACACTATGGCCCAGATTCTCGTAGTTGTCAGGCAATGCAGCGGAGCACCCAAGGAGGCTGTGTTGCATTTGTGTGACAGGAACAGAGCAGGAGACAGCCATATTCACAGAGATATGGCTCTCTCCACCCCTCCCTCCGGGTTTTAGCACCTGTGTGTCAGGCACACACCTTAGCCATAGCACTAGGGTGCATGTCTGAGTCTCCCACAGGTTTTGCACTGGAAGGGTACACTTCATTGCATTCCAGCTGCACTGCATTCGAGTACAAAATACTACACGAAGGTACTCTTCAAAGTGTTTCCTACATTGTATGTGTGCTACACAGAGAAGCATACATGCAAAGATAGAAAAATACAGAGAAATGACAGCATTTTTCCTTTTAACGCCTTCTTTACAGTGGCGATCATTTTTAGTGCTAAACCCTGTCTGCCAATGTCAGTGGATAGGGTTTAGCCTCAAAGGCTTGGGTGGTTGCATGGGGATGTACATGTACCACCCGTGTAATGCCCCCCATGATGCAAAGCAGCGTTTTATGCTGCTTTGTGTTACTTTTCTATACAAACCAACACAAATACCAAGTTGAAATTATTTAATCCCAAAAACAGGATTAGCATTGTGTTTGCGTTAAAAAGGCAATCTTGGCCTAAGTGGCTTATTGACTGAACTGGTGGTGCAGGGCAGCACAGCAAGCTTCGTTGCCCTGTACCTCAGGGAAAGGGTAGGAATGCACCATATCTACCCAATGCACTGCATTCCTGTTCTTTCCACCTGCACTGGTGCTGTTTCTGAAGCCTAGCACCAATGCAGGCACCCTTGCACCATGGTCCATTTGTTAAGGACTGGGCATCTTCCTGCACAAAAACAATCCATAGAGGTGTGTTCCTTTTTTTATTGTGTGCTGCAGAATTCAGCACACATAGAACGAGGAAAAACAACTAGAAATACAAATATTTCTCCATGTAACATCTCCCCTTGGGAGGCGCAAGATTTTGACACATTCCCAGGTTTACAAGTCATTGTTAATCTGGGAATGTGTCAAAAACCATGAGAGTTGCATGGGAACACCCACTGCAATGCCTCTGTAGCGCAGAGTAAGGTGACGCAGTGCGTTGCCTTACTCCAGATTTATGATGCCATTCACAGCCACGGAATGTGGCTTTGCATGGCTTCATAAATCTGACTTAGAAGCTTGCCTCAAGAATGTACCACTTTGCATAGTGAACATGTGACGCACACTTCTCATAAATATGCCCCCTATGTACACACAGTGCATGGACATTAGATGAACATGGATTTGGGGGGAGGAGTTGGCCTAATGGCTAGGACGGTCGACCTCAAACCTGTGGAATCTGGTTCAAGTCTCAGCAAGGATGCGTAACATTCTGCTGTTTTGGACAAATCACTTAATCTCCCCGTGTGCCCCCCCCCCCAAAAAAAGCATGTGCAATGCAATCGGTCTTACCTTTGGGACCTTATATATATATTTAGCTATGCAGCACATTAGCATGGGTGCTGAAACATCCACTGTTCTTTAACATGGAGGGAAAATAAGCACCAAACTGCGTGACACACCAGGTATGGGAACACATGGAGAGAAATATTGCCTTTCAGCGGGAAATGGTATAGTCCAAAGCTCTGTTTTTAAATTAAAAGCAGGGCCTTCGGTGGTCATATCACTGAAAATACACAATTTGAAAAATATAATATTGTCTATGGGTGCTTGTGAAAGACAATTTCTATGTACTGGAATCTAAAGAATGCTAAAGTGATTCTGGTATTTTACTGACCTCTGCTGGTTGTTTTCTATCAAGAAAGTTAAATAGAGGCAACTGCCAGAAAAATAAAAAAAAGAAAGTCCCTCAGCAAAAAGCGATTCTGGTATTTTACTGACCTCTGCTGGCCGTGTTCTATAAAGACAATTAAATAGAGGCAGTTGAATAGAAAAAAAAGTCCCTAAGCAGAAGCAGACAAGTCCTAGGGTTGATCTCCAGAGCCCACAAAGTACATACACATATAAGTATATATTAAAGTATATATACTAAAGTATATACAAGAGGTCTCGAATGTTCGACCTAATGAGTGTGTCGTCATGTAACACAACTGGTGCTTGTGTACAGTGCTCTGATACCCAATACCTTCGGGTCAAGTTCGAGCGTTATAAAACTCCATAAAAATTAAATAAATAAAAAATAACCATACATTCATAAATGAAAAACTTATATCAAAAAAGGAGGGAAGAGGATTAGAAGTCCATTCATTTCCCCTGAGTAAATGTTCATTAATCAAAAATAGAATGAGCACTAGTTTCTACAAAACCATTGGTTTGTATTCGAAAACCCTCATAGACATCCTGGTATTGTCGTTTGCGGTGTATCTTTTGTCCGCCCCATCGGGAGTCATGGCGTATTCATCGGGTGATCGATTGACGTGCTGGGTGCCTGCCTCACCTGAGGCTACCTCTGGTGATAGTAGAAGTGTCCAGAGATCAAAATTATGTACGTGAAGGAGTAGACTAAAAATAGTGTCTAATCAAAAAAAGGTTGTTTATTCTGGGTAGTTTAGGCACTATGGTTAAAAAGGAGTTGCGATACAAGGTGGTCGGGTTACTGGATCACCATATCTTTTAAGGTACGTGTCGACATGTTTCAGCTCGCTCGGCCCGGTCGGGTCTATGGAGCTTTCGTCAGGACAAGAAAACGTGTATACAGACAAACAAAAAGAAATTATGACATGAGCTTCACACAACTTGTGTGGGATTCAGTATTTAGTAGAGTGGGGATTTCCCATGCTGTGGAGACAAAAACCGACATAGGCTATTATTAATGTCGGTACTCAGTACAGGTGAGTAGACAGTCAGGCTAGATTCTGTGAGGAGCGCTATTACTTTTACTACAAAAGCGCGCCAAAATTGTGGCGGTTACACAGTGGGTTGAAGGAAAAAGGAGAACAAATGAGGTCTGAGGAAGTGCAATATTGGCGAAACCAAGGTCGGGATAGCCAAGGCAACAACCAGTTACGAAAACATACAAGTGTGTCACATGCACAATAGCTCGACGTGGCAACCGTACTGATCCCAGGTCTGTTATCAAAGGGGATTCTATGGTCTAGGTGCCCCGCAGTTATCTGCTTAAATGGGAACTAGTGCATGGTCAGTGATGGTAGTTATTAGGTGAGTCATATTTGGATTGTATAAGGGAGACGTGAACAGTGACTAATATAACCCTCTTTAAGAAGTTGTAAATACCTGTTTTGCGCAAGGTGGTAATTTACTGTCAAAGTAAAGGTAGGCCCATTGATTAGTACATTGATTTGTCTTACCTGTTAGGTTGGAGAGCGGTGTGCTACCATTCTTACCCATGAGGTACAGCTAGGTGTCCCTTGTGCTGACTCTTCCCCTGGCTATGGGCGGGGCTATAGAGTTCAGTCTTTTATACTAGTCTTGAAAACAAAGAAGGGACAACTCTATGTTTTGGGAAGAGATCCTCTAGTCCAGAATACCCCCACCTACCACAATTACATTTCTTCAATCAACCTTCATGGTGCTTTAAATATTTGACCTGATCTGGTTACTGGATGATGGAAGCTGTCATCTTTACTGTCAGAGATTTTTAAAGATGGTGAAGAAGTAGCAGTAGTCACTGAGTTTTCAGGTTCAATCTTTCCTTCACCATTTTGACCAAAAGACTGAAGAATCAAATGCCAAAAGTGCGAAGAGTCTCTGGTAACAGACTTTCTATGATGCTGGGCAATTATCATATGCCCCTTGGAGGACACAACATGGAAAGGTGCAGCATCATATGGTGCATCAGATTGTCTCCTTCACACCAGATCGCCTGTCTTAAGCTCAATGTTCTTCGCATGTCACCCCTTCTTGGCAAAGGATTTCATCTTTTTCCTATTAACCAAGTCCTTCTTCCGAGTTGCATGCTCACTTCCTTCTTATTTGTTAGTCCATTGAGATAACTCGGTTGTCATTGGCTCTCTAGAACATCAAAGTAGCAGGACTTTCCCCTATGGTCAACAGAGGTGTTGATTGATAGGCACTGAGGGTTGAATTTTAAACAACTTTTTAAACTGAGCCCCTAACAAGTTGCACGCTGTACTTGCTTTCTTCAACATAGTCAAAAAAATTTCAACAAGTCAATGTGTGGCCCCGGTCCCACCTTTGTAAATAGCACCCTTTGTCGTATGTGCCATTAGTCATTATTGTTAGTACTGTAATGTCGTTGTTCACTGTATGCCTTGCACAGCACATATGTCATTTATGTTCTTTTTCCAGCCCTGACGAAGTTCACCCCATGAAAAAAACGTGTTGGCTGATGTTTGTTTTCTTTGCATTTGGATATATTTAAATAAAGATGGTACCTACGAAGGAACTGATCATGCTTCATTGTTAAACACTACAATACCCTGGGAGTGCAACCCTCCATTGCTTTTTCAGTCCTGCCAGTTTTGCATTACATAAAAATAACGACTAAAAGTTAACGTTAGATAGATATAGTGCCAAATTTGAAAAGATCAATATTAATGTCAATAAATTGGGTGAACACTGATAGGGAATATGGCAGGGCCCCCGAAGGGGCGGAAATGCTTGCGGTTCAACCGGGAACCAGAGCTGGGAATCTATCACTCGTTCCGCTTGCTCGGAAGAGTGATGGGGTTTAAGCCAGTCCGGTTTAAATATCCAATAAGTGGCTGGCCCGGCCCAAGATTCAGAGGCCATTCGGGCGTACGTTTTGAAATGCATGTCAGCTCTCGCGTGCGCGCTCATATTGTTTGCTCACGTAGGATGCGGGCGTCGGCCATCTTGACAACAGCATATAGCCATAACGTGTCCTGCTGCGATGTGTGGAACAGCGGAGGAGGTGGGCCTATGGGTGTGTTAAAATACACATCCGTGGTTACTGTCCAAACAGTGGAGCAGGAAAAATGAGTATTGGGGGAGTGTGCAGGTTGAGCCTTATATTGCAGCTAAGACAAATTACACGGATCACTGACATAATATCGATGACACAAATATAGACTTACCAAAATATTGAGGAAAAAATATAGAATGCAAACATATCGAATCCCTAGCTCCAAACAGGTAAGTACAAAAATATCGAATCAAAAATATTGTAAAAAATATAGTTTGTCAAAATATTGAATTTTTTTTAATGTCTTAAAAGTGATTGAAAATTAATGAAATTATAAATATAATTAAGTTAAACATACTTAAAATACTTAAATAACCTTAAAATTAATAAATAATTAATGTAAGTTCAAAAAACACATACAATTTAATGTTTTAATATATATATATATATATATATATATATATATATATATGTATATATATATATATATATATATATATATATATATATATATATATATATATATATATATATATATATATATAATATATATATATATATCTGCATAGATCTTCAAACCTCCACTGCGGCGAGAGAAGAGACAGACCCCACGTGTTTCCAGGCAAGATGTTTATTCAGTTCCTGTGCCTTCCAAAAGATGCAACGTTTCGACTAACGATGTAGTCTTGTTCACACATATTATATATATAAAGATAATATTAATAGAAAATATACAATATTTTTACTGTAGGATAGCGGAAGGGTTACATTTACTAATACCACTCCAGTGAGTGCAACAGTAGGGAAAGCATTGGATAGCGGGAGGGTAAAAATTACTATTCCCATTCCAGAGAGTGCAATAGTAGGGAAAGCGTTGGGTAGCGTAGGGGTAAAAATTACTTTTCCCACTCCAGAGAGTGCAACAGTAGGGAAAGCGTTGGATAGCGGGAGGGTAAAAATTACTATTCCCACTCCAGAAAGTGCAACAGAAGGGAAAGCGTTGGATAGCGTAGGGGTAAAAATTACTATTCCCACTCCAGTGAGTGCAACAGTAGAGAAAGCGTTGGATAGCGTAGGGGTAAAAATACTATTCCCACTCCCGTGAGTAGAACAGTATGGAACGTGTTGTATAGCATAGGGGTAAAAATTACTATTCCCACTCCAGTGAGTGCAAAAGTAGGGAAAGCATTGGATAGCGGGAGGGTAAAAATTACTGTTCCCACTCCAGTGAGTGCAACAGTAGGGAAAGCGTTGGATAGCGTAGGGGTAAAAATTACTATTCCCACTCCAGTGAGTGCAATAGTAGGGAAAGCGTTGGATAGCGTATGTGTAAAAATTACTATTTCCACTCCAGCGAGTGCAACAGTAGGGAAAGTAAATACTTCATATATGAATAAAAATTAATTAAATATTAATATCAATTACAAATTAATTAAAAGTAATTAACAATTTAATATAGTATAATAATTAATCAATTCAAAATACAAATGAATTTTTAAAAATAATTACCAATTAATACAAATTATTTACCAATTACCAATTAATTATTTAACGAATAAAAAAATAATTCAAAATTAATTCAAAATAAATATAAATAAATATATATTTTTTCATTAATTACAATTAAATTACTTCCCACCCTATTCCCCTATTAACTCACAACCCGCAACAGAAAATAAAATAATAAAATTAACTTAATTATCAATTAATCAATTAATAACAATGAATTACCAATTATATTTTAATAAATTACCAATTAAAAATTAATTAACAATTAATTCAAGATAAATACCAATGAATAAATAAAAACATTTAATTAATTAGAATTAAAATTACTTCCCACCCTATTCCCCTATAAACCCACAACCCGCTACGGAAAATGAATGAATACAATTAACATAATTATCAATTAATCAATAATAACAATTAATTACCAATTATATTTTAATTAATTACCAATTAAGAATTATTCAACAATTAATTCTAAATAAATATCAATAAATAAATTAAAATATTTAATTAATTATAATTAAAATACTTCCCTCCCTATTCCCCTATAAACCCACAACCCGCTACAGAATTATATTAGGCAAAAATTAAATACCATAAAATTAATTACTTAAAATAAATTATAAAATAAATATACATTTTTCACACATATACTAACATAAAAGACAGTTTAAAAAATTCAATATTATAAAAAATCGATATTAACTTACGTACCTCAAATTCGATATTTTTGTTGTCTATATTCTGTCCATTCGATATTTTGTCCATTCTATATTTTGAATTTGATATTACTGCTATTCTATTCGATATTTTTGTTGTCTATATTCTGTCCATTCGATATTGCGTCCATTCGATATTTTTAATTCGATATTACTGCAATTCTATATTTTTAACTCAATATTTTGACTGTATACCAAATTACACATGCCATAGAAGTGATGCCTAATATGATATTGCCACTCATTTACAGTAGCCGGGTCGATGGGTGTGTCATAATGCACATCCGAGGATATTGTTTCTACAGTGTGGCAGAAAAGTTGAGTGTTGTGAAAGTGTGCCGTTTGCACCCTCAATCGCAGCGCAAAGTGCTGTAACTCAGACAACTTAACACCTGCCATTAATGTGAAGCTAAATACGATTTCACTGTGCAATCACATTAGCAGGGAGGTGAATACTGCAGGAGTTTGCAGGCAATGTCCTGTGTTGTGGCACACAGTGTAGCAGCATAGAAAAATCAGCATCTGGTCTCAGTGACAGCAGAGAAAAAACACTAAGGGGATGTAGGGATTATGAAGGGATGTTGCTAAGATGGCCCCTATATTAGCTCTACACGAGTGGGGGGGTTAGTCGGCACCCGGCAGTGTAACAGCTAATACTGGCTTGTGGAAATAGGAGCACATGTTGCTGCATATATTGCATGGGGATGGTCTGGGATAATGATATGGCAGCTGGTGTATTTGATTTTACAATGGAATTAATGTAGGCTTCAGCTGTCTTGGATGGAGTCCCTTGACCTTGTATAGGCACTCAGGAAAAGTAGTCATCAGGGTTTTTATCCATTCCTGGACAATGCACAATGGTATAATTATACTCTTGTAATCTTAGACTGAATCATTCAATGTGAGGAGGCATCTTGGCTTTTGGATTGCCAAAGAATGTCAATAAAGCTTGATAATCCGTTACCATAACTAAAGGCTTTCCACACAGAACACATGGAAATGTTCACAAGCCAATACCAGGGCTTAACTTTCTTTCTTAGGTTGTGAGTAAGCATGTTCTGCCTGGGACAAACTTCTCTTTAGATATGCCACAATATGCCTTGAGGCATGAGGGTGTCAGCTGTGCTGTGCCATGATGGCACCTAACCTTACTGGGCTAGCATCAACAACATCTGTAAGAAGCTTTGCATTAAAATAGGCCATTTCAGTAGCAGTTTCTTCAACTTGTTTGATTTTCCTGAAACGTCTCTCACATTCTTCAGACCACTTGAATTAAACAATTTTCTTCATTAAGTTTTGTGTGTATCTTGAACAGTATCTGGCCATACCAATAAATGAGCATATCATGGAAACATCTTGCTGGGGATCAGCATTTGACAGGGCTTGATCTTTGGCATGATAAGGTGTCATACACCCAACTGAAAAGATATGGCCAAAGAATGTTACCTTTGTCTTATGGAACTCGCACTTGTCAGCATTCAAAGTCAGCCCTTTATCAGTCAGTAAACTACATACTTGGTTAAGAGCGTTATAAGGCTCCTTCCGTGTAGCTCCAAAAAACAATATGGCATTGCTATATGTGAATGAATTCTGAACCACCTGTTTAACATGTCAAATGATGTCCTGGAAAGGTTGTGCAGCCGATGGCACACCAAAACGGAGTCTCTTATATTGAAACAAATCTACATGTTTACAAAATTTGTAATAATCCTGCAAAGTTCCTCAAGTTTGAACTGACGATAACCTTTATGTAAATCAAGGTGAGAGATACCATCTAATTGCGTTATAATGTCAGCAAAGATTGGACCTGGATGTTGTTCTGGTTCAAATGCCTTGTTTGTTTGAAATATATCAATGCATATGCATCCAGTTCCTTTACTGTCCTTTTTACGTACTACCACGATAGGAGAAATCCATGGCGTTGGACCAGTTGAACACTCAATAATGCTATGCTTGAGTATTGAATTAAGTTCTTTCTCAACAGCTTCTTGTATATAAAAAGCAACTTGTCTATGTCTCTGAGCAACAGGATGGACATTGTTATTAATATGTAACTTTACTTTCATACTCTTAAGCTTTCCCAAACCATCAAACATAAACGGAAATTGACTTACCATTTCATGCTGAGCATGCATGTTGTAATTCTCAGAAATCAGTCTCAAATAAGCAGCAGTACTGAAACTGATCAGACAGGCACTTGCCACTGCTCCTTGAAGCACATGGATGGGTGCTTGCACCTTCGTTTTTTTAATTTTCAATGACGCTACAAATAACCCTTGACATTTTATGGGCATCAATGCAGGTGTATACTTTGGTTTTTGATGGCATAAGTCGAGGGAATGTAAATTTGTAAATGTAAATTTGATACTTGTATAGCGCACTACTCTTGAATACCGCTGTGGAACCCATCCTGGCTTTCCCTTTGAGGCCTCCACTCCTGGGCACCCCCAAGGTGGAGGCCAGGCATCCTTAGCGTTGTGGGGGCCCTTGTGGAGATTAAGCAAGCTATTGCCCAGAGTTGCAGAGTGGGACTCCATGATTGGAATGGGCACCGAGGCGAGAATTATCAGGTCCGTGGAATTTTGAGCCCAAGACCCACCGAGGTGGGTAATTGAACCCTGGTCCCGGGCTAGACCTCTGCATCAGGGTCTGCCGCTCTAACCATTGAGCCACACAGAGATCATTAATTTTATTTCTCTTCAGGCATTATGTTTATCGATGCCCCACTGTCAAAAATTCAAAGTATAGAGCAATCATTTATTATCAATGTAATTTTGGGACTATGTTTGTAATCTTTGGTGATTTGGCAAGTCAGCTTATCTTTGGTTGTCAATTTTCCTCACATAAAGCCAGTCCAACATGCACACGTTTCTCTGAGGTAAACATTGACATGGTGCAACCGTCTTCTTCACTTTCACTTGATATTGAGATGACAAACTGACAATGATTTAGATGACAATCAACTTCATTCAGTGTCAATCCTCTGGAATGTTCTGGTGGCCATTTTGTCTTCACGTCGTAAGACTCTTACTTTTTCATTCACTTTACAAACTACCACAAAATGGTTCTCTTTCCCACAGCCTTTACATATCTGTCCATTTGTGGAGCATTTACCTTTGTGTGGAAATAAAAATACACATCTAAAACATAACTTCTTTGTACATGTGCCCTTCAGTAATTAGCTTTAGCTTACTTTTTACAACCCATGGCTGATTCACTCTGGGCCCTTCCTTCTTCCATGTCAGTCACTCATCTTTTAGTATGCTTCTCAGCTCTGGCAGGCTTCAATACTTGCTCCAGACTATGAGTTTCTCTCAGCATTCATCCACCAAATTAATCTGACAAGCTTCCTTCAATATTTTTAAGTTACATAGCTTCCACATCACTAAATTCATTGTACTTACAGGGTTTGATGAGCGCATCAAGGCTCTCCACAAATTCATCAGTTGTTTAACTAACTTTTTGGCATTCTTGAATAAAAATGTAACTTTTGTAATCAATGTTTGGTACTGGATTGAATTTGAGACTTAGCATTTCTTTAATCTAGCAATATGTAATTTCTGTATCAGTTCATTGCAATTTCTTTATGACTTCTTTCACACCATCAATGGCAATATTTTTGAGATATTTAAAAATCCTTTTGTTATCAGTCTCTTCAAGTGCATCAATGAAACCAGCAAATTTCTTTATCCACGCAGTCCATCTATTGCCAATATTTTTCTTTTTGACAGTATCTCAAGGTGGTGGTTGTTTCAGGAATGCAGCAGTGGTAGACCAGTGCGGAACTTACTGATACTTTGGGTGGATCCCTGTGACTTGTTGTCTGCAAACCATCTGTGAGACCTTGTGATGTACTGGCCTCTGACTCTTCTTTAATGATAGTTGCAAGCATGACTTTCTTCACAAGCCATCTGATACAATTTCACTATTCCGAGAGTCACCCTTGGCTCCTTATTTTTCTAAGACCTGTGAAGTTGTTCTGAGCCCCATTCATCAACTTTGAGAATTAACCACTTCAGGAATGGAGGGCTCCGTAAGCACAGCCCTAACACTTCTCAATGAGCCAACTTCACCATAGGCCCGATGTAGGTAAATCTACATTTACCACTTCATAAATACCAAATCATACCGAATCGGTATTTATGAAGTGGTAAATTAGAGGGGGGGAGATGTAGGTATTTCAGATTCGGTAAATACTGAATCTGTAAGATTCGGTATTTACCGATTCTGTAAATACCGATTCGGTATCCCCCATTGCTTCCTATGGGTCTTGAAGCCCATAGGAATCAATGGGCATTACCGAATCGGTAATTACCGATTCGGTAATTACCGATTTGTGCAAGGGTGCAGGGGGTGTCACTTTGACACCCTCTAGCACCCCCAAAACAGGCATGTGAGCCATGTGGCACACAGACATGCCCTAAGGGCATGTCTGTCTGTCACATGGCATAGGTGTGCATGCACACATGTGCATGCACACCTGGATTCGGTATTTTAACACCCAATTGGATTGGGTGTTAAAATACCGAATCTGAAGGGCCTGTGGGACAGAAAGTAGTCCCACCTACATCCCAAATTTAAAAATCGGTAAAATTACTGATTCGGTATTTTGCAATTCGGTAATTTTACCGAATCGGTAAAATACGGAATCGGACAAAAAAAGGTCCCCTACATCTCAGTAGGCCAAATACCGGTCGGAAACGGCCGAAATCGGCCGTTTCCGACCGGTATTTGATACCTACATCGGGCCCCATGTGTGGTAGTATGATGACTCTCATTAGTGTACTCAGTAAGTTATTTATTTCTTTTCATCTATATGTCAATTCACATTTTCTAATACCTGGTTGATTTTCATGTTGCGACGTTCCTGCTTGCAGAGTTATTTTGCAAGTTATGATTATCAGCAGCTGTGCTCCGTTAACTAAGTTGAACCTGCTTTCAGCATTAGCACTCCATATAATGTACAACAGCGACACACGTGGTACACACGAGCAGTTCTCTTTGACCATGGCAAACTCTCTGGGAGAGCATGGCCATTATTTGGTATTACTTATCCTCTATCTGGTCTCCATTTGTAGCGTCTCCCCAGCCTGCGTACCTGCTAATGACTACGCCAAACACGGAGCATAGAGCTTAGTATTACACATCTTTACTCCGCTTTGTGTAACCACAAACTCAACATTGTAAAACAAGCTTTCATTGCATTACGCTCTGGCAACTGCATCACTGCGCTACGAAGTTCTTTAAAAGTCAACAGAATTCCATCAAAAAAACATCGCAATACACTACACTTATGAAACATTTTTCTCTCTTCATTTGATGCAATATATTGTAGCAGCTGTATTTACTGTGCTGCCTCACATCACATTTTTGTAAATATGGCATTGTGTGCTGCAAAATACTTGAACGCTCTTTGAGGAATTATTATGCCTGCTTTCTTAAAGCACACTGATTTATGTCTGTACAAAGCTTTATTTCGATATGAAATATCTTAAAAAGCACATGGCAGTTAAAATACAATTCATTTATAAAAGACAATACATAAGCACCTAAACGAGGATACAAGAATAAAAAATCATTAAACCAATTACAGCTTTGGACATGATTAAGAAGCAGTCGCCTTATAAAATTATCTTAGGACTTTCAGTCTGATCACCCATGTCCAACTAAGAAATTTGGCCACCCCACAAGCTAGGGTGGTGTTAGGATCTGTCTGCAAGATTCTAAGGGCAGAGGCATAATTCTTGGTCTCAAGCTGACGGCAAACAGGTTTTAACCATTTCGACCTAGATTTGTTATAGGCGCGACATACGATGAAAAAATGTGGGATGGTTTCAGGTGTATCAGTACAAAACGGGCAATTGGCAGGTGTTTGGTTGGGGGGTTTCCACTTGCAGGTGCGTTCACGAACCGGTAGAGTTCCCAGTCTGAACTGAATATATAAGGCCCTATCTCTGTGTTTCCTAATGAAATCCAGATAGGGTTCAAGACGATGTACTGTCTTGTGTAGACGGAACTCATCTGTCAACCTGCCCAGGTTGGTATCTCTAGAATCTTGGACATCAACCCATAGCAAATAGGCTCTCTTAATCTCCAGTTTAGACACCGATACACCTGTCTCACATGCAATATTAAAACTAATAGCCAATAAAAACTTCTTTACCCTAGTAAGCCAAACAATTTTATGGGACCCCTGCATGTTCATGACTTCTCTAAGGCCATATGCGTAGCTAGATAGCTCAGGTGTACGCCACAGACGAGCCCAATATAGAAGCGGGCGCAAAATAATAAGATCTTTAATTGATCAGCGTCCAAGGTCATATTGGAGTGGTTTGCTTGGACTACCCCTAGGTAGTGAAACGAGCTCCCTAAAAAACGTATTTTCAGCCATACAAGGGGATCAACATTGTTGAAACCCCAGAGCTCTGCTCCAAACAATGCACTACCTATAGCTTTTGCAGAATAAATCTCCAGTGCAGGTGCTATAGGTCTGGATATTGAGGCTCTATGTTCCCTTCCAATGACTCCCAGGACACGTTTGTGGTTCAGGGCCATTTTCTCAATATGTGGGTGCCATTTCAATTGATCAGATATCCTTATCCCTAGATAGTCAAATGTTTTAATACGCTCTAAGGGCACCCCGTCAAGTGTAAGCGTGCAGTTGGCTTTCTTGCTAGAGTTGAAATAAAGGAGCTTGGTTTTGGTTGTAATAATGACCAAGCCCCTTAAGTTGCAAAATGTGCAGAACCGATCCAATAGCTTTTGGAGCCCCATAGGTGTTTTGGATACCAGTAGCGTATCATCCGCAAAGAGCATAGCGGGGACTTTAACATCGGCCAGGGTAGGGGCATCGGCATCAATTTCAGATAAAAATGAAACAACCCCATTTACAAACAATGAAAAGAGGGTTGGCGCCAGGACGCATCCCTGGCGGACTCCTCTGTTTACCGGCATTTTGTCAGTTTTCTGCTCCTTTGTGCCCCACCGGATGCAAGCATAATTTCCATCGTGCATACGGGCCAACAAATTCAGAATGGGCAAGGGGAACCCCATCTCTCGCAAAACTGTCCACAGGCGCTCTCGGGGAACCAGGTCAAACGCAGTCTTTAAATCAATAAAGGCCAAGTACAGACTGCCCTTGCCAATTGTTACTATCTTCCAGTGCAGTAAAACCAGCCTAAATGCCTGGTCAAGAGTGCTTGTGCAGGCCCTAAAACCTGCCTGGATTTGGGAGATGATGTTATTCTCCTCTGCCCATGAAAGGATCCTCTCCAGAAGAACCCTGAAAACAACCTTCTGACCAGCATCAATGAGGCTGATTGGACGATAGTTGGCAGGGTCTCCCCTTTGTCCCTTCTTATAAATTGGGGTCACCTCGGCCCCTTTCCAAGAACTCGGAACCGGAGACCCCTGGAGGAAGACATTAGTCAAAAGGGAGAAGAACTTAGCCCAATACTCGATATTGGCACGAAATAGATCGCCAGGGATGCCATCCTGGCCCAGTGCCTTCCCTTGTACAATTTTGTTAATGGCTGTCTCGACCTCTTTTTGCCCTACAGGATCAATGGGGGACAAAGTATCTATCATAGGTGATGTGTCGTGTTCAGGGGGCCCACTGTTATCTGATACCTCTACCCCTTAATACAAACTCCTGAAGTGATCGAACCACTCCCCATCAGTAATATGATTGGGTATTGGTTCTGTGCCGCCACCATTTGAGATTCTGACCAATGCCCAAAACCGCTCACCATTTTTGGAATGACTAGCCAGCTTCAGCTCCTCCCAATGGGAATCATCCCAAGCCCTCTTTGCCACCAGTAATACTCGCCTATAATGGGATCGGGCTAAGCGTCCCTCAGCAGCATCGCGGGTTTTAATGGCAGATATCAGTTTGGATTTTGCCCCCCTACAGTCCTGATTATACCACTTGTCTAGAGGTTTCCTGCTCTTTAATTGGCTTGTGGCCCGAGTATCAAGAAAAAGAGCGGCCATCATATCAATTGTTTCGCCATAAATCACACCAACCTGGGCGAATCCAGAATTGTTAATGCAAATTGCAGAGAGCTTCTCGGTCTGGTCTCTTACAATCTCCCCAAGGGCGCTGGTTTTTTGTTCATCGAGGATGAATTTTTGACATTTGATGAATCTTCTACAATTTGAAGGTATTATTTCCCTAGTCACCATCCTCGGTCTATTACTAGACTGAGGCTTCCCATTGAACAACTGGTTCCGCATACAAAGGGATAAGGGGTTATGGTCGCTATGGATGGATGGGATGACAATCATGTCGCTCACAAGTTTCCATAGCCTCTTATCGACCAAAATGTAATCTATTCTGCTAGGGCAGGTAACCCTATTATCGGTATGGCTCCTGCAAAATCTGATGGCGTACGCCCATTAACAGCTACCAGGGCATGCTCCATTACCAGGGCATTCATTTGAATGACAATCGGTGTCCATTTTTTAATTGGCGTGATCGTCAGTTGCGGTATTTCCCATCTCGCATCGTCATCAAAAAAACCTCCAACTCCATCCACAGCCAACGGTTCGAAAGTACAATTAAAATCGCCAGCAATTATGGACAGAGAGTCAGTGGGACAACTTAGGAGTGAGTCTGCTAATGCAGAGATTGTCGGAGATTTGGGCCCCCCTTGCAGACCTCTGACATAAATGTTAAAGAGCTCCAGAGTCACTGTAGCCAGCGGATCCCTAATCGTTAGCCTCCTCAAGTTCATTGATGTACTGTGCTGGTGGGTAATTTTGCAATTTAATGCAATTTTAACCCAAATTAACAAACCGCCCGACGGGCGACCCCGCCCTGAAGAGATAGCTGGTACATGGAAGGAAGAATAGCCAGACTTATACATTGGTTCAAGACACCAAGTTTCCTGAAAAATACACAGGTCATATTTATCGATAAGGTTATTCCAATCAGGAAGTAGTACTTTTTTATGCAAGCCCGCTACATTCCATGAAATAATGTTAAGGATACCATTGTGACCATCAACATGATTTATGCTTCTAGCTCATTAGATTTATGGTACTTGCATTTAATTTGTTCTAGTGTTACAGGTTGATGAATATAAAGTAAAGCTTATGTTGAGCGATTAATACCATCAGAAAGTAATGCCTTTTAAAATACTCGACATCAATATGTATCAGAAAAGATGCTATCTATTAGAAGAATCTTTGTAATTAAATAAATTATATTTGACCAGAAGGTTAGAGGGCTGCCCTGGTAACAACTTTTATATTGTAACACAATAACTTCAGGTCCTACTAATTGAGTCAATTCTGTAAGCAACATTCTTTAACAAATAAAGTTGGAAAAAATGCTATATTTGCTTTGTTACCTTTTGAAGTTATTATGAGGGTTTTTTACATATTAAGTTTAAAAACTCTTATACGTTCAATCTGTGACCTAAGTTATTGATTTCAACTTTCTATTGTGAAAGTGTTCATGGAACTGAATATTTAGGGGGAGACTTGCTAAGATTTTACACTGTGTTTGCGTCACAACAGTGATACAAATGGCCACAAAATCATTTGTTTTCGATTTAATTACGATAGGTGGAGCATGGACGTTCTCATGCAACCATCCAAGGTTTCTGATGCTAAACCCAATTTACTAAATAAGGTAGATATGGTTGAGCATCAGAAAACTGTGTCATTTTGAAGTAGGCACCAGGAAAGAGAAATGATATCATTTCTCCTTCCTTTTCCAAATTTGTATGTGTGCTGCACTGTACAGCACACATACAAAGAGGGAAAAAGTTTTAAGTCAGTCTATGCATATTATTTTGCATTGGTGGGGTACCCTTCCAGTGCAAAACCTATGTGCAAAACAGATGCTAGACTCACACCTTGAGACATGGCGCAAAGGTGTCTTCATGGTGCACTGTAGATGATTTTAGCACCAGCACTAGGGAGGGGAGGAGAGTGCCATATTTCTGTAAAGTAGTGCTGTCCTCTTCTCTTCTTTTCACGCAGTGCAGTGCAGCATTTGTGGCTGCTGCACTAAGCTGCATTAAAAAGTGGTAAATGTGCCCCTTGGTATGCAGAATTATGCATCAACAATACAAATGAAAAAGTAAGAATGTGTTAAGATTCTATTCCACACTTTCCCTTAAGTTGGACATCTACATCACTCATCAAATTGAGAGGAATAGATATCAAGTTTGCAAAGATCTGTTTTAAAATTAGATCTGCATACTCTTAGCATTCATTTGGACCTGAACATAATGCCACAGGCTTTAGCATATGCAATGAAGTCCACCCACACAAATCGTCCAACCTGTATCGATTAAGCTAAGGTTTGCAGCAATTAAAGCATGTTTACTTGTGTAGGAGCCGGAACAAGTGAAGGCTCAGTCCGAAGATGCCTATTGTATTTAGAAGACAAAAAGCATACATTTCAGTGGGGCAACAATCGGGTGCTTGAAATAGCCTAAACTTTTGTGAGTCCAGTTCAGAACAGCAAGCCCAACAACATCTTCAGAGAAATAATCAAACATTCCTCCTAAGAAATGGGCATTTTAAGCGAAGATGGCATTTAATGACAGCTCTCTCTCCCATTTCCTTTTGCAGAAATAGTTTACCACTTAAACTAATAAGTGTGACTTCTTTGAGTTTTGTAAGCTCGTAAGTTGTGTTAATGTTGCTCATGGTGTTAGCCATTAGACCTGTTACATTTATTCAGCTCTTTAACTAGCAGACCTTTCCAAAGTCATTTGTATTCAATAAACTACATATTTGTGAGAAAGGAATCTCGTGGCTAACATGTAGAGTCAGTGAAAGCAGAACAAATGTCAGGGTTAATTAATTATTGTAGAGGAATTTGTTGCAAAGTCATCTTAAATTGATACCAACCTTAAAACTGGATTTGACAGAACTCTTCTTTGTCCTCCAAACACATTACAAAGAGAGAGACAAACAAATTATAATAGAACATAGGCTTTGGGAAATGAGCTTGTACTACAGTAAAATGTGACTACGGACTTGTGTGGAATCCTTATCCCAGTAGCTGGTGCTGTGAAATAAATCTGCCCACAATGCCAAATTTAAACGTTTTTGTAGAATGCAGACCCTAATAAAGCTCTATAGATACATGCTTTCTAAACATCTTTCAGTATTGCTTTGTTAGATGAATTTCTCATTCTCTTTTGAGAACAATCCTTTGAGGTACTTCAGGTAGTGTAGCAAAGGGGCTAGGCCAATTCAATGCCCCTGGATTATTTGCCTCTTGACTACTCAGATTTGTACTTTTACTGTAAGTCTCACTACCTGCGAGTCAGTATATTCTGTCATAATTAATGCTCAGCCATAATCAATTAACGGGTCTAATTAATAGTACTGCTGAATGGCATCAGCATCAGCATTCAGGATCAAAGGCGTCCTAAAATAATATAGCCATTTGATGGTGCTTCGAGCAGTTCATGGGAACGAAAGGGTTGGGGAGGGAATCTGCATGTGCTATTTAAAAATAGACAGTGCATCTGGCCTGGACTCTGGAATATGGAATTGTGTCAAATCTCTGGGTGAATGCATGGAAACACCAATGCTTCAACCATGCAATTCCTCTCACCTCGAAATGTAATGTATTGCAGCACAAACTGCTGTGTCATGTTACATTTCCTTACAAAGCCGTGCAAGGTGATACAAATTGGCCTTTGCATGGCTTTTTGAACCTGACTGAAGCCTTTGCATAGCTTTGTGCTATGCAAAGACATCGTTACGGCCCTCAAACCCACAGTGGTAACTGCTGCACTGGTGGTCCGACTGCCAAGTTACGAGTGGGTGTTCCAACCATCACAGGACCAACACAACTGTGGAGAATCCGCAACCCCTCAGTGGTGGCACAGCGGTCTGAGGCAGCAATATGCGTGTGGTGTTGCTGAGGCACCACTAAGCATATTACAAGTTTCCAGACCTCCATACTTTTCATGGCTATAAGGCCATCATGAAAAGTGTGGAGTTCAGGAAAATAAGGGGCCCTACAGTGTCCCCTGTTGCCCTTGTGCATGGGGGTACATGCAGGGGGGCACATGCAGTCTGGATGCACTCCTGTTTGTACAAGGTATAGGCTGCACCAGTCCACACTGTGCAGGAACTTGCTTTGGCGGTCCCACATTAATGCTTTGCTAAGGCTAACATATGTGCCTTAGTGATGCTCCGCCGTGGGAACACCAAAGCCCTGCCCGCCAGATCAGGAGAAAACTCTTAATCTGTTGGGTTTTTGGCAGTTGAGTTTGCCATTGTTGGAGCGGGGCGTTTGAGTGGTGCCCTGCTCCCACACCATCAAACTTGTAATCAGGCCCTTAGTAAGTCTGGTCTGAAGTGAGGACAATTTTAAAAGATGGTGACATGGCAGGCATTATCTTGCTGGATCAATCCATCATGTTTGTTACCAAGGACCACTTCAATGTATAGGCCCATTTCAGACAAGTAAATATCACTTGGATTGTGGCAAGCTGGTTTAATGTTTATCTTGACTATCACTCTCAGTTTCTTACCTCCTTTGTGATCAAAAGATTTTTTTATCCATTGCATTTTACAACATAGGTTGTTAGTTCAATGGTTTTTTACATGCAACATCCGATAGTTTCACTGCTTCACACTTTCCTATGCAGTTATTATACAGTTGAAAGTGTGAGTGAGCAATTTATCGTTTAATTTGGTATTTAAAATTACCCAATGTCAGACAGGTATTCAGCAAACGATGAGCACATTTGCAAATCAAGTAACAAAACAGAGCTTCTGTAGGTTGGTAATAGGATTAAATGTTGGTCTGATACTATCTGGCTGCCCTTGCTTGGGACTCTCCGTCTTATGGATCACAAGACCTGATCTCTGGAAGTCTCTTTAGTTAGGGACATCTCCTTTGCAACTCTTATTAACTCTGCGCTTTCCTCTTCTTCTTTACTTTCATGCCAACAGACCTTCAGTCCACATCTTTGCTTAATTGGAGCCAGTGGTTTTGGGTGTTCAGCACCACTACTAAATCTTCAACACTGGCACTTGTGACAGACTGCCACATGGTGGTGCTGTCTGACACCAGTCAATATTTAGTTCAATATACATTAAGAATGACTATTACCTGCCGCCCAAGGCCATTCTTTGGGGGCCTAGAATAGTCTGCATAGTCACACTTGTTTGTGATGGTTACTAGTTGCGTTGGTACTATCGATAGCAGCATGGCAGGGACAATGTATGGGGCAAGTTGCAATAGCCCCCTGATGAAAACCCTGGCACTTCTTTTTTACAAATCAAGCAGAGGTCTACACGTGTTTCTTCCTGTCTCCGATCTAGTAAAAAATATTGTAAAATTCTTTACCAATGTCATCTAGGCAATTTAAAACGTCATCGACCAGAAATTTCTACTTTTAAAAATGGTTTCTCATTTGTTAGCAGCTTGAAAAGTTGGCCCCTTGCTTGCAGTGTGGCAAATGGTTAATTTAAATACTTGATTCACAAGGTCTATTGCTGGTATAGTCACTCTATCTGAGCACGTCTCCTTTCACAAGATAAGCTCTTTGTTTTAGCTTACTTCTCCTACTACAAATAGTTTGGGTCAAATGTTCTAGCACTTTTAGGTAATCTCGAGGGTACCTAGACCCTGAGTTATGGAGTGACCGATCAATTCAAAATCATGGTACTATATTTATCTTTCCGAAAAAAAATAATGTAAAACCGTTAATCTGCCGAATTTCTTTTTGCCTGTGCTTGTTCCCTCTCCATGATTTAGCGTGGACAGATTATTTTATGTTCTGTAAGCAACAAGATGCTGTTGGAGTGAACGATTGCGCCACATAAATAAATTAAATAACGAAATCAATTTAAATGAACGCTTTAGTGGGATCCCAGTGATTGCACTGAGTCAGACAGTAGTTGAACAAATATTGGTGCCCTTAAAGCAGTGCATAGCTCGTCTTTCACCAAAGATAGTCAGAATGGTGCTGCTGGAAGCAGCAGGGAAACACAATAGGTTTCTCTTAGCGGCCATGTACATGCCATTAACTACTGACCGAAGTTTTAGGGCACAACTTCTCAGACGATAGCAGAGCGTAAGTGGCAAAGTATCAGAAGATAAGTGTCTGCGAAGCAGCCGCAAATCTCTCAGGGCCTGTGTGTTGCAGATACATTCCATTCTGTTGTACAGGACCTTTTTTTTTTAACATTTTGCAAACCTGTTTAAGTTGAAAAGATAGCGCAAACATGTTAGGTGTTGGATGTTGTGGCATTGCACACCCCTGCTGCTCACTTAGATACCGTATTACTTAGACATAGGTGCTAAAGATGATCCAGGGAATCTTAAGGATACCTATGTGTCAATGTAGATGTTATATGGAGACTACCTCATGTCACTGTCATTTCGTCATGACATGAACAAGTAAATAGCAAGTATCTATCTTTAATAATCTAACTTTCATACGCCCCTGCTATGAGTGCTTTCATGGCCAACTTTTGGCGTGGGCGAGCTGGGCCCGGGCCAAGTGCTCTAGTCTTCAGAGGGCTGTACAGAGCTGTCTGCCTTGAAGTCCTGCAGACAGCAAAGCCCCTCTGACTTGACTCACCTGGTTTAGACTAAACTGCTTTAAGCCATTTTATTAGTCTTGCTAAGGTGACGTTTTACACCCCATTAACCCCCTTCCTTGCCCTCCCATCTCCTCTCACCCCCTGCCGACACACACAAACACCGCGATTCGCACTGGCAACAACTAGAGTGATCGAGCTATGCTTTGAGTGAGTCAGAATATCTGGGGGAGGTGCTGAGAAGTGTGTGTTCAGAGGCCAGTCACTGCTTGGATGTGTGACTGACCTGAACACAAACGGACACCCTGTGCCCTAATTGTATTAACTAGCTCTAGTTGTAGCTAAGGCACCAACTTTCTGTCGCCTAAGGCGCTATCCAAGCAAGGGCAGCGTGGTAATCCTGGTGCGGCGTATAACTGGAGTCACCAGCCCCCAAGAGATAGGGTCCTAACAAAGGCCCCTGCAGCCCCAGCGGTGTGGGGCCCCAAGACTTACCCATACTGGAGGGGGCACCCTCAGCCCCTTCTGATATGAGTTTGACGGTCCCCTTCTGCACATTTTACAGGGGGGCCCTCTCAGGTTTTGTTACACCACTGCCAAGAGATTACAATTGCAGGAATACCATAGTACAGAAGCATTTTATCTAAAATGTTCCTGCTGAAAAGCACACATGGTCTTTGATTTAAAATCTTGCAGAAAATAGGGGAACACAAACAGGTATCTGAGAATTTCTGATTTGGACATGTTAGTCATCATTATCCCATAATAACGAGCAATCGGCCCCCAAGTTATGGAACACTCTACCACAACCCATTACAACTAGTCCCTCACTCATGCTCTTCCGGAAGCGCTCAAAGACCTGGCTTTTTAACCAATAAAACTGTAGTGACAACACTCCTTGAATATCTTGGTTGGTTTAGCGCCGAGACGCCTACGGGTATTCGTTCGCGCTTAATACATTTTAATAATAAATAAATAAATAATAAATAAATAAATTGCACCCAGAGATGTACAATTTCCCGTTTTTACGGTACATCTGGTTGGGAAAATTCCTGTATAAAATTAATCGGTCCACTCACGCTTGCCACATAGTCTGCAAATAACTCAAAATTAGACATGCAATATTATTTGGAAATATGCTAATCATATCTGTATCTTTCAAATGATAAACTTCAGCATTTTTAGCATACAGGCAACTGCCTGTAGCATAAACAGCATCCGGAATTCTAACAGAAAACAAATTCTTTGCAAAATGAATTAGATTCAAACCCATCATATTACTGAGCATATGATATAATCGTGTATTAAATAATAAAAAATAAGCATCCATTACATCTAGTAAAATGTATTGAAAGATTTGAAAATTGTATTTTAATGGAAAATAAATTATTTACGTTCTAAGGATCACTTTGTTAATCACGTTGAGATTTACTCAGAAACCCTGAAGCAAATGAATTCTCTAGTCGATCTATCAGGAAAATTATATTTTCGTGAGGAAGTGTAACCTTTTACCACAAATGTATTCTCACATGAATAAGACATAATTAAAAGTTGACAGCAGGCAGCTCTAAGGTCATAGCTGAATCCCTTTAGATAGAATGTGAACCATTATAATAACAGGGAAAGGCATGCGTTATAACTTTTCCAACTTTCCCTATCTGACGATTTCTTATTCTAATGTACCATGCTTGATCGATTCCCATATACAAGGTAAAAGAATGGCTAGTAGAAAAAGTGTGCAACATTGTATGTCACCGGTATATAACACACGCACACATTTCAAATGGCGAACATGCTAAATGGGGTTTATTTGAAAAGCGTTACTGCCAAAATTTGTATCATGTTTGTGATTAAAAATTCGGAAGTACACTTTCAATTGAATTACATTTTTGGATTTGAATGGAGATTCTCTTATATCACCATTCTATAGCCAGGGTATAGCCATCAAATCTCGAAACTTTTCAGAATTATCTGCTAATTCATATAATACTAGACATTTACCTAACATTATCTGAAGATCACTCTTTAATATAGCAGTCTTTTTAAGGGGATGGGGAATGAATGAATGCATTGCTAACAAGCTGTAAATTGACGGAAAATATAAGGTAATCTGTTAGCTGTGTTTATAGAAGGTAAATGTTTTTCTTTTTATTAACAAATAAATATCGAAAAATATGCTCCTGCCATCCTCTGAGGTATCTTCGATTCTCTTGTTATATTTGATGTTTTGCTGTTGTTCTCCATTCCTATGCCTCTCCTAATTACACTTCTAGGGACCAACTTTCCTATTCACTTCTTTCTTAATATCTTTGGGGCATATTATCAAGCGGCAGTGCTAATTATCGCTGGCCGCACTTAGCGTGAGATTTTTTATCGCAGGCTATCGCTGGAAAATATCTGCATGCTAGCGCTGTATTAACAACACTTAGCGCTATGGCGATAAATATGCCAGCGATAGCGGGGATATCGCTGTTTTCCATGGAACAACGCTGGTTTTCCAGCGATGTTCCATGGAAAATGCGATATCCTTGATGATAGGGCCGGTGGTCTTAGCCACACAATCCACCTCCATGTTAGGTATGCCTTAGTCTGGAATCAAACAGATGTTAAATTCCAGCGTTAAGGCCTAGTTAGCTCGAAAAAAAAATCAGCGCTAAACAGGACGGGGCTTAATTGTAAATACAGCGAAGCACCATTAGCGATATTTTATAATGTAGTTGTAAGGGGCAAGCCTAACTTGCATCTCATTAGCTATGCCAGGCGATGCCATAGGAAACCGGGCACTAAGGCAAGGAAACACGCGCTAGTGGGTCCTTGTTAATAAATGGATAAAATGACCACCGCTTTTTGCCCGAAAACGAACGCTAAAGCGGCGATAATGTTATTGTCAGCCATTGATAATATGCCCATTCCTTCTTCCTGCTTACTCCATTTTTGTTCATCAGATTGTTCAGAAATCTGTGTCCTGCTTTTTCTGCAATCTTCCAGATTCACACTTTTTTTTCTGGAACTTAGTTAAAACTAATATTCAATGCTTTTCCTTTTCTGTCACAAACTCTGAAATCCTTAAAAATTTCCCGTAAGTAGTCTTGCTTTCCACATGTCACGATTTTTCCAAAATTTTCACTGATGAATATTTATTAATGAGAACCTTAGGAAAGGTACCCACGTGGAAAATGTTCCATTCTTTCACCCCACATCTCTTTTAAACGTCCTTTTCAACAGCGTGCTGTGATATCAGAGCCCCCAAACAGTTTCTGACATTTTCAACCTTTTTTCGTTGTTGGGACTGAATATCGCCTTTTAATGGAATTCGTCCAACGCTGAAGTGTAATAAATCATGACAGTTTTCCGTGAAACTCGCAGAGATAATGTGCTCTAATCTATAAATACCGCAGATGTATAATAGTGAGTGTCATGTAAAACACCAGGCGATGTTCTATACATTCACAGTTCCGTGGGGTACAAGATGTATTTTAATATTAGCATTACGAAAAGTATGCTTCTTTTCATGCTACCAACACCTGCCTTAATTTTAGGAAAATACTGCAGAGTTTAGAAAAACTAACATAAATTAGCTTTCCTTGGTGTGGAATAATTTTAGAAATGAGCATAATAGCAACTATTATGAATTTGAATAAAATAAATAACAACAGTAATAACTATAAATGAAATATGATGTATGATTTTAGAATTTAAATTAAAGATACAACCTTTTAGCATCATTAAAATGTATTTCACTTAACTACACACACGGTGGAATTTGTTATATAAATGTATGCAATGGTTATTAGCTAACAAGACCACCATGTTTGTAAATGGCAGTCATTTATTTACCTTCTTGTGCCCTTTTCACGAATCACTTCCAGATTATCTTCAAACCGCACTGGGTACTTAAACAGCAAACATTTTAATTGCCGATATTTCGACAGAAGGTGTTGGTGAGAAGGCATAACCTTTACGCACAGGAATATTCTCATTAGAATACTTCTTAATTAAATGTTGACTTGTGTGAGATCAGAAACCAGAGATGATTCACTCTGAGGGACACAGTAGTCACTTCATGTTTATATGGATTGAGAACTGGAGGGAAAATGTGCAAAACAAACCGTCGATGTGGTTTAAAATGAAAAATCATAACTGTTTGCCCTGATAGCAAGTTTTAAAGGCGCCATGATTTGTGTTGGGGCTGCTTAAAATGAAATCTCAGTGAGAGGTCAACACAATTTCATGTTGACCCCAGGGAGGTGACAATGTGATTGAAAATATCTGCGCAGTATTTCAAAGCACAGCAATTGTTTTGCTGTCAAACTTCTTTCAAATATGTACCTGCATTTTCTTCTGGTCGTCATGGGCTCATGTCTTTCAAATAAATTAGATATAGGCTAAATTACCCTCTGCTGAACATTATAAGGTTGTAGTAAGTCACAAAGGGGTTACTTGATCATAGAGGAAAAAAAAGACCGTACATTGGGTTCAATTATTAGGTTATTGCACTATGAACATCCGTACAGTACAGGGTATTTTACTCCTTATAATACATGGTCATGACTTTAACTTCCCCCAAAAGCTCAAATCTTTCATATTTTGCTCCTTTCTATGAAATTGTAAGGTTATAATTAAGAATAATGAATGCAGATTCTGTAGGCCGAATTAAACTCACTAAAACACAGAGAGTAATTTGTATAAAATATATACATTTTATTGTAAGCCACCTCTAAACATAGCTACCCTTCATATATTGTAACATGCCGAGAGATCTCTGCTTTTGTGCAATGAATTTTTGAAGTATACATAATAAACATGCTGTCTCCAAGGACACTTTCTTTTAATGACTGTTCATTTCAGGAAAACAGTTAATTACAGTTGACAATAGTTCATTTTTTTGTATTCTTTAAGTTGCAGTTGTAAATCCTCTCTATCTTATTGCTTCTTTCATTTTCTGCTGGCAGGGGTATTAAGACATTTCAACTGAACTGTAATGTCCATTAAGCGGCTATGCCATTTTCTTTTTGCAGGTGATGAGTCACAACTATACTGAAGGTTAGAAACAGGTTTTGATATACAGATTGCAGGCTCCAATCTATTATATTTATTTGTGTATTTATTTATTTTTACAATTTTTACGCAATGTGGCCCAAATCGGTCAACGTTAGAGTGCTTTGCAATCAAGGAATAAACACATAACTGATACAAAATATACATACAGATATTGAAGCACAACTGCAGGGGAAAAGTGTAAACTTTATGAAGCCCTGATTAAGAGTTGCATGCAACTGGCAAGGAGATACATCTTCAATCAATCAATCAATCAATCAATGACATTTATTAAGCGCACTACATACCCGTAAGGTCTCAAGGCGCTGGGGGTGGGGGGGGGGGGGAGGGGGGTGCCGCTACTGCTCGAACAGCCAGGTCTTCAGCTTCTTCACCCATAAGAACTGGTAGCTCATGGTAACACCCATCCAGTACCATGCAATCACAAGGTTATCACCATAAAATGGGGAACAGCCATGAGTATCTGGTTAAACCGGGTATAATTCTAACCCAGCGCCTTGAGACCCCACGGGTATGTAGCGCGCTTTATAAGTGTCACTGATTGATTGATTGAATTCTGCATGGTGTGGTATTCCCTTTTCCGTGGGATACTCATATTTACCAACCACTCTGAGCAGGTGGTATGGTGCAAATGAAGACTGTAACCTAAGAGGTAGAATTACATTCTGCTCCTGTGACATGATTGGGGATTCTGGTGGGGGCTGCAAAAAAACTATCCCGACGGCAATGCAGCCCATTTGCAATTTGCAAATCAATATTATCAACCACATTTTTCTGCATGTAAAATCGGATCCATTGTACTTGCATTTGATATGTCCAGGTGCATGGGCATTATGCTCCCATTCCGGAATACCGCTCTACTCAACTCATAATTGGGTCCAATTGAGGAACATTGGCATGAGGTAGCAGATCAGCTAGATGGAAAGTGATCGGGCCATCTTCTTTTACAACAATGCATGAAACCAAGTAGTTCATAGCTGTGCTCCATGTAATGAAATGTAATATCTTATATAATATAAGATATTTACAGAGTGAATGACAACTGTGTAGTTATGGACAGCTTTCCACTGAATATGGATTTTGTTTTACCTACAACTTTTGACCCCACGGACAGATGTGCACCATTACCATTTTAACTCTTATTGGCATCTGTGCTCTAATCTACAGCAAAAACTGCTTACTGTGTTCAAGCCAAACCTCTGAAAGTTGGCTTTTGTTGGTTTGGAGAAAACACCTTCAGTAGGTTTTGAAATACAAACGTTTGATAGAAGTGCCCAGTGTACTTGAAATGGTTAACCATTTTGTATATCTTTGCCATTTAAAGTCCTGATCCAGTGATTTGTGACTCCTGTCATTCACATTTGATTTGATTTTAACAAATGTGTTTGGCTGGTGTTGGTCTCAGTAGTTCTTGAATCGAATTCAGATCACAACTTTTGTGCTGTTAAAACAAATGTCCACAGTACGGGGGAATAAAACTAGTGACTGACCACAGGGCAGGGTAGGGGGGACCTAGAGGCTTGGAAAACTTGAGTAACAGACCAGCCATGGCAAAACATAGAACACCTCAAATGATTCATGACTCAAAACAAGCACACAAGAACTGGCATTTAAAGTAGCGGAGTGTTTGCCATTTTGTGAACACTGTGATTTGCGACTCTCATAAAAATGGTATGAGGAACAGATGGAGAGTAAGAAATAGAAGGAGGGAAACATTCAAGAAATTGGAAGAACCAAAGGTCATGCACAGTAGAGGTTGTGGCACCCGGAGTTAAGTCCATGGAACGGGTTAGGCTTAGGGGCATACCACAGGCCAGGCTCTGAGGTCATCCCCTTCTGGGAATGGCCTTTGACTGTGAGCAGCAAGGGTGGACTACATGACAAAACCAGCAGCCATCCCCTGCTGTGCACGGCCTTTGATCATGCACAGAATGCGGTGGTGTCCTCCAGTGTGCTTGTCAACAACCCTCCCTGAACATGGCTGGAGGCTGTGCACAGCAGGGATTTGGAAAAAGTGCATTTTACAAAAACATAGAAATTCAGTGAAACAATAGTTGAAGACTGAGTATAATTTTGGCTCAAGGGCACAACAACATTGAAAATTGCCAATTATGGGACACAACACATGAATTGCATGCCATAAATCGAGTCACCCACCATGCACAAAGGACCCATTTTCAAAAGGTACTGGTAACAATTGTATTAACCACGAGTTAAACATGGCAGACAATGTAAGCTATGTTAGTTGTGTTGTTTTCTTTGACTATTATATAGTTTGACTAAACACTACCCACATATCTTCCACTCTATTTAAAGTGGGCTAACATGTGGCCAGTTTTCACTGTCCGTTACTGCCAGGTACGTCCGGATCTACACGCAGTGAAAACTTCAAACTGACCCCCATGCCATGATTGAAAAATCCCATGGTGAGGGACGGTCATTGTTTACCTTTTTCAAATAAAAAATCCTACTTTGGAATTTTCTTTTTGAAAATGTAGACAAAAACATGAATGCTTGATGTCAGTCGGACTTCCAATGCATTTTACAGTAACCCCCATGATGGCAGTTCCTGTAAATGCAAGCTTCGTCCACCGGGCCTGAAGGCATCTCTAAATTTGTTGGACGGAGTTCCCTCACCACATGCGGACTACAGCACTTCATAATTGCACAAGGTACTTACTCTTTCTCCAAAAGTCAAAATCTGGCTCTTAATTTGCTTCATTTAATAAAAGCAGAAAGGCTGATCATAGAATAGGGGGGCATATTACCAAGAATAAGCGAAAATTATCGCTAAGCTTGGTTTGAGGCAATACTTTTATCGCAGTGCTTCGCCTATTTTTATCGCTTAGAAACCTTGCAATTATCAAGGTTTATCTCCTAAGCGATAAAAATTGGCGAAATGCATGAATATCGCTGTAAAGTCAGCGATATTCATGCATTACCGAGCTAATGCTCTTAGCCATGTTATCCACCTACCATTGGATAACATGGCTAAGAACTGCTCTGGGCAGGCGTTAGCGTTTGGATATAATGGCCCTTAGCGCGATTATTTCCAAAAGTAGGTAATAGGAGATAGCTATGTTAGCGACTATTTTCAGTCTCTAACATCTTTGCACGCCCACTTTGCATGTCATTAGCGATAAATATCGCTGACATGCAAAGTGGGCCCCAAGATGATCGCTATCTCCTACTAGCTGTCGCTAACTGGTGTTAGCGACAGCTAGGTAATAGGGCGATAAAATTATTGCCGCTTTAGCGGGAAAAATTCCCGCTAAAGCGGCGATAAGCCCCTTGGTAATATGCCCCAGTGGTTCCTTGTCAAAATCACCGTGGCACATGCAATAAATCTTCTATAATGTAGACTGGGGGAAATCTACCACTTTTATTTCACTGTAGGCCAAGAAGAAAAATAGTAAAAAAAAGGGATTCCTATGTATTTATAGACAAAAGCAAAGTTGTGAAGTTTGTTCCAAAGTGAAATTGGTATCATACAAACGTGTGTGCACTTTGATGAATGTACTCCACTGTGAACGCAAACATTAGTTGTGAATCTGGCTTCCTTAATTATCGTTTTTCAGAGAATCGAGAAAAGAATGCTATTTAGTGCAAGGAGTGATGGTAAATGGTTTGCGTTGGAATGAACGTTTCACGTTTGCCTTAAATACAATAGCATACAAAATAAACTTTCGGGAATGCTTTGCAGTTGCCTAGCGGTGCATGACTGATCTAATATAGTCTTGCAATCGTTTAGTAATGCTGCTAATGATAAACAATGGCCCTAAGTCTATAGCCCTTTTATGCTGAGCAAGACAAACTCTCTATTCCCGCTCATTTCTTTGATTGTGTTTTGGTTGCTCATCTGCCCTCTGGCCAGGAATTAATTGCATTGAAAAATAATGCAATTGTTTATTATGTAAAACACTGTAAAACTGCCTCTAACCAAAATTACAAAAAAATGTTTGGCTGCACACTGCTAATACTGAAGAAAATATGAAACTAGAAATACCCCATATTTGCCAGTTCAATAATCTCTCTGCGAGCGAGATATGCTATTTCAATGAGCTTTGACAGTCAAGGAGACAACTCTGTCGTAACTAAATATTAAAACAGCAAAATGATATTATGGAAAAAGTAGTTGATACATCTAAGGATGTTGGCCACGTGTTCATTCACGAATCACGAACCTCATAATTGGTACCTATATCTGAATCTAAACTACTACCTCGACCCTGCCTTAACTAGCCAAAATCTAGACGGTCATGTGTAATACATATTCTATAATAAAGGAAAGCTTGTGCCCTGCAACTGTGAAATGGTGCTTCACATGAGAGAGAGAGGCCTTCCAGCGGTCGCATAAACAATAGCCGACAGGAAAGGTGTATACCACACAGCACATTGAAACTGAATTAGGGTTACACAGTAGCAAAAGACTAGAGGGCAGATTTACAAGCCCCTTGCACCACTTTTGCGTCATTTTCCCCATGTTAAAAATGACGCAAAAGTGGTGCAAGGGGCTAGTAAATCTGCTCCAAAATATATAAGAGGGTAGCACGTTTTTTCCTTATTCAATTTTCTAGCAATTCACATTAAAAAATATCTAAAAGCAGAAATTCTATGTCCAATTCACCAATGAATTTCTGAGAAAATAAAGTTGTTCTCCGGCTGTGCTACTTCACATGTTCATAAATGCAATTTGTAAAAGTGGATTGATCTCCACCTAAACCTCTGCTTCCCCCTTATCTGTTGTAACCCCCACCACAACAAGAGACCTCTGCATGTTTAATTCCATGTTTTTGGTGTACATGGACTGGGGCGGCTTCTTCACTAGGGGGAGGAGCGTTGCCCCACTGCTTTCTTGCAGTGCGAGAAGCAGAAACATAAAATGGTAATAACTATCATTTTATATTTCTGCTTTTCACACTGTGAGAAAGCAGAAGGGTTTGGTTTCTGACCAAACCAGTCATGCACACTCTCCCCTTCTCCAATGTAGGTTGCAATGCAGCCTACATGGAGAACATGGCCGTGCCATTAGTCGCTGGCTGGGCGGTGTCCCGACCAATCACAATGCTGCTTGCAACGTTGTCATTGGCTTAGGGTGAGAGCCTGGCTGCCTGCAGAGACGATGCGGGGCCCGGCCAGCGGAAAGGAAAGTTTAATATTTTTGTAATGATTAAATTAACCACCGATCGACCTCCCTCCCTCCGTGACCCCCTGACCCCCACCCACGAGTCATGCTGGCTGCGACTGTACATGGGAGTGGCAAGGTTATAATGGCGGCAAAGGGTGGAGCATTCAGATGAAAAAAACTCGTACAAAGTTAAAGTCAATTGCAGTCTGTCACCAGAGTTAGATCACTTTTGGAAAGGTGCGACCACTCGGTCCCCCCGAACGTATGGTAGGGGGCCCGGATGAGGCATGGGCGGAAAATCCGTTCCGCTCGCGGATTTTGCGGATTTTCGGGAAATCCGCAATCCGCGAGATTTGCGAATCTCCCGCAAAATCCGCAAATCCGCGAGCAGCGGATTTTGCTCGCACTGCTCGCACTGTTCGCGTGAGTTCGCGCCCCGCGAATAAGTGCAAAAATTGCAGAAATACGATCTTAGCAAAACTGAAAGTAACTACTTACCAGGTTCAAAAGTTCAGGCTCATCATTAGTAGCCATTTCCTGTAGTGCTTCCTGAGGGGCCCCTCCAGAGTTCAGTTGCCAGTTGAAACTATTATGTGACCCTGCTCTGAACCTCAGAATAGTTACACATATGCCACAAAGGTCCTAAATTACAGCTAAGGGAGACAAGCAGGAGCCAGGCTGGAAGTTAAAATCCATTAATCAGCCCCTAATTCATTATTGTCAGTTGGGGCAGGGCAGGTGTTGTAACAAATTTTGCAACAATGAAAGCACTAGCAAGTGCAAAAGATCACTAATCAGGGCGCACTAAGGAAGCAGGTGCCAGCTAAAAAAATATTCTGTGACACATTAATCAGCCCCAAATTAATTCAGGTCACTTGAGGCAGGGAAGGTGTGCTTTGCTTTGCCGAAAATAATGTACACTGGACAACCAGAGGGTGTGGTGATGAAACAGAGGGTGGCATGGGTGGGCCAGAGGGTGGCATGAGTAGTCAGAGAGTGGCAGTGGTGACAGAGAGTGGCAGTGATGAAGAAGAGTGTCCCAAACAGGCTGGACACATAGAAACAACAAGTTCGCAAAACTTGCGACCCGACAGGTAAGTTCGCAAATTGCGAAATTGTAAAAACCCTCGCGAACTGGCAGAAACACGGGCGAACACAAAAAAAAAAAATCCGCAAATTCGCGGGAATTCGCGGATTTTGCGGATTGCGAATCCGCAAATCCGCAAAATTCGCGAACGCGAGATCCGCAAAATTCGCTCATGCCTAGCCCGGATCCCCCCGGGAAACCATTTTGGGCGGGGGGCGTGTCACGGCTGGTATGCCCGAAGCGGCGTAGCTGGGGCGTGCCTTTTCCCACCCAAGAGGGGTTGTCCTAGACACCTACACCGTTGGCCACGCCCCGTAGGCGTACCGGAGGAGGGTACACGCCCTCCCGAAGAGGAATAAAGAGAGCAGAAATCCGAAGAAGCATCCTCTTGTTCCTGTGCTTGGAAGCTGCACCCACTCGTTGCACGTGAGCCCTCGACGGAACAAGGAGCAATTTTTGAGAACTTGTAATTTTTGTGTTTCTCTTTCAGGACTTCGAGCCTTAGGGTCCAGGACCGTGTTGAGCAACAGGGATCGAATATCTGTTAAACAATGCCTGGCAAGAAGGCGGGAAAGAAGTCTGGGACTGATCAGATGCTTCGCATGCTGATAAAAGATATGGCGAGTATAAAGAAGCAGATGGCGGCAATGAACAATACGGGTAAACCGAAGAAGGTTATAGGCCCGCATTGCCAGGAGTTGTCCCCGCGGGGAGGGGTAAAAGGGTCAGGAATAGGACGACAGGGGAGGAGGTCCCGGTTCCCGAGTCACCCCCGGCAAGCCCGGTCATTCCAGTCGAGGCCCCGGTACCGATTCCAGACGCGGGTCAACCGATTCCGGTTGTTGTTACGCCCGCCAGCGAGGAGGACATGCCTCCCGAATTAGCCACCCAGTTAGCCGCATGGCATGGCAGAAAGACAGGGGGTGCTACGGCACCGGGAAATACGGCCGAAGAGGCCAAGTTACTAATGCAGCAGTTGCGGCAGTCACGAGATGCTGCGAAGGCGAATCTCCCTCTTGTCCCCCCACAGATGACCTCGGAAGGACCGGCAGCTGGTGTCGAAAAAACGGCGGGAACAGCAATGGAGCCGGGTAAGCAAGCATTGCCAATGGCAAGGGAGGGGTCTTTGCCCTCAAGACGGGAGAAGGTGGTCCAGCATATACCGTTGGCCACAAAAGAATTGATATGGGCTGATAAGTACGTGAATATGTTTTCCCTGCTAACTGACCATCGCGAGATGGAGTATGTTAAGACACAGAAGGATTTGTGGCACCCGAGTGTATGGCGAGCAAAAATGGCGGGATTCGGGGTTGATGAGACAATCTCAAATTGGGCCATGGCCTTTGCGATGTTTTCTGCAATTATTGGGGAACGTAAGCCCGAGGTTTTGACCGAATTGTCTTGCTATCAGGCACGAATAATGGATTTTTATGAAACGTATGAGGGCGATGAATGGATGGGTTACGATATGAAATTCCGTAAGGCCAAGGAGTACGATTCATCTCTGACGTGGGATTGTCTCGACTCGATCTCTTGGCAGAAGCAGCTCCTGCCGGGCGCGACGAAGTCGTCCTCGCTTGGCAGGAATGGGTCGGGGCCTTCCCGCCAGCAGCCTGTGGCGCCCTTTCGAGCGGGCCCCGCTGGCGACCAACAACCACGGAATAGTGGGAATGGGGGTAGGAAAGGGGTCTGTTAGAATTTTAACAGGGGCAAGTGCACAAGGCCACAAGGGACATGTAAGTTCAGACATGAGTGTGCAGGTTGCGGAAATTCTTCACACCCCGAGAGTTCGTGCAGAGCCAAGAATGGTGATACGGGGGGCAGAGTAGGGGCCAAACAGGTCTGAGGGGGACCATTGTGTACCGCTACCTACCCCCGTGGATATCATGGCAATGATCCCCTGGCTAAACGAATACCCTGATCATGTCTCCGCTGGGGTGTTGAGGAACGGCTTCTTATATGGTTTCCACATCCCGGCGGGGGATTTTCGTGGGGAATCACATTGTAGAAACCAACTGTCGGCTCAGCATAATCCAGCGGTGGTTGAGAGGAAGATTGCGAAGGAGGTTGCCCTTGGCCGGGTTGCTGGCCCATATAGGCAGCCGCCAGTAACTAATTTCATCTGTTCCCCGTTGGGAGTAGTTCCCAAGAAGGACCCGGGGGAATTTAGGCTGATCCATAACTTGTCAGCTCCGAGGGGTCTTTCGGTGAACGATGCGATTGACCCGGGAGTTTGTTTGGTGCGGTACGCATCCTTCGATGATGCCGTCGCCATGTTGAATCGCCTGGGGCCCGGAGCACTGATGGCGAAGTCAGATATCGAGTCAGCGTTCCGGTTGCTCCCGGTACACCCACGTGATCAGTGTCTGTTAGGCTTTGTGTTCCAAGGAAGTTACTACATGGATAGATGTATGCCAATGGGTTGCTCCATCTCTTGTGCTTATTTTGAGAAATTCAGTTGTTTTCTGCAATGGGCGTTCACCAAAGCCACTGGCCATACCCGGGTTATGCATTACCTAGATGATTTTTTGTTCTTGGGGGCAGCCGGCGACACACAATGTGCGCAGGCGTTACAGGAATTTTGCACTCTCATGAAGGGTTTCGGGGTGCCATTGGCACCAGGTAAGAAGGTTGGACCATCTACTTCACTCGAGTTTCTTGGAATTGAGCTCGATTCTGTGGAGGGATGTTTCCGTTTGCCGGTGGGGAAGGTAGCGAAGTTCAGGGCTTCCCTCGAACTGTGCATTAGCGAAGAGAAAGTTAATCTCCATCAGTTACAACAAGCAGTGGGCCAGCTTAACTTTGCCCTGAGAGTGATACCAATTGCCCGCCCCCTTTTCCCGCTCTATTGCACAAGCCATGGTTGGTCTCAAGGAAGGACACCATCGCACGAGACTGTCTGCAGAGGTTCGCTAGGACATGCGCATATGGTTGGCATTTCTGGCGGATTTCAACGGTCGAGTGGTGTGGAACAAGCCGCCAGCGTCCTCTGACGAGCTGGGTTTGTGGACCGACTCAGCAGGGAGCGTGGGATTTGGCGCCATCTTTGGTAATCGATGGTCGGCGCAAACATGGCCGACGTGGTGGCACACCAGCGGTCTCACAGGTAACACTGGGTTTCTCGAGTTGTTCCCCATTTTTGTGGCTCTGAAGGCATGGCCGGATGAGTTCCGAGATCGCTCTGTGGTGTTTTGGTCCGATAATATGACTGTAGTTGAATGTATAAATAATCAGGCAGCACGCTGCAAGTGGATATTGAGATTACTGAAGGAAATTGTACTACTTTGCATGAGACTGAACCTACAATTCAGGGCGAAGCATGTGCCAGGTGTACTGAACCAGGTGGCTGATGCACTCTCTCGTTCACACATGCAGGCTTTCAGGGGTTATCTACCTTCCGCGGACCTAGCGGCGGCACCATTTCCCGAAGGACTATGGCTACTCGGTGCCCCGGATTACAAGACCTCGTGGCAGCAAGCTTAGCCCCCAGGACAAGGAAGGCATACGAAGGAGCGTTTCGTTCCTATTGTGCATTTTTGGGTCCGACAGGAGGGGACAATTGGGGTCAGGAGGAGTATGTCCTGAAGTTTCTAGTAGCACTGCACAGGGCAGGCCGATCAGCGGCAACGGCCAATAGGCACCGGGCCGCCATTGCATTCATGGCGCAGGCGCATGGCATCAAGGACCCGACATCTTCCTTTTTGGTAAAGAAGGCCCTTCGTGGTTGGCAACGCCTTGAGGGTCGTAGAGTAGACGAGAGGCGCCCGATTGGGTTAGAAAGGTTGTCCCTGCTGATGTCGATACTCCCCACGACTTGTTCCTCCCAGTTCGAGGCAGTGCTGTTCCGGGCCGCTTTCGCATTAGCGTTCCATGGGGCTATGCAGGTGAGCGAGCTGGTTGCAAGAAATAAGAATGATGTGGAGGTGGGTCTGTGTCGGGATCACATTCTGATTAAGGGTGATTCAATGGTGGTCACAATAACCAGGTCCAAGACCGACCAGGGTGCTATGGGAGACAGTATTGTTGTCCAGAGCATGCGAGGGTCCCCCATGTGCCCGGTGAAGTGCGTTGAGGAATATTTGGCGCGAAGGGCGGATGCATGGGGGGGGAAGCCTGCTGAGACACATCAACGCCACCCCACTGACGAGGTTTCAGTTTCAGAGGGTGCTAACAATGGCAATCGCAGCGGCGGGCTTGGACCCGGGCGATTTCGAGACCCATTTGCTTCTTGTCTTCTGTTTGGTTTACAGTTTCGCGAGCATACTATGCGGGGCGGACTGTGCAGTCGACCCGGCACCTGGGGACCAGCGGTCAGAGATCACTGGCTGAGGAAAGAGTGGTGTGGGTCGTGGGCCACTCATACGTGAGGCGGGCCGGGGACGTATTCAAAGCAGGTGACGTGACTCACGCAGCTGGGGAATACGGGTACAGGGTGACCTTCCACGGAAGGGGCGGGCTCTGTATTGACCAGTTTCAATGTTTTGTCGAGGAACTGTTAGGGCGGCAGAGGTCACCGCCATCTGTAATCATAGTACACATGGTGGGCAATGACTTGGTGACACTCGGTCTGCGAGTACTACTCGAGCGAGTTCTGTCTACTGTTAGCTGGCTGGCGAGAAGGATCCCGGGGTGCACGATAGCATGGTCCCACATGATTCCCAGGAAGGTGTGGCGGGGGGGCCTCTCTGTGGCAGCACTGAATCATTCAGTAAAAAAAGGTCAACAACAAACTTGGTAGGTTGTTTCGCTCGGCGCAGTTGCACAGTATTCCGCATGGATGTATTCGGGGTGATCACATGTATCTCGATGATGGCGTCCATTTGTCCAGGCAGGGGAATGTCTTACTCATAGGAGACTTCATAGCATGGTTAAGGGGTTTGTAAAAGCATGACCTTTAGTAGGAGTTTGTGGGGGGGCCGGATAGCCGGTCAACTATCCGGCCTGTGGCGGTAAGGTCATGATCGGTGAGAAGTAATTTCAAGGTCCCTAGAGGGGGGGCGCCACCCACTATGGTGGGAGCGCCCGGGGGGAGGCGGCCATTGGCCCCTCACACGGGGAGGCGGCACCCACTAAGTATGGGTCGCCTAAGGAAAGGCGGTCATAGGCCCCTTCCAGGGGAGGAGGTGGCTGGATGACCCTCCTACAAATTTCTCGGGGCCCGGACATCCGCGATGGCGGATGTGATAGACAGTGTGGGGTGGGGTCCACGCTACCTTCTTACAGACACCTCACACGTCCTCGGACGACCGTTAAGATGGCGTCGAGTTAAAATAGGGGGCCCCCGCAAAGACAAGGGAAATTGGAGTTGGCACAGAGGTACAGTCCTCTGTGCGCCCGCCCTCACATCATGAGGGGGAGAGTTCTGGTAGTAGGGATCTGACACCGGTTGCGACCTTGCCGTTGGCCCGTAATGCTAGGATGTACAATTTTAATTTAGAAAGTATGCATTTGCAGGATGTTAGACTCGGCTAGGAAAACCTTTGTACTAGAGATTTGTTAAGGTTAGCCAAAGAACGTGTCTACATCGAAATGTAATAAATGAAAATTGTACATGATATGAAACTGTTATTTTAATGTTTAATTTTGTTTCATATTTTAATAAATACGGCCGGGAGGGTAACTCCCTCCCGCCTTCCAAAAGTTCAGAACTGCGTCCGTCTTCCCATTCTTGGGAATTGTGTTGGGAGGGGGTGACAGGCATCCGGCCATATGGAAAGGTGCGACCACTCGGTCCCCCCGAACGTATGGTAGGGGGCCCGGATCCCCATGGGAAACCATTTTGGGCGGGGGGCGTGTCACGGCTGGTATGCCCGAAGCGGCGTAGCCGGGGCGCGCCTTTTCCCGCCCAAGAGGGGTTGTCCTAGACACCTACACCATTGGCCACGCCCCGTAGGCGTACCGGAGGAGGGTACACGCCCTCCCGAAGAGGAATAAAGAGAGCAGAAATCCGAAGAAGCATCCTCTTGTTCCTGTGCTTGGAAGCTGCACCCACTCGTTGCACGTGAGCCCTCGACGGAACAAGGAGCAATTTTTGACCCCCCCACCAGCCCCTTATGGCAACGTTAGTACTGCAATAAAGTGATTTGCTTTGATAACGTCTTTTTTCTCTTGGTTTAGTGGTTAATAAAAATGTCAATGTTGGTACTGCAATAAAGTGATTTGCTTGATTACATCTTCTTCCTTGGTTTAGCGGATGATAACGGTCTAGTTTAATGATGTGATGGATGTATAGTAATATAGATAAATATTGCAATGTACAGTTAATTTTCTTCTTAGTTCATAAACAAACGTCGTATTTATTTTTTGGTCGGGCGGTAAGGTCATGATCGGTGAGCAATAATTTCAAGGTCCCTAGAGGGGGGGCGCCACCCACTATGGTGGGAGCGCCCGGGGGGAGGCGGCCATTGGCCCCTCACACGGGGAGGCGGCACCCACTAAGTATGGGTCGCCTAAGGGAAGGCGGTCATAGGCCCCTTCCAGGGGAGGAGGCGGCTGGATGCCCCTCCTACGAATTTCCCGGGGCCCGGACATCCGCGACGGCGGATGTGATAGACAGTGTGGGGTGGGAGGGGGGTCCACGCTACCTTTTTACAGACACCTCACACGTCCTCGGACGACCGTTAAGATGGCGTCGAGTTAAAATAGGGGGCCCCCACAAAGACAAGGGAAATTGGAGTTGGCACAGAGGTACAGTCCTCTGTGCGCCCGCCCTCACATCGTGAGGCGGAGAGTTCTGGTAGGGATCTGACACCGGTTGCGACCTTGCCGTTGGCCCGTAATGCTAGGATGTACAATTTTAATTTAGAAAGTATGCATTTGCAGGATGTTAGACTCGGCTAGGAAAACCTTTGTACTAGAGATTTGTTAAGGTTAGCCAAAGAACGTGTCTTCATCGAAATGTAATAAATGAAAATTGTACATGATATGAAACTGTTATTTTAATGTTTAATTTTGTTTCATATTTTAATAAATACGGCCGGGAGGGTATCTCCCTCCCGCCTTCCAAAAGTTCAGAACTGCGTCCGTCTTCCCATCCTTGGGGATTGTGTTGGGAGGGGGTGACAGGCATCCCGGCCATATAAAATTGTTCAAATTTACTCTAACGAAGCCTTGGAGTTAGCCACATAAGGTACTACAAGGGAATCACATTGGATTCATGGACACAGAGAAAGACCACCTACAAAACAGAATTTGAAAAAATACAACACACAGGCACAAACCTTTCAAATACACACCTGCTAATGAAAAAGCCTGGGGGAGTCAGTAATTCTAATACACACATATCAATGTAGCGCACCATTAACCAACAATATTGAGCATGCCAGCAGGAGAAAGGAAGCCAACATCAATCGAATTTTTCATCCTGTCAACAAATGTCTTTGTCATCTTGCCCCTTATATAAAGGAACCAGTGGCGGCTGGTGACATTTGAAAGGGGTAGGGCGTAAAAGTTGATAATGCATGTTACGTCGCGAGCGAAACCATGACACACTATTAAACTATTCCCTGTGACACTATTAACTAATTGCTCGATATTCTAATAACCAGTTCTGCAGGACTTTGCATATTCTGTGAGACACTATTAGCAAGATTTCTCAGACAGAGTCACCCAGTTTCTTGAGACACTTAGTTGTGCTTGTAACCAGTTCAATTAGAATCTATTATGCAGCTAATTGAGTCACCATTAATCAATTTATTGAGGCACTATTAACCAGTTTCTTGAGAATCACTATTAAGCAGTAGTATCTATTAACCAGTTCCCTGAGACACTATTAACCAGATTCATGAGGTACAAATAACCAGCAGAATGAGACATTAAACAGTTCAGTGAGACACTTTTAACTGGTTCCCTGCAACTGTATTAAACATCACCATGACAATTAAACGGAAGTTCATCTCCTCCATATTTCTTTCTATAGGTCTTGCAGTCAGACGTGTTTTGCCAGCTCAGCAGTACGACCAACCTGGGCAGGGATGTCATTTTTAAAACTTGCATACCCATAGTGCCCCTGCGATGCAAATGAAGTAAGGCAGGTTTTTTCCTACGTCCACATTTTCTTTTATCTACGTCCACATTTTCTTTTTCTTTAACACCTTGGCTGCTGGGCGTTTTCCCCCTCCTGTGCTGGACATTGATATTTTACATTATTCATGACGAGCTCAGCTCGTCATCAGCACAGCTCAACTGTGCATCATGACGAGCTGAGCTTGTCATGAGCATCGAAAGGGTTAAAGAATCTTAGTTTATTTTGTTAGGAAAGAACCACAAGCGTAATACCCACAGTTTTTACTATGGTGTAGACACTCTTAGTAAGGAATTGATTGAAAATCAGAATTTATTGGTATGGCCCCTGCACAAGGATGACACCATGGGGCATATTATCTAGATGTGCATTATATAACGCACTTCGCACATTTCCATATCGCCGGCTATCGCCGGATTTTTTCGCCGTGTTAGCGCGTAATTATCAATGCGCAACACATAAGTCAAAATTAAATTTGGCAAAAGTTGGCGATATGGAACATTAGCGCATGAGAACAAACGTTGTTTTCACGCGCTAAAGTGTGCCTTGATAATATGGGGGGGTGGATTCAGCGTTATGATTCACACCCCCATGTTATCAATGCCTTAACACCTGGTAAGAGCAGGTGTTGGGAGACCTGCGATAAAAGATATCGCAGGTCTTCTTCTCCCAAAGCCTGCCTTGGTAATAGGGTGTTCCCACCTCCAACCACATTTTACATGTGGTTGGACGTGGGAAAGCTAACTTTGTATGTCATTAGCGATCTTTCTCGCTGACATGCAAAGTGGGCTTGAGGCAGGCGTTAGCATGCCCTTGTTAATAGGGCGCTGGAAGTATCGCCGCTTTCTCTGCACAATTCGCCGAAAAAGCAGTGATACTTCTGCTTTCTAATATGCCCCCAAATTCGATAACATTTTTTGATATTAATCATCAATTAATTATCACTGTATGACTGAGCTGCATAACGGCCGTCCAATATAATTACCTCCTTTTTTTGACACGAAAAGAAGAGCTATAACTTTCCTTTTAAAATATTTGTTTATGGTATTGTGACACTTGCACAGACAAGATATAACGTAAGAATATAACTAGAGTAGTTATTTCATGACTGATACTGTATGCTTTTTTTAAAAATTTAATAAATAGTTTTGGTTGACAGTGTCACCAATGTGAAATGTATTTTTATATTCCCATCTGTGTGTTTTTAGGTACTACAATTGACCGACGCAGGAGGTTTTCAAAGGCAGGAGGTTGGAGAAGTTCCGCTGATCTGCTGATTGTGCTGCCCTGGGGTGAATGTTTGCCATGTTCAGTGTTTGTGCGTGCCTGGTGTCCACAGGGGCCCACGTGTGGTTCCTCCCCATGGTTTTATATCGTCACTTTGCAGCCCCTTCTGATAATAATAATATTAATAGTAAAGGAGTTTGTAGAGCGCATGGTGACGCCATCTGGGCGTGTCCCCGCGCTGTGTGAGAGAGAGGCATAACCGTGACCAAGGGACCGACTCTATAGGGCGTACAGGTAGGTCTTTAAAAGTTTTCTGAACTTAGTTTCAGTGTCTGCTAGCCTAATGTTCGCTGGAAGGGAGTTCCATTTGTTAGCCGCTAGCACTCTAAAAGAGCGGCCTCCTATTCTGGCTTTTTTTACAGGAGGGATTTTAAGAAGGCCAGTTCCCCTAGAGCGAAGTGTTCTGTTTGGCTCATAAGTGAGGGCTATGTCCGCCAGATAAAGAGGGGCTTTGTGCGAAGTAATCCTATAGCACATTAAGAGCGCTTTGAATAGGATCCTTTTTTTTATAGGTAGCCAATGTAGAGCAGCCAGAGTTGGTTTGGATGCTGCTCTTTTGGGTAGTCTCAGGACCAGTCGTGCTGCAGTATTTTGAACTACCTGCAGTCGCCTGATATTTTTTTCAGTGGTTCCTAGGAATAGCACATTGCCGTAGTCTATACGGGAGGTCACTAGAGCTTGGGTCATGGTTCGTCTAGCCTCTAAGGGTAGTAGGTCCAGGGTGCGATTAAGAGTCTTTAATACCCCGAAACACTTCCCCACTAATCTATGGATGTGGCCATCATAAGATAATTTGGGATCAACCCAGATGCCCAAGTTCTTGGCTTCCTTACAGGGAGTAGGTAGGGGGCCAAGACAAGTTGGCCACCAGTCTCTTGTCCAGCTTGCATCATTCCCTCCTATCACCAGTACCTCCGTTTTGGAGCCATTAAGCTTCAGGCAGTGTAGATTCATCCATCCTGCTAGATCCTGCATACAGGCCTTAAAGTTGGCCGCTGCCGTGGTAGGAGCTTGAGACAGGGAGATTAGTAGTTGGGTATCGTCGGCGTAAGATACTAATTTAACACCGTACGATTGCACCACATCTGCCAAAGGAGCCATGTATAAGTTGAACAAGGTGGGGCTCAGGGCAGAGCCCTGAGGCACCCCTTGTTCTAAGGCTATGCTGTCTGAGGGGTAAGCTCCCCTCTGTACCTGAAAGCTACGATCAGTAAGGAACGCTTTCAGCCAGCCCAGTGCCGACTTGGTGACCCCGGCCTTGTTTAGGCACTGTAGCAAGATGGAATGTGCTACAGTGTCGAACGCGGCACTGAGGTCCAGCATAATGAGTGCCATGGTATGACCAGCATCTGCTCCTAGTCGCAGGGTTTCAGTTGCTCTCAGAAGGGCAGTCTCCGTGGAGTAGCCAGGTCGAAAGCCAGACTGAGAGGCGTGAAGGAGATTGTTAGTTTCCAGATGGGCCATTAACTGATTGTTAGCTATTTTCTCCGCCACCTTCGCTAGATAAGGTAGCAGGGAGATAGGGCGTAGGTTTTCATGGGTATCTTGGCTCACATTAGGCTTCTTTTTAATTGGGAGAACAATTGCTTTCTTCCATACTTCCGGGAGTCTGGCCGAAGCAAAGGAGACCTGGAGCACATGTCTAAAGAATGGCTCCAGTACTGTCAAGCTCGCTCCTAGTACCTTAGGAGGAGCCGGGTCACGAGGGTAGCTTGACTTGATGCTTTTACATATGCTATTGAGGATTTCTGGAGAAGGGACCGAGAAGCATTGTAAGCATATCTCTGTGGTGCTAACTCCTTCCCTTTCTACAAAATCATGGCCAGATGTCAGATTACCAGAGAAAGTGGCATAAATGTTTTTTATCTTTCCAGAAAAGTAATTAGCGATTTTGTTACATGTTTCCACTGAGTCGGTTTGGGTGGTGTTGTCATTGGTTAGCACTGAGATCTCTTTAAAAATTTTAAAGAGCTCCTTAGAGGAGTTCTCTGCTTCCTCGATGCGAGATTTATAATGCATGGCCTTAGTAGTACGTATTTTGATGTAATATTCCCTTTGAGCTTTTTTGTATTGAATTTTGACTGTAGGGCAGAAATTTAGGCACCATTTTCGTTCTAATTTTTTACAGGAGGATTTTGCAGCCTGTAGCTCAGGAGTGAACCACAGGGAGGTCTTCTTTCTACTATTAGGTTTTTTCATAGTACGTATAGGGGCAGTGCTCTCTAAGGCAATACAAGTAATAAGAGACAGCTACCGGCTGCCACGCTACAGAAAGGCGCGCAATGTGCTCTGAAGAGACATAGACAGAAATGGGGTGAACACCACGAGACACAGGCATAGGGTGTGCACTGCCAAAAGTGGAAAAGACAGGCTGTGCATGAGGTGCAACAAGGGCTAGAGAGAGAAAAAAAGTCCCAACTTGCTGCTCGAGTCTTGGCGCCGACTCTGTCACTTAAGCTAATGCCTCAAAATAGCTAAGCTCTCCAATGTAGTCAGGGGGGTCATGTAATAGCAGTTAAATTGAACATAGGTGCCAACATGTATTCTTTTGGGCCTGTGTTGTGTCAAACAAGTTCAGTGGTGTCCACAGAGAAAGGGCTCAGTCACAGCTTCCGCTTCATCAGTAATGTTTCCAAAAGTGAAAGCACATGAAGACACACGAGAATGAGGACAGAATCTGGCGACACGCCTCCTAGAGCCCGCCCCCTCTCATGATGTGTTTAAAATGTTCCCACCCATTACCACATTCTCCTTCTCAGCCTGTCCCGCCCCGCCCCCTGTCATTGAAATGAATGGAGTTCTGGGAACTCCTGCCAGGGCCATTGTGTAAGAGCCCGAAGTCCAACCTTACTGCTGACATTGAAAATCAGCACGCCCTCTGCCCTGATGTCACAGCTGTAGCTTGTGCCTGCAGGTCGAAGAATACCTCTCCCAGCAGGAACATGCACAGCAGGAGCAGGACATCTGAAAAGTTCATCACAGCTGCCCATAAAAACAAGAGAGCAGCAAGTAGTAGTTTATTTACAGCTGCATGACGATTTTCTAAACTCTCTTTTTTCCTCTTCTCTCAGAGTGGTAGGGCAGGGCGACGCCCATTTTGCCCATTGACACCAGCCGCCCCTGAAAGGAACAATTACTTGAGGAGGAGAGAGAAGACATATTTCAGAGCAACATTATCTTTGGTATGTAGAGGGAGGTAAGAAGCATTATTCTGCTTCTGTCTAGATGTGATCCTCAACAAAGCAGAGCAGAAGATGGGTCTCACTTCACTTGCAGCCTGCTCCCAGGCATCCTAGAACTCCATTCATACTGGATGGCCATGTCGCAGTGGAGCTATTGTCGCTGGTGGAGTTTAGGGGAAGTGTCAGGATCGTGTCTCTCTGTGCAATCGCACATCGTTGCCTCTGCATGCAGCACATGCCACCTCTATTGTATTACTAGCTCCAGATTGGGGGTTGGCTTGTTGTTGTGATGGGCTGTCTGCTCCTCTTATGTTTCCCACCATGACTAGCTCCGTGAATGACAGTCGTTTGCGCAGACCATACACTTCCTGTCTGCAGCTCCTAGGGACCAGTAGGTTCCAGCCAGACCTGTTCTGTGCAGCGTCATCACTGAATCGTGTGTTATCATCTGGGACCACTCATGATCAACAAGAGAGAGAGGGATAATGTAGAGAAAACACTCTTGGTCCTCCAATATTTAGTATAAACAACGAAAGAGTGTTACACACAGGTTCCAAGCGGGTGCCTGGCGATGCGGGCGGTGTGCCTCTTTCACCACCACCCCCCTCCCATAGACCCATGGTGTAATGATTTCTCACATCAAACGTGCAACTGGTTCCTCTAATTCAGAGGCTAACCACCCCCTTTTTTCTAATTGCACTTTTTACATTTCACTTTCACATCTTCAGGTCAGGGTGGGCCTTAGCGTGCCCATACCGCCAAGGTACAACTCTTAGGTCCTGAAGAATGCCAGGTAATTTACACCACGATGGCAGAAACATGTTGACCCCACTTAAGAAGAAGTAGCCGAACAATTTATTTTGCCCCCTTCCCACACCTTGTTTTTAATATGTTGGATTGGCCACCCAATAAACTTTTTGTGACACAATCCAGACATTTTTAAGTAAATCACACTGTCACACTTCCATTCTTCACAAACACAAAAAAACAGCTTCGCAGTAACTCTGGCGTCGAAGCACACCGGGGAGGCACTCTGGCTCTCCCGGTGGGGCCCGATGATGAAGCATGTCACCAACCAGGTTGATGATTGAGGGCTTTCTATATAAATCTAAAGAGATTTATATATCTATCCCCATGCTCCCTTTCTTGATGTTATAGTAGGTACACTCTTTCGTTGTTTATACCCATCATTTGGGACCACTCACAGACTTGCTGAGGAGAGGAGGGAGTAATTGATGTCCAACTTTCAGAGGCATAACTTAACCATTAGAAAATGACCCCCTCTGCAGCCCCGTGGCGTAGTCATGGAAGAAAAGCACTGTGGCGTTATCCACTTTCACCTCCCCCAGCTTGATTCCTTCCCTTAGGACAGCGGCACAATCCCTGTAGGAGGCAGAAGAGAAAGGGTCTAGGACACGTCCCTGTCAGTGGAAAGCTTAATGGCACTTAATAGGCCTGCTCTACAAATAAGAATGTGGAGAGTGCAACAGCAGGCAGTAGGTCATGTAACCATGTTTCAATATATGCCACTGCATTAGGTTTTTCTGTTTCCCTGGGCAAACCCATCACCCACACGTTGTTCCACTAGAAGCGGCCCTCCGCATCCTCTGCTCTTCTTTCAAGTGACTTCACACAAGCCAGTTAACTGCTGTACCTCCTAAGCTGCGTTCTGGGTATTAGGGTTGACTTTGGCCAGTTCTTTCTCAATGTCGTGTACCGTGTCAGTCAGCTTGCGATGGTCTGACTTCAGCTTGAAGTCGACTGTGATTTTATCGATGTGGCCCTCAAGGGAAGTGCATGTTTGTTTGAGGGAGATACCTATTTTCTCCACAGTCATGAGTATAGAGTCTAGTTTGGAGTCCAGGATGTCCACTGTCACCTGCCCCGGTGGCCAGTGACCCACACCTTCTCGGTCTGACAAAATGGAGGAGCAGCCATTTGTCGACATCTACCCATGTGCAGGTGTCCCATTGTTGCGCCAAATGCCCAGGCACTGTGTATGATTCCACTTTTTTTGAAACCGGCAACGTGGTGGAAGGTGACGATGTGATAAATAAGGGGATTATACAAGCCACAATGATTTGATGCAAAACTTGGCACCATCTAAAGAATTCAGTCTTGTAAAAAATTGCAGTAAACACATGTAGGACTTGCAAACAATACAATTGCAAGGTGGCTATCCCTGTGTACCCTTGGACCATTGGACTACAAATTCCGCAAACACACTTATTCTTCGTCAAAATTAACTATCAACATAGTCTCATCACTTTTTGCCCTGAAGAACTCTTCTGGACGAAACGTGTTGGCTACGTTTTGTATGAAGAAAAATATTAAAATAATTTTTTAAGCCCTACTGAACGGAGTCTTCAAATCTTTCATTGATTATTATTTTTCGCTGTGGGGAGTGCTGAACCATTGTGTTTTGTTGTAAAATTTGGTGTTTATGCCCTTGGAAGCCTAAGGGTATGTGGCTTCAGGTTCTTGGCACCCAGACTCTTTGAATATATAAGACCAAAATATTTGATAAGTGCAGTCATTATTGCCTTGTACCTTTGATGCTCTATTGTTGTTTACAGTGTATGACATGAAGAATGGAGCAGTGTGGCCAGCTGGCCCCCTATCGTCCAGTCAGGTGTATGCTAGCCAGGAATCTTTATTTGGACAGCACCACCAATTAATAAATCAGGGACGTAAATAGCGGGGATACTCACCCGTGAAGGTCTCAAATCGCTGGTGGAGTGGGGTGGCTGGTCGGACTGGGTGAAGGATCATTCGAAGAGCCAGGTCTTGTGGTCCTTCCTGAATTGGGTCAGGGACGAGGATTACCTGAGGTGCAGGGTCAGGGTGTGCCTGGTTTTAGTGGCGAAGTAGGAGAATGACCTTCCTCCTGTTCTGGTCTTGTGGATTTTGTGCACAGGGGCGAGGGTGAGTTGAGAGGATCGGAGTTATCTGGCGGGCATGTGAAATGTGATGTGGTGGTTCAGGTATGTGGGTCCTTCGTCATGTAGAGCTTTGCAGGCGTTAGTGATGAGTTTGAAAATGACTCTGTTGTTGACTAGGAGCCAGTAGAGTTGTCAGAGGTGTTGCATGTTGTGGCTGCAGCAGAGGATGTCAAGAACCAGTCTGGCTTCGGTATTTTGGATGTTCTGTAGTTTCTTGAGGTATTTCTGGGTGACACTAGCATATAGTCTGCTGTCATAGTCAAGTCTGCTGGTGAGCTGTGCATGGGTGGCTGTCTTTCTGGATTCTGTGGCATCACTCTGAATGTCTTTTGAAACCGGCGGATCAAGTGGAAACAGGCTGAGGAAACTGCAATGATTTGGTGGTTCATATTGAATGATGATACCAGTATGATATTGAGGTTCCGTGCATGGTATATCAGGGTGAGGAGAGATCCCAGAGCGGATGGCTAACAGGAGTAATCCCAGATAGAAGAGGTAGGTACCAGGATGAGTACTTTAGTCTTGTCCAAGTTGAACTTAAGGGGCTGTCTCTCATCCAGGTAGCAACAGCCTTGATTCCACTATGGAAATTGGTTCTTGCTGTAGTGGGTTCATTGGTGAGGGAGAGGATCAACTGCATGTCATCAGTGTAGAAGATTATGTTGAGTCAGTGGCTTCTTACAATGGCTGCAAGGGGAGCAATTTTGACGTTAAAGAGGGTGGGGCTCAGGGAAGTACCACAGGATAAACCAGAGCTGATCTTTGTGGTTTCTGAGAGGAACAGCGGTAGTCTGACTCGCTGGGCCAAGCCGGTGAGGAAGGAGTGGATCTAGTCCAAAGCCTTGTCACAGATGGTGGCATTGTGGAGTCTTGTGATTTGGGTGCCATGGGAGACGGTGTAGAAGGAGGCAGAGAGGTCTAGTAGGATGAGGGTTGCATTCTCGTTCCGGTCGAGGAGGGAACAGATGTTGTCGGTGGCAGTGAGGAGAGCAGTCTCTGTGTGTAATCTACCTAGAGTCTCGGGGTCGATTAAAGACAAACCAGAACACGAAATCAGAGCTACTCCTGTGAAAACCTTTAAGACAGATTTATTTAGTTTGTTGTATAGAAATGAAGAGAAAAGAAAGCGATATATATCCGCTACTTCGCGGTGGTTCTGCTGTCTTATGTACAACAATGCGTAAATGAAATGGATGTTATAATGATACCCATAAGCAGCCAGCTCCGCAAGTATGGTGCGGTCCAACCATCCTCCGCCAACGGAGGGCACCATGCTAAGTAACGGCCGAAAATGCCGTTCGAGTGCTGCTGCTAAGGTGTCCTGGGCACGGTTTCCCCAAGTTTGGCGTATGAGGATACGCCTTGCGGGGGAAGGGAACACAGGAATGCCCAGCCGGGCACTCTACCGTGTGTCAAGGCAGGTAAACGAGGGAGAACCGCTCTACCTTCGTAACCCCAAGCCACTATTATTAAGGCCAAGTGAATGCGCCCCCATGCGCTGTTAAGGATTCTCAGGCACTGGTGCTTTCAGGCGGAGATGCGGCAAACACCTCCGTGGTGTGCGTCTCCACCACCATAACAACGGGACACAATGGAAGGGCAAGGACGCGGCAAACACCTCTGTGGTGTGCGTCTCCCTTTGATAGCCCGCACTACAAAAGGTAAGGCAGAGACGCGGCAAACACCTCCTTGGTGTGCGTCTCTATCTAGAGGGTGATCGCGGACACGATAAGGTGCAAATCGGGGTTTTCTTGTGTAGAGAACAGCCGCTTCTCTAAACGCCGTCCGAAACGAGGGTCAAAGGAACAGGAAACAATATGTCCGGCGTGGATCAAAATATCTAACGCCTTCCCTCATTCGGCTACATGTTTTATGGTCGTATCTTCCAGGCGCTAAGCATGCTGGTACTTGGGGTTCTTTGCTTGTCAGCCGCTCGTGATTTCCTCGCGCTGCTACCGGCACGCAACAGGGGTGCGGGGACGGAGCAGGGGGAATTCTTGACACTGTGCTGTGATTGCTTTAGAAGCCGGATTGGGAGATGTCCAGGACGTGGTTCACTTAGATGAACTCAGAGAGTTGGGCGTTTATAGCCGTCTGTATGCCCTTGGCTGAGAAAGGGAGGAGTGAGTTGTGTCTGAAGTTCTTGAAGTTTCTCAGGTCTGAGGATAGCTTCTTCAGCAGAGAGTTGATCTTGTTTGTTTCCAGTCATCTGGAAGGTGGCAGTTTCTATGGACTAGTTGATGGTGTGTCAAAGCTGCTGGATGATGGTTTTGGCTGCATTGTGGAAGATGTGGTACTGGCAGGGATCCATCGGGGTACCTGAGTGGATGCTCTTCATGGTCATGAGCATGTCCTCTACTGTGAGCGAGGTTCAGCAGAGCACAGTCTGTTGGATTGTGGGTTGGTTGTGTACCCTGGTCGCAGGTGTGGTGGGCAGAATTAGGGTGTGGAGTCTGTCATACATCTTCCTAATCTTGTTGTGAAAGAAGGTGCAGAGTTTGTTTCAAAGGCCTTGGAGGGGGCATGTGTGTGGTCTCACTGTTAGACCTCACAAACTCCTTGACGCTGGCTAAGAGTTCCTTGATGTTGTGTGCGCTGGCATTGATTATGTCTTGGAGGGCCATTTTTTTGTGGTTTTCAGGAGGAGGTGGTGTGCGTTGACAGCAGATTTGAAGGTGGCCTGAGTTTCCGGCGTTTTGTTGTACCTCCATCTCTTCTCAAGACGTCTGCAGGTGCGTCTGGACTCTTGGAGGGTGAGAGTGAGCCAGCTGGCATTCTTGGAGTGTTGTTTGCCTGGACTTTTCTTACGGGGTGGGAGGGTGTTGGTACAGTTGGAGATCCGTCAGTGGGGGTTACATGCTGCGAGGCTGGTGTTAGTGGGCGTTGGCAGAGTGATGGTGCTGAAGGAGTTGACAAGAAGTTCTTCGGAGGCCTTGATCCAGCTGCGACGGGGCGATGATGGTGGTGGTGCCCAGTGGGTGTGGTGTAGACGAGATGTACACAATGATAGTCAGTCCAGGAGAGTTCGGCGGTGCGGCTATAGTTGAAGTTCCCACCGTCAGTAAAGATGGGGTCGAGCGTGTGTTCGGCTATGTGGGTCGGTGAGGTGACTAGCTACTTGAGTCCGATGTTGGGGATGTTCTCCAGGAAGGAGGGGTTCTTCTGGTCACTGGGCTTGTCCAGGTGGAAGTTGAGTTTGCTGTGTAGGATGTAGTAGTGGATGCAAGAGCGTGGGGTGCGATGAGGTCTATGATGGCGTCAGTGAAGTGGGTCATGGGCCGGAGGGCCTGTAGACAGGATGCCGCATAGGGTGGTGTTGGGTTTGGTCCTGATCTGGAAGTGGAGGTTTTCCAAGGTTGCTGTTGGGTGTCATTGGCGTGCGTGGTCAGTCAAAGTTTGCTTTTGTGGATGATGGCAATGCCTCCTCCTGGGCAGTCAGGCGGTCCTTCCTGGTGATTTTGTAGCCGTCAGGGATGGCTATGGTGATATCTGATCCAGAGCACGGTTGTTCCAGGTTTTCATGAAGACGGTGATATCTGGACTGGTGGCATCAAAGAGGTCCCAGATTTCTGTGGGCGTTTGTGGAGGGACCGCACAGTGAGGAGGATACACTTGAGCCAGTTAGGTGCTCTGTTGAATGGCTGAGCGGTGAGAGGAGCTTGTGTGTTGGTGTGGAAGAAGGTGCAGTTGCGGTTGCAGTTTCGGTAAGCAATGTCGAAAGGTTTTCTTTGGTGATGCTAGATGGCAGGCAGAATGGCGTCCAGGGTTGAGGGCAAAGAAGGTGCTTGTGTCATAGGGTGGGAGTGTCCAGGAGGCAGAAACGATGGTGCTGGGCGCATGTAGATGGGCTTGCCTTTGGGGCACCCAGAGCGTGCAGGAGCACAGAGGCCGCCATTCAGTAGTGGTGAGGGGGGCTGGGCACCTGGGAGGTGGGAAACACATGAGCAGGAAAGGGCACTGGAGGGGGTGTGGCCAGGGGATATTGCAGTGGCAACAAGGGGGGACAGGGAAAAAGGAACTGAAAAAAAGCACTGCAAAAACTAAATAAAGAAAACAAAGCAAAAGGCAGAGGCATAAAAGCAACAGAGAAGGGCAAAAAGTGGGACAGAAATAGGAGGGCAGTCAAGTAGCAGAGTAGTGATGCTCTACCACTTGACCACCATGGATAAGGAGCAGGCAGGAGCCTGCGGGTGGAGGAGGGCCTCGAATGCCTGACCTCTGGGTCAGATGAACCAGGAGCAGCAGATGGGGACAGCAACAGCAACTACCAGATGGCGCTGTGCTGGGGAAGGAGAATGTCCATGCAGGGATGGTCCCCCATACACCCAAAAGCATACTAACAGGTAGTGAGGAAATGTAGCCAGTCTTGTGCGTTGTCCTCAGCGATGTGGGTTATCCAAAGGGCAGGGGTTGCTTAGGGCATTGTGTGCACCACCCACAGGCACTAGGCCTGGGCCCGACATGTCCCCCAGGCCTCCTCCGCTCACCGCCCCTCCTTCTCCTCACCTGGACATTGACACTAGGACTCCATCTACTGCAGTCTCTCCGAATCTGTGACTAAGGCAGGGTGGATTTCACAAGCATAGATACAGCAGTTGCTGCCAAGTTTTCTGAGGAACCTCCCAATGCAAGGGATGCAACAGGGCTCTCTTAGGTGCGATGTTGTGGTGCTACTGCCACATCTGTTCGGCACATATCAGGTCCCTCACCTTCCACAGCGTCCAGCTAGTGCCAACTCCTCTGGACTGTGATACAGAGTAGGGCAGCCCACCATTTGAAAACTCCTCTGTGCAACCAGGGGTAGTGGTGGCTCATGGTATGTTATGCAATGCAGACCTCCCCATGTCGGTGAGCAGGAGTGCCTCTACAGATTACAGCCCCAAAGGGCACCAGGCAGTCTTCTTACACAGGTCAGCAATGTGTCTCCATGTATGCCGCCACTGCCCTCAGGCTTGGGCCTAACATGGCCCACCTCAACCGTCGGGTTGCAGTAACTCCACAGCACCGGCGCCTCCCACTCCGGGTTTCAGACGCAGGCCCAGTGACAGCCCCCAGGGACCGTCCACCTTTCCAGGCATCAGCCCCTATGATGTTACAATGATGGTGCAATGAAAAGAGCTGCAGCATTGTTATACCCCAGCAATGCACCACTCTTTATATATGATTATTCATTTCCTCTTCCTGTGGGACTCTGGCCGGTCATGCTGGCTGTTGGGGGGGTTTGTTGACCTGTGTTGACCTGAATTCCGGTGGTTTTATTAGTTTTTTTACTTAGAGGTGTATTTGTCAGCTCATTTTTGCCTCTAGAGCCTGAAAAGTGATGTTGTTCTTACTAACGTGAATTTTTTTGCCGCTAGCTGATACGTCACAAACATGGCAATGGATTTCGCGGATAGACAGCGGTAAAAACATTGCCGCTAAGCAACATTTAAACTGCTTAGTGTCAATTCTTGAAAATATACCCCCATGTTTATCCCACTAGCAGCTATTTGATTCAATGAAAACTGGTGCAGTGTATCCTCCCAGTGAAGGTATATAGACTCCTGAATCTCTGCTTTGCTACATCTTTCAGCCTGGCTGCAATAGAGGTTTATGACAGTTAAAAAGGTGAAACTTTGAACCGGGTGAGAAAACAAAACTATCTGAACGATGAAGCACCCTCAACAGCCATAAAATACAGCTTTATCCTTTCTTAAGCTTTTGGTGCCAAAATCAAAAGTTTCAGTGGGAGCTTCATGATGATAATAATGTACATCAAGGGACTCTCACAGGCCACAGCCTAGGATTCTGCCTCAATAGAATTCCAAATCTAGCTTCTTTGACTGGGATGACCTGGAAATGTTTGAAAATGTTTGAGTAGGATGACCCACTTGGTGTATGTGGAATGGCATCCAAGACTGCATTTTAGTCACTTGTTTGGAACACAAACTCCTTCCAAAGATGACAGCCTTAGACAACAGGTATTCACAAGATTGGATAACCAACCTTTTAATGATAGGCTTCTAGGTCTCACTCCAGCCAAATCTTTTGAAGAGTCTTGTCCTCCTCAAGAAACTTTATGCTTTTTATGCCCTGAAGCAGGCTTAAAGGAGGCCCATCTTTGGCCCCTGGAGAGCAGTTCCAGTTCCTAAGTGCCAGGAAGTGTCAGACATCCTTTAGTCCCTCCTTTGTTTGAATCTGATTCTTCCAGTAGGAGTCAGAAGTCAGGATTGAGGAGTTTTTCCAGGTTTGTGAACATGCTGATTTAGTAACTAGTGATTTGTGAAATTCTATCAAAAAAATCCTATTTTCTCACCGACCCTACCTCCTATTGTAGCACTTCCTATTTGACTTGCTGTAAAATTACCTAGGAACCCCAGCATCAATATTGCAGAATATTTCTACCATGAGCCTTGCCATCTTTAACTATTTAACCATCCCACTATTTAATTGAGCTCCCTTGCCACTGGCAGGGTCTAAATTGGGTTTCTCTCCCACATTGACTGTAGACTAGCTATCTAGGTGGATGCTGGAAATAAATAGGGGAAGACCACCCTAGCATCTCCAAGTCTAAGGATGTAGTACTAAGACTTCCTTTTGTTCGGACAACTGTTCCTGTTTACTTGCAGATAGCAAATCGTTGCAAGCTGTGTGCATAAAGTGAGGCTTAACATAAAGACAGGCATATACATTAAAAGAGGTTTGGGATGAATATAGCTCAGGAGAGGCCTACCATTAAGTGAGGCTTAGTAGAGTAAAGTGGCCTTGAAGGAGTCTGTCTCACCTGCAGATGGGGGTTGTTGTGCGGGCCCGGGGCAGGGACTGAGGCTTATCACTAAGTGGGGCCTAGGAGCATGCCCCTCCTCCCCTGTATTGTCCTCCTCTGTCTCCGTCTCTGGTGTGTTGATGTTATATATGAGGGTTGCCAGGTGGAGGGAGTTGATTGGGCAAAGGTTCTTTGCTAGATTGCCATGTAAATGTCCCTATGGCTAACACACTCAACAGCTACAAACTGATAATACACGTAACAACTACAAACTGATGACATGGAGCCTGGGTTCTAGGAACAAATAACACAAAATCAAAATGTATCTTAAAAGTCGGGGTTGCATTTTGCTCTACTGCAGGAATCGCAATTCACACTTGCAGAAGCTGATCGCCTCCACTGGCGGTTGTGAGGTCAGCTTTGTGCTACTGCATACTTGGCCTTTATAAGGGCAGGTGCTGTTCTGTGTCCGGGCAGGAGTTCCCTTCGAGACAACGACTCTTGACATAGACGAAGAGGGGCGATATGTCTTGGTGGAGGGGTGATTTTGCGGCAACCCTCTGGTGCTGGGAAGTGTGCCTACATGCCAAATCATGAGCCGGCCATGTTCCTCAATAGCCTGTTGATGTGATTGCCTCAATTGGCAGGGGGACCGTGCATCATTGGAAGCAATTTTAATTGTGTTCTTGATACATGCTTGGACCACTCAACTCCTCACACACCCGGGCAGCAGCCCATAGTGAAACTTCAGGTTTGGCCTCTTGGATTACACACTAGGCCATGGAGGACCCCTGGCACACTCAACATCCCCCAGACAGAGATTAGTCCTTCTCTTGCTTATACCAGGTCCATATGAGGATTGATCGCTTTGTAAGCTCCAAGTTCATTAGTAGTTGTAAAATAAACAGATTATTTGGGCCATGCCTGGTTGGCCCATAGTCCCCTACTTTTGATGCTGCAACTACTGGATGAACAACCACACATACCATCTGGTGACTACACTCAATATCCCTTGAAGACACTATCTTTAGAAAGTCTTTAGTGGACAGGATCACAGAATACTTTGCTGCTAACCTAGGATCGACATCGAGTCATGGCATAGAATGGGAGAGTTTTAAAGTTGTGATGAGAGCGCACAGCCAGGGGCAATCAGGGCATATTCAATGAGACCTGGAAAGAAACCTCCGGAAGTTGGGCAATGAGCTTGGTGGGAGCCCAGGAGCCCAGGAGCCCTTCCGCGGTTGCTGGAGTCACGCAAACTTTATAATGTGGCTCTGGAACAGCGTTGATGCCATGAATATCAAAACTACAAAAATTGGGTCGATGAAGAGGAGGAAAACTTGTGATTGCTCCTTGCCTGGCTGGTTCAATTGGAGAGTATGGATACTCCTATTACTCTCTTAGTGTCAGTAGAGGTGACAGTCATCTTCTTGACAAAATATATTAATATGGCATTTAGGTCTAATTGCATGGCCTTCTATCACCGGCCGGAGATTGGCCTCCCAGCAGCTTTGGAATCCTTCTTGGAGAAATTTCCACTTTAGACCCTCCCACAGGTGGAACAAGAACCAATTGGTGCTCTAGTGTCAAGGTCATGGTGACAGGTAAAACTCTTGGTGTAAATAGACTCCACTTGTAATTTTGTAAGGTATTTTCATGTGAACTCGTGCCTAATTTGGCAGAAATATATGCAGAAGCGTGTGAGACAGGGATCCTCCCTGCAACAACGAAGAAGGCATTGGTGTTACCCCCACTCAAATCCACCTCATGGGATGTAACACCCCCTCTCTATGCAGAATTCTGATTTCAAAATACTCAGAGATATATTAGCATCCCAATTGTTAAGCCATATGCAGGCCCTGAATCATGGGGACCAAAACGGGTTTATACAAACCAGTAATACCTCTCACAACCTCAGTAGACTTTATTCAATCCAGTATGCCGATGACCAACCCCCTGACCCGGCCGCAGTGATTGTGACCTTGAGAAGCCCTTTGATACAGTGCGGTGGGGCTTCTTGGAGGCCACAATGTATTGAATAGGACTAGGCGCAAACTGAGTAACCTGAGTCGGATTGCTCTACTCCCACTAAACGGCTAGGGTTAAAACAGGGCGAACAGTTTCGGAAGCCTATGAAATATTCAGCTTTACTTTTTCTTAAACCTCCGGTGAGAATCCCAGTGACCTGGTTTCAGAGACTTGGCGCACTCCAGTGGGAATTGATTTGGGATGGCGGATGTTAGAGGGCTATATTAGCTACCATCGGCCACCCTCAACTTGAGGGTGGCCTGCGAGCGCCAGATTTTGAATTGCACTTTCTTGCAGTACAGATTCTGTGGATCAAGAAGTGGCTTGATGGAACAGCTTTTTAGATCGTAGGCTGTTGAACCTAACCAGGGATTGTTGCTGGCAAAGCGGCTGTTCCCGGCATTGAGGATTCCCTGCCCGGAATCCTTTTGTCCACTGCTCTGGCTTTGCTGGTGATGTGGGCTGCAGCGCACTGGTACAATGACTACTTTTGCCCCTTAAGTCATTCTAATGGGCCTCCTTCATTCCAACCCATTGACTGTTTTTACTGCAGGGCAACTGGACTCTTTGGTGACCCTGGGAGACTGCTTTCAGATGAATGTCCTGATGCCCTTTAGAGACCTGGGGGGCAGACTGGCCTGCCAATGGGACAATTTCTTAACCATTAAGCACTTACACATGCCTGTGGGGAGATGCAGGAGCGGGACCACCCACACAACCAGCCCTTCAGCTTCCCCTGACTTTGAAATCGGGAAATCACCTAGTCTCATGCCTTCAATGGGTTAGTTAAAAATCCTTTGATTGAACTTCGGGCTCAGTAGGTGGCTGACTTGTGCCAGTACAAGCCAGACACTGAATGGGGGAGGGTACTTGCATACCCAGAGAAAGTCTCTCGCTAAATGTGTTCCTTAAATGCATACAAATCAGTTATACTCACAGGAAGTCCCTTAACCCTCATAGAATTCAGACTATATACGCCAGGGAGCCTAGAGGTTGCACTCACTACGCAACACTTGATGCCAACTTTAGACACATGACATTGGGATGCCCGGGGCTCGCAGGGTTCTGGGATGAGGTAATTTGGTGATTCAATAAGTCTAGATCCCTCGATAACACACCTGCAGTTTGTTTATTGAACCTCCTCCATAGGCCGGATCCTAAGAAGGCGGGGAATAGATTATGGACTTGGCCCTGGCCAAGCGACAAGTACCCATGGCTTAGAAATTACCCAGGGAACCAAACATGGAAACTTGGATGACTGATGTCACATGTTGGGCACCTGCAGAGGAAAGAGCGCTGCAGATGAAAGACTCAAGGTGTGTCCCACACAGACCTATTATACCTCTCCGGTGGGAAGTGGTTGAGGAATGGGAGTCCCCTGGAACAGCAGTTGACTTGGCGGAGAACCGGAGTGAGGGGCAGACTCAGGGGTCAGGTCCTGTCCACGACGATGACTTGGAGCCTGATAGGGACAAGGGTGCTCAGACTTTGGAGTTGTAGGTAAGATTTGACATGGCTGGACCTGAAGTGCCTTTCTTTTTTCTTACCCCTGCATGGCTTTCTGCTCCAACGCCCCCCCCCCCCCCCCCGGGTTTTGACCCTCTTCACTTTTAATGCAACTAATATTGCTCACACACTTAATGGCAACACTAAAGGAAATGGTTATAGTTCAAAGTTAGTATTTTTAGCATTACTATCCTAAGGCATATAGATTTCCTGAAAACATAACCCCATCCCCTGTGGAAGATGGAATTTTTCCTGTTTGCACTGTGAGTCCTATAGCGAGGGCTATTAAATGAAAACCAGGATACTGATTCAGTGTCAATATCGTACTGTATTGCTGTAATTGTTGAAATGCCAATAAACAAAAGTGTTAATAATGACATTTTCAGAGTAAATACAAAGTTGCAAATGGAGGTGTCTTTCAGGGGTTAGTACTGGGTCTGCTAGCACTCCATTAGAGTCGAGTTTAGATTTTGGAGACCTTACAAGCAACACAAATGAAAATGCATTGCAAAGTTAATTTTACAAAAATAATCTAAAACTAGAACATTGTGCAAACGGTTTTACAGGTAGGATATCCATGATTTTTAATACATACTTTTAGATAAAATCTCCATACATAATCGATCTTAAAAGTGAAAAAACAACATTAAAAATATTAAAAGCAGCATGAAAATTCCATCATATTAAATTTTAGGACAAACTGCGTAATTAGACACTAAGGCAACATAAGCACAGGAGTACCTTTTTAGGTTAGGCTTAAAACCTAGCGCACCAACTAGGCAAAGCATACATTTACAGCTAACATAGATTCAAGCTAGTTCCTGTATGTCTGAGGTAACAACTATTGCATGTTTGACAATCCTGGCGTGGATAGGCTAAATTGCTTCCAGAAATTTAGCAACTGAGAAGAAAGTACATGACCAAGTATCTGACCTACATATTCGCAAAACTTGTTTATGGAGACGTACTCCAAAAGGTACAGTCCAGCGACTCTGTTGTCTAGCGGATGTTGGGCAGAAGAAAAGAAGGTGGGGAGTCAGTTTCCTGATGTGCCCCACAGGCAGGTCAAGCTGCACTCCCCTCTGAGCAGCGACTCCACTTACAAGTTAATGCCTGAATCCTATGTACAATGATCTGGTAAATGGTGGGATGGTGTAATTTAAAAAGGTTTCAAATATTGGCTCTCATTTATGATTCAACAAATACTCCGCTACACTACTGCAACTGGTTGATGTCGTCATCTTCCTACACTCATATGCCCAGTGAGCATCTTTAAATATTTTAACTGGGGAAAGTAGAGATAGACTTCGAGCATTGTCAGAAGTCAAGTAATGTTTTGCATGACTTAACCATTGCAGGGTAGAAGAACACCTGGAAATTAAAAGGTTATCCTTCAGTCCATTACCAAAGTGTTCTAGCTCAGGGCCCGGCATAATCTCAACCAGTATAAGATAGGTTTTAGTTTCAATATGGCGCGACTGGGACTCCATTAGCGTTAACAAAGTGTTTTTTACCCATAATAGGCATATGCTTCTAGAGGCAGCTTCCTCACTAATGATTTGTTTTTTACTTTGTGGACTTAAAAGGCAATATCCTAAGCACATTCCATTCTTTTTCTCATGCTCCCTGAGATCATCGATATTGGAATCAATCAGGTGACAACAAATGTGCCCCGCATAAACAAATAATCAGTTACTTTGCTGGAATTCCCCGAATCTTCCAATGATTTAAGGTAAACCTACATAAAAATTCCCAAAATAGCTTTTACTGCTTTTGGCATTTCTAAACCTCAAGCACATTTTTGGAGTAAGTCCAAAGTTGCAAATGAAGGTGCCCTTAATCGGTTAGTATTCGGTCTGATATGACTCCATTAGAGTCAACAGAGTGTTATTCCCCAAAAGTGGACATATGCTTATTGAGGCAAATCCCACACTAAAGAATATTTCTTACCTTGTGAATTTTCAAAGCAACTTTAGAAGCACCACAAGTCACATGTATCAAAAAAGCATTTTGCGATTGCCAAGTAGCTATTTTTACCGGATCGCTATTTGGTAATCGCAAAATGCTATGTATGTAAGGAATCGCCAAAGATTTAGCGATTCCCTAATACCAAATAACAATTCAGTAAATAGGTAATCACTATTAGGTAATAACACTCACTTTGTTCCTATAGGCCTAAAGGCCCATTGTTGCGAATGATTTTGCATTAGCTAATTTACGAGTTCTCATTTGTAATTGCAAATTTGGTAATGCAAATTCCTGAAGGCACCCCAAAAAAATAAAATGTGCACATGTAAAGCATATACATGCCCTAGGGGCAATTGTGCACTACACGGCACTTTGAAAAATGCATTTTTTTTAAATTTGCACATGGTACATACACTAAGGGAATCGCAAACTGTAATTCTCTATTTGTAGTCGCAATTTTAGGTAATCGCTATTTTTGCGATTACTTAAAATTGCGACTACCAAGCATTTCATACATCTTGAAAGTTTATTTTGCTTTTGTAAATGGCCAAAATTATGATTCACAGTTTGAGAATGCAAAATTGTGTGATACATGTGCCTCACATCATTTATCAATAACAACTACAGGGCAGATTTACAATAAGTGACGCATCCCTGCATATCAGCAGGGATGTGCCACTTATTGTGTGCCATGCCTCCGCCACCAATGATGTGCAGCATTTACAATGCGGCGCACCATGGGGTAAAAAGGCAAAATGCGATGGAGCGCACGCTACGAAATTCGTTTTATTAATTAAATTGTTTACATACCTCCAATTATCCATATGCCGGTTTGGTTTTTAGCACCCCCCAACCTCCCCTCCCCCGCCCGCCTCTCTGCCCCACCGCAACTCCCTCCACGGGCCTCGGCTGGACAGGCAACCTATTTCTCCTCAGCAACCAGACCTGCTTTACCATACATTATGTCACAAACTACCCTCTCCTCTTCAGCAGCCAGGCAGTCATTGGCGTGTTCTCCTCCAGGGCAATGTAGTCAATTTAATTTTCAAGTTCCTACCAGCCTTGCTGTCCTCATGTAAGCCTCCAGCCCTGATAGGGACAAACTACAAGCGGATGCATTGTTCCCAAACATGGACATCACAGGTAAAGCTGCTCCTTGTGAAAAACACTCCTCTTGTACTGATCCTTTCTCAACTTCCTCCTCATTTTCCTCAGTGGTGATCTGTGCTTGGCAGACCTCTTCACAGGCTCTCAGGGCTGTCTCATACTCCTCCTTTGTGACATTCCCACCCACTTTTAGCTTTCATGTTTTGCACATGGACTTACTATCTACCACAATAAGGCCAGCAAAGACAGACAGATCCAGCTCTATGTTCCTCCCAAAAGATAAAGGTGCAATAGAGTCCCCTGAAAAACAACCAAACACTAGTGTGCTCTCTTAGCCAGCCAGCCACCGCCCAGACATGTTTCTGACCTCATGTGGAGAGAACCAGTGCTCTCAGACACCAGAAACAAAGCCTGCTCTGGGTCAAGGGACTTCACGCCTTCCCCTGGCCAGGATGGCCTTCCAATAAGGGAAGCCTCATTGGTGATGCCGCCTTTGAAATGTGACACAGGCATCTTCAGGTAGTGGAGGATGCCAACTCCCCTTTCCTGCTCCACACTTGGTACGAGAAAGCCTGGAAACATTATGTAAAGTAGGAGGTGGGCCCCAATTCAGTCAACCCACACAGCCTGGGTACCGAAAAAACAGCTGTGCTCCTGTGGTTCTGAGGCCCTCGTGACCAGCTCCCTCGTATGGGACCCCTCAGGCTTACATTTAAGTCCCCTTATTTAGTGTGTTTTCAAATGGCCCCTTTCTTTGTAGCCCACCAACTACCAACGACCTCGGCACCCTGCTCTTGGCTGAATCTGGGATGCTTCTGAGAATCCGCTGGTGGAATATTGGCCTGGCCTTGCGACTTACCTAAATCCCAAAGGTGAACCTTGAGATCCAACTGTATATTTTTATATGAATTTTTCTATTTTCTCCCATTGACTTTAAAGGAGAGAAATTGCGCACAAATGTGATTAATTTTATGAACTAGAAAAATGTATATCTGAAAGAATAGCTACTGTAGAACAAAGTTCTTTGTCTAAAAAAAGACATAAATATCGATGTCACTTTTGTAAATTGCTACCAGATTTATTCTTTTTATTAAACCCCCCTAGTAAGTTTGTTGAGCGCAATTTTGGAAGTCCCACCATTCCAAGAGCAGTGCCCACACTGCCTGTGAAATATGCGTGAACACTGACTGGGGGACTGGATATGGTGTATTTTGTAAGATATATAGCAATCTCGGTAGGGCCAGCATCTTGAAAAGTGCTGCCCAACCCTTGAGAGAAAGCGGGAGGGATCTCCAAGACTGACATCAGACCCAAGGCGCGTGAGCTGGGGTTCAAGGCGCCTCATTTATGAGAAATGACGCATTGCTGCGTGAAAGCAGTGATGCGTCATTTCTCAGTGCGCACTCCTTGCGACATACCTGATGCGTCATATTTAATGTATAACGCATCATATCACAAGGAGCTACAGATACATCAATATTCCTGATGTATCTGTAAGCACAAAAGTGATGCATTGCTGGAGTGTGTCACAAAAGTGACGCAACTCCAGCAATGCGTCCTTTAACATGGGGCAAGCCCCATGTGAAAGTCCTGCGTCAGTCGTACACCTGCTGTGAAGCAGGCACAAGATTTTTACGCAACAGCCTCCTAGAAGTGACGCAGTGAAATCTCATAGATTTCACTGCGTCACTTCTATGAGGCTTTTTGCGGTGGAACGCCCCCCTGCATACATTATACCTGACGCAGGCATAATGTAGCGCAGGGGTTTACAAAGTGACACATCTGCTTAGATGCGTCACTTTGTAAATAGTGCACAACAGGAGGCATGTTTTACGCCGCTGATGCGTCACAAAAAGTGACGCATCAGAAGCGCAAATTGGCGCAAGGCCTCATAAATGAGGCCCAAGGTGTTTATGGATAAATTCCCCAATATCCCTCATTAAGTATACCCCTAAATATTTAAAGACATCCATTGCAATAGTGGCTGGGTACCTACTGGGGACCCGTGGGGGGCCTGATAGGGGAAAGATCACCGACTTCCCCCAGTTGATAGTGTATACGAAATAGCTGCTGATCAGTTCAAAAAGATATAGCACCTGCATCATCGAGTGATATGGCCCCAGATTTGTTCTTGAGTGTGTGTTTCATTTATTGCCTCTGTGAGTGCAAAAAATGCTTTGCACTACCCTCTGATAAGCCTAACATCTCACCAACAAAGCAACAAATAGTGTGTTAGTATTATCTATTTTTGCCTCTGTTTTACAATTTAGGTCCCACTGGACTCTTCGCACAGTATACTTCATTTCAGTGCATTATATTTTGCGAGCCAGCATCCAACACTACACAGTTGATCTCAAAGATTGTGTTGAAACAAAGAAATGATGTAATGTGAACAGATTCCTGTAGTCTGTAAAATGTGAACAGATTAATGACTTTTTCTAGTGATTTAAGATTATATTTAAATGGGTCTCGCTATTGAGGGGATTATTTATGAGTGGCTTGCGTTGCCGGAGTGCCACTTTTTCTGAAGCTCTGGTGGTGCAAACCTCTCAACCATATCTAAGGGACCACGCAAAGCTACTCCGCGTGGCTTTGCATGGCCTCATAGATATGGAGGAAGACAAAGCAGAGCAAGCTGTTGCGTTGCCTTACTCTGCGCCAGGGATGTTTTCCATGGGCATTATTGTGGGATTTCCCACGCGACACTCATGGATTTTGATGCTACCCCAGATTTAATTAATCATGTAAACTTTGGGCCTGTGCCAATACCTTATGCCTCCCAAAAGCAGGTGCAACAAGCAGGAATATTTTTATTTTTCTTTGTTTTGAACACTTTCCTTGTGTGCCGAATTCTGCAGCACAAAAGGATAGAGGAAAACACCTCTCAGCATTGTTTTTTTGCAGGGAGGTGCCCCTTCCTATGTAAAAACAATCCTGCATGCAATTCAGATACCATTGCATAATGGTGCCAAGGTGCCTGCATTGGTAATATCAATAGAAAAAGGGCAACCCAATACTCCCCAAGGAACTGAGTAACATAAGTTAAATAGATAAGTGTACCTTGAGGAAATATTTTATCTCATTACTTATTCTATATCAAGTCATAAATATGTACATTGATTCATAAGGAACATAAGAGACGTGGTATTTGATATTTTTAGCTTTTGAAATAAATTCAAGTCATAAATCTTTTACAGAAAATGAATACAGGAAATAGGCAACAAAAAACACTACCACATTCAATCTGGCTTCTGGTAGTGTGTTATACCGTTGGTACAGTATGTATTACACAGATATATACATAACGTGCTCCTGAAACATCAGTCAGCTCATTCGTCAGATCTTTTTTTATAAATGCTGTTGTTAATAATTGTAACCCAAACAGTAAAAAGGCGTCGACGTTTCGGTCTTTAACGTGTAATTCTCACCAAGACCATCCTCAGGACTGTGTGTTGCTCAAGGTATTAAGCACAAAGTCAAATTTCACCAATCTTCCTAATCCACTTTGAGATATCTTAACAATAGCCAATCCAATTCCGGCGTGCTCCTCCACAATGTTGTAAAAGCACTTTGGTTTAACCGGGTATCAATCCGCAGTATGCCTCCGATAGTATACCGTTTATTTGTACACTCCGCTCTCGACGGGACACATCCTCGTCTCTTTCTGTTAGCATTGGTACTAGGCAGCAAATTGTGTGCCAGTGCAGGGGAAAAGGACAGGAATGCACCGTACTTTATAAATACAGTACATTCCTGCCTCTTCAACTTGATGTACGGCAACACAGCAATAAGACTTACGCCACTGCCCTATGCCAATTCCCCATAAATGAGGCATTGAGTGTAATATTTGCCTGAGTGGATGAGCTAACCAGGATCACAATATTTATAATATGTCAACAGAGCTTGTCACACTTAGGAAGATATTGCAAAAGCAATCATTTCTTTGGTTGTTTGATGTTTTTAAATTGAATACTTTCCAGCATTTCATACCAAAGCCAAGTTGTATAATCCAATGGATTCTTTCTCAGTTATTTAAAATGGAATAGTTGAAAAAATAGATCAGAAGTAAATGTAAGAAAAGCAAGCAACGCCAAACTGGGACAGCAAGCTTCCCAGTTTAATTTAGCAGACAATTAAGCACAGCGTGAAAACCATAACATAATTTACCAATAATTTTCCAAATTTATTAAAAATGGTAATGGGATAAATATTTGTCCTAGTTTAGAAACCATCACCCTAAGTGTTTTCGGGGAACGTGGAGAAAATGCAAATAAGGAATGTATGTATATTTCTAGATATGTTTTCCAATTAACCTTGGACAGTAGTTGTGAAAATCAATAAGAAGTGTTTTGGACGTTCTGGAAAGAAGATTTAATTGAGGAAGTGCTTTTAGGGAGATTGCGCAAGCACGAGTAGGGAAGATATAATATGTAAGGTATGCTGCTCCTCTGCTATTTTAGAGCAAAACAATGACAGTGACTTTATAGCAAATATTAACTTTTTTATTTCTTGATAGACCATCTTAAACCGATGATCTGTCTAGATTCAGTTAGTTAGGCAGAGTAGGGTTTTAAATTCATTGCCAAAGGTGGGACACTCTTGCCACACATATTGATCCTTGTGACTGAAACAAAATTATTTGAATTTTTTTTTTTTTTTTTTTTATATTCTTCTATAGCGCAAGAATAGACCCCCGGAGGGGTATCTCCGCGCTTTGCCAGTAAGTAAATCCTCAGATGTTAAATGAAGAGGAGAATGGAGCAATTAGAGAGAGAGATCAGTTAATGGGAAATAGATGTGTTTTCAAGACCTTACGAAAGGTCAGGTGATTGGTCAGTGTCCTTATCTCAAGAGGCAGAGAGTTCCAAAGCTTTGATCCAAGGTGGGCCAGGGCTCGCCCCCCTTGTCTGGCCTTTTTTATTCTCCATTAGTTATATTTTATTTGTGTCTATTTGCATGTAAAAATAAAATGCATACGTCTTCATGTTAAACATTGTCAATCATATATATATTTTTAAGTACAATAAGCAATAACTCACCTATACAGGTCTTTCCATCTTCTGCTACCTCATATCCATTCTCACAGTAGCACATCGTTCCATTTCTTGAAATTGCACATTTATACTGACAGGCCATGTGTTGACATTTTGGTAACAATTCTGTAAAGAGATTATTATTCATTAGAACTACAGAACAAACAAATCAAGATGATCGCTGTTTAAACTGCCTCGTTCTATGTTTAGGAAACAAATTAAAAAGCATTTGATCATTGTTGCAGGAAAAAAAGGTGCCAGTTAGTTTGTACACAAGTTGACAGATCTCTCAGTCTCCAGTCATTACTCATTTCGAAAGTTAACATTTCCAGCAATAAAAATGCATTATTAATGTTCTTCTTATTGAACAACAGAGGCGTACTTTGCATGTTTGTGGGGTTTCTTTGGGACATTATTCAATTTCTGTTTTTTTAGGGTAAACATTCTCTTATCAAAATAATATCAACAAAAATCCTCTATTTGCTAATATACAAAAACGACTATGTAGACATTTTGTTTAACTTATTATGTTTCTCTGTAAAAATAAAAAGTTAAAGCAAAATAGCTTGCACTATAGTCTTCTATGCAAGTACCTTTCTTATGTGTTACCACAATTGATTTGCCATCATACAAGGGCTTGTTTTGATTTACAGAAGCATGTATAACCTTCACAGGAATCAATGAGAGAATGTGTGGTTTTAATAATTCATGTGCTATTGGAGCATAACGTTGAGCACTCATACACAACCTAGTGCATTCTCTTTGATTCTTACCGTCTCAAATAAAATACTGCAGGAAAGTAATGTTTGTGCCACAGGACAAAAACACAAACTCTGTATATTGTAAGAGAATGTGTGCTAAATGTGTACCTGTTAATTTACCGAGAAACACAGCATGTTCGAAATGGCAAATAATTGGATTAGGTTGTCATGTCCTTTTGACTGCTCACGGAAGGGTGTTTTGATTTGTTTGACAGGCATTTCCTGGAGGAGTTGTGCCCAAAGGTCAAGCTACTGAGCCATACGTGTTTGCATGATCCTTTCATAATCTGAAAATATCTTCCACGACTAAGCCGTTCTGAATGCTGCAAATTACTTGCAAAGTGAGCAGCCGATAAGAGAAAAGAATAACTGGTTCAAAAGGATGCACACAATTTCCCAATTACTTCCGTGACATATACATCAAGTTACTGCTCACATCAATTATATGCTAGATTTTAAAAAAAAACGCACAGTGGTTGTATTCATATTGTGAATGATAAACACAGTGGAAAGCAGGAAAACCCATATTTCTTCAGTTCTTGAACATTGTTTGCTTTCACTATCACTTCAATATGACGTATGCTAAGGGCAAGTGTATGTTGCTATGGGAAGGCCTCACCAGTTAATTAGGCACAAAAATGGTCCGGAAAGGCATAATGTCATCTCTGGCCATTAGAATACCAGCCCACATTCCAGTTGGGGAATTGGGGGCAGATGTATTAGACAATCATTGGACATACGATCGATACATTGAGGACAATTTTCTTACCAATGTTTTATTAGTCTGTACGAGCCGTAAAGGTTCGGTTGATTTGGAGTCGCGGTTTAATATTGAATAGTGTTTTAGGATGTCAGCATAGAGGATTATGGGAGTTGTAGGAGTTAGTGTTGGATTAGGTGGTAATCTGGTAGCGTAATGAAGAGGCGGGTCGAAGAAATGAGGGAGTGAGTTTCTATTTAAAATCACAGGGAGTAACGAGGAAGGTAACACCTTTTGATTCCTTGAAAGATGAGGACGATAATTTTCTTACCAATGTTTTATTAGTCTGTACGAGCCTTAAAGGTTCGGTTGATTTGGAGTCGCGGTTTAATATTGAAGAGCGTTTTAGGATGTCAGCATAGAGGATTATGGGAGTTGTAGGAGTTAGAGTTGGATTAGGTGGTAATCTGAGGGAGTGAGTTTCTATTTAAAATCACAGGGAGTAACGAGGAAGGTAACACCTTTTGATTCCATGAAAGATGAGGATGATAACAGTTTAGCAGGTATGCGTGGTGGGAAAAGTTGAAAGAAATGGTAGAGGGATGTTAAAGGGAAGGAGTATTTAGAGAGTGGATGGGAGGTTACGGGGAGGTTTGAGAAATGTTTGTAGAGCAAAATAAGGGGAAGAAGGGGGTGAAGAGTATTTACGCAATCAACAGCTGAAAGAAAGGCGGTAGACCCGAAGGTATAGAGAAGTGTTTGAGAGCCACTATTTGAATGCACAGTGGGGAGAGGTAGATATGAGTATCTAGAGAGGAAAGGGCATCTAAACGCTAGAGATCTTTCAGTAAATAGTGGCAATTTAGAGGGATGAGTAATATTAAAATGTTAGAATGATGAATTGAGATGCATGTATCACAAAAATTATTTAAAAATGTTTGTTAAGATATGTCCTATTGTTTGTTCACAGTTTTCCCTGACAAAGGACCCGTGTAAGGGTCCGAAATGCATTGGATAACAATAAACTGCTAAAAGAGAACCATGCTTTTGTACGTGTTTTTGGGAAGAGAGGTTGGTTTGGCCCACCAAAACATGAGAAACCCGGGTAATTTGCATTCCCTTGCCTGAAGATGTATTAAAGAACGATGATTAAACGAAAGGATAAATGGTTGAGCATAAAAAATGGATTTAAACTTGAAGCGAAAAGTATATAGTTGAAGAAATGGATGCAAATGCAATGTTAATTAGAAGGCTGTCGCCACTGGAGTGGGGCTAAAAAGAAGCCTCACAATTTTGATGTTCATGTTCGTCACATGCGAGTGGGCTTGGCATGTCAAGCAGTGAGCAGTGAGCACGCCAAATGATAAAATTGTGGTTAAATATTCGAAAAAAAAACTTGAGCTAAGTTATGGTGTGCAACCCGTTCTTATGTGAGGCAGATGTATCATCACCATCGTTTGCGATTCTCAAATAGCGATTTTTTAGAAATCGCTATTTGAGAATTGCAATTTGGGATGTATGTAGAAAATCGCTATTTTTTAGTGATTTCTTAAAATTCCTTAATTGCGATTAGCAAATTGCTAATCGCAATTAAGGAATAATTTCCCATTTATTTCTATGGGCCAGGAGGCCCATAGGAAGGAATGGGAAGTTATTCCCAATTTGCGATTCGCAATTTGCTAATTGCAAATTGAGAATAATTTCAAGGGTGCAAGGGTGTCTTAAGGACACCCTGCTGCACCCCTGAAATTTACATGTGTGCGCATATGGCGCACATACATGCCCTAAGGGCATGTATGAGTGCCACATGGCACCTTTACAAATGCCAAAAAGTGCATTTGTAAAAGAATTCGCAAATTACCACCAACTACAAGTTGGTGGTAATTTGCGATTTCTTAGTGTGAAATCGCAAAACATTATTGTTTCTTACATAGCATTTAAGGAATCGATTTTTGCGATTCCTTAAATGCTTGCGTAAAAATTAAAGAATCTCAAATTTTGCGATTCCTTAATTTTGCGATGCAATCTTTTCATACATCGCATTTGCCGATTTTTTTGTCGCAAACGCAGCTTTTTTGCGAATCGCAGCGTTTGCGACAAAAAAAACGGATGATACATCCGCCCCTTGGTGACTTCAGAAAATGACATGTAAAAATGTTAATTTGACTATCCATAATTATAACTCTTACAATAAATTACCTAAAATGATCATTTGAGGACAGAATATAGTTGTGGTTTTTCAATTTAACTGTGAAAAGAAATGCACAGCGTAATGAAAATCTCAGTTCCTAGGGAGGGGAGTTACAGTCTGCACATGAAATGGTATAGCAATTGTTCAGGCTGTAGAAGGTTTCATTTTACTAAAATTATTACCTGGTGTGCTAGATGAACAAAATGTGTCTTAGATTCGTATGCAGAAACATTCCCTCTTTTAGTTTCAGGTAGACAAGCCATCAAAAATGGTAGTTATTCTTACGTAAACAGGAAGGCACTTTGCTAATCATATATTTTGTTTTTTATTCGAAGATACACACTGGAGGCAAAAACTTGTCTTTGCATCGCAGCTCACACAAATCGAGCCTTAGTTAGAGTTTGGAGGATGGTTGTGTTCCAGACAGAAGAGCCGCTGTTTGCTCCGCCGTAATGGAAAATCTTTCCATGATGGAATTACCAGCAAACAAGGCTTTGAAAGCCCTGCCTTTTAAAAGGCGGGTCATGTGATGTGGAGTTTACTTTTTACCTGTTCATGAACACTTGTACAGTATGCGAGCTGGGACAGAAAAATCACAAAATCCTATAATATGCACTGAAAAACTTTGGGGCATATGTACAAGCCCTTATCGGCACAGGAACGTCACTTTTTGTGACATTCTGGTGGCGATAGGGGCCTTGCCTTATGTACAAGGCAGCGTTAAGCCATTTAACGTGGCTTACCGCTGCCTTTTAACACCTTGAATGCCACAGCGCTCCGGTGCTCATGACGAGCTAAGCTCGTCATTGCCGTGGAACACTCAGGTGCGGGGAGAATTCCCCCGCTGTGCTGAGCGTCGTAGCTCATGACGAGCTCAGCTCGTCATGAGCATGGGAGTGCTGTGCACGCCCCCCTCCCACCCAGCACAGAGGGGGATTAACTCCCGCAGCGAAAGGGCTAGGTAAGGCACCCTTTCACGCTATGTTTAGCATGAAAGGGGCGTGCAGTGGGTGTTGAAGTGGGCGTTCCACCGCGACACCCATGGTATTTGACGCTGCCCCTTATGTACAAGGGTGGCGTACATTGGAGGCAGCACCAGAAATAAGACCAGGAAAATCCTGGTCTTAAGGTGGCGAAACTAGGAGAAATACATTATTTCTCTTTGTTTTTGCTTTTTTCATGTGTGTTGCCTTGTACAGCACACATGGAAAAATCAAAATGCCAAGGTTTGTTTATGTACAGGAAGGTACCCCTTCCTGTACATGAACAAACCTTTTAATAAAACGCAATTTTGTAACTTTCATGTGTGCTGCATGAAACATCACTCATGAAAGTTAGAAAATGGCATTTTAGGCTTGTTTATGTGCAGGAAGGGGTACCTTCCTACACATAACCAATCCTCCCCTGCGCACAGACACCTTTGAACCCTAAGGGTGCCTGGGTTGGCGCTAAGTTGTTAAACTTAGCGCCATCGTAGGGATAAACGCAAGGCTGCACCACATTCTGGTAAATATGGTGCAGCCTTGTGATCCCGAAGTGGGGGAGCGTGTCGTTAAACCTAGGAGGCTAACAACACACTCCGCCACTTCATTGTACATATCCTCCTTTGTTTTTCATTATCAAGTGACAGAACCTAAGTTTTTAATCTACTTTACTGAAATAAAGTGAACAAATGATGCAGAGAACCCAAATATCTTCACGGTTTTATCATGAGAAAACACAGTTAACTTTTACTTTTGATTTCTGATGTGACCTTTATTTAATTCAGATTATTACACTATGGGAAGCTTAATGCTTGTCCTAAGTGATTTATTGTGTTGCAATATGTGGTTACTCTGTTGATTGCATTGAGAGAGAAGAAACTAGATTCATGAGGCGGCTACTTGGTTTGCATCAGTCAACCCCCTCAATCTCGGTGCTCTAGGAGTTAGTTGTAAAGTATATTGAAGATAGAATTAAACTGGTCCCTGTGATATTATGGCCATCTATATGGTGTAACCCTGCAGACTTTTTCGAACAAGGGCTACGAATTGATTATCATTGACCAACTGTTGTAGAATTTCAAGTTTTAAATATATTAGAGCTAACTGGTTAGTAACTGGTTTCCTTGGTCTAAATAAGTAATCACTTTACCATCTATTTGCAGTTTAAAAGAGATGGAATCAATCTACTGACAAGCTCTGTTAAAAGGTATTATTCTTTCAAGACAGTGGGATAGTACCATAACTGGTCCTGTTAGTCTATAACAATGAGAGATCTAGTTTTCTCAGATTTGGTTTCTTCATCATTTACTGTCTGTCTGTATTGTCTGTTTGTAAAAGGTCACTTTTCAAGGCAATGTATACATGTTGTGCTTTTGATAACTCACGTATTCAAACGTGTGTTCGATATTCTTTTTTTGGCACATTTTATTCTGGAACTTGAAGATGGTTTATGGTACCGATTTTAAAGGATGGTAACATTAGGGCTTGTCTAAGTGCCAATTTTATTCTTCTACCAATATCCTCTTTTGTTTTTCATGCACTAGGTAGAGTTTTGATCCAAGGCAAACGAGAAAATGAACAGTTGAAAGTTGAATGTGTCATCATCCAACACGATCTTGGCTATGTCATATTCTTTAACTCTAATGCAAAGTCATGTGGATCCTATGAGTCTCTCTCTGACAGCTAGGATGTCAATTTAAATAAATGAAAATTCCAAACCCAATGATTACATCATTTGAAAACACCAAAGTACGTCCCTCTCTGTAATTGTGAATCGTGGCTCCTGCAAGGTAAGTAGCAAAAATGGAACTTGACATATGTTCTAAGTCATGTGTTTATATCATGACCTTACCTCTTCCCTCTACCTAAAGGAGTTTAAAACTAGGGTATTCGATTCACAGTTACTTTAACAGCACATGTGAAAGATTGTCTAAGTAAGGTTTTGGTATGCGTTGAATGTGAGGATGACTGTCAAAGTAAGAAATGTAATTGTAAGAAACTGGGGGCATATTTACAAGGGCGTAAAAAGCCCAAAAAGCAGAGATAAAAATATTGCTCTATTTACAAGAGGGTGCTAACATGCATAATCGCATGTTAGCACCCTTTTGTACTACGCCTACCTTTGCATCTCTAATGAGATGCAAAGTGGGCGTTCCTGACATACACTACATGTCAAGACATCAATACCGCGGCTTAGTGCTATCAGCAAGGATGCCCTAGCATTTTAGCAGACGTTTGTTTTTGGAGAAAACTGCTGTTCTCTCCAAAAACTAATGTCTGCTAATATCTTGACTTAGCCACCCCTAACATATGGGGTGGATTTTGCTGATACAACCCTGTGGGTCGTATCAGCAAGCTTATCACCCTTTTGGAACATAGCTGGAAAACCAGAAATGTTCCCTGCAAAAGGGAGATAACTTAGCTATCACTGGAATTTTTATCACCCTGGAGTAACGCGTTGTTAATTAAGTGCTTCCATAGTGAAAATAGCGGAGATAGCCTGCGATAATCTAATTATCGCTAAGCACGACCAGCCATAATTATCGCTGGCCGTTGCTACTAATGTAATGTAATGTAATGTGTCTTATAAAGTACACTGCTGCCCTGAGGCGTCATGGCGCTGTAGACCGCTTGGGAACCTGTCCTGGCTTTCCCTGTGAGATGGTCCGTGCTGGGTATCTCCAAGGTGAAACCAGGCATCCCCGGCGGATGTGGGTGGCCGTTGTAGAGATGAGGCAAGCTAATGCCCAGAGTTGCCGAGTGTGATCCCTGGTTAGAGTAGGCACCGAGGCGAGAATTATCGAGTCCGCTGACCTTGGTCCACGACCCTGCCGCGTCGGGAATTGAACCCTGGCCAGGGCTGTTTTCTGCTTCCGGGTCTGCCGCCTCTAACCAGTGAGCCACACCACTCCACCACTATGCCTCTTTGTAATTAGTTTAGGGGTGTAACAACCCATCTCAAGTAATAATCCTAATTCTGGTCAGGGTAAACAATTAAAGTCACTAAATGAACATGAGCTCAACTCCCTGATAGCTATGGCACAGAGCAGAGGTCTGTCCAGTGTAATAAGCATTCCTTCATCCATTTTCACTTCAATTCAGTCGATGGGAAGCTCTCTTCCCACTGAGTTTGGTGCCTGCCTCGGTCGGTAAGCAAAAGAAGGGGCTGACCAAGTGCCAGCTATCATTTGAATAAACTATGAGAGTGGAGGCCTCTTCGAAGTGAATTAAGTTCTGAGGTCCACCTGAAATGGCCACCCTATCAGCGGAACAAAACCGCCTCCCCACACTCAAGTATTTGTCTTTGTTTCGAGAGAGAGCACTTTTCACACCTCATTCAGGGCCATTCACCAGCTTGTAGCCCAATTTAAAATCAGCCTTTTGAGTTTCAGGCTGGGAAAAGTGAACCCTAGGGACTGCTAGATACCTCAATCTCTTGTTAGATGCATAGTTTTCTCTTGTGGAAAACGTGTTCAAGCATAACATATCTAGAGTGAACCTGTGGGACTGCATGTGGACCATGGTGACATGCACCGCACTAGTAATGTTCAGAGCTTGATTTTATAAACATGTTGGAAGCCAGGAGGTAACCCATGTCTTTTTTGTCCACCATTGAATGCCCCTGGTTCTATTTTCATTGGTAATGTGAGTAATAGGCATAATATTCACAAAAATATGTCTGTTACAACAGGAAAATTTAACATCAACAAGGCTTAAGTTTTGGTACTCAAGTCGGAAAAAAAGCCCATAGACCAAGAAGGTTGAATCTCAACTGATTATCTGAGAGGAGAAGAGCACCTGTACTCAAGCTAGGCCTGGGTGAAATTTACATAACACCAGTGTAATTTGCTTAATTTCAGGAATTTTGTGTTACTCTTCTTACTAGAATCCCAAAATTGTGCCATTACATCACTTCACGTAATTAAGCACTATTTGCAGTAAAGATTTAATAAAAATGGTGCAAACTGAACTAACAATGTATGGAAATGCATGGGAACAGCAAACTTTGCGCAGCAGTTATTCATGGTGCTTTTGTTTATAGAAACCCTCATATCAAAAACTGACTCAAGGACACATTTCAAGCTAAAATCTAGGGCAAAATGAAGGATTAGCATTTCAAGTTATTACACATAATTTTGCATAGTTTGCCCTAATTTCTCATTATTGCCCTGTCAATCCTATCACCCTTAAATTGGTCTTCCCCTAATCTTTAAGTTTTTTACCTCTAAGTTTTGCCTAATCTTTTTTGGCCTTAGGACTATAAGCAGTTTACCAATGCTAATAATTGTTAAAGGTCTTGTGCTTCTTCACCCAAACATGTGTGTAACTGGTGAAAACATAATTGACATAATTAATTTACCTTAAAGTCCCTTGTAAGGTGGAATACTATATACCCAGGGCCTGTAAGTTAAATGCGACTAGAGGGCTGCAGCACTATTTGTGCCACCCAGAGAAGTAGCCCTTCAAACCTGTCTCAGACTTGTCACTGCAGTGCCTGTGTATGGAGTGTACTGCCACTTCGACTTGGCATTTAAAACTACTTGCAAAGCCTTAAACTCTCCTTTTATTACATATAAGTCGCCCCTAACATAGGACCTATGTAGCCCTAAGGACAGGCTACCATGTAAGAAAAAGGTAAGATATCTTCTTTTATCCTTTACATGTCCTTGAAGTGACAAGCAGCCTATTTCATTTTTCACTACTGTCAGGCCTACTCCTCTCTTATGTTAGCCTTGGGAATTCCTTACTATGCTTTTAAGTTATAATCTCTGATCAGAAATGAGTAGCTTTTTTCATGTTTAATACGTTTGGAATGGTATTGATAAATCCTACTTAATGGTGAAGTTGGATTTAACATTACTATTTTAGAAATGCTACTTTTAGAAAGTACACGCCTGTGATGGGTAACAGCTACACTAAGTGCTTTCACTCTAGATAGCCACAACCTCGGAAGGATAGGTGTGTCCACATTCATGTGCATTCTGATGACCTTACCTTGGCAAGAGGGGTTAACACGACTTCAATAGTTAACAAAACACACAGGTAGTAGTGATCCCTAAAAGGGAAATATCCGCACATTCAAAAGACACAATATGGTAAATAGTAAATTTAGCGTGAAAAGTCAACGTAATTCAATATATTTCAAAAAACGAGTGCTAGCTCAACCCCAAACACCTACCACCTAAAGGTGTTATTAGCACAGACTAATGTGCAACCACTTATACTAAAACTGAGGCACTGGCAGCACTCCAATCAGTCAAATATTGATCCCTTAAACAGAATCTGGAGAAGCTAATGGTATGATTCATATCAGAATGAGTAAGGGCCTGATTGTTGGCACAGGAATGGCAGTCCACCATTTTGGTGATTACGACTTTGAAAATTGTATTGGTGGAGGACCGCTGGCTGCGCAAGGGATCAACCGTTCCCTGGCGGTAGCGCAGGAGTGCAAAATGTATTATACTAAGCAGGGACTTGCGCAGTACCACTCAGCATATTTTGAGTTCCTGGACCACCAGCATTTTAATGGCAGAGCCCTTTCATGAAAAAGGCGGGTGGTGTAGCAACAAATGGGGCCCTACAGGGCTCCCGTGTCCACCTGCCATGGGAATACATTTGGGGGCACAAGATGTGCTCCCCTGTCTATGTTCCCCATAGTTCCAGCATGGCATGGACAGCACCGTCCATGCCGTGCTGGACCTTTTTGGCTGCTCCCATTGGGCTGCGTTGAGCCAGCACCACAGTGCCAAACTCGTAAACCGGCCCTAACTTCTAAAATGCCATGGGATGTTCTATTATAGTCTTAGAGCCCGCCGCAGTAGGCTCTACCAGCCAGTAAAGGCCCACTCCAGTGTTAAAGTCCTGAGGTGAGGGCCTTTAACACGGGAGCGGGCCTCTAATGGGGCATGTAGTCCGCAACAGAGTGCTCTAAGGCTATTAGAACATTCTGAACCTAGAGGGCAGAATGTTATAATTTGTAAAACAAAGGCATCATGAAGCACAAGGGGATTAAAATCCCCTCAGGCTCTTTGAAGCCTTTTATTCACCACAACAGGTGTGATAAACATTGGAATGTTGGAGCTCTGGGATTCTATCGGCCAATAGAAGCCCGTAGCACTTCAATGTTTTTAATGTAGCTTCCAACATTCCAATGTTCTAAAGAAGAATATAACCATGTCTGTTTTCGGTTTGTTGTTTGAATGTTTCATTGTGCAGTCATATGATTAATTATGTTCACACTTTTGTATGGAGAACTGTCTATCACTATTAGAACAATGTCTATAATCCAACTGGTTATCCAATTTCCTGTTTGTATTGGTATGTGTTTTACTCACTGCACCCTTTTTCTACCTGGCTTCCGAGCGTTTGTGTAATGCTTCTTATAAATAACTAAGTAAACTGCTGCTCACACACCTTCCATGCAATCCATAACCAGCAGAACAAATAATTTGCTGCTGATATCACCCTTGAAGTAATAGATCCATTTTCCACTCACATAATTGGTCTCACTAGTGACATGATATATTGCCTTGCCATTAAGGCCATGCCCTGCAGCAAACTTGCTGTGGCCGCCCAACCCGTATTGACCATGGCCTCCGAGGACGGCCGCTCACCACTTCACTCAACCAAATGCATTGTGCAGGTGTGATTGGTAGCAGGGCTTTGCCTGCAGAGTGGCCTTCTGTTCAACACACTGAACACAGCCAACCTAACCCCTGTGGCAAATGACAGGCAAGTCAGTGGATGCAACTTTGGGTTCATGATCACAAAATTGGCAAAGGATAAAAGGTTGTTCGTTGAGTCAAATGTATTTTTCGAAATATGGGTCATTGATAGTGGCCCAGATATCTCTAGCGTCCAAAGTATTAGTGACTGATCGACTCGATTTGTGTCCTACACAATCCACTTTTCAAATTTCATAAAAATTGAAAAACAGATTTTCACCAAACCAAGGAAAAGGATTTACATGAGTAAGGTACTACTTTCAAGATAAGTTTATTCTAATGTGTTACCAATTGCTTTAGAAGTGTCTCAACAGCTTCCCGTAGGAATTAAAACATTTTAAATATCACTATATTTATCTCCTTTTTCTTTATTTCCCTAAAACACATTGATGGAATTATGCGATGGTTGAAATGTAAAAACCAAATTAAAGGGGCATCGGTTTTGGAAAGTTTTGTACAAATGTATTGTAATTCCAGTGAAAATAAATATGGTCCGATAAAACATGGTATTTGGAGCAAGTGCAGTCATAAAAACAGATTCAAATATGTGTTATCACAGTGTAAAGATAAAATCTTTTTTTTGCAGCACTATAGCTGAATCATATTGTACTTCAGGACATAGAGCATTTCCTAGGTCATCCTGCTGCACAATATGCACATGTGCAACAAGAGTATTCTCTGATTCCACTCAAATAACCTAGTTTATGACCACTCTATCTAAAAGATTAGTATTGGAAAGTGGGTTATTAGTTGTGCAATACATGCATCTACCACTGGCAATAAGATCACTAACATTGTCTAGAGCTCAGTAAACGTCTCAGTAAATTATTTCAATGCTCAAACCTGGGTATCTTGGCTGCAAGCAAGCAGGCTTAACGTAGGAGATAGGTATGTAAAGCATTTAAAAACATCAATTCAGTGAATATTTAAGACACAACACAAAAAAAATCAACACCACACCAAATATTTGTATCTTTAAAATGAAACGAAAATCCAATGGTGGGAACCTGAGACATGATTTTGATAGAATAAACACTTACTAGCACTTAGAAACCTATAGCACCAATCTGTGACCTCTGGTCCAGCTTGATAGTGACAAAGTCAAACTTTCAGGCCAAATGTGATGGAGCCTGTGCAGATACACTGAGCGGGAGGCCATGGTCAAAATGTTACATTTGTAATTTTAAACTTTTCTGGAGCTTTTTCCACCGAGGTCCCTCGATGGTCTTCATTAGTCTGGATTTAGGGCGGGTTCACCGGCTTTACTTTCAGGGAGCTTTCGGTCAAACTCTAGAAGTTGGACCTTCGGAGCTCTTCAGCAGGGTGAACCTGGAATCTGGTCCAAGTGGAGGTTAAAGGTGGCTGGTTTGGCTTTCACCGTTGTCAGTCACCTTATGGAGCTTTTTCCAAAGTAGCTCCAAATTTCTCCAAATGTCTGGAACTTATCCATTAAGTTCCTCTGGTGGGTCCAAAGTGTCCAAAATACAATCCAAGGGTCTAGAAGCTCCAATATTATCCTTGAAAGTTTGGGACCACAATTTACAAAATGCACCTGGACAACAGCCTAACACTGCACGCTCTGCAGGCAGGGGAATCTTGGTGGTGATGTTCCAGTTGAGCTCTGTTAACCGGTAATTTGCAGGCAGCCCTCTTTTTAATTCTTTAGAAGCAAGGTACATCCACAGAGCTTTAGTTCCAGATTGTGCAGCAGGTACAGTCAGTCAGAATGCAGGGCCTGGTGGTGCAAATCAAGGTTCCAGCATGGCAATCCTTCTTCTTCTCTTAGTTTCAAGCAGCAGATCTGAGAGGCTCTGCACCTCTTACATATTTATTTAGTGTTCTTTGGGGTCAAGCAGGAGAGCAATGCTGTCCAATAAGGTGGAAGGCAACACCCTAGAGCATGATCACTTCCTCCAAAGTGTGAGATCATCTCCTCCCAGAAAACACTACTCCTTCAAAATTTAACATGGATGAAATGTCCGCAAATTATGAAGAGCTAACTGAACCTATTCTCAGTATGGCTCATAGCTCTCCACCCCCTAGCATCTGCAGATTCCTTCCTTAAGCCTCCCATCTGACTGGGTCAGAGGGGATGGGGTAGATGGACCTAGCATTCCCTTCCTATCCTATTCTTCATTTTGAGCTTCATGCTTTACAACACCTCCCCACTGCTCTTGCATTCTTGTGTGGCAGAACCCTCTCCACCAGATAGCCTCTCCCTGGGTGAGCCACTTATCACTTCGTCAAAACAAACAGCCTGGTGAATCCTCTTAATTCTTACCAATCAGGGTAGACCACTGGAAGATTTCAGTTTGGCTTACAGACAAGAAAGGCTTATAAATCATTTTCTGTACAACTTAGGATGAATTCAACAATCGCATATTGTTGAATTTATCAATACCATTCTCCTTAAAATATATTTTTATTTTAATCCCTAGCTATATTTATGCATTCATACACTATTGCAATGTTATCCAATGTGGCTTGGATCTACAATGGGAAAAAATAAAGGTGCAATTTCTTTAACACAAGGTGTAGGAAAGTAGGACCTGCTTCTTATGGTTACCCCCACTTTTTGCTAAATGTGATACTGGCTTTGACTAGTTTGACTAGCTGTACTGGGATCCTGCTAATCAAGACACCAGTCATCCTAAACTGTTATGTTATGTACTTAGGTAATCTCCGGATTGGATACTGGGGTACCCTTGTCAGTTCCTAGTATATGGTACCCATGTACCCAGGGCATAGGTATCCCAGAGGCCACCCATTGGCTGAAGCAAGTATTATGCCAACAATGACAGGCGATGCAAAATGGAACTACATGCCTGCCATTGCAGCCTGTGTGAGTTGGTGCAAGCACCACTTACTTAAGATATAGGTTTACTATATCTAAGGGTCACTGCACTTACAAACTATAAGTCTCCCCTATAGCAGGCCTTGACAATCCTGCAGGCAGGGTGCTTGGTTCTAAGTGAGAGGGTGCCACTGCTTCAGTCGAACACCCCTGCCGCCTACGGAGTCCATTATCCCAGGTTGTTAGTAAGACAGCCATTTACGACATATAGAGTGGCATTATGCAACTGTGTGATGACCAACTCTAAAATGGCTGAAACAACCCCTATTGGGTTTGGTGTAAAAAATGTTGGAATCATACCCCCAAACCATTAACCAGTGCGGGAGGAGGTATGATGCCACCCCTAAGAAACAAGCTTCGTTAGGTCCCTGGTGTCCCTGGTAACAACCTTCTATTCCTGGGCAGCACAAAATGATTGCTGCCAACCATAGACACATTTCTGCCCTCTTGCTGCTGAGCCAAGCTTGAGCAGGGGAAAGTAGAACAATAGGCACCCTGTGACCACCTCCCAGACAGGATTTACTGTATTAGGGCTGGGTGGATGTGCCTGCCAGGGATTGAAAGTTTGCATAAGCAGCACATTTGGTGTCCCTGTGCATAGGCCAGTTCAAACCAGTCCTGGGAGCCATTGGCTCCTGCTCTGGCACGTAACTGGACATATGACATATGAGTAACCTCCCCACTGTCCAGACCCTCCCCTGGGAGGGTCCCCTCAATTTGTCAAGCCCACTCCTGTGGATAAAAATGGCTTACCTGGCTGTAGGACCTTAGATTCAACGTGGACACGATTCTGAACCAGAAACCATTGAACCTCAACAGTCTGGACACTCTGGACTTCACTGGACTTTGTTTGGCCCACCTTCGTCTCCCTTTCAGTCTGAAACATTGTTTGTGCCTGTGCACCATACAGGATATGTGCAGGACATGTGGAGCATCAAGGACAACCAAAGATATCTCGCTTGGAGTTAAGGAGTCACTCCCCTCCATTCAAAGGCACCACAACACTGCTGTCGGGTCTGCTGACCCTGAGCTCCTACGGACTCCAAAGAATTCAACAACACAGGTGGTGGGTTTCTACATCCCTTGCGGTCCGAATTGCCCTCTCACCAAGTTTGAGGTCAAAATCCCTAGTGGGGACCCGAACCCTGTGCACTGTGTACATTTGCAAGTGCATATGCTTGTTGGCATTTCCTGAACAATTGCATTCTGAGTATCCCAAATCTCAGGTGCCATTTTCTACCAAGAACTTTGGCTTCCTCGCACCTAGCGTCCGTGGGCTGTTGTTTGGTGAAATTGCTCGAGGTCATCTTGTGACTCCTGTGCCTCTGGCCTGTGACTCCACTTGAGGGTCAACTTGCTTTTCTTGGACTCCCCTGGCTCCCCCAGGCCTACCCTGACACCCCCAGCTGTGGTGAGTCTCCTGGCCCTTACTGGTCTGAACTGTACACATCCTTGACCTTTTGTGTGAGTTGCCGTTACCAAGGCTTGTTGGTCATCCCGCTGGACACCGACCCCTCAGCACTTGACATCCTTTATGGGACAGCTCATATATGGCTCCTGGTTGTCCTCGACATCTCCTGGTCCATGTAGCTGTAGAGTCAAGAACTCCATTGATGCACCTGAAGCACCCGACATCGGTGGGCATTCGTCTACCGTGCCCCTGGTCACCCCTGAGTGACCAAGACTCTGGGACATATTACCAAGCAATAGCGATTATTATCTCTATTGCTTGGTTAGCGATAAAAAATTATCGCCGAGCTGCGGCGATTTTTATCGCAGATAAACCTTGGTATTATCAATGTTTATCGCAAATGCGATAAAAATCGGCTGCAATGAATGAATATCGCTGAAAAGTCCGCGATATTCAGGCATTACCGAGCTAATGCTCTTAGCCATGTTATCCACCTACCATTGGATAACATGGCTAAGAACTGCTCAGGGGCAGGTGTTAGCTTTTGGAGATATTCGCACTTAGCGCAAATATCTCCAAAAGTTGGTAATAGGAGATAGCGATGTTAGCGACTGTTTCCAGTCGCTAAGATCTTGGCACGCCCACTTTTATTGTCATTAGTGATAAATATCACTGACATGCAAAGAGGGGCCCAAGATGGTCGCTATCTCCTACTAGCTGTCGCTAACTGGTGTTAGCAACAGCTAGGTAATAGGGATATAATTTTATCTCTGCTTTCTTGGCTTTTAAAGCCAAAAAAGCGGAGATAAACCCCCTTGATAATATGCCCCTCTGTCTCCTCTACTTTCAGGTACTCTTCAACAAGAATCCACCTTTAGATTTCAACTGACACTTTTCTTCCTTCCTGCAGCGCCTCTTCTTCAAAGTCCTCCATTGGGTTCGACTGCGATTTCTGACGCCACTTCAGACCTTTGCACCTGGCTTCCTTGGGATAGATAACTTGGGTACCTCTGTATCCAAGGGTGGGGTGGCTCTCCAACCTCCTATCTTCCACAAGATTTCTTCAAAGTCCACTGGGAAGGGTCCTTAAACTCTAAAACTTCAACCACAACTTTCCAATAGAATTGTACGGAGCATGCAGTCGTGTTCCCACACTGCACCCGTCCTCTGTAGGGTCCCTACTTACTTCCCTTGGGTGGTTCCTTGGGGTACCAGCGATTCTATGTCCTCTCGACACTGTCTTGACTCGAGTCGTGGTTCTTATACCACTATTTTAGTATATGGTTTGGTGCCCCCAGGGCCTACTGTGTATAAGTGTTATATACTGTAATTTCTCTGCTTAAGTATTGTGAGCTTTGTGATTATCCATGTGTAGGAGATACTGTGTCGTACTAGATAGTGTTATATTGATAAATACATATTTTTATAACTACTGTGTGCTTCTCCATCATTTAACCAATACTAAAAGGTTGCATTCTGGTATAAAAAGCTGCTTAACATTCCTTCAAGACTAAGCCTGAAGGCTGCTTTCCAAAGGTATTGCTTGGATAGCTTTCTAAGGTTATCTTTGACCTCTTTATTCACCATAAGGGTTGTTTGGATTGGTGCAAGGTGCCCAATTGAATTAGTGGACAGCATATACCAGGCCAACTTCTTACACAGGGCATATAAAACATTTTATAGAAGGGCCCTGCTTATAGTTACTTGACCCCCCACCCACCCATAGGACACCTGGGGGAGACCTTGGGGGTTATGAATATGCAACAATATTGTAGATTATCACTTTTTAAGTTGAGATTGCAGAGCATTTATTTTTTAAAGCAGTGCTGCTACACAGGGCTGCTTTTAGAGTGGCTTCAGGGCTCAGCAGTGCACACATGCAAGTGCAGAAAGGGCTACTGGCCGCTAAACTGCCATCTCCTATTATATACCCAATTATCTACTAGGGACGTACAGGGTGGGTCATGCCAATTGTAAGTTTACCCTAATATGTAGTGTACCCTAATGCTTGTCGGTGTTTTCACTTGTGTTTTCAACATAGCACTGGTCCTAGGCCTGGCTAGACAGAGCCCAGGGACAGTCAGAGTCAGTTGCCACCAGTTCCAATCAGCAAATAATGGGGGTGCACAGTTCACACAGGATCGCTTTGCAACATACAGCATGGCATAAACCATACATGAAGATGTACAGAGATTAATATATATTACCATTGTTGACTGTGGCCAGGATGAAATAGTCACAATTTCACCTCTCATGAACCATTGCTACAGACAGCAGCTCTCTCTCTCTATATATTTCTCCCTGTTTCAATCTCTCTCTTACTCTCTCCCACACACACACACACCACAGTAGTGTCTCAAGTTTCTGGAGGTTAATATAAAATCTTCAAATGTTAAGAACATACATTGGCCTATAAAATTACTGCAAGTGCAAGACAACAAGCACAGCTAGTGATTCTCATGTCTGTGGCCATTGATCTAACTAGAATGTCTATAATACTAATCTATTATCTACCTTGTAATTGGACAGGTGCACTCATGCATCCCCACACCAGTGACGCAGCCATTCCCTTCTGCTAAATCACTGTTGGAAATGGCCTTTTCTAGGGTGCTTTTCCTCGACTTCTTACTTTTCTCCTTCCCAGGTTTCTTCTGCTCTGGATGCTAGTCTTAGGACCCTAGCGTGTTTTGCACTTGTGTACAGTGTCAAAGCTCTTACCTGCCCATATATATATATATATATATATATATATATATATATATATATATATATATATATATATATATATATGTATATGGAGTAAGACCTATGCCAGGGACATGTAGCTCGAATGTGACTCCGTGGGCCTGCCTCACTGGCTGTGCCATCCACGGAGGTAGCTCATTAATAGTGCCACAGGTTTGCCCTGCTCGGACCTGTGCTCACGGGTTACTGTTAGTCGACTTGGCGTTTATGAAGCTGTATGCAAGGCTCTGCATGGCTATTGCTATATCAAAGTTCTCCGTAGTGACATGGTGCACTGTTGGAAATAGGTTGGGCAGGCGTGTGCATATGCAAGAGATGTGAATGACACCTAATGGTGTGTTCGGTATGATGGGGTCTGCTTCTCGCACTGGATTAACATGAGGGGATATACGGAGGGGCTGTCTATCATTTTCTCTATGGGCAGAATAGTAATAGTATGTTGTTTGGTATCTGTTAGACCTGGCATCCTTGGCATGGTTTTCCCCTATCTTTTTGTCTCTGTCTCCTGTATTTTTGCTGTGTGCTAAATTTTGTTCCCTCTGTAAATTGTGAATTTGGATTGGTGTTTCCATGATTGGCTTGTTTGACTTACTACTAAGGGCCCGATGTAAGTAAAATTGATTTACCGATTTTCAATTACCGAATTTTACCGATTCGGTAATTGAAAATCGGTAAATCAATGTGGTGGACATGTAGGTATTTCCAGATGTGTAAATACCGAATCTGTCACATTCGGTATTTACCGATTCTGTAAATACAGAATCGGTATTTACCATTGATTCCTATGGGCTTCAAAGCCCCTAGGAATCAATGGGAAATACCGATTCTGTATTTACAGAATCGGTAAATGCCGAATTTTGCAAGGGTGCAGGGGGTGTCACTTTGACACCCACTGGCACCCCACAAATAGGCATGTGCGGCATGTGGCACACAGACATGCCCTAAGGGCATGTCTGTCTGTCACATGGCTAGGTGTGCATGCACACATGTGCATGCACACCTGAAATCGGTATTTTACCACACAATAGGATTGTGTGGTAAAATACCGATTTTGTAGGGCCTTTGGGACTCAGAAGAGTCCCACCTACATCAGAGATTTACCGAATCGGTAAAAATACTGATTCGGTATTTTACAGAATCGGTAAATTTACCGAATCGGTAAAGTTACGGATTCTGTAAAATTGTGCCCCTACATGCTAAATTATGTATACCGGTCGGTAACGGCCGAAAATACCGATTTTCGGCCATTACCGACCGACCTACATCTGGCCCTAAGTCCCTAGTACAGTGCACTGTGTATGCCCAGGGCCTGTAAGTCAAATGCTCCTAGTGGGCCTGCAGGACTGATTGTGCCGCCCACACAAGCCGTTCAAAGGGTCTCAGACCTGCCACTACAGTGTCAGCATGAAGTTTCTACTGTCATGTCGACCTGCCAAATGCACCCACTTGTCAGGCCCTTACCTTTCCTTTTCCTACCTGTGAGTCACCCCTAAGGTGGGTCCAAAACCGGTCCCAGGATGCTTGTTTGCGGTCCAGGGAAGGCATGGCTTGGCAGTTCGGGCTGGACTGTTCCTATGAGGCACATGGTCAGACTGATTGGCATATGGCCATGTCTGAACTGGGGTGGCAGAGTGAGCTAAAGAATGGTGATGGATTAAACCCAGATCTCTTGACTGGGTGTGAGTGTTTGATTGGTTCAGATGCTCCGTCCATCACCACCCCCTTTTGTACCACTTTGTTCACCATAAGTTGGCAGGGTATGCTCGGACGTGAGTCCCTTGCTCACTTTGCCACTGGATTCAAGCCAGCCAGGCTGAATACGGCTGTAATTCCAGAAAACGGTCCTAGGAAGCTTGTTTCCGGTCCAGGGAAGGCATGGCTTGGTAGTTCGGGCTGGACTGTTCCCATGAGGCACAGGGTCAGACTGATTTGCATATGGCCATGTTTGAACTGGGGTGGCGGAGTGGTTAAGGATTAAACCCAGATCTCTTAACTGGGTGTGAGTGTTTGATTGGTTCAGATGCTCTGTCCATCACCACCCCCTTTTGTACCGCATACCAAACTATAGATGCAACACTTTCATCACAAAGTACCTTGGATGTGTCACAATCATAAATAAAAACAGCCGCAGGGAAGGAATGCGTCGGTTCTTTACGCCCAGGTAAGGTGATGCATTGGTTCCTTACTTCAGGGGAGGTGATCCATTGATTCCTTATTACCATGTAGGGGAGGTGATGTTTTGGTTCCTACTGAAGGTGAGGTGATACGTCGGTTTCTTACTGTGCAAGGGGTGAAGTGGCGGTTTCTAACTGCGGCCCGGTGTCCTTGTAGAATTGGGACCCCGGTGCAATGCATGGGGATCTGGGATGTGTCAATTCTCGTTGCGGTGGTGGTGGCAATTGTACTGCCTTAGTCTCTCCAGCTGCTGTACCACAATGCATTGGTTCCTGCAGCTGCACAGCAGGGCTCACGTCAGAATCGGGGCAGTGAGCTCAGACTTCAGCGATGGGTGCACAAGATTCAGAGTGTGGCAATTTCTCCAGACATGGGCAGGTGCTGCATTGGTTTTTTTTGAGCTGCACAGCAGCGATGCTATATAAACTAGTGCAGATGCATTGCGCTTCTCTCAGTTGCATCTCTTTTCCAGATCCCAACAACAGAAAGAGCTCCTTCAGTTTTCCCAGCTCTTGTCCTTGACAGAGGTTCCTCTTGAGTCTAGAAGTATTCTAAAGTTCTGGGGTCTGGCCCCCAATATTTATACCTAATTTCTCTTTCTTCTCTTGTGGCAGAGAGGCTCTGTGCTCAGTTTTGGCCTCTCTCATCCAGCTTCCTAGCACGAGGTGGAAACATCAATGCATAAGGCAGATCAGGCCCATTTAGGTACAAGGAAATCTTCTCCCCCTGCTCTAAATGCAGCCCAGGTCTATTCAGCCGAGCCCTGACTCATCCAGGAAAGGCAAGACACACTTCATCCTCCCAGTGGCTGTCTACAGGGAATGCACATCCCTAGCCTCGGTCACTCCAAAGCCAGACAGTCAATCCACAACTCAGCAGAGGTAGACAGGATGTCTAAGCAAGAAAATAATCACTTTCTTACAGTGGCATTCTTAAGCACATAATATAAAAATCATCTTTACTAAAAGGTGCATTTTTATATCTGAGTTCAGGCATACTGAACTCCATCTTTCTATGTTGTACCAATGGGAAGTTATACTTATAAGATGTTATAAATAAACTCCCATTCTATCCTATGAGAATGAGAGCCTTTCTATAGTGAAAATGGAAATACACTGCATTTCACTATCAGGACATGTCACACACATCAGGGCATGTCCTACCTTTTGCATACACTGCACCCTGCCTACAGGAAGCTTGTTTCCGGTCCAGGGAAGGCATGGCTTGGCAGTTCGGGCTGGACTGTTCCTATGAGGCACCCGGTCAGACTGATTAGCGCATGGCCATGTCTGAACTGGGGTGGCAGAGTGAGCTAAAGAATGGTGATGGATTAAACCCAGATCAGTTGACTGGGGGTGAGTGTTTGATTTGCTCAAACGCTCTGTCCATCATGCCCTTTTGTATCGCTATAGTTTGGTATGGACAGAGCTATTTGTACCTTCTAAAAGTCATCTTTGGAGTACTGTATTGTGGATGTTTGTTTGGTTTAGATAAAGATTACTTATTTTTCAAACCTGGTATGGTGTCCATTTGTTGTGGTTTTACTGTATTATATGTGCACAAATGTTTTACACACTGCCTCTGAGATAAGCCTGTCTGCTCTTGCCAAGCTACCAAGGGGGTGAGCAGGGTTTTTACAGAGTTTTTTATAGCGCAAACTTGACCCGAAACGGGTATCAGAATGCTTCACATAGCACCAGTTGCATTACATGAGGACAAATTCATTTTTGGTAGGCACGGGAAGATTAACTGATTTGCCCAGAATCACAGGATGTTCAGCATCATTGCGAGACTCAAATCCAGTTCTCCAGATTAGAGGTCGGCCGCCCTAGCCGTTAGGCCAACTCCTAGAAGTGTATCACCTTACCCTGACTAGGAAAGGTCCCTACTTGGACAAAGGTGCAAACATTGCCAACTAGAGACCCCTTTTCTTACAGTATCAATGAGTTCTTAATGATGAATCCTCTCCGGTAGTGGGTTCAACATTACAGTGGTGGAAATGTCACTTTGTGAAAGTTGGCATTATGATGTGTGTGGCCTGTCTCCTAATTCATAATTGGATGCTAGGGGGACAGCCACATTTGTGCATTCCTGATATAGGGCCATAAACAAGGCGTTAACAGGAAACTGCAGACCTCTTAATCTGAAGGTCCTTTCTGGGACAGTTATGTGGTAATGGAATTGGCACCTACATTCCAAGAGGCAGTGTCTTGGCCCCACTTAAGATTGTTATCAAACCTCCTGGGGTAGGGCGGCAGACAGGACAACATTTAGAGAGGGCCTGTGCATTTCAAAGGTGGCCTTTTGAACTGATCATGTCTTCAAGGCCATGGTGGGTATAACTATAGGCTTGGGTCTTTGAAAGTGGAGACACTTTTGGATTTGGAACCATACTACGCTGGTTCGATACTGGGACACAGAATTATTAGAGCAGGAGGGACTGCAACTGGAATATCCACAGACTTGTGCTTTGAGCTTGTTGTACCTCAAGAAGGGGACTATCACTTTGAGGATTTTGCCAGGACGTTGCTAGTCTGCAGCCAGTGCCTAATGTCGTGGCCTGGGTCTAAAAGTACTTTCAGAGGAAGGATGAGCTGGCCTACAGTCCATGAGATTACAGGGACACAAAGGATCTCACTGTCTCTATGAGATCGAAAGTACCTCACTGGGTGTGGCGGAAACAGGTGGAAGTGATCGTGGTTGGGACAAGGACTGGCCTGACAATCACCATTATCTTGCTGTGCAAGAGGAGTGTGTGAGCAAAGATCATCAGGCATCTGAGGTGCCAGGACATGAGGTGTTTTGTGGGGATCAATGCGCTTGGGGGCACCTGCAGCTGTCTGCCGGGAGTCTACTGCTAGTCACACCTTTGCTTGAGGGAAAAACATTTCTCTACACCGGGAGCAAGCCAGCTTCTTGGGTCACAGCATTTTGTCTACAGGGGGATATTCATCCCGCCCTCTTGCAAGTGCAGACGGACGCCAGGAGGTCTAATAAGGATGGATGAGACAAAGTAACAGTTTCTTTCCAAGTTAGGGGTTCTAACTGTCTAGTCAACAGGACACGAGCAGGGGCAACATGTATCTTTGCCTGGCGAAGTTGCAAAACTGAGGGGCTTGGTCATGAGGTGTAGTCAGACACTAGTGACTATTTGACCTTTCTGCAATAGGAAATTCTGACAATTGCATACAACTGTGTAGTGTATATACAATGTGTTTATTTTTAATTTCAATAGAGGTGTTTGACAAATGCATATAACTGTAGAGTGTATATACAATGTGTATCTCATTTTGATTTCAATGTGTGTGTTTAATATAAAGACAAGGGTTTTTATACATACATTGTGGAGTCTTTTGTGGTGAATGCAGCGTTTTGTGAGGGAGGGTGCTGTGACAACACTTTGCACTCGGGCCCTGAGGACAAGCCTGATACTTGGTACCAAACTACCAGAAGGTGAGCACAGGTTATTGGACAACTCTATCATACTCATTCTTTTTGGAACAGTGGGTTCTGACTGGTTTTCTTGTGTCCTAGCCACCCTGAAACCACTAGGTCTAACAATCAAAAAGACAAATGTTAGCTCACAATAACCCTGAAATAATATTTTGCATTGAATATCAGACAGAACTGCAATTTGTGATCAGCATCAAACCTACATTTCTAGTGCTGCACAGGGATAACGATGCGTACATTAAATTCGGAGGGCTTCCCATGTAACTATGGAAGACGTCAAGCACCAAGGATTTTCTAATTTTGACCTGCCAACTGAATAATTGATAACTTATTTCACATCTAAAACAAATCTGCTTTCTTTTCGCAAACAGTATATTGACTTAGTATTTATTGAGATACACAGCAAACCACCTTTGTATTTGTGAAAACATTCAACATTTATAGTACAAAAGCAGACAAGTAATTGGACTGACATTTATTGCTGTGCTAGTAATACAGCAGGAGGATGATGTGATTACCCAGGCTCAGCATCATAAAGAAAGATAGTAAACAAGGGGAAGGAAAGTGAAATAGGGAGTCAGGCACTGATTTATTATCAGCCCTTAACATTTAGTGTAGCTGTTAGCTGCTGCCGTCACATTCCTCATCATCTCACCTCTCTAGGTTCGCATTGGATATTACAAAAAGTACACTGCTTTGTACAACTGTGAACCTTTACTTATTAAAATCATATTAGGTAATTGTTTATTAGCAGTTACATTAAAATACATGCAAACAACAAGACTGTTGCACATGTCTGGAATGGGTAGAACAGAGATGCATAGAAAGAGATAAATATATCAAGGAACATCTTTAACTAGTTTTATTGATACGGTTCTCATACTGCCAGATTCATCAAAGACCCGTTTTGCGAGTCTGTAATAGCGATTCATAAGGAATCGCTGTTACAGACTTGCAAAACGGGATTCATGTAGGAATCGCAAAATAAATAGCGATTCCTACACAATCCTTATTTGCGATTAGCAAATTGCTAATCGCAAAAAAGGAATAACTCCCCATTCATTCCTAAGGGCCGCAAATAAGGATGCGATTACAAGGGTGCTAGGGGTGTCCAAAGGACACCCTGTAGCACCCCTGAAAGGTAAACTACACTGGTGTTGTGCACACACATGACCAAAGGACATGTGTGTGTGCAACATGCAACTTAGAAAAATGCTTTTAAAAGCATTTTTCTAAGTTATCGCTATTTACCACGAGGTTTGACCTCGCGGTAAATAGCGTCCCAAAATTGCGAATTCGCAATTTAAAAATGTGTGATGAATAGCATTTAAGGAATCTCAAATAGAGATTCCTTAAATGAAATTCCTCGCTAATTAGCGAATTCGCTATTACCGATTTTTGCATTTGGGATGATGAATCCCAAATGCAAAAATTGCGCTCGTAAAGGGCCAGATTCTGAGAATCTGGCCCTTTGCGAGCGCAATTGTGCTTCATGAATCTGGCCGATAGTGCACTAACATCTTGAGAATGAGTAAAAAAAGAGCAGTCTTGTTTTTAGGGGTGTTTCAGAAATTCTACATGTTATACTGAAATCCAAAAAGCCAGAAACAATGCAAGGTGCTTCTAAAACATGCAACCTTTTGGAAATTGCTTGAGGCAAAGCATTGTGTCTGCTTACAACATCATGAACACATATGGGTGTATTCTATGTGGAACAGAACATGGGTGCTAATTACCATATCCAGTAGAGACTGACTGGCACCCAGGGATCTGGAATATACTCTTGTGTGGTAAATCATAACTATTTTGAGTTCAAAAAAAGTGAAATGAGGCATACATGCAGAAAAATTGTTTTACACATGTGTATCCTCTTTACAGGCATTTCCTATAGCTGAGAATAATAATAAAATAATCAGCATAAAATGCATTGTGGGACTTGGCCCTGTCTCCAGGGTCACTCCCAAACCATCGCCTTCACCCCTCCGTAGGACTTTGTGCACTGCTAACTAGTACAAAAGTGTTTGTGCTCATTCCATAGAAACATGAAGAAATGTGTGGGCCTGCAGCACCCACTTAAGTAGCCCCTTAAAACATTTCTCAGGCCTGCCATTGAAGTCTGATAAAGTAACTTTTTTATCACATACAAGTCATTTCTAAGGTAGGCACTAGACAGCCCAAAGGTCAGGCTGCATTGTAATTAAAATATTGGACATGTACTTTTAAGTTTCATATGTCCTGATAGTGAAAACTCACAAATTTGTTTTTCACTACCTCTCCCATACCATTTGGTGCCTGCAGCCTGTTTCTGGGTCACATGCCTAAGTGTGTGTGGCAGTTGCCCTTGTATATTCTTCCCAGCCAGTCACACAATAGAGGGACTAGGTGAGCCTAAACAGGCCATCACTGGCAGGATGGGGACAAGGGAGGCTGTGCACAGCTGCACTTCCACATCAATAGACAGGGCCCTGCTCACACATAAAGAAATTCCTACTAACCTTTTATGCCTGCAACCATACTTGGGCCTAAGCAGGGAGGCAGGAAATTCCACTTTTGAATGATGAACCTCGAGAAACTTCTCCAGCTTCAAAGGAGAAACCAGGTATTAAAAAAGGACTCTCAATCCCACTCTGCAGATGACATCTGGACCAGTAGTAGATTGCGAAGAAGAACTGGTCTGCTGCTCTGCTGCCCTGCTGTCTGAGTAGAAGGACTGGGTTTGCAGCTTGAACCCATTTCCAGCAGAGCGACTTGAATGGCTACTTGTCTGGTTTCCTGATTAGAGCCTCAAGGACAGAAAAGACTCCAGCCATCTTGACATCCTGCAACTGGACTCTGACTGCCATGAGTCCTAACCCCCTCAAGTAGTGCCTCTCCAGTATCGAACCCTTAGAAGTGGGGATAAAGCTGCTCTGCCAGCCCAGCTGTGGTCTCCATCAGAACTGACACCGCACAATGCAACCTGATGCAGACCTTGCAGCTCGTCCTCAGAACCGATGCAGAGTGGCACAACTCAACACAGGACCCCAAGTTCCACCTTGGAACTGCTGCTGCATGGCACAACGCCCTGCATCAAAGACATATGGTGCAATTCTGAGCGGTCCTAACCTGATCCCTGTCTCCAGGTCGCACTCCATCGCGTTCAGTCTGAACTTCTGACTTTGACCATGTCCAGCATGACCAGAGGATCACAGTTGGTTCTAATAATTTGATTTTTGTTGTATTATTGTCAAATATTTTATTAAAATCTACTGTGTTCAAAAATTGGTGTGGGATTTTTCTTGTTTTGTGAATTCAATGTATTACTGTTTATGTCTTGCATAAATACCTTACACATTAGGTGAGCCTCACTGCTTTTGTGCCAAGCTACCAGAGGGCTAAGTGCAAGTAAATATTGTGACATTTTTGTGGTTGACCATGACAAGGATTATGGCTGTTGCTTGAGTAGAGTTTTATCCCCGTCAACCAACAGCCCAATTTCTCAAATGCATAGTGTAAAGCATTGAAATACAAACAAGAAAAGGGTGTGATCGGCAGCCAATAAAGACAAAACTGTCTTGGAGACAAATTTACAATCTTGACTTTTTTAGATTAAAAACATACTACTGCATTCTGCATGCTAGACCTGCAAAATTATACATATTTAGCAAATTTACATTGATTGTTCTCTAGTTTGAGGTCTTGAAAAATGTGTGAGTGTACCACCATTTTGTTGCTTACATTTTCAGTAATATAAAGAGCAAACATCATCAAGGGTGCCTGCCTTCTTAGTATAGTAATATCTATCTAGCTTAAAATACAGTTCACTCAAAAAACGAAAGTGTTTCCCAATAGAAATACATGAAAGGTTGAAGCCACATCAAAGAAAATTATTGCCAAGAAACAACCGATAACCATTCTCAATCTACTTTAAAAAAAATATATAAAAATTGTAATAAGAAAAACATCATATTGAGGGCAGAAGGAAAATCGAATTTTGAAGGTTTATTGCAAGTGTGCCAAGAAACATAAAGTCGGTGTCAATGTTCACTTAGAACGTAGTATAATTGCAGCAAAAAGAGATGAAGAGGAAAGAGGGTGGGCCTTGGGGGTCAAACCTGTTAAAGGTTTTAGCTTAAGAGTTAGGCCCAGATTTTGTGTTTGGGGAAATGAGCTATTCTGCTACAATTTGACAGATAGTCCCTCCTCCCTACTTAGAGTGCATAGATTTGTATACAATCTAAATAAGCATGTGCAATATCCTCAAAATCAGATTCTAGTAATTTTATTTGAACGGCAAACTCCTCCAGCTGGGCTAGACATGATGCTGAAGGTAGTGATGGCCCATCAGAGTCAAATGCATTAAGTTCAGCCCCCAAAAGAAGCTTTTAGTTTCAAAATTAAACATGTTTTGGACATAGTGGCTTCAATGGGACTGCTTTTAGGATTTAGAAGAGTCCTTCTAGTGTCACATGCTGTTTATTAAATATAAGGAAATAAATTGACCATCCACTTTCTTCACTTCCACATGGGTTATTGTTATTGTAATTACATTTAAATAGCGCTCACTACCCCGACAAGGCATCTAAGCACTTTTTCGGCAAGTAGCACACTACTAAACTAGTATAGTCAAATATGAGATTAATTTGAGTGGTGGACATGTGAGTTTGTTATTTGGATTGAAAGAGGATAGTGGAGGGATAGAAGAAGGAAGGGTTGGTATTTATATAGTGCTTGCTACCCCTGATGAGGTGATGAACATCTTTTCAGCAGGTAGCACTCTGTTCCGGAACCCAAACAGGATTAGTGGGGAATTAGTACAGGGAAATATTAAATTAAATAGAGTTGTAGACATGTTAGTCTGTTAGTTGGGGTGAAAAGGATAATGAAGGGATAGAAGAGGTAGAAAGATCTACAAAGTGTTGTTTGGAGCTCTAGCAGTAGTAGGAGGTTTGGGATGAGTAAAGGGGAGGTGGAGATGAAAAAGTCAGAGGTAAGGGTTTAAAAAGGCTTGTTTGGGTGATCTGAATAGTAAAAGAGGTATGAGATGATGCAAAGAGGGGTAGAGGATAGAGGAGTCTTGAAAGTTTTTGGGGGAGATCATAGTAGTAGAATGGGGTTAGGGATGATGAACATCAGTCATGAATCTAGCCTTCTGGACCTATGTTGGACAGCCCTCTTCTATGTCTTCAGAGAAACGACATTCTAATACAATCTTTCCTTCTACAACCCGCTCTGGGATTGCTCTTTATATATTTGCTTCAATTTATTTACCTAGGACTGCATCTTCTAAAATACAGATTTTTTTAATTTCTAAAATAAATGCCCAGGACTAGAGCAAGGTACCCCTGGTAAGACAGAGCCACAACCAGCAGGTGTCAGCGGGCGGTCACAAGTGCAAAACCAGTCTCTACTCAGATATTTACACACATAAATGTGAAGAAATTAGTAGAATTATTGTGAGTATTGGCAACACCTTTCATATCTCATAGAAGAACTAAAGCAGTGATATGAAGTTCTATGTAAAACAATACTCTGTTATTATTACTCAGCTAAGTGTAGTGCATGTGTGTCCTGGAAGCTGATGTGCATTATTGAGTATTCTGCTGACTTTAATGTAATCAAGAGACCTGAGCTGTTCTAATCTTGTTTTGACCACTTAAACACGCATTATTAACCGTTTTCTTCTTTTTATCAACAGGAAATAACAAGGATTTTATAGTAAGGAGTTCAATTCATCAGTTTGGAGGTTTGCTTATGGATAGTCCACAAGTTTTAACACCAACCTCCCTTCCTCTCACAAAAAAAGATCTTGTGAGGCCTTACCATGGGTATGACTCAGACACGCAGCCCAGATCCTTCCGGGCCATTGGCTGTCACTTTGCTCAGTGCACAGTCTCCCTGAAGATGGATTTTCCTCCAAGCCCATCAGAATTAAAGCTGCTGATATGGCTCCATTATATGCATTTGTGACTCCAGTGTAGGGAGAGGTACAAACCCAGCCATCTCAATGTGCTTTGCACGAGTTTGATTCCACTCAGATTCGAAATGAGAACAGTGTGTGCTCGTTGTCTAGGGCACTTTATGTGTTTGCATACAGGGCTTGCTGCCGATGGTTAGAGAGGCTGTGTCAAGTAACACTAATACATTCCGTTTTTCCCTAAGCTGTGGATCATCTGTTGAGCAAAGTCTGTCCACTGATCCAGACCTATCACTTGTCTAAAAGTGAGAATAGATATTGTTGACCTTTTCAACAAAATCAGCTACTTTGTTACAATGATCGTTTGAGTCCTCAACTGGCTCTACTGAAGCTGCCAGTTCATTAGATTATTAACAATAGACCACATTTCTTTTTTCAGATAATTACTATTTATGATTTTACCGCCGAAGAACTCGACCCTAGTTTTTCTGATGATTCTATGATACATTTTTACTGCACTTAGCTAATTCACTTTAGCTAGAGTGTCATAAGTTTCCTACACACTCTCTTGAGCACTTTACAGTACTTCCTTTCAGCAACCAATACTTCAATGAACAAGGGAGAGGCAACTCCTCCGCAATGGCGAAGTAGCGGCTTCCCACTGCCTGGTGCAGAGCCAGCAAACAAAAAGTAAAATGATGTTCGAGCATTGTTTTACGTTTCGTTTTCCAGCTCTGAGGCAGCTTGTGCAGGGAGGGGTGAGGCATGGGGGGGTGGAAGAGTGATTACGCACTCCCTAAGTATGCACATGTGCTTGGCAGGCCGTCTCAGGCTGAGCAAAACACACATGCGCACTTAGGTTTCTCCAGCCCGGCTTCATTCGGCAGCCAGGCTGGAGAAACCCCACAGATTCCTTGACCTCAGCGGACCATTTTTCCTGCCCACCTCATCAATCCCTGTGCTGCTTGTTAGCATGGGGATTGGATGGGAGTCTGTCCCAGGGGCTCCAGGGATCCAGGAAAAGTAGAGGCAGCAAACGCGATGCTGGAGGCGGTTGGCCGCTAAAGGTGAGTTGAAAAAATGGTTATTAACATGCCCCTGCGCGCTCCCCCTCATCCTACCCACGTTCCCCCCACTTTCTCCACCACCCTATGTAATTGACAGCCGCGACTGGACCCAGGGAGAAGAACCTTTTTGGGACTGGCCTTGATGCACAGGTAAGAAGACATTGAGTGTTGAAGTAAGCCATGACTTTATCTTCGACTCTACAAGCTCCACATTGGGTTGTAACTGGGGACCACTAGATTGAATGTAGCTACTAAATTCAGACATTTTCATATTCTGTCATTGCCTTTTCATAATAGTGTTGCTAGAAGTAATTGAGCTTTTAAACTTCAAAAATTGAAATAAATGTACTTATTCTCGTATAGACTAAACAACCTGAGAGTTTAAATTTTGATGAAGAACTTATTGTGCCTCTGATTTATGATTTGTAATACAGTGATTTTAACTATGTCCTTTGAGAAAGAACTTTTAAAGCAATTCTGGTACACAATTGTTAGACCTGGCATCCTTCGTGTGGTTTCCCTTTTCTTTTTGCCTCTTCCTCCTGTATTTTTGACTGAGTGCTGGATTTTGTTTTTGCTGGTTTATGTACTCTGGGAACTTTACCATGGCTGACCAGTGCTAAAGTGCAAGAGCTCCCTGTGTAAATTGTGATTCTGATTGGTTATGCATGGCATATTTGATCTACTCGTAAGTCCCTGGTAAAGTGCACTGTGTGTGCCCAGGGCCTGTAAATCAAATGCCCTGTAAACTTGTCTCGGGCTTGCCATTGTACTGTCTGTAAGTGCTGTTTTGAACTGCCAGGTCAACCTCGCAAATGAACCCACGTGCTCACCTTTAGAAAGTGGGTATTTTTCTGTTTAACTATCCGTGCCTCTACCTGCCTGTGCAATCAACATCTGTTTTAGGCCTACAGGGGCCTGTGCATTCACTCTATACCGTGACACAAAGGGAGCTGAGGTGTGTCCTGCATATCCTGATGAGCCATCATCAGGCTGATGGGTCTTCCGGAGCTTGAGTGGTGGGAAGAGCTGTCACTTACACCTGAATAGGCCTGTTCCTGTCCTCTCATAATGTTGCCTCCACCCCTTTGGGGTGTGTCCGGAGCCAAGGCCAGGCAAGACAAGAACTTGTAAACAACAAAGACTTTCTTTTGAAGTATGCCTACTTCAAAGGCAAAAAGTGGTATGAATATTGGACCTAAAACCCCAGACTTTTAGAACACTTCTGGACTAAGAGGACCCTGCCAAAAAGAAGAGCTGTCAGGAGGAGTATTGCCTCTTTGCTGTGTGTTGTGTTGCTGGATTGGCATGCAGTTGCTGCTTATCCAGATTTTCCAAGGGCTTGCAGTAGAGGTTGTCTCCTGTTAAGTAGTCTCAGGACACAAACACTTCCCCGCAGCATCTTTGAACTCCAATGCTGGAAGTTCTAACCTGCCTTGCGGTGGCACTTCAAGTTCTGGGCCCTTGTTCTTGCTGCAAAAGACATCAGAAAACCATAAAATCGCTGCATCGGCCTTCCAGAACCTCTTTTTCTGATGCCGAACTGTTGTTGAGGGGAAATTTCCATGCACCGCTGCTGTGCAGCTGAAGAAATCGACGCAGCACCTGCCCATAACCGAAAAAACTGCTGCAACCCGAGTTCAGCGCACAGTGTCTCCCAAGTCTGAGACCACTGCACTGACTCTGATGCAGGCCCTGCTATGCGGCTGACAAGATCAACGCATTGTGGGACCACGACTAAAGAAATCTATGCAATGCCTGTTTGCCACTAAATTTCCATGCTTTACACCTGTGCAACAGGTTATCCAACTCATAACCCGCAGACAAAAACCGCCTTGGGATTTCGACACAACCTCAGAACTAACGCATTTCCTTCACGTGGACTCAGGAACCGATTCATCACTGTGTTTTCCAAAACTTCCTTCCTCTGAAGCTGTTTTGCCTTGTGGATTTTGACACATTTTGGGTACTTTGTGTAAAATCACTGAATGCACTCACTATTACAGACAGAGTTGCTTGAAATATGTTTGGTTTGCATAAAGATACTTTTTTTCTCAGCTGGTGTGGTGTCAATTTTTAGTGCTTTCACTGTGTTACTATGTGTTTTGTACAAATGCTTTACACATTGCCTCTTAAATAATCCTGACTGCTTGTTGTGAGAAGATAGCCTGGCATATGATGTCCACTTTTCTAGTGGGCACCTTCCACCAGTCTAATCGACCCTTATTGATGGTGCTTGTAAAGTCAACCTTATAGACAAGCTATCCTAATGGTAGCATGGACCAGCAGTCTTAGGCTAAGACTTCAGAGAGCATGTGAAGCAAGTTGTTTTACCAATTATAATCCCTTGAATACCAAATGAAAGGGCACCACACAAGGTATATATCAAATATATATGTATTTATTCTAAACCCAACCCCTCTGCACTCTTTATGAGGTCAGAGGTAAAAGTAAATCACAAGTTACTCAATTAGCATACGATAAGTTGCACAAATACAGTTATGCCCTAGGGGCCTCACAAGCCATATACTAAGGAAGTGGTATAAGAACCACATGATTGTTAGACAGCAGGCCTAGGACCTGTAGAATCGCTGGGACTACACTAAACAACCAAAGGTTAGGAAATAGGAGGCCCACGGGAGACGCGTGCAGTATCTAAACGCAGTCGCGAGTTACCATTGACTTATAATGGGAAACGAAGAAGTTACAAAGTTACTGTTTAAGGACACTTCCGGATGGACTACGATGAAACCCCTTTAGACTGAGACACTTCGAGAGTAAAGACCCACGGGAGCACCGGCGTACTCGTGTTACCTCATCCAGGGAAGTCGGGTGCATAGATGCCTTTTGGTGTCGGGTTTAGTTGTTGTTTTCTACGGAGAGCTGCAAAGAAGTGCTGCAGGCGACCAGAGGAAAAGTGTCCGGGTGGATCCAAGGGTGGATCAATGCTGTGAAGAACCTGAAAGCAGAGGGGATAGAATTTGGGTCACTAGCCAGTGACCAGGAAGGAACCAGGCGATGTTGCGTGCTTGAAGGTGAAGGAGGTGAGCTTGTCTCTTCAGCCACGTGGTCCAGGAGGCATTGATGATGACCAGACGCTGGATTCGAGCTGTACTATAAAGGATCTAGTTGACTGCGGTATCAGTATCTAGATTCGACCCAACAAGCCTTGGCAACTGCAACACATGCAGGATGTCAAGATTGGCTCTACTGCAGACCAGCAAGGTTTGTAGTGCTTCTCCTTTGAAAGTAAGGTGGAGCAAGCCTAGAGCAACCAGGAAAGCAGTTTAGTTTGAAAGGAAAGTCTTCAGGGAGCTCACTAGCCAACAGGCAAGGAACCAGGAAAATGCATCAAGCTGAAATTCAAGAGCGGGCCCCACGTGGCACTCATGGAGTGTGGAGGGCTGAGCTTTGGGGAAAATGGCACTTGGGTCTGAGGCTTTTCGTACCCCAATGCACAACTGCAAGGGTAATTTGGTAGTTGAGCTGTTAGCAAAATGCAGGATGTCCAGGATGTCTCAGCTTTGCTGTGGATGTGGGTTAGAATTAGAGAAGTCTGAGAGTCCAGTTTTTGTGTCACTGAGTCTTCGGGTTCCGGCGGGAGCATCAACAAAGCAGACTGGCAAGTTACTGGTGATGCCTGTTTGTACAGGGTGGTCACTTCTTGACCACAAGGGAGATGTCTTCCGTCTTCTAGTCAGGATAGAATGTCGAAGGTCCAAGAGTTCTGTTTCAAAGTTTCTTTCCAGGATAATCTAAAGTCCTGGGGACACAGCTCCTATACTTATACTTAGTTAAGGGGCTGGATTACCTACTAGGTCCCTCCTATGGGTGAACCTGGGAAGGGGGTGGTTACACCCCTTTCCTGTTGTCCAGTTTTGTGCCAGAGTGGGGCTGGAGAACTCCTGCAACAGGTTTGAACCGGGCTATGCATGGAGCACCTTATGTGCCCCAGGCAGTGTCTCAAAAAGCATCCGCTGATGCAGCCCTCCCTATTCCAATACACATCTGCCTGTCTGGGGCGGTGTTGGTAGCTCCCTGGACTGGGGCTCAGTTTAACTTTAACCGGGTAAAGCAGTAAATACATGTCTTCTCCCTCTAGAAGGGTGGAATGCTACCCCCGCCTCCAGAACTGGTGGGAGGGGGGGTAGTATTCCAAAGTGTTTGACACTTTACACAACATGTTTTGGTAAAGCCAAACCAAGGTTAGCATTAACCGCGAGGATTATAATGCAGTTAAGACTATATGGTGTGGCTATATCATGGAACAGCTATAAGGAGATGGTTCCGTAAGCTGCAGAGGGGCTCAGCTCATGCTAGGACACCCTCTCACATAAAACCAAGCACTCTGCCTCCAGGATTGTTGAGGCCTACCATATCAGTGACTTATAGGTGCATATGTGTCTACATATAAGGTAGGTATAGGTATAGTATGTCTAAGTAAGGGGTGATTACACCACCTTACCAAAGCTGAGTGATCAGCCTGTGGTGTCATTTTGGAGGGTCAGCCAGGGGTGGCATAATACATACTGCAGCCCCTGGTAGGCCTTGGATGCACCTATGCCCTGGGTACCTATGGTACACTATACAGGGGCTCACAAAGGTGACCCAATACCCAATCTGGTATGTACCTAAAGTACATGGCATCAATTTAGAGAGAGAGCAGCTGGGCTGCGGGTCTGATTAGCAGGCCCACAGCCACACTAAAGTTGAAATAACAGAAAATCACAGCAAAAAGTGGGGGTGACCATAGGAAGCAGACCCTACTCTCCTACACTTGTGCCTACCCACCAAGGTAATAGTAGATAGCAATGTTAGCGACTGTTTTCAGTCGCTAACATCTTGGCACGCCCACTTTGCATATCATTAGTGATAAATATCACTGACATGCAAAGTGGGGCCCAAGATGGTCGCTATCTCCTACTAGCTGTCGCTAACTGGTGTTAGCGACAGCTAGGTAATAGGGAGATCATGTTATCTCCGCTTTCTTGGCTTTTAAAGCCAAAAAAGCGGAGATAAACCCCCTTGATAATATGTCACTTAGTTTAAATCTACATTACACTGAAAAAAGCGAGAATCCACATGAAAAACATCTGAAAATATTGATATTTCGAATAGTTCATAATAGTGATATTTAACATTCAATGCACATTATATTCCAGTTTTACATGCTCTGAAACTTTGTGAATACGCACAGTATTTCTTCTGTTTCCATACAGAACATAAGAAGTCCTATGCATGTTTTACATTTACATTACCTGTTTTGATCAGTTGCAGTTTGAGTCTTACAAGTCAGTTACGGACTGGAAGGCTTTACCTGTTTTACAATCTGTCATTAGTAATGAATAAAATAACTTTTTGCGATCATGAAGAACCATGCGACTTTGTGATTCCCCTGTAAGGAGTCCTTTCTCAGCAAAAAGTTGAAAGCTGCAGGCAAGCGACTCCTGCTTGGCGCCAGCTGGCTGGGCCGCACCAGATACTAGGGCTAATCTACTCAGTATCCTGGGAAACCTAGGGGCATATTACCAAGCAATAGCGATAATTATCGCTATTGTTTGGTTAGAGACAAAAATTTACCGCTGAGCTGCGGCGATTTTTACCGCAAATAAACCTTGGTATTACCAAGGTTTATCGCAAATGCGATAAAAATCGCCGCAATGCATGAATATCGCTGAAAAGTCAGCGATATTAATGCATTACCGAGCTAATGCTCTTAGCCATGTTATCCACCTCCCATTGTATAACATGGTTAAGAACTGCTCAGGGCAGGTGTTAGCTTTTGGAGATATTCGCGCTGAGCGCGAATATCTCCAAAAGTTGGTAATAGGAGATAGCGATGTTAGCGACTGTTTTCAGTCTCTAACATCTTGGCACGCCCACTTTGCATGTCATTAGTGATAAAAATATCACTGACATGCAAAGTGGGGCCCAAGATGGTCGCTATCTCCTACTAGCTGTCGCTAACTGGTGTTAGCGACAGCTAGGTAATAGGGAGATAATTTTATCTCCGCTTTCTTGGCTTTTAAAGCCAAAAAAGCGGAGATAAACCCCCTTGATAATATGCCCCCTAATCTGTAACCTTTTTGGATGAACACAATTTTTATTATAACAAAAATAGTTTTATATAAAAACTGTATTACATATTGCATAATTTATTCTCAGAGCGTCACGATATAATTACCAAACCCATGGCTTAAGTATAAAAAAATCCCAATTTGCCATAGTAATTAGAGGACCAATTACATGCGTTTCAAATGCAAATGCATTTAATAATGGCGCCTGCTGATCAAATGTGGCTGGAGTTGAACCTTTAATGGCAGAAAAAATAATTTTCATATATAAGTCTTGAATCTTAAAACAGTTCTAAATATTCTCTCAAGTAGTTCAAATCTCTTTGCTCCCTTGTTTAATCTGAGGTGACCTGATTTGCCCTTTCTGTTATTCACAGGAATCTTATATACTGCATTATTCATTATTCATAGTCGGAGCATTGTTGTCTAGACTGCTGTAGTTAAATGAGAGAATTGTCTCTTTCTTAGTGGAGGGTGGTATTTTTTGTTCATCTCTTTCTGGTGCAGCGGAACCGCTTCCATTAATGTATACTGACAATCCTGTCTGTCAGATATAAGCATTGATGGATTTTGTGCTTGACAGCAAAAAATAGGTTGATAGATGGAATGCAACTGCAATATTGAGGCCTTGCAGCTGGGTACTGTCCCCCATTGATTTATATTTATTTTATCTTCATCCACTCAGAAAAGGCCGAACGCACATCATGATCTGTAATCAGACACCTGGGTTCTACACGCTGGTGTTGTTTGGCTTGAACAAGAAAGCAAATCGAAAGAGATATTGCATTCACGGATTTTAGATCTAAATGCAGTGCCATGCAAACAATTAAGTACTAAACGAGGTGGTTCGGAGCTGAAACAAACAAACAATCAAAATTCATGTGGCAGATTTACTTAATTTTGTGTTTCTGATTACAAATGCAATATTTGGCCTTAAATATACGTTTACAGTTGAAAATGAGTCATTCACACGAAATAGATATCCCCTAAAGGATACAGAGTGTGTATAAAGGAATCTACCCTCTGTATTTGTAGGCAACAACTGTACATCATTTTCGAGGATATCTCACATAAAGGGATTGGAGTGGGCGGATCACGGCATTGCTTGCCTTGAGAGTTTGTAAACACCCCAAACATATACATTGTTGAGCATTCACATACTCTTCTGACCCATTCTCATTGTGCAGATTATTGCGGATTTGCTCGAAAGCCTCGAGTAAATTCAACTGGAGGCTGAGAATGGGTCTGGACGCCCCACAAACGCTGCTGGGCATAATGGATAGGGCTTACTGAGAAGATGTAAAGAAGTATGATTGCATAGTGGGACTGTCTTTCCACACACAAAGGGGCAGATTTACAAGCCCCTTGCGACACTTTTATGCTGCCGTTGCGTCACTTTTGTGACGCAGCGGCATTGTAAACAATGCGCCCCGTTGCGACTTATTTACAACGTGACGCATCTAGGCAGATGCGTCACGTTGTAAAGCCCTGCACCACATGAAACCTGCGTCAGGTTTCATGTGGGCGTTCTGTCCCAGGGTGGGCGTTCCCTCGCAGGAAAGCCCCGTAAAAACTGACGCAGTGAAATCTACAAGATTTCACTAAGCCAGTTTTACGACGCTGCTGCGTCAAATCCTTACGCCTGCCTGAAGCCCCTGTGCATTGCAGGAGTTGCGTCGCGCTTGCGACGCGACTCGAGCAATGTGCCACCCATAGGCCACAAGATGCGTCACTCATCTTCCCTTCCTTACACCATGGTGCGCCGCATTGTAAATGCGGCGCATCTGTGATGGCGGAATTAGAGGATTGCATGACGCATCTGTTCTGACGCATCCCTGCTGATTTGCAGAGATGCGTCAGAACATGTAAATATGCCCCAAAGTGTATGCACAACTCCACATTAGATTAATAGCAGTGTGAAAAATGTTACATTTCTTTTTCAGTTACAATCCTGAAACCCTAAGACTCATTAAAAGAAAAAGTAAATATGTACTTGATTTTTAGAAGGGCTAGAAATGCACAATTACTTTTTTGTGATCTTGTACTTCTTAGCCATAAGCCACTTCAAATACTTCATATAACCTTCGCTCTTGGTGTGTCCCTTCACTGGTAAGATGTGTCAGTGAGCAAATGCTAGATTCTGTTTTCACCGGTGATCTCTAGGTGGCAAGGTCAAATTTTAGTAAATTACCCAAATACTTCATGCCTGCAAAGACAAATATATCTAGCAGAATGAAGTGGAACAACACCAACATCTGTCACTTGAAACACTTAGGGCCAGATGTACGACCCACCAAATTGCGACTTGCAAATTGCGTCACATTTGCGACTCACAATTTGCGGCTCGCACATTGGGATGCACAACAGTGTCTCAGACACTGTTTGCAATTCCTAATGGGGCCGCAAATTGCATGACTCATAAGGAATGGCTAGCACTCACAGGGATGATGGCGTGCTGGGGTCAGCAGACCACAATGTCTGTGACTACTTTTTTAATAAAGCAGTTTATTTCTTTTTAAATGCAGCCCGTTTTCCTTAAAAGAAAACTGATGCATTTAACAAAGAAAATCAAAACTTTTCAGTTTAATTTTTGTTAGGGTAGGCAGTGGTCCCTGGGACCATTGCCTGCTTTTAAAAAATATTTTTTCACATACTCACAAAGGGGAAGGGGGTCCCCTGGGGACCCATTCCTGTTTGTGAGTGGTTTACCACCTACTTGAAGTAGGTGGTAAACAGCAAGTGCTTTGCGGCCACAAATGCAGTTGCAAAATACTAGTACATGGCATGGTGACTCGCTATGAGGAAGAGATGCCCCTTCCTAATAGCGAAAGTCGCAAATGCTATTTTGCAAGTCAGTGACGCCCAGACGTGGGTCCCGTGCTCACTACGCCACTGAAGTCAAGCTATCCTGGCTGAAGACGGCTGATAGCCAGAAACTGGTCCTAGGATGCTTGATTCCAGTCCAGGGAAGACATGGCTTGGCAGTTCGGTCTGGACTGTTCCCATGAGTCACAGGGTCAAGACTGACTTGCATATGGCCATGTCTGAACTGGGGTGGCTTGGTGAGCAAAATACCAATGGATTAAACCCAAATCTGTGACTGGAGGTGAATGTTTTGCCATTGTGCAACATTCCGTCCATCATATTGTGTGTTTTGCTGTTCACCCTATGTGGGAAGGGTATGCCCAGACATGGGTCCCGTGCTCACAACGCCACTGGAGTCAAGCAATCCGGCTGAAGCCGGCTGATAGCAAGAAACCGGTCCTAGGATGCTTGATTCCAGTCCAGAGAAGACATGGCTTGGCAGTTCGGTTTGGACTGTCCCCACAGCGGACCCCACCGAACTCAAGAACTACCGCCCCATCTCGCTCCTCCCGTTTCCAGCCAAAGTCATCGAGAAGACCGTCAACAAGCAGATGGCCGCCTTCCTCGAGACGAACGGATCCCTCGACCCCTCACAGTCCGGCTTCCGAGCCAATCACAGCACCGAGACCGCCCTCATCGCCGCCACCGATGACATCCGAGCCCTGATGGACAATGGAGAAACAGCGGCCCTCATCCTCCTAGACCTCTCCGCGGCATTCGACACGGTCTGCCACCGCACCCTAGTACAGCGCCTCAGCAACATCGGGATCCAGGACAAGGCGCTGAATGGATCATCTCCTTCCTCGATGGAAGAACACAGAGAGTCCGCCTACCACCGTACAAGTCAGAGGCCTCCGAAGTCATCTGCGGCGTCCCTCAAGGCTCATCGCTGAGCCCCACCCTCTTCAACGTCTACATGAGCCCCCTCGCGGCCATCGTACGCAAACACAACCTCAGCATAATCTCCTACGCCGACGACACCCAGCTGATCCTCTCCCTGACCAACGACCCCACCTCCGCCAGAGCCAACCTGCACGAAGGGATGAAAGAGGTAGCCGAGTGGATGACGACCAGCCGCCTGAAATTGAACTCTGACAAGACGGAGGTCCTCATCCTGGGCTCTTCACCCTCCGCCTGGGACGACTCCTGGTGGCCTCCCGCCCTGGGCACCGCACCCAAACCGACAGACCATGCACGCAACCTGGGCTTCATCCTGGACTCCTCCCTCTCCATGACCAGGCAAGTCAACAACGTCTCCTCGGCGTGCTTCAACATCTTACGCATGCTACGGAAGATCTTCTGGTGGATCCCCACCGAGACCAGGAAGACGGTCACCCAGGCCCTCGTCACCAGCCGACTGGACTACGGCAACGCCCTCTACGCCGGTACCACCGCCAAGCTCCAAAAGAGACTCCAGCGGATGCAGAACGCCTCAGCCAGACTCATCCTCGACATCCCACGAACCAGCCACATCACCGGACATCTGAGAGACCTCCACTGGCTCCCCGTCAACAAAAGAATCACCTTCCGCCTCCTCACCCACGCACACAAAGCCCTACACGACCAAGGCCCGAGCTACCTCAACAGCCGGATCAACTTCTACGCTCCCAAACGCCACCTCCGATCTGCCAACCACGCCCTCGCCGCCGTCCCCCGCATCCGAAGAGCGACTACAGGAGGAAGGTCCTTCTCCTACCTGGCCGCCAAGACCTGGAACTCGCTCCCGACCGACCTGCGCCTGACCCAAGACCACCTCTCCTTCAGGAAGAAGCTGAAGACCTGGCTATTCGAGCAGTAGCGGCACCCCCCCCCCCCCCAGCGCCTTGAGACCCTACGGGTAGGTAGCGCGCTATATAAGTGTCACTGATTGATGAGGCACAGGGTCAAGACTGATTTGCATATGGCCATGTCTGAACTGGGGTGGCTTGGTGAGCAACATAATGATGGATTAAACCCAGATCTGTGACTGGGGGTGAATTTTTTGCCATTGTGAAACATTCCGTCCATCATATTGTGTGTTTCGGTAACATCAAGCCAGGTTTCATAACTACATTTTGTGGACCGGTTGAATGAAGGCCTTAGAAGTGATCTTGTGAAGTTTTAGTAAAGTCAGCCTTTAACACAGTACCTGAAAGGTTCTTTGCAGAGAAAAAGCAAAGCTAAAATCCCCCAGAATTGGATGTCTGGAGGTTTATTTTTCCAGCAGCAGTTCTCTTTTAACAAGTTGACACTGTGAGGAGCAAGTCGGCAATCAGCAGAAAAATGCCATAATTCTGCTATTTATATTGTTATGCTTCATTGGACACTTCAAAAGCCTACATCCATAAATTGCACAAATTATGTGACATAGGCAGAGTCAAGAATATGGAAGGAAGTCCTGTCTCTTGTTTTGAGCGATATCTTGCCCATTCTGGCCATCTTTCATTTAGTAGGTAAGCAGCAAACAAGCTATAAAAAACCATGTGCTGGATAACATAAACTATTTAGGCAGCGGTCATTTTCACCATCGTAATGCTAGCATGGTACTTGTGCTATTTTACTCCCATTTCTTTTTGCGGCCCTCAGCTAGCAAAAAAAAAGAAATATATATAATTTCCACAGTCATATTGTTGTCAACACCCTTGTAGCTTCGCTTACTGAGGTGGTAATTTGGGAAATTGTATGTCATTATGTGTCCTTCCTAAGCCCTAGAAATCTTCACTGAGACAACCCGTATTTTATCTCAGAAATCTCATTAATTTATGAAAACAATTGTTTAGGGACAAAAATGCACATATTTGTTACAAAATGAACTCATTCTAGAAGACATTAATTGATTACCGAATTCGGAATCAATATGAGTTGACAAAATTATTTCACTCACTGTAAGCAGATTCATATCTAATAATTAAAAATTACTTCCCAACCCTTTTACAGGGTCGGCTTTTGCCCTGGTGGGACCCTGTGCAACATCATTTTTGACGCCCCCTCACTTTGTGACTCACTCTCCTCGGATTTTCTTACTATCATTGGGCACAAATGTCCCTCATCTCTCCGCTCATAAGTTGTTGCTAAACACAACATACCCCCCTGAGGTCATCGCCCCCTCCGGAGTCCAGCGCCCGGTGCTGCCACATCGGTCATACTGTCCTAAAGCAGGCCTGCCCTTTTAACAAGTGTGTAAGCAGAAAGGAGAGCCATAAATGGTGCATATTTGTAATTTTAATCCACTAGCAGCTGCTATGGTGGGGAGGAGGCTAGGGTTAAAATAAAAGAACAGGTAAACAAGAATAATTCACTTACCTGCCAGCCACTGCCTCTCTTCCGCCCTCTTTGGTTGAAACAGGAAAGAAGAAGCACACAGGTTCTCAGACTCCCCTAGCCAATCATGACGCTGCTGTCACCAGCATAACAGCAGTGTCGGGGTTGGTCTTAGTGTCTTGGTTTGGCGCTCAGACAGGGAGTCGGAGGCTGTGTGCATGTTCTCCACCGGGCTATGCAGTAAAGCTGGATATAGGAATGTTAAGTGCGCATGACTGTTTAGCCGGCCTAAGACGGCTCGACAAACCATCATGCACACTTTAAAAATTGCCCACCACTAATTCCTCTGCTCTGTGGGCAGCCCAGCCCCACCCCACCATGCACCTAAACTGAGCCAGTACTGAAAACTAAGATAATAATAACATGGCGTTATTATCATTTTATTTTTCATGTGAGACAATGCTGCTCAGCCTTATCAGAGGAGCCTCCCTAGTTTAATCACAAAAACCTGAAAAAAGTGTCCTAAAGAACATGAAAAATTGAGATGTATCCCTCTTACATAGCTACTATGTATAAGCAGTTGTTTAGAATGTATGTGCATCGACTTTTCTGGAAAGTCCCGAGAAATATTAATCAGATGTTGAACTATAGGCTTTGACCTAAAGTATGCATGTAATTTCCCAACCATTACAATAGCTTTATATTCAGTTGAAGCCAAGAATACATGCACGTTTCCTCCCTCCGCTCCAGAAGAAATTTCTCAATGTACTTCTTTTGCTTTTGCTTTTGCAGTTTGCTTTTCCAGCACATACAGCGAAAGAGAATCTTTGCCGCCTCCCCTGTCAGATAGGCCCAAAGGAAAACATATTTTATTTGCAAGTACTTGTATTTGTAAAGAGGTTTCTGGGTGATGTGTTTTGCTGTTATCTTGAAACAAATAAGGTCCATGATTTATGAGATTTTATGGCCAAAGCTATGCGGGTAGCAGGGTTTTATGACAAACAAGATAACATAATGTACAATGCGGACAATTAGATTATAAATCAATTTTCTTGGAGGTGCCTTCTTAACTAAAAACATTACTGTGTTCTTGCTGAATCTGCTGCATCACATTCAGGAAAATTTCATTCAGCTTAATTCACTTTTCTCTGGGCTTTGAAACAGACAGGAACATCTAAAACATAACTATATAGGATGTTTTTCAAGGAAGGATACATACTGCTGAGAAAATCTGAGTTTGACAATGGAGATTTAATGAAGTATAAATACAATATCTGAAAATTATCTGTAACACTGGGTCTTCAGAGAGATTATTCTGTGCTTATGGGGAATCCATACGTAGTGAATGCCAGAAGCAGTGTGCTGCTAGAGGAAAATCATGTTCATGAATGTGAATGTGGGTAATTATTATTTTCACCTAAAACATTTTTTAAGTAATTATTTACAAAACCTATCACGCCTGAAATCCTCAAATACATTGTTATTAATGTACTGCCCTTGTCCTATGTTTCCCTAGGAATAAACATCTTGCTGACCTCACTATCGTCCTCATGGACAATGAGGAATCAGTGGCTTCTGAGAAAACTCTTTGGCCAGCTAACAATGTATGTTCAAGAGACTGCATAATGAGGGATTTTGCCTAGAGCAGCAGAAACATCAATAGAATCAAAAGACCACAGACTGCACTATTAGAGATATCTCCAGCCATTATAATAAGTCACCTCACTCTTTTCACTGCCGAAGCTAAATATGCTTCATGATTGAAGAGAAAGTGCTATGATAAGGGGAGACGTTTCAGGGCCCTATCATGATGCCATTTTCTGCTTTAGACCAGCACAAAATATCTTGTAAAAATAGAGCATTTATGAGCTCTGCTGCCAGCAAAACATTCATTAACATGGAGATATTTCAAGGTAATGTATGTGCTCAAGACACCAAAAACAAGTACACAGACACCTTCTGCACTGACAAAACACAAAAAGCGGCTGTGTCAGAAAAAGTCCATCATTTTTACTCTGGCAATTGGCAACAAACAGGGAGATTTATTTACGCACCCAGTGGGCATATTTGAGAAGTTTACTACATTCATCACTAACTTCCACAACTCTTTTCATGCTGCCACCTCCCACCTGAAGGATACCTGATAGTGCAACCCATTCATGAACTGATGACAAAATAGACCCTGTGTTGAAAGATCCCCAGTCAACTTTTTCACAATAAGAGAAAAGCAAGGTCTTGCAGCTTCTATGGAAGGTGTTGAAAGACACAGAAGGTTTAGTTCACATACATTCTACATTTAACAGAGCAATATTACCCTATATGCCACAACCTGAAGAAGATCCCCTGCTTTTATTAGATTTAGGCCAATACAGTTACTTGATATGAGTGCCAGAATCCTTCCAAACATCCTTGCCAAGAGGCTTAGCCCATTTATAATAGTTCTTATAGATTTGACACAAGAGGGCTTCATTCCCCATTTCTCCACTGGAGATAATGCAAGAACATTACTATATCTTCTTTGACAGGTTATCGATGAATAGGGTGGGAGGCTAGCCGTTTTTCTGGATGCAGAGAAGGCTTTTGGCCATACTGAAGGGGGTGCTTTTCAAAGCATTGGAAAGAGCTGCCCTGGGTACTGATTCCATTGTCAAGTTAACTTGTTTAGGCATATCTCACCATCCAAATAACATGAAATGTCTTCTTTTTAAATGGGTTCTATAAGGCATGTGACTGGGATGCCAGCTGCTACACCTTTTATCCATACTATCGCTGGAACACAAGATAGTAATTCTATTATAGTGAAGAACATTGAAACTCTGACAGGCCCATACAAAATATTTCTATATGTCAATGATATGCTACTGATTCTATCAGAAATAACTTAAACTACCAGAGTCATGTCTCTGTTATATGAATTGTCACTCTTCTCTTGGTATCATGTGTATTGGGTCAAAAGCAAAGCACTACTTGCGGCTACATTCACTAGCACATCTGTGCTAGCTGATCATTCTTTGAGGTGGTTGCCCTGCAACTTCAGGAACTTGGTCATTGTGGTCAACAAAGACCTCAAAAACATGGGACATGACCACATCCACCATTGTTACTTAAGCCATCTGTGAACTTCCACTTTGGTTGAGTCTGCAGTCATCTCCTTGGAGGAGATTTCAACTTGATAATATGATTATAACATATAGAAGTAACCATGTCTTTGTGATGCTCCAGCTCCACGTCATCAGAAATAATTCAGTAATCATGAAATCCAGCTGGGGTTTGGTTACGTCAAACCGTAAACCTTTACACCCAAAGTGAGCTGAAGCCTACTACTGCTTCCCTTTAGAGGACCCCATGTATTGCACAGGCTGATATACACTGCTCGTCTCCTACCTACTTGCCAGAAGAAGCTCCTTTTGTCACATACTGTTTTGAAAAGAGGACCTTGACCTAGTATACTAAAGAACCAATGGAAGTAAATATAAATCAACATTAGAAACGAAAGTCCATGTAAAAGAGGCTACTAAATCCTTGATATGCAGCTTTCCAACTTAGTGAATACAGGCTTACTTCAAACTTTAACCTATGTCTGACACATAGTGGCCTTCATGGGGGAGTTAATTTGTATCTATAACTTATCATCTTTTAGCACAGGAAGTGAAAATAAATCTTGTTTCCTTGAGAGAAGAGAACCTAAAAATAAAACGTAACTACAGCTCTTCCTCCTGTTTGGACACCTCCTTCAGGATTTGAAGTTCAAAATGGCTGCACACTTACTCTTCTTTTTGAACCACAAAACTCATTCTAATTTTCCCTACCAGGTAATGCCAGGGCAGGTTCATAGATAATATCACACTCTATACATTTTTTTTTAAATAATTTGTACAGCATATGGGACCCAAGTACATCTTTCCAGCGCTAAGAAGGAAACAGGAGTCTGACACTCAAAATATTCAGAGCCACTTCGAAAAGGCCAAGTCTTAGGTTTTTTAAAGGAAAGGGACTCCTTGGAAACTGGGATGAGAATAGAAGGGAAGGGAGTTCTATAATTTCTATTCCATAAATCTAAAAAAGCACTCACTTTGTCTAACATGGCAAATCCGATGTGTCTGAGCCATAAATAGAATGAATAAATAAATACATCAATACACAAGGTATTGAAACCTACAGCACATGAATTTCAGTCTTTTAATAGAACTATAGAGACATGACCAACACCACAAATGTCAGTCCTTATGATGCTGATTTTCATTTAGGTCAAAGGTGTGCAAGGCATGATTGTTGCTTGGTGTTTGCAATATCAGCAAACAAGAAAAACGTACCCCACAAATGGATCTAATTGTTGGTCTAATTGTTGGTCTTATTTCCTTTCTTTACACCAGTCAATGAAGCCAACCTTATGCCTTGGAACTTGGTTGAGGTAAGTGGCAAAATCTTCAATTTGAATCCCCTTCTACCCAGGTCACCTCAATAGAGTAATTGGAACATTGGGCCTAATTACGATGTCAGGGTTGCGGTCTGTAACTGACCGACCACAGGTCTGCGGTTCAGACTGCCGGATTTGGATGCAACCGCACTATGGGTGGTCGGAAACATACATTTCCCAATGGTAGCTTGTGCAGTGGGCGGAAGAGCCATAAGCTGCCATTGCGAAAAGGATGTTTTCAAACATCCCTACACCATGTGGCAGGCACCATGCACCATGCTGTGCCGGCCAGGCAGTGCAGGGATGTTTAGGGGAGTGCCATAGCCCCCAGGCCCCATTGCGGAGGTCCAGGGGATGTGGGGGCCCTGCTTGGTGCCCCCAAAGACACTTTCCGTAAGCCTTTCCATGTCAAAAAGGCCAACATGAAAAAAAGACTACTGGAAAGCGCCATCATAATCCCGACGGCAGACCCAAGCCTGGCTACGCCATCATCAGGGGAATATAGTGGCTTTCGACTCTTCAGCGGACTCCTTGAGCCCATTGGAACAGCATCGAAATCGCACGCAGGTTTCATTCTGACCGTCGTCAACCTAAAATGGCAGTCGGACTGAAACCTAAAATGCAGGGTGGAAAGCCTCTGACAGCTGGTCGGAGGCTTTCCACCCGATATCGTAATCAGGCCCTTTGAGTTCAGGAATGGAACCATATCCACGTTTCTTTCAGTCCTATTTTAATTCTAACCTCCAAACACTTTAAGTAACCGTAAAAATAGGAGTGTTGGACTGACAGCTGCATCAGTAGACTATAATATCAAGCAGATGTATTTGTCTTTAATTTTAAATTCTAGGGGTGGACTTATCCTGCAAAATTCAGTTTAGCGAATTCATGTGTGATTACATATAAATTCAATTAGATTTCTCTTTAATTATATGAGAAGAGTAATTCTGCATTTAGCACCATTTGTCCAAAATGGAGTTAAGTATGTATTTTGCACTACAAAATAGAGCTAAATACAATAGAACACAAATCGCGCGTACCAGGGGCCGCTCTTGCTCGCTAGATATGCTCTTGCGGTAGGATTTGCTGCCAACTTACTGTTGACATTTAGTGCTACATTCATAGCACAAAATATACCCTTTCATCTAGTGCGGTGCAATTTTGCCCATTCTCTACATGTCACACCGTCATAACAGACACATGACATGAATGTTCATTTAGCACTTGATTCTGTAGGAAAAACAGACCCAGCCTTCATTACAGAAACCTGGCTAGATGACAACAATTCCCCTGATATTCCCTCTGCCATGCCTACTGGCTATGAATTGCTAAAATGCGATTGATTGGGATGGAAGGGAGGAGAAATAGCCATTCTCTTTAAAGACTGTTTCACTTGTCTCTGTGGCTCTACTAGGAGACCATGAGATCTTAGTATTTCAAGTGTCCAGTGGAGATCACAAAACACTTGGGGGAGCAGTAATCTATAATGCCCCCGGATATAAATCTGAATTCAGTGCCAAACTGCTGTGTCACACTATTCCCTGCTAGCCTGAAACATAAGTATTTTCTGACAATAGGTGATTTCGACGTCAATTTTGAAAATATTAAAAATCCTGTGGTTTGACCCACTCAAATCGCTGGGCATACACTCGGTCTCCTATTTTCTAATATACAATCCGTAAATGTCTCTGGGATTATGCCCCTTTCCTGGACTGACCGCAATTAGTCAACCTTTTAGAGACTAATGAGCCCCTCAATCCGTCACAGATTGGTTTTAGAGCTATGAAAAGCACAGAGGCTACCTTCCTAGTGGTATTAGATAATCTCAGACTCCTGGTGAACCAGGCAAAAGCCGCCGCTTTGATCCTCTTTGACTTGTCGGCAGCTTTCAATATTGTATCTCATGTTCTCCTACTGAGCATTTTCCATGAAAAGAGTCTACACTCCAAAGCTCTTCAATGGTTTAGTTTCTTTACATATAACAGAACCCAAAGAGTACAAATGGGCTCCTTCTCCTCTAACCCGAGAACAATCAATTGCGCTGTCCCGCGATGATCCTCCTTGAGTCCAACCCTTTTCAATGCATATGTTTCCTATTTCGCCAAGATCCACAACAAATGGGATTTAATGTCTACTCCTATGTAGAAGACATGCAGCTGCTGATAGCCATTGAAGAAAGGTACAAGGACACAAGGAGCAATTTGATAAACTGTCTTTCAAAAACAGCAAATTGGATGATAGATCACTGTCTGAAGCTAAATGCTGAGAAGTCAGAGATACTGCTTTTTGGATAAGCTCACCTAGTTTGGGAAGCAATCTAGTGGCCCCAGTCACTAAAATCTCCTCCTGAGCCGAAACAGGTTGTAACAAATCTGGGCATCCTGGTGGACAGTGCATTAACCATGCAAGATCAAGTCCCAGTTCTGTGTGGGAAATGCTTTGCCATGCTAAGGCTACTAATGAGACTTTTCTTATGGATTCCTTGAACTGTAGGAAAACCCTCACCCAGGCCTTATTGACCAGCAAACTGGATTATGGAAAAGCGCTCTATGTTGGCATGGCATATTACTTATTCTCTCAACTGCAGGTGATTCAGAATGCAGCTGCCAAACTAGTCTGTAATAAAAGCAAATAGTGCTTGGCATCAGAATTCCTGAAGGCACTTCACTGGCTGCCCATGTGCCAAAGGGCCAAGTTTAAGATCCTGTGCTACACACATAGAGCTTTACACAAACGTGGTCCCAGAATCCTGCAGGACAAAGTAATATTTTATGTTCCCACATGAAAACTGAGGTCTTGCTATCACGCTCTGGCTAAAACCAGACGCATAAAGACAGTCAGAGTGGGGGTCGCTCCTTCTTTTATCTGGTGACCGCTTATTGGAATGAACTTCCTTTAGACCTTCACCTCACTGACGACTATATAATATTTAGGAAGAAGCCGAAAACACAGCTATTTCCTAATATGTAATTCTGACACTTCGCAGTCTATCACTCAAGTTTCACCTGCTGATGTCTCTAGCAGCTAATAATCTTCATTAAAGGTTCTTAGCTCTCCTAGCGCTGTGATATCTCTTGGGATGAGTGTTGCACTCTATAGATACAATAAAATAAAAAAATTAAAATAAATCTTATATCGTCTAACAATATAAAAAAAGATTTGCATTTTACATTATTTCTTAAGTGCATTTACCGTAGGACAGTACCAGCACGTGTAGGGCGTTCCACCGGGCAGTGACGTCGGGCGGGGTAGGGGCAGTGTGGGGGGTGTAAAATACGGGAAATGGACGCTTACAGGTAAGTAACGTAAAAAATAAATAAAACAAATTTTGTTGCACGCACTGCATCTCATCTGGCATTGCAGCGTGTGCAACGAAATTCGTTTTATTTATTGTTTACGTTACTTACCTGTAAGCAACCATTTCCCGTATTTTACAACCTCCCACCCTGCCCCACCCCGGCCCCACGTCACCACCTGGTGGAACACCCTACACGAGCCGGCACTGCCCTAGGACCATGAAATTCACTCAAACTGCGGTTTAAAACATATTACATGAAAAATGAATATATCATCCGTACTTAGTGGATATGTACTAACTATAAAGATGAAGTTCGATTTTCGCAATGTGTTCCTTAATACATTGTATAACATTTAAGGATTAGAAAAATAAATAGAAACCATCCTTATATATGTAGAATGTGATTACATTTGAAACAATAAAGCTTATGTAATGTGTGCATTAAAATGTTATATATTTGATTTAAATGTATTTCTTAGTTATCGTTACACATGACTATTCAAAGGATTTACTGTATGTTTTAAGAAATGTGTACCTAATGCACTGATGATTCATATTTGTTTGTGTTTAAATGTGCATACGCATGCACTCTTGCTAATACTTGGAGTTGACAATTTAGGCCTATAATTCTTCATGTTGCATGAATGCTGGTTTTCATTTTCTGCTAACGTGAAATTTCTTGCAGGTATTCACATGCATTTTTAGTTGTAAAATAGAACCATTACTCTACTAGAGATAGAGAAAGAGCCTGAGAAGAAAACCTTGACCAAAGAACATGGAGTTCACTGAAAGGCCTATTCAGCAATGTTTCACCCTAGTATGTGTGTGAGAAAACAATGTAATTCCCATGCTTGTCATGGAATATTTGGAAATTGTTGCAGTCTACAATGTGAGAAGTGGAGAAAGACAATATACCTCTGAGAATGCGTGCAAGGGGGTGTTGCCCAAGAAGATTCTCGTGTGCTATAGCTTAGTGTTAACACCAGTGGAGATTCAGATGCTATCCAGGTTTCTTTCAGATACCCCTTTAGAATTTTGGACATGCTTTCAAGATCCCTTCATGTTCCCTTACCTCAGTTTCCCTGGACTTTCAGAGGTTTATACCTCTATGTTTCGTTGATTCTTTTCTGAGTGTTATCAAGACTAATACACTTACATGACCCACAAATACTCTTGACCTAGCCTCTGAAATGCTGACACCCTTCCTACTTAATTTTTCCATGCCTAGTTTCAATTTCCTTTATGGAAAATGCCTGGTTTCTGAGATTCCTTATATTTCTAGAACCATCCATTTAGCTGGACCTCTACTTTAGGTGGTTTAAATGTTTTATGTATAGACAACAAAACGTTCAACTTCTCTGAGTATCAGATACTTCTCTTGATTTTTTGTATTGCTGTGATTGAATTGCTTGTTTGCCTAATATTGGTCTGGCTCAATATCATCCGTAGGTTGGGCCTCTCTGTTGGTATTATGTACCTTTATAGCAAGGTGTTAAGAGTCATGTATCTTAATTTGATTTTGAATTTGTAACAAATCTTATTAACCTTAGCTACCAATTGTTGGTCCTCATTGTGTGGCAAAACGGGTTGCTCTGTTAAGAAAGCTTCATGCGATGAAGATATATGGTAAGAGAGTGGGCCCAGAAAACCCTGGATCTAATCCAAAATGGACACAAAGATGCATTTTGATTTAAGAAGCAGCGCTAGGTAAAGCAGAACACAAATAGTGAGTATCTGCTCTCTCTCCCTAAATGTGCTCTTGCATTAGTATTTTTTCCTCCAAATTACTTGTAATTACGCAAAGAGGAGTAATCACTTAATTATTGGTCATACCACGTCAGAGAGCAATGCTGAATTATCAAAATTACTCAGATTACTCCAGCGTAATTGAACTTTTTTCCAGGTGTACAAAATTATATAAATTTACAACACTGAGAAGAGCAATAAGGAATGTTGTCGGAAAAAATCAATTACAAAGATCAAACGTCATCTTTTCCCTGACTGCACCCAATACTTATGGCTAAAGTTATTAATTCCTGCCTCACAACAATTATACCACACACCCAATTTTTTTCTGCATTTGGTTATTCTATAGCTAGGTTGATGGCATAAAATGTCACATACACACAAAGATTGGAAATGTTAATTTTTAAATGTTTAATTCCTGCACACTTTGAATGTTATCTTTATTTGATTATCATTTTATGTGTGCACCAGTTCCATATTCTGCAAACAAGTGCTTGCCAACTATTTCTCATTGTATGTGTTATTAATGACTTTAACATGTTCTCAATACAAAGGCTGTATAAGTGAATAGGCTTTAAAACGATATGTGACTTATTTTGAATAATGTTAAAAAATAACACACACCTCACCTGTTTTGTCAAGTAGAGGAAATGTCACTCATTTGTCCACAATGAAGCCTAGGGAATTATTAAATTGAAAAGAAACATCTTAGCTGTCTAACATCTACCAACCACTTCAATTGTTGCTGATTGAGCGTATGTATTTTTCTGTTTCCTGCTGGGTTAACTGCTAACTGTGCATCGTTCTTTAGTTTGTCTGTCTCTCTAGAGATCCATCAGTGAATCCCCCAGCAATTTTTCAAGGAATGGTAACGCAAGATCCTTGGCTAAGTTTTGCAGTGCAGAAGTAAAAATGGCAATGCAATCTATTAATTGGAAAACAAGCATACAACTGCTCTAAAACAGCCTTGCATTAGTCCTTGGGTTCTATCTATCATTAGTCTTACATCTTACATTGGCTCCTTACCTCATGGCATGCATTTTAGAGTAATACATTATTGACAGGTGTCGAAAACATATTTCAATAAGAACAATGAAGTTAGTAAAATAAAGAAAAATGAATTGCATTGACTTTAAATATTATACACAAAATGTAACCATACTGTTTAGAGTTTAGAGGATGGAATACTTCTTCACAAATGTGGTGGATATATATATATATATAGTTGATTCTCTCTCTGGAAATTCTGGAGTGGTAATTAAAGATTTGATATGTTACTTTATGAGTACTAATCCACATAGAATACAATCCCACATATGTCAACGATGGCAATATATTTCTATGGGCGCATTGGGACATACATGTGTGAATTATTTTGTTGATCCCTGTGACTCCTTTTCATTTTAGAGTTTTTAAAAATGGATAAATGTTTTTGTGGTTGTGTGATATTTTTAATCCAACAACAAACTAAAGACCTGGAATTCATTTAAGCTTACAATGTAAGCTAGCTGCAAAGATAAGTCCCTTGAGGTAAAGTGAGACTAGTATGAGTTGGAATCCCACTCCTTAGGAGCCTAATACTTGTGCTGACTTTGTAAATTCAGCATATAAATACAGTGGTGCATGGTCATGCTACATAAATGGTGCTCCTTGGTCCACAGTTTCATCATTATCTTTAAGAAGCAACAAAGGTGTGTCCGTGGTTTAAGACCTTCTCTCTAAGTCAACTGACCAAATTATTAAAAAAGAAAATGCTCCTCCCCCAGTAGTTTGAAATAGTGGTGCACAATTAATCAGTTGCTTCTCACAGGATAAATAGAGGATGAAATAAAACACTCAGCGTTCCGGTATAGTATGAACTGGTGTAGGAAAGTCATCCTTTTTGCCCTGATCACTCCCATTTGTTGACTGATGTTGATGGTTACTGACTCTGAAAGTGCCCTTGGCACTGTTAACCAGGTCCAGCGCCAGTGCTCTGTCCTCTAAAGCTATATGGTAATGGGTGTAATTCTAATTGGCAAAGACAACCTACCTATAAGTCCCTAGTATATAGTAGGGCATGTAGGTTTAGAGACCCAAGTGGATTTAATGCACTCAAGTGCCAACTGCTGTGGTATTTGGTGTCATTTTAAAGCCAAGCATACTTTTCAGGCAAATTCGACTTTAGAATAAAAAATACATCCAAAGTCCAAACCTACCTTTCTATTACTTGTCACCCGTGAGTGCTGTATGTGCCCCAAGGGTACATTACATTGCTGTAAAAAGCAAGGAAAAAATAAAATATGTTTTTTATGTCCTTGTGAGAAAAATAGGCAAAGTTATGTTACTAAATTTGAGTCCTGCTAGCGCCCTGGACTAACATAGGGAAGGATTTTATTAAATGTATTAAAGTCTATCTTTGATTTGGAGCTAGTTAGCATTAACATTCAAAGTACCATATGAATAATCATATTCAATACAACAATTTGCTAAAATTGTATTTAGTAAAATGATTACAGGGAAGTAGTTCTCAAACGTATTATGTTGAAGTTACCTAAGCAGCACTGTAGCTGCCTCTTCAGATGGGTCAGCCTTTCACAGACTGAGCCAAGCTGCTCCCTGAGTAAGTGTGAAGAGGCCTGGGGCTACAACACTATAGATTATTTTCCTAGAGAAGCCAAGGGGGAAGGGCTCTGGAGACAAGCTGGACTTCACTCACAAGGCTCCACACATAAAGGACTATGCCTGACTCAAAGGAAATGAGTGGACTTGGACTTACTGATGAGCAAGAGCTGGAAGAAGTCACCTGCAATGTCAAAGAGAAGACTACCCTAGCTGACGAGTGCAACTGGATTTTCCTTGACTTCACAAGTGCATTGTGGGACATTGAGTATAGTCCCAAGAGGCAATCCAGAGTCTCTGATCCTTGAATGGTGCTTGTTGAGCCCTACTTTCCCTAAAGGAACCAACAAGAACCCACATTTCAAAGTTTGGAAACTTTCTGCAAAGTTTTGCAGAACAGTCTGCAAAGTTTTGCAGAACAGCTCCAGAATCAGACTGGCTTGGCGTTGAGAATCAAGCTGCCGATGTCAACTCGCCAGTCAGTCTGACCTTGCTGATTCATCCCTCTGAAAGCTCTAAGTGGAGCTCAATTTGATTTCAAAATGAAAGCTGTTGATGACTGATTTAAGAGCCGTCATCAACAGCTTTCGAGGCCAAGGATTTGATGCCCATCTTTTCACAGAGTCACCAAACTGCAGCCGTCTGTTGTTGCCATCTCGAGCTCCAGATCCAGAAGCCTGAATCTCCGCAGATGAGCCCAATCTGAAGGTAAAACTTTGACTGGGATCTAACCTGCTGCCTAGTCGGTCCGCCCTTCATCACGTTGGCCTGAAACTTTGATTTTGTCCTGGTGGCCCACCTCTTACTTATGAGTGGCATTTTAGGCTTTTTGGCGCTATAAATTGCAATTTTAATTTAATTTTACAAATTCATATCTCTGTTTTCCTGCATTGGATTTTGTATTTTGGTGTCATTCTAAAGATGAAGATATCCTCTATTTTTATAAATTGGTGTTAGATATTTAATGTGTTGTGGCCTTTACTTATTTACTTTTTGCTGGTATGAAATATTTTACACATACCTTTATCCTAAGTTAACCCTAACTGTTCACTTGCTAAGCTACCAGGGGTTGAGCAAGCATTCATTTACTGAGACTTGACAGTACCTATTGGTGATTGTGGTACTTTTACTAGTTGAGGGTGAATACCCCCACCTACTCATAACCTACTTTCCTACAGCTAACATTTGGTCAGTTGACTGAGTAATTCCACCTAGTTGTTAATCCTTGTTTTAAAGCTACCTTGACCTTAGCTAAATGGTGGTCCTCTGAAAGAGGAGTTACCACTTTTTTTCTATCCCATCTGATTTCAGACAATTGTAGTCTGATTTCAGACAACTAGAGTTGAAATGTCAACATCTTTTAAGCTGGCAGAACTGTTGCTAAATAACTCCGAATTGTAAATTTAGTGGAGTCTCTTAACACAGATGAATGCATTGACTTTCAATTGCACATATTTTCACCATTTATGATTGCCCATTGTGTCATCTGCACCTTCACCTCACACTATCGTTCATTATTCCCACCATTGTTGTTGATGTTATCTTGTAAATTATCAATTCTATATTGTTGAACCTGGCCCTTTCTATAGGGTTATCCCAAAACCTTTTGCCTTCCTCCACCTTTTTTTTCTGACCTTCTTTTTGTTGGCTTTAGGAGTCGTGGCACTTTACCACCGATAATCAGTGCTAAAGCGCAAGTGCTCTCCGTTCTAAACATGGTATAATTGGAATACATCTGCTTAGCATATTTGATTTACTTGTAAGTCCCTTGTAAAGCGGCATCCTACATTCCCAGGGCTTGTAAATTACATGTTAATAGTGGGCCCCCAGCATTGCTTGTGCCAGCCACAAAAGTAGCCTTTCACACTTGTGGGACACCCCCGCGCCGCACGGCCACCAGCTGCTGCGTGTGCCCCTCTGCCTGCCCTCTGCCTCGCTGCCGGCTGCTGGCTGACTCCGCTGGCGGTTGTTTTGGCCTTTTTTTGACCGTAATTTGTGCCTGTTTTTATTTTCTCTTTTTCTGTGCCCGTGTTAGCGTCTCATTTTGTATTGTATTTTTATTGCTATTCTTTTGCCGTGTCAGCGATTTCCTTCCTGTTTGCCCGCCTACCTCGCCGCCCTCCGTCTTCCCTCCCCGCTCCCCGCTTCCCGCCACCACCGCAGACCCCGCCCCTTTTTTCCTTCTGTTCCCTCCCCGCTCCCGCCTCCCAGCTGCTCCGCCCACCCGCGCACTTGGCCTTATATGGCGACCGTGCGACGCAGGTGAGTGTGACCCACTTGTGGGACACCCCCGCGCCGCACGGCCACCAGCTGCTGCGTGTGCCCCTCTGCCTGCCCTCTGCCTCGCTGCCGGCTGCCGGCTGACTCCGCTGTCGGTTGTTTTGGCCTTTTTTGACCGTAATTTGTGCCTGTTTTTATTTTCTCTTTTTCTGTGCCCGTGTTAGCGTCTCATTTTGTATTGTATTTTTATTGCTATTCTTTTGCCTTGTCAGCGCTTTCCTTCCTGTTTGCCCGCCTACCTCGCCGCCCTCCGTCTTCCCTCCCCGCTCCCCGCTTCCCGCCACCACCGCAGACCCCGCCCCTTTTTTCCTTCTGTTCCCTCCCCGCTCCCGCCTCCCAGCTGCTCCGCCCACCCGCGCACTTGGCCTTATATGGCGACCGTGCGACGCAGGTGAGTGTGACCCACTTGTGGGACACCCCCGCGCCGCACGGCCACCATCTGCTGCGTGTGCCCCTCTGCCTGCCCTCTGGCTCGCTGCCGGCTGCCGGCTGACTCCGCTGTCGGTTGTTTTGGCCTTTTTTTGACCGTAATTTGTGCCTGTTTTTATTTTCTCTTTTTCTGTGCCCGTGTTAGCGTCTCATTTTGTATTGTATTTTTATTGCTATTCTTTTGCCGTGTCAGCGCTTTCCTTCCTGTTTGCCCGCCTACCTCGCCGCCCTCCGTCTTCCCTCCCCGCTCCCCGCTTCCCGCCACCACCGCAGACCCCGCCCCTTTTTTCCTTCTGTTCCCTCCCCGCTCCCGCCTCCCAGCTGCTCCGCCCACCCGCGCACTTCGCCTTATATGGCGACCGTGCGAACGCGCAGCAGTCACGCGCAGCGGGCGCACCGATTGTGCGCCGAAGGCGCGCCAAAGGTAAGCCCGTCTGCGCCCGTCCGCGACCGGACCGCGCCCAGCGCCAGGACCCCTGGCCCCCGAAGACCCCGACCGACCCGCCTGACGTACTCCGCCGCCACCCTCATCGCACTCAACACCGGCCGACTCCCAGAATGCCACCAAGCCACACCACAACGCACCCACGGACCCTTCAGCTGCCACGCCTGCAAGTTCACCTGCATCCGGACCTGCCTCGCACCAGCACCCACCAAATCGAACACCAGCAGCACCCACCTCAAGTGCATCCTGCTCAACACCCGCTCCATCCACAGACACGCCATCGAACTCTGGAACCTCCTAGACGCCACAGCCCCTGACGTTGCCTTCCTCACGGAGACCTGGATGAACGCCTCTTCAGCTCCCGACATCGCCATCGCTATCCCAGAGGGCTACAAGATCGTCCGGAGGGACCGCAACGCCAACCAGATGGGAGGAGGCATCGCCATCATCCACAGGAACACCATCCGTCTCACGACCAGCACCGACAACACCCTGACCAGCGCCGAACACCTGCATTTCCAGATCCACACCAACCCGAACACCACCCTCAGAGGCATCCTGATCTACCGACCCCCTGGACCACGCACACAATTCAGCGAGGACATCGCCGACTTCGTCAGCCCGCATGCCCTCCCCTCTGCTGACTACATCCTCCTGGGAGACCTCAACTTCCATCTGGAGAACAACAACGACCGCAACACCAACACCCTGCTCGACAACCTCGCCAATCTTGGACTCAAGCAGCTGGTGTCCACCCCCACCCACCTCGCCGGACACACACTCGACGCAGTCTTCTCTTCCAGCAGAGACATCGACTTCAGCCACGCCACAGAGCTTCAATGGATGGACCACAGCTGCGTCCACTTCACCTTCAAGAGAACAACGACCCACCACCACCAGCAACAGGCCGCCCGCAGAAGCTGGAACAAGATCACAGCAGACCAGCTCGCCACCTCCCTGAGCCAGCACCCTCCTGCCAGCTCAGCGAACCCCAGCCAGGCCGCCGACAACCTCACGAAGTGGATCAGCATCTGCGCGGATGAGCTCGCCCCGCTGAGGACCCCGCCCAGCAGACCTGGCAGCAAGAGAGCCCCGTGGTTCACCGACGAACTCAAGAGCTCCAAGAAGAACTGCCGAGCCCTCGAGAAAGCCTGGAGAAGGGAACCTACACCGGACAACAGGACCTCCTTCAAGCTCGCCACCCGGAAGCACCACCAGCTGATCCGCGCCGCCAAGAAAACAGCATTCAAGGACCGGTTGGACAACAACGCACACAACTGCAAGGAACTCTTCAACATCGTTAAAGAGCTTTCCATCCCCAGCGCAGGAAACAACGACATCACCCCATCGCAAGACCTCTGCAACTCCCTCGCCTCATACTTCCACAACAAGATTGCGGACATACACAACAGCTTCAACAACCAACCAACGCACACCATGACCAAACAACCACCTCCCACCACCACCCTCCACGCCTGGACCCCGATCAGCACCGATGACACCATCCGCACGATGAACTCCATCCACTCCGGATCACCGACCGACCCCTGCCCTCACCACGTCTTCAACAAGGCCGACGCTGTCATCGCACCCCACCTGCGAGACATCATCAACACATCCTTCGACACCGCCACCTTCCCTGAGAGCTGGAAACACGCCGAACTCAGCGCTCTACTCAAGAAACCAACAGCGGACCCCACCGAACTCAAGAACTACCGCCCCATCTCGCTCCTCCCGTTTCCAGCCAAAGTCATCGAGAAGACCGTCAACAAGCAGATGGCCGCCTTCCTCGAGACAAACGGATCCCTCGACCCCTCACAGTCCGGCTTCCGAGCCAATCACAGCACCGAGACCGCCCTCATCGCCGCCACCGATGACATCCGAGCCCTGATGGACAATGGAGAAACAGCGGCCCTCATCCTCCTAGACCTCTCCGCGGCATTCGACACGGTCTGCCACCGCACCCTAGTACAGCGCCTCAGCAACATCGGAATCCAGGACAAGGCGCTGGAATGGATCATCTCCTTCCTCGACGGAAGAACACAGAGAGTCCGCCTACCACCGTACAAATCAGAGGCCTCCGAAGTCATCTGCGGCGTCCCTCAAGGATCATCTCTGAGCCCCACCCTCTTCAACGTCTACATGAGCCCCCTCGCGGCCATCGTACGCAAACACAACCTCAGCATAATCTCCTACGCCGACGACACCCAGCTGATCCTCTCCCTGACCAACGACCCCGCCTCCGCCAGAGCCAACCTGCACGAAGGGATGAAAGAGGTAGCCGAGTGGATGACGACCAGCCGCCTGAAACTGAACTCGGACAAGACGGAGGTCCTCATCCTGGGCTCCTCACCCTCCGCCTGGGATGACTCCTGGTGGCCTCCTGCCCTGGGCACCGCACCCAAACCGACAGACCATGCACGCAACCTGGGCTTCATCCTGGACTCCTCCCTCTCCATGACCAGGCAAGTCAACAACGTCTCCTCGGCGTGCTTCAACATCCTACGCATGCTACGGAAGATCTTCTGGTGGATCCCCACCGAGACCAGGAAGACCGTCACCCAGGCCCTCGTCACCAGCCGACTGGACTACGGCAACGCCCTCTACGCCGGTACCACCACCAAGCTCCAGAAGAGACTCCAGCGGATCCAGAACGCCTCAGCCAGACTCATCCTCGACATCCCACGAACCAGCCACATCACCAGACATCTGAGAGACCTTCACTGGCTCCCCGTCAACAAAAGAATCACCTTCCGCCCCAGCGCCTTGAGACCCTACGGGTATGTAGCGCGCTCTATAAGTGTCACTGATTGGATTGGATTGGCCTGTGTGTGCAGTTTACTTCAACTTGCCATTTAAACCTACTTGCCAAGTCTAAAACTCACCTTTAATTTCACATAGGTCACCCCTGAAGTAGGCCCTATGTAGCTGTATGGGCATGGTGCTGTGTAAGTAAAAGGTAGGACATGTGCCTTTCTGTGTGGCATGTCCTGGTAGTGACTAACGGGTTACTTTGTTTTTTACTGCTGTGAGGCCTACTTCTCTCATAGGCTATCATTGGAAATTCACTTATATCATTTTCAGTGATAATTCCTGATCAGAAAGGAGTGGTGTTATCATGTTTGCCATGTTTAGAATAGTGGTGATAAATTCTATTTACTGGTGTAGTTGGATTTTACTCATTGCATTGTCTAGCAACCCCAGGCACGCAAGGAGCATGCGGGCCCGCCCCCCAAGTGTAACCCCTTGAGGATTTGTTCACTATGTTCAGACCTATGGCCTCATTGATGCCGTCACAGCTGTGGAAGCCAGAGCACCACTAAGAGGAGAATCAGCAAGCATGGGTCCTGGTATGGAAAGCCGCACCACACCTCTCTCCTACTCAAGGTGGTACTGTGCAGCACCACAAAAGGTACTGCAGTCTCTCTGCACTGCGAGGGCAGCAAAATGTAAACTTACCCTGATTCTCACCTGTGGTTGTGCGTCGCAACAAATGGTAACTGCACACAGCATTGTTTCCCCCACTGCTCAGTGGTACCAAAATCTGCTGGGGATCATTCGGGTCCTAGAGGATATTCTTTTCCAGGAGGATTGGCATTACGAGACACCCAGGGCCTTCATTTTACATCTTACTGAAATAGCTCTTACAAAAATTTTGGGGAGCATTCCGGCACCATGTACCTCCAAACCCATGGCACCTCCATGGGCAGCGTTTTCGCGCCAAGTCTGGGGGGCCGCTATGTGGGGGCCTTCGAACGAACATACATCTACGATAATCCATGCCCATGGGAGACACGCCTGAAGCTGTGGCGTCGTTACATCGACAATGCCCTAATCATTTGGAGAGGGGACAAACCTTCAGTGGATGCTTTCCTGGAGTGGCTAAATACTAGCAATCCTTTACTGCACTTCACTTCTACAATTACCAAGACCAGTCTTCCATTCCTTGTTTTGGTCATTGAACCTAGGGACGGTGTAATACACACGAAGGTGCATCACAAACCAACGGACAAGAATGCCTTGCTAGCTTTTAACAGCTTCCACCCCCAATCACTGCAGGAAAATTTACCCGTAGGACAATTTTTTCGTTTACGTAGAACGTAATGACTTCACTAAAGAAGCCACGCTTCTAACACAGAAACTCACGAAAGGGGTTATCATTCCAGGATAATTAAAAGGGCTAAGAAAAGGGCATCCAACAGGAATCGAGAGTCTTTGCTTACTAAGACTACAAGAACAAGAGTAAAAAAAACGGTATTTGTATCTACCTTCAGCACCTCCTCCCAACAGATAAGAAGAACAGTATTGAAGAATTGGAAGATTCTTAATTTAGGAAGCCTCACGATGGAAAAAACTTTGTTTTCCTTTTGGCGATGTCAGAATATTAAAGATCTTTTGATCCAAACGAAACCCAGGGTATCACACATGTTGGGTAGAAGAGCCTCTACTTCAGGGCTCCCTCCGGTTGTTGGCCATTTCAAATGTGGAGCATGTAGTGTATGTCACCTCACCGTCAACACCAAAAGTATTGACCTTGGCCTACCTACGCCCTGGGAGCAAAGGGGACACACGAATTGTAATTCACAGGGAGTAATTTATTTAATCACCTGCCCCTGTTCCAAACAATACTTGCGAATGGCTAACAGGAAGGTAAAAACCTGCATCACAAAACATCGCAGCACAATTAGATGTGGCAGATATAATACGTGACTAAAAAACACACTTCAGTGATGCGGGGCATACACAGGATGACCTGAGGTGGACAGTCATTGAAAAACCTTATCTGCAGACATCAGATGTAAATAGAGACTATTTCTGTGTGAACAAAAATGGGTGTTCCGCCTTAAGAGCCATTTATATGGACTGAATGACAATATACCTTGATACTCCCTGAGCAGATAAGCTGTATCCAAGAGAAGAAACTTAGATCCTAACCAGCTGGTGGTATTTGAAGGGAATAAGCCCCTAAGGCTCCAACAGCATGACAAAAAGTAACCCTCATTTGACATGACATTCCCTAATGGAGGACTGGACATATAGATACGCTTACACCTCTATATTTACACCCCAGTTGGGATAATTATGGCAACCACACGAGTGAGAACAGTCTTTAAAGTGGGGGAGCATCATCCCGGGACTAACCAATATCATTATTATTTGGAGCTTGTCTCCCTGCCGTCTGCTTGAAAGCTAGGGAAGGCGGCCCATACCTGTGGACACACATAGATGCATAACACGGCATAGAATGTGTAAACTGATGAACCGATAACTTATTCTAAAAAATCAGATATGTCATCTGGATGGCCGTGCGGAGTAAAACTACATCTCCCATACCGCAGGCATAGGATGCTGACATTGCACATGCGCGAGACTACGTCAACGCGCATGCGACGCCCGAGACGCTAAAGGGATGCAACACGCATTTATAATGGCGTGTTTACCATCCCGCCGGCATCTTTGCGAAGTCATTGAGAGGGGCACAAGTGGTGTCAGAGCTATCCGCCGGAGCAGTAAGATGCATGGCTTTGGTTTTGAATGCGGGCATATGCGGAGAGTGTGTGTGAGGGTGTTCCCCTCCTTTACAGTAGACCGCAGGGGCATGGATGCCTTTAATGGAAGTGAATGTGATTCCATGTCAAATACTGGTACCACTGGACGAACTACGGGGTTAGTCCCGGATTTCGAATTCGGAAGCCATAAACTAGGAACACTCCGAGGCTGACTGTATGGGGGCCTGGTTCAGGCCCGTATTGGGGGATAAAATATTATTGAGTCCTACGAGAGACTATACGATATGGGGACTGTGAGGAGTCCCGAGGGACAGCACTCAGACTTCCTAATGTTTGTCAGGTTTATCTTCTCGAGCCCGACACAGAGAGGAAACCTGTTTATCCCGGGTTCCAGAGGGGTGCACAACTATGTATGCACGGATATTTATCGTGATTCTGGCATTTCCGCATTTGTGAGTCTGTTTTATAATGCAGGTTGTGTTCCTTGGAACTCCACCCCCCAGACGTCAGGTCGAGTTTAATCACTTAATAAGCTCGGTGAGTTGGTACTTCTTATAATAAATGAGGAGGATACGTGGGTATATACCCTGTATTACTAAAAGGTCATTAAGTTACCTAGTGGAGATTAATATCTCCTGTGACAGCCATTTACGATATGTTTGGTGTTTAAACTGAACAGTGGGACACACGTTTTTATCATTTTTTTGTAACTAGTGGTTCAAGGTAGGGTTAACTGACTGGTTAGCAGTTGCCAGAGGGTTGTAAGTAAATATATTAGAGATGGAGGGGCATTATGCAAGATGAGGGAATAAGATATTTTGAAACACGTAGTATAGGCAACATTTGGCCTTGATTACAATTGTGAATGTTATTTATTTCCCTGCAGTATATGTCATCCGTGTTAGCGGAATTCCCTCCACATGGACCTAATTGATTGATAAATCTACTAGTACCTCTGTAGCACCAGACTAAGGTAAGGGGGGTTACTATATGAGACTGGGACAGTCTGTCGTCCTGAAGAAGACCGATGTGACCGACCATTTGAGGGCACGCTTAGGTCAAAACATGTTGACTTTAGCAGTAGAGATGGGGTATTAGGAGGTCCTAATTTCCTACTTTAACATCACCGTCCGTAATTTAGTTTTAATCCTGACCTTGGAACCTACCAATAAAGCTTAATCAGGTATCCAGGAGCCAGTTTTAACCTCACTATTCTGACTGCACCTTTTGTTCTATCACTGTACCCAGTCCTGGATTGTCATATTCTGTTGTGAACACTGTTGTCAGTTTCATTTTTGTGTTGTATTCTGTCCTTGTATTTTATGTTCCCACTCCCTATGCTCGCCCTGTGCATGGTTATGTCTGGGCGTCGCAGCAGACCCGATGATGAAGCATGTCCCACACATTGTGTGTGAGTGAGGGCAGTTTTTCATAATACACAAGTGTGTCACTGCTTGTACGCCTCGTTATATGTATTTCTTTCCTCTCCACCCCTCTACGTGTATATTACATTTACTTTAGGGGGTTTGGGGTGGCAGAGTTGTGTGTAGACCCTCTACCCTACCATGTGTGAGAAAAGATCATTCGGATTCCCCAGAGTTACACCACCAAGCCGAATAGATGCACAAGTACTTCTAAGTACTGTGTTCTACAGGTGCAGCTAATGGGATATCGCAACAAATGTAAGAGGAGCACAGTTGTTTCTGTGCCCCATGTTCAGATAGTGTTGATTGTATTTCTAATGTTGTGACTTCACTGTGGGTACCATGCATTTCTTGAACAGTGTTGATTGCATAATGTGAGTAACACGCATATGTTGAAAAGCACTGCTTTTTATCAATTCATTGAAAATCTATAGCTCATGAATCACTCTTTGGATTTCTTTCGTTTTGGTCTTATTTTACTTAGATACATTGTCCCTTATTTTTTTGTAACTCTCTGTGGAGTCTTTTTGGTGGTCTATTCATTGTCAAACACTTTAAACATTGCCTCTCATGAAATTCTTCCTTGCTCTGCACCAAGCAACCAAAGGGTGAGCACAGGTTATCTTTGGTGTGTATCTGACTTCCCCTGACTAGCGTGGTGGGTTCTGCCTGGCTAAGGTGCATACCCTAGCCAACCAGAAACACCATATCTAACATATATGCAATTGCAATATTTGTAAATGCTTCCTAATAAAAGTAGCGGTCAATTCTCACACACATTCTCGCTGAGTATTCATTGCACTGTAGTTCACACACACTAATCCTAAATGATTTCTCAAAGATATTTGTAAAAGTTCTTCATGTGGAACAGTGTCAATTGACGTGACACGCAGGTTGCATGCATTGCTACTCTGTCAGAGTATGGAGGCCATTTTGGCCATTGCTTAACATGGTGTGGTTCACCTGCAGTAAGAACCTGTGTGCACGTCTCAGCATTTGAGGACAAAAACGATACTGACAGTGCATGTACACACAGACACACAAACACGCAGTGCCATCAAAAATATATTTTAATATTTTGACAAACCTTCTAAAATGGTAAAACACTTATTTCCCACACATTTTTCCACTGTGTAAGGGAGATTTAAAAAAAAAATTCTTAGGTGGTGACCTAGATTTGTCACAGACGAAATAGATTCCTGTGACTGTTCTCCAATACCTTACTCTGGTCATAGCATACATTTCAAACTTGGATAGTGCTAGAACTCTGGGAATCAAACTCTGCGCTACCCTGTTACTGTGCACAAAACCTGTTTAAGCATGTTCTGCAAACAAATTACATTTTCTATATTTTCTTGCACCATAAAATTATCCACATGAGGGCAGTGTTAAGTTAAGTCGCCTGCTGAAGATGAATAATGAATTAACAAATAGATAACTAATGCTTTAGGTGTCCTACTAGGTATTGTCAAGGGATTAAGGCATGTGCATTAACACTCTTAAAGGCTGTTTATTTGCCTTATGCATGTTTGCTTACACACACAGACACCCGTACACATACACAATGAATACACTTTAAACGGCCTACTGCATATAGATTGCAGCTATTGCCTACTGACACTTCTCTTCAATAAAGTGATAACCAGGCCAATCAGAGCATGTATAAAGGATGAGATAGGGGTATATACAAATAGTTCTAACAGTATTTAGACTATAAAATTGTGTTGAAGAATTGTGGTCTGGCCTGCTAGGAGAATGGAGCTATCATGGACCAGCTTACAAGCTCTGTTTGCTCGATATGTTGAGCAAACTGAGCACCTAAATACGTAGATGAGAATCCTTAGTTATGGTTATGCTAAAAAAGTGTAAAGTGACCAGTCCACTTTAAGATTTGTCAGTGATTACCAGCATCGCTATACATTCTTGTGTATTGGATGTTTGCAGTTTAATTCAAATTGGCTTAAAGGGAAATGTAATCATCATTAATTACTTAGGCCAGCTAATCTGAGGCAATTGGTCGAGGCACCATGTTTAAAGGCTGCCCATCCTGCATCAAGTATGTACTCTCAAGTTTGTAAACTTTGAAACGTTCTATTGATACATTACACTTTTAAAGCTGTCCATAATATTGTGTATGCTCAGAACTGGCAAATGCACTACTTTTCAGGTTTTCATTCCTGAATGTTCTTGTACACGGACATGTTTATATGTGTTGTTATTCTTGCAATGCCTGTGCATGTATTGTCTGAGGGACTTATTTATGAGCCTTTGCGTCACTTTAACGCCGCTGGTGCAACACTAATTGTGACGCACCGGCGGCGTAAAAATTGTGCCTTGTTGCACCATATTTACAAAGTGACGCATCTAGGTAGATGTGTCACTTTGTAAACCCCTGCGCCACATTATACCTGCGCCTGGTATAATGTATGTAGGGGGTGTTCTGACGCAAGTAAGCCTCGTAGAAGTGACACAGTGAAATCTATGAGATTTCACTGCGTCACTTCTAGGACGCAAATGCGTCAATATCTTACTCCTGCCTCATGGCAAGCGTAAGACAGACGCAGGCACATTTCACATGGGGCTTCCCCCATGTGAATGGCACATTCCTGGAGTTGTGTCACTTTTTTGCGCCTACAGATACGTCAGAAATACTGACATGTCTGTAATTCCTTGCGCCATGATTGGTCATACTGTAAATATGACGCATCTTCGGTGTTGCAAGGCGGGTGCAATGAAAAGTGATGCATCGCTGTTTTCTCGCAGCGATGCGTCACTTTTCATAAATGAGGCCCTGAGTATTTAGTGTCACAAAGGAGCAGTTGTGTAAAGTAGATAAAATACATAGGCCCTTATTTATGAGCCCTTGCGTCAGTTTTGCGCCGCCTGTGCGTCACTTTTTGTGACGCACCAGCGGCGTAAAATATGCGCCTTGTTGCGCCATATTTAAAAAGTGACGCATCTAGGTAGATGCGTCACTTTTTAAACCCCTGCGCCACATTATACCTGCGTCAGGTATAATGTATGCAGAGGGGGCGTTACCCCGCAAAAAGCCTCGTAATAGTGACGCAGTGAAATCTATGAAATTTCACTGCGTCACTTTTAGGATGCTGTTGCGTCAAAATCTTGCGCCTGCCTCACAGTAGGCGTAAGACTGACGCAAGCCCTTTCACATGGGGCTTTCCCCATGTGAAAGGACGCATTGCTGGAGTTACGTCACTTTTGTGACACACTCCAGCAATGCGTCACTTTTGGTCTTACAGATATGTCAGAAATACTGACGTATCTGTAAGTCCTTGCGACATGATGCGTCATACATTAAATATGACGCATCATTGGTGTCGCAAGGAGTGCGCAGTGAAAACTGACGCATCGCTGTTTTCACGCAGCGATGCGTCACTTTTCATAAATGAGGCCCATAGCATCAGTCATTAGGACCCGCAGCATGCCCAACATATTGACTTCACAAAGCAAAACCGTGCTTGATTCTGACACCAGATCTATCAAACTTCTCACAGAGTTACACAATTTGGCTAAAATAGAAACTCCTTTTACATTAGTATGACCTATCTGGCCATATATGGAGTGTGCTTAAAAGTCTGTATTTTATTGAAGAAAAAAATATATAATTATTTAATGTAAACTTGATTTAAGGTATTTTTCCGGGTCAGTTTTTCTTGTATTGTTGATAAGCGCATGTATCTTAGATTTTTGCTGCAAACAATGCAGACTTGTTACTGTACCACCTACTAACAACTTAGGGGGCAGATTTACAAGGCCCTTGCACCACTTTTCCCATGTTAAAAGTGATGCAAAAGTGGGGCAAGGGACTTGTAAATAAACCCCTTGGTTTTACAATAGCGTTCCAAACTGCTGATTGGCTATATTTTTACAAGCTGTAAAAAGTGATGAATTTCAAGATACAGAATTCATCGACCACGAAAATGTTAAAGCTCAGCGGACTTTTGTGGCATTACATTTTTGATCTGCAAATGACACCAAGAGTCAGACCGAAGTGCCTTCCTGCTGCAGCATCTTATCAGCTTATTGGAAATGTCTATACTTCGAAGCTTGTCTCTGCTCCACCAGAGCGAAGAGGGCATGTATCTGATCGTGCGTTGCTGTTCCTCAAAGATGGTATTATTATTATACCTTCCACTTACTAGTAGTGACATGTGTTTATGTGTTCATGTTTGATGCACAGGTTTCTGAATTCTTTGCTTTTCTGATCACCTGTTTTTAGGACTTTTTGCTGTGGGGGATCCTCACTACCAGTGTCTCCCTCACGGGAAACACACGCTAAATGGACTGTGCGTGCTTACCACCAGTGTCCACCTTTTAAGGTAAGGCTGCTGCGATGCTGCAAGGGTAAGGGCCACTTGGCTGGCTGCTTGTGAACACACATGCACACGTGTGTAGGCTGTGCATATGAGACTGCTGTCGTGCACACCCTGGAAACAACACACAGGTAGCCTGGTGCAATGGGGACTCTGCAGGGTTAGATATTCACCTGGGATAGTCCTCATGGGGGTAGTGTATACTATTATGGAAAGCGAATGTGCTTTACTGTTCAACTATAGTGACCCTCCATTATACACATAGGGAGGGAACTGCCTTAGAATATAGTGTCAGTTCCTCTGAGCCTACAGAGACCATCTATGTCTCAAGTGTAATCTGCGAGGGAAAATCAAATTGAAACTTGCAAAATGATAACTGTACATCTTGTGTGTTATTCAGGGTTATTGCATTTGTTCCAGCAGCTGGAACCAAGGCTGCTCCACACAAAAAGAGCAATTAGGAGTCCTCCCCCAGCTCCTGAGAACCCAAGGGGTGGATTGGATTCATCTGCATAAATCCCTCAGCTGTCACACTGTACCAGGGAAGGGCCTGCCTATGCCCATTGAACAAAGAAGAGTGCCCAGACAACTGGGGCCAACCCAGACAGGGGCCACCATTGAAATTCTAGTGTGCAAGTGATGTCAGCGACGGGTGGTAATGAGACTCCAGGAGCTGATGTGCCCAGTGGTTTCTTGTTGACACCATTTTGAATTGTCCTAGCATACTGTGCAGGAGAGTTGGGAAAGGGGTCAGGAGGTGATGTGGACCTCTGGATTGGTTAGGGGTGCCTTACTTCTGGATTCTTAATCTCCCCTTTATGAACTCGTTATAAATCATTTATAAACCTGCAAATGTTTTACCAGCTCTGCTACTGGATCCTGAGACTGCCATGGAGGGCTGGAAGGAGGAATACCCTGACCACACCCAGGACTTCCCCCCGGGGATGGTGCAAGAAAGCTGCCTTGGCAGTGTTGGGGGAGAAGGTGTGCATGGGGCACCCTCCATGTGTCTTCTTCTTGCCCCAGGTATCTCATCCTCTAGGCGGATTTATGCTAAAGGGTGCCGGGACACTATTCCTGGACACTGCGTGCTCGCTGGTGCAGGGAAGCACCAATGCACTTCCTCGAGATTCTAAAGATTGGGGGGGCATCCATCTTTGGCCTCATTAAGGACAAAGAGGATGAGGGAGTGCCATCGCACCACCCACATCATCCGCTCTCCCCACTCCAGTGCTCATGTCTGGGGGAGCGGGAGGCGGACACCGAAGAGTGCCCTACAGACGCAGCAGCACACATGCTACCAGCATGGGGAGCTGGCGAGGGCAGCTGCTGGTGGGTTCCATTAGTAGCCCTCCACCAAGGATTGTCTCTGAGGTATCCGGGTGGGGCCAAGCATTTCTGTCATCAAAAAATGAAAAGGTGCGGCAATGTGGCGCAAGGCTGCATTATAAAGCTACAAAAGAAAACCTCTGCCCGGCTCTCACTAACACTGAGAGTTGCTGTTCAAATATTCTTTTCACTCTGGAAACTTGCCCCATAGTACTTTGTGGGTCATTCCTTTTAAAACACTTTTTGCCCATATATTCACCTGGGTTGGTTGTAGGGCGATAGGACTACCACCAAAACTTTCAGCAAGGCATGCTCTTCCTCTCTATGCCCTCTCCATGTTTCTTGGTTCCTCACCTTATGGTAGGGAGGATCCCAAAATCATCACCTTTCCCAATGTTGAATGCATTTTCGAGCTTTCCCATGGCTGGAGCTTTTTCGCTACAGATGGGAGTTTGTTGGTTTCTAAGGGCTTTGTGTAGGGTAACATTTTAAAGGTTTGAAAACCCTGAAAAATGTGTAATGAATTGTTCCTGTGATGATGTTCTGTAAGGGCTGAATGTATGGTTACATTGCAATGTTGATGCTCATTATGTTGGCTCATTGCAATGCCCTCTAGTGGTTGTTCTAACTATTAGAGTTATTGCAAAGTATATAACGAATATCAATCAATCAATCAAAATAATTTATTCGGCTCTATTTGAGCCATAAGCATTTACAGAATATCCGAATACATTTCCATACATAAATTCTGAAATAAATACATACATTTTTAAAATACAGCCAATAAAAAGAAAAATATATAATAAAAATCTAATATTTACTGCGTATCCTAAGTGCAGTTAAAATGTAATTTAAGGCAGCGTATGGTATCTACATTAACTAAGGATAATAAATAGGTCAAGGCTAACTTTCCTGTACCAAAAGTAACTGACAAAGAAATTGTTTTCTTTGGAGGTATAGAGTTTACTGAATAAAATAAAGTGCTTGGTGCTTTGATTTTTACGCTATCTTTTTACAATAAGATCACTATAATTCAACATTCCTTTGACAAACATACAGCAAAGGATCAGATTTCTTTTCAATGTCGTATGACAAACTCCCCCACTCTTCCCTACACTGCTTGTGTTTTGCCGAACTGCTAATGGACGAGTCACTCAATTTACCTTAATGGCCTCCAGTCTGGACATCCAGCGGATTCATGCACTACTAAATTATTAGCACCTCTAGCACCTACCATCAATCCAATTGTCAATAAGGTAGTGAACATATCCATATCATCAGTTAAAATGCCACATAACTGGTAACAGGTTAAAATCCTACCGCCGACCATAAAGAACCTACCAACTACAGGCCTATCTCCCTCCTCCCCACTTCTCCTAAGGTTCTAGAGAAACATGTACACAGAGTACTCTCTGAGCACAAGGAAGACCATAGCCTGTCGCATGCCTCACAATCTGGCTTTAGGACAAAATATAGCACAGAATCTGTTCTGTTAGAAGTGACAGAGCACATTAAGTAAAAAGTAGACCAGGGTGGTAGGGCTGTCTTAATCTTACTTGATCTGTCGGCAGCCTTCAATACGGTCCCACATGAGAGGCTTCTTGACAGACTACAGAGTGTGAGCATGGGTGGAACCACTCAGGCCTGGATGACCTCTTTCCTAGAAAATAGAGCACAGGAAATTTGGATGCCACCTTTTTCTGCCTCAATGCCTCACATGAACATAGGAGTATCCCAGGGATCTATCCTTAGCCCCACCCTCTTCAATGTTTATCTATCACCACTTGCATCATTAGCTAGAAAGAGGGTGCTAATATTATCTCCTACGCTGATGACACTCAATTGTTTTTTATATGCGAGAGAGGAAACAAGTTTGACGAGACAACATTAGATCTTGTCTCCCAATGGTATTTAACTCCTTTAGCACGCCGCAAATTCCGCGCTAGTGCGGAACGTTCTATTGAGCGGGCGGGCCGGAACGTTCAGCGGACGTGCGCAGCACTACCGAGGTAGTGCACGCGACGTCCGCTGAACATGCGCTGCACTTAACGGGTTAACTGGCTCAATACAAATCAGTTGTAGTATAACCTAGACAAAACAGAGGTTGTTTTTTTGGTCAACCCGCCGTGTGCAATCGGCGTACATGGTGACTGGATCAACTGTCCCCTCCCCTCCTAGCCCAGGAGAAGGCTAAAAACCTAGGCATTATCATCGACAATGCCCTCTCCATAGGTCCACAGGTCCAAGCACTAGCTGGTTCCTGTTTCAGTATGCTACATATGTTAAAAAAAAAATCCAACTGCTGCTTTTGGACAGTAAAAATATTGTGGTTCAAGCATTGGTGACATCAAAATTAGACTATGCCAGTAGCCTATACCTAGGCCTTCCTGACTATTTTCTCCAGCATCTGCAAGTGATTCAAAATGCTGAGGCTAGGGCAATTTTGAGATCCAAGTCCAGAACCCATATGGCACCCATTCTAAAATTCATGCACTGATTACGTATGAAGTACGGAAAACCATGCACCTTCTATAGAGAATAAGTACATAAAGGTTATTCCTGATAAAAGTTTTCATTGGGTTTTCATGATGATTGCCTATCAATATACTACTCTTGTAATTATGGCAATGATTGATGCCAAATGAATATTTTGTCATTAGATATTAACTGTTGAAACTTACTTGGTATGTTGGTGTGACCATTCTAGGGGGTCACCAGCAATTAATTACAAAATGTCATCTATGGTACATTCCATCTGCCACGGTATATTTGTAAATTACTGTAATTTGTGCATAATAAATGTATTTCTTTTTTTTCTAAAGAAAAAGTATTGTCATTTACTGAGTGTTATTGTTGTGTGTCAATGATTGATGATTCCTGCCCTACACCATCTCCCTTGAGTAGGCCTCAGACTGCTCTACTTCACTACCCTGTGAGAGTCAAGTGCTACAATGGGGTGTTTGGTTCCCACTGAGGAATTATAACTTGTGCTGAGACACAACTAATAACCCAATTTCCAACAATGTTTGTTTCGTATAAAAGACAGCTTCGTAAAAAGCAGTATATTACTTCTTGAATCATTGAGTTTTCTGTATTTAGTTGTGTTATAGCTACATTTGTTCTTTTGAAAATCATGCTTGCGGTGATGCTAATTTCACATTCTTCAATGTTTAGCTTCATTCTGGCTGTATCTTTCTGGTGTACAAATCACCAGGATAAATAACCATGCCTCAAGGTGGTAGTGCTGCAATGCGTTTTTTTGGCCCTTTACAAGAGTCTCATTGCAAAATGGAATTACCTGATGCAACCAATTCTATTGGGCAATATTAATTGCACGGAATTGCGCATTGTGCAATGTCATGGCTGGACTAGTTCTTCAGGTATGCATGGAGGAATTTTAGAGGGTCTCCAACCTGCATTACGTACATACCCATGTTTTTGTATTTTGAGAAATTTAGTTTTGGACCCTGAGTAATAACCCATAAGAGAGGAAAATAATGAATAGATATCCAGAGCAGCATTGATGTAGAATCCTATGTTCGCATAGGTATACATTAGACGTTTAAAGAGTAAAAGAGTGTTTGTAATGAATGGACAATGCTGTTGATACCTTTTTCGGTACAAAAGGGGGTGGTGATGGACGGAGCATCTGAATCAATCAAACACTCACACCCAGTCAAAAGATCTGGGTTTAGTCCATCACGTTCTTTAGCCCACTCTGCCACCCCAGTTCAGACATGGCTATATGCAAATCAGTCTGACCCTGTGCCTCATGGGAACAATCCAGCCTGAACTGCCAAGCCATGTCTTCCCCGGACCGGAAACAATCTTCCGAGGACCGGTTTCTGCCATTCCAGCCGTCTTCAGCCTGGCTTGCTTGAATCCAGTGATAAGTGAGCAAGAGACTCATGTCTGAGCATACCCTGCCACACTTATGGCGGCCAAAAGTGGTACAAAAGGGGGTGGTGATGGACGGAGCATCTGAATCAATCAAACACTCACACCCAGTCAAAACATCTGGGTTTAATCCATCACCATTCTTTAACCCACTCTGCCACCCCAGTTCAGACATGGCTATATGCAAATCAGTCTGACCCTGTGCCTCATGGGAACAGTCCAGCCCGAACTGCCAAGCCATGTCTTCCCTGGACCGGAAACAAGCTTCTGAGGACCGGTTTCTGGCATTCTAGCCGTCTTCAGTCCGGCTTGCTTGAATCCAGTGGCAAAGTGAGCAAGGGACTCACATCTGAGCATACCCTGCCACACTTATGGCGGCCAAAAGCGGTACAAAATGGGGTGGTGATGGACGGAGCATCTGAATCAATCAAACACTCACACCCAGTCAAAAGATCTGGGTTTAATCCATCACCGTTCTTTACCCCACTCTGCCACCCCAGTTCAGACATGGCTATATGCAAATCAGCAGTTCGGGCTGGACTGTTCCCATGAGGCACAGGGTCAGACTGATTTGCATATAGCCATGTCTGAATTGGGGTGGCAGAGTGGGCTAAAGAATGGTGATTGATTAAACCCAGATCTTTTGACTGTGTTTGATTGATTCAGATGCTCCGTCCATCACCACCCCCTTTTGTACCGCGTTGATACCTTTTTGGCATGAGACAGACACGACCAAAAACGGTTCTCTTGTCATTTAAACAAGGATTCAAATTCACTATGGGGTTGGCACAGTCAATGGTCACTGCCTATCCTCTTCTGGAGAAAGACAACCAGTTAGCTTACATTTTATTCAGCCCATATGCCTGCCCGATGAACTATTGTGAACACATTTTTTATTGCCTCAGCAGCTACGTTCATCCTGCTTAGATTGGGACGTCTAGCAGAGACAACATGGGTGATGCCTGAATCTATCAAAAAAAACATCATAAAATACATGTAAAGTACGTACTCGAAGTATACATGAAGTGTCAATCAATAAGTTCATATTTATGAGGAAACTCTCTGTACGTCTGCATAGCCCTTTCTCTTCATTTCAGGAATCAGGATGAAATGCAGTACACTGTTTGGGAAAGCATTAACATATGAACAGTATTCTTATTTTAAGATATAAAGAGCTTGCCTGCTCTAATTAGCCTGGGCTTCATGCGATTGCTAGAAGAAAACTTGTTATATAAGGATGCTCATTGCAAGTGCAATTGACAAAATCAACAAGCACATTAAAAGATTCAACAGAGAAAAAAAACGGTATATCATTTTTTTCGTTTCTGTCTTCTTATATGTTACAGTTTAAAAACCCGTAGAAACATGAGAATGACCTGGTCTTAAAGGCTTCTAAAACTTTGGCTGCTGGGGCACTGTTGTATTATGCGCTTGCTTCATTTGCATTCCACACACAGCACATGCTGGCTTCTGTCTAGCAAAGAACTGTCTCAACACGCACAATGCCCTTTACGGTTGGGCAGTGCTCTTCTAGGTCTTTATTTCAGAAGTGCCTTTGGGGAGCAATGGGCATTTTCGCCCCCTTTTTGTGCCCCCGGGGCACTTGGGTATTACAGAATGGGCTGCAGACACTCGTGCACCCCTTCTTTAATACAGATACCCATGGCACACATGTAGTGCCACCGCTCTCTCAAGTGTGCTTTTTCTCATTTGCCTTGGGGACCCATGCAATAAGGATATTGACATGGGAGCAGAGGCTAACATGCCGTTAGGTGCCTCCTAAAGGTAGCCCTCTGGAGGGGAGAAAGGGGGTTCCATGGACCCCCTTCGACATCCCCTTGCAGGCGGGTGCTTTCACTCACTGTGCCTGTCTGCAAGGGGCTCTCTCTCCCCTCTTGAAAGTGAAGACAGGTTTCTGCCTGTAGAGAGAAATATGCTACAGCGTTTAAACAGCTTCTCCGTAATTCTGTTAAATGCACTACCCTGGGGGCAGCACAAGTTTGTGGTGGCCCTGAGGGCACTGCATTCTTTCCAATAGCGTACATTTTCAAAGTTTGTAACTGGTGTACCTACATTAAGATAAAGTGCACCCTATCTGTAATAGGGCTCTTGGTCTCATAGGGTTTCCACCAGTAGTTAATTTGCAAACAAATAGGTGCAGGGGCTCTAGTCAGGAGGCAGCTTGCACCAGCCCATTTCTTCTGTTAGCACCACGTAAAGCAGATCCAAGTATTAACCATAAAATTAGGGAAATGATGTGACATAATGGCCAGACCTGAAAATTATTAATAGGAGAGGCACACCTGGACTAATTCAAATCTAAATGAAAACTTATGTGTTAACTTTTCAAAGCGTGCTACGGAGGTTTGCGCAGTGCCCAAACTGCGCGAGTCAACAATAAATAATATAATAAAGCGAAACCGCTTGCCCTCTGTGCACTGTTGCGAATCCTAGTTGGACGTACAAAAGTTCATCAAATGTCTCGCATACATTTTTAAGAAAACATCACCAAAAACTCTTAAGTCAATTGATTTTTTACTGAGATATCTTAGTTCATCAGAACATTATTATGTATCATAACATCCCATGTTACTCAATGATACAGTGTTTTTTTGAAAAAAATCAATTTTTTCTCACAAGATGCCCATGCCCAATGCATTTTGGGCCACACGGCCCTTCATCAGGGGCTGTACCTGAAAAACATAAAAAATGACTACTTTCACAACATTGAAAGACCTTCAGCGTCATAGGTTGCAGTTTGTTACAGAACTGTATTATTAACCACATCATGTCAAAAAGTATTTGCATAAGTTTGTCAGTAATAAACTTTGTGAGTCTAAAGAAATTCATGCTCCTGATTCAACAATTATTACATAAAAAAAGAAGAAACTGTGGCGTCATGTTACACGATAAAGAAAGGCGCATGGTCCGTAGAGTTAACTCACTTGTGAAGTTGTGAAAACGTCATTCTCAATGGTAATAAAAAACGTGTATGGGATCCTGAAGGTGCCCGGATGATTATACAGAGGCGTGTCAATGTTCTAAAAATAAATGAACGAGAACAGACCCAAGGTTACCAAAATATCCTGTTTCGTGACAAGACAGTGCACATTGTTATGGAAGGTTAACTCACATGGGAGTGTGGAAAACAGTGTACACAGTGACAAAGAAAGACGGGTTCAAGATCCTAATCGTTCCCGAATAGTCTTATAGCGGCGTATCGATATTCTGAAAGCACAGAAAAAATGATAAACTACGCTATACTCACTACCACAGTGAATGGGCTATCGTGAAAGAGGAACACATAACTGACCTGAATGGAAACACGGCTTGGAAAATCAACACTGGCTATACCTGATTTGTTCCGTGACATAAAGTGTCTGAAACACACACAAATATAATGCACCATTAAAAGATGGGAAGTCAATGAGAAAACAATAATGCAAACTGGACTTAATCGACCGAAACAAACCTTCCGTGATGCAATCAGCTCTATACGGTGTTCCAAACAACCTGTTCATACGTGACTGTGATGCAGCAATACCGTCGGCGATATTTCTAAAAGCAACTACACGGTAACATAAGATTTAAGTTACCACCTATTTCCACAGTGAAAACGACCACCGATTTGCGATGATTAATCATACCTTTTCAAAGGGAAATCCCGACCATACGGCTGAAGCGGACCGCTCTATTTCATAACCAGATTCTGACGCCCGGAGTATACAACAAACCTCGAGTCGCACATGCGTATAAAGAGCAAGGAGATAAAAAATGGACTGTCCCCACCGGAGCGGGAGTATTGTGATGTGTGCGTCATATTGGAACGGGTATACACTCATTTTAACGTGCAGATGTGTATAATCAGTACACAAATGAGGAGTGGTGGTCCAGAAAGTGAATATGAAGAAAGTAGCTGTGCAAGTCGCACAAGCGTGTAAAAAACGAGGAAATCAAAAACGGACTGTCCCCACCGGGGGTGGAGTGAAGTAATGTAAGCGCCATATTGGAATGGGTGTACACGCATACAGTATGCAAATGTGTATGAAGAGTGCATCAGTAATAAAAAGAAGTGTATACAATGGTAGTTATTGATCAAACAATATACAACTGTGATTATCACATTCACAGTACTTGAATAAACATGACAATATAAAAAACTTAAGGCAAACACATATCCACATCATAAAGTGGTTCATTAGTTAGAGTGACAATGTTCAAGACCTCATGCGTGCACCTGTCATGCAGAAATCACAGGTACCATGCTAAATCAACTTTGTCATTGATCCCTTTCGGATCTTGTGTATCTAGTCTTTTTATCCAGAATACCTCCCTCTGGAGTAAAGTCTTTGTTACGTTCTTTCCGGGGGTGGGTACAATCACTTTGAGGACCTGGAATTTAACTTGGGCAATTGAATGTCTATTAGACTCCCAATGTACTGCCAAACTACTGTTGGGATTTTTGTTGCGAATCGTACTCTTGTGTTCAGAGATGCGAGTTTTAATTTTTCGTTCTGTTTTCCCAAAGTACAACAAGCCACAGGGTCATTTTATCACGTAGATGACATTCATGGTGTTACAGTCAAAATTATGCCTAGTTGAAATGGTTTCTCCTGTATGTGGATGCTTCACCGTGTTGGTCACTATAACATTGTTGCACTGAGCACAATTCTGACATCTTCTCATTCCTCTGTACGTTACTTCAGTAGGTCGTAGTTTGGGTTTCAAGAGCTCCCTAACCCCTTAAGTGCTGCTGACGGCCAACGGTCGTCAGCAGCGCTACCTCCCCAGTGCTGCGCACGACCATTGGACGTCCATTCAGCACTGGTTCCAATGGACAGCGTAGCACTGGGGAGGGATGTTTACACGCAGCTAAGGTGTTAATGTTCAGAGATCGTTTGTAGGCAAAAATTGGTTTTCTTACAAAGAGTTCTTTAAAGTCTGTCCCATAACTCAGTAGATCCCAGTGTCGATAAATACTCTTTTTAATTGCATCTGAACTCGTGGAATATTTAGAGACAAATACCTGTCGTGTTTCCGCTACTTTGGTCTTGTTTACTAACAATGAGTCTCTGTCTTCTTTTAGTACTTTTTCTCTTGTTATGGGTGGCGGAGCAGCGGAGCAAAATAACTGGCGCATCCCTGGGAATGCGCCAGTTATCATAAATCTGCCTCTAGGTATTTGTATGTGAATTATTTTACATTACTCATTATATTTAACAACAGTTTATTCCTAGGAATATTAAAGGAACATTTTGCATTGGCAGAAAAAAACGATAGGAACTATGCTTATGAATAAAAATGATGACAGTATACAAGAATATTTTCTGAATGTTGAATGTTTTCAGGTGTACAGTTTACAGTTTACAGTTTAAGCTCTTATATGTGAACAGCAGGAAATTATCCTTATATAATCAATAAAATGTAGTTCCTAGAACTGTATGTGTGGGGAAATAATTGTGGCAATAACGAAAGTGGTGCAGCAAAAAAAGTATGGAAGACATACTGAATAAATCAACGTTCAGCCCCAGTTAAGAGTTCTGTGTCAAATCCATCTTTCTTTTGCCCACTACGCTATCCCAGTTTTGATCTAGCATATGCAAATCAGTCTTGACTCTGCTCCTCATGGGAACAGTCCAGCCAGAACTGCCAAGCTCTGTTCTCCCTAGAATGGAAACAAGCATCCTGCGACCGGTTTCAGGGTATCACCACTCATCAGCCAGGCTAGCTTGAATCCAGTGGCACAGCAAGCAAGGGGCTCACTTCTTGGCATACCCATCCCAATTAAGGTAAAAAATACTGTGGCAACAGATGATGAATGAAATGCTGAATGAATCAAACATTCACCTCCAGTCAAGAGATCTGGGTTAAATCTGTTCTTTTGGGCACTGTGCCACCCCTGTTTGGACACAGTCATATGCAATTCAGTCTTGACCCTTCTCTTCATGGGAACAGTCCAGGTTAAACTGCCAAGTCAGGTCCTCCCTGGACCGGAAACTAGCATCATGGGGCCGGTTTCAGGGTATCACCCAGGCTAGCTTGAATGCAGTGGCACAGCGAGCAAGGGACCCACATCTGGGCATACTCATCGCACTTAGGGAAAGAAATGCTGCAGCAACAAATGATCTCTTGATCCACATATGCATGTACTTTCTCCTGCACTGGCCCACAATCGGCTGTCACGTGCCAGCACAGGCACACTGGCGTCATGTTGCAAGGATGCCTGCTTTGTGGGGATGATTGTTTTTGTGCTGGAAGGGACAAATTCCTGCACAAAAACAATCACTGCTGGTGTTTTCTATGTGCACTGCATTCTGTAGAACGCATAGAAAAAGAAAGAAACGAAGAGAAGTAAAGGTATTTCTCATCGTTGCACCACTGCCATGTATTCCCCGGGGAGGCGTAGAAATCTGACGCATTCCCAGGTTTACAAAACTGTGTAAATCTGGGAATGTGTCAGGTTCATTTATGTTGCATAGGAACCCCCACAGCAACACCCATGGAAAGTCCCATTCATGCGGACTAATGTGTGTAATGGGCCCAGCTTAACAAGGCCATGAAAAGTTAGCAGGGTGACTTCACGTGGTCTTGTAAATATGGGCAGGCACACTGCGCTGATGGTGCATCAAAAAACGTGACACACCAGTTCCACAATGGCCTTGTAAATGAGGCCCTAGTCTTTTCTTACTAACTTTCAGTTCATCAAATAAACGCTTCAATCTGCATCAAATTGATATTTGGTTCTCATCAGTATTCACTGTCCTTCATACTACAAATGTTATTTGAATATATGAGTCACCTTATCTGAGTTAGTAGCATGGGTCAGTGAGGTGTCCATTCAAATCATAAACATGCTGCCCTAATAGTAATGAATGTGTTATCTAATATGCAATGTGATATTTATAAAAGATGTATGAAAATATATCTGAATGGAAGAATGAATGATTGGGAACCCTTGCATAGTGGAAAGATGCCTCCTACGAGCTTTCATATATGCTGCTCATGCCTCTATCGTTCATGTTCACTGTGGCCAGGGGTAGCAAGGGAAGTGTAAATAGTAGTTAAAGTCAAACTTAGCAGGCATTATTACACCTCCTTAGTCGGAATCGATGTCAATAGTAAGATTTCCGGGTCAAACCCCTTTTCCAGCTTCAAGTGAAATTCACTTGCAAAAGATGTGCAACTATTTCATCGGAAGCCTGGTAAGAAATTAATATCCCCCTAAATTCTCAATGCGACACTAAAAAGTATGGGGCATATTACCAAGCAATAGCGATAATTGTCGCTATGCATGGTTAGCGGCTAAAGTTATATCGCCGCATGTCATTAGCGATAAATATCGCTGGCAAGCAAAGTGGGCCCCAAGATGATCGCTATCTCCTACTAGCTGTCGCTAACTGGTGTTAGCGACAGCTAGGTAATAGGGCGATAAAATTATCGCCGCTTTAGCGGGAAAAAGTCCCGCTAAGGGGGCGATAATGGCCCTTGGTAATATGCCCCTATGTTTGTGCACAGGGTGTATTTATACTGGACCTCTACTTATTTATTTATTCATTTTGCTGTTTTTTATATAGCACAACCTCGACACGAAGTTATGGGAACACTTTACATGAGCATCAGTTACATTACACAAGGACACATTTACACAAGGACACATAAAGGTACATGTACAAAATGTTGGAGTGCTGATCTACGCAAAACGTAGCAGTGCACCACTCAGACATATTCAAAACACAGGGATGCACCGTATGTACTACAATAGGGCACACCCTGTATTTTCCACAGCGCTGGTGCTAAAATTAACTGCCTAAAGCCAACGTAGACACTCTTGCACCATAGTACAAGCATGCCTACATTGCAGGGAATGATTGTTTATGTGCAGGAAGGTGTCCCTTCATGCACATAAACAATCCATTCTGGATATTTGTTACTTTTATGTGTGCTGCTCTCTTTAGCAAACATAGAAGTAGAAAATGGTCATTATTTAATTATTGTTTCCTTGCAGGAAGGGACAACATCCTGCACATAAACAATCATTAATGGGTTTTTGCTCTCTCTATGTGTGCTGGATTCTGCAGCACACATAGAAAAAGCAAAAATTAGGAAATAATAGCATTTCTCCTTGTGCGTCATTCCAACGTCTGCTCTTGCATTGTGTTAGTTTTTGGAGCTACCATAGATGTACACCTTCTTGTAATTCTGGGGCATCTTCAAAAAGCAATGAGTATTGTTTGGGAACGCCCACAGCAACACCCATTGCACGCCCCTTTCACACAGCTACCTGTGTAAAAGGGTAGCATATTTACAAAGCAGTGCACAAAAGCTAGCTTAACTCCACATTGTAAATATTGTGCAGGGCATACCGCCAACGGAGCATCAAAAAGTGATACTCCGGTGGCACAAAGTCGGCAGCTCTGGAAGTTATGCCACATCTTCTCCACATATTCCAAATAATGAACAGATTTTCAATTTTGAATTGAAAGATGTGGCTGCAGTTTTGACTTAACATCAAACTCGGCTGGCAAACCTTTACAAATAATATGTATTACACATATGTTGTATATATTACACTGTTTGAACACATCTCAATAAATAAATGCATTGGTGGCCCAGTAAATTCTCTCTTGAAACTTTTGGTATCTGCTTTTTTGCATTTTGGACATAAAAGGTAAAGCCCGTTGTTTGAGAGTGCTCTAACATTAAGACCATAGGCCTAGGATTTTTGGTGGACTTTGCAAAGAGGCATTTGTTCTCTTCCATGGATGCTACATTCATACTCAATTCTTTGCTGCGACTCTGTTGCTCCATACCCAGCTGCGTACGCAGCAGCTGTCTGTAACTTTCTTGCTGTAGCAATTTCCTTACTGATGCATACTTCATTATGCTAATCTGTCCAAAAGTCAGTATTAGGAGGAACAACACATTAGAGAGAAGTGCAGGACTAGGGGCAGGGAAGACACATTGTAAGGTGAACCAAAAATCCTTTGAGTATTGTATTATAAAAAGAAATCCTAGAATTGCAGATATCCAACATCAAAGCCCGTGTTTTTATACCTAAAATGCAAGTGATTTATGGTGCTTGTTAAAAAATATAAGAAGATCCTGCTGCAGGATGTGACACAAGTCTATAAAATGTTACCATCAGACACTATAGAGGTCATTTCTTTGTGCTGTTCAGCACTTCATTGAAACCTATTAAAAAAAACTGGAAAATAAAACTTGCATGACAGCAGGTGTAATAGATACAAATAGAGTAGCGGGCATAACATTCCAGATAATTCATTAGATTCTATCCTTCTTAAGAACTGCCTCTGTGCAAAGAAGAACTCCACATAAATCCAAATCAGGAGTGTGGTAATTTACAATGGCACAGAAGGACCACCATTTATTTTCCTTTCCAGCTGTTATATTTCTCACCGATGGGGACATGAAACAACATTGCTGCAGCTAATGAAATGGAAATTTCAAGACAGTGCAGTATGGGTATTCTTAAATGAGTCTAAAAAGTGGGCAGTTGCTTTAATACATTTATTTGAAACCCTATTCAGCTCGAACTTCTGCCGAGGAATGCAATTAATAGATGCCTGAATTTTCATGAAAATTATCATTAGTCCTCAGTGAAACTTGTTCATAAAAGAAAGGAAATTCAGTGACACGGAAACTAATGAAGCTGTCATGTCAACAAAAATATTCAATGGCTGGACCTAATCTGCTGTTCAGCTACAACTGTGAAACCTTTCCTTGAGTTGAGAGCACAGGCGCACTGATCCTGTAAAAGGCTAATCTAGCTGTGGAAAGCAAGCATTAGGTCCACTGTATGCTCTAAATAATGAGGCAGTTAAATAGAGCATGGTAGAACTGATTTACATTAGTGCTATGCCATCAGTGTACTTATTAGCATGGGGTTGAGTCGATATGTATTTTCCACATGATTTGTTTCAGGTGAACATTAATGACAAGAATCTTTATTTGTTCGATCAGGAATTTTTATAATGCAGAAAAGATCTTTCTTATTACTTCAATGCCAAAAAAAAAGTCAATCAGTGGTCAGCATTCTCTTCATGCCATGGCAATTCACATTGTTTCAGAGGTGCTGTTTGTCAGGATTTGGTTGTGAAGAGTGTGCCCCTGCCCCCAGTTTGCCATCTTACATGCAACTATGGAGTATTTGTGAATTCTGTTGAGGATCAAATCAGGATAACTCCTTAGGACTTGACATCGTCAAGCTAATGGTGGTTGTAAGTATTTATAAGAGTAGAAATGGTTTACGGCGTTATTTGAACTGATATTGATTCTGTTCCATCTTAAGGGCACGTCAAAGTGCATTTGATATTCCTCTGTAAGTAACCTTCTTGAGCAAATCAGAAAGAAAGGACTAGAACACTCATTTTGATAGGGAAATTGGCTGAATGTGGGAGGTGCCCAAAACATTGATTTGCCTTCCGTTCTGAAGTGAGGAGTAATAGATTGATATCAGGACCAAGGGAATTGGCTCATGATTTCCTAAAATATGGCATTCCTTTACTGTCTTATTCTAGAATCTCTCAACATCTGATCTAATTTTTTTATTTTATAGATGCAATGTTGCTTTAAGTTCATCATGACCGAATTAAAGATACTGTTAATTCAACATGGTTACCAGCCCTCAACAGAAGAAGTCCCTTGTGCATTATGCTAAGCTAAGCATATAGTTGTGTCATGGACTGTTATGTTGGCCTGGGCTATTAGAATTCTTTGCCACACATGGTGCCTGGTTTCTTGGCCATCAGACTATTACACTTAACCAGATAATAGGGAGATTTTTCAACCAGTTGCTACCTATCATTAATATCGCTGCGAATTAAGCCCTACACAACCTATCATTATCAAGTGAAACAGTGTTGCATGCATTGCACAATTTGATAAGACTTCCAGAGCTGCATAGCAGATAGCAACGGTCTGCGGTGAGAAAGGTACCGCTAGAATGGAAAACCTACTCAAGCAGCTGTAAAGAAGCAGTTCCCTCTGGCTGTGTCATGGGGCCGGTGTTGCTCTGAAAGTAGCTCCTAGCTTGCAACCTACCAAAGAAATACTAGAGTAACAAAATGGTCAGTCCAGCCCACCTTCAATCCTTATAGCGCTTAGAAATGATAGAATATAATGCTAATGAAACCCACGCAATGCCGCTGGCCGCGCGACGCGAAGGGGAGATAACGCGAGACAGCGTCTTAGTGCCACATGCTGCGCGAAGCAGAACATTAGCACGCCGGCCCGGGAGCCGCCCCCTTTGCAAACGACCAATGAGTGGCGAGACAGTGCGAGCGGGAGGCGGACTCACGGGACCTATAATCAGCAGAGCAAGCATTGCTCAGTCTTTTCCCGCCGCGTTTCCTGGGCTGCTCTGCTCTGTTTTCCGTGGCTCAAGCGCCGTTCCTGTGGCCATCCTGCCTGCCTGCCTCGCGGGTCTTGCGTCGGGTGGTTTCCCTCGACGGGTTTGCGGTGAGTTCAGTGCCCAGGGTCCGCTTGCGCGGGTTTTGCGATGGTGGGGCTCAGAGCGGGACGTTTGTTGTCTCCGATGCCGAGCAGCGGTTTGTGTGGCCTGGGGCCGAGGGAGAGCGTGCGGGCAGTGTCGGTTCCGGCGGTGTTAGAGAGCTGCTTAGATGTAAAGTTTCAAGCCGCAGGAGAAGCTAATATTTGATGCTCACACCTCTGGACACTCACGTGGGGCAGTCAATACCTCTGCCTGGCACAGTAGGGGTGTCTGAGCCAAGAAGCTAGAGCCGAGGGGGTTCCAGGAAACAGCGTCGGCGCCCCGTTAGTCCTTCGGGCGGTCGGGGGGCCTGAACCGACCGGGGGTGTGCCTAATCGCTCCGCCCTGACAGGGGGGGCGGGAGTAGACCGAAATAAAGTATTAACGTATTGCACCGTCAAGAGCATCGACTTACCGTGCAAGATGGCTAATTAGGCATGCGGGTCAGCGAGGGGCTGCCGCATTGGATCGCCTGTAAGATGACCCACCTTATCTGCTACTTGTTATGCAAATAAACCTGCACCACCGTTCCCCACATTTATGTCTCATGAGTCTCCTTGGTATGAAAGTTGTATGGGGCTCAAGGTGGAGCGAGCGCTGGCGGTGTGGGCACTATGCCGCTGGCCGCGCGACGCGAAGGGGAGATAACGCGAGACAGCGTCTTAGTGCCACATGCCGCGCGAAGCAGAACATTAGCACGCCGGCCCGGGAGCCGCCCCCTTTGCAAACGACCACTGAGTGGCGAGACAGTGCGAGCGGGAGGCGGACTCACGGGACCTATAATCAGCAGAGCAAGCATTGCTCGGTCTTTTCCTGCCGCGTTTCCTGGGCTGCTCTGCGCTGTTCCCACCCTGGCCCTGACCCAGCAGCAGAGCGGCAGGCGAATTGTGAACAACTAATGGTCTGTTTTGTGTTGCAGGCGGAGTCACAGGGCGATCTGGAAGCAGATGGACAGTAAGGGTACCTCTGCGGCAGAAGGATACAGTCAATACCTCTGCCTGGCACAGTAGGGGTGCCTGAGCCAAGAAGCTGGAGCCGAGGGGGTTCCAGGAAACAGCGTTGGCGCCCCGTTAGTCCTTCGGGCGGTCGGGGGGCCTGAACCGACCGGGGGTGTGCCTAATCGCTCCGCCCTGACAGGGGGGGCGGGAGTAGACCGAAATAAAGTATTAACGTATTGCACCGTCAAGAGCATCGACTTACCGTGCAAGATGGCTAATTAGGCATGCGGGTCAGCGAGGGGCTGCCGCATTGGATCGCCTGTAAGATGACCCACCTTATCTGCTACTTGTTATGCAAATAAACCTGCACCACCGTTCCCCACATTTATGTCTCATGAGTCTCCTTGGTATGAAAGTTGTATGGGGCTCAAGGTGGAGCGAGCGCTGGCGGTGTGGGCACTAATGTTATCCCAGACGCTTTAGTTGAAGATGCCAGTTGCTTCACCAAACTAAGTAATAAACATGCAATGTTAGAACCAGCATCCATGGGTTTACAAAATCTGTATGCATTTTTCTAAAAGATAACGTTTTGAAAGGCAATAATGTATCTTTCATCATAGTTCATTAAATATTGTGGTGAAATGTAAGGCAATAACAAAGAGCGTGTAAAAGTGAGGCTGTGGTTTCTCTGTTTTGACCAGTGACATTTTCCCTTTTCTGATGCTAGAGCCATAACACAACATTGTTTTTCTGTTTTCAAGGCAGTGGGACTTAATAAATCATTCTCCAAACTGCTCGGTCAGGTGACATTGGTTATTGTTTAGCAGAACTAATTTAGAACGAGCAAGTCTCTTTAAAACAACTCACTCCAGTGAATACCTAAGATTGTTCCATTCATTGTGCATTGGATAAAATGTCTGCACACTTCCCATAAATACAATTTTGAAATTGTCTTAAAAATAAAACTTTGAATAAACTTGATGCCCAGATTTTACTATTAAAGGGCTTTATTGTTGTATTAAATGACAAATGGAAACATCAGTGGAGAAGCAGGCAGCATCTGCTGCGGGCAGACATTCATTTGTGAACTGAACAGTATTGTAGTATATGAAAGCCTTTAAAGCCAGTGTGCTCATCTGCTGTTATACAATGGCCCACGAAGATGTTTGTGGAGCAGTGAACTGCATGGTATATTTTTCGATTTACTTTGAATAATGGGAAATAATTGAGAATGTCCAGGAGGCAGATATTCCATACAACATGTCAAATAAATGAAAGTGGTCCCAACTAACAACAAACCGGGGAGCAGCTGCATTTTCTTATCTCTTTTTGATGAAAGCATCAAAGGCGTTGGAAGAAGACTAGACAAGATCTGTCAGCGCTTTGAATTCACAGTGTTAAAGTGGAAAGGTACAGTTGAAAAAGCAAAGGTCTTGGAACCGCATCACCTTGAAGTGTGCACTTCCATAGTTTGAAAAAAGGCTCAATGTCCTTTTGAAAGAATTTTTAGAACAGATTTTGACACTTTAATTAAAAACGCTTTAATGTATACAGGACATTTCCCACTACGTTGACAATGTGAACAAAAATGCATCGAAACATACAAGATTAATACTGAAAAATACTGAAAAAAAGTCCCTTGATTTTTTTGTTTTATTTGATCAATGAATTCATGAACAACTTTACATTGTGTTCAGAATGTAACTAGCTATACCAACATTGCAAACCCTGTGTAGAAAATTGATTAGTATTTATCTTTTATAACAAGCTTACTTTGGTGTGGCATTTACTTTTTCAAATGCCGAGCAAGCTGAAATGCATAACTTCAAAACATATTACCCAGAACACATGAAAGTGAGGCAAAGCAACATTGGGGAAATATGGCAATATGGGAGCCATAAAGTTGGCCCCTACTTGACAAACTACTTTGCTATTACCTACATGTAAAACTAAGCAAAATAAGTAACAAGGACTGAACACACGTTATTTACAAAAGAGTACATTTCGGTGCATCCCTAATGAAATGAAAAACGTGATTATCATATGCATTGGAGCAAAACATAGATTATTCTGGTGAAACGTTTTACCTTCAGATTCTGGAATCCTCAGCAGAGCTGGAAGTAGGCTGCGAAGAGAGCTTCACATTGTTGAATAGCTGCTGGACAAGGTTTTGGTGAAGCCTTTCAATTTTGGTGGGAAATATGTGACCAGGAGTGTTTGACCTGGCTTTTAAGCACATTTATCCCGATACTTTTTGTTTTAAGGCCTCCTATTTTTGTACACTGTTTTCGTTGGTTTTAGAACTTTTGCAACTTTACCACTGCTATTCAGTGCTAAAGTGTATATACTCTCTGTGTAAATTGTGTTTATGGATTGGTGTATCCATGATTGGCTTATTTGATTTACTGCTAAGTCCCTAGTGCAGTGCACTGTGTGTGTCTAGGATCTGTAAATCAAATCTAGTGGGCCCGCAGCACTGATTGTGCCACCCACACATGCAACCTCTGTGCACAGTTTTAAACTGCCATGTCAGCCTGGCAAGTGCACTTGCCAGGCCCTACCCTTTTGTTATATGACACCCCTCAGGTAGGCCCAACATTGGCAGGGTGAAGTATATGTGAAAGGTAGGACATGTACTGGTGTGTCTGACATGTCCTGAAGTATAATGTATTTTATATTTCACTATTGTCCCATAGGATAGAAAGGGAGATATTTTGTAACAGCTTAGAAGTATAACTTTCCATTGGGACAAGATGGAGACTTGGGGAATGGTCTATCTGAACTCAGAAATTACTCACACATCTTTTAGTAAAGATGGTTTTTAAATTTTTTTTTTAAATTGCCACTTTTAGAAAGTAATTTTTCTAAAAGAAGGAGTGTGGCTAAATGGGACAAGAGACCGGCAGGGCCTAATAAATTTGAAGCAAAAAGAAGTGCCTAAGTCTCTATTTCTCTCAAGCCTTTCTTGCTTTTTAGCTTATAAGCCAAACACATTCCTTTATGTTTGTACTTGTATTTTATTTATACTTATTTTTCGTTAATGAACTATTTTCTACTTTGTCATGCAATTTTTTAGTGAAAAGGAAAAATAGTGCATATTTTACAAACATTCAAAAAAATTATTTCAAAAATCAATCAACAAACATTTACATTACACATACTGTGCTATACATATTACATTACAAAACATATATCTATATACACATACCACATTATACCAATTCTAACCCTAGTTGAAAGTTATGCAATGAATCAACTAATTTCTTGAATTTTCAAAATCTAAAAGAGCACAGAACCATTGAACATTCCATTATTCAAAATCAGACAAAATCCCTTTTATTAATTTTTTTCTGTGTTTTTTTTTCAATGTGCCGACGCGTTTCAAGTCATAGATACCTAATTTCTAGACTCTCATTTTTGAGTGAAAACGTTTTTTTGAAAATGATAAAAATTAGAGCTTCGGGGGTCGATTCTAGCGCTATATAAGCATAAAATATAAATCCTCACTCTCAACATTTCTGGTACCTCTGTTTATTTTCTTATCTAAACAGAGCACAATATAAGAATATTATTTGTGTACATGAATATAATTGCAGTCCTTTTTTCTTCTCCTTCATTTGTCAGTATCCATTACAGCTCTTAAACTTTAAATGTTTTGTACTTGCACGCGAGATATATAGCATCAATTCAAAGTAGGTAGATTCATTATGCAAATATTTGCTGCCAAGGCTATTCAGCACTAATAAAGATTATCATCTTAATAGAAATAATAGTCAGTTCCAACATAAGGTATAAGAAATCAAGCGAATAGTATGATGGAAAAATAATTCCTAAAACACCCAATGCTCTAAAAACAAAGTAAATTGTAAATTGATACTTGTATAGCGCACTACTCACCCCAAGGGTCTCAAGGCGCTTGTACAAATACCACTGTGGAACCCATCCTGGCTTTCCCTGTGAGGCGTTCACTCCTGGGCACCCCAAGGTGGAGGCCAGGCATCCTCAGCATTGTGGGGGCCGTTGTGGAGATTAAGCAAGCTATTGCCCAGAGTTGCACTCCATGATTGGAATAGGCACCGAGGCAAGAATTATCAGGTCCGTGGAATGTTTGAGCCCAAGACCAGCCGAGGCGGGGAATTGAACCCTGGTCCCAGGTTAGACCTCTGCATCAGGGTCTGCCGCTCTAACCATTGAGCAACACTTGGACTGTTGGGTAAATATCCCCAAACCAAAGCCCCAGTGAATATGGACCAATGAAAAACATACAAGTACACAATTCTCCATGCAGCATGTATTGCCATATATTTCACATGACTTATGGACATTGATGACCAAATCCAATGAAAAAAGAAATAAAGTTAGCAACAAAGGACAAAACCGGAGTATTCACACACTTTGTTGCCCAAAACTAATTATAGAAAACAATATAATTTTACTACGGATTTAATGCTACAAGCAATCCTTACTGGTGTCAGCCAACCACTCGTTCCCAGATATGTGCCCACACTCAAACAGCTCCCAAATGCTATAAGTTGCAAATAAGTGTGCCTCTCCCACCTAGACATGCAATTGCCACAATACCACCCAATACGCACATTTGTATTCAATGTTGAACTAATAGATCAAGTTTGAACAAAGTGGTGTATACCTTTTTCCACCCGGTGTTTCAGCCCTGACATTCAAAATATACATCACAGGATCACAAGACCCACACTGAGATCAATGCACTGGCACATCTAAATTCACAAAATGTGTAAATGTAAATGTGTAGGCATTTATATAGCGCACTGCTACCCGTAGGCGTCCTGGCGCTTCGACCGCTGTGAAACCCTTCCTGGCTTCCCTGAGAGATGGTCCCTTAATGGGTATCTCCAGGGTGAGACCAGGCATCCCCGGCAGTCTGGGGGGCCGTTAGTGAAGATGAGGCAAGCTAATGCCCAGAGCTGCCGAGTGTGATCGCTGATCAGAGTGGGCACCGAGGCGAGAGAATTATCGAGTCCGCTGACCCTGGTCCAGAAACCTGCCGCGCCGGGAATTGAACCCTGGTCCCAGGCCGTCCTCTGCTCTCGGGTCTGCCGCCTCTAACCAGTGAGCCACACTACTTCTAGGGGCAGGAAACCTAACAACATTCCATGTGTCATGTCTGTGAATAACTGGACTGTTGGGTAAATATCCCCAATCCAGTCCACATATGTAAATAGCTTACATAGAGTACAACCTCATTATACCCATAGAATTAGTGTCTGAGTAAGAAGCTAAAATTCATGGAGAGTGCGTATAGATATTGCTGGTAACAAATAATCATTACAAAAACATGAAAAAATATTATCTTTATATAGCCATGCTAGTTTTAAATACAATATTTCAATTTGTTATGAAAAATGTAAAGTAATAATGAGGAAGACAACCATTTGCAATGTAATAGGTCTCGCATGTACGTGAGTTTAAGCTATTGGCATTGTAAATAACAATGCATTTTATTTGTGTTCTAAAAATCAAAAAATAAATAAAAGGCATTATTATTTATAATGCCAATAGCTCAAACTAGCCTTATTGCGAGACCTATTGCATTGCAAATGCTTGTTTTAGAACTTGTGCCCTGTGGGTAACCCCTGCGATCTTTGTCCCTGGTCCACAGGATGGAGCAGACAAGTGCATGGCAGTCCCCAATGGAAAGATTACTGAAACTGTTGGCGGTTTTCACCAGGTGCTGGCTGAGGCATGAAATGGGTGGAGTGGATCCCCAACCTGCTACAGGGCTGTATCATGAACTAAATCCCCGATAACCGCTTCTTGGATTTTTAAATGGTGATTAAAATAGATCCCAGTCGAGGCCCAAACTGCTCACATCTGACATAGGATGTTCCCCAGCTTTGTTTTCACCATATGGGACTTATAGTCTCTTCTTTCTGTTTCGTGTGTCACCTTAAACAGATTTTGCTCCCTGCTTTTTTTTTAATTTGATCTGTATGCCGATATTATTTGGTACAAAACACTTTGGGCCCGATGTAGGTAATCCCAGATTACCGATTCCTAAATACCGAATCATAACGATTCGGTATTTAAGAACTGGCAATTGGGATTTAGGTAATTTTTCCGAATCCATTACAGAATCGGTATGATTCGGTAATTACCGAATCGGTATTTACCGATTCGGTTATTGCCATTCATTCCTATGGGCCTGTAGGCCCATAGGAATGAATGTCAATTACCGAATCGGTAAATACCGATTCGGTAATAGGGGGAAACATTGAAGGGTGTCAGGGTATCACTTTGACACCCTGTTGCACCCCTCTATTGTGCATGGGTGCACATGTTGCAGACATACACGCCCTTAGGGCATGTATGTCTGCAACATGGCACTGTTTAAAAAGGGTTTTCATTATTTACCACCAACTTCTAGTTGGTGGTAAATAACGACTTCTTAAATCCCTGTAGCACTGATTTAAGTGCAACCTACATGTCAAAATACAGATTCAGTAATTTTACAGAGTCAATATTTTACTGAATCGGTAAAATTACCGAATCTGTATTTTAACATGCCCCTACATCCCAAGATCCAAATACCGGTCGGTAACGGCCGAAATTACCGAATTTCGGCCGTTACAGACCGGTATTTGTCTACCTAAATCGGTCCCCAAGTATCAAGTTTGCAGTACCATTGAATTAACAGCATGTTTGCTGGCGGGGTTAGTTCTTTTTTAGCCCTCAGCTGTCCTGAAGTGGAATGGGAGTTTTGCTGCTCTCTGGTGCTTATAAATTTCGCTTACCACTGAAAAGGTTGACACATCTTGGTCCGACTCCGTCAGATTAGACTATAGCAACTGGACTTGGCCCACCAGCATGGCCCATGAGGTGATTGGCGAAGTGTTTGCGTTGCTTACAACTGGCTGAACTTGCACTGGCAGGAGGGGCTTTTGGAGCACAAGTCTGGTGAAACCAGGATTGCCTGTGGTATTCAGGCAACCCCAGGCGGAGCTAATCAGCTGCACCTCAGCTAAGGAAAAAAGTATTTGCAATGCAATAGGTCTCTCATTTATGCAAGACATATTGCATTGCATATGGTAGGCATCACAGACAAAAGGAGGGAGGGTGGGCGGAGGGGGAGAAGGCACGGACAACGGGAGGAAGGGGGGTAAAAAAGGCACCAAAGCATGACATGCCTGCAGCAGGAGAACCTCATTAAAGAAACTAGTGCTCACAGTCTAAATAACACGTACGTGTACCAACCGAAGTAAAGGAGACAGTTACCATGGAAGGTGACAAATGAAGAGGGGGCGGTACTAAGGAGGGACTAACAAACCTATTGATGAATCAAAAGCTAGCATGCTGTACAAAGACACGAGCCAATGGCAAATATGGGTGGAGAGTGGGCGGGGCTTCTATACGCTGATCCACCACAAGAAGTCTCGCAGAGCAGTGCATGCAATATCCACATATTTCCTTACTGCAGGAACAGTAACCATTAAGCTTATCTTACCAGCTGCAATGGCGAAGCAAGGGGGGCGGACCACCCCAGGTGGCTTGAGATTTTGATTTTAACAATCTTTGCCACATTGCACTGAAAATGTATATTTTTCCTTGCATGTACTGAAAACAAGATACACATTATCTTGCAGCAATCAAGACTGCTGCGTTTACTCATGTTTCTTTCATTGTCAAACAAATTTGGGCAACTTATTGTATTTGTTTCCTCGGATGCCTTGGTTAGGTTGGAAGGATGAATCGCAGCATGTCCAGCTGTGCTGACGTCAGGACACCTACTGTGAGAAACATCTGTTAACAAACAGCACCTCCAAGGGGACGATACAGTTAGGGACTTAACACAGTCAGCATGGGGCCAGCCCTTTAAAGATCGCCCTCAACCCTTCCGCGGGCCGTCAGCCCAAGGTCAATGAATATTTCTGAGACGTGGGAAACCTCATCTCATTCTGCGTGGGAGCTCGCCCATTTTGCGTTATTCCACTGCATTCCATTTTCTCATCTGTTTTTATTATTTCTTTTTTTTTTTAATCATTTTTATTAAAGTTTTTAACACATTTTTTTGCTCCCCCTTAACCGGGGGTGAGGAAAAGATTACTATATACATTCAGTCATAATTTCTAAACAAACAAATCCACTATTAATTTCCACCAGAGAAACATATACATTATAAATATAGTTTGATAATATCACTATACATTGAAAAAAAAACAGAAGGGAAAAGACCATTTTCAGCTATAAGCTTAAGGACCCTACCTGGTATCGCATTATACATTACCTCCTCTATACATCCTAATACATTATATTTCTTACTTCCAGTTGGTTATTGGCTCCCATATTTTCAATCCCAGTTTCCTCCCCTTTTTCCCTTTTCTGTCATATATCGCTTTCTTCAAATTATAGATGTTTAAGATCCTGGTTAACCACTGATGAAATATTGGTGGTGTCTGGTCGAGCCACACTGAAGCGATACATAGTCTCAGTACAGCCATTGCTACAAAGATAAAATAATATCCTTCTCCCTGAGTGCTCTCCGAATTCACCCCCAATAACACTATCAAAGGGGTTAAGTTAACTGTTATTTTTAACGCTCCTTGTACAAAGTTCTTTATTTCTTTCAGTATCGTCGATAGATGTGGACAGGTTGCAAATATATGAATTATATCAGCCTGGAGACTTCCACATCTAGGTAATGCCATGAATCTTGCTGCTCTCCTGGTTTTTCCTTTAGACCAAATAAATCTATTGATCATACCTTCTAGTTTTTCGAACCAAGAATTGTCAAACAAAAGCGGAATTGTCCTAAAAATATATAAACATTTTGGTAGTACTAGCATCTTAATAATATTAAACCTGCCAACTATCGTGAGTTGTAGATTGTGGAGCCTGTCTAAATCTCTACCAACTTTCATTATAATAGGACCTATATTCAGTTCTACTATCTTCTCCAATTCTGCAGTAATTATTATACCAAGGTATGTTCCTGACTGCACCACCCGTTGATCCTGACATACTGCCTTATCGTTTTTAATTATTTGTGTTTTATTAGTGTTTAGGGAGTACCCTGATACTTTCCCGAATTTCTTGGCCTCCATTTCCACGTATCTAATAGCCTCAGTAGGTACTGATGTTACAACAGCCATGTCATCGGCATATGCAAGTATCTTGCAGTCCCCCCTATGTGTATTAACTGGAGTTATATTCTCATTCCTTTCCATTCTGCGAATCAGTGGGTCCAGGTACATGGCAAAAAGCAGGGGGGAACACGGACATCCCTGTCTGGTACCCCTATTAATTTGCACCAGTTTGGTTATTCCTGAATTTATTCTTATTGCAGCTACCGGGTCCCTGTATAATGTCTTTATCGCAGTGACAAAACCCTCCCCAAATCCTTCCCTGATTAAGACACTCCACATATAGTCCCAGGAGACCCGGTCAAATGCCTTCTCGGCTTCTAAAAGCAATACCGCGATTGGTTCCCCTGTGACTTCCATTTTATCAAATAAAGTTATTAATTTCCGTGTGTGATGAATGGTTCCTCGCCCTGGTATAAATCCGTGCTGACTGATGGTGACTAGTGGCGTTATAACACACGCAAATCTTACTGCTAATGTTTTTGAATAAATCTTTGTGTCGGTATTCATGAGTGTTATTGGTCTGTAAGAACCAGGGTCCGTAGATGACTTTCCTTTCTTTAGAATGACCACGATTTCTGCACCGGACAACGAGTTTGGTATTGATACACCCATCTGCGCCTGTTGCATAGCACACACCATATCCTTACCCAATACTTCCCAAAAAACCTTATAAAACTCTAACGGTATCTTATCTGGTCCAGCTGCTTTGCAAGAAGGAAGACTCTTAAGAGCTGTTTCAATCTCCTGCAAGTCTAATAGATTATCTAATCTCCGTCTTTCTTGATCTTCCAACTCTACCCTTGGGGAGTCATTCAGGTATGCTGCTATTTCCCCTAAATCTTTCCCTTGATGTTCTTCAAATAGATTTGTATAGAATTGTCTAAAGACTTCTCTAATCTGTTGTGTACCCGTTACCACCTTCCCAGACCTATCCTTAATTGCAGTTATCTCCCCTAGCGCTGCCTTTTGCCTTGCTCTAATGGCTAACGTTCGTCCTACTCGTTCACTCAGCTCATAACATTTCTCCCTATTTGCCACATATGTTTTTGCTGCCTTAGATGCTATATAATCCTCTGCCTCCATTCTCAGCTTAGCTAATTTAATTATAGCAAGTTCTAGTACATTACCATTACCATTCGGTATATTTGGATGGTTTGCTGCACTCTCACTCACTTCTTCCTCGGCTAATAGTATCTCTCTTCTTAGAGCTTGATTTCTCTGTTGCTCCTGCTTTTTTTATTTACACTATAACTTAGGGTCTCCCCACTCACTCCAGCCTTGAAGCTATCCCAAACCATGCCTTCAACTGCTGTGCCCTTGTTTATTGTCAGATATTCCTCAATCCACCGCTTCATATGTTGGATATATACCTCATCTTCTAAGAGTGCTCTCTGAAAAGTCCAGACTGTACCCCCCTTGACCCTGATGTCACTGTTAAATTTATAATCAAGGGATTATGGTCCGCCAATCATCTTGGCAACCTTTCAATCTGTGTGCCTGAAATACGATTACTGCTAGCCAGAAAAAAATCTAATCTCGCACTCACTCTATGCGGCGCAGAATAATACGTATATATATTAAAATCTCCTCCTAACACAACACAGGGGGCCCAAGTTGCCAACTCTATATCTATCTGCTCAAAAATATCAGAATCATCCCCAGTAGATCCATATATAGAACCAAGAGTTATCCATTGCTCCCCTACCAGGCATTCTACCAAAGCCTATCTCCCCCAAACATCCTCCCATTTCTTCCTGATGTTAATACCACTCTGTCTTGCTAGTATTGCGACTCCCCTATTCCTAGAAACCTGTCTTGATGAAAAGCTAAAACTGAAAGTCCCAATTGTTCAAGCAAGTACACTTCAGATGCCTGGATATGCGTTTCTTGCAAAAGTAGAAAGTCCAATCTCAAACTTTTTATTCGAGTAGACACCTTTTGCCTCTTTTGTCTGTCGTTTAGCCCACACGCATTCCATGTCATTATCCGGATACTCATTAAGAATCGTTACGTACACCCGCAATCCTCATTACATTACTCAACTCGAAACTTATATAAATTAAACAAATAAACATATAGAAATTCAATCTTCGTTTATTATTCGTTCTCTTCTGACTTTTTTGTTTTGTCCCTCTGTAATATCTCCATACCTTTTGCTCCTCACCCCCCCTGCCCTCCCCCTCCCCTGGGTTCCCACCCCGACCGTCCCCCCCCCCCTGCTTGCAAATAGGACCTATTTGTGGCAGCTGTGACTAGTTGGGAATCTCGTGTCCTCCCGCTCCCCCTGCCACTATGTCTACCTGTACACACCACAAATCCCTAAATACATACATACACATCTCTTTCCCTCCTCTATTCAAAGTCATTGTATTCCCCCCCCCCCTTTGTTGGCACCTCTATGCCTTTTTATTTCCTTGTGAGACCAGGGCCACAGCCAGCTCTTTATCAGACTGTGACGTACTTTCTTTCAGCCAGTTCAAAAATTCTTGAGCCTTGATCTCAGAGTGGAAAATTTTAAACTGACCATCTCTTACCACTTTCAACCGACTAGGGAACATTAAAAATGCCTCACATCCTATCTTTTGAAATGGCACAATCAATTCCTGCATTCTCCACCTCCCTTCTACTGTCGTGTGGCAGAAGTCAGGCCTAGCAAAGAACTCAACATCTTTGTATCTGCATTTAGCCTGAGGTTTTGCCTTTGCCATGATATCTTCTCTCAAAAGATAGTTGCCTACATATATGAGTATTGCTCTAGGTTTACTTGATGAGCTTCCCTTTCTCTGTACAAATGGGAATCTGTGTGCACCCTGTATTTCCGATTCCCAATCCCAGCCTGATATCTTGGGAAGCACACCTCTGAGTAGTTCAATGACGTATGACCTCACATCCTGCCCCTTCTTTCCCTCTGTAACACCCAAAAGTCTTATATTGTTCCTACCCTGCCTGTTTTCGAAATCTTCCAATTTCCATAGAACATCTGATGTGGTCTTTTCTTGCTCTTGCCTATACTCCTGCCATTTCCTCACTTAATCCTCCAAGATACCAGTTCTCTCCGACCACTTCTGTGACTCTCCCTGTCAAATCTGAATACAGTTTATTAACTTTTCGGAGAGATCCTTGTATCTTTTTACTTTCCTGCCTAGCTCTACGACTTTCCACTCTAGCCTCCACCTGGATCTGTTTCAGCATTGAATACATCATTTCAAACCCCATAGGTGATTGCCCTTGGGACTGGCTCTGCCTCTGTGCTTGATCTTGATCTTGCATAGCAACAGCTCCTGCCCCCCCCAACACTCTCCTGATACAGCTGCGATGTAGTAGAATAGTCCCAGTCCAGCCTCTTTACCACTTCTGTATGTAGAGGACTTAAAATTTTTTTTGATTTACTCCGCTTTTTTGTAAAATTTTTCGATTTGTGTTTAGAGGGTGATCTCTGAACTGTATCCTCTCCCGAATCTGAGGTGCCCAATGACTCTGTCACTAATCCAGACACTATTAGGTCGTTCTCTGTGTCTAAAGAGCTTGAGGCAGATGCAGAGGGGGTTTCATCTCCCCCGTCCCCCCCTCTCCCCCTTCTTCCTCTTCCTCCTCCTCCTCCTCACCCTCATTCACAGAGAAAAAACATTCATCACAAGATGAGCCTGGATTATTACGAGGATGTATACTAGAATGTCCATTTTTTAACTCACAGTCTTGGGCATCCACATCGCTCTGAGTTTGGGAAGGCACAGTCCCGCAGTTGATTAGCCCTTCTGCACCCCCAGCCACCAAAATATCTCCCAAGTCATTACCAGTTTTATCCACCTTCCCCCTTGCATCCTGTGCTTCAGCTCTTAATACCTCTGTTGACTCTGTTGACTCTGTGTGCGTGATCATTGTTCCCTCCGTGTTTGTAGTAGTGGCTGTGTTTGATCTTTCCTGCCCCTGCTCCTGCTCAGAGCGTACTCTCGCCGGGGTCAATGAAATTACTGGAGCCACTGGGGTCGGTAATCCATCCTGCCCTTCTCCCTCCGGCATTACACACTCTTTTTCTCCTGGTAAGAGCTCTACTCCGTCCCGCGTCGGTAGTATCGTATCCTCCCCCAGCTGCTGTGTCGACAATTGTCCCGCCCCCTGCGCTTTCGCCGCTTCCATACCTGCCGATCGAGCCGCTGCAGCAGGGTCATCGCCATTGCTCAATCTCTGTTTGAATCTGAGGCTGAGCTATCTCTGCAGCAGACCCTCTGATACTCGTCGTTATTGTCGGCACCGCCCGGGAGTTCACAGGTAGGAATGCCTTGAGTACTGTAGGCTGCCTCATACTCGCCTGCTCAGCTATTTTACCCCCTGTGTTATGTCTCTTGCTGGATGCCGTTTTCTCCTTACTTTTCTCCTTCTTCCTCTTTTCAATCAGGATAGCGTCTCCGGTGTCAGCAGCATTTTTATTGTGCTCATTGTCTCGTGGGTTAGTGCGCTCCTCCTGGTTACGCGTCACTTTCTTTGCCCGTAGGTTAGCTGCTGGAGCATCAGAGTCGCTCCAAACAGCTTTCCCCTTGTCCTCCCTGGTATTCCTCAACAACTTCAGGCCCATTGTGTCCCGCGATGCTAGCGCCCTCCACCAATGGTGCCGGCCCCAACCAGTAATCTCAGCAATTAGCTGTGCTGATAGAGTCAGCGTCCACTCTGCCGCTACCTTGAAGCTCCAAGTAAGCTGAGCCCTTCCAGGTAAAATCGCCCTGAGATCCGCTGGGAAGTAGAAAGATAAATTCGAATTTTTAACGTTATTCTCTCCAAAACCATACAGCATATCTTGTGTTTATTCGGGAAGCAGGCAGTTTAAATCCTGGGAAAATTGTGTGTTTTTCCTAGTCCTTTTCATCCAAGTCAGGGAGAGTAAAGAAACACGACTTCTCCCTACAGCCTACCAGCGGCCATCTTGCCTCGTCCAGAGCAATTCCTGTTTTTATTATTTCCAAATACCTGTGAAGTCTCTCAGCGCCTGGGTGTCCTGCGCTCTCCCGGGAGTCCTTAAGCACAGGGAAAAGGTAGCCTGTGAGCGTTCATGGCCGACAGGGAACGTCGGGTACCATCCTGATACCAGACTGTTCAAGGACGGGAATTCTTTTGGAATTCATGATACAAGCATAAGGTCAATGTTTCTTATTGTCTTTTCTTCGTCATGTTTTGAACACTGAAAACTTTGTGCTGAATCTTTTAAAGAAAAGGCTCACCTTGCAATTGTCTAAAGATACCTTTCTAATACTACAATAAACACACACCACCAGCAACACCTAGTTTTACAGCAAAACAAGGTTAGGAATGTCCTGGGTAATTCACAACGGATGTATGACGTTACAACGCATGCTTTTACAACGCATGCCTTTACAACGCGGTTTTTACAACGCATGCCTTTACAACGCATAGTGCTTTGGGGCGCTGGATAGTGAATAGTTTAATTTACTATTCCAACTCCAGTCCCCGTGGATAGTAGGGAAGGTGTTGGATAGTACATTAAACCTATTCCCTATCCTAGAGCGCCCCCCAGCGCAATGCGTTGTAATTGTTTGCGTTGTAAAAGTTGCGTCGTAATGGTAGTGCGTTGTAAAAGTTTCGTTGTAAAGGTTGTTTACCTTCACAATCCATCTGTCAAACACTAACAGTAAACAGCTTCAAAAAATGAAATGGTTTCATAAAAATATTAAAACAGTTATACTAAAAACGAATATACCCTTGTTAATTAAAACGTGCATTCTTTGTGTCTAGCGTAATTGGGCCTCTCCTTTGCAGGCTCATTCAGTCAAAGCACCTCTTGCACTCCTTTTAAAGAAGAGGGCCTGTAACTACAGTGAGTTTTCACAAAGGCAGAGTGAATTTCCGACATTGCTGTGTGCATTATACCGTAGTAGACTCTAATACCAATATTGACCTATCTGATAATCACCACGGTGACCCCCAGGCAGCAAGGGGACCCCTTGGCAAATGATTGCAGCGAGACATCACACCCTTTGTGGACTTTAGCCTCGCGGCCTCGGGAAAATCTACGAGGACGTTAAAGTTGAACATTTAATAATACCTCTCTATCCAAAATCTTGAACCCCACCCACACAAGACGGGCATAAATAAACAACTACCTCAGAAGCAACACTCGCGTTTTTACAATCAATAGCAGTGTTACTTCATTCACGGCCTGCCTTTTAAATGTCCAGATACCGTGACTAATGATGATCATAAAAGGGAATAAACCAGACGAATACCTCCTGCCTGCTACTCCTGGCCCTCTCGACGGAAAGTAATCTCAACTCCAGGACACCTGCCAGACTAATGCCGTGCAGTCCTGCAGCCCTGCACAATTAAGTCATGCAGGGCACATTCAGTGGCGCTGAATGTGGAACATCATTCCAGGAGACCAAGGCAACACTATATTAAAACAATCAGCACAGGCGCTATTTGAAATTGTATTTATCCAGGAGCCGTCGGCTGAAAGCAGCAGAGGTGATTTCAGTGGTCTGGAGCCTGCACTAAAATCCCAATACTTTTCTGTTTCGATTATGTCTTTAATACTTCCGCACACTGATCAAGTCAGTTTCTACGTGCTGCGGGCACCGGAATAGGAAAATGTGTCCTCAGCTGTCCAAGAGCACACCGCCTCTGATCGCAGTTTCACAATAGGTGATTCCCAAGTGATTGCACATGGTTTTTTTTGTAAATGAATAAACCTTTTAAGGATGGAAATCATCCATTTATCAATACTTAAGTGTTAATGATAAAACAACGGCGGTTTATTTTTGTCCTGTGTGCAAGGAATGATAACATGCTAGGTTAGGAGAGCAATTTGAATTCTGCTTTCTACTAGCAGAATGAACGTGTGTGTGTGTGTGTGTGTGTGTGTGTGTTTACAACAGGATCTTCACATCCCCACCAAACCCCAGTGCACCATTATCTTATTGCCTCCAGAGATACTATCACACTATTGTAAGCTAATAATATTCAACTGCATCCTTAATTCCTACTCTGATACAAATGCCTGTTCTTCTTTCTCAACTGAGTAACCGCTGCTTCTGAAGAGTGAATCATGATCATTAAACCCTGCAACCACTCCTCCCCACCACCCTGCACTTGCAAGGGCAATGCGTATAGATATCTATCACAAATTGACTTATTTGTCTTAGGTAGACCGACAGTCAAAGTGGGCAAGAGGGAAGCATGTGACGTAAATTACCTACGCTCAGTGTGAGATGCTGTGTGACTTAACACCTGCTACCATTCAAGCAGCTCTGTATCACTTATCTGCTAACACATCAGGCTAAAACCAGTTTGACACGAGAGACCTATTCTACCAGTATATGTCACCGGTAAAAAAAGCCTTGCACACCAATGTCCATGTGCATAATTGCCAGAGGTTAAAGCTGCAAGTTGTGGTAAACTTGTATTTCTACTTGTATTTCTCATTGGTAACCACAACTAATGTGCTTTTGTCCTAGACTGATGGCAGATTTTAATTGGTAAATCTGGTAGTGAAATTTCAAATAGCATAGTTCTTTTGATCCTAGGACAGACTCAATCTTTGCAACACTGTACTAAACTACACACAGTTTACATTTCATTTTGAAAAGATAGATTTGTCAAACAGTTCTTTTAATCATGATTTCTGGAAAGGCTGCTTTGGTCACATGAACTAGTCATTTTCTGACCAGTTGAAGCATGTCAGGCACTCTATCAAGGACTACAACTGGCTTTCCCCTGGTCTGGTCATCTGCAAATGTCAGGATCTTGGCGAGTAAGAAATGAGAGATGAAAGAGTATAGGGGATGGCCAGGAAATTCATACACAACAGGCCTGATTCTATGATTAAGGCAACATTTGATGTAGAACCTAGCACCTTAATCTCAGGAGGGATCAGCAAGCAAGTCAAGGGAAGGTTTCTCCTTTATGTGGCAGGGTAGGCTCCATATTAAAAGGTCCCTGTGCTTTTGTAACTCAAAGAAGTAACAAGTCCTACACTCCCTTTCACCTGGGACAGCTTAGAATGTAGAACAGTGATAATGGTGCTAAATCGAGAATGGAACAATATGCAAGGTAGTCAGAACAGCTACAGGTTAGAACACAAACCACTGTTTGGTCTTCATATAAACCAGAGTGCAGTAGCGGTAGGTGGTGGGAGTGGCTGCCGGGCGGTGACATGGGGAGGGGGAGGGGCAGGTGGAGGGTAGTAATCTATGGATTACAGAGGATTACAGGTAAGTAAAAATATAAATAAATGAAACAAATTTCATTGCGCACCCTACATCCCCAAATGTGATGCAGTGCACGCAACAACATTTGTTTTATGATGTCGACTATCCCCACTAACCCCACCCCATTTCCCATGTCACCACCCAGCAGCTACTTCCACCACCGACCGCTACTGCTAGAGTGTCAAACTGAAGGAACGCATCTGGAACTTTGGGAAGGCCAACAGAATAAAACTCCTGCCTGAGTGATGCTACAGGACTCAACTCTTGCTTTACCTTCAACCCAAATCCCTAAAGCTGCTACCAATGGTCAAGGATGCTGACCTTTTGAAGTTCACTCAGAGATGAGACAGCTCCTTGAAAGAGTAACAAGAAAGCCTAGTTGGAACTTGACTTTTGGATTTAGCCTTGAAGAAAAGTGATAAAGGATAAATTCCCCCATTGAACCAGTGGGCTAGGTCACCCATAGAAGATCCTCGAAAGTTTAATAACAAATGAAATATGCAGGAATGACTTAGTAATCTTTAGGTAAACTCATGCCAAACATTAATGACCACCAGGGGGCAGGGTTACATTGCCAACCGTATCAAAAAAGATATAATTATGAGAATTATCTGCTTGGTGGTTTTGAATAAATGTTTGAGGCTACCACTGGGCTGCATAGGAAACAATATTCAACCCCCAACAGATCTCACTTAGGAGCGCAAAAGGATATTAAGCTCTCAAACACAAAACGTTTAACCGGGGGAAGCTGCTCACATTTACCTGGCTCTTGTCAGATTACCAATGGTGCTAAGTTAATGATCCTCTACAGAATTTAACATCCTCGAAACCTCAGCCTCTACCCAGCCTTATTCCATCACCCTGCAGACTGAAAGAGTGATTAGTATCTAGTCTACCACTTTCCACTGCTTTAAGTTGAGTTCTGTCCCTTATTATTCTCTAAAGGACTTTCTGGATCTCTCCTCCAAAGGTTTATAACTCCTGGTCGTCTGAATGGTTGTTTCATTTCCCATGTTGTTTTAATTATTACACGTCTTTGTTTTAATAAATTGGCTTTGAAAATGTATAAAATGTATTTTTGTTTGATTTTGGTGCTGCTAAAACACTTCACTAATATTTTCTCTGAGTGAAGCCTACAGCAATGAAGGCTAATCATGGGTGTCCTCACAGAAACCTTCTTTTAATTTTAGACCCTGGATTGTTTAAGATTGTGAGTGCTATGCATTAACTCTTATCCAGACTGAGGCTGAAGTTCTGCTATGTTAAAAGCTTCTTTCTCTACAGTCTTTCCTCCACTGAAAAAACAAAATAAATAATTAAAGTTTATGTTTTACTGCCCATTGTGCCTCTTACTGAGAATTTAATGGGATTCTCAAATACTTTCAGTGTAGCTAGTGCACCCACAAAGTACCGAAATTAAATCCTATGAACTCCAGCGTGTAGTTGCTTTCAAGCAGGTATGAAGAACACACAGGCATCTGAGCCTTGCAAACCACTTGATGTAATAGCCACTGTTATCCACACCATGTGAGATTCAGTTTAAATTAATTGAAATCATTACTTATATGATGCACACATCATGGAAAACTGGCACCCTTTTCCTTATTGATGAATAACATAAATATCAGAGCTTGAGTTGGTTTAATCCGTTTTAAAGCGCACTTTTGGTAGATACCTTGGAAGTTTAGTAAATTAACACACAGACTATCTAGCAGGAAATGACATACAGCTCTGCCGTAAAAATGTGAAGACAAAATGCCCGATCACCAGACTCTGTAACAAAAGATTTAGAAACCTAGGAGTCTATTTGACCCTATTCCTTATGCCTCATGTTAACATTATAGCAAAAAGAGACTTCTCCCAGATGCATTTTGTTGTGTAATTGCTTTTCCTGATAGTCTACATCATGTTTGTCCTGAATGTACACCTTCAACTACTGTAATAGTACAAAAACAGGATGTCTGTTCAAAATAACTACAAAGAGAGTGAAACTAAGTTGAACACCTTTTGCAGATCAATACAGCCCTTCGTCTTCCAAAGTCTCTGCAAAACGCACAAAGCAAAACATGTTCTTCATACACCGGAAGATCAATAGCCTGTCCCTCGCCTATAGGCTGGTGAGAAGACTAAGGTTTGCACCCCAAAAAGAATTGTGTTTTAACCCTTGAAATACATTAAGTAATTTACACCACACCAGATAACAGAATTTTATAAGTTAATTCATTTAAAAGAGCTGCTGTGCAAAAACATGAAGTTGCAAGACAATGTTATGGACATTGCAAATGCTATACCAAGCATTTTTGAAGGAAAGTTGGTGTCAAATTAAATGTGAAGTGTGAGATAAAGAAATGCAGAGGGCAAAGTCAATATGGAGAGATTATCTAGGCATCGAAGTTAAAAAATCTCTGGGCCTGATGTCCTAAAGGATATTGTAGTTGCCAACCTTGTCATTCGCCAATCCCAGGACTTTGAATTTCTTTTCCAATGTATTAACCAATGTATTAACCCAATTTTGTGATTCAGAAATTATTTTCCCAATCTCAAAAAGGGGTTTCTGATCCTTACTAAGTCAGCAATTTGGAAGGAGTGTGTTTTTGGAATCCTTTCCAAACTGTGAGTCGGTAAGGAATGTATCAATGGTTTGTGACTGCAGTTCCAATCGCAAATCATTGAGCAAGGACAGACTCTCAAAGTGGGGTGGTAACTGATTTGCAGGAAGATCACCATTAGACTTCTATCTTTTTGAATATCAAGGTGGCAACAATGTCCAGGGGACCACTGCCAACTCTCACTGAAATGTTTTAAGATGGAATTTATTTTCTAAGCATCCATATTTCCTTTATAGGAATTGGGTGCTTTTACATACTTTTTTTACATTTTGAAATTCAATCACACAGATGGTGGTTTGTAGGACACTACAACTGTGAGTGTGGTCAATCACAATCAATCACAACGGGTCACACATTGATACCTACCTAATGAATATTAAGCAGGTAAGCGATTCTACGACTACCTGCAATTCCCTATTTTTTTAACTGCCCTATTAGTGCATTGGTCAGTTTGCAAAATCAGATTGGATCCTCAAAGGGTTGGTGCACAATTTGTGACTGCTTTTTTATACAGTCGTAGTCCATCTGGCCCTATAACCATCATAAAAAATTAAGAGGGTTGCATTTGGTACGCTAATGTATATTTAAAAGTCAGGTAGGTAATTAAGTGCTGACTAGCTGGTCAATTTTGTATAATCACAAGTAAGCACATTATTTCATTTTTGAGTCTTTACCCAAAACGTTGCTTAAAACATAATAATGGAGTCACAGACTCCTGTTGGAGCTTTTCAAAAAAGTTGCAAATTTAGCAAGACTCAGAAAAGAAGGATTTTAAGGTGCATGGACACGCACCAGCTAGATCCGGCGGTCTATAAAGTTTCTCATTTAAAAATGACAATATGATTAATACATGATGTTAAATTAAGTTAATTCCATACAATCATATAACTTAACAAATGAATGCTGGTTAATTTATTTGAGGTTTGAGGTTTTTTCTTCTTTTAGCATTTTT